>NC_044382.1:79886268-81113438 GCF_006542625.1 Nomascus leucogenys
AAGGAAAAAATGTTCTCATCTTAAATAGAATGCAGGAAAAAGGCACCGATAAAATTTAAAATGGGAAGATAGAAACTGTTCACAAACTATATTGCATAAAGTTGAAAATGTAAATTTAGAAGAACCAAAAACAAATGTACCAAATATCCAGAAGAGGACAGAAGGGAAAGGGTTATTTGTCTGAACTAAATCTTCATTTTTCATAATAAAGAAGAAATAAAAATTGTCTGTTGTAGATAAATCAGAAAATAGAGACGTAAGTATACTATTTAGAGTTCTAGTGGAAACAAACAGAAGAACTAAAACCAGAAATAGTTAAAAAATAAAAATAAAAAAAGCTGCCTCTGGAGAGAGAACTGCAGGTGGAGTGAACGCCTATTGCTTTCTGTCAATAAGTGTTTCTGTATTTCATGACCTGTTACCATGTATATCTATTGTTTTGATTTGAATTTTTTAAATTTTTAATAGGTAAAATTCTGGAAATGGATTCTCCGAATCAATGC
The DNA here is from genome assembly GCF_006542625.1 of Nomascus leucogenys. NCBI lineage: Eukaryota > Metazoa > Chordata > Mammalia > Primates > Hylobatidae > Nomascus > Nomascus leucogenys. The sequence goes on from NC_044382.1 coordinate 79,886,772, forward strand.
CATGTCTTGACATTATCCTTTGGTAGTGTTAAGAAAGAAGGGATCTGATTTAATAGTGCCCTGGGGAGCCATGGTGTCCCCCACAATTCAATTTTGTGAACGTTTATTGAGTAAATAGATTCTCTGTGACAGGACCTCTGCTAAGCCATGAAAGGATAAAAAGATGAATCAGACATGGTTTCTGCCCCCAGAAGCTTACAGGAAAGTAAGAGAAAAACATGAACTCACAAAACAAGGTAGAATATACCAAAGATATATAGTTCCATCAAGACACGGTGAAACGCAGATGAAAGACTGACTGTAGGAATTAATATGAAGAATGTGGAAGCGTAGCTGGTGCTGTTACTGCCCCACCCATATTCCTTCATCTGTCTCCTTCCCCGTATATACCAGCAGCATCCCACTGAACATGCCTGTGACATTTCACATGAAATGAACAGGACCCAGACAGAAATAATGTTATTATCATCTTGAGTAACCCTAGACCACAGTATCTCATGACCACCAGAAGATCAATGGAGAAATTTGCTATCACCACAGGATTATGGTCTTTTTAAATAAAGTGGTTCCTAAGTTGAGGCCACGAAGAATGAGTAAAATTGGGGCAGGCAAAGATTAAGGAGAAGAACACTGTAAACAGAAATAAAAATTGCCGGCAGTAGGTAAGCCAAAAAAATAGAGATGTAAGTATAGTGCTCAAAGTTCTAGTGGAAAACAGAAATAGTTAAAAAAAAAAAAAAAAAAAAAAAGTTGCCTCTAGGGAAAAGACTTCAGGTGGAATGAAAGGCTGTTGCTTTTTGTCAGTAAATACTGCTGTATTATATGACTTGTTACCATGTATAACTATTACTTTGATTTTAAAGTTTTAAATTTTAATAAATAAAATTCTGGAAATGGATTCTCTGAATCAATGGCAATGTCCTGACACTTGAGTAGAAGGAACAGAGACAGGAAAGGTGAAGAGAGGCTTATTTCTCTTTGAAATTTCCCATGTCTCTGAATTTCTCTTTTGAAAGAAAGATTCATCTATCACTGTTTTTCTCATTTGTTTTGTTTTTTGTTTTTTGTTTTTTTCAGTGCAGTGGCACCATCTCAGTTCATTGCAACCTCCACCTCCCGGGCTCAGGTGATCCTCCCATCTCAACCTCCCAAGTAGCTGGGAGCACAGACATGCACCACCACACCTGGCTAATTTTGGGTGTTTTGGTTTTTGTTTTGTTTTGTTTTTGTAGAGATAGGGTTTCACTATTGTACTAGTCTGGTCTCATACTGCTAGTAAAGGCATATCCAAGACTTGGTAATCTATAAAGAAAAGAGATTTAATGGACTCACAGTTTCACATGGCTGTGGAAGCCTCACAATCATGGCAGAAGGCAAAAGAGAAACAAAGGCACCCCTTACAAAGCAGCAGGCAAAAGAGCTTGTGCAGGGGAACTCCCATTTATAAAACCATCGGATCTCATAAGACTATTCACTACCACAAAACAGTATGGGGGAAATCACCTCCATAATTAAATTCTCTCCACCTGGCCCTGCCCTTGACATGCGGGGATTATTACAATCTAAGGTGAGATTTGGGTGGGGACACAGCCAAACCATATCAACCATGTTGCCCAGGCTGGTCTCGAACCCCTAGGCTCAAGCAATCCTCCTGCCTCAGCCTCCCAAAGTGCTGGGATTACAGGCGTGAGCCACTGTGCCTGACTTATTAAGTTCATATCTGTCTTCTCCATTTGGTAATCTCATGAAACTAGCTATTAACTCATTTATTACTGCATCCTCCAAAAAGCCCAATATCCAGAAGATGCTCCACAAGTTGATGGAATGAGAAAAAACAAAATGAGAAAAGGAGAGAGGGAGGGCTGGGTGGTAGCTTAGTGTACACATCAGCTCTTTGCCCTGAACAGCTACCTCCCTGCCTGTAGAAATGGCGTCTGGCATCTTATAAGTGACCTCTCCTTTGTAAACCTTTGCATCTGATTATTTCTCCATGTACCACCACCCCCTTTGATCCACAACCTGTCTTCATTTGCACTGGATCCATTTCTTGCTTTCCACCCTACCTCTTCATATTTGATGCATCAGACTGTCTCTGACTTCTGGGCTCACCTGTAATCTGGACTCAAATCTGTCCACTTGATGAAGACATTTTAATTGAGTGCTTATTGTATACTAGGCACAGCAATATAATGAAGAAATACACCCACATAATACCTGCCCTCTCTGAACTTACCTTCTCCTGGGGTAAACAGATAATCACACTCACAAAAAAAAAAAAAATTACTGACTGTGTTTGAGTGACATGAATAAAAAGAACAAGGTGTTATGAACTAGAAAAATAGGTGATCTAAATTAGTCCAGAGCTGCGAGGGAGAAGGGAAGTAGAAAAGACTTTTCTGGGGAAGTGACATTTAAGTTGGGATCTGGAAGAAAAATAAGATTAAGTGATGTAAAGGGGGAGATGTTTGAGAGATAAGGCTGGAGAAGTCGGACCAAACCATTAAATCACTCAGAGCCTTACGGACCGTATTAAGTTTTGCTGCAATAATAAATATCAACGTCTTAAAATAGTGATTTATTTCCCATTCATGTTATATGTCCATGTGGGTCGTGTCTTCACGTTGCCTTCAGGACTGATGGATCAGTCTTTATCTGGGCCAATGCTAGTCTTATAAAAGAGAAAAAGGAGAGAAAAGAGAAGCCATATATCTGGCCCTTAAAGCTTCTGCTTAGAAATAACACACATCACTTTGGCCCACATTCCATTAGCCAAAGCAAGCCACATGGCTACCTTGGTGTTCAACAGAGTAGGAATATATAATCCTCCTGCATGGAGGGTCCCTGCAAGTCACATGGCCATGCTTGACATTAGTGAGACAGGGAAGTAGAATCCTTATCCAGGAAGAGCATCAAATATTTTGAACACTGATACAATTTCCCACATAGGTTTTATCCTAAGAGCAGTGGGAAGACATGGAAGAGTCTTAAGCAGTGATAAGATTCGTAATTTCACAAATTATAAATCACAATGCGGAGAATGGCTTGGAGAGTCTCAAAAGTGTTTGTTGGTGGTTATCATAATAGTAAAGGTGGGAGGAAATGTATAATGACTTATACTAGGGTGATGCCAGTGGAAATAGAAGACTTAGATGGATTAGATTAAAGTCTTATGAGATGGAATTTATAAGATCTGGTGATTTGTTGGGTATGGATAGTGAGAAAGAAAGAAGGATCAAAAATGATTCTAGATTTAACTCTTTATGCCTTTACATTATAGTTACCCACTCATTCCTAGCCACTCTCTTTTTTTACTAAATATCCTGGTGTACCATTTTCTTCTCTGTTCCAAGCACTACCACTATCCCAAGTGACTTTGGTATCCATTTGAGCACCCCATTCACTATCTATGCCTCTCAAATCTCTTGCCCACTCAACTCAGTGGCCTTCACCTCCACTCTTCTTTGACCATCTTCTCTCATGATCACACCCCAGACCATAAAGTCATCCATCCAACAAGAAATCTCACATTTCTGAGATCTTAAATTCTAAGATTTCTTTTTGGCAACAGCTGACAATCATCCTAGCTTCCTTTTTAATATTTTAATCTTTTGCATCAACGTCTGACTTTCTCACCTACCTGGAAAAATGCCAGCCCTGGATGAATCCAGTAATTGCCTCCCACACATCTTCACTAGCTGTGAGCTCTGCTGGAAGAAATCATATAATTACAAAGAATGGAATAATTGCAAAATTCTGTTCTCAAAACTCATCTGAGCCCTTCATGCTGTTGTGAATATCTTCTGGGTTTCTTTTTCCATTGTTGTTTCAGATATGTAGTCTCCTGAACTGTATTAGTCCATTCGTGTTGCTATAAAGAAATACCTGAGGCTGGGTAATTTCTAAAGAAAAGAGATTTATTTGGCTCATGGTTCCACAAGCTGTACAAGAAGCATGGCACCTGCATCTGACTCTGGTGAGGGTTTCGGGGAGTTTCCACTCATGGTAGATGACCAAGGGGACTAGCATGTGCAGAGATCCCATAATGAGAGAGAAAGCAAGAGGGGAGCAAGTTGCCAGGCTCCTTTTAACAACTAGCTCCCAAGAGAACTAATACAGTGGAACTTGCTCATTACTCCCACTCAGGGAGGGAGTTAATCTATTCATGAGGGATCCACTCCCATGACCCAAACACCTTCCACTAGGCCTACTTCCAACACTAGGAATCAAATTTCAACATGAGGATGAAGGTCAAATATCCAAACTATAGCATAAATTTTCTTAACTTCCTCTTCTCTGATCACCCTTAGAACAAGACCTGACCTTCTACTTCCCAAAGTAAGTTAAAATCCTGTATTACCTCCCCTCCTCATAACTTCAAGGGGAAACTACCCCACATGGTTCCTGTAGCATGTATGCATGTAGAGCATGGCCAACATTCAAGTCACATAATCCCTTCCACTGTCCAATGCATCATCCATTGATTAGCCAGTCATGAATAATTTGTAAGCCTGGCTCACAAAATTAGGATCAGCCAATCTGATATTTGCCTGAATTTGGAATTACAAAACTGAAGCAGCTGAAAGAAAGTGATGTGGGCAGCCAGCATGATGTGGGTATGTGAAGGTTAATATCAAGTAGAAAGAACATATAAACAGAAGATGCTGATGAGTGGAGAAAGGAAACCAGAGTGGACGCCCAGGGAAAAGAAAGCAATTCCCTGTTGTTCATTAGACAGGGAGCATCTTAGCTCCCAGTTCCAAACTCTGTAAGGTCTGGCTCTACTTCAGTTGGTTAGATGGATTTTCTGAGACTTTTTTTAAAATTTTATTTTAGAGACAGGGTCTCACTCTGTTGCCCAGGCTCAAGTGCAGTGGCCTGATTTTAGGTAACTATAGCTTCAAACTCCTGGTCTTAAGTGATCTTCCCGCCTCAGCCTCTCAAGTAGCTGGGACTAAAGGTGCACACCAACACACCCAGCTAAATTTTTTAAAATTTTTTGTCTAGATGGGGTCTTGCTATGTTGCCCAGGCTAGTCTTGAACTCCTGGCCTCACGTGAGCCTCCTGCCTCAGCCTCCCAAAGTGCTGGGATTATAGGCATGAGTCGCCACACCCAGGTGAGATTTTTCATGCATTCTTCTGCAGTAGACCTTGCTATTTGCCTATCCACATTCCCTTCTCCTTTTTGCCCTGAATAACGCTCTGATTTTGCTGGGGGACTGTACACCAATGAAATATACTTACCTTTGCCAGGTGCAGTGACATGAGCCTGTAGTCCCAGCTACTCAGGAGGCTGAAGCAGGAGAATTGTTTGAGCCGAGAGGTTCAAGACCAGCCTGGGCAATGTTGCAAGACCCAGTCTCTTAAAAAATTTAAAAATAAAATAAATATATTTGTCTCCCCAAAACTTCTTGCAAATAGGAGGGTTATATGACCTTCTCTGGCCAATGAGATATAAGTGGTAAACTACTGCCACTGTCTCCAGGGAAAAATTTTCCTGATTGAAAAAAATGGAGAGGCTCAACTGATACGTATCTTTTGCACTTGTACTAGTCTGTCCTCATGCTGCAAACAAAGACATACCTGAAACTGGGTAATTTATAAAGGAAAGAGGTATAGTTGACTTACAGTTCCACATGGCTGGGGAGGCCTCACAATCATGGTGGAAGGTGAAGGAGGAGCAAAGTCACATCTTACATGGCAGCAGGTAAGAGAGCTTGTGCAGGGGGAACACCCATTTATAAAACCATCAGATCTGGTGAGACTTATTCCCTACCACAAGAACAGTATGGGGAAAACCACCCCCATGATTCAATTATCTCCACCTGGCTCTGCCCTTGATATGTGATTACTACAACTTAAGGTGAGATTTGGGTGGGGACACAACCAAACCACATCAGCACTTCTTTCCTGCTTGGAATCCAGACATGATGCTTGAGATACAGTAAACATCATGCGGACATGAGGGCAAAATTTACACACTGAGTCTGGTCAATCAGATATCTAGAAAGAGCTTCAGTTATTTATTATTTCCTTAAGTAGCTGATACTATCACTGATCTGCCTACTCTAGATTCTCAATATTTGAGAAAAACATAAGATTTCTTTTGGACTAAGCACCTATACTTGGATTTCTGCATGCATTTCTAACTGATAACCTCTCTTGTGCACTTAAGTAGGTTTCTGTTCCTTACAACCAAAATCGCCACAAGTGAAAAAACATCAGCTAGCACTTCCTCTGCCTATCTACCCACTCACCTACAAAATATACACATCTCTACAATCCTTTCCTTCCCAGAGGAAGAAGGTCCTTCCTCCTCACACATTCTAGATCCTATGACTTCTTCTCAAGAACACTGTACATCATTCACCTCTTTCACCTGCATTTTCGACCTCTCCCTTTGCTCTGTCCCCTGCCAGTCACTAAACCTACTCAAGTCTCTCCCAGTTCAGATAAATCCTGCCCTTAATTCCATCTCTGCTTCCTATTACCACCATGTATTTCTTCTCTTCTTCAAGGTTCTATCAGGAATTAGCTTCACTCTTGACTCTCATTTCATCCCCTTTTTTTCATTCCTTAACCTATTTCCCATTTGCCCTGAGAATAAGCTGCACTTTTTTTTTCTAAATGGGAAATGGGTTTCTTAATTCATCCCAGCACTCAACACTCAACTGAAAAAAACTTTTGTTGAGGTCCCTGAGAACACAATACACTCTGCACCCCAGTAAAGTCAACTTGCATACTCACTGTTTACAGAAGATGCCATGCTGTTGACATAGGAGGTGGGGTTCAGATACCGGACCAAACTGAGGACTAGCTAAAACAGGGAGAGGGTGGAAGCAGCTTTCCATGAGACACACCCACCAGTGTCCCATGTCAGTTTACCATCACCTTAGCAACACCCAGAAGTTACCATCCCTTTCCTTGACAATGACTCTGTGACCCAGAAGTTACCACCTTTTTCCTAGAAATTTCTGCATAATCTTCCCCTTGATTTGCATGTAATTAAAAGTGGGTATAAATATAACTGCAGCCCTGCCTCTGAGCTGCTACTCTGGGCCCACTGCCTATTGGGTAGCCCTGCTCTGCAAGAAGCGATACTTCTGCTGCTGCTGTACACTGCTGCTTCAGTAAAAGTTGCTGTCTAACACCCCTGGCTCACCCTTGAATTCCTTGCTGGGTGAAGCCAAGAACCCTCCTTGGCTAAGCCCCAATTTTTGGGCTCACCTGCCCTGTATCACCATCTCTCACCTCCATGCCTTGGCATGGCTATATCTAGGGTGCAGTCCTCACTCTACTTTCCTCCTGCACCCTATGTGTACCTGGCTGTCTTACACATGTCCTTCTCAGACATCACCTTCTCCTAGGAGTTTTTCCTAAAACACCTTCCAGCAAAATATGTCCCTTGCTCCCAGTTAAACTCTTTGCACCTCAGTTTACTCAACTGCAGGATGGGGATGTTAATCGTACCTACCTTAGAAAATATCACGAAAATTAAATAAATTCATTGTATCAACACTTAGAACACTTGCTTAGCACATAGAAACTACAATGTAAGGGTTCAATGAATAAATAACTCACTTGCTGAAATTGCTCCTGTTCCACAATTATCACACTGTATTGAAATTGCCTCTGGCTTTACAGTAGAAACATTTGGGAAACTTTAAAAATTTCTGAACCCCAGACCACATCCAGAACAATTACACATGTATCTCTAAGGGTGGTGCCAGACATAAGTATTCTTCATAAACACACACACACACACACACAAAATTCTGTGGTGTAACCAGGCAAAAACCACAACCCTAAACCCACTGATTCTAATCCCTGATTGTGCCTCAAATTACCTGAAGAGTTTCTTTAAACAACTGATGCCCAGACCCCACTCCCGACCACACTTAGAATTTCTGGAGATGGGGCTGACATCAGCATCACTATAAAGCTCTCACATGACCCTGGTGCACAGTGTGGTGTAAGAACCATGCTCTAAACCAGGGGTTGGCAAACTATAGCTCAGCCCATATCCAGCCCATCATCTGTTTTCATAAAGAAAGTTTTACCAGAACACAGCCATACTCATTCAGTTACATATGGCTGTGGCTGCTTACACCCCACCATGGCAAAGTTGGAGAGTTATGATAAAAACCATACTGACCAGAAGCCTAAAATAGCTCTAGACCCTAATTTTGTCAATGCATTCATAACACTGAGCTTAGCATGTGGCAAGCACTGGAAAAATATTTGCCGGCATTAGTTTCTCTCTCTCTTTCTCTCTCTCTCTTAAACTAATTGCTAAGATTCTTTTTTGGCTTAGCTTTATGGTTCAACAGAATAAATCCAGCAAGTCTTGGAGGCAATGCCCTTCGTAGAATGTTTTTCTGGCTTCAGAACACTGTCAACACAGGGGTCATTTTACTTTTCCTCCTGTAAGTAGCTGCAAGCAAGACTGCTCCCTGCTTCGCCAATAAGCAATGATCCTCAGGGAGACTTGACATTCTTCCTTTAATTACCAGTAACTGAGTCAGATTATTTCCCCTGGGCTCTCCCCGACCTCCATCACTCACAGAAGCAGAGGATGTGGTGTCTTCCCTGCTACTGCCCTACCCTCCAAAAACAAAAACAAAAGAAACTTCAGTCTCAATCTTCCTCTTTTCCTCTCACACCATCTCATTTTTGCAAAATATGTCTCAGCTCCTTTGGCTCCAGGTAACGTCAAAGAATGAGCCCCTTTTCAGCCTGAGGATAGATACCAAGGAAACAGCAAACAAATTTACAAGATATTTTACTTGCTTCAGGTCTTTCCAAACCTTGTCAGGAATACAAGACCACAGTGGATTTGGGAGGAAATGCAGAGCATAGCCTTTGAGCCACTGGGAAAGAAATTGCTGAGAATCACAGGTTATAATCTTCCAAGTCCTATCTTCTCCTTGGAGGTCCAGACAGCCCCTTTTGTTGCGTGGTGTGATTTTATTTCTATTAATCTCCCTCAGCTGCTGGGGAGATCCCACACCTAGTTTAAAGGATGCTCCCAGGCTATTATTCAGCAACTCACTTACTCTGGCTCCACACAAACATCAGTTCTTATGCAGCATAACTCGGTTTCTGCAAAATGGGACTAATTTCCTCATCTCTTGTTTACCTTCATAACGGTGCTCTGAGGGACCTAGTGAGATATAGATGAGTGTCTCAGAACTAGATGATATCGCCAAAGTCTACCAAAGCCAATCTCTCATCTCCAGGCCTGATTGCTCTAGGATCATTGAATTTTAGAGCCCTTTGCTTATTTTCCAAAGGAGGAAATAAAGGCCCAGTGAGGCCAATCACATACATGACTGTATTTCCAACAGCCTATGTGATACCTCCTCATATAACTATGTCTTATTTAGTTTTGTCAAATCTAAATTCTTGGTTTTTCTTCATTATCCCCAAATTCATTTCTCCCCATGTAAGTTCACGGCTCATGTCCATGTGCCCAGTTGCACCAGCCACAACCTGAAACTCATCTTTAATTCTTCCCTTTCCTGCAGACCCATACCCAATCCATCAGCAAGACTGGTCCCCTCTGCCTGCCAAATCCTGCCAAAAATGATGAAAGGTGAAGAGTGAAAACCCCTTTGTCACCACTGCTGCTCCTCTAAACCACTCCACCATTTCCATTCATCTGGACTAAGTACTGCTAAGACTATAAAAATTAGACAGTTAAAAAAAGTTCATTCTTCTCTCTGCTTCTACTCTCAATCTGCTACAATCAATTTTCCATTCTGCAGCCAGTTGTCTTCTGAAATGTAAATCCCTGAAAGAAACTCTATTGCTTCAAGTCATCCGAAGAATTCTCTCCCACTTCAAATAAATTTCAATCTCCTTTCCTTGGCTTATAAGCTTATAATCTCCTTTCCTTGGCTTATATAGAGAAATCAAGTTTTCTCAACCTTGACGCTATGGACATTTGGGGCTGGACCATTCTGTAAGCTGGAGACTCCTGTGCTTTGCAGGGTGGTAAGCAGCATCCATGGCCTCCACCCACCAGATGCCAGTAGCGCAGCCCCATGTGGTAACCCTGACTCTCAAACCAAACTCTCAAATTTATCCAAAGCCACCTCCAACTTGCAACCCCTGTCCTGGCCCTGATCACTGTGCTCTAACCTCACTGTCCTGCTTTCATGCTTGTTCCCAAATTTACATTTGCTCCTTCTCTGCCTGGAAGACCCTTCTTCCAGATCTGCACAGGACCAGCCCCTTTCCATCATCCAAGTCTCAGTTCAGATTGTCACCTCCTCAGAAAGGTCTTCTCCAGCCATCCTGTGTAAAGCAGCCCACCCACCCATTTCTCTATCTCATTGCCCAGTTTTATTTCCCTCACTGCACCTGTTAGTGCCTGAAATCATCCTATTAATTTATTTGTTCAGGTTTGTGGTCCTGCATTAAACTACCAGCTTGATGAGACTTTGTCTGTCCTGTTCCCTGCTGTTTCCCCAGTGCCTGCCTAGAAATTGCGTATAGTAGATATTCAATAAATAGTTATTAAAAATATGACTCAATGAATGGATAAATAAGATTAGAACTCATGTCAGCTAAGGCTTTATACAGGATTCCTTCCAAGACCCCAGTGCAACCAGAACCATTTCAAGTGAGAGATTATCTACTGTGAGAAGTTACCACTGCTTAAAAATACAGATGTCCTGGGTTCAAATCCCAGCTTTGCCATTCATCAGCTGTTTGGCCTTTGGCAAATTGCTGAGCTCTCTGACCTTCAGTTTTCTCATCCATAAAATGAGAATAATGATGGTATCTTCCTCATAGGACTGTTGTAAAGACTAAGTGAGATCATAAATATAAAACACTTGGAGTGGTACTCAACAGAGAGTAAGCACCACGTGTTGGTTGTCATGGTTGTTCTTTCACTGATGAAGAACTTTTTAGAGGAAAATAATAACCACCGTAGGATACAAAAATTTCAGAGCCTCCTCACCACTCTACCCTGACAGAACCAAAGCAGTCCCACAGAACTTTCTATCAGGGACTTCTTCTCTCTAAAGCTATTTCCCTCCAGTTAAAATAAATCTGATTTTATCTTGGGCCCAAGCAGGGAACTACTTATGTGGTAGTCACCTTTAATAGCTCAGAACAATATAATTGCCACCTCTTAGCATTCTCTTCTCTGGGATAAATCATCCTAATGCTTTTAATGCCTACTTGCTTTTCCTATTTTCTGATCTTTCACATTCATTGTTTTCAGTTTGGAAATAGATCCAGATGAAGAAGGAGGAGGGCTGCTGTTGTCATAGCAACTGCAAAGGGACGGACAACCCAATTCAGAGGAAATAAGAAAAGTTGAGGGTTTTTCTTTTTCATATTTTTCCCTTCTGATTGAAAACGTTGCATTGCTTTGAACAGAAGACACGTGGCTGACACTGTCACTCTCACACATTGCCTCCTGATCCTCCACCCTCACCATCCCCCCGACACACACATAGAGAGGGGAAATTGTCAAAGTTTGATGAGTAAAGGTGCTTTGTGACACCTCTATTGAAAAGTATCCCCCCTTTTATCACCACTTTTAAGGCTTATTTTTGTATTCACCCAACGTAATCCACAGCCTCTCTCCCTAGTTTCTCTCTTGGTTTGCATTACACAGCTGGACACCTTCCTATTCTCCAGTTTAAAAAAAAACAAGCTTATTTCTTATTTTTTTAATCTTTTTTAATTACACAAGTAAAACAGCATTATACAACTCAAACAATCTAAATACATACCCCCTTCATGCCACTACTGATTCTACAGCATACACACACATATATTTTTAACATAAACAGAATAGTATATACAAACAGTATATACTATACACACTGTTCTCAAAATTGTTTTGTTCTCATCATATGTCATGGGTATTAATATCATTGTCCCTGCCTCCTTTCATCTTGGTTATCATTTGCCTTATAGATCTTTTTCCAACTCTTTATTTTCAGAATTTATATATTGTTTTGCGTTGGTTTATCTCTTACAAATAACATGTAAGTAATTGTTTAAACCAAGCTGAGTGGTAGTTTAATAGAATGATCAAGAGCATGGGTCTTAACCATCAAAGAGCATGGGTTCAAATCTGGCCTCTCACTTGAAACAAATGGCTTAATCTCTCTTAAGTCTCAGGGTCTCATCTTTAACATGAGAATAAAAATAGAACATACCTTGCAGAGTTTATTGTTAGCTTTAAATAAAATTGTCTATTTAAAAGTGCTCAGCACAGTGCCTAAATCATAATAACACTCACTAAATGGCAGCTATAGTTTCTGCCTTTTTATAGAGGAGTTTAACTCATTCACAGGTAATCTGAATACTAATACTTGAGTTTATTTTTGCCACCATATTTTGTGTTTTCTATTGTTATGCTTTCTTGAGTTTTCTTCTATCCTTTGTCTAACTTCTGTGAAATTCATGAAGTTTCATTATTCGATTTTTTCTATATTTTCTATTTTTTCTCCACAGTGGTAGTTAATCAATATCCATATCCTCCTTTTAACTTCTAAGCCCTATTAAAACCCTTAGCATGTTTCACTTCTATTCCCAGATCCCCACTCTCACTTCCTGCTTTGAAAGCCACTGGAGATTTTCTCCCAAACTGTTATCCCTTTTGTATTATGCATCAAAATTCTTTATTCTTAATTCTATGATTTGTTGGTTTACTGTGTCACCACTTTTTATGTCCCATATTTTCCTTTTTCTTTGATCTATCATTTTCATTTTGCTGGAGTACATCCTTAAATAATTCTTTCAGATAAGGGCTCTGAATGATAAATTTCCTAAATACTTATATATATGAAAATGACTTTAATTTGTCCACACTTGACTGATAGTTTCTCTGAATAAGGGATTTTAGGTGCAAAATAATTTTCTTTCAGAATTTTGAACTCTATTTTCTCTTTATATCCAGTATTGCTATTGAGAAGTCAGATATATATGTAATCTGTTTTTGTTTTTGAAATGCTGTTTCTTCCTTCTTGAACCTTCAAGAATGTTCTCTTTATACTTGGGATACTAGAGTTTTACCTAATGTGTCATAGGAGGATCTTTTTTTAATACTATTCAGCACTCTACATCTGTCTTCAGCTCTAGAAAATTTTCTTCTGTTGTTTCTGTTATTGTTCTCTTCCTTCTATTCTCTTTTATCTCCTTTTGAAACAGCTATCAGTTTTGTAACTTAAAGGTCTATCCTCCCTGGCTTTTAGTCTATTTATTATGCTTTACATCTCTTCATCCTTTTATTCTGCATTCTGGAAGAGTCCTCTGCTTCTAGTATTCTAATTCAGTCTTCAGCTTTTCAGCTCACTTACTGAATGGGGTTTATTCTGCAATCATACTTTAAAATTTTAGGTCCTCTGATTTCCTATTTTTCTTAGCAGTTTTTTATGGATGTGATAGTCTCTTGAATCTCTCTGAGAAATTAATACTAGTGTTTATATTTCCTACTTCCCTTCTTTAATTCTACTATCTCAGATGTCAGTTTTTGTGCTTAGTGAGTTTGGTACCTCTCTTATGAGATTGGTTTTTCTCCAATGATTGGTGATTTTTTAATTGCATTTTGTAGATGAGAATTTAGAAGGGAAATACTTGACAGGCAGTCTGGGTTTTGTCAGCTCAAGTAAGGTCTCTATTTACCTGGCAGCAAATTTACGTTTTCATCACAGAATTCCTCCTCAAGTGATTTTGTGAGGCAAGAGGTGAGGTGTGCAGTCACACTTAGTGTATGTGGCAGGTAGACTTCAAGGTGGCTTCCATGATCTCTGTCTCCTGGTGTTCAGGTCCTTTTGTGATTCCTCCCACTGAGTGTGGGTGAGACCTGTGACTTACTTCTACCCAGTAGAATATAACAAAGGTAAGAGGATGTCACTATCATGATTATGTTACATTATCTAAGACTCCTTCATGTTAACACGCTCTACTGTCCTCCTCTCTCTCTTACTTTCCATTACTGGCTTTGAAGAAGTAAGCTATCATAAATCCTACACCGCAAAGAAATTAATTCTGGCAACAACTTCAGGGTGCTTGGAAGGAGATCCTTCCCCCAGCCAAACCTCTAATAAGAGCCAAGTCCTGGCCAATATTTTGATCACAACCCTGTGAGAGACTAAGCAGAGGACCCATCTAAGCCGCACCCAGACTCTTAACCCACACAAACTGTGAGAAAATAAATGTGTGTTGTCTTAAGCTACTAACTTTTTTTTTGAGACAGAGTCTCGCTCTGTCACCCAAGCTGGAGTGCAGTGGTGCCATCTCAGCTCACTGCAAGCTCTGCCTCCCAGGTTCATACCATTCTCCTGCCTTAGCCTCCAGAGTGGCTGGGACTACAGTCACCTGCCACCACGCCTGGCTAATTTTTTGTATTTTTAGTAGAGATGGGGTTTCACCGTGTTAGCCAGGATGGTCTCGATCTCCTGACCTCCTGATCCGCCCGCCTCCTCCCAGAGTGCTGGGATTACAGGCGTGAGCCACCACGCCCGGCTGCTACTAACTTTTTTGGTAATTTGTTGCACAAGCAATAGATAGCTAATATAGTTTGTTTGCTCTCTGGATGTAGGCACTTTCCTCTCTTCTTGTAGTAAGGTTACCTGAGTGTGTTATCCCATTTTGCTATCTCCAATGCACACTTGGAGAGTGTTCTTCCAGTAAACACACACACGCGCAGTTTAAAGAGGTATACTTTCAGCTTTATCCTGGGGACCAAGGCTAGAATCAAGGATTCCACATCTTTTTTACTACACAAAACACTATGACTAAAGCACAGCAAAATAAAGACTAGTGGCAATTTTCATGGTTGAGAATAGATGAATATTTTTAGATAAAATATTAGTAAATAAAATTCAATGAAACAAAAAATAATAAATCATGAGCAAGTAAGATTTATTTCAGAAATACAAAGACAACTTAGTACTACGAAGTTTTAAAAACGTATTTAACAAATTCATCAGGGAATTTAACATATGATAAGGTAGCATTTCATTTCAATGGTGAAATTATAAAGTATTAAACATTACTGAGATTACTGACTAGCCTTTTGAATGAATAGCACTAGGTCCTCAACTCACTCACTTTTAATACCGTAATAAATTTCAAAGGATAAAAAAGGATTTTAAAAGGATTTTTAAAAGTTTAAAAGTTATGTTGAAATTTCATGAATTTTAAAATTTGTAATGGGAAATCTTTATAATTGTGTCATGAAATCCAGAAGCTATAAGAGAAAAGGTTAAAGACAAATACATTTCTCCTCTAAAAATATTTAAATGTCTGCATAGCACAGCTGGTTATCTATTGTGTGTGGAAGAGAAGAGAGCTGCAATTAGAATATACATAGGCTCCTGGGCAGTAGAGAATGACTCAGCCTAGATGGACAATGATTGATATATCAGAGACCAGGTGTGGGGACATGTGGATGGACATGTGGAAGTAAGCAGAAAGGGTAAAGATGTTCCTGTTCACTAATAGCATGCATCAAAGAAAGCACCACACAACTTGAGAGATAAAATCCTCAGTCATTTGGCATCAGTCAGTATCTGTCATAAGCCACCCCAGTCCTGGCACAATGGGTACATTCAGTATCTAATTTAGATGATGGTTAAAAAAAAAATAGTTAATCCCCCAATTCTCAACTTCAGACAACTCTGGAAATCATCGAAGCTTCCCGATTATCTTAAGGTCAGCTAAGGTCTCCATTGAGAAGACATCTTAGCTCAATTTCTCCCTCTGCCCAGTCCTGCATGATCCCTTCCCTTCTACAGTTTTTTTTTTTTTTTTTTTTTGAGACAGAGTCTGGCTCTGTCCCCCAGGCTGGAGTGCAGTGGCACCATCTCGGCTCACTGCAAGCTCCGCCTCCTGGGTTCACGCCATTCTCCTGCCTCAGCCTCCCGAGTAGCTGGGACTACAGGTGCCCGCCAACACGCCCTGCTAATTTTTTTGTATTTTTAGTAGAGACAGGGTTTCACTATGTTGGCCAGGATGGTCTTGAACTCCTGACCTCGTGATCCACCCACCTCGGCCTCCCAAAGTCCTAGGATTACAGGCTTGAGCCACCATGCCCGGCCACCCTTCTACCATTGTTGATCCCAATAGTATACCCTAATGAACTTCTTACCCACTACTCACTATTTCAGAGTCTGCTTCCTGGAGAAGCCAACTTGCAACACACATGAACAATAGGTGAGAGTGTCTGTTTCCCCAAACCCTGGCCAACAGTGGGATGTGTATAACTTTTTATTCTTTCCAAATTGATAAGTCATAAGTAGTATCCCTTTGTTGTTTTAGTTTGGAATAAGGTAGACACTTTGATATGCTTCACTGTCATTAGGAGCATGCATTGAAGTAACGTTTTCGGAGAGTAATTTTTACGATAATGCAAACACTGAAAATTATATATGCCTTTTAAAACTTGAGGTGATTCTTTTAAATTTTCATTTACATTTTATTTTATTTTTAACTTTGAAGTTCAGGGGTACATGTAGAGGTTTGTTACGTAGGTAAACTCATGTCACAGGGGTTTGTTATACAGATTATTTAATCACCCAGGTATTAAGCCTACTACCCATTAGTTATTTTTCCTAATCCTTTCCCTCCTCCCACCTTCCACCTTCTGGTAGGCCCTAAAGTCTGTTGTTCCCTTCTATATGTCCATGTGTTCTCATCATTTAGCTCCCACTTATAGTGAGAACATGTGATATTTGGTTTTCTGTTCCTGCGTTAGTTTGCTAAGGACAGTGACCACCACTTCCATCCACGTTCATGCAAAGGACATGATCTCATTCTTTTTTAAGACTGCATAGTATTCCATGGTGTCTTTGTACCACATTTTCTTATTCATATTCAACCATTGATGAGCATTTAGGTTGATTCCATGTCTTTGCTATTGTGAATAGTGTTGCAATGAGCACACGTATGCAGGTGTCTTTATGACAGAATAATTTATATTCCTTTGGGTATATACCCAGTAATGAGATTGCTGGGTTGAATAGAGGTTCTGTTTTCAGGTCTTTGAGGAATTGCCACACTGCTTTCCACAATGGTTGAACTAATTTACACTCCCACTGATAGTGTACAAGAATTCCTTCTTTCTCCACAACCTTGCCAGCACCTGTTGTTTTTTTATTTTTAAATAATAGCCATTCTGACTGGTATAGGATCGTATCTCATGGTAGTTTCGATTTGCTTTTAATGATCAGTGATGTTTAACTTTTTTTCATATGCTTGTTATCCACATGCATGTCATTTCTTGAAAAGTGTCTGTTCATGTCTTTTGTTCACTTTTTAATAGGGTTGTTTGAGTTTTTCTTGTAAATTTGTTTAAGTTCCTTATAGATGCTGGACATTAGATCTTTGTCAGATAGTTTGAAAATTTTTTCTCCCATTCTGTAGGTTGTTTAAACAGATAACCAGAGTAAACTGAGTGTTGATAGCTTCTTTTGCTGTGTAGAAGCTCTTTAGTTTAATTAGATTCTATTTGTCAATTTTTTATTTTGTTGCAATTGCTCTTGGCATTTTTATCATGAAATCTTTGCCCATTCCTATGTCCAGAATAGTATTGCCTAGGTTGTCTTTCAGGGTTTTTATAGTTTTGAGTTTTACATTTAAATCTAAACCATCTTGAGTTGATTTTTATATATAATGTAACAAGGGGTACAGTTTCAATCTTCTGCATATGGCTAGCCAGTTATCCCGGCACCATTTATTGAATAAGGTGCCCTTTCCCCCATTGCTTCTTTTTGTCAGCTTTGTCAAAGATCAAATGGCTGTAGGTGTGTGGCCTCATTTCTGGGCTCTGTACTCTGTTCCATTGGTCTGTGTGTCTGTTTTTGGACCTGCATCATGCTTTTTCGGTTACCATAGCCTTGTAGTATAGTTTGAAGTTGAGTAGCGTGATGCCTCCAGCTTTGTTCTTTTTGCTTAGGATTCCCTGGGCTGTTTGAGCTCCTTTTTGGTTCCATATGAATCTTTAAATAGTATTTTCTAGTTCTATGAAGAATGTCATTGGTAGTTTGATAGGAATAGCGTTGAATCTGTACATTGCTTTGGGCAGTATGGCCATTTTAACAATATTGATTCTTTCTATCCATGAGCATGGAATGTTTTTTCATTTGTTGAGATAATTGTAGATTCACATATAGTTGTAAAAAGTAACACATAGAATTCCATGTACTTTTTACCCCAGACCCAACTATATTACAATTGTAATATTGTGGCCTACATTATACCACTATATTACAAGGTAGTTGTACATTTTGTAAGACTGCAGTGTAATATCACAACCAGGATATCAACATTGATATAATCAACCCATCTTATTCATATTTCGCATTTCATTTGTACTCATGGAGGGAGGGTTGCATTTAGTTCTATACAATTTTATTATGTTTGGTTCCACATATCCACCATCACAGTCAAGGCATTAAACAATTCCATCACCACAAAAATCACTTGTTTTGCTCTTTTCTAATGACGTCCACCTCTCTCCCACTCCTACCCTCTACCACCCTATGCCTGTCACTAAAACCTGAAAGTCATTAATATCTGTCCTCCATTTGTAAAATTTTGTGTGTTGTCAGCAAGATAGCAGAAGAGTTTCTGACACTCATCTCCTCACAGAAACATCCACTTAGACAACCACCTACACATAAAAATACCTTTACAAGAGCTAAGAAATTCAGGTAAGAGATTATAGCCCCTGGGTGAAGAACAGAAACTTTTTTTTTTTTTTGTAATGTTTATTTGGTTTATCACTTTAATGGCTTGCTTTTCTGCTTCTTATCTTTCTCACTCAATAATACTCCATGGAAATACGATTCCAAGTTACTCAATAAAGATCTAAATATATCATTGTGATGAATACCAAGTGAGAAATGGGATAGTTATACTATAATTTATTCTTTAATTTTCATATCAGTGGTATTTGTTTCCATTATTTTCCTACCACAAACATTGCTACAGTAGCATCCTGTTATACATGTCCTTGTGTGTACCCTACCCTAGAACTTAAAGTAATATATATATATATGTATATATATATATGAAGCACAGAAACTTTATAGGACATATTGAAGAGGATAGGAAAACAGTGTTGCATTGCCTGCATCACCCCTCTGCCAAGCCCAAGAAGTACAGCATAGACAGTGATACTTTCTACATGAGGAAAAGAGAGTATGGCTGGGAGCAGTGGTTCATGCCTGTAATCCCAGCACTTTGGGAGGTGGAGGCAGGCAGATCACCTGTTCCGAGTTCAAGATCAGCCTGGCCAACATGATGAAACCCTGTCTCTGCTAAAAATCCAAAAATCAGCTGGACATGGTGGCGCATGCCTGTAATCCTAGCTACTCGAGAGGCTAGGAGAATCACTTGAACCCGGGAGGCAGAGGTTGCAGTGAGCCAAGATCGTGCCACTGCACTCCAGCCTGGGCGACAGAGCAAGACTCCATCTCAAAAAAAAAAAAAAAAAAAAAAAAAAAGGAAAAGAAAAGAGAATAAAGTGAGCACCTGACTTTTCCATGGACCTCAGAAACAGGCTCACCTCAGTGAACCTCAGCACTCAGCCATTCCCAAAGAATCAGGCTTCAGACCCAATGCCAGGACATCCTCTGTGGCCCCAGGCTCAGGCCTGCACTAGCATCAGGCTATACCCCTAGACCTGGGCTCCAGACCCACCCCAGCACCAGGCCAGGCCCCATAGCTCCAAGTTAAAAGCTAGCCCCTGAAAACTCAGGCTCCAGGCCAGCCCCCATATACCCAGGCGCCAGACCAGCCCCCATAGTCTCAGGTTCTAGCAGACCAAGGCCCCAGGCACACCCTAGTAGACTCAAGATCTAGGCCAGCATCATCATCCTCAAGCTACAGGCTGGCCCTTACATGCTCAGCCTCCAGGCCAACCTCCACAGAGTTACACCTCAGACCTGCCCCCATACCAAGCCAGCCCATGGCCTCAGGCTCCAGACCAGCTCCCATAGACCCAGCCTTTAAGTCAGCCCCCACAGATTTAAGCTCTAGGCCTGCCACAGTGCCAGGCTGGCCCCTATGGCCCCAGGCTCAAGACTAGCCCCGTGGGCCCAACCTCCAAGCCAGACCCCAGAGCACCAGACCACAGACCAGGGCCCATAGACCGAGTCTCTGGGTCTGCTCCAGCACCAGGCAAGCCCCCACAGACCCAGGCTCCAGAAGAAACAGGAATCAGGTCCACTCCAGTGAATCCGGAGTCCAAGCTTGCTCCAATATACCCCTGTGCCACACCAGCCTCCACAGACCCAAGCTCCAGTAGATCCAGGGTCCAGGCCTACTCCAGTGAATCCAGGCTTCAGGTTAGCCCTTATGGACCCAAGACCCAGGCCTACCCTTGCAAGCCCTGGTGCCAGAACATCCCAGACAGATTCAAGCTCCAGACCTGCACCAGTGGACTCAAGTTTCAGACCCACCTCTGCACAAATAGAAATCAAAACTACAGAAGCAAGCCTGACCATGGACCTCACCAACCTACCTGCCCAGAATCTCAGGACAGGCTAACTGGTGAGGGGCTTCCCTGCCAAAGCCAGGAGAAGAGATGCCTACTTCTTCAAATGTTCAGACACAATGCAAGGCCACAAGGATCATAAATAATCATGGAAACATGACACCACCAAAAGAACAAAATAAAAGGCCAGTAATTTACCCTAAAGAAATGGAGATTTATGAACTGCCTGACAAAGATTCAAAATGATTATCTTCCAGATGCTCAGTGAACTACAAGAGGACACAGATAGACAATTAAATAATATCAGGTGCGATGGTTAATACTGAGTGTCAGCTTGATTGGATTGAGGGATACAAAGTATTAATCCTGGGTGTGTCTGTGTGGATGTTGCCAAAAGAGATTAACATTTGAGTCAGTGGGCTGGGGAAGGCAGATCCACTCTTAATCTGGTGGGCACAATCTAATCAGCTTCCTGTGAATATACAGTAGGTGGAAAAAAGTGAAAAGGAGAGACAGGCCTAGCCTCCCAGCCTGTATCTTTCTTCCATGCTGGATGCTTCCTGCCCTTGAACATCAGACTCTAAATTCTTCAGTTTTGGGACTCAGACTGGCTCTCCTTGCTCCTCAGCTTGCAGACAGCCTATTAGGGGACCTTGTGATCATGTACGTTAACACTTAATAAACTCCCCTATAGATAGATAGATAGATAGATAGATAGATAGATAGATCTATATCTATATCTATATCTATATCTATATCTCCCCTATATATATGTATATCTTATTAGTTATATATATATATATATATATATATATATATATATATATATCTTATTAGTTCTTTCCCTCTAAGAGAACCCTAATACATCAGGAAAACAATAATGAACAAAATGAGCAGTTCAGCAAAGAGATAGAAACCATAAAAAAGAACCAAACAGAAAATCTGGAGCTAAAGAACATAATGACTGAACTGAAAAATTCCATACAGAGCTTCAACAGCACAATTGATCAAGCAGGAAAAAAATCAGCAAGTTTGAAGACAGGTCATTTGAAATTACCCAATCAGAGTAAGAAAAAGAATAAGAATTATGGAGTGAAGAAAACCTGCAAGACTTTGGGATACTATCAAGCAAACCAATATATGCATTATGAAAGTTTCAGAAAGATCAGAGAAAGAGAAATGTGCAGAAAACTTGTTTAAAGAAATAATGACAGAAGCTTCCCAAATCTGGAGAG
The DNA here is from genome assembly GCF_006542625.1 of Nomascus leucogenys. Classification (NCBI taxonomy): domain Eukaryota; kingdom Metazoa; phylum Chordata; class Mammalia; order Primates; family Hylobatidae; genus Nomascus; species Nomascus leucogenys. Next base: position 79,908,478 of record NC_044382.1, read on the forward strand.
GGAACATCCAGACCCATGAAGCTCAAAGAACTCCAAATAGATTAAATATAAAGAGATGTTTACCCAGACACATAATCAAAATCTCAAAAGTCAAAGAAGAAAAGACAATTTTGAAAGCAGAAAGTGAAAAGTGACTTATAACATACATGGAAACTTTAATTAGACTATCCATGAATTTCTCAGAAGAAACTTTGCAGGCCAGAAAGATTTGGGATGACATATTCAAAGTGCTGAGAGAAAAAAAACTGCTAATCATGAACACTATACACAGCAAGATTACCCTTCATAATTAAGCAAAGATACTGTCACAGACAAACAAAAGTTGAGGGAGCTCATCATTACCAGACCTACCTTACAAGAAATACTAAAGGAATTCTTCAAGTTGAAAAGATGCTAACTAACATAATAAAAACATATGCAAGTATAAAACTCACTGTAAAGGTAAGAATATGATCAAATTTAGAATACTCTAATTCTGTAATGGTGGTACATAAAAGCACTTTTAATATAAAATCACTTTTAGTATAAAAGTTAAAAGACAAAAATATTTAACATAACTTTAGCCATGATAATGTGCTGATATATACACAATATTTTAAAAAGTAAAATGTGACATTAGTGGCACATAATGTAAGGGGAGCTGGGTGTGGTGACTCATGCCTGTAATCCCAGCACTTTGGTAGGCTCACTTCAGGCCAGAAATTCAAAACCAGCTTGGCCAACATGGCAAAACCCCATTTCTACTAAAAATGCAAAATTTACCTGGGTGTGGTAGCGGGTGCCTGTAATCCCAGCTACTCTGGAGGCTGAGGCATGAGAATCATTTGGACCCAGGAGCCGGAGGTTATAATGAGCCAAGATCACGTGACTGCACTCCAACCTGGGTGACACAGTGAGACTCTGTCTCAAACAAAAAAGAAAAAGAAAAAGTAAGAGGAGAAGTTAAAGTGTAGATTATTTTTATGCAGTTGAAGAAAAATCCTATTAGTTTAAAATAGACTACTATAACTATAAGAGGTTTTATACAAGCTTTATGGTAACCACAAAGTAAAACCTGTGGTAGACACATCAAAGATAAAGAGAAAGGAATAAAAGCACACAAAAACAAAAGTCATAAAGGAAAATAGCAAGAGAGAAAGAAACTACAAAACTGTCAGAAAACAACAAAATTGCAATAGTAAGTCCTTACTGATCAATTTACATTTGGATTAATTTAAATGTAAATGGATCCAAAGCAAAGAGAGAATGGCTGAAATGGCTGAATGGATTCAAAAAAAAAATTCCAACTACATGCTGCCTACAAGAGATTCACTTTAGCTTTGAGAACACACATAGGTTGAAGGTGAAGGGACAGAAAAAGATATTTCATACAAATGGTATCCAAAAGAGAACAAGGGTGGTTATGCTTATATCAGACAAAATAGACTTTAAGTCAAACTGTCATAAGAGACAAAAAAGTCATTATATGATGATGAAGGGGTCAACTCAACAAGATAATATAACAATTGTAAATTTATATGCACCCAACATCAAAACATCTAAATACATAGAGAAAATATTAACAGAAATAGAGAGTAATACAACAATAGTAGGGAACTTCAATATCCCACTTTTCCTAATGAACAGATCATCCAGACAAAAAAACATTAAGGAAACAGAAGACTTGAATGACACTATAGAACAAATACCTAACAGATATACATAGAATATTCCATACAATGGCAACAGGATACACATTATTTTCATGTACATAAAGAACACTTCAGGATAGATAATATGTTAGGCTGCAAATCAAATCTTAAATTTAAGAAGATTGAAATTATATCAGTTATCTTCCCAACCATAATGGTATGAAACTAGAAATCAATAACAAGAGGAAAAAATGCAAAACTCACAAATACATGAAAATTAAACAACACACTCCTGAACAACCAGTAGGTCTAAGAAGAAATCAAAAGAGAAATCAAAAAATATCTTGATACAAAGGAAGATGGAAAAACAACATACCAAAACTTATGGGATACAGCAAAAGCAGTTCTGTGTGTGTGTGTGTGTGTGTGTGTGTGTGTGTGTGTGTGTGTGTGTGACGGAGTCTCACTCCGTCACCCAGGCTGGAGTGCAGTGGCACGATCTCGGCTCACTGCAACCTCCACCTCGCAGATTCAAGCAATTCTCCTGACTCAGCCTGCCGAGTAGCTGGGATTACAAGCACATGTCACCATGCCCAGCTAATTTTTATAATTTTAGTAGAGACAGGGTTTCAACATGTTGGCCAGGCTGGTCTCGAACTCCTGACCTCAGGTGATCCACCTGCCTTGGCTTCCCAAAGTGCTGGAATTACAGGCATGAGCAACTGCTCCCAACCAGCAAAAGCAGTTCTAAGAGGCAAGTTTATAGCAAAAAAAAAAAAAAAAAAAAAAAAAAAAAGGCATGTTAAGAAAACAATATATCTCAAGTTAACAACCTAACAACCTAACTCTATATTTCAAGGACCTAGCAAAAGAAAAACAAACTAAGTTCAAAGTTGGCAGATGGAAAGGAATAAATATTAAAGAACAAATAAATGCAATATACTGGAAAAGCAATAGAAAAGATTAATGAAACTAAGAGTTTGTTTTTTGGAAATAAAACAAAATTGAAAAAAGTTCGGCTAGACAAAGAGAAGATAAACAAAATTATAAATGAAAGAGGAGACATTACAAGTGATACCACAGAAATACAAAAGATCATAAGGAATATAAGAAGCAATTATATACCAACAAATTGGATAACCTGGAAGAAAGGGTAAATTCCTAGAAGTATAACTTAACAGGACTGAATCATGAATTGAAAATCTGAACAGATCAATAATGAGTAAGGAGATTAAAGCAGTAATCAAAAACCTCCCACCGAAGAAAAGCACAGGATCTGATGGCTCCACTGATAAATTCTACCAAATATTTAAATAAGAATTAGGCCGGCCACAGTGGCTCACACCTGTAATCCCAGCACTTTGGGAGGCCGAGGCAGGCGGATCACTTGAGGTCAGGAGTTTGAGACCAGCCTGGCCAACATGGTGAAACCCCATCTCTTCTAAAAAGACAAAAATTGGCTGAGCATGGTGGCTGGCACCTATAATGCCAGCTACTGGGGAGGCTGAGTCAGGAGAATCACTTGAACCAGGAGATGGAGGTTGCAGTGAGCTGAGATCATGCCACTGTGCTCCAGCCTGGGAGACAAAGCAAGACCCTGCCAAAAAAAAAAAAAAAAAGAAGGAAGGAAGAAAGGAAGGGAGGGAGAGAGGGAGGGAGGGAGAGAGGGAGGCAGGGAGGGAGGGAGGGAGGGAAGGAAGGAATTGATCTTTCTCAAACTCCTCCAAAAGTTTGAAGATGAGAAAACACTTCCAAACTCATTTTATGAGACCAGTATTACCCTGATTCCAAAGCCAGGGGAGGACACTACAAGAAAAGAAGACTGTAGGCCAATATCCCTGATGAACATGGTGTAAAACTTTTCAACAAAATACTAGCAAATTTATTTCAACCGCACATTAAAAAGATCTTACACTTGATCAAGTGGGATTTATTTCTAAGATGCAAGGATGATTCAACATATGCAAATTAATAAATGTGATAAGCCACATGAACAGAATGAAGGATAATAGTCCTTTGTTAAAATATCTATACTGCCACTTTGGCCCACAATTTCAGTGTAATCTCTATCAAAATTCCAATGGCATTTTTCACTTGAAATAGAAAAAAAGAAACCTTAAAAGTCATATGGAACCACAAAAGACCCAAAATAGCCAAAGCAATTCTTGAGGAAGAAGAACAAATCTTACTATTCTCAGTGAAAAGAAAATTTTATCACTTAAATATGTTAAATAAGTGAAATAATACAGTATGTAACATTTTGGAGGGTTTGGTGGTATGTTTGTTTTGTTTGTTTGTTTCTTTGTTTGTTGAAACAGGGTCTCACTCTGTCTCCCAGGCTGGAGTGCAGTGGCGCAATCTCGGCTCACTGCAACCTCCGCTTCCTGGGTTCCAGTGATTCTCCCACCTCAGCCTCCCAAGTGGCTGGGACTACAGGCACCTGCCACCATGACCAGCTAATTTTTGTATTTTTTGGTAGAGATAGGGTTTCATCATGTTGGCCAGGCTGGTCTCGAACTCCTGACCTCAAGTGATCCACCCACCTTGGCCTCCCAAAATGCTAGGATTACAGGCATTAGCCACCACATCCGGCCTCTCACAATGTATACGTATATCAAAATATCACATTGTACACCTTAAGAATATACAATTTATAGTTGTCAGTTATAGCTCAGTATAGCAGTGGCAGAGGGAGAAGGAAAAAAGAAAATTTTACCGCTTAAAAATGTTAAATAAATTAAATGATACAGCATGTATATCATACTTTTTGAATTAGCTTTTTTCACTCAACATAATTCCCTAGATTCATCCAAGTTGTAGTGTGTACCAATAGTCTGTTCCTTTTTATGGCTGATGTGAATTCCATTATTTGGAATACAAAGCAAATCATGATTTACTTAGTCATTCACCTGTTGAAGGACATCTGGGCTGTTTTAAATCTAGCAATTCAAGATCTGGAAATTTATCCTTCAAATACAGTACACAAAGGCAAGGAAGTGTTTACAATAGTAAAGAACAAAAGAAATGCAAAGTTCATCAATGGGGGCCTGGTTAAACAATGTGCATTAATTCACACAACGTGTATTTATATATAGAGAGAGAGATTCCATATACATACACATGATATATATGTAAAAGTAATTTCATATATATGTGGTATATAACTGAGTTACAAAACAGTAAATGCAGTATGACTGGAAGCAAGGAAGGCAGAGAGAACAATGTTTTCATGTTTCAATTAATACAATTCTGCAAATTCTATATTCCTGTCCAATATTTATCTCTCACATATTTCCTCTTATTGTACTGGCTAGGCCCTCACTAGAATTGTAATTATTGGTAGTCAGAGCAAACATCCATGTGTTTCTTCTTATTTGAATGACAATGTTTCTAAAAAATTCAGCATTAAATGTAACATTTGCTGTATATTTATGGCAGACCCCTTTATAGTTATTTCTAGTGTGTCTAATCATGAAAGGATGTGGCATTTTAACAAATGTCTTCCCAGTATCCATTGAATGATTTTCTCCTTTGATCCGCAAATACAGTGAATTACATTGATAGTTACATTGATTCCCAAACTTGAATTTATTAGATAAATCCACTTGATCAAGATATATTATTCTTTTAATGTACCACTAGATTCAATTATCTAGTACTTTTTACAGTTTTTTGCCTCTATATTCAAAAGTGCCTGTAATTTTATTTTGTCTTGATGTTGGAAATAAATTTGCCTTATAAAATAAGATTGATTGTTCCCCATATTTTTCAATGCTCTGGCATGTAAAATAGAGTGGGCTCTTCCCTGGAATTTGGTAGAACTTACCTACATATAACTACAAAGGGCTTGTGTCCTGGATGACAGAGAGGGAGGGGCAGATTGGTAGATGGGCCTTTAACTGCCATTTCTAATTTTTTTTTTAATGAGTGTTTTCTATTGGTTTTCTTGGACCAATTTTGGTAATTTATATTTTCCTTGACATTTTTGTCCATTTCATCTAAGGATTTCAAATGGATTGGTATGAAGTTATATAGTTGAATCACACCATCCATACATTTATTATATGTGGATTCAACTATATGTGCTCTATTAAATTTTTTATATATTTTTAAAGAAAAGAAAAAAGGAGGGAGGGAAGCCAAACAATGTAAACTGCATGGGCAATTCCTCCTGTTATTCCGATTAAAGAGGCTATGCCTCACATGAGCAAGATGTGAATCTGCTGCTCAGGCTGTCAGTTTCTGTCAAGCATCTCACCTCTCCAAAGGTGATCATATGGTTTAGAAGTAAACTATACAATCATATAAGTTGGCCACTAATTTAAAAACAATGTTGATGTTTTTCATATAAGTTAGCCACTACTTTAAAAACAATGATGAGATGCAAAGATGAATTTAAAAAAAAAACATTAGTTTTTGCAAGAATATATCCACCTTCGATATAGGTATGACTTACAAGGTAATTTCAATGGCAATTTTTTATTACAAGCAGTTACTGTTTTACCCTCTGACTTTAGCAAAAGTGCTGTACAAAGTAGCCTCCTAATTTTAAAAATCTCTTCTGTAGCCATACTCTATCTCCTTCATCATTCCTAATACCATTTGGATCCTCTCTCTTTGCCTTGATTAGGCTAGCAGAAGTTTTGTGTGTTTTGTCATTCTTTTAAAAAAGAAAATCCAGTTTTGGGTTTTATTGATCATCTTTACTCTCGTTTTTTCTGTTTCATTTATTTCCGCTTTGGTTTTTATTAACTTGATCCATCTATTTTATTTGGGTTTCGTTTGTTTTTCTCTTCTTGCCCAGTGCTGCTGGAGTGTAGTTTGAGGTTTCAAAGGGAAATTTAGCAGTGCTTTTTTTAGAAAAGCAGATACTTTCTGACCCAGCAAATTCACATCTCGGAATCTATCCTGGAGAAGGATTCACACATTTGTCCAAGGATGCTATATGAAAATTTCCTTTTCACACTATTGTTTGTAACACAAAAAAAGCTAAAAGTACATAAATATGAATATAAGTTATGCTATACTGAAACTATGGAACAGTATATAGCCAATAAGAAGAAAGAGTAAATCTTCCTAAATGACCTACAAATGCTGTTTCACTTCTTTTTTCTCCATATAGCTATCCAGTTGTCCTTAAACCACTTACAAATAACCTGTCTTTTCTCCCACTTAGCTATGCTCAATCTTTGTAATATACTAAATCCTCATCTATTCTTGGATATATTTCTATACTTCATTACATATCATTGATCTATCAGTCTATTCCTGCATCAGTAGTCTGGTGTTATAAATTTCATTATTGTATAATGCATTATACTACATGGTGGAGCTGGTTATTTCTCATTACTCTTCTTTTTAGAGAATGTTCCTGGTAATTGTGACAAGTTCCAAGAAAAAAGTACTATTGAAATTTGATTGAAATTGCATTGAATTTATAGATTTATTTAGTGAGAATTGACATCTTTACAATTTTGTCTTCTTATCCAAGTGCAAGGTTTGACACTCCATTGATTCAAATCTTCTTTTATGTCCCTCAATAGAGGTTTATAATTTTATTCATATAGATCCTCCACATTGCTTGTTAAGCTTGTCCCCAGATATTTTATGAGTAGTGTCTCACAAGCATAAGGATTTCAGTATGCCTAAAACTAAACTTTTAATCTATCTCCTCAAATCTGTTCCTTTGCCAGACACCACTTCCCCAGCCCCCACTGCAAGTAAGGTGTCTGTATTCACCCTAGTGCAATTGTCAGGAATCTGAATCATTCCTGAGTCCTCTCTCAAACTTACATCCAACTCATGACTAAGTCTAACCCTCTCCAAAATATATTTCAAACACACTGGCTTCTCCTCCTTTCTACGACTACCCTCCTTGTCTAAGCCATACTGCTATCTGAACTTATTGCAACAGATTTCATTGGTCTATGTCTTCTCTTTTCTTCTTCCAATTCACCCTTTATACAATAGCATATTTTTAAACATGTAAATTGATCATATCACCTCCATGCTTAAAATCTTCCAATGGCTTTGTATTCCATTTAGATGTAATTCAACATCTTCGGTAAGACCAGCAAGGCCCTAAATGATCTATCCCCTCTCTGTCTTTGGCCTTATACCCCACCACTGTCCTTCTTGTTCATGACACCTGAGCCCCATGAGAATTAGTTCTTCAGATTTCTGACTATGTTTTATTAGATTATTGTTTCTAATTCTTCATTTCCTCCATGTTATAGAATTACACATCTTTATCTCATCAACATTGGACTTGGCCATGTGATTTGCTCTTACCAATGGAATGTAAACAAACGATGCAAAGAGAGGCTTTAAATGTGCTTGCATGGTTTGGCTTAGCTGCCTGCACTTCTGCCATCTGGGAGAAGAGCATGCTGATTTGCTGCTGGTCCAGACTGAGAGATACGTGAAACAGACCTGAACCCAACCCACAGCCTAAAGCAGCACTGTCCCCAAGCAACTGGCACACTGTTGAGCAGAACAAGAGATGTTTATTGCTTTAAACTACTAAGATTTAAAACAATTACGGGATTGTTTGTTACACAGCATTTATCAAAGCAATAGCTCACTGATGCACGAAATTCTTCCCTCTATCAGGGATTTTGTTTAGTGTATGCCCACTTCTTTAGACTATAAGTTTCATGAGGGTAAAACTTCTGTCTGTTCTGTGTACCTCTATATAGCTGTGGCCTAGCATAATACTTGCTATGTGGTAGTGGCCAAAATAAATATTCATGAAATAAATTATTATTGGGACCAGGCACAATGGCTCATGGCTATAATCCCAGCACTTTGGGAGGCCAATGCAGACAGATTGCTTGAGGTCAGGAGCTCGAGACCAGCCTGGTCAATATAGTGAAACTCCATCTCTACTAAAAATATAAAAATTAGCCGGGCATGGTGGCATGTTCCTGTAGTCCCAGCTACTTGGGAGGCTGAGGCATGAGAATCACTTAAACTCAGGAGGTGGAGGTTGCAGTGAACCAAGATCATGCCACTGCATTCCAGCCTGGGTGACAGAGCAAGACTCTGACTCAAAAAAAAAAAAAAAAAAAAAAAAAAAATATATATATATATATATATATATATATATATAATTGGTATTGTAAATGCTGTCTTTGATTTCATTAACCTTCATAAGTAACATTGTAGGTATAATTAAATATATAATCTATAATATCTAATTATATGTATAATATATATGAAAATATATCTAATTATATATGGTAATATACAGTTAACAATTTGTTGTTTTTAATCTATTCTGTTATCCATTATTTAACTAAACGCTCTTATCATTCCTAATCATGTTGTGGTTGATTCTCTTATGTGTCTATAACTAAAGTCTTACTATCTATCATGGTAATTTGTTAAATTGTTGTCCCAATAAACCACACCTCCTGGTGTTTGCATCCTTGTGTAGTCTCTTGCCCTTGGTTCTAGGCTGGGTCTGTGGCTTGCTTTTAATTAATAGAAAGGAATGGAAGTGATGTTGTGCCTAATCCTTAAGAAGCCCAGCAGTTTATGCTTTTATGCTGTTGGGAACCCTAATCCACCTTGCGAGAAGTCTGATTCTATTGCTGGAAAGATCACGTGCAAAGGCCATAAAGAGAGAAAGACGGAAAAACCCACCCAAATTGGCAGAATCATGAGCAAATAAAATGGCTGTTATCTTAAGCCACTGAGTTTTGGGGTAGTTTGTTACACATCAATAGATAGTTGAAACATCTACAAATAACAACAATTTTGGGTCCTCAATTAAGATTGTTATGCTACTTTATATTCTTTTCTAAGTGTGTTGACTAATTCTTTGATTCCATTTTGTGACCCATCCAAAAAAAAAATGCAATAAATCTTAGTATCTTCTTAGGAAAATAAAATTAGGAGAAAAGGCATCAAATGATTGAATTGATATTTTAAGAGCATGCAATTATAGGGAGGGCTTTCACTTTTTATTACGTTTTTCTGAGAAGTTTAAATTTTATATTATAATATGCATTACTTGTATAATTTAAAAGATATTAATAATTGTGATTGCAGCCCTCATTTAATTTCTCGCTTTAGTAGGAAATGTTTCAACATTTCACCCTTAAGCAAAGCCCTGGCTTTTTTTTTTTTTTTGCTATGTGTATAAATGAGTGTGAATTTTATATTTTTATATGAAGTATATAAATGTACATTTATATATTATATATTTTTATATTTTTTGTCATGTTAAGTACATGTCCACCTATTATTATGTAACTAAATATTTAAAATCAGCATGGGACTTTAAAATGTACTGAATATCTGTTTTTGCATTTAAATGATATAATGATATAGTTTTTTTCTTTTTTGGCCTACTAGTATGACAATTTACATTACAAAATATTAAATCATACTGGCATTACTGATTGCCTTTGTTTTTTTTTTTTTTTGAGATGAGTCTCACTCTGTCACCCAGGCTGGAGTGCAGTGGTGCAATCCCAGCTCACTGCAACCTCCATCTCCCAGGTTCAGGTGATTCTCTTACCTCAGCCTCCCCAGTAGATGGGATTACAGACACGTGTCACCTGCCCAGATAATTTTTGTATTTTTAGTAGAGATGGGGTTTCGCCATGTTGGCCAGAGCTGGTCTTGAACTTCTGACCTCAGGTGATCTGCCTGCCTTGGCCTTCCAAAGTGCTGGTATTACAGGTGTGAACCCCTGCGTCCAGCCTGACTGTCTTGATGGAAGAACGATGCTCTTAATACAGTAGGGGCTCTGCCACAGGAGAAATTCATGAGTAAGAATTGAGGCTTCAGAGAGAAACAGACCAATGTCCCCAAATCCCTCCCACAAGCTAAGCAATGTCTACATTCTTTAAGGGAAAACTCAGTTACACTGCATATTCCCCACACCAAATTCCCTGTCACCATAATCCACATTCACTGCCTGAGCCACATTGATTTTCAATTATGCTGAAAGAACCACACTTCAATCCAGACAACCAAATAGTTGAGGCAAACAGCATGAAACAGAAGGTAGGAGGCTGAATAAACAGAGGAGCTAACACCAAATGAAGTACAGATAATAAAAAATCAGAACAGACTTCTCAAAGAAGTATGGTTAATATAAAGAGATATTTGAGTAGATATCACATTCTTAAATCGAAATGAGGATGCCAACAATACAAAGGAACTGAGTCCTTGTAAACGTAAAGAAATAGTTGCCACAATTAAAAGTCCAACAACAACAAACAAAGCAAAGGGCAGGACAAACACATATGAAGACAAATTTCATGAGCTAGAAAATTGATATCATTTATTGTCCAGATTTCAGTGTTAAAGTAAAAGAATTTTTCTATCCTTTAGGCACTCCCTCTCTTTCTGATGCAGCTCTGGAGAATTTGGAGGCAGCTGGATGAGTAAGGCAAGAGGAAGAGAAGGCTTGCCAGGCGTGGTGGCTCACGCTTGTAATCCCAGCACTCTGGGAGGCCAAGGCAGACGGATCACCTGAGGTCAGGAGTTCAAGACCAGCCTAGCCAACATGGTGAAACCCCATTTCTACGAAAAACACAAAAATTAGCCAGAAGGAGTGGTGGGCACCTATAGTCTCAGCTACTCTGGAGGCTGAGGCACACGAATCATTTGAACCCAGGAGGAGGAGGTTGCAGTGAGCTGAGATTATGTCATTGCACTCTAGCATGGGCGACAGAGCCAGACCCTGTCTCAAAAAAAAAAAAAAAAAAAAAAAGCAGAAACCTGGACCAGGAAAGAGAGAAAGAAATGCCCAAGCCCTTCTTTCCCACCATAGGCTGCCAGCCCAAAGCATGCCCTACCACAGGACGAGAGAGGCTTTCATTCCCTTTCAAACCTCTTTAAATGAAATTTAAGGCCTTACATGTATTTGCTGAAACGAGACTTTTCTATGTACAGCTTGAGGTGCCTGGAGAACCGAGTGACTAATAACAGCCGAGAAAGGCATTGGGGCTTCCCAGGAATTTCTCTCAGGGCTGCATAACAGGTTTGAACACACAGTGGGAAACAAAAATAAAATTGCTGAATGATTATCCCTACAGTCCTGATGGTTCCAGCTAATGGCTCCATTTGGTTTTCAAACTATATAGGATAATAAAATCAGAAACTCCAGGGGAGCTTGTTAAAAAATAGATCCTGAGGCCCCAAGTCCCAGAAAGTCTGCAGAGGATCCCAGCAATCAGCATTTTAAACAAGACCTCCCAGATGATACCAATTAAGTTAACCCACTCCCCACACCTTCAATAATTCTCTTCAAACCCACAGCCCAACCCCTAATCATTTTCCTCTGTGACTTAAGGCAGGCTTTTTATGTCTCCTGAAAATCTCCACCTCCATTTCAACAGCCTGAAATTACATTTTTTTTTTTTTTGCAAAGCTCTCCTGGATTTCTTCCAAGCTTCTGTGCTCCCATTTCCTTCCCTTACTTGGGATACTTGCAATCTCCCCCCCAATTTTAGCAAAATTAAAAAAATTGAAAGTGTGGACTTTGGATTGAAATAGACTGGGGTTCATGTCCCAGCTTTGCCACTTACTAGCTGTATAACCTTGACTCTGAGCCTCACTTTTCTAATCTGGGAAATGGGGGTAGTGTGGATGGAATTATATGATGTCTGGAATTTTCTTCTTAACAATCCAGGTGAGAGAAGCAGACAGGGGCATGAATGAATCAAAAGTGGCCATAGGTTGATAATTGGTGAATGTATTAGTCCATTTTCACAATGCTAGAAAGAACGTCCTTGAGACTGGGTAATTAAAGGAAAGAGATTTAACTGACTCGCAGTTACACATGGCTGGGGAAGCCTCAGGAAACTTACAATCATGGTGGAAGGGGAAAGGGAAGCAGACACCTTCTTCACAAGGCGGCAGGACAGACAGAGAGCACACAGGAAAAACTACCATTTATAAAACCATCAGATCTAGTGAGAATTCATTCACTATCATGAGAACAGCAGGAGGGAAACTGACCTCATAATCCAATCACTTTCCTCCCTTGACATGTGGGAATTACAATTTGAGATGAGATTTTGGTGGGGACACAGAGCCAAACCATATTAGTGAAGTTAGATGATGGATATCTAGAGGTGTATTATATCATTGGCTCTATTTTGTATGTTTGAAGTTTCCATAGTATAAAACTTAGGAAAGTTAATTTAAATATACAAATGTCCCATCATAAAAATGGATAATCAAAAGGAACTCTTGATAATGAAAGAACTAAAAGTGGCCAGATGTTTTCAAATGCTTAGCTTTACTACTAATTCTTCAATGTTAGTTTTACAAACAAAGATGATACCTCTTGCTGGGTGCAGTGGCTCAGGCCTGTAATCCCAGCACTTTGGGAGGCCGAGGTGGGCAGACCACTTGAGGTCAGGAGTTTGAGACAGCCTGCCCAACATGGTGAAACTCCATCTCTACTAAAAATACAAAAATCAGCTGGGTGTGGTGGCACACACCTGTAATCCCAGCTACTCAGGAGGCTTAGGCAGGAGAATTGTTGAACCCAGGAGGTGGGGGTTGCAGTGAGCCGAGACTGTGCCACCGCACTCCAGCCTGGGCAACAGAGACTCCATCTGGAAAAAAAAAAAAAAAGTGATACCTCTTAAGTGATGACCAAATGGAAATAAATAAAATAATGTATATTAAGTACTTATCGAAGTATCTGCCACATAGTTCTCAATAAAAGTTAGATGTTTTCATTTCTTCTTTACATCAAGGCAATGTGTGTGCAATATGTCTCCCCCGCTACACTACACACTGAACTCCTAAGGGGAGAAACTGTGTTTCCGTCTCTGTCACATCCTAAGGCTTAGTGCCTGCACTTGGCCCAAACTAGGTACTCAGTAAATATTTGTGGACTGAGTCTTATTTATTCAACAAACATTTGCATGACACACACTGTGTGATTGACACTACTCTTAGGACTTTACAAATATAAGTCCATTTAAGTCCATAGGCTATTCCAATGAGGCCCTCTGCTCTCAAGTTAAGACAGAAACAGCGAGATAAGTAACATGTCCAGGATGATACAATAGTTAATGGCAGAGCTGAGATCTGAACTACATATGCACTTGACATGGACCAGAATCCACCTGCCTGATAATTACATTAGGCTGTTTCTCACTCAGCTATGAATGCCACCTTCACCTCAACCCTGAACTCCTCTTATGGGAGGTGCAGATGGCCCACATATGAATGAGGTAATGAAATCAGCAAGGGGGTGGAGATTTGGGTGCAGATCACATCCACTGGGTCCTGGAGCTGGCTCATGATTTGTGAGAGCCACTGTGCACACCTGCAGTGACATCATATTGGTGACTTCTAATCAACCATGGTAGGAGCATTTATACCAGAGAAATCAGCAAATAAAACATTTGTAGTGATAAAAAATCACTACAAATAAAACATTTCTTCATTTTTTTGGCAAGCTGATTGTCAAGCACTTCCCAGCACACCACTGGGTCTATCTCTGGTGATCAGGTAATTTTTTTTTTTTTTAAGACAGTCTCGCTCTGTCGGCAAGCTGGAGTGTAGTGGCACGATCTCCACTCACTGTAACCTCCATCTCCTAGGTTCAGGCGATTCTCCTGCCTCAGTCTCTCGAGTAGGTGGGATTACAGGCGCATGCCACCACACCTAGCTAATTTTTCTATTTTTAGGAGGGACAAGGTTGCCCAGTCTGGTCTCGAACTCCTGGGCTCAAGCAGTCCGCCCACCTGGGCCTCCCATAGTGCTGGGATTACAGGTGTGAGCCACCGCACCCAGCCGTGATCAGGTAATTTTGAACATCGAAATTTGTGAGTTGTCTTTGTTGATAGATTCATGGTACATGGGTAGAACAAGCTTGCTTTTAGGGCCTGCGGGGAGAGAGATGAATGAATGCATGCAGGCATGAATGCATGAATGAATTCTCCTGAAGGGATTCCTAATGTGAACTCCTAAAGGAGAGGCATTATAAGCAATTTTGGTAATTGCACCTTTTCAGGTGGCAAATGAGAGCGGCATCCCCTACAGACTGAAGTCATCTAAGTACTCAAGCATCATTATTCAATCATAGACATCTTTTCATGAAGCATAGTAAATAGACATTTTTAGGCATCAAGCCAATTTTGCAACATCCTTCCTCATTCAGCAAGGAGAGTGGTAAAGTTCATGATGGAAGTTTCTCCACTGAAAGAAACAAACATGGATTGGACTCTACCAGCGGATGCAGATTCACCAGCTGCTTCAAGATCAAATACACAAACAGGAAGCTAGCACATCTCAGACCTCAACTGTCTCTCCATCAAAACTGTTGCAGTTGATCAAGGAATGCATTAGTAGTTGTTAACATCTACACAGGAAGTGATGTTTTGGTGTACAGTTAACTTGGACCAACACTGGATTACAAGTTAGCTGTGAGAACTAACAACATACTCTTTGCCTCTTTACCTAATGTGTAACAGTGTCGTCAATCCAAAGCAATGAAAAAGCATAGTCTGGCTGGGTGCAGTGGCTCACTCCTGTGATCCCAGCACTTTGGGAGGCCAAGGTGGGCAGATCACAAGGTCAGGAGTTCGAGACAAGCCTGGCCAACATGGTGAAACCCCGACTCTACTAAAAATACAAAAATTAGCTGGGCAAGGTGGCAGGAACCTGTAGTCACAGCTACTTGGGAGGCTGAGGCAGGAGAATTGCTTGAACCCGGGAGGCAGAGGTTGCAGTGAGCCAAGATCACACCACTGCACTCCAGCCTGGGTGACAGAGCGAGACTTGGCCAAAACAAAAAAACAAACAAACAAACAAAAAACATAGTCTGAACAAGT
This sequence comes from Nomascus leucogenys, assembly GCF_006542625.1. Lineage (NCBI taxonomy): Eukaryota > Metazoa > Chordata > Mammalia > Primates > Hylobatidae > Nomascus > Nomascus leucogenys. The sequence continues at coordinate 79,923,926 of NC_044382.1, forward strand.
TCTGGTATATGCTTTAAAAAAAGAAAAAAAAGGAAAGACTGAGGGACCTACATAGACTCCTTGACTTATTTTGAACTTTCCAGATTTCACATTTGGAGAAGTTACTGTATAACCATGTTGAGTATTTTTACTATGTACTTTAGAAGCCCTGAGAAAATGTGACTATGTCATTTAAGATATCTATTATCAGAGCAAAAAGGTAGTAAGATAGCTGCTAACAGAGCATGACTAATTGCAATACTCAGCACTTAATAGGTGCTCAATGAATACTTGTTGAGTAGATGCAAGGGAGTTATTAGGAGAAAGGCAGGGAGTTTATAGGAACATGCCTCTTATCCTTTTCCAGCTTACAAGAAAAAGAAAATTTGATTAGTGAGGAATGAGACGTTCTCCTTCTCAGAAATAAGACTTGAAAAGGTAAAATGAGCAGGATGCTATTGGCACTGATACTATTAGTAATAAGGAAATTAGGAAGCAAAATCAGCCCTTCTCATCAATAAATGAAAGCAGACCATTGAGGCTTCTTGTGAAATGTGAAGACACTCTGCTGTAAGTACTGTGGACTTTAGAGATACTCTGAAGTGCAAAACCACAGGAGCTGAGCCCCATTTGGGGAAGAACCCCTGAAAGTTTTGGAATTACACTTCTCCTGAGCCCTAGCAGAAGAATGAGGACCAAATTAGATGTTGACTATGGCCGGACATGGTGGTTCACACCTGTAATCCCAACACTTTGGGAGGCAGAGGTGGGAGGATCACTTGAGGTCAAGAGTTCAAGACCAGCCTGGGCAACATAGTGAGACCCTATCGCTACAAAAAAAATTTAAAAATCAGCCAGGCGTGGTGTTGTACCTACAGTCCCAACACCTCAGGAGGCTGAGGTGGGAGAATCACTTAAGCCCAGGAGTCTGAAGCTGCAGTGAGCTATGATCATGCCACTGTACTCTAACAGTGTGGTCTCAATCTCCTGACCTCATGATCCACCCACCTTGGCCTCCCAAAGTGCTGGGATTACAGGCATGAGCCATCGCCCCCCGACAACACTTCTTTTTTTTTTTGAGATATAGTCTTGTTCTGTTGTCCAGGCTGGAGTGCAGTGATGCAATCTCGGCTCACTGCAACCTCCGCCTCCTGGGTTCAAACAATTCTCCTGGCTCAGCCACCTGAGTAGCTGGGATTACAGGTGCATGCCACCACACCCAGCTAATTTTTGTATTTTTAGTAGAGATGAGGTTTCACCATGTTGGCCAGGCTGGTCTCAAACTCCTGACCTCCGGTGATCTGCCTGCCTTGGCCTCCCAAAGTGCTGGGATTACAGGTGTGAGCCACCATGCCCAACCCAGTAGTTCATTTCTAAAATGTAAGTCAGAGCACATCACTCTTAGGTTCAGAAAAATCCAGTGGTTTTGCATTTCTGCTTCAGCCACACTCACTTTTTCACCAATCCTCGAAATAACCTCAGGGCCCTTGCACATACTGTTCCCTCCTCTAGATCCCAAGTGGCTTGCTCCCTCAATTCCTTCAAGTCGGGATTCAAACATAACCTCCCCAGTGAGGTTTTCCCTGAACACTCTCCTTTAAGAATCCTCCCTTTCAAGAGAGAGCCCTCCCCGCTCTCCTGACTCCCTTCTCGCTTTGTTTCTTTCCGCTGTATTTACTGCCTTCTGCTATGTTCTGTCTCTCCAATGAGAATGAAGTTCCATGCGGCCGGGGCTTTTGTTTCTGTTCACTACTCTATTCCCAGTGCCAGGAAAGAACAGTGCCAGGCCTTTGATCAATGTTCAGTAAATGAATGAATGTGGCAGCACACCAAACAGCTAAAGCAGAAGATAAGTTGTCACAAGACTGATTACAAGGGTTCCTGTGGGTTAACATAAGAAGACTGAACCGAAGCCTAAATCCTGTGAGGAGCCCCAGAGGCACTCAACAGAACACTTTCTGATCAGATTCGTGCTTTAGAACCATCTCTCTGGGTGAAATATGGATTCGAGACTGAGGGAGACCAGGAAGTGCAGCAAGACCACTTCAGAGATTAGCGCTGTGATCCAGATGAGACATTATGAAGGCCCTAATGAGGACGGTGGCCATGTGGTAGGCAGAGGAACAGAGCAACAAGTGTTTAGAGCAGGGGTGTCCAATCTTTTGGCTTCCCTGGGCCACACTGGAAGAAGTAGAATTGTCTTGGGCCACAGCAGCCAAGGGACCACCATTGGCAGCAGCACCAATAAAACAGGAGCTGGGCCAGGTGCAGTGGCTCACAACTGTAATCCCAGCACTTTGAGAGGCCAAAGCAGGCGGATCACCTGAGGTCAGGAGTTTGAGACCAGCCTGGCTAACATGGTGAAACCCCATGTCCACTAAAAATACAAAATTAGCTGGGCATGGTGGTGCGCACCTGTAATCCCAGCTACTTGGGATGTTGAGGCAGGAGAAGAATTGCTTGAACCAAGTAGGCAGAGGTTGCAGTGAGCTGGGATCTTGCCACCACATTCCAGCCTGGACTGTGAGTGAGACTCCGTCTTAAAAAAAAAAAAAAAAAAAAAAAAAAAAAAAACAGGTGCTGCAGCAGCAGTTCCCACTCAAGCTGCACAGGTCCCAAGACTGGTCTGAGATGAGAGAGACAAAGTCCTGGCCAATACTAGATACCCAGAGAGGGCAAATAGAAAGCCTACTTTCTTGGCTGGGCGCAAGGGCTCATGCCTGTAATCACAGCACTTTGAGAGGCTGAGGTGGGCAGATCACGAGGTCAGGAGATAGAGACCATCCTGGCCAACATGGTGAAACCCCGTCTCTAGTGAAATACAAAAAATTAGCTGGGCGTGGTGGTGCATGCCTGGAGTCCTAGCTACTCAGGAGGCTGAGGCAGGGGAATCATTCGAACCCCCGAGGTGGAGATTGGAGTGAGGCGAGATTGTACCACTGCACTCCAGCCTGGTGACAGAGTAAGACTGTCAAAAAAGGAAGAAAGAGAAAGAAAAAAAGGAAGGAAGAAAGGAAGGAAGGAAGGAAGGAAGGAAGGAAGGAAGGAAGGAAGGAAGGAAGGAAGGAAGGAAGGAAGGAAGGAAGGAAGGAAGGGTCCAAACCCACTGCCTGAAGCAACACCTGCTGCCTGCTGCAGGGTCCATCATTCAATTGTTTTAACAGTGACACTAAAACTAGATGGGGAAAGTGTGACAGTCAGTATGTAGAGGTAATTCAAACTCAAACGCAACAGCTCAAATTGATGAGCAGAGAAAGCGCACCAAGTAGGTACACAGGTGGTCTCAATGAATTCATTTAGATAATATACGGGACTTTGGAATAGGTCCAAGGTCATGATGCTTGCACATTGCTCCATGAATCTTAAAGATGTAGCCTTCTAAGTTGAACATCTGATATCAACCTATAATGCGTTCCAAAACCTTCCCAAGTCCTACTCTTCTGGGGCCAACTTTATCACCTAGTGTTGAAATAGTGTTTTTCAATGAATTATTTATTAAACTTGTTTCTTGACATATGACCTGTCAACCAAGTGGGCTGCTGTCTCCTAAAATATAGATCCAGTTTTTCTAAGTCCCACACCTTGACTGGGCACTGCTTTAGGAAAGGTTTCTCTTTTGATGGATTTTTTTTTTTGCTGAAATAGATCATCAGTCCTTTCAGTCTGTGTTCTTGTCATCCCTGAAGCATTTATGCCTTGCTTAAGCCCTTCATTATAATCAGCTGTCCTTAGCTTGCTATTTCCTGCAAGGGCTTTGCCTGAATCATAGATGTATTAGAACAATTGCCCTTTTAGCTGTGGACCAAGTTATCTTTGGGGTGCCCTATGTAAATGAGAACACTTGAAAATGCTAATTTATAATGAGCCAAAAATTGATAACAATATCACTATGAGTGAACTGGTGAGAAGGCCAAATGGATGGACGAGAACGAACGTGGCTGGGAAAAAGGAGTGAGCTCATCAAAAGCACGGACAGGAAAAAAGCAAAGACAGAGAAACATGGGCAGGTCATGATTGCCACTGGGGGTGGTTCGAGGTGGTAGAGCAAAAGAAAAAGAATAATGTTTTGTTACTATCCTGACAGCCATGTAACAGATAACAATATAAGACTTGAAGTCCCCAAGGGGAAAAAGTGGATCTGATTGGAATAACTGATGTGATAAAGTATGGGGGAAAAATGTGTATATAAGAAAAGCACAGCCAAGCGTGGTGGCTTGTACCTATAATCCCAGCACTTTAGGAGGCCGGGGTGGGTGAATCACCTGAGGTCAGAAGTTTGAGACTAGCCTGGCCAACAAGGTAAAACCTTGTCTCTACTAAAAATGTGAAAATTAGCTGGGCATGGTGGTGTGCCCCTGTAATCCTAGCTACTCAGGTGGCTGAAGTGGGAGAATTGCTTGAACCTGGGAGGCGAGGCTGCAGTGAGCTGAGCCTGGGCGACACAGCGAGACCCTGTCTCAAAAAAAAAAAAAAAAAAAGAAAAGAAAAGCAGGCCAGGTGCAGTGGCTCACGCCGGTAATCCCAACACTTTGAGAGGTTGAGGCAGGTGGATAGCCTAAGGCCAGGAGTTCGAGACCAGCCTGGCCCACATGGTGAAACCCCATCTCTACTAAAAATACAAAAAAAAAATAAAATTAGTCGGCCATGGTGGCAGATGCCTGTAATCCCAGCTTCTTGGGAGGCTGACACACAAGAATCACTTGAACCCAGGAAGCAGAGGCTGTAGTGAGCTGAGACTGCACCATTGCACTCCAGCCTGGGTGACAGAGCAAGAGTCCAGCTGGCAGTCTACACAGAAAATTCCAAGGAATCTATAGAAAAACAACTGGAACTGGCTGGGCGCAGTGGCTCACACCTGTAATCCCAGCACTTTGGGAGGCCAAGGTGGGCGGACCACCTGAGGTCAGGAGTTCGAGACCAGCCAAGCCAAAATGGGGAAATCCTACCTCTAGTAAAAATACAAAAATTATTTGGGAGTGGTGGTGGGCACCTGTAATTCCAGCTGCTCGGGGGGCTGAGGCAGGAGAACTGCTTGAACCCAGGAGATGGAGGTTGTAGTGAGCCAAGACTGCACCATTGCACTCCAGCCTGGGCAAGAACAACAAAACTCTGTCTCAAAAACAAATAAATAAATAAGTTCAGCAAGTTTACAGGATACAAGAGAAAGATACAAAACTATTTGTGTATTTATGTATTAACAATGAACACATGAAAACTGAAATTAAAAATATAAGGCCTTTTATAATTGCTCAAAAGATGAAACAATTATGTGTAAATCTAACTAAATATGTATAAGAATTACAGGCCAAAAACTATTAAATCAAAGATCTAAATATACAGAGAAACATAACATGTTCATGAGTAGAAGACTCAGTAAAGATGCCGATTCTCCCCAAATTGAGATGCAAATGTAACAGAATTCCTGTCAAAAGTTCAGCAAAATTTTCTACAGATACAGACTAAATTATTCTGAAATTTATATGGAAAGCCAAGGTGCTAGAATAACCAAAACAATTTTCAAAAGACATTGATAAACTTAGAGGAATCACTCTACCTCATATCAGGACTTACTAGATGTAGCTACAGTAAGGCCAGGCATAGGGGCTCACACCTGTAACCCCAGCACTTTGGAGGCTGAGGAGGGTGGATTGCTTGAGGCCAGGAGTTCAAGACAGTCTTGGCAACATGGTGAAATCCCATCTCTAAAATCTTCTTGTATCTAAAAATAAAAGAAGAAAAATTAGCCATGTGCAGTGGCGTGCACCTGTAGTCCCAGCTACTTGGGAGGCTGAGGCAGGAGGATCACTTGAGCCTGGGAGGCAGAGGTTGCAGTGTGCCGAGATTGCACTATTGCAGTCCAGCCTGAGTGACAAAAATAAAACCCTGTCTCAAAATATATATATATATATGAATAAATAAATAAATATTAATAGAGGTAGCTACAGTAATAAAGACAACGTGATAATGGCAGAGGGAGAGACACAGAGATCAATGGAACAGAATGAAAAACCTAGAAATAGTGCCACATGAGTGCAACCAACTGATTTTTTAACACCCCTCTGCTTTTGCATCAACCAACTGATGTTTTACAAAGATGCAGAAGCAATGCAATATAAGAAGTGTAATATTTTCTCCAAATGGTGCTGAAGCAAAAAAAAAATTTTTAAGTACTCTGACCTACACCTCATACCTTTCATAAAAACTAACTGAAAATGGATCATAGACTTCAACGTAAAATGTAAAACTATAAATATTTTAGAAGATAACAAAAGGGGAAATCTTTGGAGCACATGAAGAACTCTTAAACATGACACCAAAAGTATAATTCATAAAAGAACAAATTGATAAATTGGACTTCAAAATGAAAAACTTTTACTCTGTAAAAGACTTCATTAAAAGGATAAAAAGATAAGCTATAAACTGGAAGAAATTATTTGCAAATCACATATCTAACGAAAGGCCACTTTGGAATAAAGAATTCTCAAAACTGAATGGTAAATAAATAATAATAATTCAGTTAGAAAATGGGCAGCTGGGTGCGGTGGCTCACGCCTGTAATCCCAGTACTTTGGGAGGCCGAGGCGGGCAGATCACAAGTTCAAGAGATTGAGACCATCCTGGCCAACATGGTGAAACCCCGTATCTACTAAAAATACAAAAATTAGCTGGGCGTGGTGGCACACGTCTGTAGTCCCAGGTACTCAGGAGGCTGAGGCAGGAGAATCGCTTGAGCCTGGGAGGTGGAGGTTGCAGTGAGCCGAGATTGCACTGCTGCACTCCAGCCTGGCGACAGACCGAGACTCCTTCTCAAAAGAAAAAAAAAAAAAGAAAATGGGCAAAAGGCGCATTTCACCAAAGAGGATATACAAATGGCAAACAAGCACAGGAAAAGATGTTCAACATAACTCGCCATTAGGAAAATGCAAATTAAGACCACAACGAGCTATCATTACTCACCTATTAGAACATCTGAAATAAAAAACAGTGACAGTATCAAATGCTAGCAAGGATGTGGAGAAACTAGATTTCTTGTATGTTTCTGGAGTGTAAAATGGTATAGCCACCATGGAAAAATAGATTGCCACTTTCTTTAAAAAAAAAAAAATTATATATATATATATATATATACTTACTATATGACCCAGCAATTGCACCCACCCCTGGGCATTTACCCCAAAGAAATGAAAACTTATGCCCACACAAAAACTGATCTGTAATTGTTCGTAGCAACTTTATTTGTAGTAGGCATCTTTACATCTATGAGCATATTTATTTATCTCCCACTTGTAAGTGAGAACATGCAGTCTTTGGTCTTCTGTTCTTGCATTAATTCGCTTAGGATAATGGCCTCCACCTCTATCCATGTTGCTGCAAAGGACGTGATTTTGTTTGTTTGTATGGCTGCACTGTATTCCATGGTGTATACATATTCTTCATTCAGTCCACCATTGATGGGCACCTACATTGATTCCATGACTTTGCTGTTGTGAATAGTGCTGTGATGAACCCGTGCATGCATGTGTCTTTTTGATAGAACAATTTATTTTCCTTTTGGTATATACCCAGTAATGAGATTGCTGGGTCGAATGGTAGTTCTGTTTTAAGTTCTTTGAGAAATCTCCAAACTGCTTTCCATGGTGGCTGAACTAACTTACATTTCCACCAAAAGTGTACAAGCATTCCCTTTTCTCCACAGCCTCACCAACATCTATTATCTTTTCACTTTTAACAAAAGCCATTCTGACTGGTGTGAGCTGTCAATTGGTCTCACTGTGGTCTTGATTTGTATTTCTCTGATGATTGGAGATGTTGAGCATTTTTTTATGTTTGTTGGCTGCCTGTATGACTGTTCTGTTTTGTTTTAGATAGAGTTTTGCTCTTGTTGCCCAGGCTGGAGTGCAATGGCGTGATCTTGGCTCACTGCAACCTCCAACTCCCAGATTCAAGCGATTCTCCTGCCTCAGCCTCCTGAGTAGCTAGGATTACAGGCGCCCTCCACCATACCTGGCTAATTTTTTGTATTTGTAGTGGAGACGGGTTTCACAATGTTGGCCAGGCTGGTCTCGAACTCCTGACTTCAGGTGATCTACCCACCTCTTTTGAGAAGTGTCTGTTCATGTCTTTTGCCCACTTTTTAATAAGGTCATTTGCTTTTTTGCTGGTTGAATTGTTTAAGTTTCATATTACACTTCTTTTGGATGCATAGTTTGTTAATATTTTCTCCTGTTCTCCAGGTTGTCTTTTTACTCTGTTGATAGTTTCTTTTCCTGTGCAGAAGCTCTTTCATTTAATTAGGTCCCATTTGTCAATTTTTGTTTTTGTTGCAAATTTTTTGAGGACTTAGTCGTAAATTATTTCCCAAGACCAACGTCCAAAATGGTGTTTCCTAGGTTTTCTCCTAGAATTTTTAGTTTTAGGTCTTACACGTAAGTCTTTAACCCATCTTGAGTTAATTTTTGCATGTGGTGATAGAGGTCCAGTTTTATTCTTCTGCATATGGCTAGCCAGTTATCCCAACACCATTTATTGAATAAAGGGTCCTTTCTCGATTGCTTATTTTTGTCAATGATCAGTTGGTTGTAAACGTGTGGCTTTATTTCTGGGTTCTCTATTCTGTTCCATTGGTCTATGTTTCTATTTTCATACCACCTCCATGCTGTTTTTGTTACTGTAGCCTTAGAGTATAGTTTTAGGTCGGGTACTATGATGCCTCCAGCTTTGTTCTGTTTTGCTGAGGATTGCTTTGGCTCTTGGGGCTTTTTTTTTTTTTTGGTTCCATGTGAGCTGTAGAATAGTTTCTTCTAATTCTGTGAAGGATGGCTTTGATAGTTTGATAGAAATAACATTGAATCCGTAGACTGTTTTGGACAGTATGGCCATTTTAACAACATTGATTCTTCTAGTCCATGAGCATGTAATATTTTTCCGTTTGTGTGTCATTTATGGTTTCTTTCAGCAGTATTTTGTAGTTCTCCTTCTAGAGATCTTTCTCCTCTTTGGTTAGAGGTATTCCCAGATAGATATTTTATTTTTGGTGTGGCTACTCTAAATGGGGTTGCATTCTTGATTTGGATCTCAGCTTGATCATTATTGATGTGTAGAAATGCTACTGATGTTTGCACATTGATTTTTGTATCCTGAAAATTTACTGAGGTCATTTATCCATTCTAGGAGCCTTTCGGTAGAGACTTTAGGATTTTCTAGATATCATCAGGGAAGAGACATAATTTGACATTCTTTCCCTGTTTGGATGACTTTTTTTTTCTCTTGCCTGATGCTCTGGTTAGGATTTCCAGTACTATTGTTATTGGAAAGTGGTCCCAATCCATATCTCAAGAGAGGGTTTTGGGATCTTGTGCAAGAAAGAACTCAGGGCAAGTGCATAAAGTGAAAGCAAGTTTAATAGGAAAGTGAAAGAATAAAAGAATGGCTACTCCATAGAGAGAGCAGCCCTGGGGGCTGCTGGTTGCCCATTTTTATGGTTATTTCTTGATGATATGCTAAACAAGGGGTGGATTATTCATGCCTCCCCTTTTTAGACCATATAGGGTAACTTTCTCATATTGCCATAGAATTTGTAAAATGTCATGGTGCTGTTGGGAGTGTAGCAGTGAGGACAACCAGAGGTCACCCTCGTGGGCATCTTGGTTTTGGTGGGTTTTAGCTGACTTCTTTGCTGCAAACTGTTTTATCAGCAAGGTCTTTATGATCTGTATTTTGTGCCAACCTTCTATCTCATCCTGTGACTTAAATGCCTTAACTGTCTGGGAATGCAGCCCAGTTGGTCTCAGCCTTATTCTACCCAGCTCCTGTTTAAGATGGAGTTACTCTGGTTCAAATACCTCTGACACTATGTTGAATAGGAGTGGTGAGAGTGTTGGCCCATAAATTTGTACAAATAAATGTTCATACTGCTCTGTGAAAAATAATAATAATAATAATTTAAACCCACCGAAAAAGTGCTGCTGCCTAAGCCTTACCAGCAAATCAACTATTAATAAGCTAGAATCTCTGCGCATGGAACCCAGGCATCAGATCTTCTAAGAAACGCTTACATGTAGAGATCGGGGAAAAAAGGAGGATCAAGCAAAAGAAGATTGGAAAGAAGTGGACAGTGATAGAGGAAGGAAACCAGGATATGTGGCTCCTGGAAGCTGAGAGGGGACTGTTTCAAAAGGGAGATAAGATACTCCTGCACAAGGATTTTGTGAGGACTGAAAGAATGCATGCATATGGAAGCACTTTGTAAGCTGTTAATTGATGAACAAATACTACATGAAGTATTACTATCATCTGTAGGAAAAAAATCATTCTCCCCTAGTTCAACATCTCTGTGCTTAGAGAAAGAACTTAGAAAAGCGCTAGGAGGGGGGTCCATCCCCAGCACTTATGAGAATTAACCAAAAATCTTTACAGTTATGAAGCTTAAACAAATTAATGTCCATTGTGCTTAACTCAATGCCTAGTACATCATTATCATCACCATGTAATAATAATAATGATGATAGCTAACACTTACATAGTGCTTCCTATATGTTAAGCAATGTTCTAAGTGCTTTATATCTATTCAGGTAGCATTCAAGAATGATGAGCTATTGTTGTTTCTTTTGTTATTATTACTAATTCCAAATGGCTTGATTTCCTTAGTGGGCATTAAGGGAGGGTATAGATGCTGGTTTGGCATTCCAGAGCCACTACTGTTCTGATGTGAGGTTAATGATGTCCCATGAGACCTCTCTGGAAGTAGCAGAGAAAGTGGGGAGGGGGCTTCCCTAGAAGAGTCTATGGGTCTCCAAAACCGTGTGTCAGTTCTAGGGCCACCTGGCAGATAGCAGAACCGTCCTATGGGAGGGCTGTGTCCCACTGTGATAACTGAATTCCTTCATGGAGGCTGTGCTATAGATCTGTTCAGAGCTATATGTGAAGGCATCTGGACATGGTAAGAAATTTATCTGGGTTCTTCAACTCAACTATTATTTACTGACCACTCATAGGCACCAGTGTATTTAAGCCTGTCATTGACTTTGAGAAGTAGAGATGGTTATCACCATTCTCCAGGTGAGGAAGCTGAGGTCTACAGAGGTTAAATAACTTGCCCAAATTCACACAGCCAGTTAGCATCAGAGCCAGGACTGAAACTGGAATACCCTATATTCAAGTTCTGACTTCTTCGTCTCCCATGCATGTCACTTTTTTTTTTTTTTTTACCAAGTTTTGAGGAGGTAGAGCTATGGCCAAATTTTAAAAACCCAAAACCAATACCTAGAAAGACTTCACCTTCAATATGCTAGCAAGGGAAGGGAAATGAGCAAAGGACATAAGCAGTTTGCAGAAGAGGCACACAAACACCAAAAAAAAGTGAATAAATGCAAATATAACACACATTTTAAAAATATACACACATCATTTTAAGCCCATCAGATTCATTTTTTAAATGTATAAAAGTCAGAAAATAACAAGCCTTGGAAAGGATGTGGGTAACACAACCCCAAGACACTATTGTAGATTTGTGCAGTGATCCCAGAGAGCAAGGTAATTGTATCTAAAAATGTTCAAGAACTGCCCACTCCTGAATCGCTTGAACCCAAGACGTGGAGGTTGCAGCGAGCTGAGATCACGCGACTGCACTCCAGCCTGGGCCACAGAGCAAGACTCCGTCTCAAAAAAAAAAAAAAAATGCTCACTTCCTACAACCCAGCAATTCCACTCTAAGAAAAGTCCACAGAGAAACTTCTCTCACTTGTGCGCAAGGAGAAATATACAAGGATATTTCCAAAAGTAACAGGAAACAGGAAACTATTTAGATGTCCAATATTAGAGAATGGATACATAAAATGAGGTAAATTCATACTACATACTGTCTAGCAGTTAAAGTGAATAGACTAGATCAAAATATACCATATATGAATAGATCTGAAATAGGCAGACTTGATGGGAAAAGGCAGGTTTGCAGAACGATGCATGGACTATGATATCATTGACTAAGAGAAGTGATTTGTAGGAAAAGTATAGGTTCTTGAACTAGTACAGAGTGAAGAGGGGGCATATTTATGGCCAGAGGATCTGTGGTCCAAACTTCTTGACATGTTTGTTTCAAAACTCTCCCCATTTTTTTCCAAGTCCCTCCTCACCACTGTCTCCCCCTCCCTCCCTCTTTTCTTCTCTTAGAATCTCCTAATCTAGGTTCCATGAGTGGGTTTCAGAGAAACTGTAAATCCCCTAATATTTTAAGTAAAAATCTGTATTTATGAGTATTTTTCTGGGGAATGGGTCCACGTCTTTCATCAGATTCTCAGAGAAGTTACAGTCCCATAAGAAGATTAAAATTCATGGAAAAAAATGTTCGGAGCGTAAATGTAGCTTTGATGCAGTTTTACTAGTCTATTGTGCCTTGGGAGTAGGAGTTATTTCTCATCAGAAGGAAAAAAAAAATAGAGAGAGAGAGAGAGAGAAAAAAATGTAAAGTGATTTGTTCTGACCCTGTTTCCACTCATCCTGTGCCCTGGAAGAAAATGCCCTGCCTTAAGAAATAGAAACATCTCCATCCTTCCTGGCCTACCAGGCCACTCATCCATCATCTCAGGCAGGCTTTGGGCAAATGCAGCCAGCTTCCTTTTCTGCCATTTCCATCAGATGACCCTTTCCATCAGATGTCGGGGTCTGACTCTGGCCAGCGTGTTGACAATTATGAAGATTTTTCTAACCCAGCCCAACAGCCTCTGCACCATCAGAACACTCCAGCTAAGGAAACTACAAGAGATCAGGAAGGGGTAAACAGTTTTATAAATGATGTCCCAGGTGAGTGTCCAAATTCATAGGTCCAAGCACAACAACAGGGAGTCCCCAGGGCCTGAGGATGCTGGGATTGAATTAGGCTCCTCTGTCATCTAGAGTTGTGGGATGCCATAGTTCTCTGCTGTAAACTCACAGGTCCTCTGGGGAGACCAGTGAGATGAAAGCAATCAATGCACAGATCCCGGGGCAGCTGATGGTCAGCCAGGTGGCTCTGCTGATCCTGGCTGGCTTGCTCTCGTGTCCAGGTGTCAGCTGGCTATCCAGGCACCTGGACTGGCCTCTGCGGGGTGGCTGGGCTGCTTCAGCTCTCCTCGTGTCTCTCATGCTCCAGCACACTAGTCTGGGCATGTTCTCATGGTGATGGCAGAGGGACAAGAGACAGCAAGCGCCAGCGTGCAAGCCTATTTCAAGCTTCTGCTTGCATCACATCTGTGAATACCACATTGGCCAAAGCAAGTCACAGGACCCAGCCTGGAGTCAAGGACAGGTCTTGATGTCCTGCCTACAGTGAGAAAGCATGGCAAGCCAAGTGAGAATTTGCAATATTTTTTAAATAATTTCACCTTTTATTTTAGTTTCAGGGGCTTAATTTGCAGCCTTGTTACATGAGTACATTGCATGATGCTGAGGGTTGGGGTATGCTTGATCCCATAACCCAGGTAGTGAGCATAGTACTCAATAGTTTTTCAACCCCTCCCCTCATCTCTTTCTCCCCACTGTAGTACCCCCAGTGTCTGTTGTTCCTGTCTTCATGTCCATGAGTACCCAACATTTAGCTTCCACTTATCAGTGAGAATATGCAGTCTTTGGTTTTCTATTCCTGCATTAATTCGCTTAGGATGATGGCCTCCAGCAGTATCCATGTTGCTGCAAACAAAATGATTGGGTTCTTTTTTATGGCTGTGTAGTATTCCATGGTGTATATACACCATAATTTATTTATCCAATCCACCACTGATGGGCACCTAGGTTGATTCCATGTCTTTGCTATTGTGGATAGCGCTGCAATCAACATGTGAGTCCATGAGCCTTTTTGGTAGAATGATTTGTTTTCTTTTGGATATATACCCAGTAATGGCATTACTGGGTCAAATGGTAGTTCTGTTTTAAGTTCTTTGAGAAATCTCCAAGCTACTTTCTATAGTGGCTGAACTAGTTTACATTCCCAACAACAGTGTATAACCAAGAACCTGCATTTTGAGGTCAAGCTCTGCTTCTTACCAGCTACACTGATGTCTTTTAAGTTCTCTGAGCAAATAAGACACTACTTTTCATCTATCTGATTAGTGAAGTTTTTTTTAATGTAATAATACACAGTGCATAATACGAGAAAGAAACAGGCAACTGAATATGCTCTTGGTGGGATTTTATTCTATTTTTCTAAGGGCAACTGAATCATACTTATCATGGTGGATTGCAAAAATACCCCCTAATTCTTCTCATCTTTGTATGCACTCCTGTTTGCAATGTTACTTAGCAGCTCCTACCTCCATGAATCTGGGTTAGTCATGGGCCTTGCTTAGGCCAAGGAGAGAATGGGAAATGTAATGCAAATGGGGGCTTGTACATTGGAATTGCCTCCTTTGCTGTGCTTGGAAGCCTGAGGCCACCATGTGAATGAGTCCAAGCTAGCCTGCTATAGAATGAGAGGCCACGTGGAGGAAAACTGAGGTGCCTCAGCTGACCTTAGAAGCATGAGCATGCCCAGCTAAGATCAGCTAAGCCTGGTCTAGAATAGAAAAGCCAACCACCTGAGCCCACCCCTAATTGCCAAATCCCAGAATTATGCATGAGCTAGTAAAAGATGTGAATTCATTTTATCACATTGTCATAAAGGTCAGTGTCTTTCATAAGCAGAGCTGTGTTGTAGCTTCATTTGACAAATATTTATTAAGCCTATTATTATAGGATTGTCTAGGCACTGATGAAATAAAATGAAAAAAATAAAAATAAAAAAAGTTTCTGCCCTCACAAAGCTTACATTCTAGAGGTAAGAGACAGAATGTTGTTTTGTTTTTTTGAGACAGGGTCTTGCATTGTCACCCAGGCTGGAGTGCAATGGCACGATCATAGCTCACTGCAGCCCCAACCTCCCAGGCTCGGGCGATTTTCCCAACTCAGCCTCCTGAGTAGCTGGAAGTGCAGGCCCACTCCACTGTACCCAGCTGATTTTGTATTTGTTTGTGGTAGAGATGAGGTCTTGCTATGTTGCCCAGGCTGGTCTCCAACTCCTGGGCTCAAACAATCCTCCCACCTCCACCTCCCAAAGTACTGGAATGACAGGCATGAGCCACCATGCCCAAACACAGAATTTTTTTTTTTTTTAATTACTAAGTGTAACAGATTGAGCAAGAGTGATGAGTGCTCTGGAGGAAAAGAATAACACTATGTATAACACTATGATCCAGGAATCTTTCAAATGAGGGTGGAGAGTGTTGAGAGGGGTTGTAATAGTAAATGAGAAGGCCAGATAAAACCTCTATAAGGAGGTGATCGAGTGAAGATCTGAAGCAGGTGAGGGAATGAGCCTGATTGATATCTGGAGAGAAGCCTTCCAGGGCGAGGGAACAGCGAGAACAGTTTCTGAGAATGGGCTAGGGCCAACAAGTGTATAGGATTCAAAAACAGAGAAGTAAAAGGGGGGCCTGATTGCGTAGGGTTGTGTGGTGACTCTAAGGAATCTTTTGTAAATTCTTGCGTAGATCTAACATTTTAACCACGTATGTGGCTTATAATTTTAAAAAAGCATATATAGATCAAAAGCAGGCTGGACACAGTGGCTCATGCCTGTGATACCAGCAATTTGGGAGGCCAAGGTGGGTGGATCACCTGAGGTCAGGAGTTTGAGACCAGCCTGGGCAATAGTGAAACCCCGTCTCTACTAAAAGTACAAAAATTAGCCAGGCATGGTGGCGGGCGCCTGTAATCCCAGCTATTCAGGAGGCTGAGGCAGGAGAATTGCTTAAACCCGGGAGGCGGAGGTTGCAGTGAGCTGAGATCGCGCCATTGCACTCCAGCCTGGGTGTCAGAGGGAGACTCTGTCTCAAAAATATATATATTGGCCGGGCGCAGTGGCTCATGCCTGTAATCCCAGCACTTTGGGAGGCCGAGGTGGGCGGATCACCTGAGGTTGGGAGTTCGAGACCAGCCTGACTAACATGGAGAAACCTCATCTCTACTAAAAATACAAAATTAGCCGGGCATGGTGGTGCGTGCCTGTAATCCCAGCTTCTTGGGGGGCTGAGGCAGGAGAATCGCTTGAACCCGGGAGGCAGAGGTTGCGGTGAGCCGAGATCGTGCCATTGCACTCCAGCCTGGGCAACAAGAGCAAAACTCCGTCTCAAAAAAAAATATATATATATGTGTGTGTGTGTGTGTGTGTGTGTGTGTGTGTGTGTGTGTGTGTCAAAAACAAATAGCAATCCTGAGCTGCACCCGCGGATTGCAGTATTAGTGGACTCTACATGAATTTTATTATAATCCTTGGCGCTATAGTCATAGAGCTTGCCGGAGACAGAAAGAGAGCGATGTCATTTTTGGGCACAAGCTGCCCTCTGCTGTTCACTTTTGGATTAACAGCCACCATTATCACCTGAAGAAGCAAATGCTATCCTGGTAGAAAACAGATAACCAGTTATCAGGACACCCCGTCTTCCTTGCTAATAAGCTTGACTATCTCCGGAAGCTCTTAAAAAACAATATAAGAGGAAAGGATATCTCCCAAATCTTCATATTCATTTCTATCCAAATATTACATTATCTTTCTTTTCTTTCTCCTCTCTTTATATCTTTTCTTTTCTGTATTGTCTTGTCTTATCTTTTGTTTCTGACGGGTCTTGCTATCTCAGGCTGGAGTGCAGTGGCATGATCATAGCTCACTGTAGCCCCAAATTCCCAGGCTCAAGCGATCCTCCTGCTTTAACTTTCCAGGTAGCTGGGACTACAGGTGCACAACACCCTGCCTGGCTAATTTTTTGATTTTTTGTAGACAGGGGCTCACTATATTGCCCAGGCTGGTCTTGAACTCCTGGGCTCAAGGAATCCTCCTGCCTCAGCCTCCCAAAGTGCTGAGATTACAGTCATGCCACCAGCCCTGGCATGCATATATATATATATATATATATTTGAGATGGAGTCTCACTCTGTCACCCGGGCTGAAGCGCAGTGGCACGATCTTGGCTCACTGCAACCTCCACCTCCCAGGTTCAAGCGATTCTCCTGCCTCAGCCTCCCGAGTAGCTGGGATTACAGGCGCCCACCACCATGCCCAGCTAATTTTTTGTATTTTCAGTAGAGACAGGGTTTCACTATATTGGCCAGGCTGGTCTCGAACACCTGACCTCGTGATCCACCTGCCTCGGCCTCCCAAAGTGCTGGGATTACAGGCATGAGCCACTACGCCTAGCCTTATTTTTTATTTTTTTAAGATTTTTTTTAAAAGCAGTTTTAGGGTCATAGCAACATTGTGAGGAAGGCAGAGAGATTTCCCATACACCCCCTTCCCCTACATATGCATAGCCACCCCCATGATCGACATCCCCCACCAGAGTGGTACAATTGTTGCAACTGAGACACCTACCAGTACTGATGCGTCATTATCACCAAAGTCCCTAATTTACATTAGGGTTCACACTTGACATTGCATATTCCGTGGGTCTGGACAAATGTATAATGCCATGTATCCACCATTACACTATCACACAGAATATTTTCACTGCCCTAAAACCCTTTGTGTTCTGCCTATTCATCCCTACCCACCCACCCCTAAACCCTGGCAATCACTAACCTTTTTGTTGTCTCCATGGTTTTGCCTGAAAATCTGAAAAGGCTGCATACTGTATGATTCCAACTATATGACCTCCTGGAAAAAGTAAAACTGTTTAAAGATCTGAAATATTCACCAACTTGTTCACGTGATGCTCTGCAAATGCCTGTGAGGTGAGCTGTGTGGGCATTGTTAGCCCTTTTTGCAGATGAGAGAACTGAGGCTTTGGAAACTTGTAGAACTTGCATTTAGTCTCATTAGCCAGTGCATGGTAAAACCAGGATGACAGTCAGAACCTTCCAACTCAGCTGGGTGCAGTGGCTCACGCCTGTAACCCCAACACTTTGGGAGGCCAAGGTTGGAGTATCGCTTGAGGCCAGGAGCTTGAGACCAGCCTGGGAGATATAGTGAGTCCCTCATCTCAACAACAACGAAAAAATTTAATTAGCTGGGCAAGGAAACGCACACCTGTAGTCCCAGCTACTCAGGAGGATGAGGCTGGAGGACTGCTTAACCATCGAGTCTGCAGTGAGCATCACTGTACTCTGGCCTGGGCGATAGAGCAAGACCCTACCTCTTAAAAAAATAAAATATGGCCGGGAATGATGGCTCATGCCTGTAATCACAATACTTTTGGAGGCCAAGGCAGGTGGATACTAAAAATACAAAAATTAGCCAGGCATGGTGGCAGACGCCTGTAGTCCCAGCTACTCGGGAGGCTGAGGCAGGAGAATGGCTTGAATCCGGAAGGCGGAAGTTGCAGTGAGCCAAGATCACACCACTGCACTCCTGACTAGACAACAGAGTGAGACTCCATCTGAAAAAATAAATAAATAAATAAGAACCTTCCAACCCACTTTGGTACAACTGAAGTGCAAAGAGTGTAGACGACTTGCTCAACATCATACAAATTTTAAGCAACGAATCCAAGATAAAAAGCCATGAGTTTTCATCACTCTAACCACAGACATGTCCAAGGAGAAGCCCAGATAAAGACCCAGGGAGGAGACGGCCATCTACAAGTCAAGGAGAGAGACCTCAGAATCAGCCCTGCCAATTCCTCCATCTCAGGCTTCTAGCCTCCCGAATTGCGAAAAAATACATTTCTATTGTTTAAGCCACTCAGTTTGTAGGACTTTGTTATAGCAAATTACTACAAAGGGTCTCCTCTTCTTGATAATAATATGGTCATTATGATATTAGAAAAGTCATACAAATGAAGTGAACAGAGCGAACAGTAATTACAGTCAGAACAGCATATGCGCCAACCAGTTCTACATCAGTGGAAGTTCCAGGTGGTTGTTCTGGAGGCTTTTGAACAGTGGACTGAGTTTAAGAGTGAGTGATGGGCTTAGGATGTAAATTCAGGGGATTGGGCTGCAGCTGGGAGCTCAGGACATTCTTGGCTACTGCAGCCCTACTTTACCTTTCATTGGCATGGTCATAACTTAGGTAGAAAATGTTGATTATTTAATCATGTTGCCTTGCTTTTTGACCTGATAACCATTGATCAGTGGAAAGAAACACCTGCACAAGTCAAAGCAGGGCTCATTGCTCTGACGGCTTTGTGAATTGGCTTCATA
The DNA here is from genome assembly GCF_006542625.1 of Nomascus leucogenys. Classification (NCBI taxonomy): domain Eukaryota; kingdom Metazoa; phylum Chordata; class Mammalia; order Primates; family Hylobatidae; genus Nomascus; species Nomascus leucogenys. Next base: position 79,943,048 of record NC_044382.1, read on the forward strand.
GCACTCAGACAGCTCACTGCCTTGTTTGCTTTCGTTATCCCTTGCTGTTACTGAGAAAGATTTGGCCTGATTAGAGAAATTAGGATATACAGAAGGAGTCAACAAACTGCATCAATAATCTCCAATTAAAAGACAAGGACTCAACGTAAGGATAGACAACCCAATCAATGGAACAGAATAGAATACAGGAATAGATCCACACATATTGAATCCACTTATTTTTCACAAAGGTACCAGGTCAATGCAATGGAGAAAGAGAATTTTTTAACAAAATAATGCTGAAACCATTCGATATTCATATAGAAAAAATATAAAAGAATTTTCACCTCTACTTCATATAAAAAAATGAATTAGGGTACATGTTCTCAGGGTTTCCTGAGGGCTGTGTCATGGGCAAAAAAATTTTTCCAATACAAAAATTTAAAGGCTGGGCACAGTGGCTCACACCTGTAATCCCAACACTTTGGGAGGCTGAGGCAGGTGGATCACCTGAGGTCAGGAGTTCAAGACCAGCCTGGCCAACATGGTGAAACCCCGTCTCTACTAAAAATACAAAAATTAGTCGGGCGTGTTGGCAGGTGCCTGTAATCCCAGCTACTCAGGAGGCTGAGGCAGAAGAATCACTTGAAACCAGGAGATGGAGGTTGTAGTGAGCCGAGATCGTGCCACTGCACTCCAGTCTGGGTGACAGAGCGAGACTTCATCTCAAAAGAAAAAAGTAATGAATATTAATTATTAATGGAACTAACATTTACAGGGTTAGGTCCCACATTGTGATAAAAAGCCTCATGTACATTGTGTCATGTAATCCTGGGAGATGGGTGTTGGTACTGATTACATGGGAACATGAAGCTTAGTAAATTTAAGTTAGTGGCTCTCAATGGCATGCTAATATCATCTTGGGAGGTTTTATTTTTTAAAAAATTCTGATGATTGGGCTTCATCCCAAGTCTACTGGGTTAGAATCTCTGTGGATGGTGTCCAAGCATCTGTATTTTGTAAGTGCTCTCAGAGGTGACACTGATGTGCAACCAGGGCTGAGAACCAATGTGAATGTTAGAGAGAATGGAATTCAGGGCTTTACTGCCACTTCATATACGGAAGACGATATAGATATAGATGTTGATAGTGATATCAGTATATATAGACATAGGTACAGATATACATACACCTAGTGTATGAGTCCATTTCATACTGCTATAAGGAACTAACTGAGACTAGATCATTTATAAAGAAAAGAGGTTTAACTGACTCATGGTTCCACATGGCTGGAGAAGCCTCAGGAAACTTACAATAATGGTGGAAGGAGAAGGGCAAGCAAGGCACATCATATGTGGTGGCAGGAGACAGAGAGAGCTAGGAGGGAAGTGCCACATTTTTTTTCTTTTTCTTTTTTTTTTTTTTTTTTTGGAGACAGGGTCTTGCTGTGTCACCCAGGTTGGCATGCAGTGGTATGATCTTGGCTCACTGTAATCTCTGCCTCCCAGGTTCGAGTGATTCTTGTGCCTCAGCCTCCCAAGTAGCTGGGATTATAGGTGTGCACCACCACACCCAATTAATTTTTGTATTTTTAGTAGACACAGGGTTTTGCCATGTTGGCCAGGCTGGACTCGAACTCCTGATCTCAAGTGACCTGCCTGCCTCAGCCCCGCAAAGTGCTTGGATTACAAGCATGAGCCACCGAACCCGGCCTACACTTTTAAACCATCAGATCTCATGAGAACTCACTCACTATCACAAGAACAACTTTGGGGCTGGGCGTGGTGGCTCATGCCTGTAATCCCATCACTTTGGGAGGCTAAGGCAGGTGGATCACCTAAGGTCAGGCGTTGGAGACCAGCCTGGCCAACACGGTGAAACCCCGTCTCTACTAAAAATATTTTTAAAATTAGGCAGGTGTGGTGGTGGGCGCCTGTAATCCCAGCTACTCGGGAGGTTGAGGCAGAATAATTGCTTGAACCCAGGAGGTGGAGGTTGCAATGAGCTGAGATCGTGCCACTGCACTCCAGCCTGGGCGACAAGAGCAAAACTCTATCTCAAAAAACAAAAACAGCTTTGGGAAAACTGCCCCCACGATCCAATTACCTCCCACCAAGTCCCTCCCTCAACACGTGGGGATTGCAATTTGAGATGAGATTTGGGTGGGGACACAGAGCCAAACCATATCACCTGGTATTGAATTTGTTTTCAATTATTGATGAAGAACATCTCATGTATAAAACAGACTGGCACTGTTTCCTCTCCTCACTCCTTTCAGTACATCCGTCCCCGTGTTGCTGCTTTCTCTTGTGGTCACTGAAACTCCCGAGCAGTGAGAGTCTGCACAGCACAGAAAGTGACCAATCAGAATGCAGCACAGAAACTGACCAATCAGAATGGACGCTGGAATTATTGCTGGAGCAGGATTGAGACGTTAACGTTTTCATCACTGGATCCGGAAGAGTGTGGTTCCCAAGGGAGGGCAGCAGTGGGGAGCCACTCAGAGGGCTCAAGAAAGCAGCTGTTTTCCAACTGATATAGAAATAGCTTAATATTTTAACAACTGTTACAGTAATGCCAGTGTCTGCCTGTGCCTTGATCTAAATAATAATTGAAAATACCTACTATTTATTGAGAATTATGTGGCAGATACTGTGATACATACTGAATAAACATTATTTTATTCCATTTGGTTATTGTTGAAAACATTTCCTTTTTTTTTAGACAGGGTCTCACTCTGCCACCTAGGCTGGAGTGCAGTGGTGCAATCATAGCTCACTGTAGCCTCAAACTCCTGGTCTCAAGCAATCTTCCCATCTCAGCCTCTTGTGTAGCTAGAACTACAGACACGCCCCACCACACCTGGGTAATTTTTTTTTGCATGGGGGCGGGCACTGATAGGGTCTCACTATATTGCCCAGGCTGGTCACAAACTCCTGGCTTTGCCTCAGCCTCCCAAAGTTCTGGGATTACAGACATAAACCACCATGTCCAGCCAGGTCTGAGCATCTATTACATGTCTCTACTCAAGGATTGCTTCTTGCGTGTTAGGAGGAAAAGGAAGAAGCTAGCAGGCAGTCTGCAGTCCACACTGGGCTGCCCCCACCAGCTGTTGTGTGCCTGGCAGTGCTGCTTTTAGCCCCATTCATTTCCAACTCCGAGGGGGTTTGTCACTTTGCCAGTTGTTGCCACATTTCCATCCTGAAGTGGCAGCTCCAGTTGTGTTTCCCAGATAATTTCCAAGATGCTAATTGCCACCTGCTGATTTCCTGTAAACACTGTACTGTACACATGTGATTAATCAGAGAGCTGTGGACTGTCCCGAGTTGGTGTGTGTGCACGTGTGTGAGTGCGTTTCATTACCGTGGTGGATTTAAATCACAGGCAATGTTTGCTCACAAAGCTGCATTAGCAAAATGTCAGGGAAAACAAAATTATAAAATACCATAAACTGCAAGTTCACAGACTGTATACACAACAACTCAAGTCAGCCCGATAATTCCCTGACTAAATTCTGGAACCGAGCAGGAGGAAGGTAGCATCTCTAAAGGAGACTTTGAACCATTTCTTCTTCAAATTCAAGATCAACCCTGTGCCAGACCTTAGCTTTTCACTGCAAGTTACCTGCACCTTTAAACCTCCATCTCCTCATCTGTAAAAATGGATAATAGGGGGGTGGAGCCAAGATGGCCGAATAGGAACAGCTCCGGTCTACAGCTCCCAGTGTGAGCGACACAGAAGACGGGTGATTTCTGCACTTCCCTTTCAGGTACCGGGTTCATCTCACTAGGGAGTGCCAAACAGTGGGTGCAGGACAGTCGGTGCAGCGCACTGTGCGCGAGCCGAAGCAGGGCGAGGCATTGCCTCACTCAGGAAGCGCAAGGGTCAGGGAGTTCCCTTTCTTAGTCAAAGAAAGGGGTAACAGACGGCACCTGGAAAATCGGGTCACTCCCACCCTAATACTGCGCTTTTCCAATGGGCTTGGAAAATGACACACCAGGAGATTGTGTCCCACACCTGGCTCGGAGGGTCCTATGCCCACGGAGTCTCGCTGATTGCTAGCACAGCAGTCTGAGATCAAACTGCAAGGCGGCAGCGAGGCTGGGGGAGGGGCACCCGCCATTGCCCAGGCTTGCTTAGGTAAACAAAGCAGCCAGGAAGCTCAAACTGGGTGGAGCCCACCACAGCTCAAGGAGGCCTGCCTGCCTCTGTAGGGTCCACCTCTGGGGGCAGGCCACAGACAAACATTCAGCAGGAACCTCTGCAGACTTAAATGTCCCTGTCTGACAGCTTTGAAGAGAGTAGTGGTTCTCCCAGCACGCAGCTGGAGATCTGAGAACGGACAGACTGCCTCCTAAAGTGGGTCCCTCACCCCCGAGCAGCCTAACTGGGAGGCACCCCCAGTAAGGACAGACTGACACCTCACTCGGCCAGGTACTCCTCTGAGACAAAACTTCCAGAGGAACTATCAGACAGCTGAATTTGTGGTCTCATGAAAATCCGCTGTTCTGCAGCCACCGCTGCTGACACCCAGCCAAACAGGGTCTGGAGTGGACCGCTAGCAAACTCCAACAGACCTGCAGCTGAGGGTCCTGTCTGGTAGAAGGAAAACTAACAAACAGAAAGGACATCCACACCAAAAACCCATCTGTACATCACCATCATCAAAGACCAAAAGTAGATAAAACCACAAAGATGGGGAAAAAACAGAGCAGAAAAACTGGAAACTCTAAAAAGCAGAGCACCTCTCCTCCTCCAAAGGAATGCAGTTCCTCACCAGCAACGGAACAAAGCTGGACGGAGAATGACTTTGACGAGTTGAGAGAAGGCTTCAGACGATCAAACTACTCCGAGCTATGGGAGGAAATTCAAAACAATAGCAAAGAAGTTAAAAACTTTGAAAAAAAATTAGACGAATGGATAACTAGAATAACCAATGAAGAGAAAGGCTTAAAGGAGCTGATGGAGCTGAAAGCCAAGTTTCGAGAACTACGCGAAGATTGCAGAAGCCTCGGTAGCCGATGCGATCAACTGGAAGAAAGGGTATCAGTGACGGAAGATGAAATGAATGAAATGAAGCGAGAAGGGAAGTTTAGAGAAAAAAGAATAAAAAGAAACGAACAAAGCCTCCAAGAAATTTGGGACTATGTGAAAAGACCAAACCTACATCTGATTGGTGTATCTGAAAATGACAGGGAGAATGGAACCAAGTTGGAAAACACTCTGCAAGATATTATCCAGGAGAACTTCCCCAATCTAGCAAGGCAGGCCAACATTCAGATTCAGGAAATACAGAGAACGCCACAAAGATACTCCTCGAGAAGAGCAACTCCAAGACACATAATTGTCAGATTCACCAAAGTTGAAATGAAGGAAAAAATGTTAAGGGCAGCCAGAGAGAAAGGTCGGGTTACCCACAAAGGGAAGCCCATCAGACTAACAGCGGATCTCTCAGCAGAAACTCTACAAGCCAGAAGAGAGGGGGGACCGATATTCAACATTCTTAAAAAAAAGAATTTTCAACCCAGAACTTCATATCCAGCCAAACTAAGCTTCATAAGTGAAGGAGAAATAAAATCCTTTACAGACAAGCAAATGCTGAGTGATTTTGTCACCACCAGGCCTGCCCTAAAAGAACTCCTGAAGGAAGCACTAAACATGGAAAGGAACAACTGGTACCAGCCCCTGCAAAAACATGCCAAATTGTAAAGACCATCAAAGCTAGGAAGAAACTGTGTCAACTAATGAGCAAAATAACCAACTAACATCATAATGACAGGATCAGATTCACACATATCAATATTAACTTTAAATGTAAATGGGCTAAATGCCCCAATTAAAAGACGCAGACTGGCAAACTGGATAAGGAGACAGGACCTATCAGTGTGCTGTATTCAGGAAACCCATCTCACGTGCAGAGACACACATAGACTCAAAATAAAGGGATGGAGGAAGATCTATCAAGCAAATGGAAAACAAAAAAAGGCAGGGGTTGCAATCCTAGTCTCTGATAAAATAGACTTCAAACCAACAAAGATCAAAAGAGACAAAGAAGGCCATTACATAATGGTAAAGGGATCAATTCAACAAGAAGAGCTAACTATCCTAAATATATATGCACCCAACACAGGAGCACCCAGATTCATAAAGCAAGTCCTGAGTGACCTACAAAGGGACGTAAACTCCCACACAATAATAATGGGAGATTTTAACACCCCACTGTCAACATTAGACAGATCAACGAGACAGAAAGTTAACAACGACATCCAGGAATTGAACTCAGCTCTGCACAAAGTGGACCTAATAGACATCTGCAGAACTCTCCACCCCAAATCAACAGAATATACATTTTTTTCAGCACCACACCACACCTATTCCAAAATTGGCCACATGGTTGGAAGTAAAGCTCTCCTCAGCAAATGTAAAAGAACAGAAATTATAACAAACTGTCTCTCAGACCACAGTGCAATCAAACTAGAACTCAGGATTAAGAAACTCACTCAAAACCACTCAACTACATGGAAACTGAACAACCTGCTCCTGAATGACTATTGGGTACATAATGAAATGAAGGCAGAAATAAAGATGTTCTTTGAAACCAACGAGAACAAAGACACAACATACCAGAATCTCTGGGACACATTCAAAGCAGTGTGTAGAGGGAAATTTATAGCACTAAATGCCCACAAGAGAAAGCAGGAAAGATCCAAAATTGACACCCTAACATCACAATTAAAAGAACTAGAAAAGCAAGAGCAAACACATTCAAAAGCTAGCAGAAGGCTAGAAATAACTAAAATCAGAGCAGAACTGAAGGAAATAGAGACACAAAAAACCCTTCAAAAAATTAACGAATCCAGGAGCTGGTTTTTTGAAAAGATCAACAAAATTGATAGACCGCTAGCAAGACTAATAAAGAAGAGAAGAATCAAATAGATGCAATAAAAAATGAAAAAGGAGATATCACCACCGATCCCACAGAAATACAATCTACCATCAGAGAATACTACAAACACCTCTACGCAAAAAAACTAGAAAATCTAGAAGAAATGGATAAATTCCTCGACAAATACACCCTCCCAAGACCAAACCAGGAAGAAGTTGAATCTCTGAATAGACCAATAACAGGTTCTGAAATTGTGGCAATAATCAATAGCTTACCAACCAAAAAGAGTCCAGGACCTGATGGATTCACAGCCGAATTCTACCAGGGGTACATGGAGGAACTGGTACCATTCCTTCTGAAACTATTCCAATCGATAGAAAAAGATGGAATCCTCCCTAACACATTTTATGAGGCCAGCATCATCCTGATACCAAAGCCTGGCAGAGACATAACCAAAAAAGAGAATTTCAGACCAATATCCTTGATGAACATTGATGCAAAAATCCTCAATAAAATATTGGCGAACCGAATCCAGCAGCACATCAAAAAGCTTATCCACCATGATCAAGTGGGCTTCATCCCTGGGATGCAAGGCTGGTTCAACATATGCAAATCAATAAATGTAATCCAGCATATAAACAGAACCAAAGACAAAAACCACATGATTATCTCAATAGATGCAGAAAAGGCCTTTGACAAAATTCAACAACCCTTCATGCTAAAAACTCTCAATAAATTACGTATTGATGGGACGTATCTCAAAATAATAAGAGCTATCTATGACAAACCCACAGCCAATATCATACTGAATGGGCAAAAACTGGAAGCATTCCCTTTGAAAACTGGCACAAGACAGGGATGCCCTCTCTCACCACTCCTATTCAACATAGTGCTGGAAGTTCTGGCCAGGGCAATTAGGCAGGAGAAGGAAATAAAGGGTATTCAATTAGGAAAACAGGAAGTCAAATTGTCCCTGTTTGCAGATGACATGATTATATATCTAGAAAACTCCATTGTCTCACCCCAAAATCTCCTTAAGCTGAATAGCAACTTCAGCAAAGTCTCAGGATACAAAATCAATGTACAAAAATCACAAGCATTCTTGTACACCAATCACAGACAAACAGAGAGCCAAATCATGAGTGAACTCCCATTCACAATTGCTTCAAAGAGAATAAAATACCTAGGAATCCAACTTACAAGGGATGTGAAGGACCTCTTCAAGGAGAACTACAAACCACTGCTCAATGAAATAAAAGTGGATACAAACAAATGGAAGAACATTCCATGCTCATGGGTTGGAAGAATCAATATCGTGAAAATGGCCATACTGCCCAAGGTAATTTATAGATTCAATGCCATCCCCATCAAGCTACCAATGACTTTCTTCACAGAATTGGGAAAAACTACTTTAAAGTTCATATGGAACCAAAAAAGAGCCCGCATCGCCAAGTCAATCCTAAGCCAAAAGAACAAAGCTGGAGGCATCACACTACCTGACTTCAAACTATACTACAAGGCTACAGTAACCAAAACAGCATGGTACTGGTACCACAACAGAGACATAGATCAATGGAACAGAACAGAGTCCTCAGAAATAATGCCGCATATCTACAACTATCTGATCTTTGACAAACCTGACAAAAAAAAGCAATGGGGAAAGGATTCCCTATTTAATAAATGGTGCTGGGAAAACTGGCTAGCCACATGTAGAAAGCTGAAACTGGATCCCTTCCTTACACCTTATACAAAAATTAATTCAAGATGGATTAAAGACTTACATGTTAGACCTAAAACCATAAAAACTCTGGAAGAAAACCTAGGCAATACCATTCAGGACATAGGCGTGGGCAAGGACTTCATGTCTAAAACACCAAAAGCAATGGCAACAAAAACCAAAATTGACAAATGGGATCTAATTAAACTAAAGAGCTTCTGCACAGCAAAAGAAACTACCATCAGAGTGAACAGGCAACCTACAGAATGGGAGAAAATTTTTGCAACCTACTCATCTGACAAAGGGCTAATATCCAGAATCTACAATGAACTCAAACAAATTTACAAGAAAAAAACAAACAACCCCATCAAAAAGTGGGCAAAGGACAGGAAAAGACACTTCTCAAAAGAAGACATTTATGCAGCCAAAAAACACATGAAGAAATGCTCATCATCACTGGCCATCAGAGAAATGCAAATCAAAACCACAATGAGATACCATCTCACACCAGTTAGAATGGCCATCATTAAAAAGTCAGGAAACAACAGGTGCTGGAGAGGATGTGGAGAAATAGGAACACTTTTACACTGTTGGTGGGACTGTAAACTAGTTCAACCATTGTGGAAGTCAGTGTGGCGATTCCTCAGGGATCTAGAACTAGAAATACCATTTGACCCAGCCATCCCATTACTGGGTATATACCTGAAGGACTATGAATCATGCTGCTATAAAGACACATGCACACGTATGTTTATTGCGGCACTATTCACAATAGCAAAGAGTTGGAACCAACCCAAATGTCCAACAACGATAGACTGGATTAAGAAAATGTGGCACATATACACCATGGAATACTATGCAGCCATAAAAAATGATGAGTTCATGTCCTTTGTAGGGACATGGATGAAACTGGAAAACATCATTCTCAGTAAACTATCACAAGGACAAAAAACCAAACACCACATGTTCTCACTCATAGGTGGGAATTGAACAATGAGAACTCATGGACACAGGAAGGGGAACATCACACTCCGGGGACTGTTGTGGGTTGGGGGGAGGGGGGAGGGACAGCATTAGGAGATATACCTAATGCTAAATGACGAGTTAATGGGTGCAGCAAAACAACATGGCACATGGATACATATGTAACAAACCTGCACATTGTGCACATGTACCCTAAAACCTAAAGTATAATAATAAAATAAAAAAATAAAAAAATGGATAATAATTTCTGAGTCACAGAAGATAACAAGTAATATGTTTATTCTGCATATCAGTCAGAACTGTGTGGGTTGCAAGTGACAGAAATTGAATTCAAAGTGGCTTAAGCAAAACAAAGGAATATACTGGCTCAAAAACCTAGAGACAGGGTTCTACTTTCAGGTGCAGTTGCATCTAGGAGCTCAAATAATGACTTGAAACTCTGTGGCACCCTCTCTGTTTTTTGATCTTGCCTCATTCTTCGAAGACTCTCCTTACAGCAACCTAGTAGACTAACCAACAGGTCCAGGCATATATTTTATCTTCTCAGCAACCACGGTAAACTAGTGTAGATAGCATCACACTTTAACATTCAAAGTCAGGTTTATTTTGGAGAATAAACCTGAGAGGGGCTTCTGGCCAAGTTTGATCAGGAGCACTCTCTCTTACAGACTAAGGATGTTTAAGGACATAGGAAGTGGGGAGCTTATCATAGGTTCGCAATGTTTCTATGTGAGGGAAACTTTATTATGGGGTTGGAAATTCTCTAGTTGGAGGTGAAGCTATCTTGGGGTTGGCATGTTTCTGGTTGGAGTGGGGTTTATCTTAGGGTTGGAAAGTTTCTGGTTATGCTGACATTAGCCATTAGGCTGACGTTTGGGGGCTGGATTTAGGCAGGTTTTTTTTAATCAAGGGGAACTTAAAATGGTGGGGTTTGTCCAAGATGGCAATGCTCCTGCTCTGTCAACTAGCCCATTCTCAGACCTCCTGATTTGGGTAGAGTTAATTGCCTACTTGCTTACACCTACCCAAACTCCCAAGACATGCACAGAATCAGCCACATACATGAAGACACTGCCAGACCTCTGACCCCCAAAGCAAACCAGATGGTTGGAGGGACAGCCTGGCACCATCTGACAGTGTTCATAAGAAAAAAATCAGGGATTCCAACATCAGGATATGGATTTCATGAATGATACTCAACCTCCCATACAAACTCATGTGCTGAGTGACAAGAAGTTTACTTAACTCGGAAGTAACCGGTCAGCCCCTTTTACACATGCTTGTTTCAGTGCTGGGCCAACAGTGGAAAATGGGCAGTTCACAGACTCAAACCCAGGCACATCTGGCCAAGGTCACTATTTGCCATTTTCTGTTTCTAAGCCTCTCCAAGTCTCTATGGCTTTTTTTTTTTTTTTTTTTTTTTTTTTTTTTTTTTTTTTTGACGGAATCTTGCTCTGTTGCCCAGGCTGGAGTGCAATGGTGTGATTTCGGCTCACTGCAACCTCTGCCTCCTGGGTTTAAGCGATTCTCCTGCCTCAGCCTCCCAAGTAGCTGGGATTACAGGCAAGTGCTGCCACACTCAGCTAATTTTTGTATTTTTCATAGAGACGAGGTTTCATCATGTTGGCCAGGCTGGTTTCAAACTCCTGACCTCAGGTGATACACTTGCCTCGGCCTCCCAAAGTGCTGGGATTACAGGCATGAGCCACTGCGCCTGGCCTCTATAGCATTTCTTATAGGAAATACTCACAGAATCCCAGCCTGAGATTCTGGTCTTGAAGTATAGAACCCATTGCTCTACCTAATCACACAGCCCCTTTATCCCATCCTATTGGGGCAAGATCGTATCCCCTAACCCCTTCATTTCCATTGTTCCTCCTCTTCAACTTCTTTCCTCATGGGAAGAGGATCATTAGCATAATACATGAAAGTTATCCTATGAGAGTTGACCAATATTAGCTATAGAGGTTTCATGGTCTTTGGGTACCCTGCTCTGAAAAATGTGAGAACTCAGGGAAAATGGGTCTTATCAAGACAGATAAAAAGGAGCAGGTGCAGATAAAGGCTGGAGCCCTTGTTAGAAAATAACGGAGGGATGGAAATCAAGATAAAGGGAATTTCCTTGTGTCTACAAAAGGCAAACAGCCTGACAGGTAATGCACAGAACAAAGAAATGTTGGCAGCAGCCTCTGCATTCTCAGTCTATTCCTGACTAGCAATGATGAACATTAAGTCCTTTCTGATAATTAAATGAGCTTATTTGCCTTCTTTTTCAGTCATTGTAAGTTAAAATAACAGGGTTAGATGCAGCATAAAGTAATGGTTAAAAGCACAAACTCTGGAGTCAGGTCACCTGGATTTGAATCCAGGATTCTCTACTCAGCAGCTAGAAGAACTCGGGCATGTTACCTCCCTTTGCTTTAATTTTCTTGTTAGTAAATGGGAATATTGATAGCATCTACCTCCCAGTATTGGCATGAGAAAGAAATTAGTTATTGCATATAAAATAGTCAAAACCACACCTGGCTCATAATAAAAATTCAATACATTTTAGCTATTAGACAAGCAGCAACCTGGACTTCCCTGCCTCCAGGGAAATGCCCTCGTCTACACGCACATGGTTGATTGGGTGAATCCCCCAGGAGGAACACTGGACCTCTCTAGGGACTCACAGAGGCAAATTGGGAGCACCCAATAAAAGCGTGGCTTGCACATAAGGAACATTGATTTCCTTGCAGCTGTTCCTTGCTTGAGCTTCATTTGATTTTTTTTTTAGATTTGGGGGTACATGTGCATGTTTGTTACAAGGGTATTACATGCATAATGGTGTGGGTTGGGCTTCTAGTGGACCTATCACCTAAATACCAGACATTGTACCCAACAGGTAATTTTCCAACCTTCACCCCCATCCCACCCTCCCCACTTTAGGAATCCCCAAAATCTATTCTCTCCACGTTTATGTTCACGTGTAACCTCTGTTTAGATCCCACTTATAAGTGAGAACATGCAGTATTTGATTTTCTGTTTAGTTCATCTAGGATAATTGCCTCCGGCTCCATCCATGTTGCTGCAAAGGACGTGACTTCATCCTTTTTATGGCTGTGTAATATTCCATGTTATAGATCTGCCACATTTTCTTTTCTTTTTTTTTTTTTGAGACAGGGTCCCACTCCACCAGCCATCATAGCACCATCATAGCTCACTGCAGCCTCCACTTCCTAGGTTTAAGTGCTCCTCCCACCTCAGCCTCCCTAGTAGATGGGACTACAGGTGCATGCCACCACACCTGGCTAATTTTTTATTTTTATTTTTGTCATTATGTTGCCCAGGCTGGTATTGGCCTCAAGCAATCCTCCTGACTCAGCCTCTCAAAGTGTTGGGATTACAGGCATGGGCCACCGTGTCCAGCCCACCACATTCTCTGCCTGTCAACCACTGGCAAACACTTAGGTTGGTTCCATGACTTTGCCATTGAAAACAGCTGCATTTGCTCTTCTGATTAAGAGAGATATTTCTTCGTTTGACAGTGTTGCAGCAAGCTCTCCCAAGGCTTTACTCTGAAAATAACGAAAGGCCTCCAGCATATTTTCCGTGTCGCAGGCTAAAATGACTTGGCATAATCAACTACAAGGGGTGAACCGGATTGGTCACAGGAGGGCATACATGAACATCAGACTTTTCCAATAACTAGAAGCCTCATCACAAAGTAGGCAATGGGGTCAGTAAGAGGTGTTCCCAGAACTCCAGAGACAAAGGCCAGCTAGAACCCAAAGGGCTATCCATGCATCACAGACAAGAATAGGGATTAGACCACAGGCTGGCTCAAGCAAATTTTGTCAAAAGGTTTGCTTGCAGCTCTCTTGGCCAAGGTTATCCTATCAAGGTAATCAAAGTTCTGGCATTTGCGACCTCTCTCCCTTCACCAACTACCCACTCAGTTCACCCTGGTCCATTGAATGTACTCTAGTCCTGCCCACCTCTAGAACTCCTCTTATCAATTCCTGCCCATTCCTCAAGCTTAACTAAATTTCAGTCTCATCCATGAAGTTTGTTTTGATCACTTCCAAAACATCTGAACTGACAGCTCTAATTGCCTGATACAATCATATGGAATTATGTATGGTTTTATGACACCTCTTCTACTAAGGCCTTGAGGGAAAGTGAACATCCTTTGGTTTTACCTGTATAGCATCCTTTATCCCTTCTTCTGGTAGTAGCATCCACTCAATTTTTCTTTAGGGGAAAAAAAAAAAAAAAAACAACCCTTCCAAACTCTTGGACCAGGTGGCTCAGAAAGAGCTGACAACACACCACAGCTCCAGAGTGGACATGTGACCCAGGCCTCACCAATCAGGAATTCCCTCTCCCTGGTCACAGTGATTTGTTCAGCATGGGCACATGACCCAAGTCAACCCTGTGAGGGTCAACCCCAGGACATTTGCTGAAACTACTTGGGGTTCAGGGGAGTGTACTCTCTTTCAGAAGACCAGCAGCTACAACACGGGGAGAACCTACTGAAAATAAGGTTGATTCAGGAAAAAGCAGAGCTGAAAATAGAGGGGAATCAATTGCCTGAGGATATCATCTGAGGACAGAGCAAGACACTGTCTCAAATTTTTTCCACTTTACTGTAACACTTTAAGTAAAAGGGTCATGTCTATGTATCTGCCTATCCCATTACTGCCTGGCATGATGCCTTATAAAGAGGCATGTAGCTTAGTTAAGGAATCATATTTGAAAATATTAATACTATGTCTGAAGCAGACACCAGTACACACATACCCATCTTCTCATTTCTACTTTTCAATTTTTAAGAAGTAGATCAGATTTGGCATAAAAGAAATGAGAAGGCTAGGCACGGTGGCTCACACCTGTAATCCCAGCACTTAGGGAGGCCAAGGTGGGTGAATCACTTGAGGCCAGAAGTTTGAGACCAGCTTGGCCAACATGGTGAAACCCTGTCTCTACTAAAAAAAACAAAAAAATACAAAAATTAGCCAGGTGTGGTGATACACACCTATAATCCCAGCTACTTGGGAGGCTGAGGCATGAGACTCTCTTGAACCTGAGATGTGGAGGCTGCAGTGAGTCAAGACTGCACCACTGCACCCCAGCTTGGGTGATGGAGGGAAGGAACGAAGGAAGGAACGAAGGAAGGAAGGGAGGGAGGGAGGGAGGGAAGGAGGGAAAGCGAAAGAAAGGAAAAGAAAATAAAAGAAAGAAATGAGAAATAACCTGGCACGGTGGCTCATGCCTGTAACCCCAGCAGTTTGGGAGGCCAAGGTGGGCGGATCACTTGAGGTCAGGAGTTCGAGACCAGCCTGGCCAACATGATGAAACCTCATCTCTACTAAAAGTACAAAAATTAGTTGGGCGTGGTGAAATGTGCCTGTAATCCCAGCTACTTGGGAGGCTGAGGCAGAATTACCTCACGGGAGACAGAGGTTGCAGTGAGCCAAGACTGTGCCATGCACTCCAGCCTGGGCAACAGAGTGAAACACTGTCTCAAAAAAAAAAAAAAAAAGAAAAGAAAAAAGAAAAAATGAAAAAAAATGAGAAATAACAGGCATTACTAAAAAATTCTCTATCTTGGAGTTTTTATTTTTTACTTTTTACCTAACATAGGCACAGATATAATTTCTTAGGACTTTAATGCGTATTTAATATTCATATTTACGGTGACCCTACATTAGATCCCACTGGCCAACACCAAGGTATAGTTCATCAGCCTGCCAGCCAAAAGGCTGGTGGCTCAGCACCATGGACAGAGGAATCTGGTGCCAAAGTTGGATCTGCGCCTACTTAGAAAATAACAGCTGTGATATATGATGTTCTACCAAAGAAAGATTAGTGTGAACGTTCTTCTTGGCATCAAAGGAAGAGAGTGGCTCTGGGTTTGGATCACTCAGAGGATTGGGGTCTTGAGAAAATAACCACTCCTTAAAGATACCTCAGAGTACCATGACCTGCTTCATTTACTGACCTACATATTGATCCACTACTTCTTTGACAATCTGCTCTTCTGTTCCCAAGACACCATTTTCATGCTGAACTAAATGTAAACACCTAGTTAGCAAATGTGGAGGACATCTGTTCTTTTTCCATGTCCAGTATCTATAACCCTTTTTTCTTTTGCAAACAAATTAGCTGTCCTGAGTTTGCTCTTTTTGTTGTTGTTGTGTTGTTTCATTTTGAAGAAACGGTCTCACTCTATCACCCAAACTGGAGTGTAGTAGTTCCCTCATGGCTCACTGCAGCCTCGACCTCCTGGGCTCAAGCAATTCTTCCACCTCAGCCTCTTGAGTAGCTAGGACTACGGGTGTATGCCACCACACCTGCTTAACTTTTATCTTTGTGGAGATGAGGATCTCATTATATTGCCCAGGCTGGTCTTGACCTTTTGACCTCAAGCAATCATCCCCCCTTAGCCTCTCAAAGTGCTGAGATTACAGGAATAAGCCACCATGCCTGGCCCAAATTAGCTGTTTCTTTAAATGGTATTAAGGAATTATTGATACAATTGAGAAGAGCTTATGATGATATTGAAGCTATGTTTAAAATAAGAGTTCCTGGCCGGGTACAGTGGCTCACGCCTGTAATCCCAGCACTTTGGGAGGCTGAGGCAGTTGGATCACTTCGGGCCAGGAGTTCAGGACCAGCCTGGCCAAAAAGGCGAAACCCACCTCTACTAAAGAGACAAAAAGTTACCTTGGAGTGGTGGTGCACGCTTATACTCCCAGTTACTCGGGAGGCTGAAGCAGGAGAATCACTTGAAACTGGGAGGTGGAGGTTGCAGTGAGCCGAGATCACATCACTGCACTCCAGCCTGGGCGATAGAGCAAGACTCTGTCTCAAAAAAAAAAAAAAAGAGTTCCTGTCTTTACGCAATACATTCTGATAGTTTCAAATAAAAAATATCATGTCCAGAATTTGCTTCAAAATAATCCAGGATCAGAGCAGGTGAGACAAGATTGGCCATGAATTGCTCATTGTTAAAGCTGGAGGACAGAAACGTGAGGATTCTATTTTACGTTCGAAATTTTCCATTAAATATATATATATGCAAAATATATATATATGTATACACACACACATATGCATATATATATGAGTCTGTGTGTGCACACTTGTGTGTGTTACTGAGAGGCTACCAAAAAATTGTAACAATTCCTGAACAACTTATGATCCTGCAGCTAAGAAATAATAAAGAGCAAGCCTGATTCCCTCTGCTCCCTGAGGAGCTTTCAGGAGGCAAGGTTCTAAATGCCCCATGCAGACCTGAGACTTTTCCCTTGCTCAAGTCCATGTGATGGAGTAGGAAGTTCAGATGCCCAGGGATGATCACTTTCGCAAGACGTCTCAGGACAGCAATTTCTAAGAAATGAAACCTTTTCATGCACTTTTCCCTGACAAGCAGCTGGGAGCAGGGGCTGGGCCAAGCGTAAGTGAAAGCATACCTAAGTGTGGTCATGGGCCCCAGGTCAATACATAAAGTCTAGGTGAGAACCAAAGCAACAACAAAATATTAAATATAAAATGGGCTGGATAACTAGAGGGAGCCAAGATATAATGCCAAGCACATTAGGATGGAGAAAATGTAAAATACAAAGAGGGCGGAAAGGTACAAAAGGAAGGCACCACTAAATATTTCCCTAGGGAGCCTTTCGGGGGACTTTTCATGCAGCAGCCGCATCAGGACAAATGAGGTGCCAGCAGAAAGACTGGTGGATAAAATAATGACTATAAAACTGCTTCAAAAACTGTGAAACCATGTGCACAAGGGAGGAATTGCTCAGAGGCTACATACCACAGATGAGGTTGAGTGCTTACTATGCGTAAGGCACTTTATAAGCTCCCAGTACACAGTGGTTAAAAACATAAAATGTCCTGCTTCACTGAGCTAACATTATAGTGAGGCAAACTGATGTAACTGCCAATTATTTAAAAGTGTGATAACTTTACCTAAAAATACTGCCAGCTTCTTTTTAGCAATCAGATCTAAGCCGGGCGCAGGGGCTCACGCCTGTAATCCCAGCACTTTAGGAGGTCAAGGCAGGCTGATCGCTTGAGCTCAGGAGTTTCAGACCAGCCTGGGCAACATAGTGAGACCCTGTCTCTGCAAAAAAAAAATATAAAAATTAGCCAGGTAGTGGCATGTGTCTGCAGTCCCAGCTGCAGTGAGCTATGATTGCACCACTGCACTCTAACCTGGGTGACAGAGCGAGATTCCTTCTCAAAATAATATATATATATATATATATATATATTTTTTTTTTTTTTTTTTGAGGAGTCTCGCTCTGTCACCCAGGCTAGAGTGCAGTGGCGCGATCTCGGCTCACTGCAAGCTCCACCTCCAGGGTTCACGCTATTCTCCTGCCTCAGCCTCCTGCGTAGCTGGGACTACAGGCGCCCACCACCACGCCCAGCTAATTTTTTGTATTTTTAGTAGAGACGGGGTTTCACCATGTTAGCCAGGATGGTCTCCTGACCTTGTGATCCGCCCGCCTCGGCCTCCCTAGGTGCTGGGATTACAGGCGTGAGCCACTATGCCTGGCCCTCAAAATAATATTATCAGAAGATCCGGCAAGGCTTGATCTGTATTCCTGCATGGCAACAAGAGGCTGGAACTAGTGGCTGCTTCCTTTAGACAGGAAATGTGGCCTGCAGCTCACCACACTCCCCACCATTCCCTATTGTCTTATACTCTGCCTTACTTCACTCTATGCTACCTGCCTGAGCTCTGCAGGCTTTCAAGTTTGTGACTCCTGCTCCCTCGTGTCCCCAAGCTATTTGTGATACTTGCCTCTCCTAAAACCACCAGATAGCCCAAGGAAAATATAAAGGACCCTACTCTTATTTGAATCTGAATCCTGGGTTGCCATTTAATCCGATGTAACCTTGGGCAGTGACATCACCTTGCTCAAGTCTCAATGCCCTAAACTCTAAAATGGAGGTAATCATATCTGGTTTATAGGATTTTTATGAGGACTAGGCTTTGCCTAATTAGCTCTTCTCCTTTGGATCTCACCCCTAGCACTGCTTCTTCAAAAAAACTTTTCCAGACCTCCCAAATAGATCAAATCCCTCTGACACAGGTTCTCAGCACCATGTCTCTTCTTGGTGGCACCCATCTCCCTTAGAATTGTACTTGAGTTTGTGGATTACTTGCTTAATTCCTGCCTCTCCCACCAGTTTGAAAACTAAATAATGGGAGGGGAATCCTGCTTTTGCTCCCTACCTACCACCATATCTGGCATTAAATAGGTCCTCAATAAATATTATTTAAAAAGAAAAATGAGCAGTGTGAGGATGCTGATACAACCCCTGGCATATACAAGGTACCCCACTGATTCTCTCTGCCCCACCCTCAGGTAATGCCTGTTATGTACATGGTACCCTAAGCTTCTGGGGCTAAACCTGGCTCAATTTTTAACATTTGGGAAAGAAGTGATTAGGTTGTGTTTTCTAATAAGCTATCTACCTCCCAGAATAAGGATTTTTGTTTTGCCCACTGACATACATGTAGCCGAACTAGTGTCCAGGCCACCCATCGCCTGAAAGCCAAAAACTCAAAAGACAAGCTTTAGTGAAAGCAAAGTTAGCTTTATTCGAGAAACCAGCAACCTGCAAAAGGCAGTGCACTAGTGTTCAAAGACCACCTTTCTCAGTTGTGCCTCTAGATCCAGGGATTTTAAGGAAAATTAGGAGAAATAATGATCAAAATATTCTTGTGGGCCAGGAGCGGTGGCTCATGCCTGTAATCCCAGCAATTTGGGAGGCCGAGGCAGGTGGATTACTTGAGGTCAGGAGTTCGAGACCATCCTGGCCAACAAGTGAAACGTCATCTCTACTAAAAATACAAAAATTAGCCAGGTGCAGTGGCACACACCTGTAGTCCCAGCTACTCAGGAGGAGAGGCTGCAGTGAACCAACATCACTGCACTCCAGCCTGGGAGACAGACCAAGACTGTCTCAAAAAACAAAACAAAACAAAAGAAACATTCTTGTGAATCATGCACAGTCTCAGATGGGCAGTTAATCATTACTTTCTTGGTCAATGCCTTGTGACTAGATTGTGCAGGGGCCATCAGCCTGTTCCCAGAGCTGCGGGTCTGTGTGTTTTATCTGTTGAAGAAGGTCCTGTTTTTTCTGCGGCTGTTTTTAGTGAATAATTTACAAACTCAGGCAAAACAATAAATTATACTCAAGCAAGCAAGCTTTTCCCTAACATAGAGTCAGTACTGCTGTTACCTATTGCAGGGCCTAGGGGACTTAGCTGGACACCTACCTGGCTTTTGTTACCCAATGCAATGCCTCCATGACATAGCTAAATTCCTACTCAGATTTAACTCTGCTTATTTTTAGAAAACAGGTTGTCTGTGGTCATAGGTTCCTTCTTAGCTTACTCGACCTCTGAAGAACCTCTAGCTTCATTCTAATCCAACTTCAGTACTAAATGACATTCCCACTGGTGCCATGACAGTTGACAATCACCATGATGACCCGAAGAGACCAAAAAAGGACAAAAAAAGAGGCAGCTCCTTGATTCCAGGAAAACCTACCTCCCTTCCCAAGAAAAAACATGAATATTCCTCTTGTTCTTAATTTTTATTTTTTTTTAGAGACAGGGTCTTGCCATGTTGCCCAAGCTGGTCTCCAACTCCTGGGCTAAGCTTTCCTTCTGCCTCCTCGCCTTGCTCTAAATGCCCAGCCCCTTCATTAAGGACACCTGAGGACTAAGCTCTGATTCTTTTGTTGTTGTTTTCTTGTTTTGTTTTGTTTTTGACACAGAGTCTCGCTTTGTCACCCAAGCCGGAATGCAGTCGCACAATCTCAGCTCATTGCAACCTCTGCCTCACGGGTTCAAGTGAGTCTCATACCTCAGCCTCCCGAGCAGCTGGACTCACAGGCGTGTGCCACCATGCCCAGCTAATTTTTGTATTTTTAGTAGAGACGGGGTTTCACCACATTGGCCAGGCTGGTCTTGAACTTCTGACCTCAAGTGATCCACCTGCCTTGGCCTCCTAAAATGCTGGGATTATAGGCATGAGCCACCACACCCAGCCTAAACTCTTCATCCCAAATTCCTATCTAAGGGATCTGGGGAGTCATGACCTACAAACCATAAATTCTCATCAGATGGGTTTTATTTAACCCTATATATGATGACTACTTTCCAATCTGACTCTGGCATAACATTACGCTACAAAAAGAAAGTCAAAATATTTTACCCCAAAACATGTTTCTTTGCCCTATTTTGCAATTTCTTCCATAAAGGACAGCGTTTTCCCCAAAAGGTATCCTTTGTGGGGTAAAATGTGCATCTGTAAAGAACATCTATTAACATAGCTAGATGTTTTTCTTCCAGGCCCTCCCAATCCTAAACAGACTAACTAAAAGTCTAACACCTTTTGAAGATCTGAATAGGAAACATTTGTCATCTATTATCTCTAAAAGCAGCCACCATAAGACTTCAAAAGAACCTTGGTCTCCACTATCTTTTATCTTAACCTGAACATTTCCTTTCTATCAATCCCAGGTCTTTAAACAAACTCAACCAATTCACAACTAGAAAATGTTTAAATTTACCTATAGCCTGGAAGCCCCCACCCCCACCCCTTTGCATTGTCCCGCCTTCCTGGACCAAAACAATGTATTTCTTTAATGTATTTGATTGATGTCTCATGCCAACCTAAAACGTATAAAACAAAGCTGCACCTCGACCACCTTGGGCACATGTTCTCAGGGACTCCGGAGGGCTGTATCACAGGCCATGGTTACTCGTATTTGGCTCAGAATAAATCTCTTCAAATATTTTGCACAGTTTTACTTTTCGTCAACACTCCCTATTACCTGTAACTTCGCAGTTTTCAAGAGCTGAGAGCTATGCTTGTGAGCTATGCTCCCACTTCTCCAATTCCATGGCCACTGAATGAAGGCTGCACTGCCTGACACTCACACTTGGTCTCATGCGCTGGCTCTGCAACAACGGACAGACAAGGGTCCCCTTGGGGGAAACCAGCTTCCCAGGTGACACTGTTGCCTCTGCCAAGTGCGCAAAGCGCAGCTTGGCACATAGCAGGTGCTCAAGAGACGGAAAGCCGGTCTATGAATTCGGGGACAGGGGCAGCACCAGAAGAGAGCAAGCTGGGGCCTGGCTCGCTGAACCCTGGCGGTGAGACCCCTGTGACCGCCTTCTCGTCAGGA
Source organism: Nomascus leucogenys (assembly GCF_006542625.1). Classification (NCBI taxonomy): domain Eukaryota; kingdom Metazoa; phylum Chordata; class Mammalia; order Primates; family Hylobatidae; genus Nomascus; species Nomascus leucogenys. The sequence goes on from NC_044382.1 coordinate 79,964,821, forward strand.
TCGACCACATGAACCTCCCCAACGCCAGGGCCAAAAAGTGGCCCCACATGAGACCGCGCTGGGAAGGGCCTGGAGTCACGCACAGATCCTTCCGCCAGAAAAAGACTACGCTGCGCCGTGCACCTCCACCAGGGGAAGAAGCTCCCGCATGGTCTGGGTGCCCGCTCCAGCCCCGACCACGGCCCTGGACCAGGAACACGAAACGATCCCTCCGCCGGAACGCTGTGTCCCTCCGCCAGACACACGAGTCCCCGCTCCCGTGCTCTCCTTCCCCGGCAGCCAGGCCCCGGTGCCGACTCCTCCGCCTCAGGGAGGCCCCGCCGCCTCCTGGATACTCCGCCTGAAGCGGACTCGCGACGGCAGGTGCCCTAGAATCCCTCTGTGTCCCTCCGCCCTGGGGAAGACCCTCCGCGCCCCTCTACAGTCCTAAAGTCCCTCAGCGACGAGTCGCCGCGCCGCGCGCTCTCGCGAGAGTCCACCACACGGCCTCCCCTCCCCCAGGCCCTCGCCCGCGAGGACGCCTCGCGCGGGCCCCGCGGCGCTCGGTGGCAGGCGGCGCATGCGTGGCTGCGGCTCCCAGCGCCCCCCGCGCTCTCCGCGGGCCGAGTGGACGAGGCCGAACGCGAGGAGCCGGCCGCTGCCCCCTGCGAGGCCTGGCTTCAGCCCGCAGCTCTTCTCCGCTCCGGGCGGAACGGTTTTTGCGGCCCTTCCTCGGCAGACAGAGGTTTCCTGCGGCCAGTCGGGGCCGTCGTGGGCCCGAAAGAGCCCGGCGCCGCTCTCGGAATACGCCTGCCCCCAGTGGGACCCGCAGCGGCCTGGACGTGCTACCGTGACCCGAGCCCGGAACCTGGCACCGGGCGGGGCCTGCACATCCGGCCCCACCCACTCGGGGCCTCGCCTCTCGGAGCCCGACCCCGGAGTAGCCGGCACACCCCCTCCCGGCCCGGCTGTCCGCCTCCGCCCAGCCTTTCCTCAATCTGCTTCATTTTTCTCCCAGTCGTCCAGCCTCCCTGTTTCCGACTTTGCACTAAGAGGGATGCACCCTGGAAAACCACATTGCGGGGTCACATCTTGTTTGGAGAAGAGGCCGGGCTTTTGCATCTTAGGGTATACGTTCACCTTTTCAAGGGCCTGGCATAGATTTGATTAATCAGCCTGGAATACCCTGTTCCTGCCGACCTGTTTTTACCTCCCTACCTTATCACACTCCCAGGAACATTAAGCAGGGAGCGCTTGGAGTCTTCTTTGGGTCCCCACCTTGAGCTAGACGTGAATGGCTGCAGCATGGCTGTAGCCCTCGACTCTCAGATCGACGCGCCCCTGGAGGTTGAGGGATGCCTAATAATGAAGGTGGAAAAGGACCCCGAGTGGGCATCAGAGCCCATTCTGGAAGGATCGGATAGCTCTGAGACCTTCCGCAAATGCTTCAGGCAATTCTGTTATGAGGATGTGACCGGACCCCACGAAGCTTTCAGTAAACTCTGGGAACTTTGCTGCCGGTGGCTGAAGCCAGAAATGCGTTCCAAGGAGCAAATACTTGAGCTGCTGGTGATTGAGCAGTTTCTCACCATTTTACCCGAGAAGATTCAGGCTTGGGCACAGAAGCAGTGTCCGCAAAGTGGAGAGGAAGCGGTGGCCCTGGTAGTGCATTTGGAGAAAGAGGCTGGAAGACTAAGGCAGCAGGTGAGAGAGGATTTTCCAAATTTTTGTACTTACAAAAAAGGGAATGGGAAAGGCATGTGGGCAGGGATGTATTGCAGAAAGAAGTGCTCTTCAGAGAAAGATAAATGGTACTAATAAAAGACCCTATAAGGGGGTCTTTTCACTTTAAGCGAATCCACTTAAAAGGGGATCAGAATTTCACGTGAAATACAAAAATAAAAGCTTTGGTTGAAATGTTATCTTGCAATGCAAACCAGACATTATTCACCTAAGCATTTATCGTCACCTTTGGCATAATGTTTGCAACAAAACAATATAAGAGAACAGTATGATTTTGTGTCACAGAGGTTCACTTACGCATTTTGATCAAAAAAGGCTATGCTGTCCCCCCTTAAAAAAAAAAAAAAAAAAAAAAAAGACTTCATCCGTTATCCCAGAGCCGTCTCCAAGTGTTTACTAGTCCACTCAGTGTCTTCTGAAGTGCTCTCATGCCGTCATTTCTGTCACTCTCCTCCAGTCTAACTGCCACATCTTCATTTCTCAGTGGCTTGCGTGCTCTTCTAGTTGTTCTTCAACCTCCCTTTCATGAACCTCGTGAAATTCTGCAGCATTTGCAAGATTTGCAGTTTCACCTTGCACCGAACTTGCATTGTGTAGAGATCTATCAGCAGGTTGCTGTGTTGGTCAGGGATAGACAGATAGATATGGATATTAATTTTGTAAGTTTTCATTTCACTAGCGAATATATTCATGTCCTGGTAACTTCTCTGCGAACTTAACAGATATAAAGAGTCAAATAATACATATTCTAGCAACAAGGAGGCTCTTTCACTCCTGACAGATATCCCCCTCTGTTTAGTAATAAAGATTACTCTGGCCAGTTGCGGTGGCTCACATCTGTAATTCCCAGCACTTTGGGAGGCCGAGGCGTGTTGATCACCTGAGGTCAGGAATTCGAGACCAGCCTGACCAACATAGTGAAACCCCAACTCTACTAAAAAAAAATATAACATTAGCCGGTCGTGTTGGTGCATGCCTGTAATCCCAGCTACTTGGGAGGCTGAGGCAGGAGAATCGCTTGAACCTGGGAGGTGGAGGTTGCAGTGAGCCAAGATCGTGCCATTGCACTCCAGCCTGGGTAACAGGAGCGAAACTCCGTCTCAGAGAAAAAGAATATTGTTTCTGTTACCTTATACCCAGACTGCTGGACAGTACTCAGCCCAGCGCTCTGAGAGACTCCATTGGGAATGGAGTGGAATTTTCATTCCTTCCCATATCTCTGTCCTTCTTTGATATCTTTCCTGGGAGAATTTCACCCTGATATGGGCCTGTTTTACTCCCTCTTACGGTATTGACTTCATTTCTCAGGTCAGCAGTCCCATGCACCCGGAAAAGCACGCCCGACTTAGAGCAGCGTGGGAGGTGGCAGACTTCCAGCCAGAGCAGGTGGAGACCCAACCCAGGGTGGTGTCTCGGGAGGAAGCTGGAAGCCTCCACTCAGGACACCAGGAACAGCTGAACCGAAAGCGAGAACATCGCCCCTTACCCAAGAATGGTAAGAGGGAAGACTTGGAGCATGCCCAGTGCAGAGGCTAGGGCAGATTTCCACAGTACTCCAACGCTGTGTATGCTCAGTGGAGGGCCTCCTAGATACATATTCGGAATAGGAGAAAGGTTTCATTCACTTCAAGAGTTAGGAACATATGCAATATAAGTAAAAAAATATCATAAAGATGGAAATTGAGTCTGGGCAACATGGGAAAACCCAGTCTCTACAAAATCGCAAAAAAAAAAAAAAAAAAAATTAGCCGGATGTGATGGCATGCACCTGTGGTCTCAGCTACTCAGGAGGCTGAGTCAGGAGGATTGCTTGACCCCAGGAGTGAGCCGTGATATCACACCGCTGTATTCCAGTCTGGGTGACAGAGCGAGACCCTGTCTCAAAAAAAAAAAAAAAAAAAAAAAGATCCAAACTGGGGAAACAGATTGCCTGGGCCAGCTATGAGATCCTGTGGTGTTATTTAAACTCTCCACAGCTGGACACAGTGACTCACGTCGTAATCCCCACACTTTGGGAGGCCGAGGCAGGAGGATCTCTTGAAGCCAGGAGTTCAGGACCAGCCTGGGCAAGATAGTGAGACAAACACATTTTCTCTACAAAAAAAATAAATAAGATCTACATTCTACAATCATCTTGTGTTTTTCAGTCCTGCCATGTGTATATGCTCTTGGCTGACTATAAACAAGTCAAAAAGCTGTTTGAAAGGGAACAAGACATTTGTGTTCAAAGTTTGATTCACAAGCCATCACAGAAGTGGCATATAAGAGAGATAAACAGTTAAGATTTCACAGAGAAGGGACCACTGACATTCATAGCTGCCCTGCACATTAATGAGTCAGGTCAAATACTAGGAAATGAATACCCTGTCCTTCCCAGTCCACAGTGATCTCTCCATCTCCTGAAGTGTGGCTTCATCTCAGTCTTAAAGAGAGGAATGGAAACATCACTGAACCTGCCGTCAGAAGTCTTCTGTTTATGTCTCGTCTCTGCCACCCTCTGTCTGTGATCTTGGGCAAATAATATGAAAAGAAGCATGAATTCGCAGAGGCTAAGAGCTTAGGCTTTAGAGGCAGACAGACCTAGATTCAAAACCTAGCTCTGCCATTTTTTTATCTATGTGGCCTTGGTCAGGATACTTAACTTCTGAAACTTTCCATTCTCTCATCTTTATTTTATTTTATTTTTTCTTTGAGGTGGAGTCTTGTTCCAGGTTAGAGTGCAGTGGCACGATCTCAGCTTACAGCAACCTCCGCCTCCCAGGTTCAAGCAATTCTTGTGCCTCAGTCTCCTGAGTAGCTGGGATTACAGGCACGTGCCATCACGCCTGGCTAATTTTTGTATTTTTAGTAGAGACAGGGTTTCACCATGTTGGCCAGGCTGATCTTGAACTCCTCACGTTAGGTGATCTGCCCGCCTTGGCCTCCCGAAGTGCTGGGATTACAGGTGTGAGCCACCGCGCCCAGTCCTCTCATCTTTAAAAGGGAAATAACAAGGCCATTAGTGTAGATTAAATGAGGCAGCGTAAAGGAGCCAGTGCATAATAGTGCTCAATAAATGTTAGTTGCCTTTCCCCCAGAGTGGCACAATTTTTAAACCTCAAGTCTGTCTGACTTACCCAGCCCTTCACAGAGAGGCAAGATTCGGTACTACTATACTTTGTTATGCCTCCCCAGATTTATATTATGATGGAATGCTTTGCAAATGTCTGTGTTTGAGAGAGAGAGAGAGGAAAGGAGGAAGGGAAGGGAGGGGAAGGGAAAAGGAAGGTGGGGGAAGGGAAGGAGGGAAGGTACCACAGCCATAGTCTCACACTGAGACATGAGCGGGACCTGAGCATTGGCATTGGCGGTGCCCTTTCAATCCGATGTGTGATCTCCAGTTCCCACAGTCCTTACCTGGCCCCCTTCGTCTTGTACTTTACTTGCTAACCCCTGGAAAGCATTTGAGGTTGTGATCCCAGCTTTAGGGTACTGTGGTTTTGGGCATTCTTCTGAACTCATAGAGAAAATGGTGAATTTATATTTGCTAGTGTTTCAATACGTACTCATCTCTTAAAAAGAGAGACAGCATGAATTAAAGGGTCAAAGCCCAGATTACTAATTGTTTCTTTCTATTCTTACAGCTCGGCCTTCTCCCTGGGTTCCTGCCCTTGCTGATGAATGGAATACCCTAGACCAGGAAGTGACAACCACACAGCTTCCTGCTGGGTCCCAGGTACATTGTAATTGTCTTTTTTTTCTTTGAGATGGAGTCTAACTCTGTCACCCATGCTGGAGTACTGTGGCACAATCTCAGCTCACTGCAACCACCTCTGCCTCCTGGGTTCAAGCGATTCTCCTGCCTCAGCCTTTTGAGTAGCTGGGACCGCAGATGCATACCACCACACCTGGCTAAGTTTTAGTATTTTTAGTAGAGATGGGGTTTCACCATGTTGCCCAGGCTGGTCTCAAATTCCTGACTTCAAGTGACCCGCCCACCTCGGCCTCCCAAAGTGCTGGGATTACAGGTGTGAGCCACCACGCCCTGCCGTAATCATCTTCTCTGGCCTTCCTTACTAGGGTGTTTAGGCACAATGCTTTTCTGTGCCTTCACTGTCCTCAAATTTTTATACTCCCCACAAGAGTATAAAAGTATATTTCCCCCTTATTCCTTTACTTATACTTACTTTAAATATACTTACTTACTTTTAATATACTTATACTCCCCACAAGAGTATAACTATGTTTCCCCCTTATTCCTTTACTTATACTTACTTTAAATATACTTACTTTACTTACTTTAAGTATACTTATATTCCTCACAAGCATATAAGTGTATTTCCCCCTTATTCCTTTTCCGGAAAAGATGGGACCCAGTCTTCCTGAGTAATGAGACTCCTTGCTGGATCATCTTGCTTATCTTGTCATCTTATGATTCTTTTTCTTCTGCTTCATTTGGCACAAACTATCCACTTGTTCCTTGATTTCAGTTCTTCTTTAGGGTCCTTCTCTGCCTCATCTATGATTGTTCATCCTTTGAAGACCTGTGCAGTTATCTTGGTAGTCACTGGTGTTAGTGTCATTACAGGAACCAGTGAAAGATATCCACGTGGCCAGAGGCTTTTCCTACAAAAAGAATGTGCATCAGATTCCTGCCCACAGGGACCTCTACCGGGATTTCAGGAAGGAGAATATTGGGAACGTGGTCTCCCTGGGTAAGGATTCCTTCCCTTTCCAAATATAAGACTTGGAGCTTTCTAATGTATTCATTTCTACTGCTTAGAAGATAGGCAGATATAAATGTTAACACTTAAAGGATCTCTAAGGATTGTCTAGAGTAATCACTTAGCCAGGTTCTCTTCCCTCACCCACCCCTCCTTCCAGTAAAAAAATAATGATAATACTTTAGTGATTAAAACATTGGAGAGGAGTTACATATGACTACCATTTGTATTATATAAAATGGTGTAGTACAGTAAATGGTATTATTCCTTAGGAAACTGAGGCTTAGAGAGCTTAAGAAACTTCCCCTGGTCAAAAAATAAAGTAAGCAATGTAGCTAGGATTCAAATTACGACATGTTATTCTCTTTTGTATTGTAAGCTGGCAAATTCTCAATTTGCTTTCTGTTCTTAACAGCTCTTTCCTATTAACCTCACCAAAATGTCTTCAGAAGTTCTTTTTTTAATTAATGTAATATTTTATTAGTGAAGTATTTTGTTTTCAGTAAATACTTATGAAAATGTATCTATACCAGTAATTTTCAAATGTGAAGTCACAGATTATTTTTCCCCTTTATGTAGTAGAAAAGTAGATTTCAGTCTCTTTTGAGGAGAAAGACATCTTTGACATGTCTCAGGACCACAAAGCTATAATAAGATATAAGGCTTTTTTTGCCCACCCACCCTCAACCTCCTTAAGCAAAACAACTCAATTTTATTTCTTTGATATATGTATTTGTGGGTTCCTGTAAGTTTTTGTTTGAAAATTGGGTTCTTCTACCAAATTTTTTTTGGCTTTATTGGGGTACAAATAAATTTAATATTTATTTATTAAATATATGCAAATAAGGCCAAGCACAGTGGCTCATGCCTGTAATTCCAGCACTTTGGGAAGTCGAAGCAGACGGATCACCTGAGGTCAGGAGTTCAACACCAGCATGACCAACATGGTGAAACCCCATCTCTACTAAAAATACAAAATTAGCTGGACATGGTGGAACATGCCTGTAATCCCAGCTACTTGGGAGGCTGAGGCAGGAGAATAGCTTGAACCCAGGAGACGGAGATTGCAATGAGCCGAGATCACACCATTGCACTCCAGCATGGGCAACAAGAGCGAAACTCCATCTCAAAATATATATATGTGTGTGTGTATATGTGCAAATAAAATTGTGTATATTTAAGAATGTCATATTGCAACCTGATGATTTTATGTACATATACATTGTGAAATAATTACCACATTTGAATTAACACATCCATCACCTTGCATAGTTATGTACATGTGTGTTGAGAACACTTAAGGTCTACACTCTCAGTAAATTTCAAGTATACAGTATAATATTAACTGTAACCATCATGCTGTATACATTAGAATTTATTAATCTTATAACTGAAAGCTTATACCCTTTGACCAACATCTCCCCTTACCCAAGCCCCTGGCAACCACCATTCTCTTCTCGCTTTCTGTAAGTTCAGCATTTTAGATTCCACATGTAAGTGAGATCATATTTGTCTTCCTCTGTCTGGTTTATTTCACTTAGCACAATGCCCTCCGAGTGTTGTCACAAATGGCAGGATTTCCTTCTTTTTTTTTCTTTTTTTCTGAGACTGAGTTTTGCTCTCACCCAGGCTGGAGTGCAGTGGCGCAATCTCGGCTCACTGCAATCTCTGCCTCCCAGGTTCAAGCGATTCTCCTGCCTCAGCCTCCTGAGTAGCTGGGACTACAGGTGCATGCCACCATGCCCAGCTAATTTTTGTATTTTTAGTAGAGACGGGGTTTCACCATATTGGCCAGGTTGGTCTCGAACTCCTGACCTTGTGATCCACCTACCTCTGCCTCCCAAAGTGCTGGGATTACAGGTTGAGCCACTGTGCCCAGGCTCCTTTTTTATGACTGACTAGTACTCCATTATATATTTTTTTCCTATATTTTCACATTTTCAATATTCATTTGTCAGCAGATACTTGGGTTGTTTCCATGTCTGGACTATTGTGAAGGAGTACAGCTATCTCCTCAAGATGCTGATTTTGTCTCCTTGGGATATATACCATAAGTGGGATTGCTGGATCATATTGTAGTTCTGATTTTTTGAGGAGCCTCCCTAATGTTTTCCGTAATGGCTGTACCTGTTTACCTTCCCACCAATAGCGCATGACCATTCCCTTTTCTCCACAACCTTGTTATTATCATTTGTCTTTTTTTAATTGACAGATAATAATTGTGTATATGGGGTACAATGTGATGTTTTGATACATGTTTTCTTTGGGGAATGATTAAATCAAGCTAATTAACAAATCCATCACCACGGCAGGGCATGGTGGTTCATGCCTGTAATCCCAGCACTTTGGGAGCTGAGGTGGGCGGATCACAAGGTCAGGGGTTCAAGACAAGCCTGGCCAATATAGTGAAACCCCGTCTCTACTAAAAATACAAAAATTAGCCGGGCGTGGCATCGTGCACCTGTAGTCTCAGCTACTCGGGAGGCTGAGGCAGGAGAATTACTTGAACCCAGGAGGCGGAGGTTGCAGTGAGCTGAGATCATGCCACTGCACTCCAGCCTGAGCAACAGAGCAAGAATTTGTCTCAAAAAAAAAAAATTCATCACCTCACATACTTATTTTCCTATGGTGAAAACATCTAAAATCTACTCTTTTAGGCCAGTCACAGTGGCTCACGCCTGTCATCTCACCACTTTTGGAGGCCAAGGCAGGCGGATCACCTGAGGTCAGGAGTTTGAGACCAGCCTAGCCAATGTGGTGAAACACCATCTCTACTAAAAATACAAAAATTAGCCAGGTGTGGTGGTGGGTGCCTGTAATCCCAGCTACTTGGGAGTCTGAGGCAGGAGAATCGGTTGAACCCAGGAGGCAGAGGCAAGTCGAGATCACGCCACTGCATTCCAGCCTGGGTAACAGAGTGAGACTCTGTCTCAAAAATAAAAGAAAATCTACGCTTTTAGCAATTTTGAAATAGACAAAGCATTACTACATATTATAGTCACTATATAATAGATTACTAAATTTATATAATAGATTACTAAAGTTTATTCCTCCCATCTAACTGAAATTTTGTACCCCTTGATCAAATCTCCACTTTCCCTATCCTCCCTCCTCCTCCCCCAGCTTCTGGTAACCATCTTCTACTCTCTACTTCTGTGAGTTGGACTTTTTTAGATTCCGCCAAAAAAGTGGCATCATGTGATATATGTCTTTTCTGTGCCTGGCTTACCTTAGTTAACATAATGTCCTCCATGTTCATCCATGTTGTTGCAAAAGGCAGAATTTTCTTCTTTTTTAAGGCAGAATAATATTTCTTTGTGTATATAGACCACATTTTCTTTATCCATTCAGCCTCCTGGTTGCTTCTGTATCTTAGCTATATGTGAATAATGCTGCAGTGAACATGGTAGTGCCTCTTTGGCCTACTGATTTTAATATTTTTGCATATATACCCAGTAGCAGGATTGCTGGATCATATGGTAATTCTATTTTTAGTTCTCTATGGAACGTCTGTACTGTTTTCCGTAATGACTCTTCCCAATTCACAGCTCTGCCAACAGTATTCAGAGGTTTCATTTTCTTCTCACCAACACTTCTTATTTTTGTCTCCTTGATGATAGCCATTCTGAAAGGTATGAAGTGATATCTCATTGTGGCTTTGATTTGCATTTCCCTGATGATTAGCGATGTTGAGCACCTTTTCATGTACCTATTTGCCATTTGTATGTCTTCTTGGGAAGATGTCTATTCGTGTCCCGGGCTTATTTTTTAATGAGATTGTTTGGTTTGTTGTTGTTATTTTGCTATTGAATTGTAGGAGTTCCTTGTATATTTTAGATATTGACCCCTTAGCAGATGAATGGTTTGCAAATCTTTTCTTCCATTCCATAGATTTTTTCATCACTTTGTTGACTGTTTTTGTTGTTGTTGTTGTTTTGGATTAGACTTTTTTTTTGCTGTATAGAAGCTTTGTAGTTTGATGTAGTCCCACTCATTTATTTTTGCTTTCATTGCCTGTGCTTTGATGTCATATTCAAAAAAATTATTGCCAAGACCAGTGTCAACGAGCTTTGTCCCCTGTGTTTTCTTCTAGGAGATTTATGGTTTCAGATCTTACATTTAAGGCTTAATCCATTCTGAGTTCATTTTTGTGAGTCGTGTAAGACGGGGGTCCAGTTTCATTCTTTTGCATCTGGATATCCAGTTTTCCCAGCACCATTTGTTGAAAAGATGACCTTTTCCCAGTGATGTGTTCTTGGCACTGTGTCAAAGATTATTTAGCCATACATGCATGAACTTCTTTCTAGGCTCTCTATTCTGTTCCACTGGTCTTTGTGTCCGTTTTCATGCCAGGACCGTACTGTTTTGATTACTATAGCTTTGTAATATAGTTTAACAAAAAATTCTTGACTTCTCATCTCTTATAGTCCCAGTGCCTATATATGTATGTATGTTGGGGTGGGCATGGAGGGGAATGTGGGGAAAAGATACACTTTATTTTACAAGTAACAAATACTGAGTAGGGGCATACCCTGAACCTAACACAACATTGGCTACTGAGAGGGAATCAAAGGTTAAAAAAATATATTCTTACCCTTAAAGGTTTTCCTGTAAGAACTAGCTAGGAAAAGAAATGGTACATACATGAAAAGTAAAATGATCGTGTAAGTTAGTAGATGTTTGTACCAAGGAAGTCATGTAAAAATAAATGTGCAGTGTCACAGCTGAGGAAGGTTTGGGTGTGAACAAGTGGCCCAGGAGAGCATGTGACAGCAGAAGATTGAGGCATGCAGTAATGACTTCTGTGTCTACCATGAAATATGTTTCTTTTACTGTAGGAAGTACAGTGTCTACATCTAACAAGATAACCCGGTTGGAACAGAGAAAGGAGCCATGGACTCTAGGTCTGCATTCCTCTAACAAGAGAAGTATCCTACGAAGCAACTACGTCAAGGAAAAGTCAGTTCATGCTATTCAGGTCCCTGCAAGGAGTGCAGGAAAAACATGGAGAGAGCAGCAGCAGTGGGGTTTAGAAGATGAAAAGATAGCAGGTGTGCATTGGAGCTATGAGGAAACAAAGACTTTCCTGGCAATTCTCAAAGAGTCTCGCTTTTATGAAACACTTCAGGCCTGTCCCCGAAATAGCCAGGTGTATGGTGCTGTGGCTGAATGGTTGCGAGAATGTGGCTTCCTTCGAACCCCAGAACAGTGTCGAACCAAGTTCAAAAGTCTCCAGAAAAGCTATCGAAAGGTGAGAAATGGCCACATGCTAGAACCCTGCGCCTTCTTTGAGGACATGGATGCTTTGTTGAACCCTGCAGCCCATGCTCCGTCCACTGATAAACCAAAGGAGATGATACCTGTCCCCAGACTGAAGAGAATTGCCATCAGTGCTAAAGAACACATCAGCTTGGTGGAGGAGGAGGAAGCTGCAGAAGATTCTGATGGTGATGAAATAGGCGTCGAATTTATCCACAAGTCTGAAATCCGTGGTGCCCCTGTCTTGTTTCAGAACCTCAGTGGTAAGAATTGTGCTTTGTTTCTCTGGTAAGAAGACAGATGTATGATCTTGTGGAAAAAGCAGTAGACCAAAAGTGACCAAACCCGGGGGGCGCTGTCACACACACCTCACCACTTTCATTGTGGTGTGGCCACATTACTGAAGTACCCTCAGGTGCTTGCTGCTGCCCCCATTGCAGTTGGAGTAACTGCTCCAAGTGGCCATGGAGGAGTCGTTTTCACTTTATAGCACAGCATGGATTTTGAGTGTTTGGGTCCTTGTGGAAGGAAGACAAATGGAGTTAAAGGGTTCTAATCTAGTATTATCTGATAATTGGCATAAAGCAATCAATTGTATTGGATTATAAGTCAAGCATGCATTATTACATTATCTAAAATAACCAGTACAAAATTATTTAACAGTTTCAACAGGTTTTCATTAAAAATGAAATAAACCTTTTTTGTGTAATCTAAAAGAAGACAAGAAAGGAGAGAAAAAGTACAAAATAGATGAGTCAGATGGAAAAAATAAGATATAAATCCAAATATATAATTAATTACAAACTTAAAGGTTTAAGATTATCAGACATTAATTGCTTATAAGAGATCCACCTTAAATATAATACAGAGACATTAAAATTAAAAAGGCAGACAGATACACCATGCAAAAGAGAGCTAGTGTTAAATATTTCGTGACTGAGACATGCAGAATTAAATCGCCAATTAATAACTGTGTGACAGTAGACAGATCACATAACTACTTTGAGCTTCAATTTTCTCATCTGTAAAATATGACTAAGAATACCTCATGGGGTTGTTACTAGTGTTAAATAGGATAATATAAATGAAGGCACTGTGAAAATGCTAAAATATAATACAGCATTGCCTGGTATCACTGTTATTAGTAACGTTTCTTTACTCCAGCTAGAGATAAATTCTTTTTTTTTTTTTTCGAGATGGTGTCTCACTCTGTCACCCAGGCTGGAGTGCAGTGGCGCAATCTCGGCTCACTGCAACCTCCTCCTGGGTGAGTTCAAGCAATTCTCCTGCCTCAGCCCCCTAAGTAGCTGGGATTACAGGCACCCACCACCATGCCTGGCTAATTTTTGTGTTTTTAGTAGAGATGGGGTTTCACCATGTTGGTCAAGCTGGTCTCAAACTCCCAACCTCAAATGATCCACCCACCTCGGCCTCCCAAAGTGCTGGGATTACAGGCGTGAGCCACCGCACCCAGCCCATAAATTCTTACATAGAATGGAAAACTAACTCAGGCTAGGGAAAGTATTCATGACTAAACCCATTCAAAAGAAATATCTGGCTGGATGCAGTGGTTCATACCTGTAATTCTAGCGCTTTAGGAGACTGAGCTGGGAGGATCCCTTGAGGCCAGGAGTTTGAGAGCAGCTGGGCAACACAGTGAGATTCTGTCTCTACAAAAAATAAAACAATTAGCCAGGCATGGTGGCACACTCCTGTAGTCCCAGCTACTCAAGAGGCTGAAGCGAAGAGGATCTCTTGAGCCCAGGAGTTCAAGGCTTCAGTGAGCCATGATTGTGCCACTGCAGTCCAGCCTGGGCAACAGACTGAGATTCTGTCTCAAAAAATAAAAAATAAACATCTGCTAAGGTGGGAAGATGCATTATGCCTAGACAGGTCTCACCAATCTGAAAGTCCATCAACATGAGGCTGGGACTCTTGGTGTGGTCTCAAATATGGGAATCCAGTCATAGGCCTGGAAGAGACCACCTAGTAAGATAGAGGATAGAGATTTTTCCTACTATAGATTACAAAACATACAAAAAGTATGTTTTACAAATTATATTTAGATATGCCCTGAAAAGTTTTATTCCGCTATAAATGCAGACCATAGTCTTGTCTTACAGATCATTTCATCTCAAAGTAGAGGATTCAATGACATCCAAAAACTACTCTGAACATAGTTCTGCTCCTCAAGGAAGACTGGTTACAGAAGTTGTAGGAAATTTGAGGGGAATATTTCCTATTGGAAATTCTAGTCATTATTCTTTTTTTTTTTTTTTTGAGATGGAGTCTTGCTCTGTCGCCCAGGCTCTGGCGCAATCTCGCTCTGGCGCAATCTCGGCTCACTGCAAGCTCCGCCTCCCGGGTTCATGCCATTCTCCTGCCTCAGCCTCTCCAAGTAGCTGGGACTACAGGCACCCGCCACCACGCCCGGCTAATTTTTTGTATTTTTAGTAGAGACGGGGTTTCACCGTGGTCTCGATCTCCTGACCTCGTGATCCGCCCGCCTCGGCCTCCCAAAGTGCTGGGATTACAAGCATGAGCCACCGCGCCCGGCCTAGTCATTATTCTTAACCACTTTGGAAAGAGACTTCTAGAGAACTAAATCATTTAGTTAATCACCGTAGCAATGGCAGATTTGGGAGACTGCATTTTTATTCTTCCAAATAAGCTTTGAGATTAGTTTACTGATTTCAGTTTTAAAAATCTGATTGGGATTTTGACTATAGATTCATATGAGAAATGATATCTGTACAACATGAGTCTTCCTATTCATAAACAGTGTCTTGTCATTTTTTCTAGTTTTATGATATTACACATTTTTATATAGACCTCATTTCTTGCAAAGCTTATTCCTAGGCATATCGTAGTTCTTGTTGCCGCTGTGAATGGGATTTTTTTTTTTACCTCTGCATTTCTTAATGTATATAGTATAGAGGCTACAGACTCCTTTTCTTTCTTACATTGTGAACTTTATCCTCGAATGGCAGGTGTGCACTGGGGCTATGAAGAAACCAAGACTTTTCTTGAAATCCTCCGTGAGACTCGGTTTTATGAAGCGCTTCAAGCCTGTCATCGGAAGAGCAAATTGTATGGGGCTGTAGCTGAACAACTTCGAGAGTGTGGCTTCCTCCGGACACCAGAACAGTGCCGAACCAAGTTCAAAAGCCTTCAGAAGAGTTACCGCAAGGTGAAAAATGGCCACGTGCTAGAGTCCTGCATGTTCTACAAGGAGATGGATGCCCTGATTAACTCTCGGGCACCTGCTCCTTCCCCCAGCACCCCGGAAGAAGTCCCATCACCTTCAAGGCAAGGAAGAGGGGATATTGAGGTTGAACCCCAGGAACCTACAGGCTGGGAACCTGAAGAGACCTCACAGGAGGCAGTAATAGAAGACTCTTGCAGTGAGAGAATGAGCGAGGAGGAAATTGTGCAAGAGCCAGAATTCCAGGGACCTCCAGGTCAACTGCAGAACCCAAATGGTAAGATGCAAAACCAAGGAGTTTTAGTCCAAAGAGGAGTAAGTGTGATTTACTGAAAAATCGGTAGATCTTGCACATAGCTCATGAATATTCCTTCATTCAACAAATATTTGAGTGCCTGTGCTACTTGAAGAACAGGGGATATAGCAGTGAATAAAACGGTTCCTGGCCAGGCATGGTGGCTCACACCTGTAACCCTAGCAGTTTGGGAGATTGAGGCGGGTGGATCACCTGGGGACAGGAGTTCGAGACCAGCCTGGCCAACATGGCGAAACCCTGTCTCTTCTGAAAATACAAAAATTAGCTGGGTGTGGTGGCGGGCACCTGTAATCCCAGCTACTCAGGAGGCTGAGGCAGGAGAATCACTTGAAACCTGGGAGGTGCAGGTTGCAGTGAGCTGAGATCGTGCCATTGCACTCCAGCCTGGGTGATAGAGAGACTCCATCTAAAAACAAACAAACAAACAAAGTTCCTGTTCTCATGGTGCTTCTATTCAAAGGAGGAACTCATGTTAGAGTGACTCAGTCCTTGGGTTCTCAGCCTTGGTTTTTGTTGGTTTGGGTCAGACAGTGTTTTGTATCTCCTGGAAGTACCATGGGGAAGAAAAACTTGGAATCACACATGAGAAAAAACTTGGATGAAGGAAGTGTGTCAGTAAGCACAAAAGAAGAACATCTTACAGTTATATGTGGTGTGCAAGACAAAAAAGATAGGCAGAGACTAAATGAAAGACTTTATTCTGGTCCTGAGCTCCATCTGCATGTTTTCCACGGACTTATGCCCTCGTGGGCCTGTCACTAGTAACTCAGGCTTAAGATGTTCAAAACTAACATCACCATCTTCCTTACCACACCATGGCTCTTCCCCGTGGGCTCCCACCCTCATCCAGACTATCACGTCTATCTGTCCCCTTTTCAGTTACCATTAGCCACTGTCTAGTTCAGTCTTCTCTCTCTCTTGCCTAGACTGTTGTAAAAGCCTCCAAACCAGTTTTCCCCACCCACACTATTAAGGTTTCACAGCCATTTTTGATCTGAGCTCATCTTACTCTTCTAGTCTACATGTTAGTATTTTCCTTCCTCAACTCTGTGCTTATTCAGAGTGGAACTACTGGCTATTTCCTACACACACCTCAAGCCCTTTCACATCCAAACTTTAGCTTGCGATGTTCCTTCCACCTTGAATGTCCTTGGCTCTACATACCTCCATGTCCAAATTCTCTCTCAGCTCCCATACTTTGTCTGTCTCTGTCTTATGGCACTGAACACTTTATATGTAAGACCTCCCAGACATGGTGAGCTCCTGAAGGACAGGAGCTCCGTCTTCCCATAACACTAGTTTAAGCCCCTGGCAATCAGTTGAATATGTGGGGTAATTCAGGACTAGTTTATTGAAGCAAGTGACTCTAGCTTAGTGTGTGTGTGTGTGTGTGTGTGTATATATATATATATATATATATGAAATTATAGTATGAAGGCTTGAATTAAGTCCTGTAGAACCCTGGCTTTGATAACTCTGGAAACAAAGTCCTTGTGAATCTTGTTTTTAAAGTGAGCTCCAGACCTGTCAAGCTTTCTCTGAGCCAACTGCTAGGCTGTGACTTTCTCCAAATCCCAGGACAATGTTGGACTCAATCAGAAAACTTCAAAAGAAGTACTGACAGGCAAGGTGTGGTGGCCCACACCTGTAATCCTAACACTTTGGGAGGCCAAGGTGGGAGGATCGCTTGAGCACAGGAGTTCGAGACCAGCCTGGGCAGCAACATAGACCCCATCTCTACAAAAAATAAAAAATTAGCTGGGAGTGGTGGTGTGCACCTGTAATCCTACCAACTTGGGGGGTTGAGGTGGGAGGATCACTTGAGCCTGGGAGGTCAAGGCTGCAGTGAGCTATGATCATGCCACTGCACTCCAGCCTGAGTGACAAAAAAATTACTAATAAGTGAAAGATGGAATTGTTAAGGCTTTTTACTTAAGTCACTAGATTGATTGATGGCTGCCCTCCTCTCCCTATCCCATGCCACAGCCTCCACACTTGGGATTGAGAGTTATCTGTGGTTTCCACTGAATGTGTGGAAGGAAAGTAATGTTGAAACTGGCAGTAGAAACAAGGCAGGAGAGCAGATGCCTAAGAACAAGGATTAACCTGAATTGGGCCTAAGTTGCACAGCTTGTGAAATGTTTATGAATGAAATAACGTGATGTCTGGAATTGGCTTCAAAGTAGTCTGGATGGAGGGAGCAGGGACTGTGTGGGAGTGGAAATGAAATGGGATTGGCCATGAATAGGTCATAGTTAAATGTAGGTAAGTAGTTTGTGGGAGTTCATTATACATACTGTTCTCCAGACTTTTCTGTGTTTGAATTTTCCATAATAAGTTAATACAAAAATCACACAGTTAATAACTGACCAAGATGGGACCAGACCCAGAGCCGTATAATTCCAAAACTTGTCTCTGTTCACCATGTCATGCTGTCTGTCCAGAAAACTTCACAGAAAATCTGGATCCAAGATATAGTGAACGTGGGATGTAGATGAAAAGAGTGAGAAAAATAATTCCAATTTGGGGAACAGTGAGAATTAAGATTTCATTTAATGTGGTTTATGGGACAGCCTGAAAAACAAAGTGAGAAGAACACTTGAGAAGAAACGGGTACCCTTGGATGGGATATGATTAGATATGTAGAGGAATTTAATTCCTCAAGTCCCTCGAGGAACTTGGACTTGGTCAGAATCTAATCTAAAGATCAGTGTGGTATAGTGTGCTTTAGTATAGAGGTGAAATTATGAAAATAGGATGAATTAGAGTGGAACCTCAGGGAGATAAGCCAGGTTGCCCCCATGTTAATCGGGTTATGGATGGGGAATGATGGCTTGGATTATAATGCAGGAAACATTTCTGAAGGCCTACTCTGTACTGGCTGTTATTGGCCTGTTTATGAATGGAAAGAAATACAGCAGAATGAATCAGGGAAGAGTCACAGGATCTGAGGTTAGAGAAGTGTATGGAGAGCAAGCGGATCAAGCCTTGCAAGCCAGGTTGTTTATGATTAATATCAGACTTGTATGAAATTTGTATTGTCTTTTGTTTTTTCAGATTTTGAAATTGGAAGTAGCATCAAGGAGGATCCAACACAGATAGTATATAAGGACATGGAACAGCATAGGGCATTAATAGAAAAGTCTAAAAGAGTTGTTTCCCAGAGTACCGACCCCAGCAAATATCACAAAAGGGAATGCATCTCAGGAAGACAATGGGAAAATCTTCAAGGAATTAGACAGGGAAAGCCGATGTCTCAGCCTAGAGATTTAGGGAAAGCCGTTGTGCATCAGAGGCCTTTTGTGGGGAAGAGACCCTACAGACTTCTCAAATACGGAGAAAGCTTTGGAAGGAGCACTCATCTGATGTGCCGGATGACCCACCACAAGGAGAATCCTTACAAGTGTGGTGTCTGTGGGAAGTGCTTTGGTAGAAGCAGGAGCCTGATCAGACACCAAAGAATCCACACAGGTGAAAAACCTTTTAAATGTCTTGACTGTGGAAAAAGCTTTAATGACTCCTCAAATTTTGGTGCCCACCAGAGAATCCACACAGGAGAGAAACCCTACAGATGCGGAGAGTGTGGAAAATGCTTTAGTCAGAGCTCTAGTCTTATTATACATCAGAGAACCCACACCGGTGAGAAGCCCTATCAGTGTGGAGAGTGTGGGAAAAGCTTCACCAACAGTTCTCATTTCAGCGCCCACCGGAGAGTTCACACTGGGGAGAATCCCTATAAATGTGTGGACTGTGAAAAAAGTTTCAATAACTGTACGAGATTTCGAGAACATCGGAGAATACACACTGGAGAGAAGCCCTATGGATGTGCCCAGTGTGGCAAACGTTTCAGTAAAAGTTCTGTTCTTACCAAACATCGGGAAGTTCATGTGAGAGAAAAGCCTCTGCCACACCCTCCATCTCTGTATTGCGCTGAGAACCCACATAAGGGAAAGACTGATGAATTTAGGAAAACTTTTTGATGGTGATCTTCTCTTCCTAAATGCCCCCTTAGCCATTTTACCCTAATCTCATTCTTGGAAGCAATCTTTTCTTAGCTATGAAGTGTAACTCCCAAGGTAAACTCGAGAATATAAATAAACTAGACACTTTCATCCTGTTCTCACCTCTGCCTCTAACTTCATCAGTCTGTTCCTCTTCTTCTGTGTGTCTCAGCTTCTCCTTTAAGAATGTGGAGAAGATATATTGTCCAAGTTCAGAATGAAATACTCTTCAGTACGTTGAGGCCACTGCAACTGGATTGCTAAGTTCAGCAGCATTCAAGATCTTCCATGTGGGTGAGAGTTGTTTTCAAGGACATAAAAAATGCCAAAAGTTTTTTTGTTGTTGTTACCTACTCCGTGAGATCCTGGATGCAACTTGATAACAGATTTTCACATTTAGATAGAACTTTGAGGAGTCTGATCAGAACTACATCAAATCCATCTTGGTTTTGAAGAGATCCACAAAAGAAGAGTGAAGATTTTATAGCTTTTCTCAGAAGTCTGTTACAGTGTACCTTTTTTTTTTGTCAAGAAGTTGATCCAAATAGCTACGGCAGAATCCCTGTATTGTCACTGAAATCCTGTTACTAATGCCTTGCCCTCCATGGAGGTGAGAAGCAATTGATCACCCCTCATCCTTTTCTGTACCTGAAGACTTAAATCCCCTGGCTGCTGCTTCTCTGGCCTATAAGTAATCCCAGGTCCTTTTACTGTTTCTCATAGCCCTGCACTTACCTCTCAGTTGCTCTGGGTGCTTCTGCCGGCCTCTTCTGAACTACCGTGCCCTCCTCAGATGGAATAGGAGGCCTGTTCATGGTGTGTCTCACTAAAGCAAAGCAGGATTTCAGACGCGTTCTAGTTCTATCCTCTAACTTCTCTGGCTCTTATCTAGAACACGACTGGTATGTTGGCATATTTCGTACCTCCCACCCCCACACTGCGGTATAATATTATAAAAGTGTTTCTGAAACTTTAAGGGGATAGGGAAGAGGTAATAGACACCTGAAACATTTCTAAGACCAGTTGGACTCCTTTGGCCTGCTGTAGATCAGATAGCACCTCAGCTTAGACCAGCGCTCTGAGGTCTGGCTGTTAAATCTCCCAGTCTCTGTTCCTGAGGCCTCTAGTCCCTGTTTACCACATCAGAAACCTAACTGTAGTGCCCCAAGTAATTTAACACAACTCTAGAGCTCACTGGGTGAAAAGTGGGAACATTTGTAAAAACTTCAATCCAGAAATCCAGAACACCGTTTTTGTTTTCCTCATTTACCTGTTTTGTCTGAAAAATCTCGTTGAGAACCCCCGGCAGTAACCCAATAAACACTGAAGGAAAAGTTCTGATGGGGGATGGTTAATTCACTTTTGAAGTTACAGATGAAACCCCGAAATTTGATTTTCCATGGCCAGTTGCTTCAGGATGGAGCCAGTGGCATTTATTCCCTTAGTATGTAGGTGACCCAGGGTGGCTTTGCTTTGGCAAAGGAGAAGTCACAAGTTTAATGGGAAGGGAACCGGAGTCAGGGCTGTTTGTAGGTGATTATTTTGCTCTTATGTCTCCCTCTCTTTGTCAAATGCTCTTATCTGAAGCCATCTGGAAATGATATTTTTCCTTTTGGTATGTTTCAATCTTTTGAAACTTGTTCAGCAAAGTACCTAGGAGGGTAGGCACTGTAGAAAGAAATCTAATTTATGGTGCCAGAATAGGGTGTGGCCTGTTGGAAGGCAGGTGACTCAGGTAAACATTGATAAATGTTTCTGATTTATGTTTGTTGAAAATGTTATGACTGTTCACATCTCAATAGGTTGATTTTTCTGTGTTGTCCAAGTTATAGATTTCTAATGCTAAGTACAGTTCCATGCTGGTAGTGTGTGTAGCACAGTAAGATGTTTGTGGTGCCAGTGGGCTTGTGTTTATATTGTGTAGATGTTCTGGAATTCCAGCTCTAGAGAAGATGCGCATTAATAGAAATTACCACTTAGTAATATGTACACAGGATTGATATTATATGGAAGCATGATTCAGGAAAGTAGATGACTTATTCATAAATATGAAGCACTGTTATATGTAAGGCCATGTCCTAGCCACAGTGAAGGATACACAAAGGAAGAAAGGAGCATGGTGCCTGGGCTCAGGGAACTCACAGTTTGGTAGAGGAAGCATCACAGCAAAAGGTGGGGCCGCTTACACCATGGCAGTTACAGAAGGCCAGGAGCTCAGTCATGAGAACATCATCTTCACTTGCAGAAGAGTTTCGCTAAGTTGCCCAGAATCATATTCTGTACCTTCATCTCTCAACCTTCCCCAGTGGCAGGAAAGGGTCAAGACCCATTCCCTCTCTAGTGGGGCAAACTGATTCTGTTTAACTCTCATATGCCTGGGAGCAAGCTGAGGTGGAATTTGAGTTCCCCTACTTCTACTCCTAATTGTAAATGGGCTGTCTAGATATGTGTTACATTAATTTGATGAACTTTGTTCTGAAGAAATGGAAGGTCTCCCCCCCATTTTAAACCAACACTACTTGTCTCCCTGCATTTTATTTGTTTTCACCTGGTACATATAAGTCAAAATGAATAATCACGTTCTGACCAATGTGTCTTCTAGATCACGTAACATTGCCTTTATGAAGATTCATAGAAAAAGGTTTTTTTATCTAGATCTCAGTACCAAGGAAAGCTCTGATCGTAAGCGCAGTATATATACACACACACGTCTACATGTGTGTGTAGATCTGTATGTATGTATTACAAACACTGTGATTTTTGTAACTTAAGCTGCTTTTTCTCCTTCTGTTCTGGCTGCTGGAAAGCTCAACAAAACTTACAGCCCACCTCAACCAACTACCCCAACCTATATTTATTTAATTTTGTCTTATTTCCTTGTGAATTCTGTCAAATCTTGTTTTGGAAAAGCAGCATAGACTGACAACTTTTCACTATCATCTTATCGAAGGCATTTTGGAAACTGGGCTCGTATGTCCCACCTAGGCTTGCTTTGTTACTGCCACAGATACCTCCAGTTCTTACCAGTGATGTTATTATGCATTCAACGTAATTCATTTATCTGGAAATAAACAGTTTTTTAAAGAGGGAAACCTCACACATAAACGGCTCAGGGCAGCCTGGCCTTGGTGGAATAAGCATGAGACCAGAAGCTGAAAGAGGCAAATTTTAGTCTTGTCACTACTTAATGAGTGTTGTTTGACACATCATAGCCTCTCTGGACCCCAGCTCCTCATCTGAAGAGAAGTTGAACTTGATTGCTAAGTTGCTCTGCCTCTAATGTTTCCTGAGGCTGTGGAGCGTGATATAGATGCGGAAGAGGTTAGAAGACCAGGCTGCCGGCCCAGCTCTCCTGTGCCTGCCGCATCTGGCCATACCAAATCCATCATGTGCTTCAGGAAAGGGAAGGGATGCTGTGACAGCACAGTCAGCCCAGGAGCTTGTTCGGGAAGGAGAGAGGGCAAGTCCCTTGTCGTCCACAGCAGGCAGCCCCCCAAGCACCTCGATAACCAGTGGCAGGCTGAAGTGAAGGAAGCCTCTGTCAGGAGGTCTGGTGCCCGGTGACAGATAAGACTCAGCTGTGAGGGAGCTGGGGCAGCCCTGGCTAAAGGAGCGTCCAAGTAACTTGTGAAACTGGAAGCCTCTGCCTCTGAATGCATTCCAAGACCTGGGGCAAATGGATGTCGATTCATTGTATCAGTGTTCACTTAGATGTCTTCTTGAAAACTTGTTTGTGGAATAAATGTCTAAAATAAATGGCTCCCATTGATTTCTGCCATAATTTGAAGGACGTCATTCTATTAAGGGAAAATATAATGTACCAAGAAGTTGATAAAAGCTGATCTTAGTAGCCAGTGAAAAGAATTCAAGTCTCATTCTAGTTCTCTGCTGTCTCCCACAAGTAGCAGGGGTCTTATTCTAAGTCCACAGCTGTCTGTCTGCAGCAGCCCTCTGATGGTTGTCCCTGTCATTGTCCCAGTAACGGTCATCTCCAGTGCTAGGAGGGAATTAGCCTTGGATACACATGCTGCCTGTGTTTCTGAGGCACTCCCCCATAGCCTAATGGTGGAGGAAGTCTTGAAAGTTTCTTCAAAGATAGAGTAACAAGAGAGACAAAACTGTACTCTTTTAGGGTCTCAGGCTAGGCCTGAGGATTAAAGTAGCACAAAACAGATAAACAAGAGAAAAGCATACACAGGAGTCTCCACAAGAAATGAAGACCCGGCCAGGCGCCGTGGCTCACTCCTGTAATCCCAGCATTTTGGGAGGCCGAGACAGAGGGATCATGGGGTCAGGAGATCGAGACCATCCTGGCTAACAGGATGAAACCCCGTCTCTACTAAAAATACAAAAAAATTAGCCGGGCATAGTGGCAGGCACCTGTAGTCCCAGCTACTCGGGAGGCTGAGGCAGGAGAATGGCGTGAACCCGGGAGGCGGAGCTTGCAGTGCGCCGAGATTGCGCCACTGCACTCCAGCTTGGGCGACAGAGTGAGACTCCGTCTCAAAAAAAAAAAAAAAGGAAAGGAATGAAGACCCAAAGAAGTAGCAAAACCTAACTGTATTATGGATTGAACAGAGTCAGTTGTGGAAAAGTACCTAAAATATATGGGAGGATCAAAGGAAGATAAGGATTATTTTAACAAGGTCTGTACAGATTTTCGCTCGGCCTTGCCTCCCCATCTTGTGATAACGTTTCTTTCTTCCCAGGACAGGGAGGGCGTCTTTCAGTTGGGGGTTCATCTCCTGCTTTCAGGAAGTAAAAGAGGAGTGAGAGTGCCCTGTGGCACCTGCTGTTTCTCAAGTGCCTTTAACTCAAGGTAATCCTTATTCCCAAAAGTGGCACATATGGGGGTGGCATCTTCTGTCATCCTTGAGCATTGCTTTTGATTGAAAATTTTGGCATACAGGAAATGTTCCAGTAGCTTCCACTTAGCTCTTCCTACCATAACAACTCCAGCTCCATGGGTTGTAAAGGCAGAGTAGAGATTTTAGCACTTGCTGAGGCTCTATTTCCAACTACACCATAGAACTGTAGAACTATATGATGTGTTCTGAGAGCCAGTTCACCTAAACATGAGGTCGACTCCAGACAAAGTATCTGTCACGTGGACTTGATAAGCCTATGCTGTATGCAGCGTGCTGCAACGGGACCCAGAGACCTCAGGAGGTGTAGCTGCTCAGAGCCAGTGTCTGCAGAGTATCCATAACTAGATGAGTCCCCCTGTATTTTCCTTGAGTAAATGGCCACAAACCTTTTTGGCAAAAGCCAAGATAAAAGCTCATTATCTTCACAGGCCATGTTCCATCAGGGTTCTTCCACAGGGTTACCGGACCTCCCATTCCTTCATAGAGACTTAAGTCTATGAACTCACTGAGGTCTAGGAATTGGATGAGAGACTTTTTAAGTCTCTGAGGGGAAAAAAATCTCTAAGGATTACAAATTTTCAATTCCTAAAAATCAGTTGAGGCAAGTAGACATCAAGGGAGGAGAATGAATGCTTTGTGTTCCAAGCACTAAAAGGAGCATTGCTCATCATAACCCCCAAACTTTATGATGGGTGCAGGGACTTGGAG
Organism: Nomascus leucogenys; assembly: GCF_006542625.1. Taxonomy (NCBI): domain Eukaryota; kingdom Metazoa; phylum Chordata; class Mammalia; order Primates; family Hylobatidae; genus Nomascus; species Nomascus leucogenys. The sequence continues at coordinate 79,989,603 of NC_044382.1, forward strand.
GGGGAACAGTGGCTTTGGGTTCCAAGACAAGTAAATATCTAACTCTGAGGTGGTCAGACTCTGGAGGGAAAATGATGGTGGTGGTGGTGGTGGTGTGTATAGGGCTCTAGCGAGGCCGGGGGGAGAGGAGGGACCTGAAAGGTCATAAGCCTTGCTTGGATACATGTGCAGAGTCCATGGCGCATGCAAGTGTGCTTGGCATGGAAGTTGTGGAATTATCAGTAAAGGAGCCCTCTTTGAAGACACCAGTGTGACTTTGCTATAGCATACAGCATCTCTGAGACCCTCTTCCAACAGCGGCACCATGTGGCAGCAGAGAGAACAGCAGCTGCTGGCACGAAGTAAAATTTTCCCTACGACAACATGCAAGGTGTTATGTTTCGTTTTGTTTTGTTTTGTTGTCTGAGATGGAGTCTCACTCTGTCACCTAGGCTGGAGTGCAATGGCGCCATCTTGACTCACTGCAACCTCCGCCTTCCAGGTTCAAGAGATTCTCCCGCCTCAGCCTCCCAAGTAGCTGGAATTACAGGCGTGCGCCACCTCGCCTGGCTAACTTTTGTATTTTTAGTAGAGAAGGGGTTTCACCATGTTGGCCAGGCTGGTCTTGAACTCCTAACCTCAGGTGATCCACCCACCCCGGTCTCCCAAAGTGCTGGGATTACAGGCGTGAGCCACCGTGCCCAGCCCGTGTAAGTATTAATAAAAGATTGGTACACTTCCCTTTTGGCTTGCTTAAACCCCGAGGGTTCTTGGAAAATATAATCCTAGTAGGGATACTAGGATTCCCAGCAACATGGCATGTGAGGACCTCAACACAGTTCTGGCAAAAGGAAATGGCTCGGTACTTGTACCCTAAGGGTCTGGAGAATCAAGTACACACCTGTTGTGGTAGAAAGGGCACTAGACTGTGTCCAAGATCCTGGATTCTAATTGAGCTCTGCTGCTAGACAACTCTGTAATTACAGTCAAATTATTTAGCTTCTCTGGGTTTTGAAATTTGATGTTGGACAGGATGAAGGGGTTCCAACCTTTTTCCCTTGGGAGGCCCTAATGGTCCCTATATGAGAATACTTGACTGAGAAAATACATATGTCCCAAGTTCATTTAGAAGTTTCTTGCCAAGGCTGGTAATCACGCCTGTAATCCCAACACTTTGGGAGGCCAAGGTGGGAGGATGCTTGAAGACAGGAGTTCAAGACCAGCCTGGGCAACACAGTGAGACCCCATCTCTACAAAAAAAAATTTTTTTTAATTAGCCACTGTGGTGATGTACACCTGTAGTGCCAGCTATTCAGGAGTCTGAGGCTCGAGGATCGCTTGAGCTCAGGAGGTCGAGGCTGCAGCACGCTGTGATTGCACCACTGCACTCCATCCTGGGTGACAGAACGAGATGCTATCTCTAAAAAAAAAAAAAGAAGAAGAAGAAATTTCTTGCCAAACCCCACCCCTTGTCATGATTCTGATGCCTGCAAATTGCAAAAACTTTGATAATAAATATAAGAGCTAACACATTGTGTACTTACTATGTACTGGGCATTGTGCTAATGCTTTATAAACATTGTCATAAGCATTCTGATGTCGTAGTTGCATTTTATAGATGAGAAAGCTGAGGCTAAAGAATTTCAATAGCTTCTTCAAGCACATACAGCAAAAAGGTGATAGTTTTGAAATTTAAACTTGGATCTTCCTCAGGATGTAAACTTACAGCCACCATATTTTACTACTGTAATAGAGTTTCTAGCTCTAACACCCCAAAATTCTGTGACTTCCTTGTTACTGAGAAAAAAGGAGCTGGGATAGAGATGAACCTGGTGATCGGGATCAGTTTTGGATTCCACTCTGTAGGGTCAGAATGAATTTGAGAGTCACCGGGATCAGCCCAGGCCGTTCTTCCAGATAGTGAGTCCTGAGTCCCTTCTGGCCGGGCCCGGTGGCTCACGCCTGTAATCCCAGCGCTTTGGGAGGCCGAGGTGGGCCAATCACTTGAGGTCAGTAGTTCAAGACCAGCCTGGCCAACATGAGGCAGGAGAATTGCTTGAACCCGGGAGGCGGAGGTTGCAGTGAACCGAGATCACACCACTGCACTCCAGCCTGCGCGGCAGAGCAAGACTCCGTTTAAAAAAAAAAAAAGAAAAGAACTGAGTCCCTTCTATTCAGCAAATGCCAAACATACAATGTGCAGTTATTTAATACAAAGATGAATTTATATCCATCTTGCTCTTGAGAGCTTATAGTCTAGAAATTGAAATGAAAGCCACAACTTAAAATCCAGTTGCAAGTTTGAAATGAGGAGTTAACACTGAATGTCTTTCTGTCCTTTTTTTTTTTTTTTTTTCAGACAGAGTCTTGCTCTGTCACCCAGGCCAGAGTGCAATGATATAATCACAGCTCGCTGCAGCCTCGATCTCCCGAGCTCAAGCGATCCTCTCATGTCAGCCTCCTGAGTAGCTGGGACTACAGGCACGTGCCACTATGGCTCTGTCCCTTTTTTAATGAGGATCTAATAGGCAAGTAGGAGACTAGGCAGAGGACATAATATTGTCCCTTATTCAGAAACAGAAACGTATGATGACAAAAATCATGGACCCTGCAGCCAGATATACCTGACCTTCAACAGTTGCTCCACCAGTGCACTAACCATGTAGCTTAGCATTAACACCATCCTTTGGAACCTCCATTAGCTTCTCTGCAAAATGAGAATAATGAGAGAATCTATCCGTATTCGTTTCCTGGAACTGCTCAAACACTGCAAACTTGTGTCTTAAGATGACAGAAACTATTCTCTCTCCGTTCTGGAGGCCAGAAAGTCCGAAATTAGAATGTCAGCAGAGCCAGGCTTCCCACGAAGGTTCTAGAGGAGAACCTTCCCTCCCTGCCCCCCGCTCCTGGCGGCTCCTGGTGGTATGTTTTGGCAGTATAACCCTAACCTCTGCCTCCATCTTCACGTGGCCTTCTCCTTTGTGTCTCTGCACCTCTTTTATTATCTCTTACAAGAAAGGGGCACCCTAATCCAGTGGGATTGCATCTTGACCTGTACCTTGATTGCATCTTCAAAGACCCTATTTCCGAATAACGTCACACTCTAAGACTGTAGACTGACACAGATTTTGGGAGGACACTATTCAACCCACCGTACTATCTCATAGGATTGTCGTAGGGAATAAATGACATAATACATGTAAAGCATTCAGCACAGTGCCTAACATGTAACAAACTCTCCATAAATGTTAGCTGTATACATATAAGTATATATATATATGGATATATAACTTTTGTTATTTACTAGATTTGTCAAAGATTTATTTCATTATTTCACCAAACAAAATAGTAACTTTTAATATTTTTTACTCTTCTATTTTATTTTGTGGCAGGGTCTCACTCTGTTGCCCAGGGTGGAGTGCAGTGGCGCAGTCTTGGCTCACTGCAACCTCTACCTCCCTGTTTCAAGCAATTCTCCTGCCTCAGCCTACCAAGTAGCTGGGATTACAGGTGCCCGCCACTATGCCTGGCTAATTTTTGTATTTTTAGTAGAGGAGGGGTTTCACCATGTTGGTCATGCTGGTCTTGAACTCCTGACCTCAAGTGATCCACCCACCTTAGCCTGCCAAGGTGCTGGGATTACAAGCATGAGCCAGAGCGCCTGGCCCTTTTTTTTTTTTTTTTTTTTTTTTTTTTTTTTTTTTTTTTTTTTATTATACTTTGGGTTTTAGGTACATGTGCACAATGTGCAGGTTTGTTACATATGTATCCATGTGCCATGTTGATTTCCTGCACCCATTAACTCGTCATTTAGCATTAGGTGTATCTCCTAATGCTGTCCCTCCCCCTCCCCCCCCCACAACAGTCCCCGGAGTGTGATGTTCCCTTCCTGTGTCCATGAGTTCTCATTGTTCAATTCCCACCTTGAGTGAGAACATGCGGTGTTTGGTTTTTTGTCCTTGCGATAATTTACTGAGAATGATGTTTTCCAGTTTCATCCATGTCCCTACAAAGGACACGAACTCATCATTTTTTATGGCTGCATAGTATTCCATGGTGTATATGTGCCACATTTTCTTAATCCAGTCTATCGTTGTTGGACATTTGGGTTGGTTCCAACTCTTTGCTATTGTGAATAGTGCCGCAATAAACATACGTGTGTATGTGTCTTTATAGCAGCATGATTTATAGTCCTTTGGGTATATACCCAGTAATGGGATGGCTGGGTCAAATGGTATTTCTAGTTCGAGATCCCTGAGGAATCGCCACACTGACTTCCACAATGGTTGAACTAGTTTACAGTCCCACCAACAGTGTAAAAGTGTTCCTATTTCTCCACATCCTCTCCAGCACCTGTTGTTTCCTGATTTTTTAATGATGGCCATTCTAACTGGTGTGAGATGGTATCTCACTGTGGTTTTGATTTGCATTTCTCTGATGGCCAGTGATGATGAGCATTTCTTCATGTGTTTTCTGGCTGCATAAATGTCTTCTTTTGAGAAGTGTCTGTTCATGTCCTCTGCCCACTTTTTGATGGGGTTGTTTGTTTATTTCTTGTAAATTTGTTTGAGTTCATTATAGATTCTGGATATTAGCCCTTTGTCAGATGAGTAGGTTGCAAAAATTTTCTCCCATTCTGTAGGTTGCCTGTTCATTCTGATGATAGTTTCTTTTGCTGTGCAGAAGCTCTTTAGTTTAATGAGGTCCCATTTGTCGATTTTGGCTTTTGTTGCCATTGCTTTTGGTGTTTTAGACATGAAGTCCTTGCCCACGCCTATGTCCTGAATGGTATTGCCTAGGTTTTCTTGTAGGATTTTAATGGTTTTAGGTCTAACATATAAGTCTTTAATCCATCTTGAATTAATTTTTGTATAAGGTGTAAGGAAGGGATCCAGTTGCAGCTTTCTACATATGGCTAGCCAGTTTTCCCAGCACCATTTATTAAATAGGGAATCCTTTCCCCATTTCTTGTTTTTGTGCCTCACTCGGGAAGCGCAAGGGGGTCAGGGAGTTCCCTTTCCTAGTCAAAGAAAGGGGAAGCAGACGGCACCTGGAATATCGGGTCAGTCCCACCCTAACTGCGCTTTTCCAACGGGCCTGGAAAACGGCACACTAGGAGATTGTGTCCCGCACCTGGCTCGGAGGGTCCTATGCCCACGGAGTCTCGCTAATTGCTAGCACAGCAGTCTGAGATCAAGCTGTGAGGCGGCAGCGAGGCTGGGGGAGGGGCGCCCGCCATTGCCCAGGCTTGCTTAGGTAAACAAAGCAGCCAGGAAGCTCGAACTGGGTGGAGCCCACCACAGCTCAAGGAGGCCTGCCTGCCTCTGTAGGCTCCACCTCTGGGGGCAGGGCACAGACAAACAAAAACTCTGCAAGAACTTCCACAGACTTAAATGTCCCTGTCTGACTGACAGCTTTGAAGAGAGTAGTGGTTCTCCCAGCACGCAACTGGAGATCTGAGAACGGTCAGACTGCCTCCTAAAGTGGGTCCCTCACCCCTGAGCAGCCTAACTGGGAGGCACCCCCCCAGTAGGGACAGACTGACACCTCATTCAACCCGGTACTTCTCTGAGACAAAACTTTCAGAGGAACTATCAGACAGCTGAATTTGTGGTCTCACGAAAATCTGCTGTTCTGCAGCCACCGCTGCTGACACCCAGCCAAACAGGGTCTGGAGTGCACCTCTAGTAAACTCCAACAGACCTGCAGCTGAGGGTCCTGTCTGGTAGAAGGAAAACTAACAAACAGAAAGGACATCCACACCAAAAACCCATCTGTACATCACCATCATCAAAGACAAAAAGTAGATAAAACCACAAAGATGGGGAAAAAACAGACCAAAAAAACTGGAAACTCTAAAAAAACAGAGCACCTCTCCTCCTCCAAAGGAACGCAGTTCCTCACCAGCAACGGAACAAAGCTGGATGGAGGATGACTTTGATGAGTTGAGAGAAGAAGGCTTCAGACGATCAAACTACTCTGAGCTACGAGAGGAAATTCAAAACAATAGCAAAGAAGTTAAAAACTTTGAAAAAAAATTAGAAGAATGGATAACTAGAATAACCAATGGAGAGAAGGGCTTCAAGGAGCCGATGGAGCTGAAAGCCAAGTTTCGAGAACTACGCGAAGATTGCAGAAGCCTCAGTAGCAGATGCGATCAACTGGAAGAAAGGGTATCGCTGATGGAAGATGAAATAAATGAAATGAAGTGAGAAGGGAAGTTTAGAGAAAAAAGGATAAAAAGAAATGAACAAAGCCTTTTTTTTTTTTAAATTGAGACAGGATGTCACTCTGTTGCCCAGGCTGGAGTGCTTTGGTGCTGTCATAGCTCACTGCAGCCCCAACCTCCCAGGCTCAAGCCATCCTCCCACCTCAGCCTCCCAAGTAGAGGAGACTACAAGCATGTGCCACCTGCCCAGCTGATTTTTTTATTTTTTGTAGTTACAGAGTCTTGCCATGTTGCCTGGATGGTCTCAAACTCCTGGCCTCAAGCAATCCTCCGCCTCAGCCTTTCAAAGTACTGGGATTACAGGCATGAAACACCATGTCTGACCCATTTTTAACTCTGTGTAAATGTCCTAATTTGCTTGTTTCTGATTGTATCATATTTTTTCCTCCCCTTTTCGATTCTGTCGGGTTGTCATCGTTATTCTTGTTTGTTATTCTCCTTTTCTCTGAGAATGGTTTGGATGTGTGGCTATATCGTGAATCTGTTTCCTCCATGGGCAGTCTCTTATTGTAGTGGTGATTTTCTTCATTTTTGCTTAAGTGAGCATTTTGCTCATCTCGTTGAAGTGGGTGAGATTTCGCTTGTTGTTGAGAGTGGTTTCTCGCTGGCCCTTCTTTCTGGTGTTATAATGATCATCTTCCATCAATGCCCCATCGATTCTTATGGAGAAGACACACACTCGACTTCGAAGGGGTGACTTCCAGGGTGCGTCTTTCCGTCCTTTCTTATTTGTTATACTCCTATCTTCCACCCAAGTGCCACTGGCTCTTCAGGCCTGTACTGTGTCACTTGTTCAGGATTCTATTATGTTAGTGCAAAAGTAATTGCAGTTTTTGCCATTGAAAGTAATGGGCTGGCTGGGCAACTGGCTGGGCACGGTGGCTCACGCCTGTAATCCCAGCACTTTGGGAGGCCGAGGAGGGTGGATTACTTGAGGTCAGGAGTTCAAGACCAGCCTGACCAACATGGTGAAACCCCATCTCTACTAAAAATACAAAAGTTAACTGGGCATGGTGGCATACGCCTGTAATTCCAGCTACTTGGGAGGCTGAGACAGGAAAAGTGCTTGAACCCGGGAGGCAGAGGTTGAAGTGAGCTGAGATCATGCCACTGCACTCCAGCCTGGGTGACGGAGCAAGACTCTGTCTCAAAAAAAAAAAAAAAAATTTTGCACCAATCTAATATTTCCTCAGGGAATTCTTGCAGCCCATCGCAAGCCCACCCACCCCCACCTCCCCACCTAGAGTGAATGGTGAATGAATGGGCTGACCCATGTCCTGGACAGCACCAAGCACTCGAGTAGGGACAGCACTGGGCAGTCAGCCAGACCCTGGACTCTGCCTGGGGCTTCTCAGCAGGGTCCTGAGGTCTGTGATCTGGAATTGACTCCGACTAGACTCCAAATTGGACTCAATATGCACTCTGAGCTCCAGACAGAGCTCCAGGATGGGCCTGTCCAAGTGGAGACAGGCTGTGGTCTGGCCTCAACTTCAAGTGCCTGCCGTGGCCCAGGACTCTGAGCCGGGCTGTAGGATCAGCTGCTCTGGACAGCCAAGGCCTAACCCCAGACTTTTTTTTGCTTGCTTTCTCCTCAGCAGTGCCCATTTCTCAAATGAAAGGCAAGCCAGTGAGCACATGGAAGGAAATATTGGACTATTTATTGCAAAGTGAGAATTGTCAGCTTGAGAAGCAAGGAAGTGGCCAGGCCCCAGAAGGCCCTTCTACAACAAAGCAATCAAGAAAGAAATGGGGTGCGGGAAATGAGCTGATGTGCAGAAACAGCCTCCTTGTCCAACTCGGGGACCTTCCTCTCAAGAAACACCCTCGTGTTATGGTGTTTGCACTGCTCTCTGGGCAGCACGGGCAGCGTGTCCCCCAGGCTGGGGTCTCTGATGAGCACAAAGGAATTCCAAGAACCCAGAGCCGCCTCAGCAGTCTGAGAAAGCAGGCCCAGGCAGTGGAAGCAGGGGGTGGCTACTCCGGCCTCTGCTCTGGCAGGAAATGCAGGAACTCTCCTGTCAGTCTGGGACAGGTGAGCTGAGGACACCTGGAGCAGCAGGAATCCCACGAGTTCGGCTTCACCGAGCCTTCAGGATGAGGCGGGTCTTCCCATCTCCAATGAAGCACCTGCAAGGAAGATGACCCAGTAAGGTCTCTGCCCTGGAGGAGAGACCCGGCCCTTCGCCATGTCTCCGGGCTCAGAATCTCCAGAGAGATGACTTCCTGAGCCTCCCCAGCCTTAATAGCCAGATCCCCTTGCAGAGAGGGAGACAGTTTTCTGCTTGGTTTCTTTTTTTTTTTTTTTTTTAATTGAGACGGAGTCTCACTCACCCAGGCTGGAGTACAGTAGCATGATCTCAGCTCACTGCAGCTTCTACCTCCTGGGTTCAAGCAATTCTCATACCTCAGCCTCCCGAGTAGCTGGGACTACAGACAAGCACCACCACACCCGGCTGATTTTTGTATTTTTAGTAGAGACAGGGTTTTACCATGTTGACCATGCTGGTCTCCAACTCCTGACTTCAAGTGGTCCACCCACCTTGGCCTCCCAAAGTGCTGGGATTATAGGCATGAGCCACATGCCTGGGTCCTGCTTGCTTTCTAACCCTTTTCCTGAAGATGCTCATTGCTGCCACTCTGAAAGCCCAGAAATAAATGAAGCCAGGTGCAGTGGCTCACACCTGTAACCCAGCGCTTTGGGAGGCAGATCACTTGAGGTCAGGAGTTGGAGACCAGCCTGGCCAACATGGTGAAGCCCCATCTCTACCAAAAAAAATTATAAAAACTGACTGGGCGCGGTGGCTCAGACAGGTGGATCACATGAGGTCAGGAGTTCGAGACCAGCCTGATCAACACAGTGAAACCCTGACTCTACTAAAAATATAAGAATTAGCTGGGCATGGTGGCAGCGCCTGTAGTCCCAGCTGCTTGGCAGGCTGAGGCAGGAGAATCTCTTGAACCCGGGGGCGGAGGTTGCAATGAGCCAGAATCACACCACTACACTCCAGCCTGGGCAACAGAGGGAGACTGTCAAAAAAAAAAAGAGAAAGACCAAGTCCTAAAGACATTGTGTGAGTGCCACCTGAAACCACTGCTACCTGTGAGGTTTTTGATGATGTGAGCCAATGAATTCCTCTTTATGACATAAGCTGTTTTGAAATAGATCTCCATCGCTTGCAACCAAAGCTCCTAGATGGAGCCATTTTCTTTGCCTCTAAAGAGGCTCCCTCTTTTCTCTTCCAAACCCAAGTGAGAGCCTAGCCCTCTAGCCCCGGACTCTCTGGGAGATGTTGCCAAGTGCCCATCCAATGGGCCAGTGACCCTGTGTCACAATCCTACCTAATGAGCAGTCCAACAAGCAGGCCAGCCAGGAGTGGGCCCAGCCAGTAGATCCAGTGGAAGTCCCAGTGGTTGGCCACCACCGCAGGTCCAAAAGCACGGGCGGGATTCATGCAGCCTCCAGACACAGTGCCCCTGCAAACACCCAGGCACCCCGGTCACCAGGATCCCAGCCAGACCCCACCTCACCTCACACTTATGTCCCCAACTAGGCCTAGTCACACACCACCCAGAAACCCTCTCTAAACTCCCACATCATGAGCTCCTGGGTAGATCCCAAAGAAGGTAGAGAGGCTATTAGCACTAGGAAGCAGAAGGCATGGCTTGCCGCTGGGCGTGCAGTCTGGCACTCCCCACAAACTCCTCTAGAATGCCCAGCAAAAATGCCTGCTCGGCGATGGCAGGAAGAGAAGCTGGAGCTACATCTGCTCCAAAGTCTACAAAGGAAAGGCAATCAGTTTCAATCCTTTTGGAGTCAAGCTGACCTAGATTCAAAACCCAGCCCACACATTATAAAATAACAAAAAGTATATCATAGGATTGTTTGTGACCCAAAGAATAAATGCTTGAGGGGATGAATACCCCATTTACTTTGATGTGATTATTACCCGTTGCATACCTGTATCAAAACATCTCATGTAACCTCAGCCAGACATAGTAGCTCATGCCTGTAATCTCAGCAGTTTAGGAGGCCAAGGCAGGCAGATCACTTGAGGTCAGGAGTTCGAGACCAGCCTGGCCAACATGGTGAAACCCCATTCCTACTAAAAATACAAAAATAGCCAGGTGTGGTGGCACATGCCTGTAATCCCAGCTATTGGGGAGGCTGAAGCAGGAGAATCACTTGAACCTGAGGGTTGGATGTTGCAGTGAGCCATGATCATGCCACTGCACTCCAGCCTGGGTGACAGAGCAAGACTCTGTCTCAAAAACTAAAACCAAAAATAAAATAACGAACAGTATAAGTGGATTGTTTGTGACATAAAGAATAAATGCTTGAGGGGATGAATACCCCATTTACCCTGACATGGTAATTATGCATGGCATGCCTGTATCAAAACACCTCATGTAACCCAGAAATATATACACCTACTAGGTTCACCCACAAAAATTTAAAAATATATATGTAAAGAAAGAAAAACCCCAGCCCAGATAGTTCTAGGTGTGGGAACCTCCATGAACCTCTCTGTGTTCAGGTGAGGTGAAAGTGACTATCGCATAGGTTGTCATCAGGAGTGAATGAGAAAATGCAAATGGAGCCCACACCTCGAATATAGTTAATGTACAAAAAGCATTGACTATTCTAGCTGGTCCAGATGAGGCCCTTGTTGCACCACAAGCTGAAGGCCCAGAATCTCCTACAGGGACACTCTTCCCCAGGTACACCTCTCTCGTTCTGGGGCTCTGTCTTTACCCCGTTCTCTCCAGCTGGGGGCCTGTAGACCTCATCCCCACCCTGTGTCCAGCTTCGAAGTCAAAAAACTTGTAAGTAGGCCGGGCGCGGTGGCTCACGCCTGTAATCCCAGCACTTCGGGAGGCCGAGGCGGGTGGATCACGAGATCAGGAGATTGAGACCATCCCCTGCCTAATACGGTGAAACCCCGTCTCTACTAAAAATACAAAAAAAAATTAGCCGGGCATGGTGGCGGACGCCTGTAGTCCCAGATACTCGTGAAGCTGAGGCAGGAGAATGGCCAGAACCCGGGAAGCGGAGCTTGCAGTGAGCCGAGATCACGCCACTGCACTCCAGCCTGGGCAACAGAGCAAAAAAAAATAAAGGCTTGTAAGTGAATCAAAGGCCACTAGGGGGCAGCAAAGCATGGCCACAGCTTTACACACACATTCCGCAGCCTGCCCCAGGCTCCACCTCCCAAAGTTGAGGGAGAGCTGACCCAGGAGAAAGGTTAGACTTGGTTCTGTGTCCAAAAGAAAGGAAAGAGTCAGACATTAGGGAGGGGCTCCCTGGGCTGGGCACTGTGGCTCATGCCTGTAATTCCAGTTCTTTGAGAGGCCAACACAGGAGGATGGCTTGAAGCCAGGAGTTCAAGACCAGCCTGGGCAACATAGCGTGACCCCCATCTCTACAAGAAAAATAAAAAGGGTTCACTCAGCCTCTTGTCCCAAATCTGTCACTTAATTTGCCACTGCCCACTAACCTTAAATAAGTCACTTCTGTCCTCTCTAAGCCTCAGTTTCCTTATCTATAAAATGGGAGACATCATCCCCAATCTTGTTGCCTTAATCCCTTCCAAAGCCTGCTGGGAGTCTCAAAATAAATGAGACAACAGTTACACATGCTGTTTGTAAGCCTGAGGCTAAAACCTGGCTGCCCGCCGACTGAATGAACACAGTTCACAGAAATGTTTTATTTACGCTACCAAAATTGGAAAACATCACATACAGATTTAAATTTCTGACTTCCTTTGAATGAAAGCATCACCCCAGACCCATGTACCCAGCAATAATTGACAGCTGAATTGACTGCAGCACCTCTGACACCGCAGTCGCCCCCACTCCCTGTTGTCTGCCTGATGCCAGCCCACCTCCCCATTTGCAGCACCTTCCTGGCCCCTAATAGCAACTGAATCTGTGGCCCTCAGGCCTGAAATCCCCCAGAGCTGAACAGCGCAGATCTGGGCATGGTCACCCCACTGCCAAGGGACACTCACCCGGCCAGGATATCCACGGCGACTGCAAAGCCGATGGAGAACGGGGCCAGAGGGCCCTTTGTCTTCTCATTGATGGCACCCATGCATACGGCCAGGGCCAGCAGCATCGTCAGGATGATCTCTGCCACCAACGCCCCTGCCACCTGCCCCTGCTCCTGGACTGTCACAAAGGCCGCCCCAGATGCATTCCAGAACCTCTCCTCGGGACTCACCGCCTGCACAGAGAAGATGCTCAGCCTTACAGTGGGGAAGAGAGACAGCTGGAAACTGAGGCCTAAAAAACGCATGCCTACCCACCTTAAGGGCCAGTGAAGGGTTATGTCCAATTTCAGTTAGATATACCTGCATCCACATCCCAGCTCTGCCAGATTTTACTGTGTGACCCTGCGTGAACTACTGAACCTCTCTGAGCCTCATTTTGTTCAGCCGAAAAATAGGAATGGGGCTAGGCGTGGTGGCTCACACCAGCAACCCCAGCACTTTGGGAGGCTGAGATGGGTGGGTCACTAGAGCCCAGGAGTTCGAGACCAGCCTTGCCAACATGGTGAAACCCCATCTCCAGTAAAAATACAAAAAATAGCGGGGTGAAGTGGCGGGCAGCTGTAATCCCAGCTGCTCAGGAGGCTGAGGCACAAGAATCACTTGAACTCTGGAAGCGGAGGTTGCAGTGAGCTGAGATCACACCACTGCTCTCCAGCTTGAACAACAGAGCGAGACTCCATCTCAAAAAAGAAAAAGAAAAATGGGGATAACCCAGTCATGGCTCCAAGTTACAGGCCTAAAGCTTATGTAACTTAGATGATCCTCTTTGAGAAAAAGAACATAAACTATCTTTTTTTTTCTTTGAGACAGAGTCTAGCTCTGTCGCCCAGTGACACGATCATAGCTCACTGCAGCCTCGACCTCCTGGGCTCCAGTGTCCCTCCTACCTCAGCTTTTCACATAGCTGGGACCACAGGTGCATACCCACCATGCCCACCTAATGTTTTTTTAAAATTTTTTGTAGAGATGGAAGGTCTTAACTATGTTGCCCAGGCTGGTCTGGAACTCCTAGGCTCCAGTGATCCTCCCGCCTCTGCCTCCCAAAATGCTGGGATTATAGGCATCAGCTGCCGTGCGTGGCTAAAAATACCTTACACTTAGAAACTCTACAAACACATATGATCAGGTGAACTCATTGCTAAGCCCCCATAGGACCGTGGAAGGGGCATGTGCAGGAGACCCCTGAAGCCTGAGCTCAATTATTTCTACGGGCAATCGGCCTTGGGGCTATCACAGCCCTGAAAGGGAAAGACAGTGCAGTGCACAAGCTTCTGGACTCTGGACCCAGTCGGGGCTGTGCTGCTTACAGGCACGTCTGAACTTGAGCAAGTTACCTGCTTCTCTGCACCTCTGTTTTCTCATCTATAAAATAGGGATGATACTGACAGCTCCCAGCTCACAGACAAGGCCGTTGGTGTGCCTGGCACAAGGTAAGCGCTCTCTATGAACTGACTATGGTTTTTCGTAAAGTTGCTGGGAGATGAAATAAGAGAATATGTGTAAAACATTTAGCAGGAAGAATGTGCTTAGGGAACCCTGCTGCCCCTCAACTGTCAGAACCATGTTTGACAGGTTTTAAGTGGCAGGGCTTGAGCTCGAGTCTGGCCACTGCTTTTCAGAGCAAAAGCAGGCAGGAAGGTCCCGGGCATGTTCCACAGACAGGGTAACAGGCTGTGGCTCTCAAATTGGGGCATGGAGAGACCAGGGCAGGGGATGACAGTAAAGTGAGGCTTGAGAACAAAGTCTGCAGTGGGTCAGCACTTACAGCTTCAGACCCTATCACAGCCAAGCTAACAGAGCTCCCCCATCCACCACTCCCCACACACATGCCATGCAAGGCCCACATCTTGAAGGGCTTGAAGGGTCCCTGGGTGAACCGAGACTTAAGGGCAAAAGAAAAGAAAGAAAGAGAGAAAATAAAAGAAAAAGAGGGATGGAGGGAGAAAGTCTATCCATGGATTTATGCATAAAGCTATGAAAACTCTGTGGCTGGCTAGGCTCAGTGGCTCACGCCTGCAATCCCAGCACTTTGGGAGGCCAAGGCAGGAAGATCACTTGAGGCCAGGAGTTGGAGACCAATGTGGTCAACACAGTGAGAGCCCCCCTCTACAAAAAATTTTTAAAAATTAGTTGGGTGTGGTGACACACACGTATAGTCCCAGCTACTCAAGAGGCTGAGGCAGGAGGATCACTTGAGCCCAGGAGGTCCAGCTTGCAGTGAGCTATGATTGCACCACCGCACTCCAGCCTGGACAACAGAGTGAGACCCCATCTCTAAAATAAAAAAGAGAGGCCGGGCACAGTGGCTCACGCCTGTAACCTCAGCACTTTGGGAGGCTGAGGCAGGCAGATCACTTGAGCTCAGGAGTTCAAGACCAGCCTGGCCAACACGGTGAAACCCCGGCTCTACTAAAAATACAAAAATTAGCCGGGTGTGCTGGCATGCACCTGTAATCCCAGCTACTCGAGAGGCTGAGGCAGGAGAATTGCTTGAGCCCAAGAGGCAGAGGTTGCAGTGAGCCAAGATCACGCCACTGCACTCCAGCCTGGGTGACAGAGCGAGATTCCATCTCAAAAAAACAAATAAATAAAAAATACAATAAAATGCAATAAGAAAGAAAGAGAGAAGAAAAACGTCCACCAATTCCACTGGCAGAAACAAGCAAAAGATTGGACATTTCCCCATTCCCCACTGTCCCTCCAACATACACACACACATCATGCACCTCCAGCAGCCCCATCAGAGAGGAAGACTAGTCCAGCCCCTGGAGTTTACCCACCTTGGCCAAGGCAGCCCCGAGCAGCCCCCCGAGCAGCTGTGAGACCCAGTATGGAAGGAGCATCACCAGGTTGAGGCCTCCGATCAGCATGGCTGCCAGGGACACTGCAGGGTTGAAGTGTCCACCACTGTAACCCACAAAAGCAGAGGAAGTCATGAGCCCAGGGCTGACCACATGGCTGGCAATTGAGACAGCACATCCCAGCCAACCCACCAGGCTGGCCTCTCAGGGCGAGAGTCAGTCCAAGGCCCAACTCAAGCACCAAATTGCTTCCATTTTCCCTGAGGTGCCAGGCAGAGGGTAAGAGATAAAGGGCCCTCTAAGTCCTAAGCCCAGCCCCCAGGATGGCCCTGGAGGAAGAGCATGTAGGGAGACCATCCCTTAACTCCTCCCTGACTCCCTCCAAGCCTCCCTCCAGCCCTTCAGAGATGTGGCCACAGGTCAGATTGAGACACCAAGGCTCCAAGTTAGTAGCCCAAGAGCCATATCCAGGCCTCCCCTTATGATTTGTTTGATTTTATGAGACGGAGTCTTGTTCTGTCGTGCAGGCTGCAGTGCAGTGGTGTGATCTCGGCTCACTGCAACTTCCACCTTTTGAGTTCAAGCAATTCTCCTGACTCAGCCTCCCAAGTAGCTGGGACTACAGGCGTGTGCCACCACACCCGGCTTATTTTTGTATTTTTAGTAGAGATGAGGTTTCACCGTGTTGGCCAGGCTGGTCTCGAACTCCTGACCTCAAGCGATCCACCCGTGTCAGCCTCCCAAAGTGCTGGGGTTACAGGCATGAGCTACCGTGCCCAGCCCGGATCTCCCCTTATGAGTAGCTAGGCCCTGAATAAGACCTCCTGATTGGTTGAACTGCTCAGCCAATGAAAACCCTACTTGTGGTCTGAAAGTGTGATGGGTGTAAAATGCAGATTTGGAGTTCAGGCCGGAAATGGCATTGAGAATCATGGGGTGGAGCTGGAGGTTCATGACCAGGTTAGGGATTGGGATTGGGAGTCTGGGGTGTGGAAGGGAATTAGACAAGTCAGAACCTGAGGTCAAAGGGCAGGTTGCAGTTGATCAGCCACTCCCCAGCTGATGGGTAAAGAGCCTTCACGTTCACCAAGATGTTCAACCAGCCCAGGCTCCAGAGCCAGGGTGGCTGCACTCACATCGGTGTCCCAACCAGTCCCACTCTGATGGAGGAAATATTGTCACAGTTTGGCCTCCTGAATCCATCTGGTTTCCAGGAATGGTTACTCCCCAGTGAGAGAGAAAGGGACCCCAAGACTCCCCATGTCATGCAAGAATCAAAGTGCCCCCCAAGTAAAGAGCCCACCAATGAGTTTACTCATCCTCCAAAGGTCATAGGACATTCATTTGAGACTGGACAGAGGACCTCAGCTCTGCACAAAAGGACTTTGTCCAAGACCCTGATACCTCGAGACCAGCTGCCCCAACTTGTCTGGCTCAGCTCTGGACCCAAGCCCTCAGATAAGCTCCATGCATGGTTTGATTTGATTTGATTTTTTTTTTTTTTTTTTGAGACAGGGTCTCCCTTTGTCACCCAGGCTGGAGTGCAATGGTGCAATCTCGGCTCACTGCAACCTCCGCCTCCTGGGTTCAAGTGATTCTCCTGCTTCAGCCTCCCAGGTAGCTGGGATAACAGGGGCATGCATGCCACCAAGCCCGGCTAATTTTTGTATTTTTGGTAGAGACGGGGTTTCACCATGTTGGCAAGTTGGTCTCGAACTCCTGACCTCAGGTGATTCACCTGCTTCGGCCTCCCAAAGTGCTGGGATTACAGGCGTGAGCCACCGTGCTTGATGTCCATGCATAGTTTGAAAGCACCAGTCAGTGCTCAGACTCCACAGGTTGGGAAGAGGGGCAGCCAGGCTTACTTGGCCTCAAGTAGCTTAGCCTGGGCTCTGCTGAGATACACAGATGGAGTCAGGGTGAGGCAGCTTCCCACGGGAGCCCCAAAGGGGAGAGAAACTGTCACTCAGAGCATGGCTCTACCAGGAGGTCCAGGTGACGAGAACCACATATTTCCTGGTTTACACTCATTAGCAATAAAACAATCAAGACACATTCATTCAGTCATTCATTGTTCACTCAGCAAATATTTCTCTAACACTTACTATGTGCCAGGTGCTGTGCTGGGTGCTTATAACTTACATACATAACTTACCCTGGATCCAGTGAACAACCTCAAAGTCAGTGTCTGGCACGCAGTAGGTGCTGAATAAATATTTGTCAAAAAAGCCAAACAGAGAGGCAGTATTTGCAGTGCCAAAGAGATGGTCTTTCCAGCCAGCTGGCCTGGGTTCAAAGCCCAACTCTGCCACTAAAGAGCTGTGTGACATTGGCCAAGTTACATAACCTCTCTGTGCCTCAATGATCTCTGCCTGATAAAGCTATTGCAAAGATATAAAGAATTAATATATGTACAGCCCATAGTACTATCTATGTAGTTAGCATTCAATAAACGTCAGCTATTATTATCACTCACATTTATACCACTGCACACAGAGGCTTCAGCAACTTGCTGTGGTCACCCTGCTAAGAAGTGATAAACGTTGCCTTCAATCTCAGATCCACCCAAAGGGAAGATCATGTACTTTTTGTTTCACTTGCAGCCTCCCTTGGACGTCTAAAGACATGTGGTTTTTTTGTTTTTTGTTTGTTTGTTTGTTTGTTTGTTTTTTGGAGATTGAGTCTTACTCTGTTGCCCAGGCTGGAGTGCAGTGGCGCAATCTCAGCTCACTGCAAGCTCTCCCTCCTGGTTCAAGCAATTCTCCTGCGTCAGCCTCCCAAGTAGCTGGGACTACAGGTGCCTGCCACCACGCCCAGCTAATTTTTGTATCTTTAGTAGAGACAGGATTTCACCATGTTGGCCAGGCTGCTCTCCAACTCCTGACCTCAGGTGATCCACCTGCCTCAGCCTCCCAAAGTGCTGGGATTACAGGCGTGAGCCACTGCACCCAGCCTAAAGAGATGTTAAAGCTCTTTTCCATTCTGGTTTTCTCAGAAACAGTATTTCTGTTTCCTCATTCAGATCTATTTTTTGAGTGAGATTTAATACAGACCAACCATGTCCCGGATCACCCTGCCAGGCACCCCATTCAACATCTTCGTCGTGACGGCTGGCTCTCCTGGGAACCAGCAGCCATGTCCACAGACCTCCCCATTGAGCCTCTACCCAGACAAGAGCTAAGCCACAGAAGCCTGTCCCTTTCCCTGCCCCTCCTTCTTGATCACCTCTTGACCAGCCAGGACCACTGCAGATCCCTGGATATCCAGGTGGGAAAACCTGGCTCAGGCCTTCTACGCATTTCTGCTTTCCCTAAAACCCACTTCTAGTGATAACAATAACACAGCAACCAATGCCTATGGTATGTTTGGTGTGTGCCAGGTGCTCTACTTCATTTAATTCTCATGCCTCCCCCATGAGGCACTTGGATTTGAGCACTGGAGCCAGACAGCTTGTTCTTGACTCCCGGCTCTGCCACTTTCTGGCCCTCTAAGCTTGGACAGATTGCATAGCCTTTCACTTTTGCAGCTGTAAAATGGGGCTAATAACAGGACCTACCCCACAAGGCTTTTGTGAGGATTAAATAACTAATATCTGTAAAGTAATTAGACTAGTGCCTGGTACATGGTTAGCAATATAGATGTGTTGGCTTGAAAAAAAACCATTTAAAAGCCACTATTCCCATTTTATAGGTGGGGAACTTTGGGTTTAGAGAGTGACTTGCCAGCCAGGCATGGTGGCTCATGCCTGTAATCCCAAAACTTTGGGAAGCCAAGGCAGAAGGATCGCTTGAGACCAGGAGTTCAAGACTAGCCTGGGCAACATAGTGAGACCCCATCTCTACAACAAAATTTAAAAATTAGTTGGGTGCTGTGGCGCATGCCTGTGATCCAGCTACTCAAGAAGAGAATGACTTGCCCAAAGTCGCAAGCTCACAGGCTGCAGGGTCCAGAGTTGACCCCAGACAGTCTGACACCCAACCCCATAGTTATCCAGAGCACTCCTTGAAATCCTGAATACGTATGCACCCAGGGGTCCTTCACAACGGCTTTGCTTTCCACCCCCAGCGCCCCAAGTCAGCACCAGGCTGAATCCTCAGAGCTGGTCTCACCTGATATTCCCCAGCGTGGCAATCATGAGCCCCAAAGCCAGCCCGTGGGCCAGGGCCGGCTGCAGCAGCCCAGTGTCCGTCCCATTCTCAATGACCGACAGGCACCCGATGAAGATGAAGAGAGCAGAGCCCAGCAGTTCGACCAGGCATGGCTGCACAAACCGTTCGTACCAGGACACTCGCCACCTGCCACCCACGCTTGGCTCCCTGGCCTTGTCATTGCCAAATTCAGGCTCACACATGGCTATCTGCCGTAGGGAAAAAGGGACAGAGGACACGGGTGGGAGGCAAGTCCAGATATAGAAGGTCCCGACCCCCAACCATGAATTAATTCACAGCCCCTCTTGCTCTGCCAGCCTGGAAAGGAAGATGCCGACAGAGGGCTCACCTCTCCAGACATCAGGATCAGACGGCACAAACATCGGGCTCTTGCCTGAGCTGCTGGGAAACCTGCACCTGCCGTGCAAGACACTCTTATCTCCCAGGGACAGGACCTGCTGATCACACTATGGGCTCTGCCCCTTTTAAAGGGCTGCAGAGGCTCAATGCAAGTGCAGAGAAAGCAATAAACCTCAGGTAGGAGGCGGCTCTGAGGCCCAGAAGAGGAAATTTTTAAAAATCTCAACAGGGCAGGGTGAGGGAGTCAGGGATTGCTGAACTTTCCGCCAATGAGGGACAAACACGCCAGCCTGGCTGTGTCATCTGGGAGTACACTCCAGGCTGTAGAAGGTGGGAGATGGGTCCAGCACCCCAGCTCCCCACGGTCCAAAGCAGAACAGCACATGTAAGTGGGCCCCACTGGGTTGGAACTTCACATGTTAAGAAACAGCAAACAGCTAGGTGCAGTGGCTCATGCCTGTAATCCCAGCACTTTGGGAGGCCGAGGCGGGTGGATCACTTGAGGTCAGGAGTTCGAGACCAGCCTGGCCAACATGGCGAAATCCCGTCTCCACTAAAAATACAAAAATCAGCCGGGCGTGGTGGTGCACACCTGTAATCCCAGCTACTTGGGTGGCTAAGGCAGGAAAATCATTTGAACCTGGGAGGCGAAGATTGCGCTGAGCCAAGATCATGCAACTGCACTCCAGCCTGGGCAACAGAGCAAGCCTCTGAAAAAAAAAAGAAAAAGGAAAGAGAAAGAAAAAGAAAGAAAGAAGAAAGAAAGAAAAAGAAAGAAAGAAGAAAGAAAGAAGGAAGGAAGGAAGGAAGGAAGGAAGGAAGGAAGGAAGGAAGGAAGGAGAAAGAGAGGGTGTGTTGGCGCTTGCCTGTAATCCCAGCTACTCAGGAGGATGAGGCATGAGAATCACTTGAACCCAGGACCCAGAGGTTGCAGTGAGCCAAGATCATGCCACTGCACTCCAGCCTGGGCAACAGAGTGAGACCCTGTCAAAAAAAAGAAAAAAAAGAAAGAAAGAAAGAAAGAAAGAAAGAAAGAAAGAAAGAAAGAAAGAAAAGAAAAGAAAGAAACAGCAAACCCATTTTCCATTATTTTTCCACTGAGTCCCACAGCTTCAAACACCTGCAGTCACCGTGACAGCCTGAGCCAGGACTGAGTGTATAGATGACGATCCTTCACAGACAGAGGCAGCAGAAACTGGCAAGAGGTAATGCAATGCAGCGGCAAGACCCATGGACTTTGGAAACAGGCTGCCTGGCATTCAATCCCAGCTCTGCTGTAAACTAGCTATGTAACCCTTGGGCACACAACTTGGCCTCTCTGGGCCTTTGTTTTCTCATCTGTTAGGTGTGGATGTTAGTGGTTGCACCATGTCATAGGGTCGTTGGGAAGTTTAAATGAGATAATATGGGTAAAGTGCTCAGGACAGTGCTAGACACACAATACCAGTGTCCACTAATTTACAATACACGCTTAGCTGTAACTAATAGCTAATAGTGAGCATGTTCTACGTGCCAGGCACTGGGGCTAAGTGCCTTCTATTATCTCATTTAAACCTCACTGCCACCCTGTGAAGCAGGTACTATTATTACAACCATTTCACAGACGAGGAAGTGGAGTGTCAGGAAGATTGAGTTTCCCAGGATTATACAGCTTATATGATCACAGAACTTGTGGGCTGTCACAAAAGGATAAATACTGTATATGATTCCACTTGTATGAAGTACCTAGACTAGTCAAATTCATAGAGACAGAAGTAGAATGGTGGTTTCCATGGCCCGATGGGAAGGAAGAATGAAGAGTTTGTGTTTAGCGGGTACAGATTTCCTGTTTGGGAGGAAAGTTTTGGGATGGATGATATAGTGGCACAACAATGTGAAGTACTTAATGTCACTGAAATGTACACTTAAAAATGGTTCAAATTGCTGGGTGTGTTTGGCTCACACCTGTAATCTCAGCACTTTGGGAGACAAGGCAGGCAGATCACTTGATTTCAGGAGTTCGACACCAGTCTGGCCAACATGGTGAAACCCTGTCTCTACTAAAAATACAAAAATTAGCTGGTTGTGGTGGTGCACGCCTGTAATCCCAGCTAGTTGGGAAGCTGAGGCAGGAGAATAGCTTGAACCTGGGAGGCAGAGGTTGTAGTGAGCTGAGATCACACCACTACCCTCCAGCCTGGGTGACAGGACGAGACTCCATCTCAAAAAAAAAAAAAATAGTTAAAATGGCATATTTTATTTTATGTGTATTTTGCCACAGTTGAAAAAAAAATACTTGTGAGCTAACCCACTACACTCTACTGCCTTTCTAAGAGGGATGGATGGATGGATGGATGGATGGATAGATAGATAGATAGATAGATAGATAGATAGATAGATAGATAGATGATGGGTGGGTGGGTGGGTGGGTGGGTGGGTGGATGGATGGATGGTTGGATGGATGGATGGATGGTGGATGGATGGATGGATAGGTGGATGGATGGATGGATGAATGAATGGATGGATTGATGGATGGTTGGAAAGAAGGGAAGAAAGAAAGGAAAGGAGGGAGGAAGAAAGGGAGAAAGGAAGGAGGAAGGAAAGAAAATGAGATGAGTTCCTTATTCATTCATTCACTCACCAAACATTTAAATAGCTGCTGCAAGCCATTCACTGTTCTAAGCTGGCTGGAGATGTAGCAGTGAACAAGACAGGCAAAATCCTGCTCTGTCTGATAGCTTTATCTCTGAGTGTTTGTATGCGCTGATGGAGAAGTCATGCTAGAGCTAAAGGAATTTTAATGATCATTTCTGACATTTCTCAACTACTCACTACATCTCCAACACCATGCTAAACACTCGGTATATATTCGTAACCCCCCTTTGAGATAAGTCCTATCACTTATTACCACCATCTTCAGATGATAAAAACGAGGCACAAAGAAGTTAAAAAACTCATCCATGGCTGTGTACATAAAAATATCCGCTTCAGGACAGAACTGGACATATCTAGAGAAGAGCATGACAGTTTGTTGACAGCCCATGTCAGCGAGAGGCCCGGAATACAGGGTCTCTGCCGGATATCTGCACCTCTAGGAAGGTGATCTTTAGCCCTGTTCTCTACCTCCTCCATATCCCACATATCCCACAGCACATCATACAAGATGTTTCTTAGACCCTTCCTTCTACATCCTATAAATAGCAACATAAGATAGTCTGACCCAAGGCTTCCCCATCCCCCTCATTATTTGCTCAAATCCTGCCAGCATTGCTTCCAGAATCGTTCTCTCTTGTTTTCACCCATGCCTTCATCTGTTCTTGCTTAGTCCCTTGAACAAAGAAAAACTAGGCTGGGTGCACTGGCTCGCACCTGTAATCCCAGCACTTTGGGAGCCCAAGGCAGGCAGATCACAAGGTCAGGAGTTCAAGACCAGCCTGACCAACACGGTGAAACCCTATCTCTACTAAAAATACAAAAATTAGCTGGGCATGGTGGCACATGCCTGTAATCCCAACTACTCAGGAGGCTGAGGCAGGAGAATCACTTGAACCTGGAAGATGGAGGTTGCAGTGAGCCGAGATCGCACCACTGCACTCCAGCCTGGGCCACAGAGTGACACTCCATCCCACCCCCACACCCCCCAAAAAATGGATTCTTTGCTCACATAATAGTCCATGGAAGGCTCGTCTCCAAATGGTGACTCAGGGATCCAGGCCACTTCCATCTTGGAGCTGCCCCATCTAGGTCCTCAGATCTTCTCCAGCAAAATGAGAAAAAGAGAACGTGGAGGGCTGTGCAGGAAATTATAATGGGCTGGGCCTAGAAATACTATATATCCCGCCCATCTATATTTGATGGGCTCAAACTCAGTCACATGGCTTCACCTGACTGCAATCGAGCCTGGGAATTGTAGTCTAGCTCTGTGCCCAGGAGGAAAAAGAAAGGCATTTTATGAATATCGAGCAATTTCTGCCACATACTAGAAATTGTTGCTTTCCCGGAGACCATGGTTCTAGTCAAGTTTTTCCCTGAATTAAATCATTCAGTGTCTCCCATGGTTCCAAGACAAACCCAGACTCCCTTAGCTAGCCACAGAGGCTTCAGTTTCTAGCCCCTGAATCATCTCTTGCCACATGAACCTTAAACAATTTATCAGATAAGCTATGTGCCCTCACCCGGCCTTGTCCATGCCGGTCCCTCTGTTTGCAGTCCTTGTTTGCCCTCTTGGCCAACTTCTATTCCTCATTCAGATCTCAGATCAGATATTATGTCCTCTCTGATGCCTGGGCAAACTACCTGTTAGTCCTCTAAAAACACCCTTCCCTTGCTCAAGGCAAGGTTGGATTCCATAACTCCAAAACTAGGCTAGCGCGGCAGCTCATGCCTATAATCCCAGCACTTTGGGAGGCCGAGGTGGGCGGATCACAAGGTCAGGAGATCAAGACCATCCTAGCTAACACGGTAAAATCCCTTCTCTACTAAAAATACAAAAAATTAGCCGGGCATGGTGGCACGCACCTGTAGTCCCAGCTACTTGGGAGGCTAAGGCAGGAGAATTGCTTGAACACAGGAGGGAGAAGTTGCAGTGAGCCAGGATTGCACCACTGCACTCCAGCCTTGGCAACAGAGCAAGACTCTGTCTCAATTTAAAAAAAAAAAAAAAAGGAAAAGAAAACTAGGGGCTTCCAGTGAAAACCTGAATGCCATTCAGAAAAAACAACATATTTCCACTACATGAGAGTTTTAGAGTATGTCCTCATGTCCTCATACACAATATACTGGTCTCTCAAAACCACTGAAAAACCTAGTGGGCTAAGGAGATACTGTCTTCCTAAGAAATTCTTTGGCTGGCAAACTTCCTAGTTTTCCAAATCCAGGTCTGGTTAACATGACCAATGCTTCTAATTTTTATCCCTGTTTGGTTGGCAAGACTTCCCTGCATCTATACCTGTCTGCCATCCCCCACCAGGTCCAGATGGAATGTAGAAGCAGGTCACATTTTACCCTGGCATCTCACCTTTCCCTTCTTTCTTGCCTTGATGGCTGCACTGTTGTGCCAGATGTGATGCTGGTGCTGTGGCAGCCATCTTGGACCATATATATAGGCCAGATGTAGTGGCTCACACTTGTAATCCCACCACTTTGGGAGGCCGAGGCAGGTGAATCACCTGAGGTCAGGAGTTCGAGACCAGCCTGGCCATATAGTGAAACCCCGTCTCTATTAAAAATACAGACATTAGTGGGGCGTTGTGGCACACACCTGTAGTCCCAACTACTCAGGAGGCTGAGGCAAGAGAATCACTTGGACCTGGGAAGCAGCAATTGCAGTGAGCCAAGATCATATCATTGCACTCCAGCCTGGGCAACAGAGCAAGACTCCATCTAAAAAAAAAATATATATATATATATATATGATTGTAAAACCTAAGAGCAGTACTTGAGATATTTTGCAGACCCTGTACTTGATGGATCAGCTAGCACCACCTAGATGGATAAACTGGCTCATGTGATCTTGTGGGCCCCCCCAGGAACTGACTCAGCACAAGAAGACAGCTTCGACTCCCTATAATTTCATCTCTGACCAATCAGCACTCCTGACTCACCGGCTTACTCCCACCCACCAAGTTGTCCTTCAAAAGTCTGATCCCTGAATGCTTGGGGAGACTGATTCGAGTAATAATAAACTGGTCTTCTGCACAGCCAGCTCTGCGTGAATTACTCTTTCTCTATGGCAATTTCCCTATCTTGATAAATTGGCTGTCCAGGCAGCGGGCAAGGTGAACCTGTTGGGAGGTTATGTAATTATTTAAGAATGAAATACAAATATAAATAAAATATGTTTTTAATGAACATGTCTTATTCAGTGTATGTGTATTATTGTCTGTATGTACAATATATGTGAATTTTTTGTGTACATGTGGGGTTTTTTTCAAATGGCTACTAAGTTGTTATAACATAAGAACTTTTTAAGTGTTTTGAACCTAATTCCTTAATAAATAGAGCTATTAGGTATTTTTGTGGGGGGTCGCCTCCGCACAGAGTGAACCAAGAAAGTTTGGGGTCCTCTGAATTAAAGAATGTATGTTCTTGTATTTCAAGTACTTGCAGAAGAGAACAGTTCTTGCAGATACATCATCCCCAAATTCCAGAGACACTGGGTTTCAGGTTAATGAATTCTTCTCAAAGCTAGACACCATTTATAATGCAGAGACTTGACAATTTAGGGTGTGCTCTGTGGGCAACCAAAGAAACTTAAAGCAGAACCTCTCATTCTCTTCTGAAACTGCTTCCTTTCCATCTCAGTAGATTTGCAATTGTATTCAATGTATTACCACTTGGAGCTCAGGGCAACTAGCCATTGGAAGTAAGTCTAGTTTTCACCTTTCTGTCTTCTCAAACTGCAAGATTAGTTTGCACCTGAGCAACTTCCTTCCTCATAGAAGTCACCAGTTCTTTCTATTCTCCCTTGCAGTGTCAAGGTCAAGGTGTTGAATGTCTTTTGAGTCACAAGTAACCAGTTATATTGGCTATGTCAGAATGCTTTACAGCCAAAAAGTCCTTGAACGAAGGAAGAAGTCCACTAAGTCTCATCAGCAAGGGTCCAGCTTCTCTTCATCTGCATGTTTTGAACAATAAAAATGACTACCATTTTCTGAGAACCTACTGAGAGCTTAGCACTCCGTCTTCTTTTTCTCTCTCTTTTATCCTTCTTATCTACATCCAAATTAACTCTACAGAAGAAAAAATCCAAATGATCAATAAACAGACAAAAAAAACCTTAATCTCTGCAATAGCCAGAAAAAAATTCAAATTAAAGCAAGAGAAATAACATTTTCACCATTAGATTGGTAGAAAGATTTTTTTAACTGATTAACATATGGTGTTGACAAAGAAGGGGAAAACAGGCCGGGCGCAGTGGCTCACGCCTATAATCCCAGCACTTTGGGAGGCCAAGGCAAGCAGATCGCCTGAGGTCAGGAGCTCAAGACCATCCTGGCCAACATGGTGAAACCCTATCTCTATAAAAAATACAAAAATCAGCTGGGCGTGGTAGCTCATGCCTGTAGTCCCAGCTACTTGGGAGGCTGAAGCGGGAGAATTGCATGAACTCAGGAGGTGGAGGTTGCAGTGAGCTGAGATCGCGCCACTGCACTCCAGCCTGGGCGACAGAGTGAGACTCCGTCTCAAAAAAAAAAAAAAAAAAATGAAAAGAAAAAAGAAAAAAAGATGGGGAAACAGACAAACTTACACATTGCTGGTAGAAGTGGGAATTGCTACAATATTTTGTAACACCATCTTGAAATATTTATTGTTAAATACTTAGATATATGCACCCTTGACCCAGCAAACCTCAAATTGGGAATTCTAGACTACAGAAATAAAAGCTCCAGTAGGTGAGAATATAATTACAGGGACATTGACTTCATCTTTTTATTTATTTGTTTGTTTATTTATTTTATTTTTTTGAGATAGGATTTCACTTCCATCACTCTGGCTGGAGTGGAGTGGTGCGATCTCAGGTCCCTGCAACCTCTGCCGCCCAGGCTCAAGCGTTCCTCCCACCTCAGCCTCCCGAGTAGTTGGGACCACAGGTACACGCCACCAGGCCCGGTTAATTTTGTTTCTGTATTTTTTGTACAGACAGGGTCTCACTATGTTGCCCAGGCTGGTCTTGAACTCCTGAGCTCAAGCAATCCACCAGACTGGGCCTCCCAAAGTGCTAGGATTACCGGCGTGAGCCACTATGCCTGGCCAACTTCATCGCTGTTCATCATAGGAAAAAAAAAAAAGATGAATGTCTACTTTCAGTGTCCTGAACATCCCATAGTTTCTCTCACTGTTCAAGTCTTCAGACAGTCTACTTCTTTTACCCAAAGTGCTCCTTAATGCTGATGACAACCTACCCATCCTTCAAGTCTCAACTAAGAAAAAATAATTTTGGGGGGCTGGGCAAGAAAGTGAGACCCCATCTCTACAGATTAAAAATTAAAAAGCTGGTCAGTCTTGGTAGCATGTGCCTGTATTCCCAGCTACATGGGAGGCTGAGGCAGGAGGATCATTTCAGTGCAGGAGGCCAAGGTTGAAGTGAGCCATGTCTGGGCCACTGCACTCCAGCTTGGGTGACAGAATGAGAGCCTGTCCTGAACAAAAAACAACAACAAAATACATATATATGATTTTCTTGTTTTTTCCTAATAACTTTATTGAGACATAATTGATATACTATACATAAGATAAAAGGATAAAAAGATGATAATTTTTTTTTTTTGAAGCAGAGTCTCGCCATATCGCCCAGGCTGGAGTGCAGTGGTGCGATCTCAGCTCACTGCAGCCTCCGCCTCCTGGGTTCAAGCGATTCTCCTGCCTCAGCCTCTCGAGTAGCTGGGACCACAGGTGCCCACCACCATACCCGGCTAATTTTTGTATTTTTAGTAGAGACGGGGTTTCCCCATGTTGGCCAGGCTGGTCTCTAACTCCTGAGCTCAGGAGATCTGCACACCTTGGTCTCCCAAAGTGCTGGGATTACAGACCGAGAAATGATAATGTTTTGAAAAGGAGAAAGAGAGAAAGCATCATGGGAAATGCAAATCACGTGTATTGGTTAGCAATTGGATGCATCTCACAAACATAAAGTGAAAGAAACCAGACACAAAGGAGTACATACTGTGGATTCTAAAACCCAGAAAGAAGCAAAGCTGGCCACATTACTAGCTTTAGGAGTTAGTTACTGCCCAGGGCACATGGAGAGTTTTGGGGTGATACCTCTATTTCTTGGTGTGGATGCTGGCTGCATGGGTGAATTCACTTCGTGAAAATTCATCTAGCTGTTACAATATGTGTGCTTTTCTGTGTGTATGGTATACTTGAATAAAAAGTTAAAACCAAACTGTTCTCAGACAGTTACCTGCTGGACATAAGAGGAAATGTGTAGGTGACTCTTTGGTACCTAAGAAGAGAATGCTGAAGATAATACTGAATTCAAACTCCATGCTGTCAGCTATAACATTTTATCACCATGAAATATAAATATAAACCAGTCGTAGTGGCTCATGCCTGTAATCCTAGCATTTTGGGAGGCTGAGGTGGGCGGACCAGCCTGGGCAATATGAACATGGCGAAACCCTGTCTCTTAAAAAAAAAAAATTTTTTTTAAATTAGCCTGGCCTAGGGGCAGACTCCTGTAGCCCCAGCTACTGGGGCTGGGGGTTGGGGGTGGCCTGAGGTGGGAGGATCTCTTGGAGGCTGCAGAGAGCCCTGATGATACCACTGCACCGCAGCCTGGGCGACAGAGTAAGACCCTGTGTCTAAACAAATAAATAAGCACATTTGGAAATTGCCTCTAAAAACCAGAAGCCTCGGCTGGGTGTGGTGGCTCATGCCTGTAATCCCAGCACTTTGGGAGGCCGGGGAGGGCGGATCACTTAAGGTCAGGAGTTTGAGACCAGCCTGGCCAACATGGTGAAACCCTGTCTCTACTAAAAATACAAAAATTAGCCTGGCGTGGTAATGGGTGCCTGTAATCCCAGCTACTCGGGAGGCTGAGGCACAAGAATCGCTTGAACCCAGGAGGCAGAGGTTGCAGTGAGCGGAGATCAAGATGTCGCCACTGCACTCCAGCCTGGGCCACAGAGCAAGACTCCTCTTCAAAAAAAAAAAAAAAAAAAGAGAAGAAAAGAAAAAAATCAGAAGGTGGGGCGCGGTGGCTCACGCCTGTAATCCTAGCACTTTGAGAGGCCTAGGCGGGCAGATCACAAGGTCAAGAAATCGAGACCATCCTAGCCAACATGGTGAAACCCCGTCTCTACTAAAAATACAAAAATTAGCTGGGCGTGATTGTGCGCACCTGTAGTTCCAGCTACTCAGGAGGCTGAGGCAGGAGAATCTCTTGAACCCTGGAGGCAGAGGTGGTTACAGTGAGCCAAGATTGTGCCACTGCACTCCAGCCTGGCGACAGAGTGAGACTCCGTCTAAAAAAAAAAAAAACAGGAGCCTCTACTATGCTCTTTATAATGACAGCAATTGAAACTGTTATCAAGGAGAATAAAGGTTAACATGCAGTAAGTCCTAGCCCAGGCCTTGCACAGGGCATTTAACAAACATCATCCTACTTACTCCTCGTGACAATCCTGTAACGTAGGTATTGTTCCCATTTTGCAGGAAACTAAAGTTCAAAGACCTGGTGACTCACAAAAGGTCATATATTATATAATTAGGATATGAATCAGTTTGCAAACTCTGAAAATTTTGCTTTTAACAGGTAAAATATCGCTACAGGAGAGAAACCACCGGAAAACAGGAACAAGCAATACCTTTTGACCAAGTCATTTGGTTCTATTTCACTTGTGAAAATTGACTTCTGGATGAAAAAACCCTGGGCAGAGTTTGGGAACAGATGTTGGTCTGAATTAAGAATCTTCTCCAAAATTATTTCATTCTCCTTCTTATTCTCCAAAATGTCTTCTTCTTTTTTTTTCTTTTCTTTTTCTTTCTTTTTTTGGAGACGAATTCTCACTGTCGCCCAGGCTGGAGTGCTGTGATGTGATCTCAGTTCACTGCAGCTTCCACCTCCCGGGCTCAGGTAATTCTCCCACCTCTGCCTCCTGTGTAGCTGGGACTACAGGCACATGCCACTACACCCAGCTATTTTTTAATTTTTTGTAGAGATGGCGTCTCATCATGTTGCCCAGTCTGAAAGAATTTCTAATGTCTTCAGAAAAAACAAATAATGTAGTCTAATTAGAAAAATATGCTTTCCTCAAAAACTCAGAGGCATATTTGACTCCAGTAATAGAAGAAAAAGATTGAATAGTGAGCTTAGAGATAAGAAAACATTAGTAATTTTTAAAATTAACTGTTAAGTATTAAGACTTTAAAAAAAGATAATAGAATAAAGACCTAGAAATTCTATTCAGAACTTAGAGAAAAACATTCAGACTTTTATTTATTTATTTATTTATTTATTTATTTTCCTTTTTGAGACAGGGTCTCACTGTATTGCTCAGGCTGGAGTGCAATGGTGCAATCTCGGCTCACTGCAACCTCTACCTTCCAGGTTCAGGCAAACCTCCTGCCTCAGCCTCCCGAGTAGCTGGGATTACAGGCACCTACCACCACGCCTGGCTAGTTTTTGTATTTTTAGTACAGACGGGGTTTCACTATGTTGGCCAGGCTGATCTCAAACTCCTGACCTCAAGTAATCCACCTGCCTTGGCCTCCCAAAGTGCTGGGATTACAGGTGTGAGCCACCACACCTGGCCTATTTTTTAATATTTTTTGAGATGGCGTCTCACTCTGTTGCCCACGCTGGAATGCAGTGGTTCAGTCATGGCTCACTGCAACCTCTGCGTCCTGGGTTCAAGCAATTCTCCTGCCTCAGCCTCCCGAGTAGCTGGGACTACAGACATGTGCCACCGCGCCTAGCTAATTTTTTGTAGTTAGTAGAGATGTGGTTTCACCATGCTGGCCAGGCTGGTCTCGAATGTCTGACCTCAAGTGATCTGCCCATCTCGCCCTCCCAAAGTGCTGGGATTACAGGCGTGAGCCACTGCACTGGCCCTAATGTTCACAATTCTTATGAACATTACAATTGAGACCCTCTAAGCTAGACTAAAGACAGAAAAAAAAAAAGAAAATAAAAACCTGTCCAGTCATCTAAACCATTCAATAAGTATAAAAGAAAGGGTGGAAAATTATGCAGTGCTCCTTGTTTACAAGGATTATTTCTATGGGTTTTAAAATATTCTGTATGTTTTATTGTTTTGATTACTGAGCCAAATACATATGACAGCACCTAGCATAGAACTTTAATAACTCTTTATAGTATATGTTCAATACATATTTGTTGAATTAGAATGTACATCTTGCTTAATCAGAGCCACATGTATTCTGTTCTTTGAAAAATGGTAGAAAAGACTTGCCAATTTGGCATTTTTTGTTGGAATCCTATTGAATAACTATCACTCTTATACTTCTAGTCATTGGTCTAATGGAGTGGGATTTTACAAACGTAAGTTATATAGTCATCCATAAGTTAAATGTGTAATTCTATTATATTTAATGTAACAGAAAAAAATGTAAGTGCAATAGTACACATTTAAAACCTAGGGGTATTGGCTGGGTATGGTGGCTCACGCCTGTAATCCCATCACTGGGAGGCTGAGGCTTGTGGATGACTTGAGGCCAGGAGTTAGAGACCAGCCTGGCCAACATGGTGAAACCCAATCTCTACTAAAAATACAGAAACTAGCCGGGCACGGTGGCTCACGCCTGTAATCCCAGCACTCTGGGAGGCCGAGGCACGTGGATCACTAGGTCAGGAGATCGAGACTACCCTGGCTAACACAGTGAAACCCTGTCTCTACTAAAAATACAAAAAAAAAAAAATTAGCCGGGTGTAATGGCGGGCGCCTGTAGTCCCAGCTACTCGGGAGGCTGAGGCAGGAGAATGGCGTGAACCCAGGAGGCGGAGCTTGCAGTGAGCCGAGATTGCGCCACTGCACTCCAGCCTGGGCAACAGAGTGAGACTCCGTCTCGAAAAAAAAAAAAAAAAATACAGAAACTAGCTGGGTGCGGTGGTGGGTGCCTGTAATCCCAGCTACTTGAGAGGCTGAGGCATGAGATGGCTTGAACCAGTAGGTGGAGGTTGCAGTGAGCTGAGATCGAGCCACTGCACTCCAGCCTGGGTGACAGAACATGACTCTGTCTCAAAACAAAACAAAACACCTAGGGGGAAAAAATTTGTCAAGGCTAATTCATCCACCCAGAAGCTATCTGGATAGTAAACATTTAAAAGCAGGGAGAGGGGCCAGAGCGGTGGCTCATGCCTGAAATCCCAACACTTTGGGAGGCCGAGGAGGGCGGATCACCTGAGGTCGGGAGTCCGAGACTAGCCTGACCAACATGGAGAAACACCATCTCTACTAAAAATACAAAATTAGCCTGTCATGGTGGTTCATGCCTATAATCGCAGCTACTCAGGAGGCTGAGGCAGGGGACTGGCTTGAACCTGAGAGGAGGAGGTTGCAGTGAGTGAGATCGTGCCATTGCACTCCAGCCTGGGCAACAAGAGTGAAACTCTGTCTCAAAAAAAAAAAAAAAAAAAAAAAAAAAAAAGCAGGGAGAGGTATATGTAGAGTAATTGGATTGTTTTGCTTTTGTTTTTATTTTTCTGACTTTGTTTCACAAAAAGAATTTTTGTCAGTCAAGTAGAAAGTTTAACTTCTGGCCTGATAAAAAGTGTCAAACTGCAACATTCTGTAAGTTAAACCACTTCTCGAGAAACACAGAAAGGCCAATATGCATTCATTTTTTAAAATAAAACTGTATGATTTTATATACATATATATTTATATATATAAATCATAGTTTTATTATATATAAAATCATACAGTTTTATTTTATATATATACATATATATATATCTATTTTTTTTTTTTGAGACAGGGTATTGCTCTGTTGCCCAAACTGGAGTGCAGTGGCACAATCTCAGCTCACTGCAACCTCTGCCTTCTGGGTTCAAGCGATTCTCCTGCCTCAGCCTTCTGAGTAGCTAGGACCACACCTGGCTAATTTTTTGTATATTTAGTAGAGACAGTGTTTCACCAGGTTGGCCAGGATGGTCTCAAACTCCTGACCTCAGGTGATCTGCCCGCCTTGGCCTGCCAAAGTGCTGGGATTACAGGCACAAGCCACTACACCTGGATGTATGATTATATTAAACATATTTTTCAAACAGCATACATTTCCCTTCTTTACCCCTTAACCCTCCTTGCAACCTCCAGAAAGTCCGTTCTGTGTGTTGCACCTTATATTGGTGATTGGTGATTTACATCTGTGTGTTGAGGTCAGGATGGTTCAGTGGGGCCCAGCTGGGCTGGAGAGGGCATTGGTCCTTATTGTTTGCGCTATGGGTGCATCTCAATGCCTCTCCCTTTCCCTTCCTCTTCCTGCCCGTATCCTGTCATGCAGAATCCCAAGCATGGAATTAAATCCAAGGCAAATTTATTGCATGGCCTTTTGCTTTTGCTGTAAAGGATATTGAGCAAGAAGTTAATTTTAGAAGTGTATTTTTATGCTGTAAACTTCTTGTGATTCATTGAAAGTTAACACAGACCAGGAAGGTACCTAGGAGGACATAGGTGAGGGTGTGTGTGTGTGCACGTGCGTGTTTGAGCTTTTGGACAGGTAAGAGGACTTCCCGGGCGGGCTTGGCCTTGGCAACTATCGACATTTAGGACTGAATAACTTTATTGTTGGGATCTGTCCTGTGCATTCTGACATGTTTAGCAGCATCTCTGGCTTCTATCCATGAAATCTCCCTGCTCCCCCAGTTATAACAACCAAAAATTGTAATCCCAGCTACTCAGGAGGCTGAGGCAGGAGAATTGCTTGACCCTGGGAGGTGGAGGTGGCAGTGAGCCGAGATGCCACTGCTGTGCTCCAGCCTGGGCAACAGAGCAAGACTCCATCTAAAAAAAAAAAAAAAGTCTCTAGATATTGCCTGATGTGCTCTATGGGCAAGAAGGGTTGAGAACTGAAGGGGATTTGGGCTATTTGGGGAAGGCTGACAGCCACATGCTGATGATCAGGTCTGCGTGAGACAATGCTGAGGTTCCCACAAAGACTCAAGCATTCAGGGCCATGATATGACATGTGGAGGATAATTTTTGTTTTTGGTTTTGTTTTTTTGAGACAAGAGTCTTGCTCTGTTCCCCAGGCTGGAGTTCAGTGGCGTGATCTCGGCTCACCACAGCCTCCACCTCCCAGATTCAAGTGATCCTCCTGCCTCAGCCTCCCAAGTAGCTGGGGCTATAGGTGCGCACCACCATGACTGGCTAATTTTCGCATTTTTTGTAGAGATGGGGTTTCACCATGTTGGCCAGGCTGGTCTCGAACTCCTGACCTCAGGTGATCCGCCCACCTCAGCCTCCCAAAGTGCTGGGCCAGAGGTTGATGATCTTAACATTTGCTCAGAAATTATTGCTGGTAGCCTGGCAAGGTGGCTCACGCCTGTAATCCCATCACTTTGGGAGGCCGAGGTGGGTGAATCAGCTGAGGTCAGGAGTTTGAGAACAGCCTGCCAACATGGTGAAACCCCGTCTCTACTAAAAATACAAAAACTTAGTTGGGCATGGTGGCACACGCCTATAGTCCCAGCTACTTGGGAGGCTGAGACAGGAGAATTGCTTGAACCCAGGAGGCAGAGGTTGCAGTGAGCTGAGACTGTGCCATTGCACTCCAGCCTGGGCAACAGAGCAAGACTTCCTTTCAAAAAAAAAGAAAAAAGAAAAGAAATTATCGCTGGCTTCGTGATGGGGCCAGAACATCTCAAGTTGCTTTATTGATATATCCAGGAAATTTTTATTTATTTATTCTATTTGCAGGACACGGCACTAGGCAAAGTCTGAGTTAAGTGTATTGCCAAGAAGGTGTGGGGCAAAATGGCTTTCTTCCTCTCAGTCCCAATAGCAATAGTTTCTTTAATTCAATTTTTATTGTGGGAAAATATACATAATATAAAAATTACTACTTTGACCATTTTTAAGTTCAAATCAGTGACATTAAATACATTCACATTGTTGTGCAAGCATTGCCACCACCCACCTCCAGAACTTTTTCGTCTTCCCAGACTGAAACGCTGTACCATTAACTCCCTAATCCTCTTCCCTCGAGGCCCTGGGAACCACTGTTCTACTTTCTGTCTCCATGAATTTCACTACTGTAGGGGAATCACACAATACATACTTTTTTGAGTCTGGCTTATTTTACTTAGCATAATGTCCTCAAGGGGCACCTATGTTGCAGCATGTGTCAGAATTTCCTTGCTTTTGATGACAGAATAATATTCCATTGTAGGTATAGACCACATTTTTTGTTTGTTTTTGAGATGGAGTCTTGCTCTGTTGCCCAGGCTGGCGTGCAGTAATGCCACCTTGGTTCACTGCAACCTCCACCTCCCCGGTTCAAGCAATTCTCCTACTTCATCCTCCCAAGAAGCTGGGATTACAGGTGTCCACCGCCATACCTGGCTAATTTTTGTATTTTTAATAGAGATGGGGTTTCACCATGTTGGCCAGGCTGGTCTCGAACTCCTGACCTCAGGTGATCCACCCGCCTCAGCCTCCCAAAGTGCTAGGATTGTAGATGTGAGCCACCATGCCCAGCCCTTGTTTATCCATTTATCTGTTGATGAAAATTTGGGTTGTTTCCCCCTTTTGGTTGTGGTGAATAATGCTGCTATGAACATCCGTGTAATAACTGTTTCTTTTTATTTTCTCCTTTTTAAAATATGAGATGGGGTCTCCCTATGTTGCCCAGGCTGGTCATGGACTCCTGGGCTCAAGTAATCCTCCCACCTCAGCCTCCTGAATAGCTAGGACTATAGGCATGCAGCATCACCCCCAGCTAATTTAAAACTGTTTTTAGAGACAGGGATCTCGCTATGTTTCCCAGGCTAGTCTCGAACTCCTGGGCTCAAGTGATCCTCCTGCCTCGGCCTCCCAAAGTGCTGGGATTATAGGCATGAACCACCACGCCCAGCTCTGTTTCTTGATTATTAAAACAAGTCACTTTTCTTCTTAAAATTACAAAAGTCTCTTTCTTTCCCCTGTGTCAGTGGTTGGCTTCCCTAACGGTCCATCTGGCTCTAGCTCTCCCTCTCCTTCTCTGATTCTATGTCTCTGGCTATGTCCCGTGGTCCATGGATATCTCACATGAATATCTGCTCAAGATCTCATTCCTCCTTCCTTAGGTGATGGCATCTTGATTTTCCTTGGGGAAGCCACCATTCCTCCACTCTAGGTTCACATGATTTGGGTAGAGCAGATCCTCTTCCCCACCATCATTCAGCTCCCCAACCTCATGTGCCCTACCCTTTTGAAGGCTGCACATCAGACCCGGGTCCAGCAATCAGACACTCCCTCTCCCAGGCCATACTTCATACTTCAGAGATGGGCACGTGATCAGAGTCAGGTCAATCTGGGAATCTGGAGACTTTGGGGAGTTAGAAATACCCACCCCCCACGCCCCGCTTTTTTTTTTTTTTTTGAGACAGAATCTGGCTCTGTCATCCAGACTGGAGCGAAGTGGTACCATCTCGGCTCACTACAACCTCTGCCTCCCGGGTTCAAGCAATTCTCTTGCTAACTTAGCCTCCTGAGTAGCTGAGACTACGGGCACCTACCACTGCACCTGGCTAATTTTTGTATTTTTATTTATTTATTTTGAGATGGAGTTTCACTCTTGTTGCCCAGGCGGTAGTGCAATGGCACGATCTCTACTCACTGCAACCTCCGCCTCCCAGGTTCAAGTAATACTCCTGCCTCAGCCTCCCAAGTAGCTGAGATTACAGGCGCCCACCACCATGTCTGGCTAATTTTGTATTTTTAGTAGAGACGGGATTTTGCCATGTTGGCCAAGCTGGTCTTGAACTCCTGACCTCAGGTGGTTTACCGGTCTCAGCCTCCCAAAGTGCTAGGATTACAGGTGTGAGCCACCACTTCTGGCTAACATACCCTTTCAGTGGGATTGCTGAGGGTGAGGATTTAGACCCGAGGCTGCCAGCCACCATGTTCACCACCAGAAGGGATGGGCCGGAAGAGAAGGGAGCCGGTTGGAGAAAAACAGAGCTGAGAGGTGGAGTAAGACTGATGAATCCATATTGTGCCCTGGGTCCAGTTGTGCCTGAACTAGCCCTGGTGTTTATATATAGATAGATACATAGATATATAGATATATTTTTTTCTGAGATGGAGTCTCGCTCTGTGACCCAGGCTGGAGTGCAGTGGTGCGATCTCTCCTCACTGCAAGTTCTGCTTCCCGGGTTCACACCATTCTCCTGCCTCAGCCTCTCAAGTAGTTGGGACTACAGGCGCCCGCCACCATGCCGGCTAATTTTTTGTATTTTTAGTAGAGACAGGATTTCACCCTGTTAGCCAGGATGGTCTCAATCTCCTGACCTCATGATCCGCCAGCCTCAGCCTCCCAAAGTGCTGGGAATACAGGCGTGAGCCACCGCGTCCGGCCTAGCCCTGGTCTTTTTCGGGTTTTTTTTTCTTTCTTAAGCCAGTTGGAGCTGGATTTTTGTCCCTTACTCAAAAAAAGAGAATCCTGTTTGCTGAACTCCCTTTTCTGCCAAGATACCATTTGCTTTTTAGATTTCAGAACTCCTAGGAGATGCTGGACCAGAGACACCACAGCAAGAAGACACGTCCTTGGTGTTTCTGAAGCCCAGGCCTTTGCTCGTGAATGTGGACAGGGCAATACTTTAGTCATCTTATGACACACCCAGAATATAGATGAGTAACAGATAATGTCACAAAGACTTTACAGTCAAATCGGGGAGATGTGTCAGATGCATCAGTAACTGTCACATAAAAGCAGAACGTGAAGGCAAAAGCCACATTCCAGTAAGCTGCCCTGGGGTTTATGTGGCCACCACTGATGACCCAACTCTGGTCCAACAGATAGGGTGTACCTTTCTGTTAACAATGTCTCTTTGTCACAATGCCAGAAATTCTGACAATAGAAGGAGTCATTTGCATTCCCAGTCATCCTCTTTGGGAATGCAATTGTCCCAGTGAGAATTAAGTATCCTAGTTTTCCACAAGACCCCCTAGGACCTTGATACCATAGGCCAATGAGAAGAAAATAGTGGCATGATTAAGTGGGACCCTAGCCATCAGCCCAGTGCAGAGGGTGCTGCATTGGTAGCCTCTGGCTGAAAGTATAAAGTCATACCCATAGGTGGGCAGGACGTTCTTAGCTAGAACAAGAAGGGAAGTCAAGTGGCACCAGCTTCTCATGGGAGCAGTGGGATCCCAGACAGGAGTCATGGATGGGGTGGACAGAAACAAGGCAGAGGGTCAAGACTTCAGCCAAGTGTACTGTGTAGTCAGGAGCTGGCTCATTAAATAAAAAACAGAAGCTGAGTTCGGGCATGGTGGCTTATGCCTGGGGGAGGCTGAGAAGGAAGGATCACTTGAGCCCAGGAGTTCAAGACCAGCCCAGGAAACATAACAAGACCCTCCCGTCCATGTAAAAAAAAAAAAAAAAAAATTGGCCAGGTGTGGTGGCTCACATCTGTAATCCCAGCACTTTGGGAGGCTAAAGCGGGTGGATCACTTGAGGTCAGGAGTTCAAGACCAGCCTGGCCAACATGGTGAAACCTTGTTTCTACTAAAAATTCAAAAATTAGTGGGGCATGGTAGTTCATGCCCGTAATCCCGGCTACTTGCGAGGCTGAGGCAGGAGAATTCCTTGCACCTGGGAGGCGGAGGTTGCAGTGAGCCAAGATCACGTCATTGCACTCTAACCTGGACAACAGGAGCAAAACTCCATCTCAAAAAAAAAAAAAAAATTTCATCTGCTGAGTATAGTAGTGCATACCTGTGGTCCCAGCAACTTGGGAGGCTGAGGCGAGGGTCGCTTGAGTCCAGGAGTTTGAGGCTGCAGTGAGACATGATCGCACCAGTACACTCCAGCCTGGGCAACAGAATGAGGCCCTGTCTCAAAAATAATAATAATAATAAGGCCACCCAGAAGCTGAAAGCTAATTGAAGGTATCAATGTGAGTTGGGGTGGGGTTTAAATTAAGAACACAGGTCTGGATGTCAATGGTAGCCCCAGGAACAGTGGATTCTGGCTTTATTTTATTTAGTCCACCCAACAACTGTGTGAGGTAGGGATCATAATTATCATCCCCATTTTACAGACAAGGGAGCTGAGACCCAGAGAGGTAAAGGACCACACACGTGAATAGTGGAGATGGAATTCAACCAAGCCTATAAAGTCTGTTTCTACAGCCAGTACTTTTTTTTTTTTTTTTGAAATGGAGTTTCACTCTTGTTGCCCAGGCTGGAGTGCGATGGTGCGATCTCAGTCCACCACAACCTCCGCCTCCCGGGGTTCAAGTGATTCCTCTGCCTCAGCCTTCCGAGTAGCTGTGACTACAGGTGCCCACCACCATGCCCAGCTAATTTTTGTATTTTTAGTAGAGATGGGTTTTCACTATGTTGGCCAGGCTGGTCTTGAACTCCTGACCTCGTGATCCGCCTGCATCAGCCTCCCAAAGTGCTGGAATTACAGGCGTGAGCCACCATGCCCGGCCCCAGTATCTTATTTCTTTTTATTCTTCAAACGTGGTAAAATGTCATCTTACAATCTTCTAAAAAATATATATATATAATATATATATATAGGTTTGGCAACTCACTGCAAACTATTGTATTTCCACAATCATGGTTACACATATATACAGATAGAGTAGAAAGGTACATTAGTATAGCTATATGTCTAAATTCTAAATAATCGTATCCTTCTGTTTAGGGGAAATACAAACAATCCTGTTGACCTAAATCATAAGAATTTATTTTATTTTTTTTTTTTGA
This sequence comes from Nomascus leucogenys, assembly GCF_006542625.1. NCBI lineage: Eukaryota > Metazoa > Chordata > Mammalia > Primates > Hylobatidae > Nomascus > Nomascus leucogenys. Next base: position 80,029,536 of record NC_044382.1, read on the forward strand.
GACAGTGTTTCACTCTTGTTGCCCAGGCTAGAGTGCAACAGCAATCTCGGCTCACTGCAACCTCTGCCTCCTGGGCTCAAGCAATTCCCCTGCCTTAGCCTTCCAAGTAGCTGGGATTACAGGTGCCTGCCACCACGCTTAGCTAATTTTTTGTATTTTTAGTAGAGACGGGGTTTCACTGTGTTGACCAGGCTGGTCTCGGACTCCTGACCTCAAGCGATCTGCCCGCCTCGGCCTCCCACAGTGCTGGGATTACAGATGTATACAAATCGCTATTGGGTAAAATAGTTTCCTCTTAAAGATAAGGCATACCTTGTTTTTTTCAAGTAATTCTTCATTTAAGGCCAAGAGTGAATACTTTGCAAGAATCAAAATACACAGTTCTTTGATAACCCACAGGTTTTTTAAAGGAGTCTTTTTAGACTCAGACACTCACATGGAAATTTATATTGATGTTTACAGTCATGAGTTAAAGATGTCTAAATAAGGCCGGACATGGTGGCTCATGCCTGTAATCCCAGAACTTTGGGAGGTCGAGGCAGGTGGATACCTGAGGTCAGGAGTTCGAGACCAGCCTGGCCAACATGGTGAAACCTCGACTGTACTAAAAATACAAAAATTAGCCGTGCTCGGTGGCACATGCCTGTAATCCCAGCTACTGGGGAGGCTGAGGCAGGATAATCGCTTGAGCCTGGGAGGTAGAGGTTGTAGTGAGCCCAGATCGTGCTACTGCATCCCAGCCTGGGCGACAGAGTGAGACTCCATCTCAAAAAAAAAAAAAAAAAAAAAAAGATGTCTAAATAGTTGTTGGAGCTCAGAAAATGATACCCTAAAATGAAGGCTTCAGAAATAAAAGTTTTTCTCTGCCCTCTTGCCCTCCTGTCTCTGGCCCCTCTTCCTCCCCCCGAGGCAAGTCATAGAAACTACAATCCTTCTTCCCTAAGGCTGGTGATAGAAACCAGATCCCCTTTTCCCCCAAGCCAGCCATAAAACCTAAAAATGTTACTCTATATTTTCCTCTGCCTTTCAGTATTAAAACTGACCCAGAATTTATCTGACCTATCTTGTTAGACTAGCTCATAAGACCCCCATTCCAGAGAGGGTATGCCCCACACCAACAAGGAAGGAGCTGTTCAGAGAGGCTAAGGAGAATCCAGACAGGCCATGCAGGGTTTCCCCACTCAGTGTATTAGCAGTACATCAGACCCTTTTGCTCCAATCCTATTTCTATACGGCTGTCCATACTTTGTTGAACCTAAGCTTAAAAATGGACGTTGCCCCTGTATCTTTGGGTCTTCATTCCACAGGCTCCCGTGTCACATAAAACGATGATCAAATAACTGTAGATGCCTTTTCTCCTACTAATCTGCCTCTTGTCAGTGATTTTCAGCAAACCTTCGGAGGGCAAAGGGGAAGTTTTCCTTTGGCCCCTACATCGTGCTAGGAAAACTGGGTAACCTCATATAAAAAACAAACAAAAAAAACTAAAGTTGGATCTTTGCCTCCTTCTTTAGCTCAAAATAAATTCTAAATGAACCAAAGGTTAAAATGTAAAATAGGGACCATAAAAGCACTAAAATAAAACATGGGTGGATGTTTTTGTAGTCATGAGAGGGAGAGGCTTGACATGAATACTAGACGCTTCTCATAAATGGAAGGATTGATCATCTGAACCAGAGAAAATACAGAATGCTAAATGATGAGTTAATGGGTACAGCACACCAACATGGCACAGGTATACATATGTAACAAACCTGCACATTGTGCACATGTACCCTAAAACTTAAAGTATAATAAATAAATAAATAAATAAATAAAATACAGAACATGGGGCCAGGCGCGGTGGCTCATGCCTGTAATCCTAGCACTTTGGGAGGCCAAGGCTGGTCACTATGTTGGCCAGGCTGGTCTCAAACTCCTGACCTCAAGTGATCTGCCCGCCTCAGCTTCCCAAAGTGCTAGGATTACAGGCGTGAGCCACTGCACCCAGTGAGTTTTTTTTTTTAACCTACACATGACAAAATAAAGCAGTAACGGATTATAACCCAAGGTATACAACAAGTGTCCATGCATCCATGCATCCATACTGAAAAAAATAAATTATTGAATAGATTTTTAAATGAGGGGCCGGGAGCGGTGGCTCATACCTGTAATCCTAGCCTCAGCCTCCCAAACCACTGAGAATACAGGTGTGAACCACTGTGCCCAGTCAAAAACATTTTTCTATTTTTTATTATTTTTTTTAAGGCAGAGTCTCTGTCACCCAGGTTGGAGTGCAGTGGCACAGTCTCAGCTCACTGCAACCTCCGCCTCCAGATTCAAGTAATTCTCCTGCCTCAGCCTGCCAAGTAGCTGGGACTGCAGGAGCGCATTACCACACCCAGCCAATTTTTGTATTTTTAATAGAGATGGGGTTTCGCCATGTTGGTGAGGCTGGTCTCAAACTCCTGACCTCAAATGATCCGCCCGCTTTGGCCTCCCAAAGTGTTGGGATTACAGGTTTGAGCCACTGTGCCCAGTCAAAAAAATTGTTTTTTATTTTAAAGATAAGATTTTATAAAAATTCTAAAGCAGCTATAGATGAAAAAAAGCACACACACACACAATGATAAAAGACAGAAAGTCAACTAGGAAAATATTTGCCATACATATGACAGACATAGGTCTAATTAATTTCTTAACTGACAAAGAGTATTCATACATTATTAAGAAAAGGACAACCCCAGCCGGGCACGGTGGCTCACGCCTGTAATCCCAGCACTTTGGAAGGCCGAGGTGGGTGGATCACGAGGTCAGGAGAGAGAGACCATCCTGGCCAACATGGTGAAACCCCATCTCTACTAAAAGTACAAAAAATTAGCTGGGCGTGGTGGCCGGTGCCTGTAGTTCCAGCTACTCGGGAGGCTGAGGCAGGAGAATGGCTTGAACCTGGGAGGCGGAGGTTGCAGTGAGCCGAGATTGCGCCACTGCACTCCAGCCTGGGCAACAGAGTGAGACTCCATCTCAAAAAAAAGAAAAGAAAAGAAAAGGACAACCCAGCTTTTAACCAGGCAGGACATTGATAAAGGAATAAAAATGGCTAATGAATATACGAAAAGTTGCTCAATCTCACTCATTATGGCTTAACCTCACTCACAGAGAAATGCAAATCAAAACAAGATATATCTCTATCTCTATCTATCTATTGATCTATCTGTCTTGTTTTTAACCAATTGGACATTTTAGATTTTTTCCAGGCTGACAGAGATCTGAAAAGCATGCTTCCAATCCCCATTGGTGGAAAGTGCAGCCTTACTGGATGAAAATTTGGAAAGCACTTTTCAAAATGTAAAAGGTACCTCTGACACAGCAATCCCATTGCTAAAATTTCCTGTAACAGGTATTCAAAGGTTACCTGTTGTAGCATTGTACACAAAAGCATGAAAACCTGAAATTATTGAAATAATCATTAACAGTTAAATGTATTCTGCTACATTGAAATAAAGAAATACCATGTAGCTGATAAAAAATAAGTAGATCCATACGTACTCACATGGAAAGACCTCCAAAATGTTTGGGTTGTGTTTTGTTTTGTCTTGAGACAGGATCTCACTGTCACCCAGACTGGAGTGGAGTGGCACGATCACGGCTCCTTGCAGCCTTGACCGCTCCAGGCTCAGGTGATCCTCCCACTTCAGCCTCCCAAGTAGCTGAGTCTATAGGCATGCACCACCATGCCTGGCTAATTTTTGTATTTTTATGTAGAGATGGGGTCTCACTATGTTGCCCAGGCTGGTTGGAACTTCTGGGCTCAAGCAATCTGCCCACCTCGGCTTCCCAAAGTGCTGGGATTACAGGTGTGCAAAATATTTTATTAGGTGAAAAAAGTAAGGTTAAGTATAGTGTCTAGGGCATGAGCACTTTTGGGCAAAAATTGTAAAGGGTATATTTGTATGTGTTTGTGTTGTAGTTGCAAAGAATCTAATTTACGGTATATTATAAACACCATAGTTTTTGTTTGTTTTGTTTTGTTGAGATGGAGTCTCCCTCTGTTGCCCAGGCTGGAGTGCAGTGGCGCAATCTCGGCTCACCGCAACCTCTGCCTCCTGGGTTCAAGCAATTCTCCTGCCTCAGCCTCCCAAGTAGCTGGGATTACAGGCACACACCACCACGCCCGGCTAATTTTTGTATTTTTAGGAGAGACAGGGTTTCACCATGTTGGCCAGACTGGTCTCGAACTACTGACCCCAAGTGATCCGCCCGCCTTGGCCTCCCAAAATGTTAGGATTACCGGCGTGAACCACCGTGACCAGCCAACACCATAGTTTTAAGTTAAAACTATTAATATCATTCTTTTGAAGGTACACAATAAAACGCAAATACCATAGCAACGTTCATATCTACCCGATATCTATTTTATTTTTTTAGACTTCCCATATTGTATTAAAATTAAATGTTCTAAAAAATCCAAATGTGACTGGGCGCAGTGGCTCATGCCTGTAATCCCAGCACTTTGGGAGGTTGAAGCAGGTGGATCACAAGGTCAGGAGATCGAGACCATCCTGGCTAACACGGTGAAATCCCGACTCTACTAAAAATACAAAAAAATTAGCCGGCTATGGTGGCAGGCACCTGTAGTCCCAGCTATTCAGGAGGCTGAGGCAGGAAAATGGTGTGAACCCGGGAGGTGGAGCTTGCAGTGAGCCAAGATCACTCCACTGCACTCCAGCCTGGGCGACAGAGCAAGACTCCGACTCAAAAAAAAAAAAAAAAAAAAGGAAAAATCCAAATGTAATAGAAAAATGCAATCACAAAGGTAACTTTGAACAAACATTTCTGAATAATTCTGTATTCTAACTTATGAGTACAAGAAAATGTTGGTATGCTATTTGTACTTTTTTTTAAATTTGAGACGGAGTCTTGCTCTGTCACCCAGGCTGGAGTGCAGTGGTGCGATCTCGTCTCACTACACTCTGCCTGCCAGGTTCAAGCCATTCTCCTGCCTCAGCCTCTTGAGTAGCTGGGGCTACAGGCATGCGCCACCACACCCAGCTAATTTTTGTATTTTTAGTAGAGACGGGATTTCACCATATTGGTCAGGCTGGTCTCAAACTCCTGACCTCATGATCTGCCTACCTCAAGCCTCCCAAAGTGATGGGATTATAGGCGTCAGCCACTGTGCCCAGCCGCCCGGCTAATTTTTGTATTTTTTAGTACAGACAGGGTTTCAACATGTTGGCCAGGCTGGTCTCGAACTCCTGACTTCAAGTGATCCACCCACCTTGGCTTCCCAAAGTGCTGGGATTACAGGCGTGAGCCACCACTCCCGGTTCAGTCCTTCCAGATTTTCTAAATTCTACTCTGTCATTAAATCCAGCTTCCCAGAGCTAAATAATTCAGACTGCATTGCTTTGGCCTCATAGAATCACCTTCATGGAATTTCACTTCAGCATTAAGTCATCAGTTGCTTCCAGGGACCCTGGGCCATCAGCTACAAACCCAGGTCCACAAACGTGCGAATCACAGGGATCTCATTGAGGGTGTTTGGGAGAAGCTTCCCCGGGGTCTCCTGCAGGAACAGCTGTGCCTCTCTTGAGCATGTGGCTGGCTGTAATTTTATGGAAACTGAATCATGTCTCAATCCTTGAGAGGGAGGATTTGGGGGAAGTCAAATTTACGGCCCACTTCCAGCATCTGTGTGAGACAATAAAATGTGCATATCCGTGGGCTAATATAACTCCTGGCATTTAAAACAAAACAAAACGAACAAACAAAAAAAACCTCATGTTCCAACTTCCCTAAGCATTTGTTTTTTTTTTTTTTTTTCTATTGCATAGTTTTGTTTGTTTCTTTGTTTTGCTTTGAGACAGTCTCGCTCTGTCGCCAGGCTGGAGTGCAGTGGCACAATCTCAGCTCACTGCAACCTCCGCCTCCCGGGTTCAAGTGATTCTTCTGCTTCAGCATCCTGAGTAGCTGGGATTACAGGCAGTAGCCACCACCCCCGGCTAATGTTTTGTATTTTTAGTAGAGATGGGGTTTCACCATGTTGGCCAGGATGGTGTCGATCTCCTGACCTTGTGATCTGCCCGCCTCAGCCTCCCAAAATGCTGGGATAACAGGAGTGAGCCACCATGCCCAGCCTGTTGCTGTAGTTTTATCAGGTATCTCAATTCCCCTTGTAGAACAAGGAGGGATATAAAGAAATAAACCAAAATATAAATATATCTCCCGCCCATAACGGATGCTTTATTCATGATCAGATATCCACTCCTCCCACCCAAAAATGAAAGGCATAAAAGCCTCTAAGATGGGATCCCTTAAGTCAGGAGTTTGAGGATGCAGAAAGCTGTGATTACGCCACCGCACTCCAGCCTGGGTGAGAGAGCGAGACCCCGTCTCTTAAGGAAACAAAACAAAAAATAACAACAAGATGAAAAAATATCGTTTGACCCTGCCTCGAACTTCATAAATTTTCTGATGTTATAGAAACCTATTCTGAGCTGGGCACAGTGGCTCACGCCTGTAATCCCAGCACTTTGGAAGGCCAAGGCGGGCAGATCACTTGAGGTCAGGAGTTTGAGACCAGCCTGGTCAATATGGTGAAACCCCATCTCTACTAATAATACAAAAATTAGTTGGGCATGATGTTTGGCGCCTGTAATTCCAGCTACTGGGGAGACTGAGGCAGGAGAATCGCTTGAACCCGGGAGGAGGAGGTTGGGGCGAGCTGAGATTGCGCCACTGCATTCCAGCCTGGGTGACAGAGGGAGACTCTGTCTCAAAACAAAACAAAACAAAACACAGAACAAACCAATTCTCTGCACACTACAGCAAACACAACCAAAATGACTTCACACTGGGTAGCCGATAATCTAAAAGTTTTGTGTATTTTGCCCATCTTGTATTATAAAAGCTCGAAAGCCAGATATTCTATTTCCCACCGTCTCTTCCAAATAGATTTAGTTCCAGGGTTGCCAGATTAAGCAAAAAAAAAAAAAAAAAAAAAATACAAACACCCAGTTAATTTGAATTTCAGGTAAACAACACATAACATTTTTAGTGTAAGTATATTGCAAACTTCAGGTAAACAACACATTATTTCTTTAGTGTATGTATGTGCCAAATATTACATGGGTCCTAGTTATATATTTTTTTAATTATGTGTTCTTTACTGAAATTCTGTTTAACTGGGCATTCTATATTTCATTTGGCAACGCTACCCAGTTCTTAGCATGAGATACAGAGGGAAGTCTATTAGGCATATTTGGGAACAATTTTTATTCTGGATAAAAAAGAGACTACCAAAAAAAAAAAAAAAAGACCCATCTTTTTTCCTGCCATGAATGCAGTTGTGATGCCTGGCACTCTGGGAGCTACTTTGTGATCATGAGGCAACAAGCTGAAGATGAAGAGGCAACAAGCTGAAGATGAAAAGTCAACATGCTGGCCAGGCGCAGTGGCTCACCCCTGTAATCCCAGCACTTTGGGAGGCCAAGGCAGGTGGATCACTTGAAGCCAGCAGTTCGAGACCAGCCTGACCAACAGGGTGAAATCCCATCTCTACTGAAAAATAAAACAAAAAAAACAACGAAAATTAGCTGGGCATGATGACGCATGCCTATAATCCCAGCTACTCAGGAAGCTGAGGCACTTGAATCATGTTTCAATCCTTGAGAGGACCTGGGGGAAGTCAAATTTGTGGCCTACTTCCAGCATCTGTGCAAGACAATAAAATGTGCACATCTGTGGGTAATATAACTCACAGATTATATTAGGGAGACAGAGGTTGCAGTGAGCGAAGATCATGCCACTGCACTCCAGCCTGGGCGAGAAAGTGAGACCCTGTCTCCAAAAAAACAAAAAAAGTCAACATGCCAAGGAAGACAGAGCAGAAGGCATGAATCCAAGCCCTTGGTGGCATTCATCAATTAATGGCATATTCCTGAAACCATTTAGATAGTGCATTTCAAAAGCCTCACTAAGAACTGTAAGACTTTTGAGGAGATGGTCATTCTTCATCAACAGCATCAAGGGGTGCCCAGAAAAGGAGAAACAAGCCAATCTGACAAATGGGAAGAAATGAGACCCCACACCTTCATGTGATGGTGGTGCTAGGGGAAAAGAAAAAGATTTTATGTGCTATTTAGGGCAGGGAGAAAGGAGACACATATAACATAGCAGTCAAAAGCACAGGCTCTAAAGCCAACCTGCCTGGTTTCAAATTCAGTTCCATCATTGATTGGCTGTACGACCTTGGACAAATTACACAATTTCCACATACCCTTATTTCCTCATGTTTAAAATGAGAATAAGGCCAGGCACAGTGACTCACGCCTGTAATCCCAACACTTTGGGAGGCCAAGGCAAGAGGATTGTGTGAGCCCAGGAGTTCAAGACAAACCTGGGCAACACGGTGAGACCCCATCTATACAAAATATAAAAAATTAGCCAGGCATGGTGGCATATGCCTGTAGTCCTAGCTAATTAGACTTGGGAGGCTGAGGTGGGACGATCCATTGAGCCCAAAGGGGTTGCAGTGAGATGCGATTATGCCACTGCACTCCAACATGGGTGACAGGAGTGCGGCCCGGTCTCAAAAAAAAAAAAAAAAAAAAATGAGGATAAAAACAAACTGACATAGAGTTGTTATAGGGACAGAATAAATTAACAAAAGCAATTAGAAGCACAAATATGCAATTGGTTAGTAATGACGGAAGACACGGGTATACAGGCATGCTCTCTTGCGAATGCTAATCCATCTGCCTAGGGGACTTTGTATGACAGTCTCAGGAAAGCTTCCTTGGCCAGCCTAAATAGATAAGCTGCTTCTTTTTTTTCTTTTTCTTTTTCTTTGAGACAGAGTCTTTCTCTGTCGCCCAGGCTGGAGTGCAGCGATGCAATCTCAGTTCACTGAGAGCTCAACCTCCGCTTCCTGGGTTCAAGTGATTCTCGTGCCTCAGCCTCCTGAGTACCTGGGATGACAGGTGTGCATCACCATGCTGCGCTAAGGCTAGTTTTGTTGTTGTTGGTGGTGGTGGTGTTGTTTTTGAGGCAGAGTCTCACTCTGTCGCCAGGCTGGAGTGCAGTGGCACAATCTTGGCTCACTGCAACCTCCACCTCCTGGGTTCAAGCAACTCTTCTGCCTCAGCCTCCAGAGTAGCTGGGACTACAGGCACGTGCCACCATGCCCAGCTAATTTTTGTATTTTTGTAGAGACAGAGTTTTACCATGTTGGCCAGGATGGTCTCGATCTCTTGACCTCATGATCTGTCTGCCTCAGCCTCCCAAAGTGCTGGTATTACAGGCGTAAGCCACCACGCCCGGCCTAATTTTCATTTTTTTTTTTTTTAATAGAGACAGGGTTTCACCATGTTGGCCAGGCTGGTCTCGAACTCCTGACCTCAAGTGATCTGCCCACTTTGGCCTCCTAAAGTGCTGGGATTACAGGCATGAGCCACTGCACCCAGCCAATAAGCTGCTTTTGTTAGGTGAATCCAGGGTTTTCCCACATAAAGGTTGCCATACCTTACAGTAAGGCATATTTAACCGTCCTTCTCCAAAAGAATGAAAGCTCCTTAAGGGCATATGTCATGTCTGTCTTGCTTATACAGTAGGTGCTTATCTTTCATTGAATAAAATAATAAAATAATGAAAGGAGCCAGGTGTGGTGGCTCACACCTGTAATCCCAGCACTTTGGGAGGCCGAGGCAGGCGGATTGCCTGAGGTCAGGAGTTCGAGACCACCCTGGCCAACATGGTGAAACCCCGTCTGTACTAAAAATACAAAAATTAACTGGGTGTGCTGGCACACACCTGTAATCCCAGCTACTCGGGAGGCTGAGGTGGGAGAATTGCTTGAACCTGGGAGGCAGAGGTTGCAGTGAGCTGAGATCACGCCACTGCACTCCAGCCTGGGCGACAGAGCAAGACTCCATCTCGAGGAAAAAAATAAAAAAAGAAAGGGTCAAGGAAGTTTGCATTTGGGGTGGGCTTTGAAGGTGGGCAGAGTTGCATGCATGAACTCTGGCGAAAGCACAGGCCAGGGAGAGAGGCCGGCATTAGATACAGCCTGGTGGCACCTGGTTTGTTGACTAGAAAATAAGACTACATGTAGGATGAGGCCCAATCACGGAGCATCTTCCTTGCCTTGTTAAGAGCTGGGCGTTCAGGCATTAAGCAAAGAGGCAGCTTTGACAGTCTTTGGTCACGGGAATGATGTGCTCAGGGCTTCAAGGGACAGGTTTGTGGTCTACAGGAATGCAGGAGGCTGAGAACAAAGGCCAAAAAGATTCTGTGTGAGACAGAAGAAGACTGAGTCCGGGTGGCAGCAGTACAGTAGAGACAGATATGATAAACACGCTGATTGAGGAAAAGGAACCGAACATGGCCTCCTAACCAGTGAGGAGAATGAGGAGAAGCAAGGAGTCGATGACCCTGAGGATGCTGAGTGGAGTGGAGGTCCTGCTGGGAAGGAATTCAGAGCTCATTAAAGAAGAGCTATTTAGGGCCAGGCACGGTGGCTCACGCCTGTAATCCCAGCACTTTGGGAGGCCAAGGAGATGGATCACCTGAGGTCAGGAGTTTGAGACCAACCTGGCCAACATGGCAAGACCTCATCTCTACTAAAAATGCAAAAATTAGCTGGATGTGGTGACTCATGCCTGTAATTCCAGCTACTCAGAGTTTGAGGCAAGAGAATCACTTGAACCTGCGAGGCGGAGGCTGCAGTGAGCTGAGACTATACCACTGCACTCCAGCCTGGGTGACAGAGCAAAACTCCATCTCAAAAAAAAAAAAAAAAAGAAAAGAAAAGTTATTTAAGTTATTTAGGAGAGGGGGAAAGATGTATTTGGTGTTAGAAATGTTGAGTTTGAGAAGCTGGTGAGTCACCTAAGAGGAGGTTAAGATAAGCTCCTGGGAACTCCCTCTAGGAGACATCAGACTTTTCCCTCTGTTTGGTTAATTAGGGTCTTAACCAAAGGTTTCAGGCCGGCCGCAGTGGCTCCTACCTGTAATCCCAGCACTTTGGGAGGCCAAAGCGGGTAGATCACTGGAGGTCAGCAGTTCGAGGCCAGCCTGGTCAACATAGAGAAACCCCATCTCTACTAAAAATACAAAAATTAGCTCGGCATGGTGGCGCTCGCCTGTAATCCCAGCTACTAGGGAGGCTGAGGTGGGAGGATTGCTTGAACCCGAGAGGCAGAGGTAGCAGTGAGCTGAGATTGTGCTGCTGCACTCCACCCTGGGTGACAGAGCAGGACTCTGTCTCAAAGAAAAAAAGAAAAAAGATCAAAGTCTCAGATAAGCTTTGGAGTCTGAAGCCTATGGTGAGAACAGCTAGAGAGAAGATGAATAAGGAAACAGGACAGGAACAACACTGTGAATAAACTGGACCTAACAGACACGTGCAGGACACTCCACACACATGCAGCGAATGCACGTTTAATTAATACCAATTTTTCTCAAACTAATTCAAAAGAAAAAAGAAAAAGGAGGAAACACTTCCTAACTGATTCTATAAGCACAGCCCCAGTACCAAAGCTAGATGAAGACCCTGGAAGAAGATTACAGACTAGTATCTCATATAAAGATTGAGGCCGGGTGCAGTTGCTCACGCCTGTAATCCCAGCAGCACTTTGGGAGGCTGAGGCAGGTGGATCATTTGAGATCAGGAGTTCAAGACCAGCCTAGCCAACATGGTGAAACCCCGTCTCTACTAAAAATACAAAAATTGGCCAGGTGTGGTGGCTCACGCCTGTAATCCCAGCACTTTGGGAGGCCAAGGCGGGTGGATCACAAGGTCAGGAGTTTGAGACCAGCCCGGCCAACATAGTGAAACCCCGTCTCTACTAAAAATAGAAAAAATTAGCCAGGCATAGTGGCAGGCGCCTGTAATTCCAGCTACTCAGGAGGCTGAGGCAGGAGAATCGCTTGAACCTAGGAGGCAGAGGTTGCAGTGAGCCAAGATCGTGCCATTGCACTCCAGCCTGGGCGACAAAAGTGAAACTCCATCTCAAAAAAAAAAAAAAAATTAGCCGGGTGTGGTGGTGCATGCCTGTAATCCCAGCTACTCAGGAGGCTGAGGCACGAGAATCGCTTGAACCTGGAAGGTGGAGGTTGCAGTGAACAAGATTGTGTCACTGCACTCCAGCCTGGGCAACAGAGCGAGACTCTGTCTCAAAAAAGAAAAGATCGTTTCTAGGCTGGTTGTGTTGGCTCAAGCCTGTAATGCCAGTACTTTGGGAGGCTGAGGCAGGCAGATTGCTTGAGTCCAGGAGTTTGAGACCAGCCTGAGTGACATGGTGAAACCTCATCTCTACAGAAAAAATATCAAAAAAAGCCAGGCATGGTGGCAACATGCCTGGCTTTTTTTGGTATTCTAACAAACTGAACTCGGCAGTATATTACAAGAATTACATGCCATGACCAAGTGGAATTATTCCTGGAGTGGCCCAATGTACAAAAATCAACCGATGTAATATACCACATTAACCAAAGGGGAAAAAAAAACCATGCACACAATCATCTCAATTGATATAAACAAAAATTTGAGAAAACTTATATCCTTTCATGATTAAAAAAGCACTCAACAAAATTAGAAATAGGAAATTAATTCAATATAATAAAGACTCTATTTATTTATGAGGTAGGATTTTGCTATGTTGTCCAGGCTGGAGGGCAGTGGCATGATCATTACTCACTGTAACCTCAAACTCCCGGGCTCAAGCTATCATCCTGCCTCAGCCTCCAAGTAGCTAGGCATGCACCACCATGCCCAGCTAATTTTTTAGTTTTTTGTAAACAAAGAGTCTTCCTATGTTGCCCAGACTGGTCTCAAACTCTTGACCTCAAGCAATCCTCCCACCTCAGCCTCCCAAACTGCTGGGATTACAGGCAGGAGCCACCATACACAACCTGACCATATAAAAAAACCCACAGCTAATATCATACTCAACAACGAAAGACTAAAACCTTTTTCTCCAATAGCAGGAATAAGACAAGGATATCCACTTTTTACTACTTCTATTCAATATCGTATTGAAGGTAGACAGAGAAATTGTGCAAGAAAAACAAAGAGAAGGCATCCAAAATGGCACAGAAGTAACATTATGTCTGTCATGATCTTATATATAAGAAATCCAGGCTGGGCGTGGTGGCTCATGCCTATAATTCCAGCACTTTGGGAGGCCAAGGCAGGCGGATCACCTGAGGTCAGGAGTTTGAGACCAGTCTGGCCAACATGGTGAAACCCCGTCTCTACTGGAAATACAAAAATTAGCTGGATGTGGTGTTGTGCACCTGTAGTCCCAGCTACTCAGGAGGCTGAGGCAGGAGAATTGCTTGAGCCCAGGAGGCAGAGGTTGCAGTAAGCAGAGATCGCACCATTGTACTCCAGCCTGGGCAACAAGAACAAGACTCCATCTCAAAAAAAAAAAAAAAAAAAAAAAAAGAAAAAAAAAGAACAAATATTATTCTTTTGAAAGATTTCACGTACAGGAATACCTGAGAGATATTACAGGTTTAGTTCCAGACCATCTCAATAAAGTGAGTATGACATGAATTTTTTGGTTTCCCAGTGCATATAAAAGTTATGTTTATGCTATACTGTATTCTATTACGTGTGCAATAGTATTATGTCTTTAAAATGTGTATGCCTTACTTTAAAAATACGTTATTGCTTTAAAAATGCTAATGATCATCTGAGCCTTCAGCAAGTCATCATCTTTTGGCTGGTGGAGAGTCTTGCTTTGATGTTGATGGTTGCTGCCTGAGCAGGGTGGTGGTTACTGAAAGATCAGTGGATGGCTGTGCAGACAACAATGAAGTTTGCCTCATTGGTTGACTCTTCCTTTCCCGAAAGATTTCTCTGTAGCAAGAGAGGCTGTTTTACAGCATTTTATTCACAGTAGAACTTCTTTCAAAATTGGAGTCATTCCTTTTAAACTTTGCTGCTGCTTTATCAACTAAATTTGTGTAACATTCTAAATCCCTTATGGTCATTTCAACAATGTTCACGGCATCTTCAAGGATGTAGGAGTAGATTCTATCTCAAGAAACCACTTTCTTTGCTCATTCATAAGTAGCAATTCCTCATCCGTTAAAGTTTGATCATGAGATCACAGCAATTCAGTCACATCTTTATGCTCCATTTCTAATTCTAGTTACCTTGCTATTTCCACCACATCTGCAATTCCTTCCTCCACTGGAGTCTTATAAATGCCTCGAAATCATCCATGAGGGCTGGAATCAACTTCATCCAAACCCATTAAAGTTGACGTTTTGACCTCCTCCCATGCATCACTAATGTTTTGTTGTTGTTGTTGTTGTTTTTGAGATGGAGTCTAGCTCTGTGGCCCAGGCTGGAGCGCAATGGTGTGATCTCGGCTCACTGCAACCTCCGCGTCCCGGGCTCAAGCAATTCTCCTGCCTCAGCCTCCTCAATAGCTGGGATTATAGGCATGTACCACCACACCCGGCTAATTTTTGCATTTTTAGTAGAGAGGGGGGGTTTCACTATGTTGGCCAGGCTGGTCTTGAACTCCTGACCTCAAATGATTCGCCCACCTCAGCCTCCCAAAGTGCTGGGATTACAGGCAGGGGCCACCGCGCTCGGCTACTAATGTTCTTAATGGCATCTAGAATGGTGAATCCTTTTCAGAAGGTTTCCAATGTACTTTACCCAGATCCATCAGAGAAACCACTATCTATGGTGGCTATAGCCTTACAAAATGTATTTCTTTCTTTTTTTGAGATGGAGTCTCACACTGTCGCCCAGGCTGGAGTGCAGTGGTGTGATCCTGGCTCACTGCAACCTCTTCCTCCTGAGTTCAAGTGATTCTCCTGCCTCAGCCTCCCAAGTAGTTGGGACTACTGCTGCCTGCCACCATGCCCAGCTAATTTTTGTATTTTTACTAGAGACAGGGTTTCACCATATTGGCCAGGCTGGTCTGGAACTCCTGACCTTGTGATCCACCCGCCTCGGCCTCCCAAAGTGCTAGGATTACAAGTGTAAGCCACTGCGCCTGGCCTTACAAAATGCATTTCTAAATAGTAAGAGTTGAAAGTCAAAATTACTCCTTGATCCGTAGGGCTGCAGAATGAATGTTGTGTCAGCATGCATGAAAACAGCATTTATCGCCTTGTACATCTCTGTCAGAGTTCTTTGGTGACCAGGTGCAGTGTCAATAAGCAATAATATTTTGAAAGTAATTTTTTTTTCTCAGTAGTAGGTGTCAACAATGGCCTTAAAATACTCAGTAAACCACACCGTAATCGGATGTGCTGTCACCTGGGCTTTGTCATTCCATTTCTATAGCACACAGATTTGGCACTTTTTTTTTTTTTTGAGACAGAGTCTCACTCTGTCACATAAGCCGGAGTGCAGTGGCACAATCTTGCTTCAGTGCAACCTCCACCTCCCAGGTTCAAGCAATCCTCGTGCCTCAGCCTCCCAAGTAGCTGGGACTACAGGCACGCACCACCACACCCAGCTAATTTTTGTATTTTTTAGTAAAGATGGGGTTTCACCATATTGGCTCGGCTAGTTTCGAACTCCTGGCCTCAAGCAATCCGCCTGCCTTGGCATGACCCACTGCACCCAGTGGATTTGGCAAATTCTTAAGGGCCCTAGGATTTTCAGAATGGTAAATAAGCACTGACCTTAACTTAATGTCACCAGCTGCATTTGATACTAGACACTAAGAAGTCAGGCTTTCCTACGAAGCTTTGAAGCCAGACATTGAATTCTCCTCTCTAGCTGTGGAAGTCCTAGATGGCATTCTCTTACAAGAGAAAGCTGTTTGGCCCACACTGAAAACCTGTTGTTTAGTGTAGCCACCTTCCTTCATCAATGATCTCAGCTGGATCTTCTGGACAACTTGCTTCAGCTTCTACATCAGCACTTGCTGCTTCACCTTGCACTTTTATGTTATGGAGACGGCTTCTTTCCTTAAACCTCAGGAACCAACCTCTGCTAGCTTCCAACTTTTCTTCTGCAGCTTCCTCTCCTCTCTCAGCCTTCACATAATTGAAGAGAGTTAGGGCCTTGCTCTCGATTAGGCTTTGGCTTAAGGGAAGGTTGTGGCTGGTTTGATCTTCTATACAGACCGCTCAAACTTTCTCCGTATCAGTAATAATACAGTTTTGCTTTCTTATCGTTCATGTGTTCACTGGACTAGCACTTTTTCATCTCCTCCAAGAGCTTTTCCTCTGCATTCACAACTTGGCTGTTTGGCACAAGAGGTCTAGCTTTCGGCCTATCTCAGTTTTTTGTTGTTGTTATTTTTTTTTTTTTTTTTTTTGGAGATGGAGTCTCACTCTGTCACCCAGGCTGGAGTGCAGTGGTGCGATCTTGGCTCACTGCAACCTCCGCCTCCCAGGTTCAAGCGATTCTCCTGCCTCAAACTCCCAAGTAGCTGGGACTACAGGCGCCTACCACCACACCGGGCTAATTTTTGTACTTTTAGTAGAAATGAGGTTTCACCATGTTGGCCAGGCTGGTCTCAAACTCCTGACCTCAGGTGATCCACCCACCTCAACCTCCCAAAGTGCTGGGATCACAGGCATGAGCCACTGCGGCTGACCCTACTTCAGCTTTTGACGTGCCTTCCTCACTAAGCTTAATCATTTCCAGCTTTGATTTAAAGTGAAAGACATGTGACTCACATTTGTGACTCTTCCTTTCACTTGAGCACGTAGAGGCCATTGTAGGGTTATTAATTGGCCTAATTTCAGTATCAAATTTGGAATAGGACAGATGGGAGGATCACTTGAACCTGAGTTCAAGGCCACCCCTGGCAACATAGGGAGACCCTGTCTCTACAAAAAAATTAAAAAATAGCCAGGCTTGGTGGTGTGTGCCTGTGGTTCAGTTACTCGGGAGGCTGAGGAAGGAGGATCGCTTGAGCCCAAGGAGGTTGAGGCTGCAGAGAGCTATGACTGCACTACTGCACTCCAGCCTGGGAGACAGAGCAAGACCCTTTCTGAAAACAACAAAAAAAAGGAAACATTGTGGGGCCAGGCGCAGTGGCTCACGCCTGTAATCCCAGCACTTTGGGAGGCCGAGGCGGGTGGATCACGAGGTCAGGAGAGAGAGACCATCCTGGCTAACATGGTGAAACCCTGTCTCTACTAAAAATACAAAAAAAATTAGCTGGGCCTGGTGGCGGGCGCCTGTAGTCCCAGCTACTCGGGAGGCTGAGGCAGGAGAATGGCGTGAACCCAGGAGGCGGAGCTTGCAGTGAGCTGAGATTGTGCCACTGCACTCCAGGCTAGGCAACAGAGCAAGACTCCATCTCAAAAAAAAAAAAAAAAAGTAAACATTGTTTCTGGTAATGCTGTACATATACCAGAGTTCCCCCTTTCCTGTGGTTTTGTTTTCCAAGGTTTCAGTTACCTGAGGTCAGTTGAGGTCCAAAAATAAGTAAGTATAGCTAAGATATTTTCTTTTTTTCCAAGATGGAGTCTTGCTCTGTCGTTCAGGCTGGAGTGCAGTGGCGCAATCTCAGTTCACTGCAACCTCTGCCTCCTGGGTTCAAGCAATTCTCCTGCCTTATAGATGCCTGCCACCAAGCCTGGATATTTTTTTTTTTTTGTATTTTTAGTAGATGGGGTTTCACTATGTTGGCCAGGCTGGTCTCGAACTCCTGACCTTGTGATCTGCCCACCTCAGCCTCCCAAAGAGCTGGGATTACAGGCAGGGGGTTTCACCATGTTGGCCAGGCTGGTCTCAAACTCCTGACCTCATGATCTGCCTGTCTTGGCCTCCCCAAGTGCTGGGATTACAGGCGTGCACCACCGCACCTGGTCAGTTAAGATATCTTCAAAGACCACATTCACATAACCTTAACATATTGTTATAATTGTTCTTTTTTAAATTGTTGCTAATCTTACTGCACCTAATTTATACATTTTATCACAGGTATTTATTGATAGGAACACATCCCATCAACTGGCATGCCACTAGAGATGCAGGGCCCACACTCTAGGGGACACTGATTTAAGGATTCTGAATGGTAGAAGAGGGGCTGTTACCTCTCTAGCAGAGGAGAGTGCTGGGGGCTTCTGCAGTGCTGCCCTGCACATGCAGGTTCAGGCTCACAGCGCCAGTCACATAACTTAAGAAGTCCCTGTAGACAAGGCCTACCCATCACTCAGGAAGTTCAGCAGACAGGTATGGGACAGGCCTTATGCTTCTGAAATATGAGGTCATCACTCAGGGGCCCTATGAACCTGTCTCATAACTGCACTGACTTCCAATTGTGGCTATAAGTTTAAGCCCCCAACTTGGTGGCTCAAAACACCACAGTTCAGTCTGGGCACAGTGGCTCATGCCTGTAATCCCAGCACTTTGGGAGGCCAAGGCAGGCGGATCACTTGAGGTCAGGAGTTCATGACCAGCCTGGCCAACATGGTGAAACTCTATCTCCACTAAAAATACAAAAATTAGACAGGCATGATGGTATGCACCTGTAATCCCAGCTACTTGGGAGGCTGAGGCAGAAGAATCACTTGAACCTGGGAGGCGGAGGGTGCAGTGAGCCGAGATTGCGCCACTGCACTCCAAGCCTGGGCAACAGAGCAAGACTCCATCTCCAAAACAAAACAAAACAAAACAAAACAAAAACCACCACCACAGATGTATTCTCTTACGGCTCTGGAGGTGAGAAATCTGAAATCAATTTCTCTGGGCTAACATCAAGGTGTTGGCAGGCAGTTCCAGCTGGAGGCCAAGGGAGGGTCTGCTGCTATTGCCCTAGGTAGCATCCCCTGGTTGCCCGTTTCTTGTCTGGGCCCCTCTTCCTCTGACTCTGAAGCCTCATCTGTCCCTCTAATGAGGAAATGAGGACCCCGTGATCACATCAGGCCCACCTGGATAACCCAGGACCACGTCTTCATCTCAAACCCCTAATCCCATTTGCAAAGCCCCTTTGCCACAGAAGGTAACACACACTCACAGGTTCTGGGGGATCAGGACATGGACACTTTAGGGGCCATTCTTCAGCCTGCCACCATGACCAAGATGAAGGAGGCAACTGAGCAGGCCAGTGTGGCCAGGGCGGAGACAGGAGCCCGAGAAGAGCACTAGCCTCGCATCTGGTGGAGGCCAGGGGTCAGGGTGTGAGGCACAATGTCATGTGCTGCAATGAACAGCATGTGAGGGATAGATCCTAAAATGGACTCAAGGTCATGGGCCGGGTGTGACTCACAGGGAGTAAGCCAAGGTCAAAGCAGACTTGGGGTCCTTGGCTTTAGCTAACACAAAGGTGAACCCTGGCTCGCCCAACCCATGGGGCACAGAATGAGCAGTGGCAGCCAGCAGAGGTCCAACCACAGGCGACTGGTGGCAAGTGAGATTTATTTAAACAACGACATGTCAACAGGAACAGGAAGAGGAACATGTGCGATCATTGTAGTGACCGAGGCTTCTCAAGAATGTGGGATGAGACCTGCGGAAGAGGCCCGCCTACCGCTCAGGGAGCTCACAGGTCTCCTCCAGGAGGGCAAGTGGCTTCGGCTTCTGGCTCGGCATAAGCCTTCGACAGATTAAGAAGTTATCTCCTTCAGCCCTGAGGGGAGAGACACACAGACACCATTAGGAAACTCTGGTGGCCAGGAACAGACGCCCCTAGAGGACCCCCAGTGACTGGCTCAGGGGCACCAGCCACACTGCTGACCACTGTAGCACCACCCTCCTGCTACATAAAATGAGGCTTCGCAAGGAAACAAAAGGTTGGGCAAGACTGTGTTTATGGGTGGTTTTAAAAGGATTAAGAAAGCATTATAACAGTTTATGGACTGTCTGCAGTTAACGCCAAAAATCTACCCTTTATGTGCTGAACTTTGAGCAAAGGCAGATACAGATCTTCCACACACACAGACAAGCACTGATGTCCCAAAGCAGCCACGGGTCAGTGGGGACAAAATAAATTCCTGACATTAAAATGCTCAATATATTGTTCCTTTGTAAGAACTAGAGTTCACTTAAAAGTATTACAAATAATCTACATTTCCAAAAATATGGAAAAATTAATTCAGCCATAGTGACATAATACAATATTATAAAGCCATTACAATTATGCTCATTGAGCATTTTTAAACGCCAGGGGGAAATGCTAATGTTATAATATTAAATTGAAAACACTTGAAATCAAAGTTGCATAAATATAAAAATTCAACTCAATATAAAAACAAAACACTATTTAGAAATAGGAAGGGAAAAGTCACAAGAGGTCATCTCTGACTGACAGGCATACAGGTGGATTTTCTTTGTCACACTTTTTAGAAGCTTTCAAGTTTCCTACTAAGAAGTATTTTTTAATATAATTAAGAGGAGGATAATATAAAAATACACCAATAAGTGACTTTTTTTTTTTCTGGAGACAGAGTCTCACTCTGTTGCCCAGGCTAGAGTGCAGTGGTGCCATCTCAGCTCACTGCAACTTCTGCCTCCCGGGTTCAAGAGATTCTCCTGCCTCAGCCTCCCAAGTAGCTGGGACTACAGGCATGCGCCATCACGCCCAGCTAAATTTTGTATTTTTAGTAGAGACGGGATTTCACCATGTTGGCCAGGCTGGTTTCGAACTCCTGACCTCAGGTGATCCGCCTGCCTTAACCTCCCACAGTGCTGGGATTACAGGCATGAGCCACTGCACTCAGTTCACAATAAATGACTTTAAATCCAAAACAAATGTGCAAGCCAGGCACAGTGGCTCATGCCTATAATCCCAGCACTTTGGGAGGCTGAGCCAGGCAGATCACTTAAGGTCAGGAGTTGGAGACCAGCCTGGCCAACATGGTGAAACCCCACCTCTACTAAAAATACAGAAATTAGCTGGACATGGTGGTGGATGCCTGTAATCCCAACTACTCAGGAGGCTGAGGCAGGAGAATCACTTGAACCCAGGAGGCAGAGGTTGCAGTGAGACGACATCATGCTACTGCACTCCAGTCTGGACAATGAGCAAGACTCCATCTCAAAAAAAAAAAAAAAAAAAAAAAAAGCCAAAAAAAAAAAAAACCAAAACCAAACAAAATAAATGTGAAAGGATTGTGTGGGCTGAGTTGCATAGCTAGGCAAATCCGTGGAATGACAAGTCCAAAGGTGCTGATTATCAGTCTCATGTCAACCTGGAATTTTTGCATAGGGAATGGTCCTTGGCTCTGTCAAGTTCTGTTTCGGATCAGTTGCCTGCTTGTGATCGCATGTCATGTGGATTACATCTGCAGGAAGCCTGAAGGGCGGCTATTCCATTGAAGGCCAGAACTGGGATCTAAAGTGGCCTCCATCGGGCTGGAGAGACACTCAAAGCCTAACCACTGGGGGAAAGCAAGCCCAGCAGGGGGCAGCTGAAAAGGAGCTGGACCAGGATGAAGGTAACAAGAAACAGAGATCGATCCACGCCTATTCCCCGTGGCCCTACTCGGCCACAGACAGGGATGTGCACCTTAATGAGAAGAGGGAAAATTCAGCCCCTAGCTGCATGGCTTTGTAAGCGAGATGTAACGATTTGTGCGTTTAACATCCAGTGAGCCTGGTTGTAAGTGGATGGAAAAGACAAACGCCGCTTACTTTTCTGGAGTTTTTTAAACTCTCAAGCTCTTTTACCTTCCAGCTGCGGGAACTCCACAGTACATCTCTCAAGGGTTGTTTTGGGCTACATGGCTTAAACAGTTCTCTTGGTTTTTGTGCTATAAAAACACACAAGATATAACAGCAAGTTCTCTGGATATGCTCACAGATACATGTACATGATCCTCTAGTTCTTTCTGGGCCCAAAGTTCCAAATATATCTTTCATTTTGAGAGGAAGAAAAGTTCCAGCCAGGCACAGTGGCTCATGCCTGTAATTCCAGCACTTTGGGAAGCTGAGGCAAGAGGATTGCTTGAGGCCAGGAATTATTTATTTATTTATTTATTTATTGAGACAGGGTTTCGCTCTTCTTGCCCGGGCTGGAGAGCAATGGTGCACTCTCGGCTCACTGCAACCTCCACCTCCCGGGTACAAGTGATTCTCCTGCCTCAGTCTCCCAAGTAGCTGGGATTACAGGTGCCTGCCACCACGCCTGGCTATTTTTTTATTGTTTTCTATTTTTAGTACAGACAGGGTTTCATCATGTTGGCCAAGCTGGTCTCAAACTCCTGAACTCAAGTGATCTGCCCGCCTCAGCCTCCCAAAGTGCTGGGATTACAGGCGTGAGATCCTGCGCCCAGCCTACTTGAGGCTAGGAATTCAAGACCAGCCTTAGAGAGACCTCTACAGAAAGTTAGCCAGGCTTCTGTAGTCCCAGCTACTCAGGAGGCAGGAGGATCGCTTGAGCCCGGGAATTGGAGGCTGCAATGAGCTATGACCACACCCACGGCACTCTAGCCTGGGTGACAGAGCGAGACTCTGTCTCAAAACAAGAAAGAAGAGAGAGAGAGAGAGAGAGAAAGAGGGAAGACAAAAAAAGGAAAGAGAAAGGGAAAGAATAGGAAAAAGAAAAGTTCACTATTTCCAGGTCAAGGCAAGAGAAGTACAATCACGCACCGAGCTCATTTCCTCCTTTCGTTGCCCAGCAAAGGCAATAATGCCGCATGAGCTGCTCCAGCAGCTCCATTTCATCCAGGAATTCAAGTGATTCTATCCTGTGGAAAGAATTAAAATAGAACAATGCAAGTGTCTGCATTGAAAATGAAGATCATGGCCCTTAGTTATGGATATGAAAAAATGTTTATGATAGAGTAAGTAGAAAGAAGAAGGCTATAAAATAGTAATTATGATGTTGCTCCACTTTAATGTCTTTTCACTGAAAAGAAGAAAAAATACCATAAACAAAGTCAAAACACAAATGCCAAATTAGAAACATATATTTGCAATTCAAGTGGCAAAGGGGTGAATTCCTTATTATATAAAGAGCTGTTAAACTTCAGTAAGAAAAACTAGTGGCAACTGGAGGAGACAGGCAGAGTAAATTGAAGCAGATTCATACTGTCAAAACAGGACACTATGCAGCCATTTTTAAAAATAGGGTAGGTCCATATATATTAATATGCAATAACCTCCAAGACAGATATATCATGGAATTTAAAAAGCAAGTTGCATAATTTAAAAAGCAAGTAATGTGCACATTACACCACTCTCTATGTAAAGAAAAAGTGAGACAAATTTGTCTGTATATGTACAGACTTTTGGAAAATACAGAAGAAACTAGAAATGGTAGTTATCTCTTGAGAGAGAAGGTAGTAGACCAGTAGTGAGGAGGGTTGTTTTTACTCTATACTACTTTATTCTGGTTTTAAAAAAAATTATATGCATGTATGACTTTTCCAAAAAAGCCTTTTAAATGTAAACTTTTAAACATACATACACAGGTTGGGTGAAGTGCCTCATACCTGTAATCCCAGCACTTTGGGAGGCCATGGTGGGTGGATCTCCTGAGGTCAGGAGTTCGAGACCAGCCTGGCCAACATGGTGAAACCCCATCTCTACTAAAAATACAAAAATTATCCTGGCGTGGTGGTGCCCACCTGTAGTCACAGCTATTTGGGAGGCTGAGGCAGGAGAATTGCTTGAACCTGGGAGGCGGAGGTTGCAGTAAGCAGAGATAGCGCCACTGTACTCCAGCCTGGGTGACACAGTGAGACTCGGTCTCAAAAAAATAAAAATAAATAAATATATACACACACAGAGAAACACACACAAACATATGGAAACAGCTTTTTAAAAAAGTTTCTGTTTGCCAGGAGCAGTGGCTCACACCTCTGATGCCAGAGCTTTGGGAGGCCAAGGTGGGAGAATCACTTGAGGCCTGGAGTTTGAGACCAGCCTAGGCAACACAGCAAGACTCCATCTCTATCCAAAAAAAAAAAAAAAAAAGTTTCTGTCAAAATAGGTACACACTATGGAGGAAAAGTCAGGCATTTTAAAAAAGTATACAGAATGAAATAAAAAAAGAAACAGGATCCATACTCCTACTATTCACAATAGCCACTGCTAACATATGAGTCCTGCCAGTTGCCCAGGCCTTGTCTGTTATATGTGTGCACGTATGCACAGGTGTGAACACATGTGTGTCTGTGCATGTTTCTGTATTTGTGAGTTCATTCCCGTCTTGGTATGCAGGCTTCAGGACCAAATCTGAAGTAAGAATGACTACACATAAAGTAATGTGGTTGCTTCCCAAGTCATTCTATCAGGAGACATCCAAAGCAGATCTGATACCAAGTTCTAGAAAAATCCAGTACCATACTGAAGGCTCCAGGATGGTTATTACCAAGTACAGCTATCAGGAGACACTACTAATTATTAAGCTGTTCACTAGAATGAGCGCTCCCAAGGGCAGGAATGCCTTTTGTCCTGTTTTGATCATTGCTGTATCCCTGGTGCTTAGAAAAGTGCCGGGCACACAGCAGACACTCAGCATTTGTTCAATGAACAGGCTCGCCTTAGACTTCCTATTATATGCCACAGTTTCCAGCAAAAGCAGATACAAACTACGTGGCATTCACAGAGCTGGAAAGGCTGTTCGGCCTGGCATACACAAAGGCCTTCCAATCTCCTTACCCGCCACCCCCGTGAGGGTTACATGCTGCTGTCTACAGAAGGTCCTGGAAACATGAGACAAATGACTGCCTGGAGGCAAGAGACTTTCCTTGTGGTTGATGCTAGTCAGAGGCTCCTTTCTGGGCATCTAGAAGCAGTGCCAGAGCATCCCCATTTCAGGGGCCAGATCAGGGATGTTCAAAACAGTTGTTTTGACATGCAGCAAATGAAAACCAGCCTGTGGGGAAGGATGCTTCTGGAAGAATCCAGGAAGCACTGACCTGATCACATGGAGACAGCACTTTCTCAAACCCTCTAGGCTTTCATTGCCAATTATTCATGTACATATTTGGGAAAAACAGTGATATGTCTAAATGTTAATAAGTTATATGGAAAAGCAAAGCCAAAAATTCTTCTCATGATCTTGTAAGACACCAAAGGCTATTGACCTTAGGTCTCCAAAGGCAAGAAGGAAGCATGAATCAGGAAGCACAGAGTGATAACAAAAAAAAGAGCTGAAGTGCACACTAGCGCTGTACACAGATGCACATTGGTGATGTTCTCTCCAGCATTGTTTATAACAGGGAAATGAAAACATGATGAATAAATAAGACACCGCAACTAAATGCCCAGCTACAGACATTTTTAATTACTTAAAAATGATCATCAATATACTATATCTGCATAAATCAATATAAATACTATGTACCCTATTTTTTTTTTTTTGAGACAGAGTTTCACTCTTGTTGCCCAGGCCGGAGTGCAATGGTGCTACTTCGGCTCACTGCAACCTCCGCCTTCCAGGTTCAAGCAATTCTCCTGCCTCAGCCTCCCAAGTAGCTGGGATTACAGGCACCCGCCACCATGCCCAGCTAATTTTTTGTGTTTTTAGTAGAGACAGGGTTTCACCATGTTGGCCAGGCTGGTCTCGAACTCCTAACCTCAGGTGATCCACCTGCCTTGGCCTCCCAAAGTGCTGGGATTACAGGTGTGAGCCACTGCACCTGGCCCTATGTACCCTTAAATGGGATATGGCAACCCTCAATATTTTGATATGTAAAGGCAAATACAATCTATTGTTTTCAAAAAGGATGGTGGTTTATAGACCAGTATGTGTAGTATGAATCCACAGATTCAAAAAATAGAAATCTATGTATCAATAAATATTTATCTATCTAGGAAAAGAATATTCCCCAATATGTTAAGAACTGCTACCTCCCAGGTGTGACTACAGAACGGACAACTACTTTATACTTCATGCACTTTATAATGCTTGAGGAACTTTTTAGAACAACAAGCATAGATTTCCTTTATAATGGGGAGAAAAGTCCATTTAAAAATCCACCAGCCCCTTATACATACTTGAACAACATCATTTTCCTCCCTCTCCGAAGCAGGGATTATGTAAAATTTCCACTGCCAAGGTTGCTCTGGGAGTTTTCCAGGTGTCATTGCTTGTTTTCACTAAAATAATCAGTTTGGGCATAAGCCCTATCTCAGCTAATAGCTAATGAGTTACTTTCAGGCTGCTATCAGTGTTTAACTTGTTTCAAAATAGGTCTAGTTAGGGTCTTGTTGTTTTGTTTTTGTTTTTTGTTTTTGTTTTTGTTTTTTTTTGAGAAGCAGTCTTGCTCTGTCACACAGGCTGGATACAGTTGCACATCTCAGCTCACCACAACCTCTGCCTCCTGGATTCAAGTAATTTTCCTGCCTCAGCCTCCCTAGTAGCTGGGATTACAGGCATGTGCCACCACACCTGGCTAATCTTTGTATTTTTATTTATTTTATTTTTGGAGACAGAGTTTTGCTCTTTTGCCCAGGCTGGAGTGAAGTGGCACGATCTCAGCTCACTGCAACCTCCGCCCCCGCCCCAGGTTCAAGCGATTCTCCCAGCTCAGCCTCCCAAGTAGTTGGCATTATAAACGTGCACCACCCTGCCTGGCTAAGTTTTGTATTTTTAGTAGAAACAAGGTTTCACCATGTTGGCCAGGCCGGTCTCGAACTCCTGACCTGACCTCAAGTGATCTGCCCGCCTATGCCTCTCAAAGTGCTGGGATTACAGGTGTGAGCCACTGTGCCTGGCCTTGTTTTTTGTTTGTTTGTTTTTTGTTTTTTAATGAAATCTCCACATATTGTTCTGTTTTTCTGCATGAAAGAATACAGGCAACCATGCCTTGAGTTCACAATGAATGCCCATCAAGCTGACGCTCGCCAACCCCATACCTGCTCACTTCAGCTCGAGGTAACCTGTTGTACAACTCCATCATGTCGACGGCCGATGCTGTTTCCCACCCATTCGACAGGAGCCGTTCTTTCTAAAATGTGCAACGAAGAGAAATGGAGAACTAGAGAAATACCAGGCACTGGCTTACAAATCTGAGACACTATTTTGTTTTAAAGAGACAAGGTCTCATTCTGTTGCCCAGGCTGAAGTGCAGTGGTGTGATCACAGCTCACTGCAGCCTTGACCTACTGGGCTCAAGCAATCCTCCCCGCTCTACCACCCAAGGTGCTGGGATGAGAGGTGTGAGCCAGTGCGCTTGGTACTGAGATGCTCTTAAGCACACCAGACCTCCTCTGAGATGACTCCTGTCTCAAAAGCCCATCCTAGACCCTAATATCTTCTTTTAACTTTCCAACTTTCCATATTGAACAAGCATTGTTATAATGGGGGGAAGTTCACTAAAGTACTTCCAAAGAGAAATAAAGGAAGAACTTTTCTATGAGTGACAGTTTTTTAAAGCACTCTAATTGTTATGTGACAAAAGACATGTAAAAATGAACCTATTTATTTATTTATTTAATTTTTTTTTTGAGATGGAGGCTCACTCTGTTGCCCAGGCTGGAGTACAGTAGCTTGATTTCAGCTCACTGCAACCTCCATCTCCCAGGTTCAAGCAAATCTCCTGCCTCAGTCTCCCAAGTAGCTGGGATTACAGGTGTGTGCCACCACACCCGGCTAATTTTTGTATTTTTAGTAGAGATGGGGTTTCACCACGTTGGCCAGGCTAGTCTCAAACTCCTGAACTCAGGTGATCCGCCTGCCTCAGTATCCCAAAGTGCTGGGATTATAGGTGTGCGCCACCGCGCCCGCCCAAAAAAATGAACCTATTTATATGGGGGCAGGGGTGGGAGGTGTTATGAGAAAAAATAAATGACTTTTTTAAAGGGGGGGGCGTTAATATAGAGTCAAAGAGGTTTAAGGGACATATCAATCATCTACAAAGTGTGGACAATGTTTAAATCCTGAATCAAACACATCAACTATAAAAAAAAAAAGGTTTTTTAAACAACTGGGGAAACTGAACATGAACTGGGCATTAAATGCTATGAAGGAGTTGTCAACTTGTATGATCTGTGAAATGGTATTATCACCATCCTGGGAGAAGAAAGTCCTTATTGGTAGGTGATTCGCATGCGTATTTAGGGGTGAAATCATGTGCTGTCTGGGATTTGCCTGAAAACATTCCAACATCAACAAAAAAATTGCGGGGAAATATAGGAAATAACACCGTTAAAATAAGAAATGCTGAAGTTAGGTGATGGGACGTGTGTGTTTATTTTACCATTCCCTCTACCTTTATGTTTGTTTGAAAATTTGCATAATACAAAGTCAAAATAATAGGGTGTAGGAAATGCAAATGTGTATTTTCTACACCAAGATGGTGAAGCAGGACTTGGTCTTCCCAGCATCATGAACTAGTGGCCTACATGGAGGCTCAGCAGCCTATGCTGGCAGGCACTGAACAGGGCTTCTCCATGATCATATCTGCAAAGAAAGACCTTTATATATCTTGGTCGACTAAGGGTCCAGATGGATGTACCAGTCCCTGCTCTCTGACCTGTGACTCTAACGACTTGCAGGTCTCCACTCCCGCCAGGTCACACTGGCGTCTCCGCAGGTTTTCAATCATGATCTGCCCAAACCGATCACCCATGTTCACCTAGGAGGGAAAGAGAAGGTAAGATATTACTCTAAGGGTTTCCTAAACATGCAAAATAAAATATCATCATCCTATTTTTAAGCAGTTGAGGCTGACGCTTGATGATGCCCACGCAGCGTAGGAAAAGGACTGAGGGGCGGGCACCAGCACGGTGCTGGCGGGAGCATAAACTTGGGTAGCCCTGGAAGGGAAACTGGGCAGGATACAACCATTTTAAATGCTCAACTTGTGATCCACCAATTCCACCAAAAGCAATCTATCCTACAGACACACTCACACGTTTATGCTAAGATGCAAGAATGTTTATCACAGCATTAGGTATAATAGGAAGAATCTGGAAATAACTCCTGGCATGTTTGTACAATGAAATTATATATAGCCATGAAAACAGAGAAGGAAGACAGATATAGACATGAAATGACCTCTAGGGTAAACTCTTGAAAAGTGAAGTATAGAGGAATATGGATAGTATGAGCCCATCTGTCTTCAAGGAAAAAAAAAAATCTCTCTATGTACATAGAAAAATTCTGGAATGTGGCAGCCTTGCTTCCCAGATTAGAGGACCAAAGTCTGGGGCAGGAGAGAGATTTACTTTTCCTTGTCTACCCTGTTGTATTTTTAATTTTTGTACTCTGCATGTGGTATTACTTTTTGAATTACAAAAACTAATCTAAAAAACCCAAAATTATATATGAAAAAGGCCAGGAAACAATATTAGTGTACACCATTGTAGTATATACACTATTGCTTTTTCAAAAACTCACCACTTTAGGCCAGGCATAGTGGCCATGTCTGTAATCTCAGCACTTTGGGAGGCTGAGGTGGGTGGATCACTTGAGGCCAGGAGTTCAGTACCAGCCTGGCCAACATGGTGAAACCCCGTCCCCACTAAAAATACAAAAATCAGCCGGGCGCAGTGGCACGTGCCTGTAATCCCAGCTACTCAGGAGGCTAAGGCAGGAGAATCACTTGAACCCGGGAGGCAGAGGCTGCAGTGAGCCGAGATCGTGCAACTGCACTCCAGCCTGGACAACAGAGCGAGACTCTGTCTCAAAAAAAAAAAAAAAAAAAAAAAGGCTGGGCATGGTAGCTCACGCCTATAATCCCTGCACTTTGGGAGGCTGAGGCAGGCAGATCACTTGAGGTCAGGAGTTTGAGACCAGCCTGGCCAACACGGTGAAACCCTGTCTCTATTAAAAATACAAAATTAGCTGGGAATAGTGGCACATGCCTGTAATCCCAGTTACTCGGGAGGCTGAGGCAGGAGAATCTCTTGAACCTGGGAGGTGGAGGTTGCAATGAGCCAAGATCGTGCCACTGCACTCCAGCTTGGGTGACAGGGTGAGACTCCATCTCAAAACATAAATAAATAAGTTAATATATGTAAAACTCATAGAATAGTCCCTGCTATATAGTAAGCAAAATCTAAGAATTTGCTACCACTGCTTTAGAATTATTATTGAAATTATTATCATCCATGTAGTTTTGTCATCTTAAACTACTAATTAGAAAACAAGCTAAGCATGGTGGCTGATGCCTGTAGTCCCAGGGCTTTGGGAGACTGGGGTGGGAGAACTGCTTGAGGCCAGGAGTTTGAGACCAGCCTGGACAACATCGCAAGACCCCGTCTCTACCAAAACAAAAAAAAAAGTCGAGAGTGGTGGTGTGCACCCACAGTCCTAACTAACGGGAGACTAAGGTGGGAGGATCACTTGAGCCTGGGAGCTCAAGACTGCAGTGAGCTATGACGGCACCACTGCACTCCAGCCTGGGTGATAGAACGAGACCCTGTCTCTAAAAGACAAAAAAAAAAAAGGAAAAGCAAACAATGTAAAGCATGTGAGCAATTAATATATGGTTGTGAGGGTGCTGATCATTTTGTGTTAGTAAATTACTGAATTAACTTAAATGTTCATTATTCACCAGGTGAGGGTGGTGGGTGGGAGCAGAACCAGTCTAGGGACAGCTATGGACAACATTTTGAAAACTGACACATTCCCAGGTTTTCCCCAAAGTGACAAGATCTCTGGTCAGAATTCACTGAATCCATCATCTCTCATATGATGTTGAATAAAGACTTGTTCAACAAAAGAATACACATACTAAGGAAAGTGAAAGCAGCAGTACAAATCCAAAACCTGTGGAGTATGGACAGTGGAATTTGTTTCCCCAGATGTGGTTATCCTGAAAGCAAAGATGGGTCTCCAGGATTTATTCACATCAAAAGAAAAGACCAGTGAAGCCAGCTTCCATTACATCCATCCATCAGGATGGAAGACAGAGTCTGAGGAGCGCTCCCAATTAAAGAGAGTGAAGGATGCAAAATCAACCAATCGAGAACCATCTACACAGGAACCTGGGCAGGAAGGGACCTGGGGAAGAGGTTGAGAGATCAAGGGCTAGCCCTAGATCTGTCCATAATTAAGTGACACTGGGCAAGTCCCCTTATTGCTCTTATGTGTGATAAAATAAAAAAGAAAAGGAGATTTAAAAAATAAAACTGACCAATCTGGGCAACATGGCAAAACTCTGTCCCTACAAAAAAAATTTAAAAATTAGCTGGATGTGGTGGTGTGCACCTGTGATCCCAGCTACTTGGGAGGATGACCTGGCAGGATCATCTGAGCCCCCAGTCGAGGCTGCAGTAAGCCATGATCCCCACCACTGCACTCCAGCCTGGGTGATACAGTGAGACCCTATCTCAAACAAACAAATAAATAAAAAGCAATAAACAATAAAAACAGTGAGCATGTATCAGTGCTTATCATGTGATAAGCCACGGACCAGCATCTCAGGAATCCCCATAATAATGTGGAGAGTGGGTATGATTTCTTTTTTTTTGAGATGGCGTCTTGCTCTGTCACCCAGGCTGGAGTGCAGTGGTGCAGTCTCGGCTCACTGCAACCTCCGTCTCCCCGGTTCAAGCGATTCTCCTGCCTCAGCCTCCCAAGTAGCTGGGATTATAGGCGTCAACCACCATGCCTGGCTAATTTTTGTATTTTTTGTAGAGACAGAGTTTCACCATGTTGGCCAGTCTCGTCTCAAATCTCCTGACCGCAGGTGATCTGCCCTCCTCGGCCTCCCTAAAGTGCTGGGATCACAGGTGTGGGCCACCGTGCCCACCCAGTTCAAAACAAAGAACTGGGGCTCAGAGAACAAAAAATAGCTGATGCTTACTTACAGCTGGGCAACACTGTCAGTGCTTTGGGATACATTAACTCATTTATATCTCACAACAATGCTATGAAGTAGGGACTATTATTTTCAGATGAAGAAATAGGCACAGAGGGTCAGCCAGGCATGGTGGCTCATGCCTGTAATCCCAGCACTTCGGGTGACCGAGACGGACAGATCCTTGAGGTCATGAGTTCCAGACCAGCCTGGCTAAAATGGTGAAACCCCATCTCTACTAAAAATACAAAATTAGCCGGGTGTGATAGTGCACACCTGTGATCCCAGCTACTTGGAAGGCTGAGGCAGAAGAATTGCTTGAACCCAGGAGGTGGAGGTTGCAGTGAGCCGACAGTGTGCCGTTGCACTCCAGCCTGGGCAATAAGAGTGAAACTCTGGCTCAAAAAGAAAAGAAAGAAAGAAAGAAACAGGCACAGAGGGGTTATGTAAATTGCCCAGGTCACACAGCAGGAACGCCCACCTCAGGAGAATGGACTCCCAATCACTAAGCTGTGCTGCCTAAGGTCACATAGCTGAGCACGAGCCAGGGCCAGGATTCAACCCAAGCTATTCTAAAGCTCTAAAGCAGAACTTTTTCTGCAATAAATCAGAAGAAGTAAACAGGCAGCTGGTAAATCATACATGGTAATTTTAGAAATTAGAATATTTTACATTAAAATCCTACATTTCCAACTTCTTTCAAAAATCAGGAGTTCTGGCAGCTCTAGGCTCACATGCCTACATGATAACAACTGGCTGTAAATGGGCAGTGGCCACTCCTATGAGATGGGACGTGGGTGCTCCGTTTCACCACAGTCCCCAAACCCTATACTACTACACCTGGCTGACTTCCTCCACTGACACCACTTGCCTGTCCCTGACAGCATCTGAGTTGCTACTCCCGAAACGCTAGTAGCCGAAATCCCCTTCCTCATGTTCTATGACTCCATGGTACATGTAATGATAAAAATAAGAACTTGAAAAACTTTTGTAAAGGCTAAGACAGAAGTTCTAATAACTCTGGCTAAAAGTCTGCAGGAGGTCAAGAGGTCAGGAATACTAAGGTTGGTGAATAAAGGAGGTATGTGAGAAGCTAGAGGCAGAAGAAAAAGGATAAGAGAAGTTATCCTAAGGGTGCTGGGAGAGGGAAGCCACCACGGGGATCCTGTATGGAATCCAGTTCTCCTGTGCTTCCTTTTACCTGTTCGTAGTTTATGAACATGGCTGTCTCAAAACTGTTGGCTGCCCACTTCAGGAGGTTTGCGGACTGCTCTGGAGTCATGTAAACCAGCACACATTCAGCTATCAGGAGTGTTGGCAATCTTAAAGAGAAGAAAAAAAAGGCACATAAATTTGTTATCATCAAGTCAGGACCCTCTAATTGTACACATGTTGCAGTACTGGTGGGGCGGTCCATGCCCCAGGGAAATCAGAAGGCCTGAGCAAGCACAGCCCCAGTCAGGACAGGAATACATGTGGAATACCATCACAATCCGAGCTTTCTACTGTGAAAAGGTGAGCAGTGAGTGAGCAATGATTTGTGTGGCAATGAAAACATGTTGAGCATGTGTGGTGGATTATAAAAATGGTTTCAAGTTCTCCCCTGCTGTGTACTCACACCATGCCAACATAACACTGCAGCTTCCCCCATTTGAGAGGTGTTTATTCTTCTACCCCTGGAATCTAGGCTGGTCATGAAACTTTTGCTTTGGTCAACAGGACAGTAGCAAACATGATGCAAGCAGAAGCTTTAAAGTCATTTGCACATTGGTGCTTGCTCTCTTGCTGCACTTGGAAACCTGAAACCACTGTGTGAAGGAACCCAAGCTAGCCTGCTATAGGAGGAGAAGACCTGTGGAAGAGAAGAAGGCATCCCAACTGACAGCCAGCCAGACCCTAGCTGGCCTGCCCCCTGTCCACCTGACTGAACTCCAGAATATCAGCTAAACCCGACCCCAAGCAGAACCACCCAGCTAAGTCCTGTCCAAACTGCAGAAGAACCTCCAGCTAAGTAAGGCCAACCCAAACTGCAGAAGAACATCCAGCTAAGCCCAGCCCAAACTGCAGAACACCCAGCTAAGCCCAACAAGAAACTGGTTGACAAGAACATGGTATGCCCTACCCAATGGACTGTTATGCAGCTCATAAGTATGATGCTTCAGGGACTATATTTATTGACACAAAAGCTATCCATGGTCCCCAGATTCAAGTGGCCTATCAGATGCTTCCCTGCACTTTTTCAAAGCAATTACCCCAAGAGTAATTAAACAGTCGAATGTCATTAGCTATTTAATATTTCTTTTCCTTACACGATAATGTGTAAGCTGTTTTGTTCATAGTGAGTACCTGTACTTCACAGAATCTCGATTATTTGCTAACTGAGTGAATAGACTAACAAACAAATGAATGATTATATGTGTACATATACACATATATATTAGATTCTTTTTTTTTTTTTTTGAGACAGAGTCTCATTTTGTCACCAGGCTGGAGTGCAGTGGCACGATCTCAGCTCACTGCAACTTCCACCTCCTGGATTCAAGCAGTTCCCCTGCCTTGGCCTCCCGAGTAGCTGGGACTACGGGCACACACCACCACACCCAGCTAATTTTTGTATTTTTAGTAGAGACGGGGTTTCCCCATGTTGGCCAGGCTGGTCTCAATCTCTTGACCTCACGATCCGCCCACCTTGGCCTCCCAAAGTGCTGGGATTACAGGCATGAGCCACCGCGCCCGACCGATTCTTTTAAAAGTTCCAAAACTGGCTGGGTGCAATGGCTCACGCCTGTAATTCCAACACTCTGGGAAGCCAAGGCAGGCAGATCGCTTGGGCTCAGGAGTTCAAAACAAGCCTGGGCAATATGGTGAAACCTTGTCTCTACAAAAATTAAATGGGTGTGGTGGTGCACTGCTGTGGTCCCAGCTACTCAGGAAGCTGAAGTGGGAGGATCACTTGAGCCTGGAAGATTCATGCTGCAGTAAGCACAGATCATGCCACTGCACTCCAGCCTGGGTGACAGGGTAAGACCCTGTCTCCAAACAAACAAAAAGTTCCAAAATTATACGCATAGCATAATCACATTTTAAAGAAAAACATATATTTACAAATTTGGGGATAAAATTTTTTAAGGTGGTTATCTCTAAGTATTGGGATTAGGAATTATTTTTATCTTCTCTTCAAGGAACCATCAAAATCATCAGCAACAATTAAAACTGCAGAAATGAAGAGCATTTCTCAGAGATTTATTTGACAGTTATCAACATCTTCAACTGCTAACACTTACAGGTGGGTTCTATTAGTATTCACATTTTCACATTTTTCTTTTTCTTTCTTTTCCTTTTTTTTTTTTTTTTTGAGATGGAGTCTTGCTCTGCTGTCCAGGCTGCAGTGTGATGTCATGATCTTGGCTCACTGCAACCTCCGCCTCCTGGGTCCAAGTGATTCTCCTGCCTCAGCCTCCTGCGTAGCTGGGGAACAGGCGCCCACCACCACGCCCAGCTAATTTTTGGTATTTTTAGTAGAGATGGGGCTTCAATATGCTGGCCAGGCTGGTCTCAAACTCCTGACCTCAGGTGATCTGCCCACCTGATCGGCCTCCCAAAGTGCTGGGATTACAGGCATGAGGCACCACGCCCAGCCTATAATTCACATTTTTCAGAAGAGGAAACAGATGCAGAGAAGTGAAGTAAGTTATCCAAAGTCATGGTCTAGTGCATATTCCTGTCAGGATTCAAACCTGTGCAGCTGGACTCAGTTCCCAGACTCATGAACTACAATGAACATCCTCCTTATGCATATATGCAAGATCTTCTCAAGGGGACACCCACGAAAGTGGAACTGCTATGTATGGTACACATACTTACAATGTTACTAGATACTTTCAGATTGCTCCTCACAGTGGTTGTACCAAGTTCACTTCCAGCAGTGGCGTATCATTCCCTATCCCCCACATCCTTGTCAACACTTGATATTGTCAGCTGTTACATTTTTGCCAACTTGGTGACAGTAAAATAGAATTTCATCTGATTATCACTGATGCCCAATACCTGTTTCATATGATATTCAGTTTCTTCTTTGAGCTGCCTGGTAATCTATCTTTTGCCCATTTTTCTATGAGGTTTTTTTTAATAGTAGTTGTTCTTTATATATGCTGGATGCTAATCTTTTCTTTATATGTTACAAATACGTTTCTAGCCATACAATTATCTTCTCTCAAACTTTTATATGAAATTAGGCACTAGTACTTTTACAAAGTAACACAGGTGATTCTGATGTAGAAACAGACTTGAAGAACAGCATTGCTTAAAAATTCTCAGAAAACTACCCAGCACTTTGGGAGGCCAAGGCAGGCAGATCACCTGAGGTCGGGAATTTGAGACTAGCATGACTACATGGAGAAACCCCATCTCTACTAAAAATACAAACTTAGCCGGGCATGGTGGCGCATGCCTGTAATCCCAGCTACTCGGAAGGCTGAGGGCAGGAGAATCACTTGAACCTGGGAGGTGGAGGCTGCGGTGAGCTGAGATTGTGCCACTGCACTCAGCCTGGGCAACAAGAGCAAAACTCCATCTCAAAAAAAAAAAAAAATTTTTTTCAGAACTAGGTACCAATGAAATGATAAAACTCTTACAGAATAAAAAATGGAACATGAATATCATGCTGCACTTCCGACTGGCCTTATCTCATAATTAGCATAAAGTCACAAATGCAGAAGAGGTTTAAAAAAAAAATCTCACTGTGTATTCATGTTACATTTCTTTAGCTTCTCTTCCAGTTCAGACAGGTCTCGGAGATCTGCTCCAATAACGGCATATCTCTTTGAATCCAGTATGTGTCCATCTGCAAATGCAATCAGAGGCTATAATTTTAATGAATATGTCTTTTCCAAAGTTATAGTAGCCTTATGGTTTTTCCTTACTATAAAAATACATGCATCACTGTTAAAAAAAAAAAATACGTAAGAGGAGGGTAAAAATTAACCAAAATCATATCTTCCAAAGATAACTATTTATGTTTTGGTGTGTAACATTTCAACCTTTTGTCCTATGTGCTTAAGTTGTTGTACACAAAAAAAATCCCCTCATGCACATGGTGCGCGCGCGCGTGCACACACACACACACACAGACACACACACACATCCTGAATAGAGAAAAGAAAATGGGACCACCCAATATGTGGTTTGAAAACTGCTTTTCCTACATAACAACAGCATCAGGGACATCCTTCTGTATAGTGATTCCATAGCATGCCATTGACTGGATAAAACATAACTTATTTAGCCAATCCCTCACTATGAGACGTGGTATTTCTAAGTTTTCCCCATCTAGGCATTTAAGCATCCTTGTATGGACATCATGAAGCATCTGTCCAGTTATTTCTTTAAAGTAGATAGTATGAGTGGAATTAAGAGATCAGAGGGTAAGCCTATTTAAATATGGGGACCCATTAGCAGGCTGCTCTCTAAATGTTATGCCAATTTGTGTTATGTTTTAAAAAAGACAGTTTATGTACTAATGTATTTACAAATAAAATGACAGCATTTGCTTTGAAAGACTCCAGCAGAGGTGGGATGAAATGGTTATCTATAGTGATTCTCAGGCTTCAGCGGTCATCAGAATCAACTGGGTGGCTTGCTAAACCACAGATTGATAGGCTTCACTCCAAGTTTCTGATTCACTACATCTTTCACTAGCAGAAATTTATATTTCTAGTGGCTGGGCATGGTGGCTCATGCCTGTAATCCCAACACTTTGGGAGGCCAAGATGGGCGGATCACGAGGTCAGGAGATCGAGACCATCCTGGTCAACATGGTGAAACCCCGTCTCTACTAAAAATACAAAAATTAGCTGGGTGTGGTGGCGCATGCCTGTAATCCCAGCTACTCGCGAGGCTGAGGCAGGAGAATGTCTTGAACCTGGGAAGCAGAGGTTGCAGTGAGCCGAGATCATGCCACTGCACTCCAGCCTGGGCAACAGAGTGAGGCTCCATCTCAGGAAAAAAAAAAAAAAAGTTAACAAATTTTTTTTAAAGAAAATTGCTTGATTTTATTATTCACTCAACTTCCAGACATCATTTGCTCAACTTCCTTGAGGGTACAAACCATGGCAGGAGCTGAAACATCAACAGCTACCCATACTACTGCTAATAATTCAGGTTCTCTTGGCTCTGAGAACTTCAGCAAAAAATGCTGAAAAGGCTAACCTATAACATGTAAGTAGGTTCTCATTTATTATCTTGATAACTCCACTTGGCTGATTCAAATACACATGGGGCTACACACCACAAGCTAAAGAAACACCTCCTAAAGAGCCTGCTAGATGTCAGGAAAGCAATAAAGGGCAAGCAGGGAACCCAAAGTTGGCCCCAGGGTGTCACGAGTCAGGAAAGTAAATATAAAGAATATGGCATGTAGCTGGGCACGGTGGCTCACGCCTATAATCCCAACAACTTGGGAGGCCCAAGCAGGAGGATGGCTTGAATGAGGAGTTCAAGACCACCCTGGGCAACACAGCAAGACTGTCTGTACAAAAAAATTTAAAAAATTAGCTAGGTGTGGTGGCATATGCCTGTGGTCCCAGCTACTCCAGAGGCTGAGGTGTGATGGCTTGAGCCCAGGAGCTCAAAGCTGCAGTGAGCTATGATCATGCCTCTGGCACTCCAGCCTGGGCAACAGAACAAAGACCTTGTTTCTACAAAATAAAAGAATATGAAGGTAGTTGTCTACCCTATTATGAAAATAATTCCAAAATCCCTGTGTAACTTCTTGCAAATAACAAATATATTAATAACAAGCACATTTGGAATGAGTTTTTCCATCCCTGGCCAAACAACAACAAATAATACACCGGAATATTAACACATGAAGTCTACTATCATGTAGTTCAGGGGAGATCTCTTTTACTCACATTAGGATCTAACATTAGCATGTAAAGCAAAAATCACACATCATCATGATTAGTTTTGTAAGCTGTACACAAGGTACATCTGAGCTGAAGGGAGTCACTGACTTGAGGCTCACCCGCCACTCTGCAGTGGCCCAGCCATATGTGGTGGCATACTGGCATACCACATGGGAAGCACTGGACAAGACGACCTTGAGATCCCTTTAAATGATAGAATTTGATGACTTGAGTAACACACACCAGCATGCCATGATTCAGTTACTCTTCTTAAGTCAGGGTCTACTCAAGCTGTGGGGAAATAACAGGTCCATTATCTGTCCTTGAAGGATGCCTTACCATTATTTTGTAGGGAACTGAATGTATTTGTGGAGGACAGACTCAGAGCAAGTTTCGAAGGAGTTTTATAATTCTGGGAAAATAAGGTCATTTGTATAAAATCTAGCGCTGGCAAGAGGCCATGAGAACAGAAAAATCCTTATCTGTCTGGAACGCTTCTGAGAGCCGGTGGGAAAGATAACTTGGTTGCCAAAATGAGATCTACAATCCCTTCTTTTCCTACATTCTATTTCATGAGAGAAAAATGTAAGGCGACTGAAATCATTTGTGTGATACTTACAGAATTTTCTAAAGAAACAGACCGGCCGGGCGCAGTGGCTCACGCCTGTAATACCAGCACTTTGGGAGGCCAAGAC
This sequence comes from Nomascus leucogenys, assembly GCF_006542625.1. Classification (NCBI taxonomy): domain Eukaryota; kingdom Metazoa; phylum Chordata; class Mammalia; order Primates; family Hylobatidae; genus Nomascus; species Nomascus leucogenys. Next base: position 80,068,753 of record NC_044382.1, read on the forward strand.
AGGCAAATTGCTCAAGGCCAGTTCAAGACCAGCCTGGCCAAAATGATGAAACCCCATCTCTTCTAAAAATACAAAATTAGCCAGGCATGGTGGCGCACACCTGTAATCCCAGCTACTTGAGAGGCTGAGGCAAAAGAATTGCTTGAACCCAGGAGGCGGAGGTTGCAATGAGCAGAGAGTGTGCCACTGCACTCCAGCCTGGGTGACAAATCAGAGCAAGACTCTGTCTCAAAAAAAAAAAGCAAGTATTGTGTGAATGTGAATGTGGAACACAGGGGTGGTGTCCAATCTGATTCCAAGGTGAAGCTGTAAAGTGCCCTACAGGGCACGCATCTCAGTAAGCAATTCTGGGTGCTTAAGAACGAAGTAAAAATGGTATTTTTCTTTTATTTTATGTGTACTTTTTTTTCAAATAACTAATAAGTTGTTAGGACATAAATACTTCGGCTGTTTAAACCCAACTAATTAAAAAGAACTGCTGAGTGTGTTTTTTGGCTCAGGGGTACTATGAAAACATTACTGAGACAAATTACTGGGAAGCAAGAAAGGTGGGGACCCCCTGGCCTAGCCCAATGCCTGCTACACAGCAGAGGTCTTCTGTGAAGACGACCACAAGTGATTAAATCCAGGAAGGTGCTGGAATGAGCCCAGCTGAGAAGTTCCACCTGAACAAACCCAACCCAAAGAATTGTGAGCTCTTTACGGCTATTGTTTTAAGCCACATGCTTTGCAGCAGTTTGTTACAGCACAGAAGCTAATGGATACAGGCTTTAATTATCTGCCTCATTAAGTTCATATACTTTATCATCCTAATCAGTTTTTTTTATTTTTTTATTTTTTTGAGACAGGGTTGCATTGTATCACCCAGGTTGCAGTGCAGTGGCATGATCATGGCTCATTACAGCCTCAACCCCCCAGGCTGCCTCAGCTTCCTGTGTAGCTGGGACCACAGGCGTGCACCACCATGCCTGGCTGATTTTTTTTTATTATTTGTACAGATCGGGGGGTGGGCGGGTCTCCCTATGTTGCCCAGGCTGGTCTCGAACTCTTGGGCTCAAGGGATCCTCCTGCCTCTGCCTTCCAGAGTAATGGGATTATAGGTGTGAGCCACCAAGCCAGTCTTAAACACTTTTAAGAGGTGATTAGGTCATGAGGTGAAAAGGCATGAGAAAACTGAAGACTTACACAATGTAACACAGTAGTTAAACACATACACACACACACAAGTGCTGGTGTATCATATGACTAATAATCTCTTCCATCACCCCCAGATGCATTTTAAGAGAGATGTGTTGGATCTGTAGTGAACCCCATCAATCCCATTCATGGTTATCTTCTATGACAGACTAATTATCATTGTTGTTAAGCATTGCAAAGTGATCTTTTAGGTTCACAGATTTTCCTAGGATCCTTCAGTTTAAAAAAAAAAAAAAGGTAAAATGGAGACAGCCTCAGGCGGACTTCCAGACTGTACAGAGGATTAGTTTGTTTGACTACCCATCTGACACTTTTGGGGCACTGAGCCAAGTCCCAGGAATAACTGATGAACAAGAAGACATGGTCCCTGCCCTCATGGGGCTTATAATCCAGTGGGAAAGAGAGAGAACAAGGGCAAGTGTGGTAAGTTCTACAGAGAAGTTCAGGGTATTGTGGGGCATGTGAAACAGGCTTCTGACTCCCTGTAGAATGGAGTCCAAAATTCTCAGCCGGCTTTACGATCTTTCTCAATCTTGAAGCACACACCTCCTGCCACCCGAGCCCCAGCCACACTGGCCTTCCCAGCTCTTCCTTCAGTGTGCCCTGGCTGAGATCATCTGTTCCCTAGGTAAGGTCTCCTTCTCACGGCCCAGCTGAAATCCTGTTCGCATTCTGAAATGCTTTCACTTGCTGTTCTTTTTGCTTTCTGCCTAATTTCACCAGAGTTGAAGTGGATTACAAAAACACAAACACATTCATCCATTCAAGTAGTCACGTGAGTATTCATTCAACACTGTCTGTGCGCTAGGCACTGCTCTTGGTGCAGGGGTTACAGTGGTGAACAAGACAGAAGCAGTCCCTGTTCTCAGGAAGCTTACATGGCAGAAGAGGGAGAAAGTGAATCATTAAATAAATGAGTAATCAAGAATATATCAGGGAGCAGTTAGTACCATGAGGAAACTGAAAGAGAAGAGTGTGACATAAGGTGGCAGGAAGGGGGTCTGTTTTTAACCTAGTAGTCAGGGAGGGCCCCTCTGAGGAAGCAGCAGCTGAGCAGATGAGAAGGAGCCCATCAAGCAAAGAGGAGAGAGGAAATGAAAAGGACTGAGGGAAAGAACATGCTTGGCACAGTCAGAGAACAGCAAGATATCTGTGTGGCTGGATCATAGTTACTGTGGTCAAAGGAAAAATCAGCAGCGGGTGCAGGGTATCATGCCTGTAATCTCAACACTGAGAGGTCGAGGCGGGAGGACTGTTTGACACCAGGAGTTTGAGACCAACCTGAGCAACATAGTGAGACCGTGTCTCCCCTCAAAAAAATTTAAAATCAGCTGTGTGTAGCGACACACAGCTGTAGTCCCAGCTACTCAGGAGACTGTGGCAGGAGGATCACTTGAGCCCAGGAGTTCAAGGCTGCAGTGAGCTGTGACCCATCGCACCACTGTCCTCCAGCCTGAGCAACAACAGAGTGAGAACTTGTCTCAAAAAAAAAAAAAAAAGAATGAAAGAAAAGAAAGTAAAATCAAGAGGTACACAGAGGCCTAATGAACAACATGGGTCCTATCCGGTAGGGAGTTTTAAGCAAGGGGGTAACAGAACCCAATTTCCCTTTTTCACTCTTTTGAGAGAAAGGGTCACGCTCTGTCACCCAGGATGAAGTGCTGTGGTGCAATCACAGCTCTCTGCAGCCTCCAACTCCTGGGCTAAAGGTATCCTCCCGCCTCAGCCTCCCAAGTAGCTAGGACTATAGGCGTGCACCACCATGCCCAGCTAGTTTTTTTTTATGTTTTTGTGACAGGGTCTCACTAGGTGCCCTCAGCAATGCTCCCACCTCAGCCTCATGAAGCACTGGGATTACAGGCACTGAGACACCACACCCGGCCTTCCTTTTTAAAAACACCTTCTGGGCTGGGCGCGGTGGCTCACGCTTGTAATCCCAGCACTTTGGGAGGCCGAGGTGGGCGGATCACGAGGTCAGGAGATCGAGACCACAGTGAAACCCCGTCTCTACTAAAAAATACAAAAAATTAGCCGGGCGTGGTGGCAGGCACCTGTAGTCCCAGCTACTCGGAGAGGCTGAGGCAGGAGAATGGCGTGAACCCAGGAGGCGGAGCTTGCAGTGAACCGAGATCGTGCTACTGGACTCCAGCCTGGGTGACAGAGCGAGACTCCGTCTCAAAAAAAAAAAAAAAAAAACAAACAAAAAAAAACACCTTCTGACTTTTCATTGTGTGCCCATTTGTATACTTTTTATTTTTTACCCTAGGCAGATTTTAGCTTAAAAAAATACATCTTCAATTCTAAGATGCATCCTTTCACATTTTAACATTCCTGAAATCAGGATGCATCTAACAGTTGGTGATGTGTCAGCTTAAGTGTCAGCACTTTTTCTTTCTTACTGATAAATAAATAATGGTGATTCTCACTGTCATAGCCTTGTAGGTTTGATAAAACAAGGTCATTTTTAAACAAATATTTTTTGTCAGTTTTAAGATCACCTATCAGTTTGCTCAAATTTTCATTCACATTTTTATTTCATTTTTATTCAAATTCTCCTTTCTCAGCACGATGGCAAAATCAAAAACTATAAAGAACCAGAGTAAAAAATTTACTGACGAGACACAAAGTTAAAAGGTAAGTAAAAGAATGAGAAAAAAGTTCAATAAAAAAAAGTTGACAACAGACCTTTATCAAAGAACACATCTGGTCGGGTTCAGTGGCTCAAGCCTATAATCCCAGCACTTTGGGAGGCCAAGGCGGGTGGATCATAAGGTCAAGAGATTGAGACCATCCTGGCTAACACAGTGAAACCCCATCTCTACTAAAAATACAGAAAAAATTAGTCAGGAGTGGTGGCAGGCGCCTGTAGTCCCAGCTACTTGGGAGGCTGAGGCAGGAGAATGGCATGAACCCAGGAGGTGGAGCTTGCAGTGAGCCGAGATCACGCCACTGCACTCCAGCATGGGTGACAGAGCAAGACTCTCAAAAAAAAAAAAAAAAAAAAAAAAAAAGAACACATCTATGTGTTATGAACAGTTCCTATAAACTGAAAAGGAAAGAAACTACAAACTAATGGAAAAAGGACATGAAAAAATTAATTTACAAGAGGTCCCAAAGTCCAATAAAACGAAGGAAAGATGCTCCATCTCACTAGCATTCAAAGTCACATAATTTTTTTTAAAATAATAGGACATCGGCCAGGCCCGGTGGCTCACGCCTGTAATCCCAGCACTTTGGGAGGCCGAGGCAGAGGATCACGAGGTTAGGAGTTCAAGACCAGCCTGACCAACATGCTGAAACCCCGTCTCTACTAAAAATACAAAAAAATTTAGCCAGGCGTGGTGGCGCGTGCCTGTAATTCCAGCTGCTCGGGAGGCTGAGGCAGGAGAATCGCTTGAACCCGGGAGGCAGAGGTTGCAGTGAGCAGAGATCAAGCCACTGCACTCCAGCCTGGGCGACAGACAGAGACTCCATCTCAAAAAATAAAGAAAAGAGAAGAAAAAAAAAGAAAAGAAGAGAAAAGAAAAGAATAGGGCATCATTTTGGCCTACCAGACCGGTAGAAATTTTTTCTTTTGGATAGACTCTCATCTCACTCTGTCGCCCAGGCTGGAGTGCAGCGGCATGATCTCAGCTCACTGCAACCTCCATCTCCCAGGTTCAAGCGATTCTCCTGCCTCAGCTTCCCAAATAGCTGGGATTACAAGCGCCCGCCACCACACCCAGCTAATTTTTGTATTTTTAGTAGAGACGGGGTTTCACCATGTTGGCCAGGCTGGTCTCGAACCCCTGACCTCAGGTGATCCACCTGCCTCGGCCTCCCAAAATGCTGGGATTACAGGCGTGAGCCACCACACCCGGCCAGACTGGTAGAAAATTTTTTAAATCACAATATACCCAGTGTTAGAGTGCTATGGTTTGAATGTGTCCCTCCAAAGTTCGTGTGTTACAAACTTAATCCCCCATGCAACAGTGTTGAAAGGTAGGACCTTTAAGAGGTGATTCAGTCCCAATGAATGAATTAATGCCACTCTCTTGGGATTGGGAGTGTGTTCTGAGTCTGCATCCCTTTACCTCTCTCTCACACAGTCATGCTCTCTTGCCTTTCTACCTTCCTCCATGGGATGACACTGCAAAAAGGCCCTTGCCAGATGTGGGCCCCTCAACCTCAAACTTCTCAGCTTCCAGAACTGTACTAAGTCTCTGTTCTTTTTATAAAGTACCCAGTCCCATGTATTCTGTTATAGAAGCACAAAACAAGCTAAACCAGAAAACTGGTACTGAGAAGCTGAGAAGAGGGGCTGTGGCTGTAAGTACCTGAAAATGTGGAAGCAGATTTGGAACTCGGTAATGGGTAGAGGTTGGAAAAATCTGGAGGAGTGGGCTAGAAAAAGCCTAGACTCCTTGCCACCCCCGCCTCAGAGAACACTTTCCCTCCTCTCATATCCCTGCTTGTTGTAATAAACCTGGCTCATCCAGTCACCTGATGCCCACGGTGTTACCTGTGCTGACTACTGGTGAAGGCTGTCCTCTGCACGTTCTCTGACCAGAATTACTAATAAACCCCTTTAACTTCTCTCAGACAAAAACTGAAAACAAAGGAAGATTGTGGTAGAGATTTACCCATAATTTGAAAGGCTCAGAAATGAGAAAAGCATTGTTAAGACAGTCACAATTAAAAGTTCAGGGAAAAAATGGGGAAAATTGACTGCCAGGGCCAAACAGGTAACAGAATTGAGTGAAGCAGGTCAAGTGTAAGATACTAGAGAGTGGTGGGGACAGAACTGGAGGATGGGCAACTCCTCTGAGGCAGCCACTATTTAACTGTTCCCATGTGGAAATCGTGGTAACATTACATGGCCTAATGTTACCACATCTTCTGATTTTTTCCAAGGAAAGCTAGAAATCGAGATTTTTCATGAGAAGTTGATTTTTGAAATGTTGGCAAGTAACTCAAGGTCTTCACAGAAAGACTGAAGATTAGAGACCTAAGGACATCTAAGAAGAGTCATTTAGAAAGTCATTGAAAATTCTTTCGTGGTAACCCCAAGTGTAAATGTATCAGCAAAAGTCTACTGTAGACTAAAAATAAAATTCTAAGTCCCCCAGCCACCTGAACCAAGGGGACCCCAGAGTGACCTTGAAAACTGAGTTCTTGGCCACGTGGGGATGGGAGGTCAGATGCCTCCTCAAACCCCTTGCTCACTAACTGCCTGTAGGCGTTCTTCCCTAAGGGCTAAACAGCAACCAGCCCTTTCAAAAGACTACTGCTGCTGTCATCCAACCCAACTGCCTGACTGCTGCCCCTCTCTTTGGCTACTTCAGAACAGTCAACCAGCATTCCTTCCTGATGAGAACACAGAACAAGGGGTGGTTCTGGCCAGTCTCCGAAAGATGTGGGTTTTTGTGTCCTCTGCCTCACCTTTTGATGTCAGAGGGCCAAAACCTCCACCCTTGGATCATGCTAACACTGCCATTTTTTGTACATTGGACCTATGATGGGATGTGAAGCTCAACTGCACATGTACACAGTTCGCCCTTCATAAATATTCATGACTCCTCCTATAGCTTATTAAATATGTATGTTCGCCCACCTGGCTGGGCATAAATTCCTCATCCTTTTGCCCCTCCTTCAAAGTGTCTGTTGTTGGCTTCTGGCAGGAGGCTGTGCTTCCCAGCCTGTTAGAACGGCCACCCTGCAGGCTGCAACCCTCTCTGAGAAAGCAAGCTCTCCTTTCCAAACTTACGAACCTCGTCATTCTTCAGTTGACAATACATTGTATCCCACCACACAAACACACACACACACACACACCCAACACAAACCCCATCTTCAAAAAGGGAGTGGGAAGCAAAAATACTGATACAGTCCATTTTGCATTAGCTTGATATTTACCCATCTGAAGTGTGTCCTCCGAATGCAGTTCTAGAATAGGGCTGGATAGGGGAGGCTTGCATCTATGGGAAGATGGGAAAGAGGAGAAAGATGAGTCTATTTGCTCCTCAATTTACTCATGAGCTCATTTACTGCACAAATGCAGACACTCACTACCAAAATGGCAAATATATATTTGCTATTGCTCAAAGCAGACGCCCCTCTAAAAAGGGCTTCAGTTTAATTACTTTTGACCCTAAGCACATACGGTAAAACTTCAGTGGACACAAGTCTCAGGTGACATCAGCTAAGCATTACACTCAGCATTTGATGTCCAAATCACAAACTAATCATGAAGTATTTAGACTTAGAAATAGCTAAAGATAACCTAACAAGAATTTTTCAAATGTTCCAATGTTTTTTTGGGCCATCTCTAGTTTGCTGCCTATTCTCAATCAGACTTTTAAAGGTACCTGTTATTTGTTACAGGTAGCCAGAAGAATTGACTCTTACACAAACTTGAAGTTCAGTAACATTTATGTGGTAACTCCCCCAATCCAGAATAGGCAAAAAATCAGAAATCAGATCTGCGTCAATATCCCAACAACCATAACCAAACACCGACACACTTTCTATCCCAGGAAACCATCTCTGGACTTAACCTAGAGCCAGTTACTCTTATTCCACTCAGAGTTCTAGCCAGCCAGTACTTTGCAGTTCCCAGAGCATCAGAATTGCCATTTATCACTTAAAAAGCATATTTAATATAAAATTAAATATATTAGGAAAGGGTGATCCATTATTTTCATGGATCTAGAAAAAATAAAGCTTGAAAATTATTTCCAATTTATAAGGATCAGACTTTTCTAAAGGACAGCTGAAACAATGTTTACTCACATTTTTTTCAATATAAGAATTAGGGTTTTATTTAAATGACTAATTTAAAAGGGGGGATGGGGAGGGACTGTAGTTAAAACTATTAAGATGCGGGCCGGGCACAGTGGCTCACGCCTGTAATCCCAGCACTTTGAGAGACCGAGGCAGGCAGATCACCTGAGGTCGGGAGTTCGAGACCAGCCCGACCAAAATGGAGAAAACCCGTCTCTACTAAAAATACAAAATTAGCCAGGCGTGGTGGCACATGTCTGTAATCCCAGCTACTCGGGAGGCTGAGGCAGGAGAATCGCTTGAACCTAGGAGGCGGAGGTTGCGGTGAGCTGAGATCGTGCCATTGCACTCCAGCCTGGGCAACAAGAGCAAAACTCCGTCTCAAAAAAAAAAAAAAAAAAACTGTTAAGATGCCTTGATCTTGAGCTTGAAGTCACAGTTTGAATCTCAGCTCCACCCTTTCCTAGATAGGAGACTTTGGGCAAATTAACTTCTTTAAGCCTCAGTTTCCTTATGTGCAAAAAGGGGATAACAGCAGCACTTAATTCATGAGTGCGCTGTGAGGACTGAATGAAACAATCCAAATGAAGCACTTAACATGGTACTAGGCTATGAAAGCACTCAGCACACATTAGCAAACTTGTCTTCTGCAACTCTGTAAACTCCTTGATACTAGACTCAGAATGGCCCCCACTATCTCATCTATAATAACGAATTCAGTCTTCCATTCATTCATTCATATACACAAAAACCCATTTACTGCACATCTATTCTGGGCCAGGTAAGTTACTTTTTTTTTTTTTTTTTTGAGACAGAGTTTTGCTCTGTCACCCAGGTTGGACTGCAGTGGTATGATCATAGCTCACTGCAGCCTCGACCTCCTGGGCTCAAGTGATCCTTCTATCTCAGCCTCCCAAGTAGCTGAGACTAAAGATGCACCCAACATGCCTGGCTAATTTTTGTATTTTCAGTAGAGACGAGGTTTCACCATGTTGCCTGGGGGTGGTCTCGAACTCCTGGGCTCAAGCAATCCACTAGCCTTGGCCTTCCAAAGTACTGAGATTACAGGCATAAGCCACTGTGTCCGGGCAAGACCAGGTAACTTTCTACATGCCCTCGGAATAAAGTAGTAAACAAAAGACATAAAAATTCAGATTATGAAAATATGGGGTCACCTTTTAAATGTTCCAGGAAACTACATTAATGGATGGAGAGTCATAATGAAAAAGAACAGGAATGGGATACGGCTCCTTCTTCATGTTTAACCAGACCTTCTACTTAAAGAATCCCAGGAATTAGCCTTAGGAAATCTAAATATCAAACCAAGGTGGTGGAGTGTCTCATCCCAGGAAGGAACACTGAACAACTGATTTACAGCAGGGGTGTCCAATCTTTTGGCTTCCCTGGGCCACACTGAAGAACTGTCTTGGGCCACACACAAAATACACTAACAATAGCTGATGTGCTTTAAAAAAAAAATAAGTCGCAAAAGAATCTCATAATGTTTTAAGAAATGTTACAAATTTGTGTTGGGCCACATTCAAAGCAGTCCTGGGCTGCATGTCGCCGGCCCGCAGGCCTGGGGTTGAACAAGCTTGATTACAGCCTTGTTGCCTCTGGCCAGCCCACCAGGTGGTCCATTAACCAAGATAACCATCAGCCACTAGATACGCTGACCCGCATCCCCTACCCCTCACATGCTTTGCCCAGCCCAGCCTACATGCCCTCTCCTGATGTCAGTTACCAGGCTTTGCTAATAAAATGTCTCTCCCGGCTCTTCTAGAGAGCCAGCTGCAGAGTCTCTGCCATCTCCCCGTGCGCTCAAGCACAAGCCCCCAACTAAAAGCCTTGTCTGGAAAATCTGCTTGGTGCAGATTATCTGGTGAGCCAGGCAGGAGCACAAGGAGCAATTTCCCTCCCTGCAGGGGAGGCTTGTAAGCCAGCGAGTCGGAGGGAGGCCCCATTGATTCAGCGCTGCCACCGCGACTGGTGAGTTTTCCTCTGGTCTCTGCAAGACTCCTCGCCACCCCCGCCCCAGATAATGCTTTCCCTTCCCTCGCGTCCCCTATTTGTTGTCTTTCTCCTTCTTCCTTTCTGCTTTCCTTCCTTCACTTTTAACTTCGTTGGCTCGAACCGAACAGACACCCGTCCAGGACGGACTGACACGGCTGAAAGGAACTACTGGGTGCCCTGGCTTCGGCACCCAATAGTTGACAATCTTCAAGTCTTTCAGTGCTTTCCCTCCCTTTGCCACACCTGTTGGGAAGGGAAGCCTGTGAGCTTTTCTCTGTTCAGTGTTCGAGCCTACGGACTCTGGGTGCTGCCTTTGTGCGGGGAGAATTGACGGCACATGGGGCTGGAGTTTGCCTAGCTCATGCCCTGACCTGTTTTTCCTTTTTGTATGTTTAATTCAACATCTTATTGACTGTCATTCCGTTACTACCAAATGCAGGACACTGGTCAGTAGAGCCTGGACCTGCTGTAAGGTTGCGGAAGAAAAAGAAACCATCCAAGCTGGCACTCGGTTTTGGGGAGTTCTCTTCACTGCTCACGCCGGCCCTCTTGTGTGACCTGTACTGTTGTGCTGTGTGGGGCTGGGAGCCAACTCTCTTTTCGTCGCCTGACACCTGTGCTTGCACCCTGCCCCTGGCCCTTTAATAAGACAAGCAGACACAGGGGCTACAGTCATGGGCAATGCCCCAGGCATCTTCCAAGACTCACATCTGCGATGTATCATTTCTAAATGGAAGGAATCCAAATCAGATGGTTTAAAGAAAAAGAAACTCCAGCCTGGGAAACATAGGAAGACTCCACCTCTACAAAAAGCAGGAAAAATGATCCGGGTGTGGGGGTGCCTTCCTGGGGTCCCAGCTACTCGGAAGGCTAAAGCGAGGATTGCTTAAGTCCAGGAGGTTGAGGCTGCGGTGAGTTGTGGTCACACCATAGCACCCCAGCCTGCGCAATGGAGTGAGACCCTGCCTCAAAAAAAAAATTTTTTTTTAATTAAAAAAAAAGAAAAAGACACCGATTTTCCTCTGTTATACAACCTGCCCTAGTACACATTAGATCAAGAAAAATGGCCATGGGCAGAAGTGGATCTCCTAGTTTTAACACTATCTTACAGCCGGACCTATTCTGTGAATGGACAGAGAAACGGGGAGGGATACCTAGGTACAAGCTTTTATGAGGTTATGCTAGGACCCAAAGCTACTGGATTCTTCTCAGGTGTGAGTGGCCCCTATTTCCCGGTTCCTCCTGAAGGAACTTGAGGAAGCGGACCCCCACAGCCTCAGGCCCCAGGCACTCCCTCCCTACCCTAAACAGGCCTCCTGGGGAGGGGCGCCCCTGTGCTGTCCCCAACAGCACTCCAATCAGACTCCAAACAGGCACCCTCTTTTGCTTCCCCACTGGCCCAGGGCTGTTTTCCCCTCAGAGAAATGGATGGAAACGGGGGAGTGACAAGGGCGCAAGTTCCTTTTTTTGGTGGTAGACCTAGGACTATGTAAAAAACACTTTGATAGATTTTCAGAGGATCCTGGTAAGTTTAGAGATGAATTTGTTAAACTAAATCTCGCCTTTTCATTGACGTGGCAGGATGTTATGGTCACTTTGCAGTACTGATGAAAAACAATGCATATGTGAAAAGGCTAAGGAATATGCCAATAGCCAGGTGGTCACTAAACACCAATATGCAGTCATCTGTTTAGGGGGAGATGCGGTCTCCACATGAGTGAGACTACGGAGAAAACCTAGAAAAAGCTAGAATGAGCCACTTTGTCACCTGCCTGACTGAAGGAAGAAGGAAATGTATAGTAAAACCTGTACACTATGACAACGTCAAGAAAATTACCCGGAGAAAGGTGGAGATCCCAGTAGTCTTCCTCAATCGAGTCCCTGAGGCCCTTGGGAAATGCACCCATGCAGACCTGGAGGCAGCAGAGGGGAGGCATCACATGCCACGCATTTTATCCTTCAGTCAGCTCCGGACATTAGAAGGAAATTACAGAAAATTTGGAGGCCAGACCCCAGACCCTGCTGTTGACTTTGGCAGAGGAGGCTTTTAAGGTTTTCAATAATGGACAGGACAGAGATGACAGATAAGGAGAGTGACCAAAACAGCACAGCTTCTGGCTGCCCTAATTCATCCACCATCTCAGGGTGACCCTAGGAGGCTCAGGAGACCAACCATTCGAAGACAGCCAACCTTGGATGGAGCCAGTGTGCATACTGCAGGACGGAGGGTCACTGGAAGAGAGGCTGCCCTGACCTCCCTAAAACAGGACAGCCGGCAGGCAACCCTGGCCAGCCCCCACTCCTCACCAAGCTTTCAGAAGAGATTGATACACACCGCCTGACAGCACCCTGGCTCTGACTGCAGCACACTCCATCGTCATCACACCACGGAGCCTCAGGTCACCCTTGACGTGGCAGGTAGGAAAACAGTTCCTCGTGGACAGCAGAGCCGCCTGCTCTGTCCTGACCCAGCCTATTTGCCCCCTCTCCAATTGCAATGGCAGGGTAATGGGAATAGACAGGTGTCCTAAGGTAAGAAAATTTACTTTCCCTCTTGCTTGTGAGGCCATGTCTAGGCTTTTTTCTCCTCATTTCTGTATGCCCCCCCGGAATGTCCTACTCCATTGCTGGGTAGAGACTTATTAAGCAAAATGGGAGCCACCATCTCCCTGGAAGAGGACAGACTGCAGGTAGAGGCAGAGCCAGAAAAGGGAATCCACCTGCTAGCACTCTTAAATGGACAGGAACTTGAGACCCAAAACATACCCAAAGAAAGCAAGGATCATGTCACCCCTTCCCTATCGGACACTTCAGTCCTAGGACAGGCTAATAAAGTTCCCCCAGTAAAGACAGATCTGAAGCCTGGGATGGGCTACCCACGGAGGAAATCGTACCTCCTAAAACCTGTGGCACTGAATGGGGTTCAGCCATTACTCCACAAATTCCTATAGCAAGGGCTAAACCCTGCCAGTCCCCAGGCAACACCTCGGTCCTCCCTGTTAAAAAGCCTAATGGAGAATATCAGTTTGTGTAGGACTTGAAGGGGGGTAATGAGGCAGTCATTCCCATCCACCCAACACTGGTCCCAAGCTTGTCTGTGCTCAGATACCTGGAGATGCTCAGTTTTTCACTCTGCTACACTTCAATGATGCTTTCTTTTGTGTAGCCCACTCCACCCAGAATCCCTGTATCTTTTCGCTTTGAATGGAGAAATCCCTGATGCCCAGAAAGCCACATAGTACACATGGACTGTGCTTCCCCGGGGCTTCCGGGAAGGCCCCCACCTTTTTGGGAATGCAGGGAGCTAAGCCTACAGAATGGGACTTTTATTACAATATGTGGATTACTTGTTCATTGTCAGCCAGACATGGCAGGATTCAGATTTTAATATCATTAAAACCTTGAATTTCCTGGCTGAGCGGTGATAAAAGGTCAGCCCCATCCAAGGCCCAGATTTCTTTACAGAAGTTCTGATATCTGGGGTTCATTCTGACCCCAGGAGCCCGAACACTAGTTGTGGACTGGAAAAAGCAATCACTTCATTGCTGGTCCCACAAACAAAAAGGCAGCCCCAGGGTTTCTTGGGAATGGTGGGCTTCTATAGTATTTGGATTCCAAATTATGGCCTCACGGCTAAACCCCTACGTGAGACCCAAAAAGGGGAAGAAAGAGAACCCTTGCACTGGGAGAAGAAATGTCAACAATCTTTTGAACCCCTAAAAACTGAGCTGAGTCAAGCCCTTGTCCTTGGACACCCTAACTGGGAAAAACCACTTACCTTGCATATTTGTGAGAGACTAGAAATAGCTTTGGGAGTCTTAACTCAAAGGTTAGGACCTGTTCAGAAGTCAGTGGCTCATTTTTCAAAACAGATAAATCCAGTTGCACAGAAGTGTCCTGGCTGCTGGAGGGCAGTAGCAGCCACTGCCCTGCTGTTTAGTGAAGCATCTAAGCTGACACAGGGACAATATACAGAAGCTATGACTCCCCACCAGGTTCAGACTGGGTTAGAAGTCAAGGGACACCATTGGCTCACTGCAGGGAGGCTGACCAACTATGAAGCTCTCTTATTAGACACCCTGGATATTACTTTGAGGGTATGTCAGACTTTGAACACAGCAACCTCACTCCCAACCACAGATGATGAGGACTCACAGTATCAATGCACAGGGCCCACAGAACAGACTCCAGTAGGCCTGGCTTGTGAGATAAGCCTCTTGAGAATGCAAAGATGGAATGATATCGTGATGGCAGTAGCTTTGTGGAGGGAGACTCAAAAGGCAGGGCATGCAGTAGTAAGCCTGAAGGAGACTACAGAAACTAAAGCCCTTCCTCCCCAGAATGGCACAAAAAGCAGTACTAGAGGCCTTAACAGAGCCTCACAACTGGGAGAAAGGGAGGGAGTAAATTTATACACCAACTCAAAGTATAGGTTTCTCCTGCTGTGTGCCCATGCAGCCGTATGGAAGGAAAAGGGAATGTAAACAGTTAAAAATTCCCCAGGCAAACCTAAGGATCCAATCCAACTTCTCCTGGAAGCGGCACAACTTCCCTGCCAGGTGGCAGTCATTCACTGCAAAGGCCACCGAGAGACTGGTCCCTCATCAGCCAAGGAAATAGGGCCACAAGACAGGCAGCCTGGTTATAGGAACCCAGCAATGTGTTGGCCTTAATGACAGACCCTACCAACCTTCCTAATCACCTACAATACTCACAAGAGCAAGAGGAAGCTAAGGGGCAGGGGTACCAGGAAAACAGCGTTGGATGGTTCACAGATGGTGACAAGTTTTATTCCAGGAACTGACCAGTGGAAACTTACTAAGCATCTCCATGATGTCACTCATTAATGGAGAGATGTTTTATGGAATTCTGTCCATAAAATATTCACCAGAAAGAAACTGAGAAAAACTGTCAAATAAGTAACCTTTGCCAGAGAATTGCGTGCCCGGAATAATCCCCACATCCATCCAATTCCCCCTTCTTGACTTAAACTGGTTCAACACAGGGGAACTTATCTGGGAGAAGACTGGCAGGTAGTTTTAACCCAAATGCCTCCAAATCTAGGGTACAAATGTCTCCTGGTGTTTGTGGATACTTTTACTGGATGGGTCAAGGGTTTCCCTACCTATACAGAAAAAGCAGTAGAAGTCTGTAGATCTTCACTAAAGGAAGTAATTTCTCAATTTGGACTCCCCAAGTCCCCTCAGAGTGGTAACAGGCTCTCCTTCATCGCTAAGATTACTCAGAGCCTCTCCACAACTCTAGGAATAGATTATGAACTGGCACCCCAATCATCAGGGAAAGTTAAGATGAACCATACACTTGAGATGACTCTAGCCAAACTCTTTCAGGAGACGCACGAGTCCTGGATTAAGATGCTCCCAGTCTTCTTAGGGTCTGCAGGGCCCCTTCGTGCAGCCTAAGACTTAGTTCTTCTGAGATGATCTACCAGAGGGCTTTCCTCACCACTGACCTCCTGTTAGGTGAAGAATTACATAAAAAATTACAGTATCAATTTAGGACAGATTCAAAAGGTGACTTCAGAGTATGGAAATAAAATCCTGCCAGTCCCCATTAAGGATGGGAAAACCCCTTTACAAGTTAATCCAGGGGACCAAGTCCTCCTAAAGACTCGAAGGGCAGGCTCTCTGGAGGACCACCCCTTGCTTTAATGGGAGGGCCCTTACTGGGTGATCCTGACCACTCCAACTGCAGCCAACTCACAAGGAATCACTAGCTGGGTACACCTCTCCCGATCAGAAATGCTTTCTCCTAAATGTTTCCAGACTCGCCCAGAAGGCCCATTTTACTCCTGAAAACCTGTGGAAGACCTCAAATTCAGGAGAGCCAATTCATCATCGGAGAAGTAATGTGGTTAGAGATCTTGAGTCCAATACTTTTCCTTGTATTACTAACTGGTTTACTATTATTCTGTCGCTTTGCTCAGCCTCCTCCCTCAGGTAAAGACTTCATTTGTCCCTGCTGGGTATAAAGATGCTACTCTTCGTTCCCACTCCTCCCCATTGGGGCACAGGGTAGGCTGGACCTACTAAGATGAGAAATAAACTCTCTTGACAACCTTTCCAGCATTATAGCTTCAGGTAATAATTTGTCCAACTGCTGGGTATTCTACCATCATCCCAGGCTCAGAGGGGCTGCCTCTTGCACTCCCTAAAAGCTCAACTACCAACTTCACAAAGGAGGTATGGAAACCTAAAATAACCTCTGCACCTCTTATGGTGGACCTAAGTGTCTCCCTTTCCTTTGAATGTATAAACCTCATTGGGTTGCTAAATGCTTTGGTCACCAAAAAGGGTGGAAAAAAGAGAAGTTGGACTGCCTACTTTGAAATCCCACCGGGTTTTCTCTTAGCAGTAAAGAAAAACCCTAATCAAACTTGGGCTCAGGAAGGCTATCTTTTCCCCCATGCCAAAACAGTCATACCTCTCTCCAAAGCTTAGCTGCTCACCTGAACTTCTCTCGCCTCGTGTAAGTTTGTGCACCCATGGGGCATTCTGTTCCTTTGTGGACACCCAGACTGCCATCTGATCAACAGCTACCCCTCAGCCAATTTCACCTCTCCGTTACTTGCACTAGCGTGCCCTTGTGTGGACAATGTACAACAAATGAAGAATGCATGTTAGGTACTTTAAGTCCCAGAGGAATAACAGTTCATAATATCACACATGTGGTGAAATCTAAAAAGGCAATAGGGCTAATTTTGGCAGGAATTGGAATAGCCCCTTGGGATGGCTTTGCATACTGTGAGGCAGCTTTGAGAAACTTTCAAACCTTTTAAACACTGGCAACTAGTATAGGCAGAGCCATAAAAGGACATCAAGCCTCCCTGCACTCCCTAGCCAATGCTGTCTTAGACAACAGATTTGCCCTGGACTATCTTCTGGCTGAACAAGGGCGGGTATGCACAGTAATAAACCACATCTGTTGTTCTTACATTAACAGTTCAGGATTGGCTAAACTGCAAGTTCAAAAGATTTACCAAGACCAGGCACAATGGCTCATGCCTATAATCCCAGCACTTTGGGAGGACAAGGTGGGTGGATCGTTTGAGCCTAAGAGTTCGAGACCAGCCTGGGCAACATGGCTAAACCCCATCTCTACAAAATTACAAAAAAGAAAAAAAAAATTAGGTGGTCTTGGTGGCATGTGCCTTTATTCCCAGCTACTCAGGAGGCTGAGGTGGGAGGACTGCCTGAGCCCAGAAGGTTGAGCATGCAGTAAGCCATGATGGCACCACTACACTCCTACCTGGATGACAGAGTGAGACCCTGTCTCCAAAAGAAAATAAAAGTAAAGATTCACCAAGAGGCTACCTGGCTATATAATCTTAATAACTCTACTGCTCAAACCATCTGGGGCTCCATCAGTGGATACCTACAAAGTATGACATGATTTTTACCTTTCTTCGGACCCTAAGTGGTCATTTAATTGCTATTACTTTTGGGGTATTGTGTTTTTAACCTTTTGGTAAAGTTTGTGTCTTTCAGGTTTCAATAGCTCCAAGTCAAGCTGATGATGGCCCAAGGATTCCAACCCATAACATCCCAGGAGCACCCCAGTCCCTACAGGTCTTTAGGACAGCCAGTGAGAGATTTCCCCACCCCCCTAAAGTTAGGCAGGGACGACATCCCTGTTCAGCAGGAAGTAGCTTCAGAAGATGAGATCTTCAGCCCTTTCTCCTTAAGAACAGAGGGTGAAATCTCTCAGGGGGAAATAGATAGAACAGAAATGGAACGGGGTTGCTTCTTCCTAATACTTAACATGCTTTCTACTTAAAGTTCCAGGAACTGGCCTTAGGAAATCTAAATATGAAACCAAGGTTATGGAGTATCCCACCTCAGGAAGGAACACTGAACAACTGACTGACAGTCTTCTTGCCGCCAGCCAGACCACCAAGTGGCCCATTAACCAAGAGAACCAGCGCAACCAGATATGCTGATCCGCATCTCCTACCTCTCACGTGCTTTGCCCAGCCCAGCCTGCATGCCTTACTCATGATGTCAATTCCCACACTTCACTAATAAAAACATCCCTGCAAGCCTCTTCAGGGAGCCAACAAGACAGTCCTTGCACCTCTGCTGTCTGCCTAGTTGCTTGAGTACAAGCCCCAAAAACAA
Source organism: Nomascus leucogenys (assembly GCF_006542625.1). Lineage (NCBI taxonomy): Eukaryota > Metazoa > Chordata > Mammalia > Primates > Hylobatidae > Nomascus > Nomascus leucogenys. The sequence continues at coordinate 80,086,863 of NC_044382.1, forward strand.
AAACCTTGTCTGGAAGATTTGGTTGGCCTCGTGTTAATTTTAATTACATGGGGAGCCACAGAGCCTGTGATCTGTAATAAGGAAATGTATATTGCATTTTGCAGACTGTACAACATGCTGGAATGAGTGCCAGGGCAAAAAAAAAAGTTGGTGGTGGGAGGGGGCAGTGAACGGAAGGCAACACCCTAAAGTGAAGTCTCTGGCATTCAGATCTGCCATCTCTTGAGAGCTGGATCTGAATTCTAGCTGGCTTTTGTTCTTCTGGCCACGCCACACTTACTTGATACTGTGCAGCTTTCTCGTGACGATCATTGGAAAGTCAACCTCAAAATATTTACTTGGGAGAAGATCTTCATCCTGGAGAAAAACACACAATACTTTTTATTTCTTTACTCTTACATGTGCTGATCATCTTCCACATATCAAGCACTAGGCACCTAAGAGCAATAGAGTGTTTAAGGATTTTTAAATCAGGGGACTGATATGGGCAGACGTGTTTTTCAAATTACTCATGAATAGATTTGAGTGAAGCAAGCACAGATGAAGGTAAAAAGTCAAGAAGCCAGAGGAGTCAGCCAGGTAAGAAGGTAAGGTCCAGGAAGGAGCCTGAGCTAGGAGGTGGCAGCTGGGATGGTGAGGAGGAGCTGAGAGGCGCTTTGGAAGTAGAATATACTCTGTATTTTCAAAAGGCAGCTTGAGGCCAGGTGCAGTGGCTCACAACTGTAATCTCAACACTTTAGAAGGCTGAGGCAGGAGGATCGTTTGAGGCCAGGAGTTCAAGGCCATCCTGGGCAACACAGCAAGACCCTGTCCATACGAAAAAATTAAAAAGTTTAAACGATTTAACAACAACAAAAAAGGGAGCTTGAGCTCTATTAGGAGGGTCAGGAAATCAATGTAGTAGGTTTTGACAAGCATTATTTTTTGGGTGAAATAGGTTAAAACAGCTAGTATCAAAAGCATCACATATATTAAGGGTATTCTTTTCTGATATGTTTTTCATTTTTTTTTTCTTTTTTTGAGATGGATTCTCACTCTGTCACCCAGGCTGGAGTACAATGACATGATCTCAGCTCACTGCAACCTCCGCCTCCCAGGTTCAAGTGATTCTCCTGCCTCAGCCTCCAGAGTAGCTGGGATTACAGGTGCTCAGCCTCTGATACATTTTTCTCTGTGATAGTGAAGTATGGTAGATTAGAGAACAGTCACTGTTGGAGCTGGAGGGGCTCAAACCCCAGCTCCACCACTTATATGCTGTAAGGTCTTGGGAAAGTCAGTAAACTCACTGGGCCAGGATTTACTTGTTTGAAAAGTGAAGAAGCCGGGCACCATGGCTCACGCCTGTAATCCCAGCACTTTGGGAGGCTGAGGCAGGCAGATCACAAGGTCAAGAGACCGAGACCATCCTGGCCAACATGGTGAAACCTCATCTCTACTAAAAATACAAAAAGTAGCTACTCAGGAGGCTGAGGCAGGAGAATCACTTGAACCCGGGAAGCGGAGGTTGCAGTGAGCTGAGATTGCGCTGCTGCACTGCAGCCTGGCGACAGAGCGAGACTCCATCTCAAAGATAAAAAAAAAAAAGAACAGAAAAGAGAAAAGTGAAGAAAATGCTAACACTTTATGCGGTAGTGAAGAAAATGCTAACACTTTATGCGGTTGTGAAGATTAATGAGGCAATACACGTGGGGCTCACAGGAAAGGGCCTGACCTTAGTAAAATTATCACACGGGGATCCAAACAGCCTGTGAGCTATAACAATAAGGGAAGGTATATTGCGTTTTGAATACTGCACAACGTGCTGGAAAGAAGGTCCCAGGGCAAGAAGGAAAGTAGGGCAGGGATCAAAGGAAAGCAGCACCCTAAAATGAGGTCTCTAGCATTCGAATCAACACGTGTGCCTTTATTGTTACAGACACAGGTATAGCGATGGGGGCCCTGGCTTGGGATGTAACATTTATTTCTTCTTGTGGCCTGCAGTCAAACAAATATGAAAGACACACATACACACACACACAACCACACACACACGCACATGCGCACACACAGCCCTGGGTCACCTAGTTTGCTTGGTAGCTACACCCTCCCTACCCAGTCATGCACACATCATCCTATCATCCTAGTGTTCTCTCCGTGCCCTCCTCGCCATCCAGCCACCCAGTACCTCAGCCCTGCTGATGCCTCTGGAATCCCTCCACTCCTCCTGAGCTCTATCACCTCCAGCCCAGACTGTCCCAGCACCCCCTCTGGTGTCTCAAAGCTGCATGCTGCTGTGTACTGCACTATCCACTGCAGGTGGCCTTCTGCAGCTCTGCACACTGCTAAAACTCAGCAAGAAACAAGGCACTCTATAGCCTGGCCCACCTGCCCAGCCCCTCCCCCTCTCCACTTATCCCAGAAATACAGAACTATTTTTTTAAAACAAAGAAGACTGCTGACCTCCAGAACCTGGCGATGGCTTCGCTGGTACAGGACGGGATGGAGGAAAAGGAAAGGTAGGATGACACCTTGTTTCTGACTGGAGCAACTGGGCAGGTAAGAGAACCATTCATGGAGACAGTAACAGGAGATGGAGCACAGGTATGGAGGGACAGATGAATCCCAGGGGGGCGAGTGGGGCATAGCAGACCTCCTGTGGACAGCACGATGGGGGCAGAAATGACCAGCAACCATATCCTAGTAGGTGAGTGACCCTTAAGAGCAAATATCAGGGCTGAAAGATACAGCACCTTCCCACATAAAGACCAGTCCTCTGCTGGAATCCCAAGGGACCCAGCCTGGGCTTTATCTTTTTAAAACAAAAAAGGAGGGCCAAGTACAGTGGCTCACATCTGTAATCCCAGCACTTTGGGAGGCCAAGGGAGGAGGATTGCGTGAGCCCAGGAGTTCGAGACCAGCCTGGGCAACATAGCAAGACCCTATCTCTACCAAAAATACAAATTAGCCAGGCATGGTGGCTCGCACCTGTAGTCCCCAGCTACTTGGAAGGCTGAGTTAGGAAGATGGCTTGAGCCTGGGAGGAGGAGGCTGCAGTGAGCTGAGATTGTATCACTGCACTCCAGCCTGGGAGACAGAGCCAGATCCTGTCACAAAAGGAAAAAAAAAAAAAAAAAGCCATCCAAGGAGACCTGGGCTCATGAATCTGAGCTGATCACACTTAGAGGTACAGCCCATGCCTGCTGGGTAGGGTTATACAGAAGCTATTTCAAGATACTTGAGGGAGGCCAGGTGCAGTGGCTCACAACTGTAATCCCAGCACTTTGGGAGCCCGAGGCGGGTGGATTGCCTGAGGTCAGGAGTTCGAGACCAGCCTGGCCAACATAGTGAAACCCCGTCTCTACTAAAAATACAAACTATAAGCTGGGCATGGTGGTGGGTGCCTGTAATCCCAGCTACTCAGGAGGCTGAGGCAGGAGAATTGATATGGGTAGAGGGGATATGGAAAATAACTTTCACTAGGAATTTCAATTTCTACAACACCTTTTAAGAACTTTTACTCACAGCGTATGGGAAGTTAAGGATCACCTAAAATTCCAGAAGACAATGAGAACAATTAAAGGTATATGAATGAAAGACAGCATAGTGCCCTGCAGCTCTTATGGGACTTCTTCCTTTTTAAAGAGCTTTCCCATGCATTAGAACCTTGTAAAACTTCTGAATAAGAGGTCAGAGCAGAGAAAGCTTACAAAAGGCACACCCGGAGCTCTTAAGAAAGACATCCTGTGGGGCGCAGTGGCTCACATCTGTAATCCCAGCACTTTAGGAGGCTGAGGGTGGTGGATCACTTGAGGCCAGGAGTTCAAGACCAGCCTGGCCAACATGGCAAAACCCCGTCTCCACAAAATAGCCAAGCACAGTGGTGCGCATCTGTAATCCCAGTTACTTGGGAGGCTGAGGCAGGAGAATCACTTGAACCTTGGAGGCAGAGGTTACAGTGAGCTGAGATCACACCACTGCACTCCAGCCTGGGCAACAGAGTGAGACTCCGATGGGTTGATGGGTGCAGTAAACCACCATGGCACGTGTGTTACCTATGTAACAAATCTGCACATTCTGCACATGTACCCCAGAACTTAAATAAAAAAAAAAAAAAGATATCCTGTTTCTTGAGAAAGGGACAAAATGGCTGTGACAAGTGATGCTTCAACTTCTTCTTCTGTGATTCTTGATGGCCCTTTTGACACTTCACTCCAAATAGCCTGCATGCAACTGACTGGTATGGAAGACACCGAGACTGGGAACAGCTGCCACAGGGCAGGATGAATGGGGCACCCAAAGGGGACTCAACATGGCTGACCACCTCACAGACTGCCACAATTGACCCTGTTTCCCTCCACAGGGAGATGGAGAAAAGTAGGTTGTATGGATCCATTGGTTCTATGGAAACAGAATTCTGCAGACACCAAGAAATGGAGGCCCCTTAAAGCGTTTCACTCACCCATTATTCCTTTTTTTTTTTTTTTTTTGAGACAGGGTCTCGCTTGGACACCCAGGGGCTGGAGTGCAGTGGCACGATCTTGGCTCACTGCAGTCTCAACCTCCGGGGCTCAGGTGATCCTCCCACCTCTGCCTCCCAAGTAGCTGGGACCACAGGTGTGCACCACCATGCCTGGCTAATTTTTTTATTTTTTGTAGAGATGGGGTTTTGTCATGATGCCCAGGCTGGTCTCAAACTCCTGAGCTCAAGCAATTCAACCACCTCAGCATCCCAAAGTGCTGGGATTACAGGTGTGACCAACTGCACCTGGCCCCTTTATTCCTTTTTTGTGACAAGACTAACTCTTCTTTGTCCTGTTCCTGCTCACTGCCAGCAGATGGGAGTCTTTAACTGTACAGTCTTGGGCTCCTGAGATTTTACGGAAGAAGCTCACACCCATGACTCACAGCTAAACCTCTGCTGGTGCAACCTAGGAACCATTCCGGCTGGAAGGTGCATGAGACACTAAGACCCACAGACAATGTTTTCGCTACACTTTTAGAGACACGCACATACCTCTAAAACAGAGATTGGCAAACTGCTTCTGTAAAGAGCCAGAAAGCAAATATTTTAGCCTTTGCAGGCCAGATGGTCTCTGTTGTAACTACTCAACTCTGCTGTTATAATTGTCATATGGCTGCTGAAGCACAACATGCAAACAAATGGGAGTGGCTGCCTTCCAATAAAACTTTATTCACAAAAACAGGCTGTAGGCCAGATTTGGTCCTGGGCTACAGTTTGTAACACCTGCTCTAAAAAAGCAAACAAATGTTATATATATATATATATATATATATATTTTTTTTTTTTTTAAAGAAACTTCAGACTAAAAAAAAGGCCTTCAGTCCAATATAATTACCAATCAAAACCAAAACATTTCCACAAAGAAGTTTCAGACACTACGTAGTCTTCCTTCCTCACTACTGACTGACTGCCTTTTTCTTAGGAGGGGTACACTCAGGTTACTTTGCTCATAAATAAGAGGCTCAGATTTATTAATTATTAATCCACCTATACAAGACAGGAGAAAAAAAAACAAATTGGGTGACAAGTCAAAGGGGTCTCAGGTCCAATGGCAGGATCTCTCCAGCGGCCTGTTAACACTGACATAGCACATTCTCTCACACTGTACAGTGCTCTGGTTCCTCACATCATACCATGGGACAACTCACTACAAAAACACAACAGGTCAGCAGGCGTAGTGGCTTATACCTATAATCTCAGCACTTTGGGAGGCTAAGGCAGGTGGACCACTTGAGGCCAGGAGTTCGAGACCAGCCTGGCCAACACAGTGAAATGCTAGCTCTACTAAAAATACAAAAATTAGCCGTGCGTGGTGGTGAATGCCTGTAATCCCAACTAATGGGGAGGCTGAGGCAGGAGAATCACTTCAATCTGGGAGGTGAAGGTTGCTGCAAGCCAAGATCACACCACAGCATTCCAGCCTAGGCGAGAGAGTGAGTAGGACTCTGTCTCAAAAACAATAACAGAAAAACAAAGACACAGCAGATCTACAGAAAAGGGAAGCTCACCCTCCTGAAAAACCACAGAGGCCATGTGCAGGGAAAAGAGGAAGAAATCTGGAGTTTAATGGGCAGATAACAAAGCTTGATCCCTGCCCCAGAGCCTCTGGCTGCAGGATCCTAGAAGACAATCTTGCAGTCCCATTTCCCTCATCTGTGTAAAACACTCTTACAGAGTTCTCATGTTAATTCATGAGGTCACATGTGTAAAAACGCTTCATAATGTTAGTGATTACATCTTGAGAAGAGAATGCAGAGGCAAACAAATACCCACACTCTGTTGAGGTCACTGATTTCTCACTTCAGTAAGAGAAGGTGAACTGATCAAGGACAAAAACAGATAAGTAGGTCTTGGTCAATATCCGCAAAAAATCTGGAGAAATGCACGTACCCATTACTGTCACATGACGGACCTGACAGAATAACCAAGCAAAATCTGTACAAACCTACAAAAAAAAAAAAAAATATTCAATTAGTGAGGACTTTTTATTTATTTTTTTTTTTAGAGACGAAGTCTCACTCTGTCGCCCAGGCTGGAATGCAGTGGCATAATCTCGACTCACTGCAACCACCATCTCCTGGGTTCAAGCAATTCTCCTGCCTCAGCCTCCCGAGTAGCTGGGATTACAGGTGCCCACCACCACACCCAGCTAATTTCTGTATTTTTAATAGAGACAGGGTTTCACTATGTTGGCCAGGCTGGTCTTGAACTACTGATCTCAAGTGATCTGCCCACCTCAGCCTCCCAAAGTGCTGGGATTACAGGCATGAGCCACCATGCCCAGCCAATTGTGAGGACTTTGTAGGGAAACGGTTTGGCTATTATAATCTAAGCCCAGAAGGCCAGATGCAGTGGCTCACGCCTGTAATCCCAGTACTTTGGGAGGCCGAGGTGGGCAGATCACAAGGTCAGGAGTTTGTGACCAGCCTGTCCAACATGGTGAAACCCCATCTCTACTAAAAATACAAAAATTAGCCAGGCATGGTGGTATGCACCTGTAGTCCAAGCTATTCAGGAGGCTAAGGTAGGAGAATCGCTTGAACCCGGGAGGTGGAGGCTGCAGCGAGCCAAGATCACGCCATTGTACTCCAGCCTGGACAACAGAGTAAGACTGTCTCACAAAAAAAAAAAAAAAAAAACCTAAGCCCAGAAGTCAAAGACCACACTCTGGTTTTCTTTCCCTGTGAGAATGTAATTAGACCTGCATTCATACTCTAACAGAGCAGTTAAGAGACCAAATCAGAAAAAGACTACAAAATGGCTTTGCAACATATTATCATCACCCAGCCATACAAATCTCCAAATTTTACCCAAGATGCCATTATCCTGACTAAATCTTAGTTACTGTCAAAATTACAAATGTAGGCTGGGCGTAGTGGCTAATGCCTGTAATCCCAGCACTTTGAGAGGCTGAGGCAGGAGGATAACTTGAGGCCAGGAGTTCAGGACCAGCCTGGGCAACACAGTGAGACCACTGTCTCTATACAAAAACTTAAAAATTAGCCAGATGTGGTGGCGCATGCCTGTGGTCCCAGCTACTTGGGAGGCTGACGCAGGAGGATTGCTTAAGCCCAGGAGTTCGAGGCTGCAATGAGCCATGATTGTGCCACTGCATTCCAGCCTGGGTGACAGGGCAAGACTCTGGCTCAAAAAAGAAAAAAAAAGTTACAAATGCATGCATGGGCTCTTCATTCCAGCAATTCTACTGGTGGAATTTCTCCTCCTGACATATTTCTACTCATACTGAGGGAAATATAATGATTTTTATTATAGCTCCATTTGTAACAACAATTAGAGACAACCTAAAATATCTGTCATTAGGGCCCTGGTGAAATAAAACAGGACTGAGAGTCGTAGGGGCATCTAGGCAGATGGGACAGGGGTGGGAGACAGGCTTTCGCTGCATAACTTTAAATGTATGTTTAAATTTCGAATTAGGTGAAAATCTTCCAAAAATTAAATCTAAACACTTGGGGAGGGAGGAGGGGAATTTGAACATACCTTTAATCTCCAGAAGGTGGTATCCATGCCTGCCCCAAGGTTGACAATTTGACAATGACATTCTGTCTTCCGTAGAAACTCCTTTATAAGCTGACTGACACCATGGACTCGAGCAAAATATCCTGGGCGGGGGGGTGGGTGGGCACAGAAACAAGCTATCACCCAGTGATGACAGAAATTATCCCTGTGAAGCCCACCCTAGGAGAAGAGCAAAACAGAAAGCATGCGCCCTTCTGCAGTGTCAGAGGTTACTCTGCAGACTCTATGGGAGAAATTGCAACTTTCAAATTCTTTTTTTTTTTTTTTTTTTTTTGTTAAAGGCATCTGAACCAAGGTAAGTACAATCTATTTCATGAAGCAATTAACTACCTTTGAAAAAATGAGCTATAGTTTTATGTATGAAAAATAAGTGTTTGACATTGAAACATCTGAAGTCCATCTTGGAAACGTGACTTTCATGGCTATAGTGAAAGCTACTCTGGACTCGGGTAACCCTGAAAATTGTGAGATCGTATGAAAAATAATATTATGGGTCAGGAAACTGAGCAGATGAATGTTAACACAAAGAAAGCTGTATTTGTTAACCTGTTCCCTTCACCTCCACCCTGAATGGGTTAGTCTCTATGTAAAATGGGGGTCACACAGAAGACCAGCAAATTGCTGCCTAATAAAATGGCTTGCTACTAAAAACACAAAAATTAGCCAGGCATGGTGGTGCACAACTGTAATCCCAGCTTCTTGGGAGGATGGACCACAAGAATTGCTTGAACCCAGGAGGCAGAGGTTGCAGTGGCCCAAGATTGCGCCACTGTTAAGCTTTCGGGTGGAGGGTTGGGGAAAAGGAGATGGGAAATAAAGAAGAAAAGACCACAAGGTCTGTCTGTGCTCTAAAACAATGCTGCTCAAAGTATGTGCATGGCTGTTAACAGTATGTGACTATTTTAAGAAAAAAATCTGATAGCATTTAGAAACCTTATTACAATTTGACAGAGGAATTTCAAGTCTGTTCAATCTACTAATAAATGATTTGAAATTGTACATTGTATGTCATTTTCATTTTATTTTTCTAGATCATTTCTATTGTATTTTACAGAGATATCATCCGCAATGGATTGGACATTGGGGGAAAAATGTCCTCACCATACACCATTTGGGAGGCACTCTCCAATCTGGCTGCATTCTAAAGGTTCAAATCCAGGGTAGAAGAGAGGGGTGCTGCCAGGGTGTGGGGTGGGGGTCTTTGTCTGTGCAGCATTTGTTAGGAAATCTGCCTCAAGAGCAGGGGAGGGAATGCAAAATAAAATTTCATGTCTTTGTTTTCAGAAACCACCACTTTAATATTTCTTGGCATTACTTATAGAACCCACCTACAGGATCCAACTTGAGGGCCAAGATTCCCTGCACACACAAGAATTATGGTCATTCGGTCAATTTCTCAATCTGGCTGAGAATAAGGCAGGCTCCTGTCTCAAAGCCTTTGACTTCCTTGATAGAAATTATCTGCAGAGCCTAATAGTGTCATTAACACTAAAATAAGGCAACAAAAAGTACTTCTCCATCTCTTCCCTCTCAGGCTTTACACTGCTAAGCCAGAATGGAGCTGAATGACTACCTTTCCTGCATACTCTGCTGTCTGGGAAAGAGGAACTGGGGACTTAACACATTCAGGCTGCTGCCAATCAAATGTTGCACATGGCACATGCACATCCAGATAGAGACTTCTCTTTACGCTCTGGAGTTTCTAAGGGGCAGGCATCTGAAACCATATTCTAGCTATGTTCTGGAACAAGTTGCCTGTTGGTGCGAGCTTCAAAATAAATAAATACTTAAATGGCCAGCCCTATTCATACTGTGAGCCGGGGAGGAAAATAAATCTACTGAAGACTTTTTTTTGAGACAGGTTCTCACTCTGTCACCCAAGATGGAATGCAGTGGTACAATCTTGGCTCACTGCAGCTTCGATTGCCTAAGCTCTAGTGATCTTCCCACCTCAGCCTCCCAAGTAGCTGGGACTACAGAAACATGCCACCACACCTGGCTAATTTTTTATTTTTTGTAGAGACAAGGTTTCACCATGTTGCCCAGGCTGGTCTTGAACTCCTGAGGTCAAGTGATCTACCTGCCTCGGCCTCCCAAAGTGTTAGGATTACAGATGTGAGCCACCACACCCAACCCTGTTGAAGAATCTTTTTTTTTTTTTTTTTTGAAACGGAGTCTGGCTCTGTCACCCAGGCTGGAGTGCAGTGGCGCGATCTCAGCTCACTGCAAGCTCTGACTCCCGGGTTCACGCCATTCTCCTGCCTCAGCCTCCCGAGTAGCTGAGACTACAGGCGCCCGCCACCACGCCTGGCTAATTTTTTGTATTTTTAGTAGAGATAGGGTTTCACTGTGTTAGCCAGATGGTCTCGATCTCCTGACCTGCCCACCTCGGCCTCCCAAAGTGTTCGGATTACAGGCGCGAGCCACCGCGCCCAGCCCTGTTGAAGAATCTTAAGGGCCAAATCTCCTAGGCCTAGGCCTACTGCTGTCAGCACCTCTGAGCCCTCCCTCATCTGAGAATTACCAGGTCTCACAACACTTTCCCTCCCGCCCACAGTGAGGAATGTCAACAAAGCTATAAAAGACTCACGTCCTCTAGACTTAAAACCCTCAAGCTGTGCAACTGGGCAGAAATCCTCAATTTCTATCCTTAGGGAAGATTCATATACACAGACAAGAGGTGTGAAAACTAAGATATGCTCAGCCTGAAATATACAAAAGCCTTTGGAATGTCTCCTTATAGAAGAACCCAATTAAATCCACATAATTAGTCCACACACCTAGATGAGCCATAGGCAACCAACCAACCAGAGGAAAAGTCTGATGTAAACTCTGAGACTCTCCTCCTCATACCTGTACTATAAAGCAGTTTCTCCGTATTTATCCAACTAGTGTAGGAATACAAATGTGAAAAATAAAGCTTTATGTATTTTTTTCACTGGGAAAAAAAAGTGATTCCTGATAGGGACAGTTTATAGTGAAAGATATTTAAATGGGCTTCAAACATATGAAAATGAGCCTCAACGTCACAAGAGAAATATTTTAAAAATTGCAATAAGATGCCGTTTTTCACAAGACAGATTAACAAAGATTAAAACTTTTTCCAATTCATTAAATTTAATAAAATTTCAAAAACTATTGTGATTTTAATGTGGGAGTAGATATTGTGTTCTTTTTTTTTCTTTTTTAATTTAAGTTCCAGGATACACATGCAGAATGTGCAGGTTTGTTACATAGGTATACATATGCCATGGTGGTTTGTGCACTCATCAACCCGTCATCTAGATTTTAAGCCCCGCATGCACCAGGTATTTATCCTAATGCTCTCCCTCCCCTTGCCCCCCACCCCTGACAGGCCCCAGTGTGTGATGTTCCCCTCTCTGTGTCCATGTGTTCTCACTGCTCAACTCCCATTTATGAGTGAGAACATGTGGTGTTTGGTTTTCTGTTCCTCTGTTAGTTTGCTAAGAATGGCTTCCAGCTTCATCCATGTCCCTGCAAAGGACATGATCTCATTCCTTTTTATGGCTGCAAACAAGTTTTATAACACATCGTGTTGGTGAGGATCTGGGGAAATAAGCAGTTTTGCGCATAGCTGGAAAGGGAGCACACCACGACTTCCTTCAAGAATGAACCCCTAAAACCTCAGGCAGCTGATGAGGTACTGTTGGGGAAGGAGATGGTCACTTGCCTCTGTTGATTTCAGGGGCTTTCCTCTCTTTAGACAGCCTCACAAAGTGCTGGATGTAAGGGTCATGCCAGTAGCCAATGCTTACTGCAAACCTGGAAGGGAGAAAAAAGGAGAAAGGTGAGTAGAGATTGAGTAGGTTCAGACCAAGGTCCACTGCCATGCTCCCAGGAACCAGGTCAAGGAACTCGACGAAAAACAACCATCCACCTCAAAAGGCCAAGTGCACATTTAGTGCCCCATTACACATGCGAAGACGCAGCCATCCATTCATCTTTATGTTCACATTATACCACCCATCACATTTTCCACAGTGGGCCTTCTCACTCCCTTTCCTCATATTGCTAATTCACTTCCCAGGATCCTACATAGCAAATAACCTCACTTCATGCTTCATACAGAAGATGTGCAGCCATTTATTCACTCTGCAAACTCAAGGCCAGAGCTAGTCAGTTAATTCACTAAATGAAAAAGCCTGTGCCCAGAGGAAGGGAGACTCAGAAACACTTGACAAACAACATGAATTAACCCAAGTGTTTCTCCTGACTCTGTATTAGGTGCCAATCATTTCACTCTTCTTAGGGATGTCATAGTGGGGAAGCTAGGAAGAAATAAACAAAGCAAGCACGAACAAAACAATGTGGAAAATGCCACAGTAGCCTTAATTCTCTCTAGCCAGTCTATACTACAAGGAGTTAAGGCTTTGTTTAGCGCAGGAAGCCTTCTTGCAACCATGAGTAGAACCAGCTTTAGGACGACTGAGGAGTCATGAAAAGAACCTGGATCCCGAAGGCCATGCTCAGCTGCTCTGGGCCTGCAGACTGCTCTACCTCTGCACATCGATTTTGTGAGATAATAAGTGCCTTCACCCTTTTAGCCAATTTGAGTCAGGCTTCTGTTACTTGCAGCCCAAGGCATCCTAATGATACCCTGAGTAATGCCCCCATTTCTTGTTGCCTGCTAAGCAAGGTGAAATTAAGGGTATGGGTGTGTCATGTCTCTCAGCTTCTAGAAGCAGATAATATAGCTTTAAATCTGCTACTAAGGCTTACCTCTGGCCTGACTACAATAAGTGTTGAATTCTGCACAATCTCCCAACCTCTTTCATCCATAGACACCCAAAAGGAAGCACATGTTCAGCTGCTCCATGCAGCAACTCACCACAGAAACATGGAAAATACTCACTAATGGACACGATCTGTTATACAAGCCCAGACTGTCCAAGGAAAACAGCATACCACACAGTTTTATAACAGTATACTTAAAAAAATGGTTTTCAGTTAGTCATGACCCATTAATACAATAAAATCAATTCGTTTGCAAACCTGCATTACTTTTTTAAATGTTGAACAAAGTAAAATAAAAAATAGGATGCATTACATATAGTAAGGATTAAGATATTCATGACGCTTACTCCCGGCTTCAAGTGATTCTCCAACCTCCGCCTCCCAAGGTGCTGAGATTACAGGCGTGAGTAACCATGCCCAGCCTATTTTTGTTTCAAGTGTGTGTTGAGTGTGCAAGTGCAATGAAAAATGTATTTTCTCTATGTGGTTGGCAGTTTGGGAAATACTGATTTCAAAGAAATCATATAGCGTCATCTAGTGGTAAAAGCCACATCTGCAGTTGAAACAAGAATGGTAGCCCAGTAACCCACAGATGAGAATACTCATCCCACAGTTTTAAGGATCGGAAGGGACCTTAGAAATGATCTCGTCAACCCTAACATCCAGTGCAAGAACCAATGCAGCAACATCAAGTCACTGCTTGACTACTACTTCCCCAAGGAAGGCACTCGCCCCACTGCTAAGCAGCTCTGTTGAAAACCTGATCAATTTGCCTCCCTCTGGAAGCCAAAACTTGTTGGACTCTTGGATAATAAAGAGCAGGTTCTATCCTCTCACCTCCGGATTCTTTACACTATTTAATAAGACTAGTGTAGTCAAGGAACATGTGCATGTCTGCCAAGTGCTAGGCACTGGGGGTACAGTGGTAAACAAGGAGGGAAAGGAGAGGCAGATAATTACAAGATGATGAGGAATGAAGGCAGTGACTCACAGAAAGGATGAAGGTGACAGGGGGAGGCCTCTCTCAGAAGGGGATGGCCATGGTGAGCCCTGGAGAATGGGAGAGTCAGGTGTCCAAAAGGCATTCCACACAGGAGGAAGGGCAGGCAGAAAGGCTTGGGGAACACACCTGAGCATCCAGTACAGAGAGGAGGCAGGGAGGCCAGAGGACAGTAAGAAACTGGAGAGGAGGCCAGAGGGAGAAGCAGGCTCAGGACGCAGGGCCTGGCGGTCTTCTGGGACTGACCTCAGGAGCACCCTGTCCGTGGTCACAGTGGTGCACAGTGGTAAGATGCACGGGTCCATAATGCAAACACACCCAGCCAGCAACTCCCACCAGATCCCACCTCCCAGTGCCCCTAACACTTTCCACCTCCCACTCCACAAGCCCAGGTGACAACAACAGGTTTCCATGCGCTCTAGGAAGGATCTCACTGTCCAGCCTATCAGAGTGGCCAAGATGAAAGATTTGCCACCCAGTGTTGGGCAGTGAGGAGGAGAGTGCTGCCGGGTGCTGCTGATGGGAGTTCTGAAGGGAGACAAGCAACAAGTTTCAGGATTTACAGGACATCAGCTGGAGAGTAAGTGAACCAACTGCTGAACAAATTGGCAACAAAACTTATTATTATATCATTATTATTATTATTATTTGAGATGGAGTTTTGCTCTTGTTGTCCAGGCTGGAGTGCAATGGCATGATCTCGGCTCACTGCGACCTCCATCTTCCAGTTTCAAGCGATTCTCCTGCCTCAGCCTCCCGAGTAGCTGAGATTACAGGCGCCCGCCACCACGCCTGGCTAATTTTTGTATTTTTAGTAGAGATGGGGTTTCACCATCTTGGGCAGGCTGGTCTCAAACTCCTGATGTCATGATCCACCCGCCTCAGCCTCCCAAAGTGCTGGTATTACAGGTGTGAGCCACCGCGCCTGGCCCAACAAAACTATTATTTAATCTAATTTGGTTTTGGAGAGGGATAGGGAAGAGGGCACTCAAGCTGCCGGAACCTTAAACTGGCACAATCATACTGCAAGGCACTGTGATGACAAGTATAAAAGGCCTGAAACACATGCATACACAATGACTACACAATCCCATTTCTAGGACTTAATCCTAAGAAAATCATCAAGAATGGGCACAAAGATTTCTCTGTAGGAACACTGAACACAGAGTTATAGTATCAGGTGAACAAACCCAATTACAAAATTGTATGTACAGGATGTTCCCAATTTTGTTAGAGAATACATACACATGCAAGGCTGCCCACAGCCGACACCAAAATGTTAATACACTGTTATCTCTGCACCCTGCATGACACTGCATCTAGTTCTGCCTGTCAATTTCCATTACACGTCTCTTCTCCCAAAACCCAGAGACCATCACTTCTATTTGCATATCCTGATCTCATATTTAAAGCCCAGATTCAAAGAATAAAACATCTCAGATTTGGAAAGACCTCAAAGATTTTCCCAGTTTTCTTTTAATCCATAAATGCTTTCAGTTTCCATGACATTCACGTGCCACCTGTTCAATTTAATGTGTCTTTAAATCACTCACTTTTTAAAAATTCTTAGGTTTGAGGTGCTGCCTAATATTTTCTGCTAACACAACACTGTAATAAATAGCTAACTACGAAAATGATAAGCATCTGTGTAACACCTAAAATCATCTCACTTTCCTCCCACGGGAAAGACAGATCTGGTCCAACCACCTAATGCTTCATTCAAGAAGCATTTACTGACTGCTCCTATCTCCACGAGCGTCAACTCGAACAACGGGGCCTTCTTCTGAAAGGTGTGAAATCCCCTCCAACAGGCATTTCCTCATCTGAGGCGTCAAAGAATGAAAAGGGGCCTCCCTGCTCAACTGGCCTATAAGATAAGCCTGGAGCCTCATTTACGTCTTTAATCAACAGTCACCAAGTGCTTACTATGTGCCAGGCATTATTCCAAATGCTTGACAAAATATGAATACACACAAATAGGAACCCTCATAAGATCCCACAAGGCAGGCTCGGCTTTACAGATTGAAGTCAGTTACATCAGCTACGGAACTTAATTCTATAAACATAGAGAACTGAAGGTTTAATGTAGGTGTTCAAATTTACTCACCTGGATTTAAATCTGCCCCCATACACACTTGCTTTTTTCCCTCATAACACTTGAGTTGCTTAAATGATGTGTGTGTTTGTCTGTATACATGTACACGTAAGCCATGTGTTGCTTAAAGATGAGGATAGATTCTGAAAAACATGCTATTAGGCAATTGTTGTGTAAACATCACAGAGTGCACTTACACAAAGCTAGACGGTACAGCCCACTACACACCTAGACTACAAGGTATAGCTATTCCTCCGAGGCTACAAACCTCTACAGCACACTGTACCAAATAATGTATACAACTATAACACAATGATAAGTATCTAAACACAGCTAACTTAGAAAAGGTACCATATCTACGGATCACTTGAGGTCAGGAGCTCAAAACCAGCCTGGCCAACATGATGAAACGCTGAGTCTATTAAAAATACAAAAATTAGCCAGGTGTGGTGGCAGGTGTTTGTAATCCCAGCTACTCAGGAGGCTGAGGCACAAGAATCACTTGAAACCAGGGGGCAGAGGTTGCAGTGAGCCGAGACTGTGCCACTGCACTCCAGCCTGGGTGACAAGAGCAAGACTGTCTCAAAAAAAAAAAAAAAAAGTACCATATCTCAACATAGCTAAACACAGAAAAGGTACAGTAAAAATACAGGACAAAACATAAAAAACGGGCCAGGCATGGTGGCTCGCGCCTGTAATCCCAGCACTTTGGAAGACTGAGGCAGATGGATCACCTGAGGTCAGGAGTTCAAGACCAGCCTGACCAATATGATGAAACCTTGTCTCTACTAAAAATACAAAAATTATCCGGGCGTGGTGGCATGCACCTGTAATCCCAGCTACTCGGGAGGCTAAGACAGGAGAATCGCTTGAACCCAGGAAGCAGAGGTTGCAGTGAGCTGAGATTGAGCCATTGCACTCCAGCCTAGGAAACAAGAGTGAAACTCTGTCTGAAAAAAAAAAAAAAAAAAAAAAATTTTATATATATATATATATATATATATATATATATAAAATGGTCCCCCCTATACAGGGCACTTGCCATGAATGGAGCTTGCAAGGCTGGAAGTTGCTGTGGATGAGTGAGTGACTGACTGGTGAGTGAATGTGAAGGCCTAGGACATTGCTATACAATATTATAAGCTTTCAAAACAATGTACACTCAGGCTACGCTAAACTTACACAATTTTTCTTTCTCTAATAATAAGTTTATCTTAGCTTATTGTAATTTTTTTAACTTAAATTTAAACTTTTTCAACTTTTTACTCTTCTATAATAACAGGTCTACTGTGTAGAGTTTCCTGAAAAGATACTGCTTTCCTGATGAAAGGAAATGGACTCTTGAGAGACAGATGTCCCTTCCTAGGATTCTTTCTCTTTCTTCTTCCCTCCTGGAGCAAAGCTGCTCAAATGGACTAAGAATACTCAGCAATTCCCTGGTAAAAACCTATCCTTACCCCTGCGAAACAAGCTGTGGGAACTCTGACTCAATTTACAACTAAAAACCTTTGGAAGTCAACATTTTGAGCTATCAGATTGAAAGAAAGAAAGAAAGCAATTTAGGTCGGGCGTAGTGGCTCACACTTGTAATCCCAGCATTTTGGGAAGCTGAGGTGGGCGGATCACCTGAGGTCAGGAGTTCAAGACCAGCCTGGTCAATATGGTGAAACCCCGTCTCTACTAAAAACACAAAAAATTAGCCACACGTGGTGGCTCATGCCTGTAATCCCAGCTACAAGGAAGGCTGAGGCAGGAGAATCGCTTGAACCTGGGAGGCAGAGGTTGCGGTGAGCCGAGCTTGCACCACTGCACTCCAGCCTGGGTGACAGAGCGAGACTCAGTCACAAAAAAAAAAAAAAAAAAAAAAAAGAAAGCAATTTAACGGGAAGTCAAGGATGAAACACATTGCAATGTTAAAGTGTAAATAAGAATGTAGTGTATAAGGCTGGGTGTGGTGGCTCACACCTGTGATCCCAACACTTTCAGAGGCTGAGGCGGGTGTTCGAGGTCAGGAGTTCGAGACCAGCCTGGCCAACATGGCAAAACCCCATCTCTACTAAAAATACAGAAATTAGCTGGGCATGGTGGTGCATGTCTGTAATCCCAGCTTCTCAAGAGGCTAAGGCAGGATAATCACTTGAACCCGGGAGGTGGAGGTTGCAGTGAGCCAAGATTGCACCACTGCACTCCAGCCTGTGCAACAGAGCGAGACTCTGTCACGAAAAAAAAAAAAAAAAGAATTTATATATAATACAAGTGTTGTCTCAAATCAATGGGGAAATACAGACCATTCAATAGTTGGTATGGGGACAAATGGCTAATGATGTGGAATAAAATTAACACTGCAAACACTAAAAAAGACAGATGAACAAGCCAACCATAAAACCAAAGCCAGAAAAATGATAAAAGATAAGTTGTAATAATTGGAAATAGCCTAAGCATTGCCCAAAACTCACAACCTATAAAGGTAAAGATTGTCAGATTTCGCCTCATAAAGATTTAAAACTTCTGAAGCTGGGCACAGTGGCAAGTGCCTATTTCCCAGCTACGTAGGAGATTGAGGCAGGAGGATCACTTGAGCCCAGGAGTTCGAGACCAGCCTGGGCAACACAGCAAGATCCTGTCTCAAAATAAAGAAAAAAAGATTTACAATTTCTGAATTATGAAATGTGGACCAAGAGACAAGCATCAGCTTGACAGAAAATACTGCAACCAAAGCAGAGGTAAAGGATAACTATGCCTGAAATAAAATGTTCTTACAAATCAGCAAGAAAAATACAACTAAACAAGACACAACAAACAGCCCAACAGGAAATAACATGGGCTGGAAGCAGTGGCTCGCACCTGTAATCCCAACACTTTGGAGGTCAAGGAGGGCAGATCACTTGAGCCCAGGAGTTCAAGACCAGCCTGGGCAACAAAGTGAGACCCCATCTCTATAAAAAATAAAAACATAAAAATAAATAAAACAACATAGTCAGGCAAGGTAGTGCATACCTGTGATCCCAGCTACTCGGGAGGGTGAGGTGGGAGGATCGCTTGAGGAACCAGGGAGGTCAAGGCTGCAGTGACCCAAGATTGTGCCACTGCTCTCCAGCCTGGGCGACAGAGTGAGACTGTCTCAAACAATAATAATAATAATAATAATCAGGAGAGAAGGTTCACATAAGAAATATCAATGACAGTGAGCAGATTTTAAATGCTCAGCCTCATGAGTGATTATAGGATAGAAATTAAAGAGACAGCCTATTTTCTACCCAGCAGCTGGTAAACAACAAAAGACACTGAGACTATTCAATAATTAGCATGGCATTCACCACAGGTAGGTACAACTGATATAACCTCTTTCAAGAAGCATTTTGCAGAAACTTCTCCCTGGAAATCTATTTCACAAGAAAATTCACACACACGTGCAAAAATGCTGATCACAACACTATTTTCAGAGCAAAACCAGAGCCACCTAAATGATGAACAACCGAAGAGTGGCCAAAGTACGAACCTGCAGAACACTGTGCAGCCATTAAAAACAATGAGGCAGATCTCTGTGAAATGACATGGACAATATGCTCCTATTAAGCCACTGATATGGTTTGGCTGTGTCCTCACCCAAAATCTCACCCTGAATTGTAATCCCCATAATCCCTACATGTCAAGGGCAGGACCAAGTGGAGGTAACTGGATCATGGGGACTGTTTCCCCCATGCTGTTCTCATGTCACGAGATCTGATGCTTTTACAAACAACTGGCATTTCCCCTGCTAGCACTCACTCCGCCCTGCCACCCTCTGAAGAAGGTACCTGCGTCTCCTTTGCCTTCCGCCATGACTGTAAGTTTCCTGAGGCCTAGCAATGGGAACTGAGTCAATTAAATCTTTTTCCTTTATAAATTACTCAGTCTCAGGTATTTCTTCATAGCAGTATGAGAACAAACTAATACAGCCATTAAGGGGAGAAAAAAGAACTCACTCTTCTGTCATTAAAAAATTAACCTTTTAAGAGAAAAAAATAATTTGAAATTGATATTTTTTTTCTTTTTTTTTTTTTGAGATGGAGTCTCACACTCTGTCACCAGGCTGGGGTGCAGTGGCGTGATCTCGGCTCACTGCAACCTCTGACTGCCGGGTTCAAGCAATTCTCCTGACTCAGCCTCCCAAGTAGCTGGGATTACAGGCTCCCACCACCACCCCCAGCTAATTTTTGTATTTTTAGTAGAGACGGGGTTTCACCATGTTGGCCAGGATGGTCTCAATCTCCTGACCTCGTGATCTGCCTGCCTCAGCCTCCCAAAGTGTTGGGATTACAGGCGTAAGCCACCACGCCTGGCCAAAATTGATATTCTTGATGTAAAAATCATCAACTTCGGCAAACACATCCCAAAATTTAATCTGCTCCTTAAAAAAATGAAAACAAGGCCAAGTGTGTTGGCTCATGCCTATAATCCTAGCACTTTGGGAGGCCAAGGTGGGAGGATTGCTTGAGGCCCAGGAGTTTGAGACCAGTCTAGGCAACATGGCAAAACCCCGTCTCTACAAAAAAAAAATACAAAAATCAGCCAGGCCTGGTGACGCATTCCTACGGTCCCAGCTACTCGGGACACTGAGGTGGGAGGATCACCTGAGCCCAGGGAGGTCAAGGCTGTAGTAAGCTGTGAGTATACCACTGCCCTCCACCCTAGGCCACAGAGTAAGACCTCATCTCAAAAAAAAAAAAAGAAAAGAAAAAAAAGAAAACAAGGCCAGGCACGGTGTCTCACGCCTGTAATCCAAGCCCTTTGGGAAGCCAAGGCAGGCGGATCACTTGAGGTCAGGAGTTCGAGAACAGCCTGGCTTCATGGTGAAAGCCCGTCTCTACTAAAAAATACAAAAATTAGCCAGGTGTGGTGGCGCATGCCTGTAATCCCAGCTACTTGGGAGGCTGAGGCATGAGAATCACTTGAACCTGGGAGGCAGATGTTGCAGTGAGCCGAGATCACGCCACTGTACTCCAGCTTGGGTGACAGAGTGAGACTCTGTCTCAAAAAAAAAAAGAGAAAACACATATAGGAGGCTGAAACAGAAAAACTGAAGGAGCAATCTGCAGTGAGAATCACGCCACTGTACTCCAGCTTGGGTGACAGAGTGAGACTCTATCTCAAAAAAAAAAAAAAAAAAAAAAAAATAGAAAAAAAAGAAATCAAAAACCATAAAATTTAAATTAGCCGGGCGCGGTGGCACGTGCCTGTAATTCCAGCACTTGGGAGGCTGAGGCAGGAGAATCGCTTGAACCTGGGAGGCAGAGGTTGCAGTGAGCCGAGATCGCACCGTTGCACTCCAGCCTGGGCAACAAGAGTGAAACTCCGTCTCAAAAAAAAAAAAAAAAAAAAAAAAAAAAAACCCATAAAATTTCACTTTATTGATGGACAAAGTTTTTTGTTTTTTTGTTTTTTTGTTTTTTTGAGACAGTCTTGCTCTGTCGCCCAGGCTGGAGTGCAGTGGTGCAATCTTGGCTCACTGCAACCTCCGCCTCTTGGGTTCAAGTGATTCTCCTGCCTCAGCCTCCCAAGTAGCTGGGACTACAGGCACCTGCCGCCACACCCAGGTAATTTTTTGTATTTTTAGTAGAGACGGGATTTCACCATGTTAGCCAGGATGGTCTCCATCTCCTGACCTCATAATCTGCCTGCCTCAGCCTCCCAAAGTGCTGGGATTACAGGCGTGAGCCACTGCACCTGGACTGATAGACAAGTTTTACAGCTAATTTATGTTTAACAGAATGTTCTAGCTCTGAAGTGGCATGTCTTCTCTGGGGATGGAAAGCAGCACCTGCCTTGAAAATATTTCAGATCACAATCTCGACCTTACTCTCTGGGGCATAGCTAAGAAGATGCCATCAGGATGCAGGAAAGGCCTTGGGCTAAGCCGTGAGGAAAAACTTGGCTTTGTGGAGAGACCCTGTGACCTGCTAAAGGGGAGAACATTTTTCCATGCAGCTGAAAATGAGATTAAGTTCTATAATTTTCACAATGAAATTTCAGCCTTATAAGCCCAACACATAGACCACTAAAAGTCAGTAAAACGGAAAACCAGAATGTTAAGACCTCATCAGGAAATACAATCTTGAACATGTGTGCTCAGTTCCTGTCACTGTGGCCAGCTGACAAATACAGCTCATGTGGCACAAAGGTAGGAATGGACTGTGCTCGGGATCGCATCTATTCCAGTGCAGAGATGAACACTAGGCACTTTCCAAATTACAACTGGGCCGATGACCACCAAGAAGATGAACAGGGTGTTATGAGAACATTTAACAGAAGCTAGATCTTGTCTGCGAGTGTCAGAGAGGCCTCTTGGAGTGAGCCACATTTGAGCTAAGCCAAAAACCTTGGAGTCATCTTGGGCCCCTCAGTCTCGCCCCATATCCACTCCGCCAGAATATTCTATCAACTCCACCTTCAAAATGCACCCAGAATCTGATACATTCTCAGCACCTCCATCACCACTATCCTGATCCAAGCACCAGCCTGTCTCACAGGGGACACCCCCACAGCCGACTAACTGATCCTGCCTCTGTCCTCACCCCGGCAGTCTGCTCCTAACGGAGGCTGAAGCAATGCTGTTAAAACCAAGTCAGGCCACCTCACTCTTCAGTTCCAAATGCTCCAACAGCTCCCATCCCACTGAGAGGAAAAGTCGGGTCCTTACAAGAGCCTCCCTTGCGTGACCTGCAGCATCTGCCCCCGCCTCCTGCGCCCATGCTCTCCCAGATCTATCCTGCACTCTTCCCCATCCCTCACCCTGGTCTTGCTCCTGGAACAGGTCAGGCTGGCTCTTGCCTCAGGGCCTTTCTACTCTCCTGCTTCTCTCTGCTGGGCACTGCTTCCCCAGACACCCAGAGGGCTCACTCCCTGCCCCCTGCAAGTCTTTCCTCTGTACTGACCTCAGTGAGGCCTTCCCTGGCCACCCCATCTCAGATGACAACTCCTTCCAACACACCCACTGCATCTCCCACCACCATCTCACACGCCACATATCGTGCTGATTTGTTTCCTGGCTATTCCCCACCCACCCCCACTCCAGGAACCAACGCTCCATAAGAGCAGCATCCTGTGTTTGGCTCACTTATGCACTGGCAGGGTCTAGGACAGCACCTCCATAACCGAAGCAGGCACTCAACAAAGAATGTAGAGTGAATGCACTAACCTAGGAGATAATGTGGAACTAAACAGGCAAGGGAGGGTGGAGGAAGTGTTCCAGGCAGAGGGAATGGCATGCTCCAGGGCCCCGAGGATGGAAGAAACAGGGCATATTACATGAACTGAAAGGATGGCAGTGACGAGGGAGGGAAGTGTGGTATGAAGTGAGGCTGGGGAAGTACACAGAGCAGGCTGGGCCCTGTAGCCCACGTAAGAAATGTTGGTCTTTTTCTAATGGCAACAGGAGGCCATTAAGCTAGGGAGTGACATGATCAAATGGGCCTTTTACAAATCTCTGGCTTCAGTGTGAGATACAGATTTGAGGGAGGTAACAGTGACCGGGAGAGCCCATTTGGGAGACTAGTACCATAGTTCAGATCACAGATGGCAGAAACAGAGGTTGAGGAAAGTTGATTCCTTTCCTTACTTAGCCAAATAATTCCCTCATCCCCTAAATACTTAGCAGATAAAAGTTAACAGGACTGGGTGACTGACTGCACAAGAGGGCAAGTAAAAGGGCAGTTCCAAGATGATGTCAATTTTTTTTTTTTTTTTGAGACGGAGTCTCCCTCTGTTACCCAGGCCGGAGTACAGTAGTACAATCCCAGTACTCTGCAACCTCTACTTTGCCGGTTCAAGTGATTCTCCTGCTTCAGCCTCCCAATAGCTGGGATTACAGGCACACGCCACCACGCCCAGTTAATTTTTGTATTTTTAGTAGAGATGGGGTTTCACCATGTTGGCCAGGTTGGTCTAAAACTTCTGACCTCAGGTGATCCACCCACCTTGGCTCCAAAAGTGCTAGGATTACAGGTGTAAGCCACCACACCTGGCCTTAACTTGTGAACTGAATAAACCATGACACCATTCACTGAGTTGCAGCTTGGGAATGGCAGGGAGAACACAGGAGCTGATATGAAGCAGTTTTGGAAATAGTTAACTGGAGGTAATACTGAGACATCCAAGTGGAGATGTCCAGCTGGCGGCCTATCAGGCTAGAGTGAGCAGATCATGAAAAGGTACAGTATGTATGTCATGCAACAAAGTGCAGATGTTTACCTTGCAGCTGATGGGGAATCAAAAGGTTTTTAGGTGAGTGACAGAATAAGATTTGCGATCCTGACAATCACCCTGGCCAGCAGGTAAGAGCGCACTGCAACAGATCAGGTGAGTGAGGAGAGCCAAGCAAGGGCTATGGTTGTGGAAAAGAGAGGAAGATGTCCCTTTTGTCACCAACCCTACTCCCACGTAGCTGCTAGGAATTTTTCTAAAACACAAACCAAGATCATATCAGTTCTGCACTCAAAATCCCTTAGGATAAAACCCATACTCCTTGGGACCGTCCACGATTCACTGTCTGAGCAGCTTTCTAAGTTCTAACCTGCTACCCACTCCCTACTCTCTGTCAAGTTCACCTAATATACCACTCTACTCCAGTCTCCATGCCTCTGCTCCTGCTGCTGTCTTCTGCCTGGCAAACCCCAGTTTCTGGTTTATCTCTTTTTTTTTGTTTTCTGAGACAGGATCTCATTTTGTCACCCAGGCTGCAGTGCAGTGGCACAATCTCAGCTCACTGTAGCCTCGACCTCCTGGGCTCAAGTGATCTCCCACTTCAGCCCCAAGATAGATGGGACTACTGGCATGCACCACGACACTGGTTAATTTTTTGTATTTTTTTTGTGTGTGTGGAAAGGAGGTTTCCCCATGTTGCCCAGGCTGGTCTTGAACTCCTGAGCTCAGGTGATCCGCCTGCCTTGGCTTCTCCAAGTGCCAGGATTACCAGTTTATCTCTTTAACACCTCCTCCACTGTGGAAAAGAGAAGAGCGGCACTGACCTCCAGGACCTGGCCTGGTGCTGTGGGCCAGGCCCTAATGTTGTTGGAAGCTGGCTGGCACCCATAGGAAGGCCATGTTATTCTCCTGTTGGACATAAACAATCGCACAGACCACCCACACAAGGGCACTCTGCACCACTGATGACAGGAGACGAAACGAGACCACCTCATCATTTTGTCTAAGCAGAGAAAAAAGCAAGGTCACTGTGCCACCCACGGAATACCAGACATCTCTTTCTCCCAGCTGATAGAAGTGACTGTGGCTTCTTTACATGTTACAGCTTTAGCCTTACAGCAGCCAAATCTCCTTCTAGAAAAGATGGAGCTAATGGATAGAATTTTCCCACCTCCTTTCAGTACCCAACACAGGGAAAACCCCTTGACCTTCCCCCAAATCATCCAGCCAAAGCCCAGATCCTAAAGGTCTAACACCCTCTTACTGATGTGCCCCACAGTTCCTCATGGTGTGAGTTTTCCCTCCTTGCAACAAATAATAAACCCAGCTTGCTTAACCACAGGTGTTTCTGGTGGTCTTTATTGGAGGAATTCACAACTGTAAAAGTAAAAAAGGATGATTATGTTTCTTGAGGGAAGGCTGGGCATGGTGACTCATGCCTATAATCCCAGCACTTTGGGAGGCTGAGGCAGGTGGATCACCTGAGGTCAGGAGTTCGAGACCAGCCTGACCAACATGGTGAAACCCCTTCTCTACTAAAAATACAAAAATTAGCCAGGTGTGGTGGCAGGCGCCTGTAGTCCCAGCTACTCAGGAGGCTGAAGCAGGAGAATCACTTGAACCTGGGAGGGAGAGGTTGCAGTAAACCAACATCGCTCCACTGCACTCCAGCCTGGGCAACAAGAGCCAAACTCCCTCTCAAAACAAAACAAGTTTCTTTAGGGGAGGTTAAGGGAGTTTCATTCTAAGGGCTCCCATTTTCTATGTTAAGCAATAGCTGATATTATCTTGAGAATGAAAAAGGGGTGGGGTAAATCAGAAGTCTGAAGAAAGTGAAAAATGTCTGAATTAAGTATCCAGAGAAAGGGAGAGTGAGCTGATCTGAGAAACAAACTAGGATAGTCAGGTTCTGTTAAGGGCACAGTTGAGGTTGGCTGACATGATCATAGTGGCACCAAGCCACCCTACTGTGTGATTTCTATCACCTGTATTCAAGGCAAAAATGGATAGTTTGGTTAAACCAGCATTTTGGGTCTACTAAGACCAAAGGGCAAGGAAGATAAATGCACTGTCAACAGAATTACTGAGGGATGAAGGATGAACTCTAAGTAATCAATTAAGAGGTAACAGCAGAGGGAACATCTAAAAGACAGAAAACCACTGAGGTGCTGAGAAGAAATGGGCACAGCATGGGAAATAGAAAATAACTGGTCAAGTAACTTGGAAAAAGGGGTCAGGGCTGGAGAGTGTTGCACTCTCATCTGTGAGGCAGTGCAGCATCAGGATAAAAACACAGGGTATCACGGTGGGAATGGGTGACAGAATCAGACAGGAAGAGTTGATCACTGCAGATCAGGTGTTCAAGAAAGTGAGTGTCTCGTGCATAGGCTCCAAGTGGATGCTGAAGTCACCTAAGGTGAAGTCATGAACTGAGGTAGAGGACACTGTGGACCAGGCACCCCAGTCTTCCATGAATGAGGTGAATGATCAGGAGAAGGTGAACAACAGCAATCAGGAGGGCTCCAGCTGGGCAGGAAGGATCTCCATGGAATGAGATGGGGGACACACACAGGAGGACACAAAGCTCAAATACCTGATCCTGAGATACACAGGGGATGAGAAGAAGGAGGAGCCACAGGAGAGGGCTTCAAGAATGGGATATCCCTGGGGAAAGGTCAGGGTGAAGGCAAAGGGAGGGAGGGAATGGCTAAGGAGAGGCTAACGAAATAGAAGCTGATGTTGATTATCAGGTGGTAACTGCAGAGGACACAGTGAGGGGTTGGTGGGATGGTTGGGTCACAGGTAAACAAAAGAGGGGACAACAGACTCAGTGGCATAGTATGATGGACATCATAAGGAGAGCAGAGAAGGGAAGGAGAGTGGGCTACCATGAAAAGTGCTCAATTGATACCTATTGAGTCAAATGGAATTAGTGTAAACCTAATATATCCAACCAGAAAACTTCTGATACCACAAGTCCAGGATCATAATGATGACAATGAGGGGTGGTGATGACAGTAACTACCAATTCTGAACACCTCCGGTATGCCAAGCACTGTTGGAAGCACTCCACATTTCACCTGCACAGCAATCCTCTGAGACAGATAACATCCTCCTTTATCCGCAGAAGGACTCTGTACCAAAGGAAGAAGCAAACTAAACAGAAGTAAAAGATTTACAGGTGCCCCAGAAGGCTGACTGGCTTTTTATTTTATAGCTATAACTCACTCAGGGCAGCAGGAACCACCCTAACTCATAGCTACTGCACATTCAGCAACTTTAACTAAACAATATTCAGCCTGGAGGGAAATCAAAACTAGCAATAATAATTTGCTGAGGGCTTCACTTTGTGTCAGATCCTCTGCATCGATAATCTCATTTAATCCTGACACCCATAAAGGTTACCTTTATTATCACTGTTTTAAAAATGAAAAGACTAGGCTGGGCGGGGTGGCTCACACCTGTAATCCGAGCACTTTGGGAGGCCAAGGCAAGCGGATCACTTGAGGTCAGGAGTTCAAGACCAGCCTGGCCAATGTGGTGAATCCTGTCTCCACTAAAAATGCAAAAATTAGCCGGGCATGGTGGTGTGTGCCTGTGATCCCAGCTACCTGGGAGGCTGAGGCAGGAGAATCACTTGAACCTGGCACGTGGAAGTTACAGTGAGCCAAGACAGCTGTGGCCAATAGTAACTGAAAGCCACAGAACAAAAAAAGCTGAGTATAATCCACTCAAATTCACAAATTTCACAAGGGACTGCCTCTAAGACTTTAATACTTGTGTATTTATTAATTTAATCAATCACCACTTACACGGACTACATGCCAGACACTTCTCCAAGCGCTCTACTAATATTAAATATCATTTTTGTCCACACCCACCTATGACGCATTATTATACTCCCCATTTTACAGATCAGGAAACTGAGCCACAGAAAGGTTTAGTAATTTTCCCGACTTTATACTGCCAGTAAGTGGCAAAGCTCAGTTTGACAGTCTAGCTCCAGAATCCATGCTCTGAATGTTTAGTTCCCAAGAACCTATAAAAAGTGCAAGGTTTAATCCAACACACTGGTTTTCCCCACACTACATGGCCTCAGCCTCCTTCTCCCACCTTAAAAGCATTCTTTGAGTTCTTCTAACAGTTCACACTCCTCTGAACACTCCTACAACTTTCCTATTTTTCAAGCCTTTACTTCTCACTTTTTTTGTTGTTTTTGGGATGTAGTCTCACACTCTCACCCAGGTTGGAGTGCAATGATGCGATCTTGGCTCACCGCAACCTCTGCCTGCTGGGTTCAAATGATTCTCCTGCCTCAGCCTCCCGAGTAGCTAGGATTACAGGCACTGGCCACCACACCCAGCTAATGTTTGTATTTTTAGTAGAGACAGGGTTTCACCATGTTGGCCAGGCTGGTCTCGAACTCCTGACCTCATGATCTGCCCACCTCGGCCTCCCAAAGTGCTGGGATTATAGGCGTGAACCACCGTGCCCGAACTCTTCTCACCTTAAACATCACTGACAAAATTACAAACTCTAATGGCACTGCTGTATTTGTCAACACTCAACACAAAAAATCATAATTATGTATTTCATAGGTAATTATTTGCTTCCTGTCTCTCTTTTCCAACTAAGCTGTGAGTTCCAGTATGTCTGACACCACGTCTGTCTTGTTCTTGGTGTATTTCCACCATTGAATTCCTACTAACCAGCCCAAAGTAAGGGCCTGGCAGAAAGTAAGGTCTCAAAAAATTTTGTTGAATGAAAGAATAAATGACGGACATTCAAGCCTCATGTTTTCTCTTTCTCTGACATGTACCTCTGCTGGCTACGCCCCCATCCCCACCACCACACCCTTAACAGTGGAGACTTAGTGTGGTACTGGCTCTGCAAAGAGATATTACCTGGCTCTGGGCGGGTTATTTCCCCTCGTCATCCTGAGTTTCAGGTGCACAACAGGGATCACACCAACCCCCTAAAGAATGCAACCTACAAAAGAGAGAGAACCTACACCTCTCATCCTTGTAACCCACCAAGGCTGGAGCTATTTGCTTCATGTTTGTCTTTCTAGCAGCGTTTAGCTCCAAGAAGCCCAAGGCCTCGTCTGCCCCGTTCAGGGGCCTGCTCCCATCGACGGTACCCAGGCTTGCCGCCTGCCTGGCTCACAGCAAAAGCTCAGAAACGATTCGTTAAATAAATGAAGCCCTGCTCCGTGCACTTCACAGGTGGGAAGCGAGGGTCGTGCGAGGCGGGGGCTGCATCCCCCGTCTTCAGACGCAAGCCCGTCTCCCACCTAGGCCCGCGCCCCAGATGCCGGCCCCGAACCCTGAGCCTGACAGGCACCTCTTGCACAGGGAAGCATCTTCGCAGGTGCCGCGCACGCCCTCGTCGTCTGCGTCGCAGCTCGAGGTGGAAGAGCAGGAGGTGATAGAGGACTCCCTCTGCCTAGTGGCCATGGGCGTGGAGGTTCCGGGGAGCTGTGCCCGCCAGGGACATGGAAGCGGGGTCGACGGGCGGCGGGAGACGGCTCGAGCCACAGGCAAAAAGCAACAGAAGAGGGTAGGGCCCCACCTGGCTCAGCTGGCGCGGCTCAGTGACGCCGCCCACGCCGGCTGCCCCACCAACCTCTCCGCTTATTGGCTCCTCTTCCGAGTCGCTCATTGAGCAATTATCCTGCCCTTGCAGCCTACAAAGTTGCTCATTGGATAATTATTTTGGCACCGCCCACATAACCCGGAAATTTGACTAGGAAAAACAAACTAAACAGTAGGAGAGTATCGCAATCCTTTCTGGGAAGTGTAGTCTTAGATGCCTGGAGAAGTCGCCCGATTTCTGCTTGCTGGTCGCGAAACTTTATAGCTGTAATTAACTCAGGGCAGAACAGCTAGCAGAATCCTCAGCGTTCGGGCAAAGGGCAGAGAAGCCAGCCAGAAGCAACAAGTGTAAGTTGTTACATTCAGTCCGGGCTCAGTGTCATTCAATTTTACAAAATTTTGTTGTGTGCTGACTCTTGCCAGCGACTGTGCTGAGGGCTTTGCACCCAAAATTGCCTTTGAAATGTAGTGAGGGGGGCGGGCGTAGTGGCTCACTCCTGTAATCCCAGCACTGTGGGAGGCCGAGGCGTGCGGATCACCTGAGGTCAGGAGTTCGAGACCAGCCTGGCCAACATGATGAAACACCGTCGTTACTAGAAGCACAAAAATTCGCCGGGCGTGGTGGCGGCCGCCTTAGTCTTGGCTACTCAGGAGGCCGAGGCAGGAGAATCGCTTGAACCCGGGAGGCGGAGGTTGCAGTGAGCCCATATGGCGCCACTGCATTCCGTCCTGAGCGACAGAGCGAGACTTCGTCTCAAAATAAATAAATAAGTAAATAAATAAATAAAAGAAAGAAAGAAAAGAAATGTAGTGAGGGAAGTAGTGAGTGGAAAAGTAATACAATAGGAAGCCATGTAGTAGTGATCATAAATGAACTAGAGCTACCAGGTAGCAGCATCAATGGCTGAATCTCAGAAACACGATGTTCAGTGAAAGAAGGAAGTCTAACAACACTTTTGTAAAGTTCAAACCAAGTAAAAATAATGTTGTTTAGAGAAACATACATATATGGTAAAATACTGTACAGAAAAGGCAAGACATGAGAAAAAAAAAAGAATCAGGATACTGGTGATCTTTAGGGAGCCGGGAGGGTGGCACACAAGAGGGGAGGGAGAGGCAGGGAAGGAGCACATAGACACATCCTCAGTTTCTCACGTGGGAGTGGGTTCATGTGTGTCTGTTTCATTGTGAGGCATATTCAAGATGTTCTGGATTTATTGTGTACTAAATCGAGTACAAAATATATGTATAAATTCAAGATGTACTGGGGAAGTCTCCTGGTTTCTTGCTGGTCATGAAATTTTATAGCTATAATTAATTCAGGGCAGAACAACTAACAGAATCCTCAGTGTTGGGGCAATGGGCAGAGAATCCAGCCAGAGGCAACACTTGTAAGTTGTATATGTATAATAATGTTTAATATACATTATAAATTAAAAATGTGTTTGTATATTCCATTTTGTTATCTGTCAGTTGTTGGAAGCAGGGAACAGATATACTTTAAGAACTTTGAATTGCACTCATTTTTTTAAAAGGAAAATAAACAACAGAAACCCAGAATACACACCTTGGAGTGAGGTCAAATATCAAATGCTAGCTCGGTATTCTAATGCAGGCACAAGATCTCATTGATAGCCACAGTAGAAATGACAAGAGGGGAATGGCTAAGGGTGGAGAGCTTTGCCAGGGGGAGTGCTGATGGGATGAAATACACCATTTTCTTGGAGTGGTCCTTTGCCAAAAGGGTAATACAAACTATTGCACAAGCATTGTCTCCTAGCTTAGCAGTGTCCACATTCCATGGGTGTTAGTGGACAGTAAGTGTTAACAGCAAGTACTCTACGGTGTTAATCCCATAGGTCTGGACAGTGAGACTGAGGGTGACTAGAAGAAGGTGGAGGCAGATGGGTTTATACACTTTGGTTGTTGGATAAGGCTTTGATTCAAAATAGCTAGTGATTCGGAGGAATTTGGTCATCTCAAAGTCTTCTTCCAGCCGACCTCCAGGACCAGCTCATTCCATGTAAGTTCCTGGTTGAGGGTCTGAAAGTTTATGACAGAGTGGAGTCCAGAGATTGCAAGCTTAGCCATCTCAGGCTAAATGATACCTTAATGCATGAGACAATGCCGGGGTAGTCTTTGAGCCATATCCCAGCCAGAGAAGGTTCACTGCCAACTAGACTGCATCTTTTGACAAAGTCAAGAGAAGAGTCGTGGAAGTGTAAAAGTTCTTGGACATTAATATTGTGGGCCAAAAGTTAGGCATTCACCATGGAATCTCTCCCCAAAAGGCTACAATGGACAATTGTTTCTTTGGCTCTCCAGTATCTCTTTCTTCTATAAAAAAAAATAGCTAGAATGGGCTGGGCACGGTGGCTCACACGTGTAATCCCAGCACTTTGGGAGGCCGAGGCGCGTGGATCACCTGAAGTCAAGAGTTTGAGACCAGCCTGGCCAACATGGTGAAACCTCGTCTCTACTAAAAATACAAAAATTAGCCGGGCATGGTGGCAGACGCCTATAATCCCAGCTACTCGGGAGGTTGAGGCGGGAGAATCACTTGAACCCGGGAGGGGGAGGTTGCAGTGAGCTGAGATCACCCCATTGCACTCCAGCTTAGGGGACAGGCGTGAAACTCTGTCTCAAAAAATAAACAAAAAGCCGGCGTGGTGGCTCACGCCTGTAATCCCAGCACTTTGGGAGGCCGGGGCAGGTGGATCACCTGAGGTCAGGAGTTCGAGACCAGCCTCACCAACATGGTGAAACCCCGTCTCTACTAAAAATGCAAAAATTAGCCAGGCGTGATGGCGCATGCCTGTAATCCCAGCTACTTGGGAGGCTGAGGCAGGAGAATCACCTGAACCCTGAAGGCGGGGGTTGCGGTGAGCAGAGATTGCACCATTGTACTCCAGCCTGGGCAACAAGAGTGAAACTCTGTCTCGAAAAAAAAGAAAAAAAAAAAAAAAAAAGCTAGAGCTTCTTATGGAAAACTAAGCCTCTCTCCTTTCAGTCCACATGAATCAAGAGAGGCTCCTCGGCTGGGCGCAGTGGCTCACACCTGTAATCCCAGCACTTTGGGAGGCCGAGGCAGGTGGATCACGAGGTCAGGAGTTTGAGACCAGCTTGGCCAACGTGGTGAAACTCCATCTCTACTAAAAATACAAAAAATAGCCGGGCATGTGGTGCATGCCTGTAGTGCCAGCTACTCGGGAGGCTGAGGCAGAAGAATCGCTTGAACCCAGGAGGCGGAGGTTGCAGTGAGCTGAGATTGTGCCACTGCACTCCAACCTGGGTGACAAGAGCGAAACTCTGTCCTGAAAAAAAAAAAAAGGCGAGGCTCCTTGCCTGACTCTAGGGGTGGAAACTTGCCAAGGTCTGGCCAGTTGGCACCCAAAATCACCTTGTCATGCTTCAGAGGGTGGTGGGGATTGGGGGAAGGGCTAACCAGGTTGTTCCAATCAGAATGAATCCCAGGAGTTGAATGGAAGTTGCTCAGTTTATTAGCAGAGCTCTCTTTTTTGCCACACTTGAACTTGGGAGGTGCCATCAGGCGTGGGCTGTGTGTCTGCCACATGGTCTCTGAGGCTCCCACCTGGAGGCAGCAGCAACACAACATCCTAACCAGTGGGTGCTTGAGTTCCACTCACTGATGTTCGGGTTAGAACTTTTTGGTCACTGCGTCTAGCCTTGTGACCATCACTAGCTGCTTGGGACAGCCGTAGAGCCACTGTTAGGAAAGTATGCCCCCAGCACAGTCCTGGAAACAATCCTTTGTGTTTATGGCAAGGAAGAAGACCATCACCCATCACCCCAGGAAGACTTAGGAATGGCTCCCTGCCTGTGTCCTAACAGTAATTGTTCAAGCAAGGATAGTGATGTTTCCTGTGGCACTGTTGCCCTGCTGCTGCTCTGTGTTCTCCTGACCCCTAAGAAATGCACATCCCTGGCAGTCAGTGGCCTAGTCACTGATGATGAAAAAAATAAAATGGACAGAGAAGGGCATTTGTTGTTTAACTTCTCTCTCGATGGAAAACCCCAAACCGACAACCCTGGGCTTTGCTTCGCCGTGTTGCTTGCATTCGGTCAAGGGGCTCAATGGCCCCAGCTGGACCCTAAACAAAATGAACTTACCGGGAGTGGACCCCAGCACTGGGGAGATTGCCTGGCACTCCCGTGGGGAGGAGGATGGCCACCCACGGGGCATGCTGCTGGTCTCTCTTTCCCCATAACTTCCCTGAAGATCCACACCTCGAGTGATCTGATGGAGACAAAAACCACGTGACTTGGAATTTGGAAGAGTGGAGGGGACCCTTAAAATACATGGGAATCCCACTAAATTTCAATGTGGTAAATATTTGACTATTATAGTTTTGGCTAATATGTTCTGCCTGTTTCAAGGACCTCTCAGCCACCATCTGCCAGAGGGCAGGTGGATGGCGTCGCTGAACCTGAGGTACCAAGGGCTGGGGCAAAGTCACGCAGAGGCCACTTTGCTCTGCGCCCTGGTCCTCGAGATCTTTGCCAGATCGGGCTCGTCTGGGCTCGGCTCCGATCGGTCCAGCTCGGCTCGGCTCGGCTGGCCTCGACCCCGAACGGTCGGCCCAGAGGGCCGGTGGACGGCGCGCCGGAAGTGACGCGAGAGAGCGAGGTCAATGGCCCGGGTAGCTACGGCAACTGTCGCCGCCGCTGGTCGCCTCAGCTGTGAAGCCATGTAGGAGCCGTCTGGGTGTACCCCTGCCTGCCAGGCGACGCCCCGCGGGCTGCCGCTGCCGCTGCCGTGAAGAAGCAGTTCAACCTCATTAGCAGGTGGCCAACCTGACCATGGGCGGGTTGGCTCCGGACCGGAACACGGCCCAGCCCGAGGCCGTCTGGGCTCAACAGCCACTTTTTCCAGAGAGAAGCTACAACAGCTTGATAAGTTTTGAAAGGTCATTCTTAGATAACACTTGGGATTTATCTGAAGGTTGTTATTATTTGTTGTAATTCTCAGAACAGCTAACACTCCATGAACCCTAACTAGGTGCCACGAAACACGTTAAATGAAATACATAACATGGTGTTCGTAAACAACCACTATGGTGGTGGTATCATTATTATTATTATTATTATTTTATGGTTATGATTATTCCCATTTCACAGTGGAGGAAATGTTGCTTAGTAAGGTGCACCTGTGAACATCTAGGCCAGGGATTCAGAGTCTGATTTGACTCTAGAGCCATTTCTTTCTTTTTCTTTTTCTTCGAGACGGAGACTTGCTCTGTACCAGGGGAGTGGTGCTATCGGCATGACCACCGCTCCGGTTTAGGATCTCTGCCTCATTGGTCACCCACCACGGCTGGAGTAGGCAATGTGTGGCTTCTGCAACCTGCCGGCCTCCTCAGTCCGTGACCACACGCCCACCTCGGTCTTTCTTTCCTCTGTTTTATCCTGGTTTTTCCTGAGGCAAGGTAAGTCATTAATCTGCACATCTGAGCTCCTCCCGCCAGATAGGGCATATGCTAGGACAGGACCCTACGTCTGCATTTGCTACCTTCCGCTGCTCTCTCTTCTCACTGCTCACTCTGCCACCTGCCAGCTGCTGCTACCCGAGTCTTCTCCTTGCAGTGGTCCTCAATGCTTGCTGCACTTGGGAATCTCCTGAGGAGCTTTAAAGAAAAAAAAATGTGAGGCCCCAGCCCCAGAGGTTCTGATTCATTTGTTCTGAGTTGGGGTCCAGGCATATGTATTATTGGGTTTTTTTGACAACTTTATGAGATATATTTTACAGGTCATAAAATTGCCCATTTTTCCTTTTTATTTTTACTTGACAGGTAATACTTGTACATGTTTATGGGATACAGAGTAATATTTTGATACATGTTCACAATGTGTAATGATCAAATCAGGGTAATTATCATGTCCATCACCTGAACATTTATCATATCTTTGTGTTGTGGACAGTGAAAATCCTCTTCTAGTTTTTTGAAAATATACACTAAATTGTTGCTAACCCTATTCATCCTACAGTGCTACAGAACATTAGAACTTATTCCTCCCATCTAGCTGTGACTTTCCCCATCCTCTCCTCCACCCTACCCTTCCCAGCCTCCAATAACCACAATTCTACTGCACTTCTAGGAGCTTTGTTGTTTTTAGCTCTCACGTATGAATGAGAACATGGGGTATACATCTTTCTGTGCCTGACCCATTTCAAAAATTTTCCCATTTTAAGTGTACAAAATGATTCTTAGTAAATTTACAGAGTTATATAACCAGCACCACTATCCAATTGTGGAATATTTTCATCACCTCAAGAAGGCAAGAGCCCTCTTGCCCCTTCTAAAGTTAATCCCTGTTCCTAACCCTCCAGCTTCATGGCCAACCACTCACCTACTTTCTGCCTCTATAGATTCTGCCTCTATCGAGTCCTGTTTTCTGGCCATTTCATGTAAGTGGCATCACTTGTATTATTTTCAGAGGCCCCGCGATTGTCGTATGTAGCTCTGGTTAAGAACCACCGTTACCTCCTAGATCTTTTTTCACTAATTTTCTGAGTGGCTCAGAAAACTCAATAGGCCCCTGCCAGGGCTGTCTCTTAGATAATCTGTGAGCTAAATGAGTCCTTGTAAGTTGGACTGAGAACTTAATGATCATTGACAACCTGTTTTTATGGGGATGAGCTTGTCAAAGTCCAAATGTGCTGACCTAGTTTGGAAGGGAGCCTGCACAACCTGTCTTCAGACGCTGTGCGCCTCCCCAGCAGCCATCAGTCACAGCACTGAGTCAGGGCCCAGGTGTGGAGGGACCCCCCCACCACCCTGTGTGGCTTGGCCTTGGGCACTTTTGCTTTAGATTTTCTGTGTGGCTTTTCAGCTCCTCCTAGCCCCTGGCTGCCTCACCAGAGCGGTAAACCGGACAACTCCTGAGCTCCCTTCCGTTAGGCAGTAGCTCTATGTGGATGTACTGTCTGCATCACAGTATTTTACAAAATTTTCTCACATACTTTTGCCTACTTAAATACATTTGATATCTCAAACTCAGCTGCCTCCAGGTCCAAGCAGGTACCATGAGTGACTGGAGCAGGCTGGGGAATGAGGCACTTGGAATTTCTGGGAGGCCACTGAGCTGGTCGGTGGTGGAGAAGCAGTTTCTTTCAGACTTTGCCACGAGCAGGAATATTTGCTGGAGCTTTGAGACAGTCCACATGGTTAGAGCAGGGATAGCAAATAGATTCCATTTCATGTGCCAGAGGGGAAGAAGCCAACCCACCGAACAAAACGCCGCGTGGATAAGTTTACATGTGCAGGAAAACGATAAACCTCAATTCAATTTAGGGTAAACTGTAACTGTTCATCTTAGTCACTGGAATTCAAATAATATTATCAAGATTAAGATTGAGAAGGGTATTGTTATTGTTGTTTAAAGTAAAAAATAAATGTTATTACCATGTCTTAGAGAAGTTGTAAATATGTGGGCAAAATACTATCATTTGGGGAAATAATTCAGAGTATAGAACTATTAGACCTATTTTTCCCACACCATTGCCAAAATATTTTCTATTGAATCATTTCCCCCTGATAAGTACCCTTTTTCTTTTCAGTATTATGCATGGGAACAATTTTTTCCCAATACCATCCCTTTAGAGTTCTTGAACTCTCTTATGACTTTTAAACTGCTTTGTGGCAAGTATAACAATTTTTTTTTAAGTTTCAGAGGGTCCTTTATTATTTTATTTTATTTTTGAGACAGAGTCTCGCTCTGTCACCCAGGCTGGAATGCAGTGGTGCAATCTCGACTCACTGTCACCTCCACCTCCCAGGTTCAAGTGATTCTCCTGCCTCAGCCTCCCGAGTAGCTGGGACTACAGGCACACGCCACCACGCCCAGCTAATTTTTGTATTTTTAGTAGAGATGGGGTTTCACCATATTGGCCATGCTGGTCTTGAACTCCTGATCTCATGATCCACCCGCCTCGGCCTCCCGAAGTGCGGGGATTACAGGCATGAGCCACCACGCCTGGCTGGGTCCTTTATTTTTAAAATCCAATTAGGTAGATTATAGATTCATCCCCAGAAATGTAAGAAGACAGCTAATCTAATGAGATAAAACAGTTAAAAACTCATTCAGTAGTCCTCCAGCTCACTATGAAATCAAATTATTGCATCCAACCTGGGCTCAGAGGCTCAGGTGGATTTTGTAAATACTTGTAACGGGAAGTGACAGTGTTGCACAAAATCAGATTCCCAGCAGAATGAAATCCACTGCCTGGCCCTGGGTGGGCTCCGTAATTTCATTGTGAATACAAATCACATTGCATGCAGTAATGTTTATGTTGTTGCCCTACATACAATATTCAGATTCCTTAGTAGATTAGTCATAACCTGTCTAATTTCTCAAAAATGCATTCAGATATTTCCTGGTAACTGGCATTGAAAATGAGTTCATTAAAAATTCTCTCCATGCCCCATTTCGTTTTTTCATTTTAATTGACGTATCAGTCAGTGTGCAAGTGTAAAAGCCAGCAGAACAGTGATCTCTCATGTGAATTTGTAAACCGAAAACCAACAGCCCTGTGAACCCAGGGGCAGTGGGAGCCATTGATGTTTGATGTTAGTGTTGGCACCTCGGCCACATATTTGCCATCCTTGGGTGGGGGGTGCCCTTGGTGGTAGAAAGATGAGCCCCTGCTCTCAAGGCCCCAGAATGGCTGAAAGGATTGAAAAGGAGCAATTTGGCAAAGTCTTGAAAAGCCAGCGTCTCTCAACCTCTGAAATGCAAGTTGAGAAAGCGCAGAAATTCCCCTTCTGAGTAAGAAGAATTTGGATTTGGGAAGTGATTAAAAAGGATTGAAGTTTCATAGGAAAATGGACTTCACTTGTACATAGATCAGGGGTCAGCAAAGTCTGGTGTGGGGGTGAAATCTGGCAGCTGCAGGCTCAGAATAGTTTTCGCATTTCATTTATTTAGAGACCGTGGTCTTGCTGTCACTCAGGCTGCAGTGTAGTGGCAGGATCTTTGCTCATTGCAACCTCTGCCTCCTGTGCTCAAATGATCCTCCCACTTCAGCCTCCCAAGCACCTGGTACTACAGGAATGCACCACCAAGCCAGGTGAATTTTTATCTTTTTTGTAGATCTGGGGTCTTTGTTGCCTAGGCTGGTCTCAAACCCCCGGGCTCAAGTGATCTTCCTGCCTCAGTTTCCCACAGTGCTGGGATTACAAGTGTGAGCCAACGTGCCTGGCCCCAACTGCTGTTTGAAAAATACTGAGTATATCCTACTTCCAAAGCACCTCTCCTTCTCCTCCTCTCAGATGCCACCCCCTTGAGCTCAGGCTCTTATCTGGAGCTCACCTTACCTGGCCATCTCCTGTGGCCTCCTAACTTTTCACCTTCATCTATCATTCCTCAGTATTCTTCATGCTGAGACCAGAGTAATTTGAAAAACACGTTTATGGCCATATTTGCTCCAATTTTAAATTCTTACACACATGATTGCTCTTAGGTGCCTAGTGCTTGGTTCATGGAATATGATCATAAGCGTATGACTGGAGAACTAATTACAGATACTCTGTGTTTTTCCCCAGGATGAAGATCTTCTCCCAAGTAAATCTGTTGAGTTCGACTGGGCACCATGACCCACACCTGTAAACCCAGCATTTTGGGAGGCCAAGGCGGGCAGATCAGTTGAGGCCAGGAGTAGAAGACCACCCTGGCCAACATGGTGAAACCCTGTCTCTACTAAAAATACAAAAATTAGCCCGGCATGGTGGCATGCATCTGTAATCACAGCTACTCAGGAAGCTGAGGCAGGAAAATCGCTTGAACCAGGGAAGTGGAGGTTGCAGTGAGCCATGATCACACCACTGCACTCCAGCCTGGGCGACAGAGTGATATTGACAGAGTGTCAATAATTAAATAAATAAATAAATAAGTTGAGGTAGACTTTTGAATGATCATCATGAGAAAGCTACACAATATTAAGTAAGTGTGGTTTGGCCAGAAGAAAAAGAACCAGGTAGAATTCACACCCAGCTCTCAGTAGATGGCAGATTTCACTTTAGGGAGCTGCCTTCCTTTGACTCCCTCCCCACTTGCTTTCTTGACCTGGGATCCTCACTCCAGCATGTCGTGCAGTCTTCAGAATGCAATATCCTTTTCCTTACGACTCTTCTAGCAATTAATGTAATTTGCCTTAATTAATGTATCTGAATTTAAAAAATGACCTCATAATTTCATAATCTGAATTTTTATGTGTCTTTCTTGATCCCCAGGGCATAGAGAAGGTTACCTGGCCCAGAGTAGATGTGCAGTAAATGGTTTTTGTATGTGTGAATGAATGGAAGACTGAAGTTAGTTATTATAGATGAGATATTATGGGGGCCATTCTGAGTCCAGTATTCAAGGAGTTTGCAAAGTTGCAGATGACAAGTTTGCTAATGTGTGCTGAGAGCTGTCGTGCCTAGTAGCATGTTAAGTGGTTTGCTTGGATTGTTTCATTCAGTCCTCACAGCGGACTCATGAATTAAGTGTTGTTATTATCACGTTTTTGCAGATGAGGAAACTGAGGCTCAAAGAAGATAATGTGCCCAAGGTCACCTCGCTAGGAAAGAGTGGAGCTGAGATTTCAACTGTGACTTTAAGCCCAAGTTCAAGGCTTCTTACTAGTTTTAACTACATTCCCATACCCCTTTTAATCAATCATGTAAATAAAATCTTAATTCTTTTAAAAAATTAATATGTTTCAGCTTGTCCTGTAGAGAAGACTAATACTTACAAATGGGAAATATTTGTCAAGCTTTATTTTTTTCTAGTTTGTCTTATGAAATTAAGTTTTTCAGCCTTTCCCAATATAAAGCTATATTTTTATATTAAATAGGCTTTTTATTTATTTTTTTGAGACGGAGTTTCACTCTTGTTGCCCAGGCTGGAGTGCAATGGCGCAATCTCAGCTCACTGCAACCTCTGCCTCCCGGGTTCAATCGATTCTCCTGTCTCAGCCTCCCAAGTAGCTGGGATTACAGGTGCGCACCACCACGCCCAGCTAATTTTGGTATTTTTAGTAGGGACAGGGTTTCATAATATTGGTCAGGCTGGTCTCAAACTCCTGACCTCAGGTGATCCACCCATCTCAGCCTCCCAAAGTGCTGGGATTATAGGTGTAAGCCACGCACCCGGCCTTAAAAATGCTTTTTAAATGAAAAGTGGCAATTCTGACGCTCAGGGAACTGCAGAGTACTACTAGCTGGTTAGAACTCTGAGAGAAGTAAGAGTAAAAATGGGTGCTAAGTGCTACACATTTCCTGGGGTGCAAAGTGTGTTAATGTTTGGCTATGGTTGCTGGGATATCGATGCATATCTGATTTCTGGTGGCGGGGGGGGGGGTGGCGTTGCATATTCTGGATTGGGGGAGTTATCACATAAATGTTACTGAACTTTAGCTTTGTTGCAGAGTCAGTTCTTTTGGTTATCTGTGACAAATAACAGGTATCTTTAAAAGTTTGTTTGATTGAAAATAAGCAACAAAACTAGAGATGACCCAAAAAGTCTTTGAAAAATTCCCATTAGCCTGTCTTAGTTATTTCTCTTTTTTTTTTTTTTTTTTTTTGAGATGGAGTCTCACTCTGTCACCCAGGCTGGAGTGCAATGGTGTGATCACTGCTCACTGCAACCTCTGCCTCCCGGGTTCAAGCAATTCTCCTGCCTCAGCCTCCTGAGTAGCTGGGATTACAGGCGTGTGCCACCAAGCCCGGCTAATTTTTGTATTTTTTAGTAGAGGCAGGGTGTCACCATGTTGTTCATGCTGGTCTTGAACTCCTGACCTTGTGATCCACCCACCTTGGCCTCCCAAAGTGCTGGCATTACAGGCATGAGACACCGTGCCCAGCCAAGTCTTAGTTATTTCTACATGTAAGTATTTCATAATCTGTTTGTGATTTGGACATCAAATGCTGAGCATA
Source organism: Nomascus leucogenys (assembly GCF_006542625.1). Lineage (NCBI taxonomy): Eukaryota > Metazoa > Chordata > Mammalia > Primates > Hylobatidae > Nomascus > Nomascus leucogenys. Next base: position 80,128,465 of record NC_044382.1, read on the forward strand.
ATGCCTCGCTGACCTCACCTGAGACCTGCATCCACTGAATTTTTACTGTATGTGCTTAGGGCCAAATGTAATTAAAGTCTTGTTTATTTACTTTTTTTTTTTTTTTTGTAAATAAGGTCTCCTGTTACTCAAGCTGGAGTGCAGTGGCAGGTTCATAGCTCCTTGTAGCCTCAAATGTAGCCTTCCCAGTAGCTAGTGAAGGCCTTTTTAGAGGGGCTCTTGCTTTGAACAGTAGCAAATATATATTTGCCATTTTTGTAGTGAGTGTCTGCATTTGTGCAGTAAATGAGCTCATGAGTAAACTGAGGAGTACATGGACTCATCTCCTCCTCTTTTCTTTTTTTTTTTTGGTTCAACATATTTCTGTTGAACAAATGTACATACACACTGAAAAGCTATATCCTGTAGTTCAGTATATTTCTGTTGAATGAATGAGTCTCTACCACTTGTTTATAAATATAAACGTTTATGTAATTTTAATAAACAATGAATAATTTATACATGTTTTGTAACTTGCTCTTTTCATGTCAGCCTATATAGATCTGCATCGTTATTTATAATTGCTTTATTGTACTCCTTTGCATGGAAATTCCCCTCTATTTAATCTATTTAATCTTAATAGAGGGGAAATTCCCCTCTATTTAATCTGTTCCCTACTGATAATCATTTAGATTTCTGCCTTTTTATGTTTTTGTTTTTGTTTTTTTTTTTCTTTTGAAACAGGGTCTCACTCTGTTGCCCAGGCTGGAGTATGGAGACACGATCACAGCTCACTGCAGCCTCAGACTCCTGGGCTTAAGTTGCCCAGGCTGGTCTTGAACGGAGCTCAAGCAATCTGCCCACCTCTGCCTCCCAAAGTGCTGGGATTACAGGTGTGAGCCACTGTGCCCAGCCTATGTTTTTATATTAAACAGTGTTATAGCAAATACAAGTATATGTGCATGTTTGCAGGAATTGCTAGTGCAGAGTTTCCACGTTATGAATAGCTACTGCCAGGCTTTTCAAGTCCTTTTTTTTTTTTTTTTTTTTTTTTTTTTTTAACCAATTTACAGTTTCACTGAATTGGGTGAGGAGTTTCCTTCCCTGCACCCTCTGTCTCACTTTGTTTTGTGCTGCTGTAACAGAATATCTGACACTGGGTAATTTCTAAAGAACAGAGGTTTATTTCTTACAGTTCTCAAGGCCGGGAAGTCCAAGGTCAAGGGGCCCACATCTGGTGAAGGCCTTCTTGCTGCATCATCCCATGGTGGAAGGTGGAAGGGCAAGAGGGCATGCTTGCCTGCAGGAGAGGAAGAGCGGGGAAGGGGCCTGTTCCTTTTATCAGGAACCCCTCCTGCAATGGCTAACCTTTTCATGAGGGAAGGGCCCCATGACCCATGCCCTCTTAAAAATCCGCCCCCTCAACACTGTTGGATGGGGAATGAAGTTTCCAACACATGAACTTTGGGGAACACAGTCAAACCATAGCATTCTGCCCCAGCCCCCCAAATTCATGTCCTCTCACATGCAGAGTACATTCATTGCATCCCAACAGGTTTAATGTCTTCATTTGTTCCAGCACCAAGTCAAGAGTCCAGAGTCTCATCTGAATCAGATACAGGTGAGACTCAGGACAAGATTTTTCCTAAGGCAGATTCCTCTCCACCAGTGGGCCTGAGAAATTAATGTGCTTCCAAAATATGATGGTGGGTCAGGCATAGGACAGCAATTCCCTTTCCAAAGGGATTCGTTTCCTGTTGTTGCTATAACAAATCACCACAAACTTAGTGGCTTGAACAATGCAAATGGATTATCTCACATTTCCGGAGATCAGAAGTTCGAACCAGATCTGCCTGCACTATAATCAAGGTGGCAGCAGGGCTGAATGCCTTCCTGGACACATGAGGGAACATCTGCCTCCTCACCTTTTCTAGCTTCTTGGGTCTGCCCGTGTTCCTTGGCCTCTTCCTGCATTTGTCAAAGCCAGCAGCATTTATGCTGTGCCTTTCTTCCATAGTTGTGTCTTCACTGACTTCCTGGGCAACTGTGAAGGACCTCTGTGATTACACTGTGGATAATCCAGGCTAATCTCCCTTTATGCTGATTAGCAACTTTCATTCCATCTCCAACCTTAATTCCTGTTTGCTATGTAATCTAACACATTCACAGGTTCTGGAGATTCCGAAATGGACATGACTGGGGAGGGGAGAGCATTTTTCTGCCTACTCTAGATCCAAATGTCAACCCAAGGCTGAGCAGCCCTGATTTCAAAGGACATATGCACACCTTACACATATCCACATGTACATGCATTACACACACATACCTGTACACATTTAGACAGACATGTGGGGCATCTTTACAGGTCAGAACACAAATATACACCTCTACCTCCTTTTTATGGCTGCACAGTAACCCATTCTGTGGATATACCTTGTTCTACTTAAACAACACCTTAATCTTAACTGCGCAAAAGTAAGGCAGCACCACCAAACCTCCAGCCTCATACAAATCTAATTGAACTGTGGACTGAAGATAGCTAAAGACTGTCAAACTTCCACAGCACATACGGTTCCTCCAAGGCTGTAGGGATCTACTTGAGCCTTCATAATAGCCAACAACAGTAGCAGCTACATTTGCTGGGTGCTTTCTCTGCCCCAGACACTGGGTTGACACCTACATCTATCCTAATTCTCAAACCAGGCAAATCAGATAGGATCCACTATTACTCCCATTTTACATATAAGGAAAGTGAAACTCCAAGAGGTAACTTGCCCAGGACCCCAGCACTAATAAGTGGGATTGTGAGATTCAAACCCAGAGGGCTTGACTAGCCAGCCCTAGACTTAGTTTATCTAAACCAGGTGTCAGCAGACTACACCTGAAGGCTCAATCCAGCTCACTGCCCATTTTTTATGGCCAGAAAGTTCAGAAGAGTGGTTATTTTTAAATGACTAGAAAAAACCCCAAAAGAATAATAATATTCGGTAACACGTGAAAATTATATGAAATTCAGATTTCAGTGTACATGAAAGTTTTATTGGAACACAGCTAGGCTCATGTGTTTCTGTGCTATGGCGGCTTTCAGGCTACAACAGCAGAGTTGAGTTACTGTGATAGACACTGCCGTGTGACCTGCAGAGCTCAAAACTGACTCTCTGGCTATTTATCGTTTCCCCAGTCACAGGGAATCTGGTCCTCAATCTTTCTGACTGCTTCACGCTGAGAAGGGGCATTGTGGGATAATGACAAAGAATGAAAACATCATGCCTATAGCTGAAGTACTCACAAGTGCCTGGCTGGCATCCAGCTTGATGGAACATGGTAATACAGGTCCTTTTATCTTGGCTTTAGAACAACATTTCAAGCCATACTAAGATGATTAATAACATAGATAACATCCGGATGCGGTGGCTCACGCCTGTAATCCTAGCACTTTGGGAGGCCAAGGCGGGTGGATCACAAGGTCAAGAGATGGAGACCATCCTGGCCAACATGGTGAAACCCCATTTCTACTAAAAATACAAAAACTAGCTGGGCATGGTGGCATATGCCTGTAGTCCCAGCTACTCGGGAGGCTGAGGCAGGAGAATCGCTTGAATCCAGGAGGTGGAGGTTGTAGTGAGCCAAGATCATGCCACTGCACTCCAGCCTGGAAACAGAGCAAGACTACGTCTCAAAAAAAAAAAAAAAAAAACGGTGTGTTGGCACATGCCTGTAATCCCAGCTACTTGGGAGGCTGAGGAAGGAGAATCGCTTGAACCCGGGACGTGGAGGTTGCATTGAGCCAAGATCACGCCACTGCACTCCAGCCTGTGTAATGGGAGCAAGACTCCATCTCAAAAGCTAAAAATAAAAAATAACATAGATAACAAAAATTTTAAAAATACCCCAGAATATGGAGTGGATCCCTTGGGAAATCCAAGAGAAGAATCCTCTGAGCTCTGTGTACTCTGTATGGTTTCTTATTTCAGGTCTTTGGCTGGGCTTTGAATACTAACTTAAGGCCGTAGGAGGGTTCACACGACCATGACTGTTTCCTCTAGAGGGATCCCAGAGGGACTAGTTTTACCGCAGTATGGTGAGTCCATGGGTAACACTGACAAACTTGACAGATGAGTGGGTGGTCAGCAGCACCACGAAGGAGCTGACCCATTGTGCTTGCAGCTGGTCTTGAGCCTGGTGGGACTGCCAGGTCTTCAGCACGACCTGGTTCCCCAGTTTCAAAGAGTAAAGAGGCACAAGGAATCGGAACCTGTTAGAAGCAAACTCAGAGAGACTAGTTAACATACTTCCTAATTATTTTATATATGAACTAGCTTCTGTTTCTGGAGAGGAAAAATCCTCAAGTATCAGGGAATCTGGAGAAATGGTCTCCTGTACAGTATTTTGAAGGGGCTAAGAGCCAGCCCACTTCTGGGGTATTCATATCTTCAGCAGGGCAAGCGGCAAGACTTTTCCCCAGGTAAGATTTGTCTCCTGGCAACTGGGGTCCCCTTGGCCACAAATGGGCCCATTCAGTCAATGACGGGCTTAGGACTTTATTTTTAGTTTGGCCCCTTTTGGTCAAGATATGCCAGAGGCAGCATCAATGGCCAAGCTTTTCTTTTGTCCCATATCATTGCTGGGGTGGTGTGGCTGCCTGCTCTGGGTCCATCCTATCCCTCAGTGGGACTTCTATGGCCAAGGGACTCAGAATCAAAAGATTGATTTTCAATTAAACATTCTAGGCCAGATAGAAATGGAGGTGGGTAGGCATTCATTAATCCTGAAAACCTTTTAAGCAACACAAGGGCCAAAAAGCAAAATGTAAGATTAAAATTCCTGTCCTCTTAAAGCCAGGCCCCCATGGCTAGCATACAAAGCGTATCAGCTGCTTCAGCTGAGGTGCTCCAGGTGGCATTGATAAGTGGAGTTGGGCAGTTCCACTTATCTGGGGTAAACAGATCTTACAGAGACTTTTATCCAGTCCACGCTCAGGAATAACCTGTGTGTCTGAATTATATATCCTTCTGTGACTGTTCAATTGTGAGCTGTGGGCCCTACATTAACCAGACATGCTCTTCCACTCTGCAGCATTTAAAACAAAAGACACTGCTTCCAAATTTGTTATTCTCACAATCCATTATTAGGAAAGGTGCCTCAAGGAAGCTGATGATACCAGTCTACAAAAGGGAGCACTTCCTTCACATCATACCATTTGGCTTCAGTAGTTACTTCGTTTTGCCTTTCCCTACCTTGACTACCTTCTTGGAAACCACAGGTCTGAGAGGCATCAGAAAGTACCTCTTTTGTGGGTGGCTTTGAGGCTAATGATCTAAACTCAGACCCACATCTGAGCTTGGTCCAGCCTCAAGGCCCAACCCAGCACTCTTACTTTAATTTTAGCTATTATAGATAACAATAACTAAGGAATGAATATTTCACTTTTTCCTTATTAGTTTGGATTTCCTTATGCATCCAGTGATCCAACTTCCCAGGAATTTGATCCATCTTTAAATTCCACTGGTTCTTGCAATGGCTTTCTATTAAAAAGAAAAAAGAGTAAAAAAAAAATTAAAACAACAACAAAAAATTCCACTGGTAAACTTTACCTTTAATAACTGAATGCAGCACAGCTGCAGCTCCAGGTTGCCACCCAGGAATCATAGGTTAATGTAATAACAGGTATACTACAGTCTTCTTCTGAAACATAATTTTTCTCTGGCCAGTTCCCCATCTCTACCAAAGACAAATCATGGTAAGGCCAATTTATTTGCAAATTAAGTTTTAGTCTTATTATACTTGGCCAGATTATTTGCATAAAGTACAGCAAGAATTATTGTCCATATAGGCTCTTTTAAGTTGGCTTTGCTGTAACTTTTCAAAAGGAATCTCAGATTCAACTTTTAAAGGCCTCTCAAGCTCAGCCAAGAATGTATCTGTGCCTGCAGATACCTGTACAAATTGGGTGAATTCCCCTCCTCTCAAGGTCTCAAAGTAACTTTAGGTTCCTGGGCCTGTCAGAAAGTGACATTCTTTACTTAGCACAGGTCAGGAATCCTGCAAAGGAACTACGTAGAGAGGTGTGAGGCCAGTCTTTCCAAGGGACATTTATCAGCTCTATAAAGTCAATCTCAATTCCTCAAAGCAGTCTGCTTATATCTAAAAATGTCATTCCAGTTAAACCCTTGGTCAAAAAACCAGTACCTCCAATTATGTGCTGTTATAAAAGAAAACAGATTCTTATTGAACTTATGCAAATAACTATATTGCCATAGTTAAGAATATTCGCAAATAGTTTTTGAATTCTGGAGAAATCAAGCAGACAGCAAGAAATATGATTTAAATTTTATTTACCAGAGTATACTCAATTGTTAAGGGCTACAAATAGCTCAAGAGAAAAAAACTTTGACAAGCAATGTTTCCAACCAAAAAAGTCACAAAAGAATTAGTTCAGTCCTCTTATTAGCTCAGTCCATGCAATTAACTCTTGTTCTGCTTCATACTGGGTTAGCAATCTTTATGACCACATCAGCCTTTTAATTAGAGTCCTAGAAGTTTTCTGTCTAATCCAACAGCACAGTCCCTCTGACATCATCAGAAACCTGCATTCAGGAGTCTTCCAAGGAGCAAATTTTGGACTGTAGTTGACTGTAGGCCACTTTTTGAGAAGAATCCAATAAAACAATAATTGTAGATGATAAAATTTTTAAGACATCCTAGTCAAAGACACATTAAAGATACAATTGTCAAGGAAATCTGGTTATTTCTGTGGCATACAACAATTTAACATAATACACATATTACTAATGGCATATACTAAGACATATCAGGATTTTAGGAATGCCATGTAATTTTGGCACACATTAATAACACATTTATATAAATATAACCCAAAGAAGATTAAACACCATTTCATATTTGACAGTGCTTCCTGTGTAATTTTAACATAACAAATAAGCCTAATATGTCTCTTTTGGACTTCAGGGGACCACATGCCTTTTTTTTTTGAGACAGAGTCTCGCTCTGTCGCCCAGGCTGGAGGCTCACTGCAAACTCCACCTCCCGGGTTCACGCCATTCTCCCGCCTCAGCCTCCCGAGTAGCTGGGACTACAGGCGCCCATGACCACGCCCGGCTAAGTTTTTGTATTTTTTTAGTAGAGACAGGGTTTCACTGTGTTGGCCAGGATGGTTCGATCTCCTGACCTCGTGATCCACCTGCCTTGGCCTCCCAAAGTGCTGGGATTACAGGTGTGAGCCACCATGCCTGGCCAGAGGACCTAATATCTTTTAAAAATATATATTTTGTTTGTTTGTTTGTTGTTGTTATTGGAGACAGGGTCTCCAAAACTCTGTAGTCCAGGCTGGAGTGCTGTGGTGTAATCACAGCACAGCTCACTGCAGCCTTGATCTCCTGGGCTCAGGCAATCCTCCCATCTCAGTCTCCAGAGTGGCTGGGACTACAGGCACATGCCACCCTGCCCAGATTTTCATGTTTTTTGTTTTGTTGGGTTTTTTGTTTGGTTGGTTTTTGTTTTGTTTTGTTTTGTTTTGTTTTTGTAGAGACGAGGTCTCACTATATTGTCCAGACTGGTCTCAAACTCCTGAGCTCAAGTGATCTGCCCACCTCAGCCTATCAAAGTGCTGGGATTACAGGTGTGAGCCACTGCATCCACCATTAATTTTTTTTTTTTGAGACAGTCTCGCTCTGTTGTGCAGTGGCACAATCTCGGCTCACTGCAACCTCCACCTCCTGGGTTCAAGTGATTTCCAGCTAATTTTTGTATTCTTAGTAGAGATGGGGTTTCACCTTGTTGGCCAGGCTGGTCTCAAACTCCTGACCTCAAATGATCCACCCACCTTGGCCTCCCAAAGTGCTAGGATTCGGATTACAGGCGTGAGCCACCATGGCCAGCCTTTTTTTAAGTTAGCTTAAGGTCAAAGAGATTGAATTTACAACTTGATTTTTTTTTTTTTTAGACAGAGTTTTGCTCTGTCACCCAGGCTGGAGGGCAGTGGTGCAATCTCAGCTCACTGCAGCCTCCGCCTCTCAGGTTCAAGTGATTCTCTAGTAGCTGGGATTACAGGCACACACCACCACACCTGGCTAATTTTTGTAGTTTTAGTAGAGGTGGAGTTTCACCATTTTAGCCAGGCTAGTCTCAAATTCCTGAACTCAAATGATCTGCCTGCCTGGTCTCAGCCTCCCAAAGTGCTGGGATTATAGACATGAGCCACTGTAGCCAGCCAGAAGTTGAAATTTTGATGTTGGGAAGTTCATCAGTCGAATATCAAAAGTTTAAAACATTTGATGCCACAAAATAGGATCACAGTTCATTATAAAATAGTTATTCATTTAGCCAAAATGATAATTCAAAGATTTCAAAAAAAACAAACAAAAAAACAAAACACCAAAGACCTTTACTCATTGATACGAAGGAGACTCAGTTTCCCCAACTGTAAGACCCAATGAAGACAGCAGGAAGCCAACTAAATGTCTGTCTCACTCCTTCTTTTTTCCTGTAGTTTACTTAAAAGGTAAACAAAAACCTTTGATCTCTTATTAATGTTTTAGGGGTATTATTAATGTTAAAACTAATTAAAACCTTATAAACAAATCTAATTTTAATCAGTTTGACCATGAAGTAAGATTTCCATACACCTTGTATAACCTTTTACAATTTTCTATTAAAGAGTAGATCAGTGGTCCAGGAAAATTGTCATTCCGACACAGGGGCCAGATGCTTGCCTGGCATCAGTGTGCCTTTGATATTAATGTTTATAGAAAAACTCTAATTTTATCCCTCGAAGTCGGCCCTTACAATCTCACGCGCCCACCTCTTCCGCGATAGTCCCTGGGCCTAGGGGGATTGAATACTTGTAATTGCTGGCCCTGCATCTCATGAAAGCATTTCATTTCGATTGTCACCTTCTCCCAGGTCTGAAGATGAGGCTTTGACTGGCGTCAGTGTTCAAGATTTAGCAGGAATCTGTGCCTTTTTCAGGCTCAGGAAACTTAACAGCAGAAGGACTTTAGAAGCAATATAGAAAGTTACATGGATGTAAAAACTTTAATTCTGTTAGATTTATTTTTAAGCAATATAAAAACTAATGATGACATAGGAATTATCAATAAAACGTAAATCTGTTCGTTAGGCCAGTTACCAAAAGGCAAAGAAAGACCTTCTGCAGTGTAATTGCTTCTCCTTATGGGAAGCCCATTTAGATAACCTTGTTGCTCAGGCTGGATTGCAGTGGCGCAATTTTGGCTCACTGCAACCCCTGCCTCCTGGGTTCAAGTGATTCTCCTGCCTCAGCCTCCCAAGTAGCCGCGCTTACAGGCTCTCAACACCACGCCCGACTAATTTTTATATTTTTAGTAGAGATAGGGTTTTCGCTATGTTGGCCAGACTGATCTCAAACTCCCGACTTCAGGTGATCCCCCCGCCATGGCCGCCCAAAATGCTGGGATTACAGGCATGAGCCACTGTGCCTGGCCCCAACTCCATAATTTGAATCAACTTTTTTTTTTTTTTTGAAGCTCAAGCAAGATTTAATGAATCAAGTCAGAAGTTGGGCCTTTTAAAGTATTCATTAGAGCAAAGATTAAATGAACTCCCCAAGAATCATCCCCAAAGCAGTATTATTATTGAAGAACTTTCACTTGTTGCTGCATCACCAACACTAAGTCCACGTCAAAGTATGATATCTACACAAAGTCAATACAGTACACCATCCAAACCAGCAGCATTAACAGGGACTTTGGAAGTGCGTCTTATCGGCTGCCAAGATATCCTAGAGAATGTCCCTGGACGGTCAAAAGCAACATCAGTTGCACTGCCTGGTTGGAGTCCAAGTGAAACCAGATCATGTTTCATGAGCAGAACCAGTAAAAGTAAAAGCGGAAGTAGTCGAAATCTTCCAAAAACCGATGACTTGTCCAATGATGTCTGTGCTGTTTTGAAGCTCGATAATACTGTGGTTGGCCAAACTAGCTGGAAACCCATTTCCAATCAGTCATGGGACCAGAAGTTTACACTGGAACTGGACAGGTCACGTGAACTGGAAATTTCAGTGTATTGGCGTGATTGGCGGGCTCTGTGTGCTCTTCAGCAGCTGTCGTATTTCTGATGGCTTGTAAGAGGAATGTGATCTTTGACTTGCCTGGGATATTCTCATAGGTTTCCTCTGCCTGTTTCCAGACCACATTGTCGGGGCTGAGCAGGTTTCCTAGGAGCAGGTAGAACTGTTGCTGCTCCGCCGCCATTGCGCTATGCGTGAGAGAGAAGGAGGGAAGGGAGACAGGAGCCGTGAGGCGCGCTCGCCAGGCCGCGGGAGGGGCGGGGAAGGGCCCCAATTTGAATCAACTTTTAGATAACTTCTGAATTAGATGTTATTCTTTTTCTCAGTAAAGATATAACTTCTGTGACACATTTTATATACGGAATTACATATTAACTAGAATTATTAGTAACCTTACATTTTAATGAAAAACCTAGGAAGCAAGAAATCCTAAACTGTTTACCAGATATTAGCATTTTAGATGACAACCTTCCATAGTTTTTTAAAAAATCTTTCCCCATATCATAACCCTTTCTTAATTTAAAATGACTCAGACATCTAATGAGCACCAAAATCTCAAGATTTTTAAATTACAGAAAAAGTTCACATACATTTACCCCATTTCTATTTTATGCATTTTTAGCCATTTCTCTACATTAACTATGAGAACTGAGATATTAGACAAAGCCAGTCATTGCTTCCTTGATAATCATTTTTATAACCTATGAATATCAGGTGTTTACCTAATTAAGAACTTTAAAATTAAAACACATGGGTATATTTGCCAATAACTCAGAAAATTCAGCTGTTTTTATTAAACGACAACGTTAGTCTTATTTGTCAAAAAAAACCACACACACACTAAGATCATTTTCTTCTTGGCTGGGTTTATAGTCTTATAACCTTTTCTGTCAAACTCTGACACCTTAACACATCTAGCAAATATAACACCCAGACAAAAAGGTAGGCTGACAAGTCTGAAGACATTTCTATTTTACCAATAATGTTAAAGCCAGCTTATTAAAGATTTACTTAAGTCACATGAACTTGGAAAATGACTGGACTTATTTACCTAATCTATGCACACTCTTTTTTATTTATAAGACAATTTGGTACCCTGTGAAAGTGATACAGAACATCCAGAGACACATACACACATACAAAGATCCAACAGCTTTTACCCTGGAATTTTAGCCATTAGATAGCAATGCAAACTCACTGGTTTATGAACATGTTCACATGGCTAAACTTTGTTTGCCCCAGTAGGTAATCCAGTGAAGGCTGTGAACCAAAATTTTGGGTAAATCACTTTCCATGGCAGTTTGATTTTTAAAGGCCAAACCTCCCCAGACTTTAAAAGAATACTGGGGCCAAACAGTACCACTGAAGAACATCACAAGCAGCCAGGCCCGACCGTGCTTAGGACAGCAGCAGAAAAGCCTGGATACATGGAACTCCATCCCGCCTTTCCATCCAACAGAAAAATGAATGCAATTATAAGACAGCAGTACAATTCAAAGACCCATGGAGAGTCCCAGCCTCCCCAGACTTCAAAGAACACTGGAGCCAAACAGTGTTACAAAAGAATATGATTTTCCTTTGTTCCATTGGCTCATAACTATATTCAGACTAATTCTAAAGAATGCACCCAGGTGGGCTACATTCTAAGATCAAATTCTGATTTCTCATGACTATATCCACATACACATAAATAATTATGAAAATACAATCTAACCACAGTAGCGGCTAACAAGCCCCCAAGACCATCCAAGCCAAAACAGTTGAGGTGCTTCCCTCTCAGTCAGCTGGGCCTGTTCAACCTGCAAATGCAAATTCCTTCACAATTCCCCACCCAAATTGAGAGAAGCAGATCCTGCCATCTGGTACCCACAAAAGACACCGGTCAGATGCATATGTCACATTTCAAAGGCTGCTCTTCCTAGACAATTAGGAACACAGAGTCAGCAGCAGTGGGGACAAAGAGAGACAGACAGAAATCCACCTTTGGCCAAAAAAGGGTCAGGCAGCTGCTTAGGAGGGCCTCTGAGACTCTTCCCATCTGCGGCCACCAGTCAGAGGCAACCCATTCCCGATTAGTGGACCAAAATCTGTTACTGAAATGCCAGGGGTTCAGTATCGGTTCAGTATAGGTCCTGCACAGAAAGCCAATCATTAAGAAAAGTAATGCCGGGGAAGAAAACTTTATTATATTATGGTTGACATCAGCCCAAGAGAACAGGAGAACAGGAGATCAGTCTCAAATCCCTCTCTCCAGCTGAAGAGCCAGGGACATTATATAGCAGGGGGAAGGAATTTAATTATGAGCAGGAAGACAGCAATCAGGCAGGAGTAAGGGATCAATTGTGATGAATGAGGGGTCGGGACTCTCAGCGTCTGCATGCAGCCATCAGGTGAGTTTCTATCCCTTGGTGGAGGAAGGAACTCCAATGAGACTCAACAGGGCTTGCTGGGGCTGGAGGGTGAGGGCGAATGGCAAACAGCATGGGGAACTTTTTGGATGATGGAAACGTTCAGTGTCCTCCTCAGGGTACTGCTTAGGCACAGGTGCAGATATTTGTCATAACCCACTGATTTGTACTCAAGATGAATGTGTTTCACTGTATAATTTTTACCTGCATTTAAAAAAGCAATTGTGTGAAAACCACAAGCTGCAGGATACATAGGTACTGCATGTTACCATTTGGTAAAAAACTGAAGGGTATGAGCGTTCTCCCTGACGCACGCACTCACACACACTCAGGAAAAGGCATTTGGGGGTGGCTGTTTTGGAGCGGGTGTCCTGGTGGCCAGCATCAGGCTGGCAGGAGCCACGCATGGCGCTGGGGAAAATCACTAATGCAGAGGGAGACAAGGCCAACCCAGAGATGAGGAAGGTGTAGGGAAGAACAGAGGCCTGCCCTGTTATTAGGGCTGTCACCAAAGACCAGCCCTAATGAGGCCCTAGGCCAGGCCTCTGCGTTTCCTGGCAGTCCCCTACCCTGAGTGGGCCTCTGAGCAGGCGCTGCCTAGAAACATCTCATTGTGAGTTTCTCTCCTTTGTTTTAGAGACAGGACCTCCAGACTAAAGTCAGATCCAACTGCGCTGGATGTTTTTCTTGGAGCCAACCAGATGACTTCTATGAACAATAGGGATGTCTTCCTGGTTTGGTGGCTTTGACTCTGGCTTAAGCTGTTCCTTGGAGCAAGTGGGCAGCAATGTGGCCACATCTCAAGTGTGCTCATAAATGGCACAGAAAAGGGGAAGAGTTCCCTAACAGTGAGATAAAGGAGACTGAAGCCAGTATGAAATTCTTAATATCAGAGAATGAGGGACTTCAAAATCTTTGTAGTGACCTGGGAGAGATGTAGGAAGCATCAGAGCTTCAGATATGGCAGCAAACTACAAGTTATTGGCATCAATTACAACAGAAAGGCAGAAATGAGCATTCCTAAAGCAAGAAAGCAAGCACTGCAGGATGTGTTTTAGGACTGGCAGCTATTGGCATCAATTACAACAGAAAGGCAGAAATGAGCGTTCCTAAAGCAAGAAAACAAGCACTGCAGGATGTGTCGCAGGACCAGCAGCTATTGGCATCAATTACAGCAGAAAGGCAGAAATGAGCGTTCCTAAAGCAAGAAAACAAGCACTGCAGGATGCGTTTTAGGACTGGCAGCTATTGGCATCAATTACAGCAGAAAGGCAGAAATGAGCGTTCCTAAAGCACGAAAGCAAGCATTGCAGGATCAGCTGCAGGACCGGTAGCCAGTCCTGGAGTCAACACATTCGGGGAGGCCAGAGGTTCCCATCCACACTGCATCCCCTCCATTCGGGTGGTACCCATCATGCTTCCATGTTCCACAATGAGTACATGGGTTTTTGTGACATAATTTCATCACAGCAATAAACAGATAGTCCAGTGAAGTTTTAAAACACAAGTCTCCAGTTGGCCACTGAAGGCATATTGCTCAGACTTCTAAAGTAGAAGGAACAATTAGCTTTGATGAAAATGAAATCTACAAACTACAAATACAAGATACCATCCAGGAGCTCAAGCAAAAGAGAAGTCAGGATACTGATGACCATCCCCTGCTCTGACAGCGCTTGAGAACTATCGAGGAAAATAAGCCATTAGACTCCAGCACAATGGCGACACCACAGGGAAGTTCAGGGTCCCCCCAGGGGTTGTCACCATCACCACAGCTCACGTTTATTGAGCCCATATCATGTGCCTGGCACTGTTCCAGGTGCTTTGCAAGAAATAATTGCCTAAAAGTTTACAATAACTATATTATCATCCTCATGTTACAGAGATGTGGATAAGATGTGGCACAGAGAAGTGACTTGCCCAAGGTTTCCTGGCTCTGCTCTGAATCTGGGCAGTATTACTTCAGGTACCCTGTTCTTAACCTACCTGATACATGCTTTACAAATATTAACCCACCTAATCCTCAAGACAACTATGAGACTGATACTACTATTATACCCATTTTAAAGATTAGAAACCTAGGCACAGAGAAGCTCATTAAATTGTTGAGCATTACAGACGTGACAGGAGGGGCCCTGAATACAAACCCAGGATACCAGAAAGAGATCCTGAAACTGGTGATGGCTTCTGAGATCTACTAGATGAGTTGGAAACCCAGAGGCTGGATATTACAAGAGCACCCAGGGCAGGGAGAAGAGAGGGAAGAGAGAGCAGGGAGGAGCAGACACAGCTGACGTGGCTGGGAGAGAACCCCACCCCATTGAAGCTCAGGTACATGGGGCCTACTGAAGTCTGTCAGCAAACTTACTTGTCCACAGGGTGGGCAGGATTGCCGAGGGCCAGCCCAATTCTAGGCCATCAGGTGTGCAGACCCCGCTGAAGGACTGCAGAAAACACGGAAAGGAACTCTGCTGGACTCCGGGCCTCCAAATGAGTACCGGGCAACAAATGTAAAAAAAAAAAAAAAAAAAAAAATCTTCAGAAGGCTGTTACATCCATTTAAAGAAGGGAAAAACAGGCTTAGCAAACCATGGCCACCCCATGCTGAGACAGTATGGTGAGACCCAATGGATGGAAACTACTGGAAGGCTGATTTACACTTGATTGAACAGCGTCTTCCGGAGGATTAGCAGTGCCAGAGTAGATACTATTGAACTAGAGTGTGTGAATGGCAAGGAGGTTTCGCCTCTGAAGCAGGGAAAGACAGAATGTTTTCCCCATCAGAGAAGTCAGCGACCATATCTCCACTATGGAGGAATCCAAGAACGGTCCAGCTTGGAGGGCACAATCCACATGGTTCTGCATGACCTGCCACAGCTCCACATCCATGGGGACCAACCAAGGCCTGGGCAGCTGCTGGGCTCTCTTCTGATGTGGACAGTGTCTTGCTCTGTCACCATGGCTGGAGTGCAGTGGCACAATCATAGCTCACTGCAGCCTCAAACTCCTTCAAGGGATCCTCCCCACTCTGCCTCCCAAAGCATGAGGAATAGAGACATGAGCCATTACTCCCAGCCATTGTAAACTTCATCTCCTTTAACACTTCCAATAATTGCAGGACAGACCAGATAATGGTTCTTCCTATCTATTGCTTCAAGTTTCATTCACATTTTAAATGATTTAAGGTTGGCTTCTGTGATTCTTTCTTAAAGTAATGTTAAAGGCGTGCTTCAGTTTCATTTAGAGTTCATAAGAACACTGGCCAAGATGACACATTCATCTGGAACCCCAGGGAAGACGGAAGTAAAACCCTCCTTTTTCTCCTAAACGTCCCAAATGGTTGGGTGCCCTAGGTCCAAGGGACCTGCAAGCCTCCTCAAGAAATTTCCATTGTCCCTCCTGGCTGGTGTGAATTGTAATCTGGTACCTGTATCCCAGGAACATTTAACAAACATTAAAGAAACACCGTAAAGCTAACAAGCTGTTACCAACTGTGAAATCATTAGCTAGAGGAATCTTGAATTGTCCAAAAGACTGAAAAAGCTCAGGCAGATCCCATCTCTTCCTCATAATTGTTCCACTGGAAATTGTCATTTTTCACAGGAGACTTTTTTTTTTTTTGGTGACATGGTCTGGCTCTCTGTCACCGAAGCTGGAGTGCAATGGCACCATCATGGCTCACTGCAACCTCGACTTCCCATGCTCAGGCGATTGTCCCACCTCAGCCTCCTGAGTAGTTGGGACCACAAGAATGCACCACCACGCCTAGCTAACTTTTTCTTTTATTTATGTATTTTCAGATAGGGTCTTATGCTGTTGCCCATGCTGGAGTGCAGTGGTGTGATTATGGCTCACTGCAGCCTCCAACTCCTGGGCTGAATCTATCCTCCTACCTCATCCTCCTGAAGTGCTGGGATTACAGGCATCAGCCACCATATCTTGCCTTAATTTTTTAAAATTTTTTGTAGAGATGGAGGTCTCTCTACATTGCCCAGGCTGGTCTTGAATTCCTGGGCTCATGCAATCCTCCTGACTCAGCCTCCCAAAGTGCTGGGATTACGTGCATGAGCCATTATGCCCTGCCTTAATTTTAAAAAATTATCTGTAGAGACAGGGTCTCCCTCTGTTGCCCAGGTTGACAACCCCTCCTGGGCTCAAACTATCGATACCTGCCTCAGCCCCCCAAAGTGCTGGGATTGCAGGCATAAGCCACTACACTCAGCCTAACAGGAGGCATTCTTTTTATTTATGTTTTTTTTTTGAGACAGGGTCTCACTCTGTCATACAGGCAGGTGGGTGGTGACAGCGACCATGACCACGGGTCAACCTGGGCCTCAGACACTGGGGAAAGGTGGCCATGTCCAGTTTTCTCTAGAAATTAGGAGGCAGGTCATCCAAGGAGAGAGGGTGGGTGTCTGGGGTAGGGTGGAGTAGGTTTCAGAAAAGTGAAAGTCTGGTAAAAGCACTCAGGAAACTGGGACAGAAAACTGAGCCAAGCGCTGGACGGCAGCGTTCATTCAGCCCAGCTGAGCTTGGAGGCCATGAAATGCTGGCAGCCCCACACTGCATGACTGCAAGGTCTTTCTGGGCCACGCCCTGAATCCCAGGTATGGAAGTGAAGGACTCAAAAAGAGGAACGAATCAGGTTATTCCGCAGAACAGGTGAAAGAAAAAAGCCAAGCAGACAGAGCCTTGGAAGTCAAAGAGTCACCCACATGCCTGACCCAGTCAGAGAAGAAAGGGGACCAAGCCTGGGCAGGAGGGACTGTGTGGGAAAGAGGAGGCTGAAAGGAGGAGAGACCGCGGGCAGAGGTGGACAAGGGACCAAGGTGAAGACCTTTGAGATGCTTCTTAAACCAAAGTGGCGAATGTCTTTCTGGACAAGAGTGCCAGTGCACATTCCCACCGCCAGCGAAGGACACAGCCCCATCCGCACTCCTGGGACAGCAACACTGATTGTCCCGAACTCTGCCAATTTCATGAGCGAAAAGTGGAGCCTAGAAGCTTTGCATTTCTTCAATGACTTCGAATTTTTTAAAATTGTCTCACAGATTTCCTGGTCATTGGTATTTCATCTGAAAAGTTTCTTTCTGTGATATCTGCTCATTAGAGTGGAGTTCTTAAAATTATTAGAGTGTTATACATTCAGTATATTCACCTCTGTGGTGGTTGCTCTCAGTTTTGTCCAGTTAGTCATTCATCATAAATTTAACTTTGATATCATAATAAAACAGACAAAAGTGTAGTTATTATGTGCTTAAATCTGCAGGTGCTTTTTTAAAAAGTTCTTTTTAGAGACAGGGTTTTGCCCTGTCGCCCAGGCTGGAGTGCAGTGGCGCAATCTTGGCTCACTTCAGCCTCCTCTTGGGTTCAAGCCATCCTCCTGCCTCAACCTCCAGAGCAGCTGGGACTACAGGTGAAAATATCACAATTATATGTTAGAGAGAGAGAGAATGAATCATTGTAAAACAACGAAAAGGTGAAGAATTTCTGTTACCTGTGTAAGTAACATCTACATCAACCCTCACCTGAAGCTCCTCACCTCTTCCCTTGCTCTTTTCTTCACCCCAAACATGGTGTTCAATGTTCTTCCCAGTCACCGCCCAAGGCCGCTGTCTTAGCCCCGCCATCATCACCTCTCTGAGCCTACTGCAGTAGCTTCCTATCTGGGTTCCCTTTCCCTTCCTCCCTGGTCCTGACTCCATCGGCTGCCAGCTGACTTCCTACAGCACCAACTTTTCTCAGCCTTCTGCCTATGAGAGCTCCCCAAATTCTACCATGGGAGCCCTCAAACCATGATCCTCCCCAAAACGTGAACAGCAGCTTTTCGAACCATGGACAGATGGCACAGATGACAACCGAAGCCAATCACCACCGCCTGTCCCTGGAAGTGGACGCTCCGGGTCATGGCTGGCCATGTATCTCGGACCTATCCCGGGTGGCTGGAGGAATCCTAGCAGTGAGAGTTGAAAACCGCTCGGCGCTCGGCAAGAGAGGATGAAGCCCGAGTCTGACCTCGGAAGGGAGCTGCTCCCCGGGGCAGTGGACCCCAGGGCTGGCAGGGAGGCGGCCTCGGTCCGCCCAGTTGGTCTCGGGCCGCTGGGCCTCAGCCCCCAAGCCTGGTGCCCGCTGGCCCCGGAGGAGCTGTCCCGCCCCCTCCGGCACTCGCCTTCTGGGGCTTGGTCGGCCAGCTACTTCACGCGAGCGGGCTGGGGTCCCCAACGGCTGACAAGCGCTGCTCCCACCGCCTCCGCGGTCCGTTGGCCCCGCCCCACGTCACTTCCGGGGCCCCGCCCCACCCTCTTCGGGCCCCGTGTGGCCTGGAGCCCGAGGCCGAGGGCTTAAGAGAACAGGAGGCCCAGCTGGGCGGCGACCCCCGTTCTTGCCCGGTCACTTCCTGCGGCGCCGCCTGCCCGCTGGCAAACTGTGGCTGGGAGACCCTTGAAATAGAACGTATTAGCCAAAACTAGAATAGCAAAATATGTACCATGTTTCAATTTAATGGGATTGCCAGGTGTTTTAAGGGTCCGCCGCAAAGGTCCCTCGAGTCCCGGGGTTTTTGTCCCGATCAGATCATTCGTGGTGTGGATCTTCCGGGAGGTTATGGGAAAGGGAGACCAGCAGCCAGCTCCGTGGGCGGCCATACTGCTCCCCCAGGAAGGCCAGGCAAATCTCCCCAGTGCTGGGATCCCCCTAGTACGTTCATTTTGTCTAGGGTCCAGGTGGGGCCATCGAGCCCCTTGCCCGCAGGATTGGTCCTTTGGCATGCAGATAAGCAACACCGCCAAGCAAAGCCCATGGGGTGTTTAGGCTGTTAGGAGACCACCAGGAAGCCATTCCTAAATCTTCCCAGGTGATGGTTCCAAAAACCCTGGTGTTTGGGGAAAGGAAAAAGGGTTGTCCCCAGGACTATGCTGGGGCACACTTTCCCAAACAGTGTCTGCCTGGCTGTCCCAAGCAGCCAGTGATGGAGCGAGGGTCATGAGGCTAGACCAAAGACCACAGAGTCTAGCCTCACTCCAGTGGAACTCAGGCACCCACCCGTTAGGATGTCATGTTGCTGCTGCCCCCAGGTGGGAGCCTGGGAATCCACCTGGCCGACACAGGCCACACCTGATGGGACCTCACAAGGAGATACAGTCCATTAACGTTCGTCAGGGTGGGAAGAAGTGGCAACACCTACTGAGATAACAAAACTCATTAGCTGAAGGGCAAGCTGGCCAGCAACTGGCAGTGATGTTCTCAACAGTCCTTGCCGCCTTATAAAACCAGCTACTTAGGCCGGGCGCGGTGGCTCACTCCTGTAATCCCAGCACTTTGAGAGGCTGAAGTGGGCGGATCACAAGGTCTAGGAGTTCAAGACCAACCTGGCCAGTATGGTGAAACCCCATCTCTACTAAAAATACAAAAATTAGCCTGGTGTCGTGGTGGGCACCTGTAGTCCTAGCTACTTGGGAGGCTGGGGCAGGAGAATCGCTTGAACCCAGGAGGCGGAGGTTGCAGTGGGCGGAGATCGCGCCACTGCACTCCATCCAGCCTGGGCGACAGAGCAAGACTCCGCCTCTAAATAAATAAACAAACAAACAAACAAAACCAGCTACTTAGTAAAGGAGCAGCTAGTTAAAGCTAACCAGAGGTCCTCAATCAAGGATGGGCCATACTGTTTGTGATGCCAATCGTTTTATTCACAGACTCTTTACTCCATTGATGAAAGACAGATTCCTTCCCCCCACCCTCCTGCCCCGCCCCTGTCCCTGCCCCCAGAGATATGGGGATGGCTGAACACACAACACTTGATGCAGGACAGATGCAATCAACAGCAGCTGACTGGTCACAGATACTCCAGTCCAGGGGAGAAGGACCTTGCACACTATGCAGGGCAATGTGGAGGCTGCACTCTGGAACACGGTAACAAGGAGGGGCTGCTGGAGGCAGGCTTTGTAGTAACAAAAGTGCAGAGTGAGCCCTGGTTCCCACGGGAGGGTGTGACTGGCTTGTCTGAATAATTTGTCCTTGAGCTGGCAGGGAACTGAAGCCTACTGTCTGGGAATAAGCAGGCTCTGTGTCTGATCCCTAAAATAAGGAGAGTGTTTAGCCAGAGAATCTCATCTGCGGAAACAGACAGGGAGCGAGGCTTGGAGTTCAGCCATTTGAGGCCCTCTTGATTTAAATGGATGTAAAGACAGAATTTGATATGAATCCTAATTTCAGGCCTTATACCACAATACACTATTAAAAGGTAAGTTTTCCTAGAACTAGTCATTGAGTTCAGTGTCACAAGATTTTAAATAAACATTCTAAACTCAACTGTGGCGTAGTGGTTCACGCCTGTAATCCCAGCACTTTGGGAGGCCAAGATGGGAGGATTGCTTGAGCCAGGGGTTCGAGACCAGCCTGGGTAAGATAGTAAGGCCCTATCTCTACAAAAAAATAAATTAGCCAGGCATGGTGATGAGAGCCTGTGGTCCCAGTTACATGGGAGGCTGAGGTGGGAGGACCACTTGAGGCTAGGAGGTCAAGGCTGCATTGAACCATATTCACGCTGCTGGGCTCCAGCCTGGGTGACAGAACGAGACCCCATCTCAAAAAATAAAGAAGATAATTTCACCTATTGCTTAACATAGAAAATGGGAGCCCTCAGAATGAGACTCCCTTAACTTCCCCCAAGAAACTTAACCATCCTTTTTCACTGTTACAGTTGTGAATGTCCTCCAGTAAAGACCACCAGAAACACCCTGTAGTTAAGCAAGTTGGGTTTATTACTTGTTGCAAGGAGGGAAGACTCACATCATGAGGAGCATATCAGTAAGAAGATGTTAGACCTTTAGGATTTGGGCTTTGGCTGGGTGATTTGGGGGAGGGTCCAGGGGTTTGCTCTGGATTGAGTGCCGATAGGAGGTAGGAAAATCTTATCATCCGGTAGCTGTATCTTTTCTAGAAAGAGGTTTGGCTGGAGTAGGGCTAAAGCTATAATGTGTAAAGAAGCCACAGTCACTCCTATCAGCTGGGAGAAGGGAATGTCTGGTATTCTGTGGGTGGCACGGTGACCTTACTTTTTTGTCTGTTCTTACACAGAATGATGACGTGGTCTCGTGTTGTCTCCTATCATCACCACTGCAGAGTGCCCTTGTGTGAGTGGTCTGCATGATTGTTTATGTCCAACAGGAGAACAACATGGCCTTGTTATGGGCACCAGCCAGCTTCCAAAAACATAGGGCCTGGCTCACAGCACCAGGCGAGCTCCTAGAGGCCAGTTTTGCTTTTCTGTTTTTCACAGTGGAGGAGGTGAGTCTTAAAGAGATCAGTAAGGGTTTGCCTGGCAGAAGACAACAGCATGAACAGAGGCATGGAGCCTGCAGTAGAACTGCGTGTTAGGTGAACCTGATATAGGGTCAGGAGGGGTAGCAGGAGAGATTTCTGGACAGGCTGTCACACAGTGAATCCTGGAAGCTCCCCCAAATCACCCAGCCAAAGCCCAGATCCTAAAGGATATCCTCTTACTGATATGCTCCTCATGATGTGAGTCTTCCCTCCTTGCAACAAGTAATAACCCAAACTTGCTTAACTACAGAGTGTTGCTGGTGGTCGTTACTGGAGGACATTCACAACTGTAACAGTAAAAAAGGATGGTTAAGTTTCTTGGGGGAAGTTAAGGGAGTCTCATTCTGAGGGCTCCCATTTTCTATGTTAAGCAATAGGTGAAATTATCTTCTTTATTTATTTTTTGAGTACAAGTTTTATCCTGAGGGATTTTAAGTGAGGAACTGACATGATCTGGGTTTGCATTTTAGAAAAATCCCCAGCAGCTGTGTGGGAGAAGGACTGGTGACAAAGGGGAAGCTTCCTTTTCTTTCCCACACCCACAGCCCCTGCACCTGCTGTCCTCGCTCATCTGATCTATTGCAACACATCCTTATTCTAAGGGTGATTTTTCAGAATCACAGATCTTTTCCTGTAACTTCCTTAAAACCTTTTGATTCCCAATCAATTACCAGTGAAAAATCTGCACTTCATTGCCCGACATACATACTGTACCTTTCATCATCTGTTCCCTCTAGCCTGATATCTGGCTTTACATTAGTCAATTCTTGCACTGCTAAAAAGAAATACTTGAGACTGGGTAATTTATAAAGAAGAAATGTGTGTGTGGTTTGTTTTTGTTTTGTCTTGTTTTGTTGTTGTTGTTGTTGTCGTTGTTGTTTTTGAGACAGAGTTTCACTCTTGTTGCCCAGGCTGGAGTGCAATGGTGCAATCTCAGCTCACTGCAACCTCCACTTCCCGGGTTCAAGTGATTATCCTGACTCAGCCTCCCAAGTAGCTGGGATTACAGGTGCCCGCCACCACACTCGGCTAATTTTTTGTATTTTTAGTAGAGACAGGGTTTCACCATGTTGGCCAGGCTGGTCTCAAACTCCTGACCTTAGGTGATCCACACTCCCATCAGCCTCCCAAAGTGCTGGAATTACAGGCATGAGCCACCACATCCAGCCAAGAAGAAATGTTTAAATGGCTCACAGTTCTGTTGGCTGTACAGGAATTATAGCAGCTTCTGCTTCTGGTGAGGCCTTGGGAGGCTTCTAATCATGATGGATGGCAAAGGGTGAGCAAGGCATCTCACATGGTGGGAGCAGGAACCACAGAGAGCAAGGGGTACGTACGGTGCTGCACACTTTTAAACAACCAGACCTCCTGAGAACTCACTATCAGAACAGCACTAAGAGGATGGTCCTAAACCATTCATGAGAAATCCACCCCACTTTCTACCAGGCCCCACCTCCAACACTGGGGACTACAGGCTGGGTGTAGTGGCTCACGCCTGTAATCCCAGCACTTTGGGAGGCCGAGGCAGGCGGATCACCTGAGGTCAGGAATTTGAGACCAGCCTGGCCAACATGGTGAAACCCCGTCTCTACAAAAAATACAAAAAATAGCCAGGCATGGTGGCGGGCGCCTGTAATCCCAGCTACTTGGGAGGCTGAGACAGGAGAATCGCTTGAACCCAGGAGGAGGAGGTTGTTGTGAACTGAGATCGGGCCACTGCTCTCCAGCCTGGGCGACAGAGTGAGAAACTCCATCTCAAAAAAGAAAGAAAAAAAAAACAGTGGGGACTACATTTCAACATGAGATTTGGTGAGGACCCAGATCCAAACCGTATCAGGCTGCCAGCTGGCATCTCCACTTGGGGGTCTCAGTACTATCTCAGATTCACTATTTCCAAAGCTGTGTTCAAGATCACCTCCCCAATCTCCTCCCTGCTGTCTCCACCTCCCAACTTGGCAAATAGTGCCATGGCTCATTCAGTTCAAAAGTAAAAATGTAGGCATCATCTTGGAACTACCCTTTTTCTTTCCTCTTATGCAATCAGTCCCCCAAACATGTTGATTTTATCCACTAAGTATTTCTGGAATCTACTTTTCTTCCACCTCTCCTTTTGGTATCTGTGAAGTGAGCTACAGCACACGTCTCCCAAGTGAGCTCCCCCAATCACTCTGACTTTACCCAAATCCATATCTCACACAGAAGCCAGAGGTTTGTAAAAGGCCTGTTTGCTCATGTCACTCCCTAGCTCAACTGCTTTCTGTTGCTGTTGGGAAAAGACCAGAGTGTCGCCAGGTGTGGTGACTCACACCTGTAACCCCAGCACTTTAGGAGGCTAAGGTAGGAGGATCACTTGAGGCCAGGAGTTCAAGACCAGCCTGGGCAACATAGTGAGACCTTGTCGCTACCGAAAAAAAAAAAAAAAAAAAGGCAGAAGGATTGCTTGAGCCCAGGAGGTCGCGGCTGCAGTGAGCTGTGATCGTACCACTGCACTCCAGCCTGGGTGACACAGTGAGACCCTGCCTCAAAAAAAAAAAAAAAAAAAAAAAAAGAAAAGAATGAAAAACAAAAAGACCATAGTTCCTTACGTAGTCTACAGGGCCCCACCTGCTCTGTCTACTTCCCCAGCCTCACTTCATACCACTTTGCTGCAGAATGTTAAGAGCCAAATCTTCTGAGCCTGGTAAGCTTACTGCTGTCAGCACCTCTGAGACCTCCCTCATCTGAGAATTACCACTTCCCCTTCCTTCCACAGTAAGAGATATCAACAAAACTGTAGAAAACCCTGTCCTCTAAAATTACAACACTCAAGCTGTGCAGCTGGGCAGCAATCTTCAATCTCCATCCTTAGGGAAGGTTCAGAAGCACAGATGAGGTGTGAAAACTCAGATATGCTCAGCCTGAAATACACAAAACCTCTGGGAAGTCTCCTCATAGAAGAACCCAATTAAATTCACATGATTAGAGGCTGAGACAGGATAATCGCTTGAACCCTGGAGGCGGTGGTTGCAGTGAGCTGAAATCACGCCACTGCACTCCAGCCTGGACAACAAGAGCGAAACTCCATCTCAAAAATAACAATAATAATCCACATGAATAGTCCACACATCTAGATGAGCCATAGGCAAAACAGAGCCCTTTCTCCCTCTACCAAAACAAAGGAAGAGTCTAACATAAATTCTAAGGGATTCTCCTCCAACTACCAGTATTATGAAGCAGCTTCTCCATACTGATTCCAATCAGTATAGGAGTACACGTGTGGAAAATGCTTTATTTGTATTTTTAACTGAAAAAAGTAATTCCTGATATGGACAGTTCAGAGTAAAAAGATATAAGTGGGCTTCAAACACATGAAAATGATACTCAACCACCTATAAATAGGAAGAGTAAAAAATAAAATTACAATTAAATACCATCTTTCATATAAAAGATTAACAAGCTTTTCTTTTTTTTTTTTTTTTTAAGACCGAGTTTCACTCTTGTTGCCCAGGCTGGAGTGCAATGGTGCGAGCTCGGCTCACCTCAACCTCTGCCTCACGGGTTCAAGCGATTCTCCTGCCTCAGCCTGCTGAATAGCTGGGATTGCAGGCATGCGCCACCATGCCCGGATCATTTTGTGTTTTTAGCAGAGAAGGGGTTTCTCCGTGTTGGTCAGGCTGGTCTCGAACTCCCAACCTCAGGTGATCCACCGGCCTCAGCCTCTCAAAGTGCTGGGATTACAGGCGTGAGCCACCACGCCTGGCGATTAACAAGTTTTATAACACATGTGTTGGTGAGAAAATAAGCACTTTTGTGCACAGCTGAAAAGGGAGCACACCACGACTCCCTTCAAGAATGAACACCTGGGCCAGGCGCGGTGGCTCACGCTTGTAATCCCAGCACTTTGGGAGGCCGAGGCGGGCGGATCATGAGGTCAGGAGATTGAGACCATCCTGGCTAACACGGTGAAACCCCGTCTCTATTAAAAATACAAAAATTAGCCGGGCGTGGTGGTGGGTACCTGCAGTCCCAGCTGCTCGGGAGGCTGAGGCAGGAGAATGGTGTGAACCCGGGAGGCGGAGCTTGCAGTGAGCAGAGATCGTGCCACTGCACTCCAGCCTGGGCGACAGAGCAAGACTCCATCTAAAAAAAAAAAAAAAAAATTAGCTGGGCGTGGTGGTGCGTGCCTGTAATCCCAGCTACTTGGGAGGCTGAGGCAGAAGAATTGCTTGAACATGGGAGGCGGAGGTTGCAGTGAGCAGAGATTGCCCCACTGCACTCCTGCCTGGGTAACAAAGTGAGAAAAAAAACAAAACAAAACATGAATGAACCCCTGAAACCTCAGGTCTCTTGGCTGATAAGTAGCTGCTGGGGAGGGAGACAGTCACTTGCCTCTGTTGATTTCAGGGGCTTTCCTCTCTTTAGACAGTCTCACAAAGTGCTGGATGTAAGGGTCATGCCAGTAGCCAATACTTACCGCAAACCTGGAAGGGAGGAAAAAGGAGGAAGGTGAGTAGAGATTGAGTAGGTTCAGGCCAAGGTCCACTGCCATGCTCCCAGGAACCAGGTCAAGGAACTCGACGAAAACCAACCATCCATCTCAAAAGGCCAAGTGCACATTTAGCGCCCCGTTACATAAGAAGACTCAGCCATCCATTCATCTTTATGTTCACATTACACCACCCATCACATTTTCCACAGTGGGCCTTCTCACTCCCTTTCCTCCTATTGCTAATTCACTTCCCAGGACCCTACATAGCAAATAACCTCACTTCATGCTTCATACAAAAGATGTGCAGCCATTTATTCACTCTGCAAACTCATGGCCAGAGCTAGTCAGTTAATTCCACTAAATGAAAAGACCTGTGCCCAGAGGAAGGGAGACTCAGAAACACTTGACAAACAGCATGAATTAACCCAAGTGTTTCTCTTGACTCTGTATTAGGTGCCGTCCTCTTACTCCCCTTACAGAGGTCAGAGTGGGGAAACCAGGAACGAATGAACAATACATGTACAACTTGGGAAATGCCACGGGAGCCTTAATTCTCTCTATTCTGGTCTACAGTACAAGGAGGTAAGGCTTCATGTTTCAAGCCTGGGAGCTGAAACCCTGATTAGCACAGGAAGCCTTCTTGCAACCATCAGTAGAACCAGCTTTAGGACGACTGAGGGGTCATGAAAAGAACCTGGATCCCGAAGGCCATGCTCAGCTGCTCTGGGCCTGTGGACTGCTCTAGCTTTGAACGTATATTTTGTAAGATAATAAGTGTCTTTACCCTTTAAGCCAATTTGAGTCAGGCTTCTGTTAACAGCATAAAGCATCCTAATGATACCCTGAGTAATACCCCCATTTCCTTGTTGCCTGCTAAGGTAAAATGTAGGGAATGTGTGTGTTATGTCTCTGAGCTCCTAGAAGCAGATAATATACCTTTTCTTTATATCTACTGCCAAGGCTTATGTCTGCCTTGACTACAATAGGTGCTGAATTCTGTACAAGCACATCTCCCAATCTCTGTCATCCATAGACACCCAAAAAGAAGCACATGTTCAGGTGTTCCATGCAATTCACCACAGAAACGTGAAATATACACTAATGTGCACAATTTGCTATACAAGCCCAGACTGTCCAAGGAAAACAGCATACTCACACAGTTTTATAACCATACACTTACTCAGTTATCTAAAATAGTGCTTTTCAAAAGTAAGTTGTGACCAATTAATATCATAAGATCAATTAGTTTGCAAACCTGCATTTAAAAAAAAAAAAAAATGTGAGGCCGGGATGGTGGCTCATGCCTGGAATCTCAGCACTTTGGGAGGCCGGGGCAAGCAGATCACTTGAAGCCAGCAGTACAAGACCAGCCTGGCCAATATGGTGAAACTACTAAAAATACAAAAATTAGCTGGGCATGGTGGTCCGCGTCTGTAATCCCAGCTACTCGAGAGGCTGAGGCACAAGAATTGCTTGAACCCGGGAGGCGGAGGTTGCAGTAAGCCAAAATTGCACCACTGCACCCCAGACTGGGCCACAGAATGAGACTCCAGCTCAAATAAGAAAGAAAGAAAAAAGAAATGGGATAGAATAAAATAAAAAATAAGATGCATTACACATAGTGTTAAGACATTTGTGAACCTTTTGTTTCTAATTCTAATTTTTAATTTTTTTGTAGACATGAAGTCTTGCTATAGCTGGTCTCAAACTGCTGACCTCAAGTGATTCTCCCATCTTGGCCTCCCAAGGTGCTGGGATTACAGGTGTGAGCCATTGCACTTAGACAAATTTTGTTTCAAGTGTGTGTTGAGGGTATAAGTGCAATGATAAAGGTTATTTTTTCACTGTGGGTAGCAGTTTCATAAACAGATTTCTTTTTTTTTTTTTTGAGGCAGAGTTTCGCTCTTGTTGCCCAGGCTGGAGTACAATGGCACAATCTCGGCTCACTGCAACCTCCACCTCCCGGTTTCAAGCGATTCTCCTGCCTCAGCCTCCCAAGAAGCCGAGACTACAGGTATGCGCCACCAGGTCCGGCTAATTTTGTATTTTTAGTAGAGATGGGGGTTTCATCAGGTTGGCCAGGCTGGTCTCGAACTCCCAACCTCAGGTGATCCAACCCGCCTCGGCCTCCCAAAGTGCTGGGATTACGGGGTTGAGCCACCAGCCTGGCCTTAAACAGATTTCAAATGAATCCTCTAGTGCCATCTAGTGTTAACAGTTTTATCTGCAGTTGAAACCCACAGATGAGAACACACCCCACAGTTCTAAGGGTTGGAAGAAGCCTAATCTAGCCAACCCCAGCATCCAGTGCAAGAACCATTGCAACAGTATCACTACGTGACCACTCCCCTGAGGAAGGCACTCACCCCGCTGCTAAGCAACTCTGAAAAGCTGATCAAAATGCTTCCCTCTGGAAGCTATAACTTGGTAGACTTACAAAACTACTCTCTTGGATAATAAAGAGCAGGTTCTATCCTCTCACCTCCGGATTCTTTACACTATTTAATAAGACTAGTGTAGTCAAGGAACATGTGCATGTCTGCCAAGTGCTAAGCACTGGGGGTACAGTGGTAAACAAGGAGGGAAAGGAGAGAGGCAGATAATTACAAGATGATGAGGAATGAAGACAGTGACTCATAGAGAGGATGAAGGTGACAGGGGGAGGCCTCTCTCAGAAGGGGATGGCCACGGTGAGCCCTGGAGAATGGGAGAGTCAGGTGTCCAAAAGGCATTCCACACAGGAGGAAGGGCAGGCAGAAAGGCTTGGGGAACACACCTGAGCCTCCAGTACAGAGAGGAGGCAGGGAGGCCAGAGGACAGTAAGAAACTGGAGAGGAGGCCAGAGGGAGAAACAGGCTCAGGACGCAGGAACTGGCGGGCATCTGGGACTGACCTCAGGAGCACCCTGTCCGTGGTCACAGTGGTGCACAGTGGTAGAGAGTGGTGAGATGCACGGGTCCATAATGCAAACACACCCAGCCAGCAACTCCCACCAGATCCCACCTCCCAGTGCCCCTAACACTTTCCACCTCCCACTCTGCAAACCCAGGTGACTGCAACAGGTTTCCATGCGCCCTGGGAAGAAGGATCTCACTGTCCAGCCTATCAGAGTGGCCAAGATGAAAAGATTTGCCACCCAGTGTTTGGCAGTGAGGAGGAGAGTGCTGCCGGGTGCTGCTGATGGGAGTTCTGAAGGGAGACAAGCAGCAAGTTTCAGGATTTACAGGACATCAGCTGGAGAGTAACTGGACAAATTACAGTGTATCCATTCACTGAAATACTAACCCATCATTTCAAAAGTAAACTACAAAATCAGACATGGCAAAACATTCCAGATATACTGTTAAGAGAAAGAGGTAAGGCCAAAAATGTATGTACCATATGTGCCCATAAATACATACGTATGTATCTATATTACACAGAGAATTACTAGTGGATTGATACCTAAATACTGAAAATGATTATCTCTCTGATTTCTGGGTTTAATTTATCTTTTCTAAATTTTCTACACTAACCATATGACGTATTTCATCAAATAAGAAGGCATCAATCGTAAGATGTACCACCAAGAAAGAAAAAACACTACCAAATAATTGTTAACTGTGAGTTTATTGGAAAAGTTCTTTTGGACTTATTAAAACAGACTAGTATCACCTCTCTCTCTTGCACACATATGAAAAGGAAAAGATCAATGGGAAGGGCTGGATGTCTTCAGTTTCAGGATGTTTGAGTTTCCATACAATATGGACTATTGTGCTTTCAAGAGCTTTGGTGATGTGGCATTTCTTAAGAGATCTTTAGGCCAGGCCCAGTGGCTCATGCCTGTAATCCCAACACTTTGGGAGGCCGAGGTGGGCGGATCACGAGGTCAAGAGATCGAGACCATCCTGGCCAACATGGTGAAACTTTGTCTCTACTAAACATACAAAAAATAGCCAGGCGTGGTGGCGCATGCCTGTAGTCCCAGCTACTCGGGAGGCTGAGGCAGGAGAATCGCTTGAACCCAGGAGGCAGAGGTTGCAGTGAGCCGAGAGCACGCCACTAAACTCCAGCCTGGGCAACAGAGCGAGACTCCGTCTCAAAAAAAATTTAAAAAAAAAAGAGAGAGAAAGATCTTTACCGTCCTCTCTGAGACTGTCTTCTGAGCCCTGGCCCTTGCTCTGTAAGTTTTAATGCTGGCTCTTTCTTCATCTCATCAGAAGTAATGAATAGACAGTTTTTGAACAACAATCAGGATTTGTGCTCCTTCTTCAAATGTTCCTTAAGTGGTATGAGGACTAAAGCATCCAGGGGCTGCAGTCACAGCTGCCCAGCCATGCCACCAGGAATAACAACCACGTAAGCATGCACAGTAATGACAACTGACAGCGACTGCAGGACACAGAGAATCAATCACATCTGATTTCAAAGAAGTTAAATGGGCCAGGCATGGTGGCATGTGCCTGTAGTCTCAGCTACTCTATAGGCTGAGGCAGGAAGATTGCTTGAGCCCAGGAATGTAAGTCCAGCCTGGGCAACAAAGTGAAACCACCATTTCAAAAAAATAAAAAATAAAAATAAAGTTTAAGGCCAGGAATGGTGGCCCTCGCCTGTAATCCTAGCACTTTGGGAGGCTGAGACAGGTGGATCACCTGACATCAGGAGTTTGAGACCAGCCTGGCCAACATGGCAAAAACCCATCTCTACTAAAAATACAAAAATTAGCTGGGCGTGGTGGCACACACCTGTAATCCCAGCTACTCGGGAGGCTGAGGAAGGAGAATCGCTTGAACCTGGGAGGTGGAGGTTGCAGAGAGCTGAGACCGTGCCACTGCACTCCAGCCGGCGCAACAGGAGTGAGACTCCATCTAAAAAATAATAAATGAATGAATAAATAAATAAATAAAGTTTATAAGAAGATAAATGGTTCATTAGCCTTAAACAAATTAAATAGAAGAACACATGTGTCACAGAATGAATCAAATATTTACCTTTACAACAAGAAATACAGTAAGTGTGAATAGCACAAGCAAACATGAAAAGCAAGTATTAAACTAGGAAACATAGGCTAGGCATGGTGGCTCATGCCTGTAACCCCAGCACTTTGGGAGGCTGAGGCAGGAGGACTACTTGAGCCTAGGAGTTTCAGACCAACTAGGGCAACATAGCAAGACTCTATCGCTACCAAAAAATAAAAATAAATAAATAAATATTAGCCAGGCATGGTAGTGCATGCCTGTAGTCATATCTACTCGGCAGGCTGAGGTGGGAGGATTGTTTGAGCCCAGGAGCTCAAGATTATAATGAGCTAGGATTGCGCTACTGCACCCCAGCCTGGGTGACAGACTGAGACTGTCTCTAAAATAAACTAGGAGAAATAACTAACATGTCACAAAATACTAATATCTTTACAATATGAAGGACTCTTAAAAACAAATAAATAAAAAACCCTAAAATCCCAGAGGAAAAAATTAAGACAAAAAGCAAACTTTGGGGCAGTTCACAAAAGAAACACAACAGATCAATCAACACACCAAAAGCTCAGCCTTATCAATAATGTAAAAAACCCAAAACGAAATGAAAGTAAAAACAGAGGGCTATATTTCTCCTATCAAATCGGCAACAAAAGTATTGTTTAATCTAACTTGGCATTGGCCAAGACGAGGAAGAGGGTGCTTGAGCTGCCCGAAGCTTAAACTGGCACAGTCATACTGCAAGGCACTGCGACGACAGGTACAAAAAGCCTGAAACACACGCATACACGACGACCAAACGATCCCATCTAAGACTTTATTTGAAGAAAATCGGCAGTAAGCACAAAGATTTCTCTGCAGGAACACTGAACACAGAGTTACAGTATCAGGTGAACAAACCCGATTACAAAATTGTATGTATAGGATGTTCCCAATTTTGTTAGATGATGTATACACACACAAGGCTGCCCACAGCAGACACCAAAGTGTTAATACACTGTTATCTCTGCACCCTCCATGAGGCTGCACATCCACTTCTGCCTGTCAATTTCCATTACACGTCTCTGCTCACAAAACCCAGAGAATATCACTTCTATTTTTATATCCTGATTTCATATTTAAAGCCCGGATTCAAAGAATCAAACATCTCAGATGTGGAAAGACCTCAGAGATTTTCCCCCTCTTATTTCAATCCACAAATGCTTTCAGTTTCCATGACATTCACATGCCACCTGTTCAAGTTACTGTGTTTTTAAATCGCTCACTTTTTAAAAAACACTCAGGTCAAATGTGCTGCCCAATATTTTCTGCTAGCACAACGCTGTAATAAATACCTATTAACACGTGAAACATCTGTGTACCGCCCAAAACCATCTCACATTCCTCCCACGGGAAACACTGATCTGGTCCAACCACCTACTCATTCAAGAAGCATTTACTGACTGAGTCCTATCTCCAAGAGCTCGACGGGAACAATGGGTCCTTCTTCTGAAAGGTGTGAAATCCCCTCCAACAGCCATTTCCTCATCTGAGGCTTCAGGGAATGAGATGGGGCCTCCCCATTCACCCAGCTTATAAGGATCAAGCTAGAGCCTCGTTTACTTCTTTAACTGACACTCACTGTGTGCTCACTATGTGCCAGGCATTATTCCAAATGCTTGACAAATATGAACACACACAAACCTCATAGGACCCTACAAGGCAGACTCAGCTTTATAGATCTAGGTTGAGGCAGTTTCCTCAGCTGCGGAACTTAATTCTATTAACTAGGTAACTGAAGGTTTAATGTATGTTTTCCTTCTTTTTTTTCTTTTTTTTTTTTTTTGAGACAGGATCTCACTGTGTTGCCCGGGCTGGAGTGCAGTGGTGTGATCACAGCTCACTGCACCCTCAACCTCCCTGGGCTCAGGTGTCTCTCCCACCTCAGCCTCCCAAGTAGCTGGGACTACAGGCACACACCACCACATCCAGCTAATTTTTGTATTTTTTGTAGAGATGGGGTTTCATCATGTTGCCCAAGCTGGTGTTGAGTCCACCCACTGCGGCTTCCCAAAGTGCTGGGATTAGAGACGTGAGCCATAATGTGGGTTTTGAAACATACCCACCTGGATTTAGATGTCCCTACCCCTGAACACTTGTTTTATCCCTCATAACACTTGAGTTGTTTAAATGATAATGCGTATGTGTACGTGTGTGTATCTGTTTGTGCGCATAAAGTCATGTGTTGCTTAACAATGGGGATGCATTCTGAGAAATGCATTCTTAGGTGATTTCGTTGTACAGACATCACAGAGAGCACTTACGGAAACCTAGATGGTACAGCCCACTACACACCCAGGCTACATGGTATAGCCTATTGCTCCTGGGCTACAAATCTCTACAGCACATTACTGTACTGAATAATGAAGGCAACTGTAACACAATGTTAAGTACTTGTGTATCTAAACACAGTTAAATATAGAAAA
Organism: Nomascus leucogenys; assembly: GCF_006542625.1. NCBI lineage: Eukaryota > Metazoa > Chordata > Mammalia > Primates > Hylobatidae > Nomascus > Nomascus leucogenys. Next base: position 80,162,121 of record NC_044382.1, read on the forward strand.
AGTACACTACGAATACAGTATAAAAGGCTAAAAATGATCCACCTCTATAGGACACCTGCATTGAATGGAGCTTACAGGGCTGGAAGTTGCTCTGGGTGAGTCAGTGAGTAAGGGGTGAGTGAGTATGAAGACGTAGGACATTACACTGTGTAAACTTTAAAAGCAGTGTATGCTAGCCGGGCACAGTGGCTCACGCCTGTAATCTCAGCACTTTGGGAGGCCGAGGTGGGCGGATCACAAGGTCAGGAGTTTGAGACCTTCCTAGCCAACATGGCAAAACCCTGTCTCTTCTAAAAGTACAAAAAATTAGCCAGGCATGGTGGCACATGCCTGTAATCCCAGCTACTCAGGAGGCTGAGGCAGGAGAATCGCTTGAACCTGGAAGGCGGAAGTTGCAGTGAACTAAGATCGTGCCACTACACTCCAGACTCTGTCTCAAAAAAAAAAAACAAAAAAAAAACTAAGACACAATCACATATATTATCCTAGGCCTACACAGAGTCAGCACCATCAATATCACTCTCCACCACCTCCACATCTTGTTCGCCTGGAAGGTCTCCAGGGGCAATAACATGCATGGAGCTGACATCTCCTAAGATAATGATTTCTTCTTCTGGAATATTTCCTGAAGGACCTGCCTGAGGCCTTTTACAGTTAACTTTTTGTTAATAAGTAGTTGCTCTGGGTGAGTCAGTGAGTTGTTATTCTAAAATAACAAGTATAGCATAGTAAATACATAAACCATTAACACAGTTGTTTATCACGATCAAGTTTCATGTATTGTACATAATTGTATGTGATACACTTTTATAGGACAGGCTGCACGGTAGGTTTGTTTACACCAGCATCCACATAAGTTCATGAGTGATGTGCCGTCCTAAGACATTAGGACAGCTACGTCACTAGGTGATAAGATAATGGAGCTGAAAAATTCCCATGGGACCGCCACCACCATATATGCGGGCAGCTGTTACCCGAAGGCATCACTGTACATGTATTTGAGATTGCAAAATTCAACTATTTTCAGCATTAAAATCTCAGATTTAGAATTTCAACTGCATGCTGCTTGTGGTCTGTAAGATATGGCACTACCTCCAACTTTAATTCTATTGTTCTTTTATACCTTTTAGTTTCATTTTTAGTTTCTATTTCCTGTTGGTTTTATTATTGGTTTATAAACGGAAGGCAGGAAGCAAAATCTTTTTGTCTTTTTGAGACAGACTCTCATTCTGTCGCCCAGGCTGGAGTGCAGTGGCATGATCTTGGCTCACTGCAACCTCCATCTCCGGGGTTCAACTGATGCTTGTGCCTCAGCCTCCGGAGTAGCTGAGATTACAGGCACCCACCACCATGCCCGGCTAATTTTTGTATTTTTAGTAGAGACGGGGTTTCAATTCACCGTGTTGCCCAGGCTGGTCACGAACTCCTGACCTCAAGTGATCCGCCCACCTCAGCCTCCCAAAATGCTGGGATTACAGGCATGAGTCACCACGCCTGGCCAGGAAGCAAAGTCTTAAGGGCAACAGACGCTGTGCTGAAATGGAGCTAGGCTTCGTCTCCCTTCCTCCTTTCAGGTCTGTGGCTAGTATATAGTTAATGTGCCAGGACTTAAATGCTGAGTCACCTAAAAAGCTGAGCCTCAATCCTCAATAACCAGGAAGACTCATATAGGCTGCAATTCCCTTCCAGAGGAGACTGCCTGTGTTGCCTTTTGCTTTCATCTAATGTCTCTTTACTTTACAAGGAATAATATGATCTAAAATCTGTCTCTGTTGTAAGCAGTCACTGAATATTGGGCAAAGCATAAATGGCAAAGGGAGCAACATTCACACAAAGGTAAAAGAAATGGGGAAACCCAATCAGAAAATTCTCTTGGATCAATGTTCTGTATCTAACTCAACAAAAAGCTAGTAAATACAGAATATCATGGCAAGATGCCACAGACCTGAGTAATACCAAAGTACTTTGGGAAAAGAATAAAACCCTTACCACGTATTGCGAATATTGTATGGTTTGCCTGTTAATTTTCTTAATGTATCTATTTTTCCTTTGTAGTAAGTGCATTTTGTGTTCTACTCACAAAATATCTGCCCACCCCATGGTTGCAAAGATATTCTCCCATGTTTTCATGTATAAGATTTATGATTCTAGCTTTTATGTTTAGGTTTACGAACAATTACCAACTAATTTGTGTGTATGGCATGAGATAGGGGTGAAGGTTAATTTCTTCCCTCGTTTGAATATCGAGTTGATCTCGAATTATTCATTAAAAAGACTTTCCTGGCCGGGCACAGTGGCTCACACTTACAATCCCAATACTTTGGGCGGCTGAGGTGTGAGTACTGCTTGAGCCCAGGAGTTCGAGACCAACCTGGGCAACACAGTGAGACCCTGTCTCTACAAACAAAAAAACAACAAAACATTAGCTGGACGTGGAAGTACGTGCCTGCAGTCCCAACTACTTGGGAGGCTGAAGTGGGAGGATCACTTGAGCCCAGGAGGCTGGGGCTACAGTGAGCCATGATCATACCACTGCATTCCATCTTGGGTGACAGAGGAAGACTCTCTCTCAAAAAAAAAAAAAAAAAGAAAAGAAATGACTTTCCTTCCTCCCACCAGAAAATTGACTTACTCACTCTGGGCAAAAATCAACTGACAATACATATGCAGGTCTATTTCTGGACTCAGTTTCACTGATATATTTGTCTATCGTCATGTCAAGACCAATGTTTTGATTAGTGTAGCTTTACAGTAAGTCTTAAAATTAAGCGGCATAAAAAATTAGCAGTTTAAGTTCTCCAACTTTGCTCTTTTCTTGCTTTTTGGTTTTTTTGGTTTTTTTTTTTTTTTTTTTTTTTTTTGCTATTCTAGATGTTTTGCATTTCCATATAAATTTTAGAATCAACTTGTTAGTTTCTTCAAAAAAAAGACAAATAGGATTTTAACTGGGATTGCAATGACTCCATAGATCAATTTGGGGAGAAGAGAAATCTTAATATCAGGTCTTCTAATGTATGAACAAAGTAACCTCCTCCTTATTTAAGTATTTATTAATTTCTCTCACCAATATTTTAGTGAGAGAGTAAAAGTATTCTCTCACAATACTTTTCTGGTAAAGGTGTTTTCATGTCTTTCATTAGAGTTATTCTAATGACTTTTGATGCTACTGTTTGTATGCTGTTTTTCCGTTTTTCTTTTTTTTGGGACAGGATCTCTCTCTGTCACCCAGGCTGTCTGGGACTACAGGTGCACGCCACCATACCCAGCTAATTTGGTTCACTTTCTTGTAGAGACAAGGTCTCACTATGTTGCCTATGTTGCTCAAAGTCCTGGGCTCAAGGGATCCTCCCACCTTGGCCTCCCAAAGTGCTGGGATTATAGGTGTGAGCCACCGTGCCTGGCCTGATGCTATTGCAAATGGTATTTTACATTTTCATATATATATATATTTCATGTATACGTGTGTGTGTGTGTGTGTGTGTGTGTGTGTGTATTTACAACATGTATATATATCTGATAAAAATATTCCAGGCTGGGCGCAGTGGCTCACGCCTGTAATCCCAGCACTTTGGGAGGCCGAGGTGGGAGGATCGCCTGAGGTCAGGAGTTCAAGACCAGCCTGGCCAACATAGTGAAATCCCGTCTCTACTAAAAATACAAAAATTAGCCAAGTGTGATGGTGCGTGCCTGTAGTCCCAACTACTTGGGAGGCTGAGGCAGGAGAATTGCTTGAGCCTGGGAGGCTGAGGTTGTAGTGAGCCGAGATTGCACCACTGCACTCCAGCCTGGGTGACAGAGTGGGACTCCATCTCAAAAAAAAAAAAAAATTCCTATCCAGAATATATAATACACTCCAACAAATATAAAACAACAGTATCACCAACAAAAATGTGCAAAACAGACAGTTCACAAAAGATGACATGGGAATGGCCAATAAGTACATGAAAAAGCACTTATTAGTCGCCAGGGAAATATGACTTAAAATCATGAGATGCTATTTCACACCCACGGACAATACAGAACGTTAACAAGGATATGGAGGAACTGCAAGTTCTGCAATGTAGCTGGTGGGAAGTGTCAACTGATAAATCACTTTGGATATTAGTGTGGTAGTTACATATGTCCCCACCCTATGACTAAGCCCTTCCACTCCTAAACATTTATCTAAGAGAAATCAATTAAGAATGTTCATTGCAGCCAATTTACATTGGTCCAAAACTGGACACAACCCAAATGTTCATCAAAAGGTGAATGGGTGAACAAATCCTATATTCATACAACTGGAAAAGGAGCAAATGACTTTCCACTGGCAAAGACTGTCTCCTTGACCAAATTCTAGCCAGCTCCTCTGACCCCTCTTCTCAACTAGGCCTTAACCTTGGCCTATAAAGACTTGAGCAAGGTTGGGCATGGTGGCTCATGCCTGTAATCCCAGCACTTTGAGAGACCGAGGCAGGAGTGTCACTTGAGCCCAGGAGTTCTAGACCAGCTTAGGCAATATAGACAGGCCCCAACTCTACAAAAAGTTTAAAAATTAGCAGACTGTGGTGGTGCATGCCTATAGTCCCAGCTACCAAGGAGGCTGAGGCAGGAGGATCACTCGGGTTCGGGGAGGTCAGCACTGCAGTGAGCCGTGATCACATCACATCACTGCACTCCAGTCTGGGTGACAGAGCAAGTCACACAAAAAAAAAACAAAAACAAAAAAACAAAATCAAAAAAGCCAATAAATAAACAAACAAAAATCAGGCTGGACACGGCGGCTCACACCTGTAATCCCAGCACTTTGGGAGGCCAAGGCAGGCTGATCACCTGAGGTCAGGAGTTTGAAACCAGCCTGGCTAACATGGCAAAACCATGTCTCTATTAAAAATATGAAAATTAGCCAGGTTTGGTGGCACAAGCCTGTAATCCTAGCTACTCGGGAGGCTGAGGCAGGAGAATCACGTGAACCCAGGAGGCAGAGGTTGCAGTGAGCCGAGATCACACCCACCACTGCACTCTAGCCTGGGCGACAGAGTGAGACTCTGTCTCAAAAAAAAAAAAAAAAGACTTGAGCAAACACTAACATAGTTTCCTTTTGTTGTTATTTAAAAAATTGTTGGCTGGGTGCCATGGCTCACGCCTGTAATTCCAGTACTTTGGGAGACTGAGGCAGGCGATTACTTGAGGTAAGGAGATTGAGACCAGCCTGGCAAACATGATGAAACCCCATCTCTACTAAAAATACAAAAATTAGCCAAAAATTACAGGTGTGGTGGCTCACACCTGTAATCCCAGCTACTCAGGAGGCTGAGGCATGAGAATCACTTGAACCCAGGAGGAAGAGGTTGCAGTGAGCTGAGATCGTGCCACTGTACTCCAGCCTGGGTGAAACAGTGAGACTCCATCTCAAAAATATAAAAATAATTATTTATTTTGTAGAGAGGGAGGCATTACTATGTCACCCAGGCTGGTCTCAAACTCCTAGGCTCAAGTGATCCATCCTCCCACCTTGGCCTCCCAAAAGTGCTGGGAGCCACCGCACCTGGCCTTTTTTGTTTGTTTGTTTTTTGTTTTTGTTTTGAGACAGAGTCTTGCTCTATTGCCCAGGCTGGAGTGCAGCAGTGTGATCTCAGCTCACTACAACCTCCACCTCCCAAGTTTAAGCGATTCTCCTGCCTCAGCCTCCTGAGTAGCTGGGACTACAGGCATGTGCCACCACATCTGGCTAAGTTTTGTATTTTTTTGTTTTTTTTTTTTTTTTGAGACAGAGTCTCGCTCTCTTGGGTGTAGTCAAGAGTCCCAGCCTCTCCGAGTAGCTGGGACTACGGGCGCCTGCCACCACGCCCGGCTAACTTTTTGTACTTTTAGTAGAGACGGGGTTTCACCGTGGTCTCGATCTTCTGACTTCGTGATCCGCCCGCCTCGGCCTCCCAAAGTGCTGGGATTACAAGCGTGAGCCACCACGCCCGGCCAAGTTTTGTATTTTTAGTAGAGATGGGGTTTTGCTGTGTTGGCCAGGCTGGTCTCGAACTCCTGACCTCAAGCAATCCACCCACCTTGGCCTCCCAAAGTGCTGGGATTACAGGAGCCACAGCGCCCAGCCTAAAAACATGGTTTCCAATAGTTCAAGTTTGCATCCTTTGGGTGACCCAACCCCCAGTAAGCTGCTTGTCTGAGAAAACTCAAGGCTGCCTATAGAACTTACTGTGTTTCAGCCAACACTACTGAAGACAGGGCCCGCCTCCCACTCTCTGTGGGAGGGCAGGAGCCTAACTTCCTTAACAGCCAGTTACCAAACCCAGATGGGTTTCACAGGACCAACCCTCCCTCCCCACTTTTTGTGATTTTTCACTTCCCTGACTCTACTGAGCCCCTTTCTCATCCTCCTTTTAAAACACCCGGTCCTGTCTATGCAAATTGAAGTTAAGCTCAGTTCACACCGGATTGAATTTGGCTAAACTGCAATCGTTATTACTGATGAAAATCGGTCCTTACCACTTCAGTGTCCGGCTTTATCTTTGACAACACACAAAATACAGATGAATCTCAAAGAACATGTTGAATAAAAAACACACAGAGGAATACATTTGTGTGATTCCATTTATATGACATTCAAGAATAGGCAAATCTAATCTATAGTAGACAAAATCAGAAAATGGCTGCAAATTAGGGTTAGGAAACTAGAAAAAGACAACAAGAGAGGCTGGTTCACGCCTGTAATCCCAGCACCTTGGGAGGCCGAGGCAAGAGGATCGCTGGAGCCCAGGAGTTCAAGAAAAGCCTGGGAAACAAGGCAAGACCCCATCTCTACAAAAAATAAAAATTAGCCAGGCATGATGGTGTGTGCCTATAGTCCTAGCTACTCGGGAGTCTGAGGCGGGAGGATCACTTGAGCCTGGGAGGTGAAGGCTGCACTGAGCTGAGATTGTGCCACTGCACTCCAGCTTAGGAGACAGAGGGAGACCCTGTCTCAAAAAAACAAAACAGAAACAAAGGTAAAAATTGTCAGATTTTTCATCAAAGATTTACAATTTCTGGAGCTGGGTGTGGTGGCAAGTACCTGTATCCCAGCTACTCAGGAGGTGGAGGCAGGAGGATCACTTGAGTCCAGGGGAGAACCAGCCTGGACAACACAGTGAAACCCCAACTCAAAAAAACAGATTCCTAGTTTCTGACTTATGAAATGTACTGTACAAGTTAAACCAATAGACAAGCATCATCTTGACAAAAAAATACTACAAAAAACAGTTAGCCAAGGATACTATGCCAACATAAAAACTTCCTACAATTCAGTAATAAAAATATAAATAACCAAACAAGAAAAAGACATACAGCCCAACAGGAAATGATATGAAGAGAGGGTTCACATAAAAAATATCAGGCTGGTGTGGTGGCTCATGCCTGTAATCACAGCACCTGGGGAGGCTGGGAAGGGAGGATCATTTGAGCTCAAGAGTTTGAGACCCACCTAGGCAAAATGGTGATATCCTGCCTCTACAAAGAATTTAAAAATAAGTCAGGCATGGGGGCCTGTGCCTATAGTCCCAGCTACTCAGGAGGCTGAGACAAAATGGTCACTTGGGCCCAGGAAGCTGAGGCTGCAGTGAGCTGTGATCATATCACTGCACTCCAGCCTGGGCAACAGAACAAGACGCTGTTTCAAAAAAAAAAAAAAAAAATCAATGACAGTGAGTATACTGAAAATGGTCAGCCTTTGGTGAGGTTGTGGAGAAAAGGGAACACTTACACACACTGTTGATGGGAGTGTAAATTAGTTCAACCATTGTCGAAAGCAGTGTGTGGTGACTCCTCAAAGACCTAAAGACAGAAATACCATTCAATCTAGAAATCCCATTAGTGGGTATATACTCCCCAAAATATAAATCATTCTACCATTAAGACACATGCATGTGTGTGTTCATTGCAGCACTATTCACAATAGTAAAATCACGAAATCAACCTAAATGCCAATCAGTGACAGACTAGATAAAGACAATGTGGTACATATACGCCATAGAATACTATGCAGCCATAAAAAAGAACAAGATCATGTCCTTTGCAGGGACATGGATGGAGCTGGAGGCCATTATCCTTAGCAAACTAATGCAGGAACAGAAAAACAAATACTGCATGTTCTCACTTACAAGTGGGAGCTAAATGATGAGAACACATGGACACACAGAGGGGAACAACACACTCTGGGGCCTACTGGAGGGTGGGATGAGGGAGAGGATCAGAAAAAATAACTAATGGGTACTAGGCTTAGTACCTGTGTGACAAAATCATACAACAAACCCCATGACCCAAATTTACCTGTTCAACAAAGCTGTGCATGTACCCCTGAACCTAAAAGTTTTCTGCCTTTTTTTTTTTTTTTTTTTAAGGCAGAGTCTCGCTCTGCCGCCCAGGCTGGAGTGCAGTGGCACAATCTTGGCTCAACGCAACCTCCGCCTCCTGGGTTCAAGTGATTCTCCTGCCTCAGCCTCCCGAGTAGCCAGGATTACAGGCGCCTGCCACCACACCCAGCTAATTTTTATATTTTTAGCAGAGACAGAGTTTTACCACGTTGGCCAGGCTGGTCTCAAACTCCTAGCCTCAAGTTATCCACCTGCCTCGGCTTCCCAAAGTGCTTGGATTACAGGTGTGAGCCACCACACCCTGCCCTAAAAGTTTTTTAAAAAAATGTTCAGCCTCAAGAGTGATTATAGGATAAAATTAAAGGGAGATTATTTTCCACCTGCTAGGTGGTAAACAATTAAAGAGATTGAGAATATTTGATACTGGCATCACATTCACTGTGGGTGGGAATGGAAACTGACACAACCTCTTTCAAGGACTACTTTGCAGAAACTTCTTCCCTAAAATCTATTTCATAGCAAAACTCACACACATGCAAAAATGCTGATCCCAGCACTATTTTTTTTTTTTTTTTTTTGAGACAGGGTCTCACTCTTACACAGGCTAGAGTGCAGTGGTGCAATTATAGCTCATAGCTCATTGCAGCCTTGACCTCCTAGGCTCAAGCGATCCTCCTGCCTCAGCCTCCCATGCAGCTGGGACCACAGGTGCTTATCACCATGCCTAATTTTTTCTTTTTGGCAGAGAAAGGTTCTCACTGTGTTGCCCAGGTTAGTCTCAAACACCTGAGCTCAAGCAATCTTCCTACCTTGGCCTCCCAAAGTGCTAGAATTACAGGCGTGAGCCACAGCATCCAGTCTATTTTTTTTTTGAGACATGAAGTCTTACTATGTTGCCCCGCCTGGTCTCCAACTTCTGGACTCAAGCAGTCCTCCCATCTTGACCTCCCAATGTGCTGGGATTACAGGCATGAGCCATCGTGCCCAGCCTTGCACTCTCAACAGCAAAACCAGAGCCACATAAATGATGAACAATAGAAGAATGGCCAAATAAAGTATTAATACTATTATGCTGCAGAACACCCCGTAGCCACTAAAAAGAATGAGGCAGATCTATGGGAAATATGTTTAAGTTATTAAATGGAGGGAAAAGTTATTTTTGTCATTAAAAAAATTAAGCATTTAAGGGAAAAAATGACGTGAGATTGACATTCCAGATCTAATAACATTATCTTTAGCGAATGTTTCCCAAACTTTAATTTGATCCTTAAAAAGAAAAACACAAGCACAACCCCATGATTTATCTGACTTTATTGATGGGCAAGTTTTACAGCTAATTTATGTGCAACAGAATGTTCTAGCTCTGAAGTGGCATGCCTTCTCTAGGCATGAAAAGAAGCACCCGCCTTGAAAATATTTCAGATCACAATCTCGACCTCATTCTCTGGGGCATAGCTAAGAAGATGCGACCTGGGTGCCGGAAAGGCCCTAGGCTAAGCCCTCAGGGAAAAGCTGGTTTTCCCCAGAGGTGACCCTGTGACCTGCTTCTATGTCAAGGGGGAATATTTCTCCACTCAGTTAAGAAATCAGATTAAGCACCATAATTTTCACAATGAAATTTCAGCCTTATAAGCCCTGGTCTGCCCTCTAGAACACATAGACCATTCAGAACCAATGAAACAGAAAACCAGAATTTTAAGACCTCATCAGGAAATACAATCTTGAACATGTGTGCTCAGTTCCTGTCACTGTGACCAGCTGAAAAATATTTATTTGCGCATGTGGCATAAAGGTAGGCATGGTCTGTGCTTGGTATTATGTCTATTCCAGTATCAGAGATGAACACTAGGCACTTTCCTATTTATTTATTTATTTATTGTGATGGAATTTTGCTCTTGTTGCCCATGCTGGAGTGCAACGGCGGGATCTCGGCTCACCGCAACCACAACCACCTCCACCTTCCACGTGCAAGCGATTCTCCCGCCTCAGCCTCCCGCGTAGCCGGGATTATAGGTGCCCGCCACCACGCCCGGCTAATTTTGTATTTTTAGTAGAGATGGGGTTTCTCCATGTTGGTCAGACTGGTCTTGAACTCCCGACCTCAGGTGATCTGCCCACCTCAGCCTCCCAAAGTGCTGGGATTATAGGCGTGAGCCACCACTCCCAGCCCACTAGGCACTTTCTAAATTACAACTGGGCTGACGACCACCAAGGAGACTCACAGATGTTATGAGAACATTCAACAGAAGCTAGGTCTTGTCTGTGGGTGTCAGAAAGGACATGAGCCACATGTCAGCTAAGCCAAAAACCTTGTAGTCATCTTGGCCCCCTCAGTCTCGCCCCATATCCACTCTGCCAGAACATTCTATCAGCTCTACCTTCAAAATGCACCCAGAATCTCACATATTCTCAGCACCTCCGTCACCACTATCCTGATCCAAGCACCAGCCTGTCTCGCAGGGGACACCCCCATAGCCAACTAACTGATTCTGCCTCCGTCCTTACCCCTGCAGTCTGCTCCTAACACAGGCTGAAGTGGTGCTGTTAAAACCAAGTCAGGCCACCTCACTCTTCAGTTCAGCCTAGCCAACATGGTGAAACCCCGTCTCTACTAAAAATACAAAAATTAGCTGGGCATGGTGGCACGTGCCTTTAATCCCAGCTACTTGGGAGGCTGAGGCTTGAGAATCACTTGAACCTGGGAGACGGAGATTGCAGTGAACAGAGATCATGCCACTGCACTCCAGCCTTGGCGACAAAGCAAGACTCTGACTCAAAAAAATAAAAATAATAAAATAAGAAGTCTGGGTAACTGATTGCACAAGGCAGATATTAAAAGGGCAGTTCCTGGGCAGGCACAGGGGCTCATGCCTGTAACCCCAGCACTCTGAGAGGCTGAGGCAGGTGGATCACTTCAGTCCATGAGTTTAAGACCAGTCTATGCAATATGGCAAAACCCTGCCTCTACAAAAAAATACAAAAATTAGCCAGGTGAGGTGGCACACACCTGTGGAAGGTGAGGTGGGAGGACCGCTTGAGCCCAGGAAGTTGAGGCTGCTATGACTGTACCACTGCACTCCAGCCTGGGTGACACAGCAAGGCCTTGCCTCAAAAAAAAAAAAAAAAAAAAAGGCAGTTCCAAGATGACACCTACCTTTTAAACTTGTGAACTGAATGAACTACGGAACCATTCATCAAGTTGGGGCTTGGACAGGGTAGTAGAACACGGGGAGGTGATCGTAAGCATAGTTTTGCAAATAGTAAATGTGAGAAAATTCCGAGACATCCAAGTGGAGATTTCAAGTTGGTAGCCAGGTATCAGGCTTGAGGGACCAGATCATGAAAGGCACAGTATGTACGTCATGTAACAAAGTACAGATTTTTAACTGGTAGCTGATAGGGAACTGAAAGGTCTTACTAAGTGACAAGATAAGATTTGTGATTCTGAAAAATCACCCTGGCCGCAGGTAGAATATGGATGTGTTGCAGATCAGATGAGCAAGGACAGCAGGTGCAGGGGCTGTGGGTGTGAGAAAGAAAAGGAGGCTTCCCCTTTGTCACCAACACTTCTCCATACAGCTGCTGGGGATTTTTCTAATACAAATCCAGATCATATCAGTTCCCCACTTAAAATCCCTCAGGATAAAACCTGTACTCCTTGTGACCTTCCACAGTTCACTGTGTGACAACCTGTCCGGAACTCTCTCCTGGTACCCACTCCCCACCCTGTGTCAGGTTCACCTAACACACAGTTCTGCTTCAGGCTCCATGCCTCTGCTCATGCTGTTGTCTTCCGCCTGGCAAGCCCTTGTTTTGGCACCCACAGTGAGGCCGTATTGTTTTCCTGTTGGATATAATCTTGCAGAGCTGCTCTGCCTATGGAGTAGCCACCCTTTTATTCCTTTTTTTTTTTTCTTTAGACAGAGTCTTGCTCTGTCACCAGGCTGGAGTGCAGTGGCATGATCTCAGCTCACTGCAACCTCCATCTCCCAGGTTCAAGCAATTCTCTTGCCTCAGCCCCCTGAGTAGCTGGGACTACAGGCACGCATCACCACGCCCAGCTAATTTTTGTATTTTTAGTAGAGACGGGGTTTCACCGTGTTGGCCAGGATGGTCTTGATCTCTTGACCTTGGGATCCGCTCACCTCGGCCTCCCAAAGTACTGGGATTACAGACATGAGCCACCGCACCTGGCCTATTCCTTTACTTTCTTAGTAAACTTGCCTCCACTCTAAAACCCACCCCCCCCCCACACACAAACACACAAAGTCACACAGAACACCCACACAAGGGCCTGCGACAGTGATGACGAGAGACTAAACAAGACCACATCATCATTCTATGTAAGCACAGACAAAAGCAAGGTCACCGTGCCACCCACGGAATACCAGACATCCCTTTCTCCCAGCTAATCAGAGTGACTGTTGCTTCTTTACACATTACAGCTTTAGCCCTACTCCAGCCAAACCTCCTTCTAGAAAAGATATAACTACTGGGTGATAGAATTTTTTTATGTCCTATCAGCACTCAATCCAGAGCAAATCCCTGGACCCTCCCCCAAATCACCCAGCCAAAGCCCAGATCCTAAAGGCCTAACATCCTCTTACTGATATGCTCCTCATGGTGTGAGTCTTCCCTCCTTGCAACAAGTAATAAACCCAACTTGCTTAACTACAAAGTGTTTCATGTGGTCTTTACTGGAGGACATTCACAACTGTAACAGTAAAAAACGGCTGGTTATGTTTCTTGGGGGAAGTTCATGGAGTTTCTTTCTGAGGGCTCCTATTTTCTATGTTGAGCAATAGCTGACATTATCTTGAGAATGAAGAAGGGGTGGGGTAAGTCAGAAGTTTGAAGACAGTGGAAAATGTCTGAATTAAGTATCCTGGAGAAAGGGAGAGTGAGTGGACTGAGAAACATACTACAATGATCAGGTTCTGTCAAGGGCACAGGTGCGATTGGGTGACATGAATTCACAGTGGCACCAAGCCACCTTGCTGTGTGATTTCTACCACCTATATTCAAGGCAAAAATGGACAGTGTGGTTTAGCCAGGGTTCTGGCTCTACCAGGACCAAAAGGTAAGGGAGATAAAGGCACTGCCAAGAGAATTACTGAGGGTTGGAGGATGAGCTCTAAGATCAATTGAGAAGTGATAGGAGAGGGAGTATCTAAAGGATACAGAAAACTGAGAAGATGCTAGGGAGAAATGGGCACAGCATGGGAAATGGGAAAGAAGTGGTCAAGCAAATTGGAAAAAGGGGTCAGGGTTGGAGTGTGTTGCACTCTCATCTGTGAGGCAGTGCAGCATCAGGATAAAAACACAGGGTGTCAAGGAAAAAATGGGTGACAGAATCAGATGGGGAGAGGTTATTGCTGCAGACCAGGCCTTCAAGAAAGTGAGTGCCCCATGCACAGGCTCCATGTGGACACTGAGGTCACCTAGGGTGATGTCATGAATTGCGGTAGAGGAGACTCTGGGCCAGGCACCCCAGTCTTCATGAATGAGGTGAATGACCAGGAGAAGGCAACCAGAAAGCAGCAACCAGGAGGGCTCCCACTGGGCAGGAAGGATCTCCATGGACTGAGATGGGGGGAAACACACAGGAGGACATAAAGCTCAAACCCCTGATCCTGAGATACACAAGGGATGAGAAGGAGGAGCCACAGGAGAGGGCTTCAAGAATGGGATATCCCTGGGGAAGGGTCAGGGTGAAGGCAAAGGGAGGGAGGGAATGGCTAGGGAGAGGCTGAGGAAACAGGCGGCTATTGATTATGGAGTGGTAATTGCAGAGGACACAGTGAGGGGGCAGTGGGATGGTTGGGTCACAGGTAAACACAAGTGGGGAGAAAAAACTCTGGGGCACAGCATGATGGACATCATAAGGAGAGGAGAGGAGAGGAGGGTGGGGAAGTCAGCTACCATGGGAAGTGCTCAATTGTATCTGCTGAGTTACATGGATATAAACCTAATGTTTCTAATCAGAAAAACCCGACCTCATCGCATAAGTCCATGATGATGATGGTGATGATGATGATAACAGTTTGATGACAATGGGGGTGGTGATGACAGTAACTACCAATTCTGAACATCTCCTATATGCCAAGCACTGCTGGAAGCACTCCACATTTCACCTGCACAGCAATCCTCTGAGACAGGTAACATCCTCCTTATCCGCAGAAGGACTCTGTACCAAAGGAGGAAGCAAACTAAACAGAAATATCAGTGCCCTCGGAGACTGACTGGCTTTTAAAATGTTATCTTAGGAATTTTATGGTTGTAACTCACTCACGACAGCAGGAACCAGCCTGACTCATATCTACTGCATATGCAGCAACTTCAACAAAATAATATTCGGCCTGGAGGAAAATGAAAACATGCAGTCATTTACTGGGGGCTTCACTTTGGGCCATATCCTGTGCTAACTGCTCTGCATCAATTATCTCATTTAACCCTCACACCCAAAAAGCAGGTTACCCTAATAATCCCCATTTTAAAGATTAAGAAACTGAGGCAGAAAGAGTAATTTGCCCATGATTCGTGCAAGCAATCCTTATTTAACATCATGACTTTTGGACAAGATCTAAAGGTTTAATACATTACAGAACCTGAAAGACATGGAGTCCTGCAGAATGTCTTAAACCATTAATTTCTCACAATCTCTTTGCATGTTTTTCTAGGCGAGGCAAAACCTAGTGCAAAAGAAAAAAAAAGCTGGGCTCGGTGGCTCACGCCTGTAATCCCAGCACTTTGAGAGGCCAAGGCAGACAGATCACTTGAGGTCAGGAGTTCCCAACCAGCCTGGCCAATATGGTGAAACCTCATCTCTACTAAAAACACAAAAATTAGCTGGGCGTGGTGGCGGGTGCCTGTAGTCCCACCTACTCGGGAGGCTGAGGCAGAGGAATCGCTTGAACCCGGGAGGCAGAGGTTGCAATGAGCTGAGATCGTGCCACTGCACTCCAGCCTGGGTGGCAAAGCAAGACTCTGTCTCAAAAAAAAAAAAAAAAAAAAAAAAAAAAAGCTGAAATGCACCAAGATGGTGAACACCTGTGGTCTATATTATCCTGGACTTGACCCAGAAGATTCTGATTTATCGGGCTACAATAGGCCCTGAACATCTGAATTTTTCTTAGGCCTCCCAGGCTATGCTGTTCAGGTTAGGAAGGGCTGCTTTATATTCTCTGCAGCTCCAAACCAGACCTTCCCCTATTGCGTTTAGATGTTTGTAGACCCAGAGGGCATCAGAAACTGATGTAGAGAAAACCTGAAATTATCAAAACTATCCAACAGAGAGTCAATGAGAGGCATGCTCTATTTCTCTGTACCTTTCTTTCTGTTTGAACTATTTTATAACTTACTATTTTTATGTAAGCAAGTTTGCAAAAAATATTACCAACAAATGTGCTAACCCTAATGTGCTACTAAACAGAATTTTATTTCTGACAATTTTGATGTCACTTCAGATTATCTTAGCAAATAGCAGTTAATATGATAAAAATTATTATTATTATTATATATATTTTTTGGAGACAGGGTCTCACTCTATCACCCCGGCTGGAGTGCAGTGGCATGATCTCGGTTCACTGCAATCTCTGTCTCCAGGGCTCAAGCGATTCTCAAGTCTCAGCCACCCAAATAGCTGGGATCACAGGCAAGCACCACCATGCATGGCTAATTTTTGTATTTTTAGTACAGACAGCATTTCACCATGTTGGCTAGGCTGGTCTCAAACTCCTGGCTTCAAGTAATCCACCTGTCTCTGCCTCCCAAAGTGCTGGGATTACAGGTATGTGCCACTGCACGTGGCCAGGAAAAAATTATTTCTAATTAATCAGTGGTATAGGCCAGATGCGGTGGGTAGCTCATGCCTGTAGTCCCAGCACTTTGGGAGGCTAACACAGGAGGATAGCTTGGGCCCAGGAGTTTGAGACCAACCTGGGCAACAAAGTGAGATCGCGTCTCTACAAAAAAATAAAAAAATTAGCCAGGCATGAGCCAGTAGTCCCAGCTACTTGGAGGGCTAACACTGGAGGATCACTTGAGCCCAGGAGGTTGAGGCTGCAGTGAGTCATGATCACGCCACTGCATTCCAGCCTGGGTAAAAGAGCTAAACCCTGTCTCAAAAAATAAATTAATTAACTAATAAAAAATAAACAGTGCTATAGATGTGGCCAATAACAAATGAAAGCTAGAGATGAGATAAAGCTGATTGTAATCCATTTAAGGTCACAAATTTCACCAGGGACTACCGCCTTTAATGCTTATGTATTTATCTATTTAATCAATCACTGCCAACAACTACATGCCAGAAAATACTCTAGTGCTATATTAACATTAAATATCATTTAATCTTCACAACCATTTATGAAGTAGGTAGTATCACCATCCCCATTTTACAGATCAGAAAACTGAGGCGCAGAATGGTTTAGTAACTTCCCCTATTTTTTTTTTTTTTTTTTTTTTGTGATGGAGTCTCGCTCTGTCTTCCAGGCTGGAGTGCAGTGGCGCGATCTCGGCTCACTGCAAGCTCCGCCTCCCGGGTTCACGCCATTTTCCTACCCCAGCGTCCCCAGTAGCTGGGACTACAGGCGCCCGCCAACACGCCCGGCTAAATTTTTTTTTGGATTTTTAGTAGAGACGGGGTTTCACCGTGTTAGCCAGAATGGTCTCGATCTCCTGACCTCGTGATCCGCCCACCTCGGCCTCCCAAAGTGCTGGGATTACAGGCGTGAGCCACCGTGCCCAGCCTGTAACTTCCCCTATTTTACACAGCTAGTGAGTGACACTAAGTTTGACAGAGTTTGGTTCCAGAATCCATGCTCTGAATGGCAACACTTAGTCTCCAGGAACCTACAGAAAATGCAAGGCTTAATTCAAAACTTTGGTTTTCCCCACTCTATAATCCCTACGTGGCAAGCCTACGTCTCTCGCCTAGAAGGCATTCTTTGAGATCCTCTAACAGTTCATACCTCCCTTGTGCTGTCTGAACACTCTCCCACATTATTTATTATTATTATTATTATTATTATTATTATTATTATTATTGTTTTGAGACGGATTTTTGCTCTTGTTGCTCAGGCTGTAGTGCAATGGCGCGGTCTTGGCTCACTGCAACCTCCACCTCCCGGGTTCAAGCGATTCTCCTGCCTCAGCCTTCTGAGTAGCTGAGATTACAGGCGCCCACAACTATGCCCGGCTAATTTTTGTATTTTTAGTAGAGGCGAAGTTTCACCATGTTGACCAGGCTGGTCCCAAACTCCTGACCTCAGGTGATCGGCCCACCTCGGCCTTCTAAAGTGCCAAGATTACAGGCATGAGCCACCGCGCCCGGCCTACACCCCTATTTTTTAAGCCTTTTGCTCTCAGCTTAAATATCACTAAATTACAAACTCTAATGACACCGCGGTATTTCTCAGTGCACAACACCAAATTTTAATTACGTATCTCATGGATAATTATTTCCTGTCTTTCCCAACTAAACCGTGAGTTCCAGTATGTCTGGCAGCATGTCTGTCTTGTTCTTGGTGTATTCCCATTATTGAATCCCCACCAACAAGCCCAAATAAGGCCCTGGCACAAAGTAAGCTCTCAATTTTTGTAGGATGAATGAGTGAATAAATGGAGGACACTCAAGCCTCATGTTTTCTCTTTCTGACACATACCTGTGCTCCCTACGACTCCACCCTCATCACCACACCCTTAATAGTGGAGACTTAGTGTGGTACTGGCTTTTCAAACAGGTATTATGTGGCCCTAGACAGGTCATTTCCTTCACTGAAATTCATCGCCTGAGTTTCAGGTGCACAACGGGGATCATACCTACGAGAGAGAACCTGCACCTCTCATCCTCATAATCTACGGAGACAGTAGTTAGGTGCATCATGTTTGTCTTTCCAGCAGCGTTTAGCCGAGAACGCCAAGACCCCGTCTGCCTGGTTCAGGGGCCTGCTCCCATCCACGGTACCCAGGCTTGCTCCATGCCTGGCTCACAGCAGAAGCTCAGAAATGATTCGTTAAATAAATGAAGCCCTGTTCTGTGCATTTCACAGGTGGGAAGCGAGGGTCGTGCGAGGCGGGGGCGGCAACCTGCCAGCCTCCGAGCATATTCTTCAGATGCAGGCCCGCCTCCCACCTAAGCCCGCGTCCCAGGTGCCAGCCCCGAATCCCGCGCCCGACAGGCGCTTCTTGCACAAGGAAGCATCTTCGCAGGTGCCGCGCACGCCCTCGTCGTCCGCGTCGCAGCTCGAGGTGGAAAAGCAAGAGGTGAAGGAAGACTCCCTCTGTCTAGTGGCCATGGGTGTGGAGGTTCCGGGGAGCTGTGTCCGCCAGGGACATGGAAGTGGGGTCGACGGGCGGTAGGGGACGGCGCTAGTCACAGGCAGAGAATACAGGAGAGGAGGCTAGGGCTCCACCTGGCTCAGCTGGCGCCTCTCAGTGACACCCCCGACGCCGGCTGCCGCAGCAGCCTCTCCGCCTATTGGCTCCTCTGCGTAGTCGCTCATTGGGCAATTATCCCTCCCTCTCAGCCGACAAAGGTGCTCATTGGATAAGTTTTGGCCCCGCCCACCCAACCGGAAGTTTGTCGACGGAGAAAGGAAACTAGAAGTCAGTAGCGGAGTACCGCGACGCTTTCTGGGAAGTGTAGTCTTAGGTGCCTGGAGAGGCCACCGGGTTTCTTCTGACTCGTCACGGAATTTTAAGGGCAGAGAATCCAGCCAGAAGCAAATGTCAGTTGTTACGTTCAGTCTGGGCTCGTTGTCACTCAACAGTTTAACAAAATTTTGTTAAGTGCTGTCCATGCCAGGGACTGTGCTAAGAGCTTTGGAGACATAATCGCCTTTGAAATGTAGTAAAGGAAGTAGCGTATGGAAAAGTAATAGAATGGGAAACCATGTGGCAGTAAAAATCAATGAACTCGAACTCTCAGGTAGCATCAAGGGCTGAATTTCAGAAACGTGATGTTCAGTGAAAGAAGGAAGTCTAACGACACTTTTGTAAAGTTCAAACCAAGTAAAACTAATGTTGTTTAGAGAAACATACATATACTGTAAAATACTGTACAGAAAAGCCAAGACATGAGAAAAAAAAAAAGTCAGGACATTGATGACCTCTAGGGAGTGGGGACGGTAGCATACGAGAGGGTAGGGAGAAGCAGGGAAGGAGCACATAGAAACATTCTCAGTTTCTCAGGTGGGAGTGAGTTCACATGTGTCTGTTTCATTATGATGCATATTCAAGATGCATATATTTTTGCTAGTTTTGTTATAAAATATTTTACAAATAAAAGAAGAACTATGCTACTGTATTCCACTTGATTATCTGTCAGGTGTTGGACACAGGCAGTGGGTATACTTTAAGAACTTTGAATCACACCCATTTAAAAAAGAAAAATAGCTCCCTCTCTTCTGCCGCCATGTAAGATGTGCCTGCTTCCCCTTCCACCATAACTGTAAGTTTCCTGAGGCCTCCCCAGCCATGCAGAACTCAACATGGTTGCAACTGGGGGCCATTATCTTAAGTGAAACAACTCAGAAACAGAAAGTAAAATATGCATGTTCTCGCTTCCCTGCCTACAAGCTGAGCAGACGCCAGCACCATGCTTCCTGTAAAGCCTGCAGAACCACGAGCCAATGAAACTGCCTTTCTATATAAGTTTTTTTTTTTTTTAAAGCAAAATAACAGAAACCCAGAATACACACCTTGGGGTGAGATCAGATAGCAAATGCTTGCTGAGTATTCAGTGGAGGCACAAGATCTCATTGACAGTCAAGGCAGAAATGACAGTGGGGAAGGGTTGAGGTTAGGAAGTTTTGCCAGAGATCGTGGCAATGGGCTGAAATACACCATTTTCTTGGAGCATTCCTCTACCAAAAAGGTAATACAAACCACTGTGCAAGCATTGTCTCCTAGCTTGGCAGTGTCTACATTCCATGGGTGTTAGTGGATAATGTCAAACAGTAAGTAGTACAAGATGTTAATCCCATAGGTCTGGAAGGTGAGACTGAAGGTGACTAGAAGAAGGTGGAGGCAGATGTATTGGCATACCTTTGTTATTGGGTGAGCCTTTGATTCAAAACAGCTGGTAATTCAGGGCGATTTGGTTAGTTGGACTCTAGACAAAGTGAACTTACTGGGTGTGGACCACAACACTAGTAGGTTGACTGGCATTCTCTGGAAGAGGAGGATGGCTACCCAGAGAGCAGGCTGCTGGCCTCCCTTTCCTCATAACCTCCGAGAAGAGTCACATCACATGTGATCTGATGACAAAAAAAACCCCGTAACTTGAGGGAATTTGGACAGGGGTGGGGATACCCTTAAAACACCTGGAATCCAGCCAGGTGTGGTGACTTATGCCTTTAATCCCAGCACTTTGGGAGGCCGAGGTGGACGGCTCACCTGAGGTCAAGAGTTCGAGACCAGCCTGGCCAACATGATGAAACCCCATTTCTACTAAAAATACAAAAATTAGCCAGGTGTGGTGGCAGGTGCCTGTAATCTCAGGTACTCAGGAGGCTGAGGCAGGAGAATCACTTGAACCCGGGAGGCAGAGGTTGCAGTGAGCCGAGACCGTGCCATTGGACTCCAGCCTGGGTGACAAGAGCAAAACTCCATCTCAAAAAAAAAAAAAGAAGAAGTAAGAAGAAAGGAAGAAGGAGAAGGAGAGGAAGAGGAAGAGGAAGAAGAGGAAAAGGAAGAAAGAAGAAGAAGAAGGAAGAAGGAAGAAGGAAGAAGGAAGAAGGAAGAAGGAAGAAGAAAGAAGAAAGAAGAAAGAAGAAGAAGAAACCACCTGGAATCCCATTAAATTGAAATATGGTACACTGTCAGCACAAGTGGCTACACTTCAGGCAGTAAGCACTGAATGGCTGTCTGAGTCCATTTTGGCTGCTATAACAAAATATCGTAAACTAAGTGACTTATAAACAAAAGAATGGCTGGGCACAGTGGCTAATACCTATAATCCCAGTACTTTGGGAGACTAAGGTGGGAAGATCACTTTAGCTCAGGAATTCAAGACCAGTCTGGGCAATGTGGTGAAACCCCATCTCTACAAAAAATTTTAAACACTAGCTGGGTATGGTGGAATGTGCCTGTAGTCCCAGCCTTGGGACTGAGCTGAGATGGGGAGGATCACTTGAGTCCAGGAGTTCAAGACTGCAGTGAACTATGATTGCACCACTGCACTCTAGCCTGGGTGACAGAGAGAGACCCTGTCTCAAAAAATACATACATACATACATACATACACACATAAAAATAAACCACGGAAATTTATTTATCATGGTTCTGGAGGCTGGCAAGTCCAAGGTCAAGGCAGATTCTGTGTCTGGTGAGGGCCTGCTTTCTGACTCATAGATGATGCTGTCTTGCTGTATCCTCACTTGGTCAAAGGAGCGAGGTGTCTCTCTCGGGTCTGTCTTATAAGGACACTAATCACATTCATGATAACTCTGCCCTCGTGGCCTGATCACTTCACAAGAGCCCCACATCCTAATATGCTGGGAGTTAAAATTTCAATATTTGAGTTTCAGGGAGACAGAAACATTCAGACCACAGCAATGCCCTCACCAACAAATGACTCCATCTCCATATTTATAGCAAACTCTTGGGCTATTGTCTAAGAATTTTTCCCTTTGTGCTCATAAAGAACTCTGGGAATCTCTTGCCTCATAAATACTGAAAATATAAACTGAGGTAATAGATAACTCATGTTTTTAAAATGATCGGGCATGGTGGCTTACGCCTATAATCTCAGCACTTTGTGAGGCCAAGGCGGGAGGATCACTTGAAGTCAGGAGTTCGAGACCAGCCTGGCCAACATGGCAGTCTCTACTAAGAATACAAAAATTAGCTGGCTACCTGGGAGGCTGAGGCATGAGAATCGCTTGAACACAGGAAGTGGAGGTTGCAGTGAGCTGAGATTGTATCACTGCACTCCAGCCTGGGCGACAGAATGAGACTCTGTCTCAATTAAAAAAAAAAAAAGATATCTCTACATCTATGTATACTAAGCCACAATATAAGGCCTCACTATGGCACTCCATATACACTTGGAAGTCCTACACATTACTGGTAGTGATCAGAGTACTTATTTCACATCTCAGAATCCACAGTGCCTCATGGGCTCTTGGAGAAGGCATTAATAGAACCTTCCACTTCTCTGATATCCCCAAGCAGCAGGCTCGAGAGGCATATGTGCTCCTGGAAGAACTCTTATTTAAGTTACAAAGTGGAAAATGCACATCATCCTTTCACACCTCCACTCCTCTTTCCCTATCACCACAGTTATTGATTAGTCACACCCCAGTGGGGACCTACAATCCCTATACCAGTGCCACACAGGTCCCTCAATTGCCTGTATTGGCCATCCTGGGGGACATCTATAAAGCTCATGTTTTTGATGACTACCTCACTCTGCGGTCCTCTTTCTCATAGTTAGGTGCTAAACCCAGGAGGTGGAGGCTGCAGTGAGCTGAGATCGTGCCCCACTCCACTCCAGCCTGGGTGACAGAGGGAGCCTCTGTCTCAAAATAAATAAATAAATAAATAAAATAAAATAAAAATAAAACATTTCTAATGCAAACTTTGTTGAAGGCATCACCTTGCTATGATTAGGCTTATGGGTTTAAAGTTATTTGGGTAATAGTCTGTTTGGGGTTTGCAAGAAGTGACACATGGCTGGAGGGTGGTCTATGAGTAGAAAGCAAGCCTCTAAAGGCAAGGCCTCAAATACCTTGTTAAAGTTTGGACTCCAGGCAGTGGGAACTCCTGAAATAATTTAAAGTAGGTAAGCAACGTTATCAGATTTTCATGCCAGAAAGTCCACCCTCATGGTGGTGTGGGGAATGGATTCAAGGGAGGCCAAGAGTGGAACCAGCAAGGTCAGTAAGGAGTCAATTGCCCCAGTCCATATAAGGACAGGAAGGAATGGACCACAGACATGGGGCCAGGGAAAAGAGGAACAAAATGTGATATATTCATTGGTTCATTGGATATGAAGGGGGTGTGAAAGAGAGAGAGAGAGACAGCACTTTGTTAGGCCAAGGAAGGCAGTTCACCTGAAGTCAGGAGTTCGAGACCAGCCTGGCTAACATGGTGAAACCCCATCTCTACTAAAAATACAAAAAAAAAAAAATAGCCAGCTGTGGTGGTGCACAGCTCTAATCCCAGCTACTCAGGAGGCTGAGGCATGAAAACTGCTTGAACCCGGGAGGTGGAGATTGCAGTGAGCCAAAGTTGCACCACTGCACTCCAGCCCAGGTGACAAAGTGAGACTCTGTCTCAAAAATACAAGGGAGAGAGAAAGAGAGAGATCAGTCATGGTTCTGAGGCCTCTTCCTTGGGTTATAAGAAGGCTATAATGGAAGATATTGAGTTTCTTTTACTTTTCTATTATTATTATTATTATTTGAACAGGGTCTCACTCTGCAGCCTCTACCTCCTGGGCTTAGGAAATCCTCCCATTTCAGCCTCTGGACACACACACATGAGTGTGCCTAGCTGAGACTACATGCATGTGCCAACACGTCTAGCTGATTTAAAAAAAAATTTTGTTTTTGAGTTAGAGTCTAGCTCTGTCACCCAGGCTGGATGGAGTGCCATGGCATAATCCTGGCTCACTGCAACCTCCACCCCCTGGACTCAAGCTATTCTCTTGTCTCAGCCTCCCAAGTATCTGAAATTACAGGTGTGCACCACTATGCCCGGCTAATTTTTTGTATTTTTAGTAGAGATGGGGTTTCACCACGTTGGCCAGGCTTATCTTGAACTCCTGAACTCAAGTGATCCACCCACCTCGGCTTCCTGAAGTGCTGGGATTAAGGGCATGAGCCACCGTGCCTGGCTAATTTTTTTGTAGAGACAGGGTTTCCCTATGCTGCCTAGGCTGGCCTCCAACTCCTGGGCTCAAGCAATCCTCCTCCCCAAAATGCTGGGATTACAGGCACGATGCTTCTTTTTTTTTTTAGACAGAGTCTTGATCTGTTGGCCAGGCCGGAGTGCAGTGGGGTGATCTCGGCTCACTGCAACCTCTGCCTCCCGGGTTCATGCCATCCTCCTGCCTCAGCCTCCCGAGTAGCTGAGACTACAGGCGCCTGCCGCCACGCCCAGCTAATTTTTTGTATTTTTAGTAGAGACGGGGTTTCACCGTGTTAGCCAGGATGGTCTCGATCTCCTGACTTCGTGATCCACCCGCCTCGGCCTCCCAAAGTGCTGGGATTACAGGCATGAGCCACCATGCCTGGTGATGCTTCTTCTTAGATATGTTGACTTGGAGATGCTTATGGACACCCTGATAAATGTGTTCAGCAGACAATTAGATAAACCAGTGTGGCATCAGGAGAATGAGGTGGTTAGACATAGACATTCAGATGTCATTGGCATACCAGTGAAAGCAGAATCATGGGAGTGGATGAGCTGGCCCTGAGACTGCAGGGAGAATGAGAAGATCCTGTTAGTTAAAGATGGTACCTTGGAGTATATTTACAGTTAAGAGGTGTCAGAAGAAGCAGCCACAAAAGAGACTGAGAAAGAAGGGTCTGGTGTGAGGAAGGGAACCTGGGGAGAGTGGTATCACTAAAAATGAAGAAGGCAGAAAGAATTTAAAGAATGAGGCCGGGTGCGGTGGCTTATGCCTATAATCCCAGCACTTTGGGAGGCCGAGGCAGGCGGATCACAAAGTCAGGAGATCAAGACCATCCTAGCCAACATGGTGAAACCCCCGTCTCTACTAAAAATACAAAAAAATTAGCTGGGCTAGTGGCACGTGCCTGTAATCTCAGCTACTCGGGAGGCTGAGGCAGCAGAATCGCTTGAACCCAGGAGGCAGAAGTTGCAGTGAGCCGAGATCATGCCACTGCACTCCAGCCTGGGCAACAGAGTGAGACTCCATCTCAACAACAACAACAACAAATTTAAAGAATGAGTATATGGAACATGTGGTTAACATTTATCAGACTTAAGTGAACCAAAGACAAAAATATATATACATTGGATTTTGCCATGAGAAGATTCCTGGGGCATAAATGAGACAAGATTTTGTAGAACTTTCAAAAAGAAGTCAATACAAAATGAGACAGTTATAAAGAGTAAAGAATTCTTTCAGAAGATAGAAAGATAGAGAGATACGGTGGTTGGTTGCTGGAGGAGCTGAAAGGAGAATGTGATGTATCAGGAGAAACAGCCATGCTCGTGTGTGTAGGGATAGAGACAGATGAAAGACAAAGCAGAATGGGAGATCAGTTGAATGAGGTCTTTGAAGAAGTCTGAATAGATAATGTCCAGGGGACTGTTAGCCTTCAACTGCAAAGCTGGATCCCTTTCCTCTGAAACAAAAGGGAAGGAGGAGAGATGAATGAAGAGAGGATGGTGGGATACAGGAAGGGGGTATGGGGGTCTTGACTGCTGGTCTCTAATGTCTTCGAGAGGGTAGAAGGCATGATCATGCCTGAGGAAAGTGATAAAGATTTGGAGAGGCCCTTGAGGAAATAAACAAGGGAGTTGCCTATGAACATTTCCTAGGATTTGGGGCACAAACAACTTAAATGCTGACAAATAGGAGCTGGTTAAATAAATTACAGTATATGCATAGGATGGACATCTGCTTTTAGGCTTTTAGAAAGAATAAGATGGCCTGGGTCAGGTGTGGTGGCTCACGCCTGTAATCCCAGCACTTTGGGAGGCCAAGGAAGGCAGATCACGAGGTCAGGAGATCGAGACCATCCTAGCTAACACGGTGAAATCCCGTCTCTACTAAAAATACGAAAAAAAAAAAAAATTAGCTGGCCTTGGTGGTGGGTGCCTGTAATCCCAGCTACTCAAGAGGCTGAGGCAGGAGAATGGTGTGAACCCGGGAGGCAGAGCTTGCAGTGAGCCAAGATCGTGCCACTGCACTCCAGTCTGGGTGACAGAGCAAGACTCCATCTAAAAAAAGAAAAAAAAGAAAAAATAAGATGGCCTGGTGTGGTGGCTATGCTTGTAATCCCAGCACTTTGGGAGGCTGAGACAGGAGGAATACTTGAACCTGGTAGTTTGAGGTTGCCATAGGCTATGATGTGCCACTACACTCCAGTCTGGATGACAGAGACTGACCCTGTCTCTAAAAAAAAAAAAATGATGATGAAATCATTTACATTTGAAAATCTGGAAAGATGTCCAAGACGTAGTGAGATATACATATGTGTGTGTGTATACATAATACATACATAATAAAATAAGAATAAATAGAAGGCAAATCAGAGAATAATACACTGACATATATACAAATATGCACTTTTTTTAAAGATAAAAAAACAAAACAAGTAAACAATAAGGTGGTTTTCTAGGCAATGGAAAGGAGAGTGAGACGTAGCCAAAAAAGGGAACTTTAATTTTTAAAATGTTATACAACTTGTACTTTTGTGCTGTTCATCTTTTTTCTTACATAAGGAGTATATACCTATGGTGTTTCTAATATTTGATCCTTAACACAAATATATATATATATATATTTTCTTTTTTTTTGAGACAGGGTCTTGCTCTGTCGCCCAGGCTGGCGTGCAGTGGCATGATCACAGCCCACTGCAGCCTCGACCACCTGGACTCAAGGGATCCTCTGCCTCAGCCTCTGGAGTAGCTGGGACTACAGGCATAAGTCACCACGCACAGCTAATTTTTTAAATTATTATTTGTAGAGATGAGATCTCACTATGTTGCCCAGGCTGGTCTTGAACTCCTAGGGTCAAGGAATCCTTCTGCCTCAGCCTCCCGAAGTAATGCTGGGATTACAGGCATGAGCCACCGTGCCTGGCCACAAATTAATATTTTAATTAACCAACATATACACAAATAACCTGTTTCTTGCAAAAAAATAAAAGCATTATAAACCCTACCTGAAGTATCCTTTGACCACAACCTCCAATGTCACCAATACCCACTTTCACAAGAAGTAATCAGTTTTAAGTTGTGTGAATACATTTACAGCCCTTCAAAGACACTTAAAATCATTAAGAAAATTTTTATTAAATTTAAAGAAGCTGAGTGCAATGGCTCACACCTGTAATCCCAGCATTTTGGGAGGCCAAGGCGGGTGGATCACTTGAGGCCAGGCGTTCGAGACCAGCCTGGCCAAAATGGCGAAACCTCATTTCTACTAAAAATACAAAAATTAGCTGGGCATGGTGGTGGGCGCCTGTAATCCCAGCTACGCAGGAGGCTGAGGTGAGAGAATTGCTTGACCCTGGGAGGTGGAGGTTGCAGTGAGCTGAGATCTCGCCACTGCACGCCAGCCTGGGTGATAGAGTAAGACCCTGTCTCAAAAAAAAAAAAAAAAAAATTAAAGAAAGCAAAACTGAGAACAAATAAATGACTATTTCCTAAAGGCTACTTAATGATAAAGTAGATACACAGCATGGCTTGATCTTTCATAGTCTCTGAGAATCATCCATTGCTTTGACAGCCTTTCAGCCCAGCTCCTGCACTCTGGCCAGGTGAAGTCAGCAGAGGTGCACATGTGGGCAAAACCTCTGCAGCAGCATTTTACAGAACTTGCCCTGAGCCACCCGGTCCTAGTCCAGTCAGCCTCATAAGAGACACAGCAGAGGAGCAGGGATTGGCATCTGCTCCTCTGGGTATGAAAGCTGGTGTGTTTCCTAAACTTTGTTGTATATTTTTATTTATTTATTTGCGATGAAGTCTCACTTTGTTGCCCCGGCTGGAGTGCAGTGGTACGATCTCCGCTCACTGCAACCTCTGCCTCCCAGGCTCAAGTGATTCTCCCGCCTCAGCCTCCTGAGTAGCTGGGATTACAGACGCCCACCACTATGCCCGCATAACTTTTTTTTTTTTTTTTTTTTTTTAAGTAGAGATGGGGTTTCAGCATGTTGGCCAGGCTGGTCTGGAACTCCTGACCTCGAGTGATCCGCCCACCTCAGCCTCCCAAAGTGCTGGGATTACAGGTGTGAGTCAACGCACCTGGCCCATATTCAGTTTTTCATTTAATGATTTCACCTGCAAGCTCGCTTCCTGGCTTGCATTTTTCATTTGATTTGCAGAAGAAACTAGATTTACCTCCAATACTGTAACTTTTTTTTTTTTTTTTGAAACAGTCTCACGCTGTCATCCAGGCTGGAGTATATTATGGTCATCATAGCTCACTGCAGCCTTGAACTCCTGGGCTTAAGCAATTCTCCCTCCTCAGCTTCCAAAGTAGCTGGGGCTACAGATGCATGCTACCATGCCTGGCTAATTTTTTAAATTTTCTATAGAGAGACAAGGTCTTCCTATGTTGCCTAGGCTGGTCGTGAACATCTGGGCTCAAGTGTGACCCGCCTGCCTCGGCCTCCCAAAGTGCTGGTATCATAGGCATGAGCCACCTTACCTGGCATATTAATCTCTTGTAATGCCTGATATATATATATATATATATATATATATAATTTTTTTTTTTTGAGACGGAGTCTTCTCACTCTGTCGTCCAGGCTGGAGTGCAGTGGTGCGATCTCAGCTCACTGGAACCTCCGCCCCGCCGGAGTTCAAGTGGTTCTCTTGCCTCAGCCTCCCGAGTAGCTGGGATTACAGGTGCCTGCCACCACGCCTGGCTAATTTTTGTATTTTTCGTAGAGACGGGGGGGTTTCACCATCTTGGCCAGGCTGGTCTTGAACTCCTGACCTCGTGATCCACCTGCCTCAGCCTCCCAAAATGCTGGGATTACAGGCATGAGCCACTGTGCCTGGCCTGTTTTTTTTTGTTGTTGTTGTTGTTGCTGTTGTTTTTTTTTTTTTCCCCCTGGATGTTTCTACTATTTTTTTCATTGTCCTGTTTTAGTTTACCCATATGCATTTTTAAAATTGATATTCTCTCCTTCAGGTTTCTGACTGCCTGCCTCAAAAGCTCAGTTTTATTCATTTATTAGTGAGATTTTCTCTCTAAGAATGTAATTTACTACTTTTGGCTTTGATGAAAAGGTTTTTTCCCCTAAGTAACCTGTCTAAGATATTTTGTTTCTCCTTCAGCTGCTGAATTTCTGAATGCATTTATTTATGTTCTTTTCTTTCTAGCTCTGAGGTGGCAGCAATGGAATCAGACCGTCTCTGATTGTCTCCTTGGAGGGATCTAATGGTTGCATCTTTTTCCTGCAGTGATTTTCTTAGCTCTTCAATATCTTGGAGCAATTTAGAAGACTCACTTGATAGAGCAGACTCACTTGCATGAGGAGATTCTGCGACATGTGAAGAAAGTGCTTCTCTGGGGAGCTGGGGTAAAATATCCAGCTGTGGGAAGAGACTGTCCTTGCCATCGCAGAGCTGCATGATGCTGTGCTGCATGTGTGCTAACTCCTGCCCCAGGTTTTTGAGTTGAGTTTCATTCCCTTCGTTTTTTTGGATCAGGTCACTACAGTTCATCTGAAGTTTAAAATCACTATCACTGTCAGTTAAAAGCTTTGCCTGAAGGTGACAAAGTTCTTCTTGGAGTTCGGCTGCCCCATGCTGCACCCACTGTGGTCACCAGCTGCTCTTTCCATTTTCTCTTTCTTTTCTTTTCTTTTCTTTTTCTTTCTTTCTTTCTTTCTCTTTCTTTCTTTCCTTCTTTCTCTTTCTTTCTTTCCTTTCTTTCTTTCCTCTTTCTTTCTTTCTTTTTTTTTTTTTTCTGAGATGGAGTTTCACTTTTGTCGCTCAGGCTGGAGTGCAATGGTGCGATCTCAGCTCACTGCAACCTCCGCCTCCCAGGTTCAAGCGATTCTCCTGCCTCAGCCTCCCCAGTAGCTGGGACTACAGGCACCCGCCACCACGCCCAGCTAATTTCTTTTTGTATTTTTAGTAGAGATGGGGTTTTGCCATGTTGGCGAGGCTGGTCTCAAACCCCTGACCTCAGGTGATCTGCCCGCCTTGGCCTCCCAAAGCGCTGGGATTACAGGCATGAGCTACCGTGCCCGGCCCACACTTCCATTTTCTTAACTGGCTGTTTTAATTCATTAGGTTCTTGTGGAAGCTCCTCAAACGGATTACCATTAACACCTCCAATCTCATGACCAGTGCTGGATGCTTACAAAATTGTCACTAAAGTCTGACATTTCTGACTTAATGCATCTGTTTCAATGTCTTTTTCTAGAATGAGACATGATGACTTCTGAAAAATGTCTTTAAATTTCTCCTAACCACTACTAGTGGACAGTTTTTTATTTTCCTCTTGCAGCTTATGGGGACCTGTTTCATTATCAGCAATAATATCCATTGTTTGGTGATCTTCCTTTTTAAGACAGCTATTTTCTTGAGCCACCTTATTCCAAACAGCCTATATTTGTTCTCTGTCCAAAGCAGGTGCTTGCAGTTGCTGCTGAAGGTGAGCAACGCCCTGGGTGTCAGAGGCTGAAGCTGTTCTAGCCTGAAGGCCCTGCACCTCCATATCCTCCTGACCCACTGCATCGATGGACAGCTGATCCATCTGTTTAAAGTCATATTATTTTTACTTATAAATTTATTGTCCAATTCTTTCTTTCCCCCTCTGGTCCTTGATTCAGGATTAATCTCCAATTCTTGCTCTTTCATTCCTTTCACTAATCTTTCAGTTTCAGATTTAAATAAACTATGCGTTTCACTTCTGTTTTCTATATTGGGACACTCAAGTTCTGTTGCTTGAAAAATGGCTCAGAGTCTTTGAATGTCTTGTCCTGTTTCATGCAGCTGGGTTTTGATTCTTTTCCTATTGTGTTTTTCAAATTCCTAATTTCTTCACCTTTTACTGAAAAGAGCTGGGTGTATGTGATACTCATTTGCTTGTGCTGGTTTTAAAAATCATCCATTTCCTATTTTTTTCTCCTCTTTTAAAGACTGAAGCAGTTGCATCTTACTCTGTGTTTGCTCTTCAATTATGGTT
Organism: Nomascus leucogenys; assembly: GCF_006542625.1. Lineage (NCBI taxonomy): Eukaryota > Metazoa > Chordata > Mammalia > Primates > Hylobatidae > Nomascus > Nomascus leucogenys. Next base: position 80,193,315 of record NC_044382.1, read on the forward strand.
ATTTATTTATTTATTTTTGAGACAGAATCTTGCTCTGTTGGCCAGGCTCGAGTGTAGTAGCACAATCCTGGCTCACTGCAACCTCTGCCTCCTCGGTTCAAACAATTCTCCTGCCTCAGCCTCTTGAGTAGCTGGGATTACAGGCACCCACCACCACACCCGGCTAATTTTTTATTTTTAGTGGAGACAGGTTTTGCCGTGTTGGCCAGGCTGGTCTCGAACTCTTGACCCCAGGTGATCTACTCGCCTCGGCCTCCCAAAGTGCTGGGATTACAGGCGGGAGCCGCTGTGCCCGGCCTCTTCAGTTGTTGTTGGGTTTTTTTTTTTTTTTTTTGACGGATTCTTGTTCTGTCGCCCAGGCTGGAGTACAGTGGTGCGATCTCGGCTCACTGCAACCTCCATCTCCTGGGTTCAAGCGATTCTCCTGCCTCAGCCTCCAGAGTAGCTGGGACTACAGGCACTTTCCACCGCACCTGGCTAATTTTATTTTTAATAGAGACAGGGTTTCACAACGTTGGCCAGGCCGGTCTTGAACTCCTGGCCTCAAGTGATTTCGGCCTCCCAAAGTTCAAGTGATTTCTTGAACTCCTGGCCTCAAGTGATTTCGGCCTCCTAAAGTGCTGGGATGACAGGCATGAGCCACCATGCCCGACCTTCAATTATATTTTGATGATACTTTATTCCTTCCTCAAGATTACCTTTGATTATTTTCAGTTGAAATACCTCCAATTCTAGTACCATAATAATATCTACCATTCTAGGCCCAGCCACAGGGGCAGTTCGACTTTATTGTCCTCTGAGTCATTTCAATTCTTCTATCAGATTTTTTTTTCTTTCATGGATGCAAGACATCTGTCTTTTTCCTCTATGGTTTGCTATGAAATTTCTTTCTTTCTTTCTTAAGGTTTTAGTATAATAATTCATCTGGAAGCTCTGAACTTCAAGTTTTTTTTTTAAATTGCTTTCTCTCTTATAAGTTGTGTCAATTGCTTCTGCTCTTCTCAACTAGATGACAAAATCAAATCAGTCTCTGATTGTCTTCTTGGAGGGATCTAATGGTTGCATCTTTTTCCTGCAGCGATTTTCTTAGCTCTTCAATCCCTTGGAGCAAATTTAGGAGCACTTTTTCTTTAGTTTCTTTATGGTCAGTGTCCATCTGTTTAATATTCTTTTTTTTTTTTTGAGACAGTAACCTTGTCACCTTGTCTCTGTCACCTTGACTGGACCACCCTGTCACCTTGGCTATACCACCCTGCAGAGGCCAGACCTCAGTTCACTGCAACCTCTGCCTCCCAGGTTCAAGCGATTGTCTTGCCTCAGCTTCCCCAGTAGCTGGGATTACAGGCGCCCGCCACCACACCTGGCTAATTTTTGTATTTTTAGTAAAGACGGGGTTTCACCATGTTGACCAGGCTGGTCTTGAACTCCTGACCTCAGGTGATCCACCCACCTCGACCTCCCAAAGTGCTGGGATTACAGGTGTGACCCATTGCACCCAGCCTCAATATTCTTTTTGAGTGCTGATATTTCAGAGTCTTTCTCTTGGCTGAGTTTAATTACACACTTTTGCTCTAGCTGTAAGGCAGAGTGCTCCAGGTTAGCTTCAGTGGACAATCTTTTCATGGTTTTCTCAGAGTTGTTTCTTCCAACAGCCTCTTTTCAGCTAGGGGTCTCACTCTGTCACCCAGGCAAGAGTGCAATGGTGTGATAATAGCTCACTGCAGACTCAAATTCCTGGGCTCAAATGATCCTCTCGCCTCAGCCTTTCAACTAGTCGGGAGTACAGGTGCATGCCACTGCTTCTGGCCTTTTTTTTTTTTTTTTTTTAAATTTTTCGTAGAGATGAGGTTTTAGTATGTTGTCCAGGCTAGTCTCATACTCCTGAGCTCAAGTGATCTTCCCATCTTGACCTCCCAAAGTGCTGGGATTACAGGTGTGAGCCACTGCACCTGGCCCCAGAAGATAATTTTTCATTTGTCTTTTACTCTATATTCAAATTCTTCAATTTCTTGGTAGACTCTATTTTTTCAATTTGTAGAGCTTGCATGAATAGTGTTTTCCTTCTCTTGAAGTTTAGAGAGATCAGGTACTCTAATTCCTGAGCCACCTTGCTGTAACAAATTTTCCAGTTCTTCAATCTTTTCTTCCTAATTGCTTAGATTTTTCTTGATGCTTACAACTTGTTTCCCTCAATTTCTGTTGATGAACATTCTGTAATACTGATAATTCAAGGTGATGGTCATCAGTATCCTGACTTCTTTTTTGTTTGAGCTCCTTGATGATATTAATATTTGGTGTTTGTAGTTTGTAGATTTCATTTTCATCAAAACTAGTTGTTCCTCCTATTTTATAAGTCTGAGCAATACACTTCCAATGACCAACTGGAGGCTCAAGTTTTAGAACTTGATTGGACTGTTTATTTCTTGTTATGATGAAATTATGTCATAAAAACCCATGTAAGCATCCTGGAACACTGAAGCATGATGGGTACCACATGGAATGGAGGGGATGCAGTGTGGATGGGAACCTCCAGCCTTCCCTGAATGTGCTGACTCCAGGGCTGGCTGCCGGTCCTGCAACCGATCCTGTAGTGCTTGCTTTCTTGTTTTAGGAAGGCTTATTTCTACCTCTTTCTGTCGTAATTAATGTTGGTAACTTTTAGTTTGCTGCCGTATCTGAAGCTCTGATGCTTCCTAGGTCTCTCCTAGGTCACTACAAAGATCTTGAAGTCCCTCATTCTCTGATATTAAGAATTCCAAACTGGCATCAGTCTCCTTTATCCCATAGTTAGGGAGCTCTTCCCTTTTTCTATGACATTTAGGAGCACATTTGAGATGTGGCTGATAAAAGAAGCCACATTGCTGCCCATCCACTGCAAGGAAGGGGCTTACCTGGAGCCAAGGCCACCAAACCAAGAAGACATGAGTGTGTGAGCACGTGTGTTAAGGAAAACACACATTGACTTTATTTTTATTTTTTCGAGACAGGGTCTCACTCGGTTGCCCAGGCTGGAGTGCAGTGGTGCCATCTCGGCTCACTGCAACCTCTGCCTTTCGGGTAAAAGCGCTTCTCCTGTTTCAGCCTCCTGAGTAGCTGGGATTACAGGCGCCCACCACCACGCCCAACTAAATTTGTATTTTTAGTAGAGACAGGGTTTCACCGTGTTGGCCAGGCTGCTCTCGAACTCCCGACCTCAAGTGATCTGCTCCCTCGGCCTCCCGAAGTACTGAGATTACAACGTTGAACCACTGCGCCCTGCTAGAAACAGCTTTTCGTACGTTGAAATAAACGAGAAGGTGACCGGGCAGCGTTGGGGTCGGGGAGGCCAGGCGGAGGAGGCCTAGTGGTCTTCTCGCCCCGGGGCCTTCTAGCTCTTTGCCCGTGTCAGGTAGGGCACTGTTAACCTCGGCTCGGCTCGACTCGGCTCTACTCCGGCTCAGCTCAGCTCGGCTCGGCCAGACCTAGAGGGCGGGCGGGCGGCGCCACTGGAAGTGACGCGACGAGGGCGGGGCCGCCGCCCCGGGGAGCCACCGCCGCCGCCGCCGCCGCCGCCGCCGCCGCTTGGGCCGGGAAGCGATGTAGTAGCTGCCAGGCTGTCCCCCGCCCTGCCCGGCCCGAGCCCCGCGGGCCGCCGCCGCCACCGCCACCATGAAGAAGCAGTTCAACCGCATGAAGCAGCTGGCTAACCAGACCGTGGGCAGGCGAGTGCGCCGGGCCGCACGGGGGTCGCTCCGGGGCTGGGGGCGGAGGGCGGGGGGCGGGACGGCTCCTCCTCGGTCCGGCGGCTCTGAGCTGGGCCGCAGCCCCGCCGGAGACCAGCGGGGCACGGGCCCGGGGGCTGCGCCGCGCTGAGGCCAGAGCGCCGCGCTCCAGGCGGTCCGCCTGTCTCTCAGCGCCGCCGGGCCCCCGAGACCTGCAGGGGAGGGCCGCCGCCTCATCAGCCACACCGCGGGGTCCCCTGCCCATTGTCCCTGCCCCGGGAGCATCGCCCTCGGGGAGTAGACCCGGTCATTCTCCTCCCTTCCCGGGGGCCGAGCCAGCCCGGATCGCTGCCCTGGGCTCAACAACGGTGACTTCTGTACCTAACGCTGTGCCGAGCGCTGTGCTGTGGGGAGCGGCAGTCCCGGGCTTTCCCGGTGCTCCCGCTGTTTGCGAGTCCTTCTCCTGTAAGTGCATGGCGGCAAGAAATGGCTAGAGGGACATGAAAGCCAGCCGGATTTGCTCAGTGAGTTCAGAACGCCCTTTGAGGGAATTCGGAGGTGGTGCTGTCTCAAAACCAGGGCTCCTAGGAACTGGACTGCTGCTGCCAGTTCTTGACATTTAGAAATTTGGAATTGGCAGAAAAGGATTATGGAGACGCCTTGCGCCAATTTAAAAAGTTTCACCTTAGGTTTGGAAACAAATACTTCTTTATTTTCCTTTGCCACGGCTGAAGTGCTTAACAAGAAACGTTATTGATTATTAAATGGCAGGCTAGACCAGAGTTGGTAGATCAGGTTGTCAGAACAAGAAATGATTTGTGGTTTTTGAGAGTTTCTGGAGGTGACTGTCGTGTGCTGTATTATCTGGGGCTAATATTTCAAGGTCTTTCAGGGCAGCTGGCTGTACTGTACCGATTTAGTGTTTATTCAGCAAAGAGATATGAAAGTATGAATTTTTCACAGCTCTTCTTTTGATTTTCTGTTTTTAACAGTTAAGGGGAGTTTGGTTTGGCTGAAGCACGTGGGACACTTCTTTTTTTTGAGTGTATGAAAATACTTTTACTTCCTCTCGAGTTTTCTAAATTTGCTTTTTACTGTTTCATTTCCTCCATCTTTTTGCTTAGTTTCCTTGTTTAATTTTTTCGATTCCCTACCGTATTATTGTGGTGAGAATTAACTCTTATTTTCAGGGTTAATCGCTGCCCCTGAAGCCCAGACAAACCTACTTTTCTGTTATTTGCAGGAAAATTAAAGAAATAATGCTGAGAGGAAGGTAGACGTGTGGTAATGGCGGCTGATGTTTCAAGGAACAATTTACAAGCACATGATAATTTCTTGTGAGTTTCGTACCCTTGTTAGTGTTCTGAGCAACGTGCATTGTGGAACTAGTATTTAGTAAGTGCCAAGATACATTTGTCAGATAGTCAGTTTGGCTTGTTTTTACATTGTTCGTGACAGGTAAGGGACTTTCACTCTTTTTATACAAAGTTCTGAGACTTAAATCTACCAAGCTCTTTAGGGTCTCTTTGGCTCCTGGGTCATCTTAGAGGCTTCTCCCTTCACATTTTTTTTTTTTGAGACAGGGTCTCCCTTTGTCACCGAAGCTGGGGTGCAGTGGTGCGATCTTGGCTCATTGCAGCCTTGACTTCCCTGGGCTCAAGCGACCCTCCCGCCTCAAGCCACCCATGTGGTTGGAATTACAGGTGGGCACCACTCACATCCGCTAATTTTTGTATTTTTGTAGAGTGGGGTTTTGCCATGTTGTCTAGGGTGGTCTCGAACTCCTGGCCTCAAGTGATTTGCCTGCCTTGGCCTCCCAAAGTTCTGGGACTACAAGCGTGAGCCACCTTGCCTGGCGTCTTCACATTTTAAAATTCTGACCATGCTTGCCTACCTTCAGTTTCCACAGGAGGTGTTGCTTTCTTACCTGCTAGCATCTACTTGGAACTCCTGGAAGCCTCTCCCACCACACCTTTTCTCCAGGCACCTCTTGCTCATTCTTCAGCCTTCTGGGAAAGGTCTCTCTGCCTCTGAAAGGCCTTCTATGATGCTTCAGCATAGATTGGATGCCTCTCCTGGGTGTTCTCGTAATCCTGTGTGGCACTTGCTTTTCTGTGCTGTGACTGCCTCTTGTGTGTGTTCTCCATCAGATTAAATACCTCGAGAGTCCTTGCTGTGTCTCCTTTGATTCCCAGGGTCTGCTGTGGTTCCTACCCCATGGCCAGGGTGCAATAGACATTGTTAATTCCGGTATTTGAGTTCTTACTAGATCGCCCTGGTGGTGTGGGCCCAAGTATGGGAAAACGTGAAGTGGATAGAGTAGATGGTGATTCATGCTGGAGCTGTAATTCTGGGCCTGACCTTTGACTGTCTTTAAAAATCTTTATTGCTAGATGCCAGTGGAAGCTGAAGCTATTACAGAACTATTAAGGGTGTGGCAATTATGCACCCAAAGTCAGAACATCTGTTTTTAACTGGGAAACCTGTTGCTTCCTTGCTGTTGATTTCCTAGATATTTGTGTGTGTGTGTGTGTGTGTGTTTGTGTGTGTGTTTTCTGCTTAAGTAATCAGAAAGGACTAAGGAAGATAAACGGAGGCCTGAGAGTGCCTAGAATTGTTACTGCGTGGAAGTAGGTGGTTGGTTGGCCCCAGAATCAGGATTCTGGGTGTTTTTAGGTCAAGATGAAGGCTACAAAGCAAAGGGGTTTTTTGTTTTTGCCCCTGTGATCTAGGTGGAGAAGGAAGTTATATATGTGAATGTCATGCCTACTGTGTTTTGGTTTATCAATTTGTGGAATTCTAGGTGGTGTCTTGAAATGAGATATTCTCCTCAGAAGGGAGACCTTTGAGTACTTTCACTGTAAGGTTCCAGGGGAGGGACTTGTAGAGAATTAGTAATGCCTGGAAGGAATGAGTTCTCATGATGCAGTTTGTTTATGATGGGTGGGTAAGTCTATTTGAGAAGATGGCCTGAAACTCACAGGGGCAAGGCTTATGAGGTGGTCTCATGGTGTGAATGTCCCAAAGAAGAGAAGTAGGATGGTTCTTTTAGTCCACCTGCCTTTTGTTGATTCATGCATTCAACAGACACTTGTTGAGCCTACACTGTGTCCTGTTATCCAAGGTATTAAAGAATCAAAGGTGAATACGGGCATGGTTTCTGCCCTGAGGGAGCTCAGGAGATACGTGGAAGAGGTAGGCAAGCAAAAAATAATTATATACATGCGATAAGTGCTTAAGAGGGATGGCTAATGCACAGAACAAAACCCAGCTGTCATTGGATTGAGGGAGGTAACAAAAGCTTCCCGGAGGAGAAGATTTGAGCACCTTTCTCTGCCTTCCTTTTCAAGCCCTTATTTCAAATATCTCTTGTATTGATTAGGTCTCTTTTGGTTGTAAGAAAACCCAATTCATAGCAAAGACGGGAATTGATTGGTTCATAAGTGACCAAAAGAGCCTCTAATAAGTAGTGTGGCTGCAGATTTGGCTTCTTCTGGGGGTTCCACTCTTTTTTTTTTTTTTGAGACGGAGTCTGGCTCTGTCACCCAGGTTGGAGTGTAGTGGCACAGCTCACTGCAGCCTCCACACTCTTTTTTTTTTTTTTTTGAGACGGAGTCTGGCTCTGTCACCCAGGTTGGAGTGTAGTGGCACAGCTCACTGCAGCCTCCACCTCCCGGGTTCAAGCAATTCTCCCGTCTCAGCCTCCCAAGTAGCTGGGACTACAGGCCTGTACCACCATGCCCGACTGATTTTTATATTTTCAGTAGAGATGGGGTTTTGCCATGTTGGCCAGGCTGATCTTGAACTCCTGCCCTCAGGTGATCCACCCACCTTGGCCTCCCAAAGTGCTGGGATTACAGGCATGAGCCACTGCGCCCGGCCTCAGTTCCACTCTTTAGGTAGGCACTGTGTCCACTGGGAGACTCCCACGTCTTCCAAGTCTCAGAGGGAGAGAATACTCATCTCGCAGTCACTGTGGCCCAAGTCCCAGGATTGGCTCTGAATGCTTCTGGGTCACATGCCTTTCCCCAGAAATGGACTGGAGTCAGCGCACCCAAACCATATGGACTGAGAGTGGATGGTAATGGGTGGTAATCAGGCAAGAAATAAAGGTCATGGTTTGTCTTTTGTAGTCCTGCTAAAAAGAGAGATGTTTTGTTTCTTGAAAACCCTTAGATGCAGATAATCACCGATGGTGTTTTCGGGGAGATGATGTCTTGAGTAGAGGAAGGAGTACACTGGGATGAAGACTTTGAAGTTACAGAAGTGTCAAGGAGAAAAGAAATTTGAGAGACAACTAGGAGAGCATAGTACCGAGGCTCTGATAGGGAGTGTCTCCTTGGGTATTGATTTCCTCCCTGACTGAAGTTTCCCTTGGAGGTCTGAATGCTTTCACAGATAGTTGTTTTTTGATAATCCAAGGTAATAAACCCAAATGCCTAGAGGGCGAGGCCAGTAAAATGAACCAGTGACTTGGGCCATGTGAAGGCCTCAGGGGACCTGGAGGACTGTGTCCCACCAGAGGGGCTGCCATGGTAATGTAGGCCCAGTGTGGACCACTTTTGGAGTTTTCCTGAAATCTGCATTTTAACTAGCTGGCATTTAATCCAAATTAAACTACGGGGACACTATATGCAGCTGAACAAAATATTTCTGTGGATCACCCAACTGCTTGTCTAGAAGGACTCAGAAATTGACAGTCCCTCTTTTTCATTTATTTCCCTGTACCTTACCCTGATGTTTTCAGTTCTTTGGATTTGTTGAAAAACAGCTCATTCTTTCTTAACTAAAATCTTGAAAAGGTCTGATAGTAACAGTCTATAACATTTCTATGGTGGTTTAGTTTACAGAGTGCTGTACTAAACCACCTGGCTTGGATCTCGTCTCCTGACAATGATAACTTCTCTCTTACAAAGATGGAAACCTGGCCGGGTGGGGTGGGGTGGCTTATGCCTGTAATCCTGACACTTTGAGAACCCAAGGTGGGAGGATCACTTGAGCCCAGGAATTTCAAACCAGCCTGAGCAACATGGTGAAACCCGATCTCTACAAAAAATACAGTAAACTAGCCAGGAGTGGTGGTGTGTGCCTGTCTCCGCTGCTTGGGAGGCTGAGGTGGGAGGATCAACTGAGCCTGGAAAGTCGAGGCTGCAGTGAGCTGAGATCACGCCATTGCACTCCAGTCTGGGTGACAGAGCAAGACCCTGTCTCAAAAAAAAAAAAAAAAAAAGAAAAAAAAAAGAGGAGGAAACCTAAGTTTGCACAGCTACTGAGTAGTGGCTGAGGCATGGCTTGGGTCCAGGGCGTCTGCCTCTGGTTCCCATATGCTTTTGAGTACAGGAACTGGGCTGCCTCTTCACCAGGGAAGGACTAGTGTTTATTAATGTTCAACATTTTCTGTGCTTATGAAGCTGCTGGGCTTGGTGCTTTGCATACATTTATTTCATTGCATTCTCATAGCAACCCTCTGAGGTGATGTTACTTATTTCTGATTTAATGATGAGGAAGCCGGAGATCAAAGAGGTCATCAAGCTCGCAAGAGACAGAGCTGTGGACCCAAACCCAGGTTTCTGATTCTGCAGCAGCTGTAAATTCTGATGACAGAAATCTAATGACCTCTAGGAGTCTTCCACTCCTAGGAGGTATGTAGAATGGACCACTCACTAGGTAGTTGGATCCACTACCAGCAACGTGAATTCTCACACTGAGTCAAAATGTGTTTCTACCTACTGATCCCAGAACAATCCCCTGCTGCTGAATTGAATGAATCTCATCTCTCTTCCCTGAGTCAGCCCTTCCTGTATTTGATGATCACAAACCTTATCCTTACATTGCCAGCAGTAACATTCTGCATCCCTCACCCACTCCACTGTGTCCTTTTCCTCCCACTGATCTTCACTCTGCCTTCCCTTTTCCATTTTTTTTTTTTTTTTGACAGAGTCTCGCTCTGCCACCCAGACTGGAGTGCAGTGGTACAATCTCGACTCACTGCAACCTCCACCTCCTGGGTTCAAGCGATTCTCCTGCCTCAGCCTCCCGAGTAGCTGGGATTACAGGCATGAGCCACCACGCCCAGCTAATTTTTGTATTTTTTAGTAGAGGTGGAGTTTTGCCATGTTGGCCAGGCTGGTCTTGAACCCTTGACCTCAGGTGATCCACCCACCTTGGCCTCCCAAAGTGCTGGGATTACAGGTGTGAGTCACCGCGCCTGCCCACTCTGCCTTTTCTAGGGGAACTCTGAACAGTATTTCTGAGAAGGGATAGGTAATGTGTGCTTTGCTTCAATCTGAGTGGATTCCATCAACCTCTCCATAGAGCAGGGTGGAAAGAGGTCCTCTGTCGTTGCAGCAGCTTCTCAATCTCATCTTTATGGCCCTTATTATGTAGTTTACATGTTAAGAAATCCAGAAGTATTTATAGTTGAGTGAAAATCCATTCTTCACTGGAGGAAAAAAAATGAACTCTAAAACCATAAAAATGATGAACCAGTAGGAAATTTTCATCTGTAAATTTGAACCATAAAAGGATATGTTCATTTAGCATCATTTTTATATGTGTAAGCGGCATGTTACGCTATTATGGAATTGCCTTTGTGGCAGAGTGGACGAGGCAAAACCTTCCAAGTTTGATTATGGCCTAGGGTGCTGCAGTCAGTACGTGCACCATGCATTTTTGTCAGACCACACGATGTTTCACCTTTATCATTCTATTTCAGTTTCTCAAGTGTAGGTAGATGTTGTAGTAACTAGTGAAGTACAAATCCATGTAAAAATGTTAAACTCGGCTGGACGCGGTGGCTCACGCTTGTAATCCCAGCACTTTGGGAGGCCGAGGCGGGCGGATCACGAGGTCAGGAGATCAAGACCACGGTGAAACCCCGTCTCTACTAAAAAATACAAAAAATTAGCCGGGCGCGGTGGCGGGCGCCTGTAGTCCCAGCTACTCGGAGAGGCTGAGGCAGGAGAATGGCGTGAACCCGGGAGGCGGAGCTTGCAGTGAGCCGAGATTGCGCCACTGCACTCCAGCCTGGGCGACAGAGCGAGACTCCGTCTCAAAAAAAAAAAAAAAAAAAAAAAAAAGTTAAACTCTCATCTGTTCGCTGTGTTTGTATTTTCTTAAAGGTAGGGATTAAAAGTGTAATAGGCCTACAGTCCCTTATCTGGAATCATTGGGCCAGATAAGTTTTAGAATTCAGAGTTTTTCAGATTTTTCTAAAAGTAATAATACACATGTATTGTTGTTATATAATACTTCCAGTGGGGTCTGGGACAAAATCCCATAACCAAACATTATTATCAGTATAGCAAAATATATATACATATATTCCCACTGAATGGATATGCATAAAGATTATACATAGTTTAACATCATTTCAGGTCAACTTTTGTTGCCAAATAAGTTACAAAAAAAGGCTTGTTTTTTTAGAACTTTTTGGATTACAAAATGGTGATAGGGATTGTGGACTTGTCTTACTTTTAGTTATGTACCTATTGAGAGTCTGTTAAATTTTTTTACTGTAAATAATTTTTCCCATATTCCCAAAGGTTGGAAACCACAATCATATAAGCAGGGGTCACAAACCCAAGTGCCAGGATGGGTAAAATAAATAAGTGAAATAGGAGGTGGGTCTAGGACAGTAGGGAATGGGGGGACTGCAGTGAACTGGTGAGTACATGTTCATTCAAAGGGGAGAGCTGCTCTTCAGTTCTAGCCACTTGTTGCCATGGTGAATGTGGGAGTAGTGAAGCCACATCTTCCATTTTTGATGATACTCCAGAATGTTGATTTTCATGTGAAGTTTCTTGATATTTAAATGTTGGCAACTAAAAAGAAAAAAACCCACTGTTGGCCAAAGAAAACATCTGCAAGCATTATCTGGCTGTGGGCTGCCTGCTTTCATTTATAGTTTAGAGACTAATGCTTGTGGTATGAAAAGTTGTCAGTGAGCCGGGTGCAGTGGCCCATGCTTGTAATCTCAGCATTTTGGGAGGCTGAGGTGGGAGGATCACTTGAGACCAGGAGTTTGAGACCAGCCTGAGCAACATAGCAAGATCCCGTCTCTACACACACAAAAAAGTTTAGCCAGGCATGGTAGCATGTGCATGTAGTCCCCAGCTACTTGGGAGGCTCAGGTGGGAGGATCGCTTGAGCCTGGGAGGTCGAGGCTGCAGTGAACTGTGATCCTGCCACCGTGCTCCAGCCTGGGTGATGGAGTGAGACCCTGTCTCTAAATAAATAAGTAATTTGTCAATGGCATTCATAATGAACTACTTTCTTGAGATATGGATGGGTACATTTGCTTTATTATTATTCATTATACTTTACATACATGCTGTATGTTTTTTGCACATAAAATATTTCATAATAAAAATCTAAAGAAGTTGATAAGCACTTTATTTTAGAACTGCCTTATTTTCTAGCCATTAGGAAATTTTCATCTGTAAATTTGAAACTTTAAACTTACTTATCTTGGAAAAGGGACTGAAAGCCCCACTTCAAAAATAGGAGCCCTCTTTTTAAAAAGTAGGAGTTAAAGGAGGTTAGATTGTAATGTTCATTCCTTTCTAGGGCCATAGTGATCTGAAGTAACATTGGGTATCCACTGTTATATTGCGACAGGGAAATGTCCTTGGTCTCCTTTCTTCTCAGACCATTCCCCTGGGTGATCTCAGCCCCATAACTGTCACCTCATGGTGACAGTTTTATGCCTCCAGCCCTGGGGTCTCTTTATCCCTAGAATGATGCTATCATCTCTCTCTCGAACATCTCTGCTGACATGGCCTGATAAAATTGAACCCATGAACTTCTTCCTCAAATTGGCTTCATTTCCCTCTATCTTCTAGTCCATGAGTCACCAGACTTTGGCCTGCAGGGTAAATCCAGCCCACCGCTTGCTTTGTGAAAAAGTTTACTGGAACACAGCCACTCACTACAGTAGCAGGGTTGAATAGTTGCAACAGTGACCCATATGGCCTGCAACGCCTATGGTATTTATCCTCTGGCACTTCATAAGAAGCGTGTGATTCCTGCCCTAGGGCATTAAATGCCCTCACATCCTCCCTAGTCACCTGTCAGTCCCATTCTTTCTCCTCCATCATCTCAGTCAGGTGAGGAGACTGGAAATTCTGCCTCTTTGATTATCTGTTTTTTTTTTTTTTTTTTCGAGACGGAGTCCCTCTCTGTCACCTAGTCTGGAGTGCAGTGGCATGATCTCGGCTCACTGCAACCTCTGTCTCCCGGGTTCAAGCGATTCTCCTGTCTCAGCCTCCTGAGTAGCTGGGACTACAGGCGCCCACCACCACGTCTGGCTCATTTTTTTTTATTATTTTTTTTTATTTTTTAATTTTTAGTAGAGACGGGGTTTCACCATGTTGGTCAGGCTGGTCTGGAACTAACCTTGATTATCTTTTGACTTCATCTTTGCTTCCCAGAGGCCATCCTTCCTGTTACCTTAATTAGGTGCTCATTATTTTTCACTTGGGGTCAAATTTGTCTTCCAGTTGGCTTTGCTGCCTTGAGCTGGCTTGAGCTGGATTGCATCTACAGTTCCCCAGCCTTCTGTTTGACATGGTCGGTCACCATTTTAATGATTATAGCTGCTCACCTCTAAATTACTTTTTCCATAATGAATTCTCTAGAGGTTAGAATCACTAGATTTATAGGCAATTAATATTTATATCATGACAGTATTGCCAAGTTGTCTCCTAAGATGATAATGCCATCATTTAGTTTGTAGTGCAGAAAGCAATGTTGTGCAATAATGTGTGTCATTATGCATGACATGATGAATATCACATTTCACCATCACCTTAGTTGCATTAGATATTGTCCTTAAAAAATGTGTTATCTATTTAAATTTTTTCCACTAAGGTCAAAATGAATGTGTTCTTACATTTGTATTTCTTTATAATGAGTTTTCTCTGTATGTGTCGTTTGTTTGTCATGGAATTAACGTTTAGTTATCAATTTCGTTGCTCAGTTACCAGTTTAGTTCAACAAATGTCTCTTGAGAACCTGTCAAATGATAGGGGCTGGGGTTAAAAATATAATTGATCCCTGGGGACTTGAATGCGGAGACAGAGCTACAAACAGATAATCTGAATGTAACTAGTTTTATCTATTCTAGCAGATCTTAGGTGCTGTTAATGAAATCTTAATGCCATTCTTTGATGTATTTATGTACTTTAAACAAGTTAGCGTTCTTGTTCGTAGATACGTTCCTCAACAAATACAGTGATGAAACCTTGCACATTCATGACTAGGTACAGATTTAATACAAGTTTCAGAAGATAAAGCTGATTCTATAGAAAATCTAAGATTTCTATAAGAAACTGTCTTTTAAATAGGTAGAGCCTATTATTTATAGCAAATAAAATAATAGGCATGTTTGATATAAAAACAATATTCAGGCTGGGTATGGTGGCTCACGCCTGTAATCCCAGCACTTTGGGAGGCCAAGGCGGGTGGATCTTCTGAGATCACGAGTTTGAGACCAGCCTGACCAATATGGTAAAACCCCATCTCTACTAAAAATACAAAAATTAGCCGGGCATGGTGGCGGGTGCCTGTAATCCCAGGTACTCAGGAGGCTGAGGCAGGAGAATCGCTTGAAGCCAGGAGGCTGAGGTTGCAGTGAGCCAAGATCGCACGACTGCACTCCAGCCTGGGCAACAGAGTGAGACTCCATCTCAAAAACAAACAATATTCAGTTCATTTCAGCCATGCATCTTGTGAGACTGTTTCCTCTCTGTTAATTACAGCTTATTGATTATTTGCATTGGCTACTTCCTTTTGATGATCCTAAGATGTTTCTCTCTTCCTCTCCTTTCCCACAGCTCTTCTTTTTGGACGTCTTATCAGAGATACCTTTTGGTTTAGTAGTCAATTTGATCTCTCCTTTAATGTTTCATTAGCATTTCTTCTGTAGTTACTCAATGTTCTTCCACATGGTTTGGCCAAATTTATACTTCTTAAAGAGTTTAAATCATAAATCACGGACCAAGTAAACAGGTGCTCAAATGAATATAAATCTTAAAATAAATAAATGTACAGAAATTATTAAAAGCACCCATCAGCTGTTACCTGTCAGTGTATGTATAAATCAAGCAGCTTGGATATCACGTGGTCATTGGATACTTTCACATGCCCGGGCTGGAGTGACCATTTGAAACCATGGCCAGCTGTACTTTGGGGAAATACACCGAAGTGTTTCTACTTCACCAGATACAGTGAGTGCTTGGATGGAGGGAGTGTGGGCACAGGCACAAAGCAGGAGTGTCTCTGAGATGTGCCTGGGGGTTCAGTGAGGACTCCGCTGGGCATGTAACATGTGAGCAATCGTTTTTTAAAAAATTTTTTCATGGAGGCAGAGTCTTGCTATGTTGCCCAGGCTGGTCTCCAACTCCTGGCCTCAAATAACTCTCCCGTCTTGGCCTCCCAAAGTGGTGGGATTACAGACGTGAGCCACTGTACCTGGCTTTGAGTGATCTTAATAACTGGCAGGTGATAGAGAATTCCAAGGGTAGAGATAGTCCTAGGGGAAGCCTAACACTTGAAGAGTTTATCCTTTAACTTAATATTTTTTTTGTTTGTAAATTGGGAAAAAGGCAACCATTATGTGATTCTTGGCAGGGGAACAACTCTCTTCAGCTCTTTTATTTTCAGATCACTTGGGTAGTGAATGCTATTTTCAGATCCATTTGTTAAGTATTTGTAGTATTTAAATTCACAGCCCCTGGTTGCATTTCCATCCAATAGAAGGTGTAAGTTGGTTCTTCAAAGCTTTTTTTTTTTTTTTTTTTTTTGAGACGGATTCTTGCTCTATCACCCAGGCTGGAGTGCAATGGCATAATCTCAGCTCACTGCAACCTCTGCCTCCAAGGTTCAATTTTTGTATTTTTAGTAGAGACAGGGTTTCGCCATGTTGGCCAGGCTGATTTGGAACTCCTGGCCTCAAGCAATCAGCCCTCCTCGGCCTCCCAAAATGCTGGGATTACAGGTGTGAGCCACCACACCCAGCTGGTTCTTCCAAGTTTTAAAAAGCTTTAAGGCCAGGCATGGTGGCTCATGGCTATAATTCCAGCACTTTGGGAGGCCAAGGCAGGCAGATTTGATGCTAGGCCAACATGGCGAAATCCTATTTCTACTAAAAACGCCAAAATTAGCCAGGCATTGTGGTGCACACCTGTAATCCCAGCTACTCGGGAGGCTGAGGCACGAGAATCGCTTGAACCTGGGAAGCAGAGGTTGCAATGAGCTGAGATCCTGCCACTGCAGTCTGCCTGGGCAACAGAGTGAGACCCTGTATCAGAAAAAAAACAAAAAAAAAAACTTTAAAACCAGCATACTCTTGTTTTATTTGCCCTGTATAAGCTGATGGACACTTTTGCCCCAAATAGACAATTTTGTTATACATTGAATATCAAGTATCATTTCTCACAATGTAACTTATTATTTTTTCTAATTTCCATTTTACTTGTATATCTCCTCTTAGAGCCAAATTTTTTTTTTTTTTTGAGATGGAGTCTCGCTCTGTTCCCCAGGCTGGAGTGCAGTGGCATAATCTCGGCTCACTGCAACCTCCGTCTCCTGGGTTCAAGCGATTCTCCTGCTTCAGCCTCCCGAGTATCTGGGATTACAGTTGCCCACCATCACACCTGGCTAATTTTTGTATTTTTAGTAGAGAGGGAGTTTTACCATATTGGTCAGGCTGGTCTCAAACTCCTGACCTCAGGTGATCCACCTGCCTTGGCCTCCCAGAGTGCTGGGATTACAGGTGTGAGCCGTCACGCCTAGCCAGAACCAGTTTTAATACTCCCGTTGCTTTTGCATTTTTGTACTTGCCAGGGTTCATAATAATCCTCAACCCCAACATAGCAGGCCTGAAATACATGCCATCCATGACCTGGAGCACCAACTTTTGAGAGCCAGGTGGTGTTGATTGGCTTCTGTTGTCATCTGTGGAAGTCCATCGTTAGAAAAGCTTCTGTTCCAGTTTTAGGGGGGATGATGGTTTGAGGGCTACCATGGTAGAACTTGGGGAACTCTTTTCGGCAGAAGGTTGAGAAAGTTGGTGCTGTGGGAAGTCAGCTGGCAGCCGATGGAGTCAGGACCAGGGAGGAAGGGAAAGGGAACCTAGATAGGAAGCTACTGCAGTAGGCTCAGAGAGGTGATGACGGCGGGGCTAAGACAGCGGCCTTGGGCAGTGACTGGGAAGAACATTGAACACCATGTTTGGGCTGAAGAAAAGAGCAAGGGAAGAGGTGAGGAGCTTCAGGTGAGGGTTGATGTAGATGTTATTTACATAGGGAACAGTAATTCTTCACTTTTTCATTGTTTTACAATGATTCCTTTTTAGAAACATATAATTGTGATATTTTCTTTGACCTTTTATTGGGCTTTCTATTCTATTCCATTGATTTATGGCTTTGGGTGTGTGTATATGTTTGCATCAACATTTTTTTTTTTTTTTAGATGGAGTCTTGCTCTGTCGCCCAGGCTGGAGTGTAGTGGTGCAATCTTGGTTCACTGCAACCTCTGCCTCCCAGGTTTAAGCAATTCTCCTGCCTCAGCCTCCCCAGTAGCTGGGATTATAGCACCCGCCAGCATGCCCAGCTAATTTTTGTATTTTTAGTAGAGACGGGGTTTCGCTTTGGCCAGATTGGTCTTGAACTCCTGACCTCAGGTGATCCTCCTACCTTGGTCTCCCAAAGTGCTGGGATTACAGGCCTGAGCCACTGCACCCAGCCTGCATCAGTATGGTTTTAATACCTGTTGATCTGTAATATGTTTTAAATCGGGTAGAGCTGGTCTCTTACAAATACTCTTTTTCAGGCTGGGTTTGTGGCTCATGCCTGTAATCCCAGCACTTTGGAAAGCTGAGGCCAGAGGATCGCTTGAGGCCAGGAGTTCAAGGCTGCAGTGAGCTATGGTCCTGCCACTGCACTCCAGCCTGGGTGACAGAGACCCTGTCTCATTAAAAAATAATAATAAATATTCTTTTTCAGTATCTCTCTTACTTTTGTATAAAGGCGAGTTTTGGCATCTCATCTTCTCTAGTTTCTAGAAAAAATTATTTAGGATTTTGACTGAGTTGGGACTCATTTATTCAAATGATGTTTATTGGGTCCCTGCTATGGGCTAGGCTCTAAGGGTACAAAAATAAATGAAACCCAGGTTTTTATGGCCTAATAAATCTGTGAACTAAACCTTGAGAATTGATATCTACAAGATGAGCATTGCACATGACTTTGTGTGTACAATCTTTTATATGCTTCCCAGGTATTTTTTTGTTTTTTAAATTGAGAATAGTGCCTATTTACTAAACCATGCAACTGATCATTTTTGTTATTTTAGGTACATAATATTATCAGTGTTATGCTTCTATTTCTGCTTTTGCTATTTAGTTCAATGATTTCTTTTTCATCCCTTATTTAATTGGTTAGACTCCAAAATAGTGTGTAGCTGTATAAATGTTTATAGGAATATTGTGTAAAGGGCATATGATTCTACCTTTATTGGACATTTCAGGAACATGATAAGGACTATTTAAATCCTGCTAAAATACAAGTGTTTTAATATGAATTGTTCCCAATGGAAGTTTGCAAGCAACTTTCTCCTCATTTTCGAACCACACAACTTTTAGTGTGTCTGCTATTTGAGTTTTATTCTGTGTCTGTTTTGTGTCATGAGGTTGGCAGGTGATCTTAAATGCAGAATGCTGAATTTGTAGTAGTCCAACTGTATGGAGAAAACAATTGCAGTGCACTTTAGATTTAGGAACGAATCGGAGGAGAAAAGAGGAGTTTTAATGGAGCGTATGTGGCAGTATGCTAATGTCACTTCTAAAGAAGAGGTGATTAGCAGGTCACAAGGCAGTGGACTGAATTGTAGCCTCTGAATCTCAGGGCAGTCTTTAGGAATGGAAACCTTGCTGCCTGTAGATTTAGGTGGAGGTTTTAATAACCCCTCTGTTGCCAGAAAAAATCATCCACACACAGATTTGCGTATAATCTTATGGACTGCACAGACATCCTCAAGCGCGTGGCCAAAAACCCCAGGATTCAAGAAAAGCCATCTACATGGTCGGCAGCTCAAGAAAGCCTGCCAGTTGTCCGAGTGATGCTTAGTTACAGTTCCCATGCTGGGAGCTGCTCTCTAGAGAAATGTTATTTGCAGATGTGCACCTCGCGCGTCTGTGTATGTTGTTCTGCCTGTGTCCAAAATACACGCTTTTTCTAGATGAGAGCTTTTCCCCCACAAAGCAGAAATGTGTTCTGTCATGGGATTTGATGATCATCAAATTACTTTCCCTCAAGAATTGGCTTTCTTGGCGATTAGTTAATTCAGTTTTCAAAACTTTTAGATAAGGGCTTAATCAACCTAAAACTGCTTTAGGGCAGTTGCATTGTAGTAAAAAGTGTATTGGACTTGAGTCTGAGGGCTTGAGATCCTGTGTGTACTGTTTACTCGCTGTGTCTCTGACCTTGGTCCAATCAGCCACTCTGCTGTGTTCCTATACGTGAGAAACGGCTCCTGATACCACCAGGAGCAAGCCCTGCTGTGTATAAGAAGGTGGCGTGTGCTAGGGAGGCATCATGAGACAGTGAGGACATACAGTGTGACACAGCAGGTCAGCACTGGGGAAAATAGCCAGGTTAGCCTTCACTTCACTGCTCTGTGCCAAAATACATTCCAAATGGGTTAAAGCTTTCATGTAAAAAATAAAACCACAAAATAAATACAAGAAAATATAGCTTATTGTGGAAAGTACTGCATGCCTTGGCATAAAAATGTGGAGAAAGAACAATAAAAGATAGCCTGTAGGTGGGACATGCGACTCGCACCTGTATCCCAGTTGTTCGGGAGGCGAGGCAGGAGGGTCATTTGAGGCCAGGAGTTTGAGCCCAGCCTGAGCAACACAGGCCCGTGTCTGTAAAAGGAATTTTGGAAAAATTAGCTGGGTGAGGTGGCACACCCCTGTAGTCCCAGCTATTTCAGGAGGCTGAGGTAGAAGAATCCTTAGAGCCCAGGAGCTGGAGCTGCAGTGAGTCATGATTGTGCCCCTGCAGTCCAGCCGGGGTGACAGAGTGAAACCCCATCTCTAAAAAATAAATTAATTAATTAATTAAACACCTGTAGATTTAACCACATAATAACTACACTTCCGTCTGTTTTATTATATCAAAGTTAAATTTAAAACGATGACTAATTGGAAAAAAACTGAGAGCAACCACCACAGAGGTTAATATACTGAATGTATAACGCTGTCTAATAATTTTAAGAACTCCACTCTAATGAGCAGATGTCACAGACAGAAACTTCTCAGATGAAATACCAATGACCAGGAAATCTGTGAGACGATTTTTAAAAAGTTTGAAGTCATTGAAGAAATGCAAAGCTTCCAGGCTCCACTTTTCACTCATGAAATTGGCAGAGTTCGGGACAATGAGATGTTGCTGTCCTGGGAGTGCGGATGGGACTGTGTCCTGTGCTGCTGTTGGGAATGTGCACTGGCACTCTTGTCCAGAAAGACATTCGCCACTGTGGTTTAAGAAGCACCTCAGAGGTCTTCACCTTGGTCCCTTGTCCACCCTCTGCCCGTAGTCTCTCCTTTGAGCTTCCGCTTTCCCACGCAGTACTTCCCGCTCTGGCTTGCTCCCCTTTCTTCTCTGACTGGGTCAGGCATGTGGGTGACTCTTGGACTTCCAAGGCCTGTCTACCTGACTTTTTTCTTTCACCTGTTCTGCGGAATAACAGCCTGATTCGTTCCTCTTTTTGGGTCCTTTACTTCCATACCTGGGATTCGGGGCATGGCCCAGAAAGATCCCGCAGTCATGCAGTGTGGGGCTGCCAGCATTTCATGGCCTCCAAGCACAGCTGGGCTGAATGAACACTGCCGTCCAGTGCTTGGCTCAGTTTTCTGTCCCAGTTTCCTGAGTGCTTTTGCCAGACTTTCACTTTTCTGAAACCTACTCCACCCTACCCCAGACACCCACCCTCTCTCCTTGGATGACCTGCCTCCTAATTTCTAGAGAAAACTGGACATGGCCACCTTTCCCCAGTGTCTGAGGCCCAGGTTGACCCGTGGTCATGGTCGCCTTCACCACCCACCTGCCTGGACCCCGCCCTCTGTCCAAGGCCCCGCCACCTGTGCTGCTGTCCTGGGTGCTGCCTTGCCAGCCTCCCCTCTGTGCCATGCACCTTTCACCTCCCTCCGTCTGCTGCCTGTTTCTTCTTGGCTGCTCCTCATGGTCAGGCTTTTCTCAGCCCTCCCCTTCCTTCTGGGGCTTTGCCTCTTCCTCTGTCATCCATGTTCGGTGTCTTGGCTTCCCAGGGCCCTCCCCTCCCACTCTCCTGTCCCTGACGTCCCTGTGCCCATGGCCCAGTTTGCATCATCAGCCAGTCCCTCATCCATGCTTCGCCTGCACCTCGCTCCTGGCTCCTTCCCTGCCCTCCCTGGGGACTCCTTTCCTGTCCCCTGCCCTGGCCCTACTTCCGCTGTGTCCCAGGGCCTCCATCCTCAGCCTCCGTCTTCTCTGCAGGGTCTGCTTCTGCATGAACTCCCCCAGATCCGTGTTTGCTGCTGGTCCTCACAGCAGGCTCTTCGTTTCTGGACTAGATGCCTTTTCTGTGCTTCAGAACCATCTAGAAAAAAGCGAACTGGATATCTCCACCTGAATGTTCAACAGGTCCCTTCACCCAGCATTTCCAGAGCTGACCTCATTGTACCTTCATATCCTCCCAGTGTTTCTCTCTCGGTGAGGAAAAACACATGTTGTCCAGCCAGTCCCTCAAGGCAGAAACCTGGTGGTCATCCTCAGCTCCTCCCCCTCACTTCCTGTCCACCCCCAAGTCACCGAGTCCTGTTCCTTTCTCCTTTGCAGTGGCTCTCTGCGCCCTGCTCTACCTACCCACTGTTTAGTGTGGGCCCTCCTCCGTCTCACTTGGATCTCATGTTTTTGGGACTCTTCAGATTCTCCCCCTCGGCTTCCCTACCCGGCAGCATATCTTTCCCTCACATATTCCACACTGCAGCCAGAGGGATCTGCCAAAGAAGTAATTGTGATAATGATAGAGAATGTTCATCTTGGTGTGTACTGGGTGCCTTGCACTAGTCCAAGTGATAATGACAGAGAATATATATCTGGGTGCGTATGGGCGCCTTGCACCAGTCCAAGTGCTAATGACAGACAATATGTGTCTTTCTGTGTACTGGGCGCCTTGCACCAGTCCAGGTGATAATGACAGAGAATATGCATCTGGATGTGTACTGGGCACCTTGCACCAGTCCAAGTGCTAATGACAGAGAATATGAGTCTGGGTGTGTACTGGGCGCCTTGCACTAGTCCAGGTGATAATGACAGAGAATGTGCATCTGGGTGTGTACTGGGCGCCTTGCACTAGTCCAAGTGCTATGATAGAGAATATGAGTCTGGGTGTGTACTGGGCACCTTGCACCAGTCCAACTCTAATGACAGAGAATATGCGTCTGGGTGTGTACTGGGTGCCTTGCACTAGTCCAGGTGATAATGACAGAGAATGTGCATCTGGGTGTGTACTGGGCGCCTTGCACTAGTCCAAGTGCTAATGATAGAGAATATGAGTCTGGGTGTGTACTGGGCACCTTGCGCTAGTCCAAGTTGTGTATTGACTTGTTTAATACCCACCAGACCCTTTGAAGTCAGTATAGTGTTATCCCTTTTATAGGTGGGAACCAGAAGCACAGGGAGATTGAATAACTTGTGTGACATGATTTCTCCATATTCTAGGCAAAGAACAAAAACCATTTTTTTTTTTTTTTTTGGTTGTCCATATGTTGCCCAGGCTTGTCTCCAACTCCTGGCCTCAAGCAATCCTCCTGCCTTGGCCTTCCAAAGCACTGGGATTACAGGTGTGAGCCACCACGCCAGGAATTTTTTGAGCTTTCTAGGAATCAGCACTTTGCTTATATTATCTCTTTCAATCTTTCCAATTCTATAAATTAGATATTCTTAATATCTCCATTTTTATGGGAAAGGAAATGGAGACACAGAGATGTTAAGTAATCTGCCCATAGTTACCCAATTCTTAGGTGGTGAACGGGGCTTTGACTCCCTGCATATATGCTCTTAGCCACTTCACCCACCTACAAGGAGCTAGCACCTTGCTTGGGGTAGAGGGAGGGCACCTTCTGAACATGCTTTAGTGGGTGTTTTTCTGTTCTGCTTTCAGAGTTGTGGGTGGCAAAGGAGACGTGCATGCATAAGATGTTCTCATTACTAAGAGTGCTTCTGATGATAAGAAAAGACCAATATCCTGTTGGAGCAATGTCCAGATATGATGAAATGCTAGGTTTGCCTGGTAATGCTGAAGAAATTTTTTTTATGAATGCTTTATCCCCAGAAGACTCTCTCTCCTGCCATTTGATCAATTGATTTTATAATATGAGCATTGCTAAATTCTTAGGAATACAACTATCATAATAACATGTTATGGCACAAAAAATTTAACAGTTATTCCACTGGTAGGTTCCTGAAATTATTGATGGTAGGAAGATTCTCCAGTGCAGAGAGGGACTTAAGACGTTATGGGAGACATTTTAGTTAAGATGGTTGACTGAAGACATATTTATTTCCCTCCCCCCCAAAAAAAATAAAATTCACTGAAATGTTGGGAATTTTTTTATGTCTTAGAAGTTAAAAACCATTGTGCTGAAATCCCTGGTGTACTTATTAAGAAGTAGGTGGCTTGCACCTGTAGTCCCAGATACTGGAGCGGTTGAGGCGGGAGGATTGCTTGAGCCCAGGAGTTTGAAGCAAACCTGGACCACATAGCAAAGACCTTGGTCTCTTAAAAAAAAAAAAGAGGAAAAAATTGGTCTATAGAGAAGTAAAGTGAGTGCAGTTTTATTTGTTCGTTCATTGTCCAAGCCTGGTTTTCCTTTGTTTAAATGCATGTAACAGCCTTTCTGAAGTTTTTTTTTTTTTTTTTTTTACATTTGCTGCCTGTTACTCATTTGAAGGCCTGGAGTCTGGCAGAGTTCCTTTCCGTGTTTTCCGCAGTCCTTCAGTGGGGTTTGCACACTTGATGGCGTAGAATTGGGCTGGCCCTTGGCTCTCCTGCCCACCCTGGTGGTGGATTGCCACTGCCTCCTACTCAGTACAAGGCCCAGATACTGAAAACTTTCACTTAGTCACTTATGTATTCAGCAAATAAGTTTGCTCACAATCTTCAGCAGATCCCGTGTACCTGAGCTTCAATGGGGTGGGGTTCTCCCCCAGCCATGTCACCTGCATCTGCTCCTCCCTGCTCTCTCTTCCCTCTCTTCTCCCTGACCCGGGTGCTCTTGTACTATCCAGCCTCTGGGTTTCCAACTCATCCAGTAGGTCTCAGAAGCCATCACCAGTTCCAGGATATCTTTCTGATATCCCGGGTCTGCATTCAGGCCCCTCCTGTCATGTCTGTAACCCGTAACAATTTAATGTGCTTCTCTGTGCCTAGGTTTCTAAATCTCTAAAATGGGTATGACATGGTTTGGCTGTGTCCCCACTCAGATCTCATCTTGAATTGTAGTTCCCATAATCCCCACGTGTCGTGGAAGGGATCTGATGGGAGGTAATTTAATTATGGGGCGGTTACCCTTATGCTGTTCTAATAATACTGAGTGAATTCTCATGAGATCTCATGGTTTTATAAGGGACTTTGTCTCCTTTTGCTCGGCGTTTCTCCTTGCTGATGCCATTTGGAGAAGGATGTGTTTGCTTCCCCTTCTGCCATAATTGTTAAGTTTCCTGAGGCCTCCCCAGCCCTGTGGAACTGAGTCAATTAAATCTCTTTCCTTTGTAAATTATGGAGACTGTGGGTATGTCTTTATTAGCAATGTGAGAACAGACTAATACAGGTTATAATAGTGGTATCAGTCTCATGGTTGTCTTGAGGATTAGGTGGGTTAATACAAGTAAAGCGTGTATTAGGTGGTTAAGAACAGGGTCCCTGAAGTAATATTGCCGAGATTCAGAGCCTAGCTGGGAAACCTTGGGCAATCACTTAAGTTCCCTGGGTGCATCAGTTTCTTCATCTGCAACATGGGGGTAATAATACTTATCCCGTAGAGTTCAACTCTTGCAAAGCACCTGGAACAGTGCTGAGCATGTGATAGGAGCTCAATAAATGTGGGCTGTGGTGATAGTGGCAACTCCCAGGGGACCCTGCACTTCCCTGTTGGAACCCTCCTTGCGCTGGAGTATAATGGCTTATTTTCCTTGATAGTCCTTGAGCTCTGTCAGAGCAGGGGCCCTATCTTACTCATGATGGCTCATGGAAGGGAACCCGAAAATATTTGTACAATGACTAACCAAATGAAAAGTTAGTGCAAAGTATGCATGACACCAGCCTGTGGTTGAATTTGTTGATGGGCTGAGTAGCTCCACTCAGTTAAGGCTTACTTATTCTGAAGAGCTTTTTGACAAAACACCTCATTAAAAAGCAATCAGATTTCTGTTTTAAGGTACTTACAGAGTCCTTTCGTCCATCAGGCACTCTTTTCTTTGACCTTAGTAAAGGGCAAGTGGAGATTTAGGGTTTTCCCCACCCAGAATCTACCATCATCCCTCAAAAACTGCCTCGCCCTGACTTTCCAGGTGACTGTTTTTTCTTCATTTTGTGCACCACGCTAAGCATGGAACTTTCTGGGCCACATCTGTGACGTGTGTTTATTGTAGAATTCCAGAGGAGCCACCATTGTTCAGATATTCAGCACTAGATGCCTGTTTAAACCATGCAACATTTGTCATTTTTGGAGTTACAGTCCTACATTTGCAAAGCCCAGTTTGGAAATTTTCAAAATGTTCACTTCTTTGCTATTTTGTTGTAGTCTCTTAAAAGTCCTGTGAGAATGTTGATGCAAATATAAATAAAGTAAAGGGCAGAAAGGTTAAGGGATGTATTTTTAGATGCTATGGTTAGTTTGTGGTGGAGCTAGGACCAGAACGTAGCTTGCAAATTTAAGAGAAATTTAACTTTGGTCCATGGCCTTGAAGGTACTCTTTCTGAAGGTTCAAAGACTGGTTCACATTGTGTAATTCACTTAATGGGTGTCTGCCTGCACACCCACGAAACAGGGATAATAAAAATTGCCCTATATGGGTACATGTTTTTGCCTATTACTTTTTTTTTTTTTTTTTTGAGACAGAGTCTCACTCTGTCGCCCATGCTGGAGTGCAGTGGTGCAATCTCGGCTCACTGCAACCTCCGCCTTCTGGGTTCAAGTGATTCTCCTCCCTCAGCCTCCCGAGTAGCTGAGATTACAGGTGCCCGCCACCACGCCCAGCTAATTTTTTTTTGTATTTTAGTAGATATGGGGTTTCACCATGGTGATCAGACTGGTTTTGAACTCCTGACCTTAGGTAATCCGCCCACCTCGGCCTCCCAAAGTGCTGGGATTACAGGCGTGAGCCACCATGCCTGGCCGCCCATTACTTTTAATGGGAAAAGCCACAATTACTTTTGCACCAACCTATTATAATGAAATAACACAGGTGAAAGTGCTTTCATAACAGAAAATAATGTATAAATGCAAAATATTATTATTAATTTTTTTTTAAATTTTAGTATTGGAAATTTGGTGTTAAGAAACTCTTTTGGCTGGGCACAGTGGCTCATGCCTACAATGCCAGCACGTTAAAATTTTAGACCTTGTCTCCAAAAAAAGGATTTTAGCTGAGGCAGGAGGATCACTTGAGGCCAGGAGTTTGAGACCAGTGTGGACAGCAAAGTGAGAACCTGTCTGTACAAGAAAATACAAAAATTAGATGAGTGTGGTGGTGTGTGCCTGTAGTTTCAGCTACTTGGGAGGCTGACACAGGAGGATTGCTGAGCCCAGGAGTTGGAGGCTAAAATAAGTTATGATCGCACCATTGCTTTCCACAGTCTGGGTGACAGACCCCGTCTCAAAAATAAATAAACAATAACAAAAACTTTTTTGATGACATATGTTATGATCCAATTCCAGTTTCTATGTTTGATTACTTTCTTGAGCAGAGAGTACCGTATTTATGAATTTTTCTTGTACTTTTTTCAAGTTGGTAGTTTATAGTCAGATTCTGCTGTACTGTTTCTGTTAAAATAGCTATGTGTCAGGCCAGGCACGGTGGCTCACGCCTGTAATCCCAGCACTTTGGGAGGCCGAGGCAGGCAGATCATGAGGTCAGGAGATTGAGACCATCCTGACCAACATGGTGAAACCCCGTCTCTACCAAAAATACAAAAATTAGCCAGTCATGGTGGCATGTGCATGTAGTCCCAGCTACTCGGGAGGCTGAGGCACAAGAATCTCTTGAACCTGGGAGGCGGAGGTTGCAGTGAGTCAAGATCACGCCACTGCACTGCAGCCTGGTGACAGAGCGAGACCCTGTCTCCAAAAAAAAAAAAAAAAGAGAAAAAATAACTATGTGTCATTGGCCAGGATGACTATTTGGGCTCTGGGTCTGTGTTCTTGTCTCTCCTCTAGATAGCCACAGATGCCTCCAGGAGTTTTCCCTACTTCCGTCCTGCTATTCGACTTTTCATTCTGAAACTCAAACCTGTTGCCATTCCATTACTGAAAAACCATCAGTGGCTCCCTGTTGCCCCCGAGTTCCATGGCAGGCAAAGCCTTTCTCTGTAGCCACATCTCCACCTCCTGTTCTGTACCCTGCTAAGTACACACTCCTCCCCAAACCCCTTCTCCCCATGCCTGATTTATCAGAGGTACACTTGGACTGTTTCCCTGCTTTCCTGGCCACACAGTTCATCACTCTTCTATCCGTGCCCCCAAAGTGCTCATGAGACCTTTTTTTTCTCACGAGCTCCTCAAGGGTGGGGACTGTATCATTTCTGTCTCCTCTTTTCTTTCTCAGTTCCTGACATTTAGTGGGAGCTCCATAAATACCATCTGAATGAACAAAGATCTAAAATCTGAGGCTCTTGGAGTAAGTCCATCCTCGGATGGATGGTTTATACTTGGAGACTTGCTTTCGCGTGAATGCATGCTCAGCTGAGATCTGCTGGTGCGGGTGTTTCTATAGCTTCCTTAGTGGTGGGAAGCCCAGCAGCTTAAGACATTAGCTTCTGATGCAGGGTTTACTAACTCTCCCCGTACTCTGTCCCTGAGTTTCTGTTTATTGTTTGCCTGTGATTCTCTTTGGTGCCGTCCCACACGGTGTTGTCACAACCAACCCTTTGTTTTAATTGAACGTCCTGCACTACTCCTGCTCTAAGTCTGACTAGCTTTTTGTTTTTGTGTGGTCCAGGCTCGACTGTGACTTCTTCCAGAGAGAAGCTAGAACAGCTTGATAAGTTTGGAAAGGTCATTCTTAGATAAGACTTGGGATTTATCTGAAGGTTGTTACTGTTTGTTGTAATTCTCAGAACGGCTAACACTCCATGAACCCTCACTAGGTGCCATGAAACACGTTAAATAAAGTACATAAGATGGTGTTCCTAAACAACCACTATGGTGGTGGTATCATTATTATTATTATTTTATGGTTATGATTATTCCCATTTCACAGTGGAGGAAATGTTGCTTAGTAAGGTGCACCTGTGAATGTCTAGCCTTGGGTTTCAAAGTCTGGTCTGTTTGACTCGAGAGCCCTAACTCTTAGTTCTGACTATATCCTGCATTCTTATTCTTTGTTGGGAGTGAAACTTAGAATTGGGTATCACTTTGTTTTTTACAACTGAGTTTACTCTGCCTGTGAAGGCCACAGAGTAAAGCCAGTTGTGAATCATGCACATCAGCTCCTTCTGAAATGTGTTTATGGCCTAGGGCACAGGGACCCTGGAGACTATGGTGCTGCAGTGCATTATGGCTGCTACCCTTCTAGTCTGTCCCACTGCTCACTCTGCCACCTGCCAGCTGTTGCCACCTGAACCTTCTCCTTGCAGCAGTTCTCAGTGTTCTCTTTGCTTGGGAATTGCCTGGGGAGCTAAAAAACAACAACAAAAAAACAAAAAACGAGGCCCCACCTCCAGAGGTTCTAATTCATTTGTTTTAGGTTGGGGTCCACGCATCAGTATTATTATTTTTGACAACCTTATGAGGGGTGTGTGTGTATGTGTGTGTATTTGTGTTTTGTGGGGGACATGGTCTCACTCTGTTGCCCAGGCCGGAGTGCAGTGGTATGATGGTGGCTCACTGAAGTCTTGACCTCCTGAGCTCAAATAATCCTCCCATTTCGGCCTCCCGAGTAGCTGGGACTACAGGTGTGCACCACCATGCCTGGCTATGTTTTTTTTTTTTTGTATAGATGGGGGTGTCCCTATGTTGCCCAGGCTGGTCTTGAACTCTTGGACTCAGGTGATTCTCCCACCTTGGCCTCCCAGAGTGCTGGGATTACAGGCTGGCCTTTGAGGTATATTTTGTAGATCATAAAATTTACCCATTTTCCCCTTTTATCTTTAGTTGGCTGCAATGTTTGTACATATTTATGGGATATAGAGTGATATTCTGCTATGTTTACAATGTGTAATGATCAAATCAGCATAATTATCATATCCATCACCTTGAACGTTTGTGCCTGTATTGTGAACATTCAAAATCCTCTTCTAGATTTTTGAAAATATACACTAAATTACTGTTAGTCATATTCACCCTATAGTGCTATAGAATACTAGAACTTATTCCTCCCATCTAGCTATAATTATTTATTCCTATCCATTAACCTCTCCCTATCTCTCCCCCACCCTATGCTTCCCAGCCTCTAATAACCACAATTCTACTCTCTACTTTTATGAGGTTATTTTTTTTTGGCTCCCACATATGAATGAGAACATGTGGTATATATCTTTCTGTGTCTGACATATTTCAAAAAAGTCTCATTTTAAGTATACAACTCAATGATTTGTAGTAAATTTACAGAGCTGTGTAACCATCACCACAACCCAATTGTAGAACATTTTTTCACCCCAAATAAGAGCCTTCGTACTCCTTTACAGTTAATCCCCATTCCCCCCACCTCCAAAGCCAACCACTCATCTACTTTCTGCCTCTATAGATTCCCATTTTCTGGTCATTTCATGTAAGTGGCATCACCTGTATTATTTTCAGAGCCTCCAGGACTGTCATGTGTAGCTCTGGTTAAGAACCACTGTTACCTCCTAGATCTTTTTCCACTATTTTTTTTTTCTTTATTATTTTTCGGAGTGTCTCAGAAAACTCAGTAGGCCCCTGCCAGGGCTGTCTCTTAGATAATCTGTGAGCTAAATGAGTCCTTGTAAGTTGGACTGAGAACTTAATGATCATTTACAACCTGTTTTTATGGGGATGAGCTTGTCAAAGTCCAAATGTGCTGACCTAGTTTGGAAGGGAGCCTGCACAACCTGTCTTCAGACGCTGTGCGCCTCCCCAGCAGCCATCAGTCACAGCACTGAGTCAGAGCCGAGGTGTGGAGGGAGCCTCTGACATTGTGTGGCCTGGCCTTGGGCACTTTTGCTTTAGACTTTTTGTGTGGCTTTTCAGCTCCTCCTAGCCTCTGGCTGCCTCACCCAGAGCAGTAAACTGGACTCCTCCTGAGCTCCTTTCCCTTAGGCAGTAGCTCTATGTCGATGTACTGTCTGCATTGCAATATTTTGCAAAATATTTCTCACATATTTTTGCCTGCTTAAATGAATTTTAAAATCTCAAACTCAGCTGCCTCCAGGTCCAAGCAGGTACCATGAGTGACTGGAGCAGGCTGGGGAATGAGGCACTTGGAATGCCTGAGAGGCCGTTGAGGTGGTTGGTGGCAGAAAGGAGATTTCTTTCAGATTTTGCTATAAGCAAGAATTGGTGGTGGAGCTTTGAGACAGGCCACGTGGTTAGAGCAGGGATAGCAAATAGATTCCATTTCATGTGCCAGAGGGGAAAAAGCCAACTGACTGAACAAAACGCTGCGTGGGGAAGCTTACATGTGCAGGAAAACGATAAACCTCAATTCAATTTAGGGTAAAATGTAACTGTTCATCTTAGTCACTGGAATTCAAATAATATTATCAAGATTAAGTTAAGATTGAGAAGGCTTTTATTGTCATTTAAAGTAAAAATTAAATGTTATAACCCTGTCCTAGAGAAGTTGTAAATACGTGGGCAAAATACCATCATTTGGGGAAATAATTCAGAGTATAGAACTATTAGATCTATTTTTCCCACGTCATTGCCAAAATATTTTCTGTTGAATCATTTCCCCCCGATAAGTATCCTTTTTCTTTTCAGTGTTAGGCATGGGAACAATTTTTTCCCAATAACATCCCTTTAGAGTTCTGTAAACTCTCTTACGGCTTTTAAACTGCTTTGTGGCAGGTATAACAAATTGCTTCATTTTTAAAGTTTCAGAGAGTTGTTTATTTTAAAAATCCAATTAAGTAGATTTTAGATTCCTTCCCAGGAATCTAAGACGACAGCTAATCTAATGAGATAAAACAGTAAAAACTCATTCATTAGTCCTCCAGCTCACTATGAAATCAAATTATTGCATCCAAACTGGGCTCAGAGGCTCAGGTGGATTTTGTAAACACTTGTAACGGGAGATGACAGTGTTGCACAAAATCAGATTCCCAGCAGAATGAAATCCACTGCCTGGCCCTGGGTGGGCTCTGTAATTTCACTGTGAATACAAATCACATTGCATGCAGTAATGTTTATGTTGTTATCCTACATAAAATATTCAGATCCTTGGTAGATTAGTCACAGTCTGTCTTATTTCTCAAAAATGCGTCAGATATTTCCTGGTAACTAGCATTGAAAATGAGTTCATTAAAAATTCTCTCCATGCCCCATTTCGTTTTTTCATTTTAATTGACATATCAGTCAGTGTGCAAGTGTAAAAGCCAGCAGAACAGTGATCTCTCATGTAAATTTGTAAACCGAAAACCAATAGCCCTGTGAGCCCAGGGGCAGTGGGAGCCATTGATGTTTGATGTTAGTGTTGGCACCTCGGCCACATATTTGCCATCCTTGGGTGGGGGGTGCCCTTGGTGGTAGAAAGATGAGCCCCTGCTCTCAAGGCCCCAGAATGGCTGAAAGGATTGAAAAGGAGCAATTTGGCAAAGTCTTGAAAAGCCAGCGTCTCTCAACCTCTGAAATGCAAGTTGGGAAAGTGCAGAAATCCCCCTTCTGAGTAAGAAGAATTTGGATTTGGGAAGTGATTAAAAAGGATTGAAGTTTCATGGGAAAATGGACTTCACTTGTACATAGATCAGGGGTCAGCAAACTGGTCTGTGGGCTAAATGCGGCTGCTGCAGGCTCAGAATGGTTTTGGCATTTTTAAATAGTTGAAAAACATTAAAAGAGGAACAGTAGTTCATGACGTATGATAATTAGGCAAAATTCACATTTCACTGTCCATAAATAAAGGTTTATTGGGGCACAGCCAAGTCCGTTCATTTATACAATGTCTGTGGCAGCTTTTGTGCTTCAGTGGCAAGCTGAGTCATTACATAGAGACAGTATGGTCTGCAAACCTGAAATGTTTATTGTTGCTGAACTCTTGGGTAGAGAACTGTGTTTATTTAGATCTTGTCCTGAAATATGTTTATCAGTAGAGACCAGAAAGCAAACAGTGATTAAAATACTTCAGTATTTTTGAGGAGGTGAGTGGATGGAGGTGCATAGGTGCAGGAGGGACATAACTTCTGATTTCTTCCTGTCACCAGTGTCACCAGCACTGGACTGTGCCTCTGCATTTGGACTGAATTATCAGAGGCAGCCACCCCTGTTCGTTTTGGCAGCTGCTGCTTGCCTATGAGGCAGAATGTCGAGGAAGAGAAAATACACCTCCAGCCCAGCCTCACCCATCCTCAAAGTGATTCTAAAAAGTTAGCTACCAAGGTTTGCACCACATCCTGCAAGAGTTACTGATAGAGACCTGGGGTTGGCCAGCGTTTTCTGTAAATGGCTGGATAGCAAATATTTTGAGCTCTGCAGGTCATACGGTGATGTCTTTCGCAACAACTCAGTTCTGCTGTTGAAGCTCAAAAGCAGCCATAGATAGCACACAAACACATGAGCCTGGATGTGTTCCAGTGAAACTTCTGTAATACACTGAAATGTGAATTTCATAAAATTTTCATGTGTTACCAAATACTATTATTTTGATTTTTTCCAATCATTTTAAAATAACCACTCTTCTGAGCTTTCTGGACATAAAAAATGGGCGGTGAGCTAGATTGAGCCTGCGGGTATAGTTTGCTGACCCCTGGTTTAGATAAACTAAGTGTAGGCCTTGCTAGTCAGGCCCTCTGGGTTTGAATCCCACAATCCCAGTTATTAGTGCTGGGGTCCTAGGCAAATTACCTTTCAAGACCTCACTTTCCTTATATGTAAAATGGAGGAAATAGTGGTTCCTACCCAATAGGATTGATGTGAGAATTAGAATAGATGTAAGTGCCAGCCCAGTGTCTGGGGCATAGAAAGCACCCAGCAAATATGGCTGCTACT
Organism: Nomascus leucogenys; assembly: GCF_006542625.1. Classification (NCBI taxonomy): domain Eukaryota; kingdom Metazoa; phylum Chordata; class Mammalia; order Primates; family Hylobatidae; genus Nomascus; species Nomascus leucogenys. The sequence goes on from NC_044382.1 coordinate 80,226,450, forward strand.
GTTGTTGGCTATTACGAAGGCTCAAGTAGATCCCTACAGCCTTGGAGGAGTCGTTTGTGATGTGGAGGTTTGACGGTTTTGAGCTGTCTTCAGTCCATAGTTCAATTAGATTGAATATGAGGCTGGAGGGTGTGGTGGTGCTGCCTTGCTTTTGTGCAGTTAAGTAGAACATGGTATATCCACAGAATAGGTTAATGTACAGGCATAAAAAAGGAGGTGGTAGAGTTGTACAACTGTGCTCTGACGTGTAAAAATGCCCCTCGTGTCTCCGTCTGCCTGTGTGCATCTGTGTGTGTGTGTATGGGTGTGCATGTATGTGTGTGTACGTATGTGCATGTATGTGTGTCCTTTGAAATCAGCACTTCTCAGCCTTGGCACTGTTGACATTTGGACCTGAAGTAGGCAGAATAATGCTCTGCCGTCCCCAAACATGTCCAGGTCCCTATCTCCAGAATCTCTGAATGTTTTAGATTACATGGCAAAGGGGGACTAAGTTTGGAGATGGAATTAAAATTTCTAATCAGCAGAAAGGGAGATTATCCTGGACTAGCCAGGTGGGCCCAGTGTAATCACAGAGGTCCTTAGCAGTGGAAGAGGGAGGTCGCAGAGTCAGAGGAAGATGTGACTGTGGCAGAGAGGCCCAGAGTGAACCGTACCGGCTTTGACAGTGCAGGAGGAGGACAAGGAATGTGGCAGACTCAAGAGGCTGGAAAGGGCGAGGAAGCAGATGCTCTCCTCGCGTGTCCAGGAAGGCATTCAGCCCTGCTGCCACCTTGATTGTAGCCCAGGGAGACCTGGTCGGAAGTGCTGAACTCAAGAAGTGTGATATAATATACTTGTGTTGTTCAAGCCACTGAGTTTGTGGTGATTTGTTACAGCAGCAATAGGAAACAAATCCAGGGCTGGATCATTCCTTGTTCATAATTCTTTATATTATTTAGTGTGTGTGTGGGGAGGTTGCATTTAGGATAGTCAGTAGCATCCTGGCCTCTAGCCTACAGAGATACCAGTAGCATCTCCCATCATGACAACCACAAATGTCCCCAGAGATTGCCAGATGTCCTCTGGGGACACAGTCACCTCCAGTTGAGAAGCACTAGTTTAAATTTAGAAAACAAATTGGGAAGGATATATAAGAAATTCGTAACCGTACCCTTTGGGATATGGGATTGGAGGAATGGCTTTCACTCCTCTTTTAACATAAAATTTTTAAAACTGGATTTCGCCTCCCCCCACCCCTGTAGACATTTTTTTTTTTTTTTTTTTTTTTTTTGGTTTTCAACTGTGTTTTTTTTTTCCCATTTTATAAAAAGATTAACCTTGAAAGGTAATATCACATTTCAATTTTAGTCATTATGGATTTTACTGTGGAAGGCAGTTCTATACACCTATGGCTGCTTTTCAACCTAGTTTTATTGGATTTTGTTTGACATTGTAAATGTCCTTTTTCCCAAAGATGTGATAGACATCCATTCATTCATTCAGTGTGTATTCCTTTTTTTTTTTTCTTTTTTCTGAGACGGAGTCTCGCTCTGTCGCCCAGGCTGGAGTGCAGTGGCGCAATCTCGGCTCACTGCAAGCTCCGCCTCCCAGGTTCACGCCATTCTCCTGCCTCAGCCTCCCGAGTAGCTGGGACTACAGGCACCTGCCACTGTGTGCCTGGCTAATTTTTTTTGTATTTTTAGTAGAGACGGGGTTTCACCGTGGTCTCAATCTCCTGACCTCGTGATCCTCCCGCCTTGGCCTCCCAAAGTGCTGGGATTACAGGCGTGAGCCACCGCGCCCGGCGTCAGTGTGTGTTTCTTAAGTGGCAGGTGCTGAGCTTGCCGCTGGGGAGAATTGATGACTTTAGAGCTCTCTCTCTGCCCTCGCGGAACCTGCTGTCTAGCAGGGAGGAGGACAGTAGTGCTCATTGCTTGGAAGACCACAGCCTGCATTGATTGTGGGGACTTGAGCATTTGTGTCCATGGTGTGGGAGTCCCTGGCTCCCATGGTACATGTTTTATGAAGGAAACTACCAGAAATCCATGATTAGAGATGGAAAATGTCAGACCAATTGGAAATTTTCCTTTGACTCTCACCTGGTCTGAGCATTTTCTGTCTTTTTGGTACAGTGAACTACTCCAGATTGAAAACATTTCTGTTTTCTCCTTGCCTGGCAAGTGAGCTCAGTGAAACATCCTATTAGCCACACTGCAGGGTTGGACATTGCCACACCAGGTCAAGGGAAAGTGACCCTATCAAGGCCTGGGCAGCACTGCTGCTTTGAGAATTACGAGGAGAAAATCTGTGCTTTACCAAAAAGTAAATTAAAGATCCTGCCTGGTATAAGCCTTGCTTGAGTGACTAGTGAAATTGCAGAATAGCTTCATAGGAAAAAACAAACCCCAGAGTAAAATGGCGAGTGGGAAGTTCCTTCCTGATTCGTATTGTTTTTCCAGTTGCAGACAGGAAACATTCAAGTGTGTTTTCAAGCCCAGAACGTTGGACACAAAGAAGGCTCTGACAAAGCAGAAAAAACCCATATACAAAAAGTTTAGGAACATGGAGCAAAATGTCTGATTCCAAACCATCTAGGCTGGGCGCAGTGGCTCACGCCTAGCACTTTGGGAGGTGGAGGCGGGAGGATGGCTTGAGCTCAGGAGTTTGAGACCACCCTGGGCAATGTAGTGAGAATCCATCTCTATAAAAAATATTTTAAAAATTATCTGAGCATGATGGTGCACATCCCTCGTTCCAGCTACTTGGAAGGCTGAGGTGGGAGGATAGCTTGAGCCTAGGAGTTCGAGGCTGCTGTGAGCTGTGATCAGGCCACTGCACTCAGCATGGGAGGTAGAGCAAAACTTTGTCTAAAAAAAAAAAAATCTGGCCGCATGTGGTGGCTCATGCCTGTAATCCCAGCACTCTTGGAGACCAAGGCAGCCAGATCGCTTGAGCTCAGAAATTTGAGACCAGCCTGGCCAACATGGTGAAACCCTGTCTCTACTAAAAATACAAAAATTAGCTGAGCGTGGTGTATGCCTGTAGTCTCAGCTACCTGGTAGGCTGAGGTGGGAGTATCACTAGAGCCCAGGAAGCAGAGATTGCAGTGATCTGAGACTGTGGCACTGCACTCCAGCCTGGGTGACAGAACAAGACCTTGTCTCAAAAAAAAAAAAATTATATGTGTATATATATATATATATATATGATTTATCAAGTATTATTTTTTATGATTGGATCACTTTGTCTACTGGTTGTTTTTTTTTTTTTGTCTATAGATGTCTTGACGAATTCAGTCTCTTGCCCCCTGCCTTGCTTTAATGAATTACAAAAACTCAACCAAAGATAACACTTCTCAGTAAAAACCAGCACATTTCTGTGGCTTATGTACATGGCCTATTGAATGGCCTATTGAATGGGCACCTTGGCTGACAGTGGAATAATTGCTGGACTTTCCATATCTCTGGTAAAGGTGAACACTGCAAAACAGTTCATGATAGGAAGCGCCAAGGCTTGGACCAGTCACAGTGATGAGGGAGATCAGGTCATTTGGACCACATTATTGGAATAGATGGAGACAGTACCAAGTCCTGAAAATTAAGATGGAGAGCCCACAGGACAGCAAAGGAATCTTTGTGTGAGGGAGCCATTCCAGTTTGTGTATTATACTCCATAGTCATGATTTGTCACTTAAAAGTAATTCTTCCCAACTATAGGTCACTTTTAATAATCTCGGGGAACTCTAGTTGGGTTTTGGATTTTTTTCTACAAATTTTTTTTCTTTTTTGAGACAGAGTCTTGCTGTGTTGCCCAGTCTGGAGTGCAGTGGCACGATCTTGGCTCACTGCAACCTCCGCCTCCCAGGTTCAAGCAATTCTTGTGCCTCAGCCTCCCAGGTAGCTGGGACTACAGGTGTGTGGCACCACATCTAGCTAATTTTTGTATTTTTAGTAGAGATGAGGTTTTGCCATGTTGACCAGGCTGGTCTTGAACTTCTGACCTCAAGTGATCCACCCACCTCAGCCTCCCAAAGTACTGGGATTATAGGCATGAGCCACCACCCCCAGCCTCTAAAATTGATTTTTTTAAAATTAAATCAAAGCCTGCAAATCTAAAATTGATTTTTTTAGTGTAATTTATATAGCCTCCACAAATACAGGAAACAAAGGGGAAATTTCTTTTTAAACAGTACATTAACATTTTCATATAATATATTCAATATAGTTTTCAGCCTCCAGACCTTTTCATGTAAAGTACCTGTAAAGCAGAGGGTCCAGTTAATTTTTAAAAAATGGCTGGAAATACACTGATTTTCTTTACATTTTGGATACTCTGAGGTATGTTTTCTGTTGTGCATTTGTAGAGCTTGACATTGGACCGATTCTTTAAGTTAGGCACACTTCACCCCTGGCCATATCAATCAAGCATGCTACTTAAAAATGTAAGTAACATGCTATTTTTAAAAAACCTCAAAATTGTGTATTCATGTAGTTTAAAAAGTCAAATAATATAGTAAAAGACTTATCACAAAATATGGTGGGTTCACTCCCTACTCTCTGAGATTTCCCAACTCCAGAAGCAACTACTTTGAAATATTAACAGTTTATTGTGACATTTATTCATATTCATAATTTTAAGTAATATGTGTAAACTATCGTTTGGGTTATCAAATTAGTTATTGTCTGTTATCTTTCTGTTCTGATAAATGAGGGTTTAGGGCCCTTTCCATCTGCTTCTGCTCCCCCCATCCTTTCAATACAGTTATAATTTTTCATTATATTACTATTTGATATTTATATTATGTCCAATCAATTATTTGCAGCTGAGCATACTAGTACTATGACTATCTTCCTGTTTCCAGTGGACTTTTTGTTTTCCTGAAGTTAATACTTGCCTCGTTTTTATGTTTGCTTTATTTTTTTTGTGGCTGTTGCAGCACTGTGCTCATAACTGTTTAACAACTGTCAAGCTCCTGTTTGAATTGTTTGCGGTTGTTTATGTTTTTGATTTCAAGTACCAGTGTGAGGTTACTGAGCAAGGAGTTGGAAAAAGATGCACATGGTTGGTTGGTCTGAGCTGGCTGTAGCATACCCCTGAGCTATTACTAACTTTCCCACATCTGCTTATCGCCCACATTGGGATTGTAGAGCAAGTTCTTCTCTTCTTCTGTTATTTTTTAAAAAATAATTTGCTCTGAAAAAGGACATATTTGTTCTGATTCTCAGGTTGAATCTCTTTTTTTGAACTTGTGAAAATTTTAATAGGCCTTGAGACTTTTCTGTGTATACTCATACTTACAGAAGGAAGTCATTTTAGAGTTGAGGTGGATTCTGTCAGAGGTATACAGGGCCCTGTCCAGATTTGGGGGTTTTGGCTAGGGAAAAAAGGCAAAAGTTACCCATTCCCTGGTGGCATTTTGCTAAAGGAGGGATGAGGCATTGGCGAGAGGAATGGGGGCGTCTAATGGTGAAGCTATGACGATCTCATGCCAGGTGTGTTCTTGCTAGGCTGACTGTCAGGTTTCTTTTTGAGTCTGGTTCTTTGACCTCATGGTCAGCTGGGGCCCTGCTTCCCTTCCCTAACTGGTATGACTACCCGTGTTTGGCTCTTCAGCAATGCCTGGCACCGTGCATGCCAAGCAAGGTCTAGGGTGGCATATATTGGCCTGCTGCTGGTGGAACCTTTTCATAGAGTTGAAAATTGGCTGCCTCTGGAAGCTGGGGCCTTGGCTTTGTCTCTAGGCCCTGATCCTCTGGCCCTGGGAGGTATTTGAGTCAGGTCAGCATTCCAGTTTCCTGCAGAAACTGGTGAGTGAGCCACCCTGTAGGCATCTCCAGGTTGACTGGGACAGTGCCATGATGACAAGTGTTAGAATCCCCCATGGCAATGCCCCGTTCTGGCTAACGTGCCATTGCCCTAAGTGTAGACTGGAGGAGCAGTGCGCTTCTTTCTCTTGCCCACAATTGGCACTGCTCTGAGCTTAGCAGCATTTCGAGGTCATTCTAGGGGTCTCATTTACTTTCTGGCCCAAGAGCTTTTCCTGCTCTTGCCTTGGTTCCTGGCCAAGATCATACAATCCCCGTTCTGAATTTCCGGTTCATTGACAGCCTTCCCCTGACTCCCTTCACTGTTCAGAGCTGAAACATACTTTTTCTTTCTCTTTTAAAAATTTCCTTCACGCCAGGTGCAGTGGCTCACACATGTAATCCCAGCACTTTGGGAGGCCAAGGTGAGCGGATTACTTGAGGTCAGGAGTTCGGGACCAGCCTGGCCAACATGGCAAAACCTGTCTCTTCTAAAAATACAAAAATGAGCTGGGCGAAGTGGCACGCACCTATAATTCCAGCTACTCGGGAGGCTGAGGCACGAGAATCACTGGAATCCGGGATGTGGAGGTTGCAGTGAGCCGAGATCACACCACTGCAGTCCAGTCTGGGCAACAGAGTGAGACTGTGTCTCAAATAATAATAATAATAAAAATAAAATAAAAATAAAAATTATTGTGGTCTGACAATTGAGACTCCGCCAGCTCGGAATGTCCCCTTCTGATTGCTGGCCACGATGTTGGTTTAATGGAAGGGTCGATGAAATTAGTAGTAGTTCAAAGCATAACAGAGAAAGTTGTGGAAACAGTTTCTTTTAAAAGTAAGGATGGAGAGGAAATTTGAAGGAGGAACTAATTGTTATTGTGTGTGATGGTCTAGGCTTGTATCTTTGCATAACGTTTCTGGTTGTGAACTGAAGTTTAAGCTTCTGTAGCACAGTGTTTTCTCAAAGCCTTGTCTCGAGACCTCCTGCAATGGAATTCTGAGCAAGGAGTGGCTGTTAAAAATGCAGGGTCTATTGAATTAGAATAGAATCTCCAGAGGGACCTGGGAAATGGCATTTTATATCAGCGCCTACTGCCCTTGGTGATTCTGTGCCTGCTCAAGTTTGAGAACCACTACTCAGGATCATTTGTTCTTGTTTTGGGCTGCTATTCCCCACAAAGTTTTCCTTAGTTATTTTTCTTTGGTTTTGCTTAAATTGCTCTCTGATGTAAAAATTGGTAAACTGCCCCTGCCAACCCTTCTAAATTCATTTCTGCCTGTTTTGCTTTCAACTCCAGGCTAATGATTATTAAATTTTAGGAGTTGCCTTTCATTTTTGGATTTCTAACTATGAACTTTTAATTTTTCCCACAGAGCTGAGAAAACAGAAGTCCTCAGTGAAGATCTATTACAGGTAACAAAATATAGTCTCCTTTAAATGATCTGTTTAAAGGATGGAAAAAAATTCCTATGTGAGAATTGAGGCCTGTGGGCTTTTTATTTTTTAACCAGAAACAGAATAAAATTAATTAGTGTGATTTTGAGCAGGAAAGAAAATCAGTTTTGTTGCATGATGATGAAAAGGGGATCTGAAACCCAGCTACCTGGGTTCGAATCTCAGGTCTGCACCTGGTTAGCTTTGTGGCCTCAGGGATTTACTGAACTTCCCTGTGCCTCAGTTTCCATTTATCTAAACTGAGGGAAAGGCCTTATCCACCTCACAGGTTGTTAGGAGGGTTTAATGAGTTAAGCAGGAACAGCACTGGGAACGGAGCCTGGCACGTGGTAAGTGCTAGATATTTGTGATCTATTGTTATTATTACCGCCACTGCAAGCCACAGAGACTGTCTGTTTCTGACGTGAAACATCCCTTGATTTGCCCTGTGTTCTTCTGCCTCTTTTTTTCAGTCTCTGTTTGAGCAGTTGTGCGGCATTTCCCCAGGGGGCTGTGCCTCCCACGGGGGCAGAGCCAGCATTTCTTTGCTGTTGATTCTTGAATACCTTGCACAGGGACTCAATAGACATGGGTCCTCTCAACGAATAGTAAATGAGCACCTTCTGTTTCTGTGAAAGATAACGTCCCAGACACTGGGAGAAATCAGTGAACAAAACAGATCAAGGCTTCTGCCCTTGTGGAGTTTACATTCTAGTGGAAATTGGAATCAAAATTAAATTATGGAATTTGTTTGTTCGTTTTTTGCTTTTCTCTGGTGGCAAATGAATGTGCATTAGTTTTCTAATGTTTGAAAATCTGGTCATTGCAAGATTTGGGGAAGGTAATGTGGAATCTGCTCCTAAATCTCCCCTTGCCTGCCAGCCCTGAGTCCTGGGGCTATGGGCTTGGATCTGAAGAAACGCTGCTCTTTTGAGAAAGAGGCACAAACCATCTCGATGCGTAAAATGGTTTGGGGTCAAATGTATTCTGTTTTGAATTTGTTGATTTATCTTTAAAATAGAAAGCATCCCAAGGGGCCTGCTCTCATTCTTCATGAGTCATCAGAATACACATTTTTGGCATTCCTTTCTGTAAAAAGCAGCTCTCTTTGCCATAAACAGCCATATTCTAGCAATAGTATTTTGGGAAGTTGCTTATGATGTGTGGGTCCCCTAAGTCAGTGTTTCTTATTGCTGACTGTCCATTCTGCTTTAGAGGTTTATTTAAAACACACACACACACCCCAAACCCAATAAGGAATAATTTTGAAAACACAGATCTTGCAGTTAAATTGTGGAACATTTATTTTGCAGCTTCTGTCTGATGTACATTGTGTGGAAGGCTCTGTTGACATGAACTGGAGAGAGCTCTTTGGCATCTCTGGTTTTTTCCACTTGGCAGTGGGTCTGGGCCTGGATCATTCATTCTCATTTCTGCCTGGTCCGACCTGGTGCTTTTCTGGTGCTGTAGTGTGTAAACTGACTGGCGCCACTCAATGTGATAGCAAGGTGTAGCCAAGATCATCCCTTTTCCCTGCACGTAGATTCAGCCGTGCTTTTCCTACCAGCATGCAGACACCACAAAAGAAAGAGGATGAATTTGTTCTCTTTTGTCTCTGCCTTGTCAGATTGAGAGACGCCTGGACACGGTGCGGTCAATATGCCACCATTCCCATAAGCGCTTGGTGGCATGTTTCCAGGGCCAGCATGGCACCGATGCTGAGAGGAGACATGTGAGTATCAGATGTGACTCAGACCCACAGTTCCTGCATCTCTCTGAGGCTTTTCAACACCTGGATTGGTTGGTTGTCCTAAGTGGCATCAGTGGATCAGCCTTTGGTGACTTCTGTCAGCAAGCACGCTCATGACAACTGCATGACCATAGCATTCTTTTGTGTTTAAGACATCGCTGGGCTGGAAGCCCTCCTTACACGGAATCTTCTCCAGGTGCTTTTAAAAGCTCCACGATCATGTGTCATTGATAAGAGAATGGCTGTGTCGGTTATGCATCTTTTGCTGGCAGAAAGTGGAAAGCCTGTCTTAAATTGACATTGAAGTAGAAGTAATGTATTGGTTTGCTAACTGAAAAGTCCGGAGGTTGGGATGGACTTGAGGTCAGGCTTCATCTAACATTTCAGTAATGTAATGAAAAACCCAGTTTCTTTCCTTCTCTCTCCTGTGCCCTCAGTGTCTGCTTTGTCCCTAGACAGGCATCCTCATGATGGCAAGTTGGCTATTGGCAGCTTCTATGGGCTGCTTGTTCCTTGAGTGTGGCCAGTGGGAGTAAATAGCCTCTCTCCCAGTAGTTCCCCTCCCCTCCTCTCCCGCCTCTTTTTCTTTTTTCTTTTCTTTTTGCTTCCCTTCCCTTCCCCTTTCCCCTTTCCTTTCCCTTCTCTTCTCTTTCTTTTCTTTTCTTTCCTGTCAGGGTCTCACTCCATGACCCAGGCTGTAGTGCAGTAGTACAGTCACAGCTCACTGCAGCCTCAAACTCCTGGGCTCAAGAGATCCTCCCGCTTCAGTCTCCCAAGCAGCTGAGACCACAGTACACACCACCATGCCTGGCTAATTTTTAAAATTTTTTCGTAGAGATGGGGATCTTGCTTTGTTACCCAGGCTGATGTAGAACTCCTGGCCTCAAGCAGTCCTCCCACCTGGGCCTTCCAAAGCACTGGAATTACAGGCATGAGCCACCATACCTGGCCCCAGTAGTTTTTCTTGATGGAGTGAGAAAGCTGCTTTTTCCAAGCTCTTGGCAGATTTGAAAGCACGTTCCATTGCATTGATTTGTTGTTAACATTCCCCATTTTTGACTATTTCTGTTCCACCGTAGTTACCATGGATTGGGGGTGAGGTGGGGTGAGGAGATGGGATGTGCCGATTGGTTTAAGGTAGTTGGGCCCAGGCCTAGAGCATGGGCTATGGTCCTACCTCCAGCGCATAGACTTTATCAAGGCCAGGATAGATCCCTGAGAAAAATCAGGATACTAGTATAGAGAGGAAGAGGGATGGACTCTAGGAGAGCCATCCGGTGTCTGTTCCAAGGTCCACTTGTTCAGAGCGTTCAGTTCCTAGGTAGAGCCAGTGGAGCACAGCAGCCTTTGTTCATGAGGGAATTCCATCCTTGCTTTTACAAGTTCCCAGCTTATGAGCATGCAGTAAACCTTAGAGCCCATGCAACATTGAAGTGACAGTTTCGGTGACACACAGGGAAGCTATGATTTGCTGTATTGTCACCAGGTGTCTCAAAAGTGAGAACTATTAATAGTATGCAGATGATCTGTGTTACTCTTTTATGTTTCCTACAGACTTTTATGGGGCACCCTGGCAGCAGGGTTTTTCCACTCTTGCACAACGGTGACGATTCTGCAATCATGTCTGTCATAGGGATGGAAGTTTGCATACACCTATGCTTCCACACTTGCTGCAAAGCTCTGTCCCTCGGAACCAGACCCAGCCTACTGGTTCTGCTTCCTGGAGCTCCTTGTCCTTCTGTTGCCTTCTTCTGCTCTGCTTACCCTTTTCACATTGTTTCCTTAAGTTCTCTGCTTCTCTTATTCTCCAAGTCATATTCTCTGGGCCACCTCCTCTGTTCTTATGGCTTCTAACTGATGTGTTTATGCCAGTGACTTCTAAGCCATTTTCAACCAAGCAAAAAACTTCCTCTCTTAGATGTCTATTCTAGCATGCATGATCAGTTCTTCCTTCTGTGTTGACTCTCTGAATTCCATCCACCCTTTTATGCAGGCTGGAAACTGGGGGGATTTCTTATATTCCCTGTTATTTTTTATTTTTTTATTTTTATTTTTTTCAAGACAGGGTCTCACTCTGTCGTCCATGCTGGAGTGTAGTGGCATGATCCCGGCCCATTGCAACATTAACCTCCTGGGCTCAAGCCATCCTCCCACCTCAACCTTTGAGTAGCTGGGACTACAGGCTTGCGCCACCAAGCCTGGCTAGTTGTTTTTTTTTGTTTGTTTTGTTTTTTTTTTTTTCACTGTAGAGATGAGGTATCATCTGTTGCCCAGGCTGATCTTGAACTCCTGGGCTCAAGCAATTATCCCGCCTTGGGATTACAGGCATGAGCTACTGTGCTGGGCCTCCCTTTTATTTTATCCTCCAAACCCCATGACTGCCTGATTTAGCAAGTCCTTTGATTTCTCTCTGTGAATTTTTTAAATTGCTCATCTCCATTGCATCTCTACCACCTTGGCCTTAATGCAAGACCTGACTCCCTCTCACCTGGACTATTGTAGTCACCTCTTGAGCTACATTTCCTGTCTGTAATTTCCTTTCCAGTCTGTCTTCAAGATCACCAGAGTCAATTTCCTGAAATACAAATCAACCCTATCATCCTCCTGCCTAAAAGAAAAATCTTGGCTTAGTGGTTCTTAACAGGGACCAGAATTATACCCCTGGGGGCATATGGAAATATGTAGAGACAGTTCGGTCATCATAGGGACTGGCAGACACCACTGGCATTTGGAGGGTGAACCGTGATGCTAAGCGTTTTTTGTTTGTTTTTTGAGATGGAATCTTGCTCTATCGCCCAGGCTGGAGTGCAGTGGTCAATCCTGGCTCACTGCAACCTCCACCACCCGGTTCAAACGATTTTCCTGCCTCAGCCTCCCGAGTAGCTGGGACTACGGGTGCATGCCACCAAGCCCGGCTAATTTTTGTATTTTTAGTAGAGACAGGATTTCACCATGTTGACCAGGCTGGTTTCCAACTCCTGACCTTAAGTGGTCCTCCCTCCTCGGCCTTCTGAAGTGCTGGGGTTATAGGCGTGAGCCACCGTGCCTGGCCAAGATGCTAAATGTTTTGTAGTGCCTGGTGAAATAGTTCCACACAGGAAGTATCTTAATGTTAGAAGTGCCTCTTCTGAGGGACACTGGCTGCTTCCCATTGCCTGGGAGAAAGTCCACACTCTTTAGATGACTTAAGCCCTTTCTCAGCTGATTCCATTTCTCCTTATCAGCTTCATTGTCTCCTGCTGCTTCCCATTCACACTCTGTGCCAGCCACATAACACTCACCAGTCCCCAAATATGTCACTGTCCCTCACAGTTCTATCTGGTTCCTGTTGTCTTCCTTGAGACACAGTCTAAGACATATATTCAATAGAAACAAATATTTATCAAACACCTACTGTGTACAAGTGCTGGAGATATAAAATGAATGAAATGTAAGTTTTCATGGTCTTGTGGGGGAGATACATACAAATGGATCATTATAAAACAAGATGCTCAATAAAACATGCACAGGGTTTTATGGGGGGCCCAGAATGGGTACCAGAGGAAGAGGGAGGTAGTTAGGTGAGGCTTCCTGGAGGAGGTGGTGTCTGCCCTATAAAGGAGGGAAATTAGTGGCAGTTGGTGGGAATATTCCAGGCAGCTGGGGCAAAAGTGCTTGGCCCTCATTTCTGAAACCTAGTGCTTTAGCTTTCCTTTTCCAACGCTAAACAAAAGTGCCAAAGACAGGGCTTTGAGGATACCTACACTTTGCACTTGAGAAGAGGAGTTACGACAACAATGGTGAGAGAAGACTAATATGGAGAAAATTGCAGCAGTCTCCAGGGCTCTAGAAAACACAGGAGGAACCTCCCAAAGGCCTCATAACGTGCTCCCTGCATGGGAAGAGGCAAGAATGGAAGAGGAGAGAGACATGGGGCAGGTGACCTTCGCAGCCCAGCCACCATTGACATGACAGAACTGTCCTGGGTCAGATAAGATAGATTATTAGATTAGATAATTTCTTTTTGTGCGATTGGCATGCATTTTACAAATTAAGTCTTTAGAGCATGTAAAATTAATCCCCGGCCAGGCATGGTGCTGCACTCCTGTAATCCCAGCACTTTGGGAGGCCAAGGTGGGTGGATTGCTTGAGCTCAGGAGTCAATACCAGCCTATGCAACATGGCAAAACCCCGGAAGTGGGTTGCAGTGAGCTGAGATCGCATCACTGCCCTCCAGCCTGGGCAACAGAGCCAGACCCTGTCTTAAAAAAAAAAAAAAAAATTATCCCTGATGATAGAAAGCTGTTCACCTCTAGGAAGCACAAAGCCCTCCCTGTGGAGTTCAGTGTTGATAGTTGATTAATGAGCCCATATGTTAAGCAGAGTTTCCTTATTTATGTACATAGGAAACAAGATTGTTGTGGCTTTGGGGTCAGGTTAGGGAAACCACAAAACTATTTACAGCTGCCATCTTGAGTGATGCTTGTCAAAATAGACTTCGCTATTATTTTTTTTCCATAGACTCCTAGAGTTCCAGAGTTGCGCAGTATATTTGTCTTGATTATTGCATTGATCTTTAATAGGTATTTAACCTCCTCTAGAAAGGCAGCGTAACCAAAAGGTAGGAATTATCCCCTATTATTCTCATGTCTTCCTTGTCCAGAAATGGGGCAGCTGGGAATAGTCTCCTTGTAGCACAGATGGAGCCCATTACTTATTTTTTTGAAAATAATTTTGTGGGAAGCCGAGGTGGGAGGATTGCTTGAGGCCAGGAGTTTGAGACCAGCCTGGGCAACATAGTGAGACCTTGTCTCTACAAAAAATTTAAAAATCAGTAATTTGGGGAAAGGGGAAATGGGTAAATGCCTCTGTTTATTTTTAGATTTCAGTTTACTGTTTTGAATAGGTTCTACATTTACATGGTCAAAATTCAGAATATACAAAAGAACTTACAGTGAAGTGCCTCCTAGCCCATTTCCCCAGGCACCCGGTTCCCTCCTCCAGAGCCACTGCTCTTAGTAGTTTGTCGTATAGCCTTGGAGAGATATTCTGTCCAGTACAAGCCAGTACATATGTGATTGTATCAGATGGAGCCCTTTGGAGGCAGAAGAGGCAAGTGACATGTCAGGGGTGGACCCTGTGTTTTTAACATGAATGCCCTTTCTACTGGGCAGGTGAAATTACATGGGATGCTGCAGAATTGAAAGCGTTTTTTGTTAGCAGATTATGACATTATAACCAGCCCACTTGTAATTGTCAGGCCTCTCCTGAGATAAGCCATTGGCCCGTAGGGAAGACACTGAACAGAGGCCCGGGCCATCAGCTCTCAGGTCTGACTTTCCTGCCTCTCCCTGGGATGCCTGGCCAGGCCACTTAACCTCCTTCAGCTTTGGGTTCCTTGACTGTACGATTATAACATTAGATCAGGTGATTCTGTGGTCATTGCCAGCTGAAAAACAAATCTCTGATAGGAAAATGAGTGGCTTTGTATTTAAAAATATTACAAAAACTGTTTGGCTCTTTAGCTAGAAGTTTTTAGGTATTTAAATAAAGCTACATTTTAGAATGATGGCCAAATTAAGAGCCAGTTTAGACTGGGTGCAGTGGCTCATGCCTGCAATCCCAGAACTTTTGGAGGCTGAGGAGGGCAGATCACTTGAGGTCAAGAGTTTGAGACCAGCCTGGCCAACATGGCAAAACCCCGTTTCTACTAAAAGTACAAAAATTAGCTGGGTGTAGTGGTGCATGCCTGTAATCACGGCACGGGAGGCTGAGGCATGAGAATCTCTTGAACCTGGGAGGCGGAGGTTGCAGTGAGCCAGATTGCCCCACTACACTCTAGCCTAGGTGACAGAGCAAGACTCCGCCTCAAAAAAAAAAAAAAAAAAAAAAACCAGTTTAAGAATGGTTTGAATGAGCATTCATGTTTCTTAGGACCATCAAAAGCTTTTGAAATTGAGCACTTCATTGCATTTACCTGTCAGGATAACCATTTAGAGAGCAAGGTCTATGTCTCTGTCACGTCCCCAGTGCCTTGAACATAGTGTGCTTTGATTCATTAATAATAATAATATGAACAGGCTGGGCGTGATGGTTCATGCCTGTAATCCCAACACTTTGGGAGGCTGAGGCACGCAGATTGCTTGAGCTCAGGAGTTCCAGATCAACCTGGTCAACATACCCCATCTCTACCAAAAATACAAAAATTAGCCAGGCATGGTGACGCAGGCCTGTAATCCCACCTACTTTGGTGGCTAAGGCAGGAGAGTTGCTTGAACCTGGACGGTGGAGACTGCAGAGTCAAGATCATGCCACTGCATTGCAGCCTGGGTGGCAGACTGAGACCCTGTCTCAAAAAAAACAAACAAACAAAATAATAAGCAGAACAACAACAACAGTAATAATAATAATAGCAGCTAACATTTACTGAATACTTACAATGTGTTAGGTACTTGATATATTTTCTTTAGTCAACAGATAGCCCCAAACTGAAACAGAGATCATCATGCAACTAATATCTGTGAGACCAGAACCTGAACCCAGACAGGCTGTCTCCTACCTGTGTAATTTGCCTGGAGGGAGAAATTAATGAATGATGATCTGAAAAAGATCATTGAGAATGGGTATCAAATAATAATGAGAAAAAACACACACTGTCTTCTATCTTCCAGAAAAAACTGCCTCTGACAGCTCTCGCTCAAAATATGCAAGAAGCATCGACTCAGCTAGAAGACTCTCTCCTGGGGTAAGAGTTGCTGCCTTCAGAGTGCCAAGTACCATGTAGGTTGGTGGAAGTGGCTGGGCGGGGTGGTGTATGTAGGACCTGTGAGAGGAACTGTGAGCGTTGATGGCATGGCTCATCTGCTAGGAGACCGGCTCAGACTCCTTGGGAGAAAGTGGGGTCAAGGCCACCAGGTTGCTGGAAAATCTTTCTTTTAGAAGGTGTCAGGCTGGAGCTGGATGGCAGAAAGGGCCATAAACAAAAAAGCAACTGATAGGGTCAATGCCTATTCCCCTAATCTTGGACAGAAAGAACGTGGTCCCTTCTGTGTTCTAGGTGTTGGCTCAGATTTAGAAACTCTGACCAGACCCTTTCAGTTCTTAGAGTCACATCCTTTACAGGCGGTCACCAAAACATCCATGGTAGTTATTAAAAAGAGTATATTTTCTGAATTACTTGGATCTTTTTTTTTTATAATTGGCATGTTTAAATAATTTATATAAGTAAGAACAAAGCAGTTTTTATTGTAGGAGGGAAGGTATACCCTTCTGTCTGCTCCTGCAGCGAGGCTGGTGTTCTCTAGCCCTGTCTGCTCTTTCTGGCTGTGACATGGGCCTTGCTTCCCCGCAGGACGAGGCCTTCAGACGTTTCAGTCCATTTCTCAGTGTCTACAGTTCTCTCGCTGTCCTTTGGAGAACAGTTTCCTCCCATTCGTCACCATTCCTTTCTCCTGTCTGCTTCCCTGTTTGGGGGCCCTGGGAGGAGGGTAGCCTGTGCCCACCTGCCGGCATCCTCCTTCCCTTCCAGCCTGGAAGTTTTTCCTGTTTGTGCTCCCACATTCTATGGCCATCCTCATCACACCAGAGTGATACTGTGTGCTAGCATGGTTATAAGTGTTTTCCAAGTAATAGCTCATTTAATCCTTAAAACAACCTAGGAGATAGGTCATATCAGCACTTAGAACCATGTTAACACACAACATCACTCCCATTTTACAGACGAGGATACTGACAGAGAGGGCAGGGAAATTGCCTGAGACCGCACAGTGGGAGAAGAGCAAAGCCTGTATTCAGACTTGGGCAGCTTGGCACCAGAGAGGATGTTCCTGACTACGACACCATGGCCACCTCACACCAGGCAACATGCATTTCTGGTGTCAGAAGAACCCCATAGAGAGCTTGCAGGGGTGGAGGGGAAGGAAAGGAGAGAGGGAGGAGGGAGGGATAGAGACTGTGGAGTTACATCACTGCACGTGTACTTTGTATGATATCAGCTGCATGTTCGCAAGCAAACTAAAAGGAAACATGATATTTATGTAACAGGGCCCTTAAGTGTTAGCCAGCTAGCTCATCTGCATAGCAGAAAGGGAGCCTGGCCGAGGCTGGACTCGCAGACATAAGGATAACATGGAATGAACTTAATGTCTAATTTAAAAGATTTTCAGAGTATTTTGTGAACACTTGGCTTTCACCTGACTTGAGAATCTAATTCTTGAGTAATTTGTTATCTCACTGTTCACACATCCGTCTGCCACCCACACACACAAAGTACATCCCTGAGACAGTCATTTTTATTTTAAAGCACAAATCTGTGGACTTATGTTTTAGGCAGCACCCTACATTTATAATATTTTCAAGGCTCATTAGGTAGCACCCTAATGCGTTCCTGTTGTATGGCAAGCAGCACTGATCCACACGATAATCCAGTGCCTGATTTAATGAGCACGTGCTCGTTGTTGGGGGGTCTTGTTTTTAAAGGAAGATGCTGGAGACGTGTGGAGATGCTGAGAATCAGCTGGCTCTCGAGCTCTCCCAGCACGAAGTCTTTGTTGAGAAGGAGATCGTGGACCCTCTGTATGGCATAGCCGAGGTGGGTGCTTCACCGTGCAGCACGGAAGAGCCGAGAGTGGTGTGGGCTAGACAGTGAGTGTTAAAATTTTAACAGTAGTTGCTGACTTTAACATACACTTCTTTTTGGAAATAAGGGGAGTCAATTCAAGGTACAAAACCCTTTGCCTTAGAGAAAAAACGTTTGTAAATACTTTAAAATGGTTAACCTAAAAGCCCTGAAGTGCATCCCATTTGGTATGTTCTTATTTTTAGGTGGAGATTCCCAACATCCAGAAACAGAGGAAGCAGCTTGCAAGATTGGTGTTAGACTGGGATTCAGTCAGAGCCAGGTAACAGACAGCTTGAGCCAGCCATGCAGCATTGTGTCCCATTCCCACCACGGGGGAGAGGAAGACCACTGACAGTGGACGCAATGGAAGTGCTCACCAATTCGTGCATTTGACCCCCAGACTGGGTGCCAGCCTGCCAGCACCTCCTATAGGCCTTGTTCTCCCAAGCGTGGCAATGGAGATGTTGTTAGAACATCCTGTTTTTAGTGAGCCAGCAGTAAAAGGAAATAATCTAAGGAAAATGAAGTGAGTATATTTAACAGAAGAGGGGATGGTGGCAGTTCTGAGAGCACAACTCAGAGTGGAGGAATAAACACATCTGTGGCCCTAACAGCTCATGAGGGTCCTGCTGTGTCACAAACCCTGTGTACTTGTAATACCTTCAGTACCAAGGAAGGAGGCACTCACATGGCAGGAACTCATGTAAACCTATGTAGCCAAATCAGCACTGCTGATGTGGGGACTGATGTCAGGGGAGAAGTCTGTCAGGATTCAGGGCAGGACTGCTGCCTCTGCTCTGTCCTCAATGGAGTTTTTTGGTTTTTTTTTCTTTTCTTTTCTTTTTTTTTTTTTTTTTTGAGTCAAGGTCTTGCTCTGCTACACCAGGCTGGTGCGGTCATAGCTTACTGCAGTCTCAGACTCCCAGGCTCAAGTGATCCTCCTGCCTCGGCATCCCAGGTAGCTGGGACTACAGGCACATGCCACAGCGTGGAGATGGTGTCTGGCTGTGTTGCCCAGGCTGGTCTTGAACTTCTGGCCTCAAGTGATCCTCCTACTTTGGCCTCACAAAGCACTGGGATTACAGCCATGAGGCGTGGTACCTGGCCCTCAGTGGAGTTTCTATCAGTGACTTATATGGCTTCCTTCTCAGGCATGTGACAGTTGGGAATAGGGAAACAGGCACCACCAGCCTCAGTCCTGTTTCCTGCTTTATCACAAGGGTTGACAAACCTCTTCTGTAAAGGGCTGGATGGTAAATCTTTCTGGTACTGCAACCCAGTTGCTCACTGT
Organism: Nomascus leucogenys; assembly: GCF_006542625.1. Taxonomy (NCBI): domain Eukaryota; kingdom Metazoa; phylum Chordata; class Mammalia; order Primates; family Hylobatidae; genus Nomascus; species Nomascus leucogenys. Next base: position 80,245,317 of record NC_044382.1, read on the forward strand.
TGTAACTGCTTAACTCTGCTATTGTAGCATAAAGGCAGCTATAGGCAATGCATACATGAATGAGCATGGCTGTGTTCCAATAAAACTTTATTTGCAATGTGTACAAATCAGTTGTGAAGATGAGTCCTGATTTAAGAAATGTTGAGATGAGAAAAGGTATATTTAGGAATTCACACATGGTGAAGACTCTGCTAGTGCAATTATCAAGTAACTTACCTCTTGCCACATGCCAGGGATCGAGCTACTTTCATTTTATGTCAGCCCATTTGATTCTCCCAGCAATCCCTATTCATTTATTCATCTGTGTTTTCAACTGATATCAATTAGGTGCTCAGTGTGCACCAGACTTTGTGCTAGATTCTAAATGCATAGGCCTTTCCATGTGACTTGGAGGGAATAGGGTAGAAGTTAGTGTAACATTCCCTACTTTTGAGAGGAGACTTGTTTTACAGATAAGGGAGGGACCTGCATATATTATCTATATGACTTGCTTTGTGCCTTCAAGAGCATACATTGCAGTGTTAGGATTCTGACAGCAAAGTCCACAGTCTCCTGGTCATGTGTACATGTGATGTTCCCTGTCACCTGGGCTGGAGTGCAGCGGTGTGATCATAGCTCACTGCAACCTCAAACTCCTGGGCTCAAGGGATCCTCCTGCCTCAGCCTCTCGAGTAGCTGCACACCACCACACCCAGCTACTATATATATATATTTTTTAAGATGGAGTCTCTCTCTGTCAACCAGGCTGGAGTACAGTGGCACAATCTTGGCTCACTGCAACCAAGATGCTGGGTTCAAGTGATACTCCTGTCTCAGCCTCCTTAGTAGTTGGGATTACAGGCATGCGCCACCACACCTGGCTAATTTTTGTATTTTTAGTAGAGATGGGGTTTCACCATGTTGGCCAGGCTGGTCTCAAACTCCTAATCTCAGGTGATCTGCCTGCCTTGGCCTCCCAAAATGCTGGGATTACAGGCGTGAATCACTGCACCCAGCCCCAGCTTTTTATTTTTAGTAGAGACGAGGTCTCGGTATGTTGCCCAGGCTGGTCTCAAACTCCTGGCTGCAAGTAAATATCTCTTCTTGACCTCCCACAGTGTTGGGATTACAGGTGTGAGTCATCACATCTGGCCTGTACGTGTGATTGGAATCCTGTGTAGCTGGGAGTGCAGGCCACCCTGCGATACATCTTTGCTCAAGAGAAGGAAAAATATTCTAATGATTAATTAAACAAGGCAGCAAATGCTCCCTCACTAGAGTTGGTGGAGCAGTATTATAGATGTTTATCTGACAGGAGTTTTGCATCTTGAGTGCATGTATCCCATAGGTGATTTTAATACTGATTCTTGATCTTGCATTCATGGTCTTGTTCACTTAATCACAGGAGGTGTTGGAGAAGCTGAAACAATTGAATATTTCCACTTTTTCTCATTCCTCTTGCTTTTCCCTGGAGAAAAAAAATGGTAATACTTAAGTAGGAATCTATTATATGCCAGACATCATATGCGTGTGCACACGCACACGTATTTTTCTCGCCTTTCCTCCTTATGACAATTCCATAAGGCAGACAGTGTTTGTGATAGTTTTGTAGATGAGGCAACTGAGATGCATAGAGGCTAAGTCACTAACTAGGTCACATAACTAGTTAAGATAAAGCTGAGCTCCAAACTTGGACATGTCAGACTCTGAAATCTATGCTCCTTTCACAATATAGCATCTCCAGTTTAGCTTGGCGGACTTACTGAGCCTTTTGGTGGAGGAGTGTGTCACATCAGGAACACGAAGTGGGCAGAACATAGCATTTTGGGGCACTGCAGCAGTCTGGAAAGTTTAGCAAGTAGCTAACTGTTTTTTTTGTTTGTTTGTTTTTGTTTTTTTTTGAGATGGAGTCTCACTCTGTCCCCAGGCTGGAGTGTGGTGGTGCGATCTCGGTCTCGGCTCACTGCAAGCTCTGCCTCCCGGGTTCACGCCATTCTCCTGCCTCAGCCTCCTAAGTAGCTGGGACTACAGGCGCCCGCCACCACGCCCAACTAATGTTTTGTATTTTTAGTAGAGATGGGGTTTCACCGTGTTAGCCGAGATGGTCTCGATATCCTGACCTCATGATCCGCCCACCTCGGCTTCCCAAAGTGTTGGGATTACAGGCATGAGCCACTGCACCCGGCCAACATGGGCTTTGTTGCTGCATTTTATAACATCTATGTTTACATTTTAAGTGATAGAGCTTTCCACAACACCAGACATACCCATTTTCAAACAGAAGGTCAAAGCACATTTGAAAATCAAAACAAGTTTTGTTTTCTATGATTATTTCCCACTCATCTCCTATTATTACTGTAGTTTCTTTTTTTTTCTTTGTAGTGCTTTCGTAGCTATTGATTGATACCTACATTATTATTGTTATTGTTGTTTGTAGACATGGAGTCTTGCTGTGTTGTCCAGGCTGGTCTCAAACTGCTAGCTCAAGTGATCCTCCCACCTTAGCCTCCCAAAGAGTTGGGATTACAGGTGTGATCCACCGCACCTGGCCTCGTAGCTACACTATTGAAGTTCTGGCTTTTACTTGCTGAAAGTAATCCCAGGTCACAGATGGTAGTGTGGTAGTAGAAAGAGCCACAAGGAGTTCTTAAAAGCAGGAGCTGATTCCCAGTGGCACAGGGAACATTTCAGCTCAAAGCAAGAGAGCAAGGAGAGCACCTTGCTCTCCTCCAGTGGCAAGGATTCCATGACTGGCCACCACAAGAAAGGGGTTCCATGGATTTCTCTCCAGTAGTGGAGTTTGTGTGAGATAAGATGTGGTTGGTCATGCTCAAAGCAGACCACTACTCCCAGCACTGTGAGAGTCCTGTCATGGTGGGAAGCTAAAGTCTCCTTTTGCCTGCTTCCGTTCTTAGAGGATAAGCTCAAGAGAAGTTGGCATCGTGGGCAGTTATACCCCTTCCAGGTAGAATCAGTTTTGAGGAAGGATCTATCTCCAGTAGGTCCTGCCTCCAGCTGTTGAGTATACATAGCTGGTTCTCAGTTGCTGGCGACCCCTTTGTTTTGCAGGTGGAACCAAGCTCACAAATCCTCAGGAACCAACTTTCAGGGGCTTCCATCAAAAATAGATACTCTAAAGGAAGAGATGGATGAAGCTGGAAATAAAGTAGAACAATGCAAGGTATGAGAATTCCTTGATAAATGTATCTTTTCGGTTTTTGCAAATGAGGGATGAAAGTTCAAATGCAAGTTATTTAATGTTTTAAATAATTTCTATCAGAATATTTTGAATGATTTTAAAGGTAGATTTAATTTTTTCTTTCTTATTCTCTTAAGACTGTATTATTTTATGATCAGAATAAAACATTTTAAATTTCAAATAGGATATTTTTGTGTTTTTTTTGTTTTGTTTTTTGAGACGGAGTTTCGCTCTTGTTGCCCAAGCTGGAGTGCAATGGCGTGATCTCGGCTCACTGCAACCTCCGCCTCCCGGCTTCAAGCAATTCTCCTTCCTCAGCCTCTGGAGTAGCTGGGATTACAGGCATGTGCCACCACGCCTGGCTAATTTTTTTGTGTTTTTAGTAGAGACAGGGTTTCTCCATGTTGGTTAGGCTAGTCTCAAACTCCCGACCTCAGGTGATCCGCCCGCTTCGGCCTCCCAAAGTGCTGGGATTACAGGCGTGAGCCACCGTGCCCGGCCTCAAATGGGATATTTTTAAAAACTTGACAAGATGTCTAAGCTTACTTAAAGATGAAGTCAGAAAAAAGGAAAGAAAACCATAGCAAAACATAAAATAAAGTTACAGCAATTAAAAATGCATAAGAAATACAAAAGTAAGAAAAAAGTAAAACTGTATAAGAAGCATTAAAATAGATCAGTGAAATAGTATAGGTTTTCTGGAATGAATGCTATAATGTAAGATTTAATATACAGTAAATGGCTCATATGTCCTCGGAGAAGATAAGGATTACTTTTAAAATGTTGCTTGAACAATTGGTTTGTAATTTGGGAGAAATAGAGCTTTTTATCTCATAAATTACAGATTAATTAGATGGTCAAGTGATCTTATTCTCTCTGCATCCACCTGTGTAGATAGATGTTCATTCTGAATGTTATTTGAGGTGGAATTATTTGAAATTGTAAAGGAATAGGGTCTTTGGGGAGTCTCTAGACAATCTAGAGTCTAAGTCTGGATTGACTTAGACTTTTCCTGCTCTTATTTTTTGTTGTTTTAAAAAAATTGTTTTTTTATTTCCTGCTGATATTAAGACTGTTATATTTTAGTTCATTTAGGTCATGACATACTTTGCTTTTCAAAATAGCAAACCTTGATCAGTTAACTGCAATTAAATGACTTGTTTAAAATAATATAGTGGGTAGAAATATAAGAAAAATGTAAAAATAATATAGTGGATAGAAATTAAAACTAAACTCACAAAGTTTTACCTTTGTTTTAAAAAGTTTTTATGTTTAAAAGATGATATGCAGGTAAATGCTTCTACTAAAATAATGTCACATTGGCTTATTTGTGGTCTGAAGAGTTGTAGCTTTGTCAGTGTCATTTACCCAGCAGTCTTCTTAATATCTGGTCTAACCTAGATCTTGGCTATTGCCTACTTATTGCACACAAATTTGGGTAGAGGTTTAGGAAGTCATCGTGGTCTGATGTCTCTTCTCTCAACTTCCACACTTGTCAGTATTTCAAATGGTAAAAACTTAATGAAAATATTTTCTGCCTCCTCTCTTTATGCTTGCCTTGTGGATGATTTCCTCAGATCTATCTTCTGTTTCACTGATTCTCTCTTTAGCTGTGTTTGATCTGCTACTCAAATAATGTTGAGTTTTTAATTTCATTGACTATATTTTCCATTTCTGAAGTTCTAATTATTCAAATCTGCCCTTTTTGATACTGTATTATTCTTTTCTAGTGTTTCTTTTAAATCATTTTAAATATACTTATTTAATAATCTCTGTTAATTCTGTTTTCTGAAATTCTCTGTGAGAGTGGTAGGAGTCTGCTTATGGTGGATTATTTCCTCATGTGTTTCGTAATTATTGTGAACTCATTTTAAGAGGGGCTTTATCTGTGGGACTATCAGGGATTGGAAATGAGACTTCCCAGAGAGTATTACCAGGCCAGGTCCATTTTTAATTAAACTTAAATCAGTTTGGGGTTTCTGGGACCACATGTCAGTAAATTTAAACTTTAAACCCTCCTGAAAGCAGGCCTATGTTTGTGAAATCTCCTGGCCAATGTTTCTCAGACCTAAAGCCCATTCCAAAACAGACATACTTCCCCATGATTTCCATGTGATGCTAAGTGCATTTGTTCTAATCTATTCTTTCATTGAGAGTACAGTTCTTCAGGAATCTTATCTTTATGCATGATATATGTGTACTTGTTTCTCCTTACCAGGCCCCAAGGCTTCAGACACCTTGGTCACCAAGACTGGCACAAATCTGCCCCAGGTCATCCCCAGCTTCCATTGATGCTTAGCATTCCGATTTTTTCTTTCTTTTTGCTTCTTTTTCTTCTTTCTCTCTTTGTGTGTGTGTGTATGGTGGGGTTGAGGGGAATCAAGGAATTTACTTTATTGCTTTCCCAGTTATTATAAAAGGATGTTCATTACTTCTAACTAGCATTTCCAAGTTTTTGTCATAAATGGGAGGCCCTTCACATTAATTTGTGTACCTTGATGCCAAAAACAGAAGTCATTACATTAAAAAAAAAAAAAAACTATCTCTACATGTATATTTTCTGGCATATAAATTTTCATACATATATCTATAATTCCTATGTATATTTATATTTGAAGATTGGAAATATGTACCTAATTGCCTAATCTGTCACTTACAAATTTTTTTTGGCCGGGTGCAGTGGCTTACATCTGTAATCCTAGCACTTTGTGAGGCTGAGGTGGGAGGATCACTTGAGGTCAGGAGTTCAAAACCAGACTGACCAACATGATGAAACTCCATCTCTCCTAAAAAATAGAAAGATATTAGCTGAGCATGGTGGCATGCGCCTGTAGTCCCAGCTACTCAGGAGGCTGAGGCAGGAGAATCGCTTGAACCCTGGAGATGGAGGTTGCGGTGAGCCAAGATTGCGCCACTGGACTCCAGCCTGGGCTACAGAGCAAGCAAGACTCCATCTCAAAAAAAAAAAAAAAAAAAAAAAAAAAATTTTTTTTTTTTACTTAGAGACTAGGTCTCACTCTGTTGTCCAGGCTGTTCTCAAATTCCTGGCTCCAAGCAATCCTCCCACCTCAGCCTCCCAAAGTGCTGGGATTGTAGGTGCGAGCCACCACACTCAGCTTGTCACTCTTCACAAAATTATTTAATTTTTATATATGTAATCCATTTACATTAGGTAAGATATGAAAAAGTGTAAAACAGTATACTGTGAAGTCTTTCTTCTACCATTATCCTCCTCCTGCCTAATTTCCATTGATCCCAATAGGTGATAACTGCTACTAATTTCTTGTTTTTTTGTCAAGACATATTTTTATACATAGGTGACAATAACAATATGACATTGCTGAGTGTGGTGGCTCATGCCTGTAATCCTAGCACTTTGGGAGGCTGGAGTGGGCAGATCACTTGAGGCCAGGAGTTTGAGACCAGCCTGGCCAACGTGGCGAAACCTTGTCTCTACCAAAAATACAAAAAGTGTGGTGGCGCATGCCTGTAATCCCAGCTACTAGGGTGGCTGAGACAGGAGAATTCCTTGAACCCAGGAGGTGGAGGTTTCAGTGAGCCAAGATTGTGCCACTGCACTTCAGCCTGGGTGACAGAGTGAGACTCTGTCTCAAAAATATAAATAAAAACAAAATAAAAATATGACATACCCTTCCACCCACCCCCCGCCTTTTTTTTTTTTTTTTTGGAGACAGAGTCTTGCACTGTTGCCAGGCTGGAGTACAGTGGCGCAATCTCGGCTCACTGCAAGCTCTGCCTCCTGGGTTCACACCATTCTCCTGCCTCAGCCTCCCAAGTAGCTGGGACTACAGGTGCCCGCCACCATACCTGGCTAATTTTTGTATTTTTAGTAGAGACGGGGTTTCACCATGTTGGCCAGGCTGGTCTCGAACTCCTAACCTCAGGTAGTCTGCCCACCTCAGCCTCCCAAAGTGCTAGGATTACAGGCGTGAGCCATCGTGCCTGGCCATTCCACCCCTTTTTTAACCCAAATGTTAAGACACCATAAGTAATGCTCTGTACTTTGCTTCTTAAACAGATGTGTTAAAATATATCTTGGAGATCTTTCTTTGTCAGTCATGTAAGAAGCTTCCTTATTCTTTCTGTGTGGTTGTACCAGGCAGTTGATGGACATTTACTCTGTGGCACTTTCCATCACTTTTTCATCTAAGAGCTCACAGAGATTGTTCTCAGATGCCATTTTGTTTCACTTCTTTTTTCTTCAATAACCTCTTCTCTTCCATTTACCCAGGATCAACTTGCAGCAGACATGTACAACTTTATGGCCAAAGAAGGGGAGTACGGCAAATTCTTTGTTACGGTAAGCACCTTCCTTTGAGAAAATGTTAAAACATTGTTAAAATGGAGTCATTTTAGCTGTTTTGCAAAAGATTTCATTTTTAGTTTTGCTCAGCCATTGTGTGTGTGTCCATCCGATGCTAACGTTACTTTTGTTTTTGAATGTGGGTCTGTTCTCAGTTATTAGAAGCCCAAGCAGATTACCATAGAAAAGCATTAGCAGTCTTAGAAAAGACCCTCCCCGAAATGCGAGCCCATCAAGGTAATGTAACCCGCGTGCGGCTGATGCTTCCTTCTTGCCTCTGCCACCTCTGCCTGAGTTCTTCTTCACCCTGACTCCTCTGCATGCACGTCCTTGGGATAAAGCTTCTCTGCCTAGGAGGGTACTGTTTCCCGGCATAATTTCATCTTCCTTGCTGCATTCTCTAATTTCTTCCAAACCCAAATTAACACACTAATGGAACATTTGTAGTTCTTCTGAAACCTTCAGTTGAAGAGAAAGCTGGCCTCTTTGGGGAGTACCTGTGTGTTTTCCCATCTTCTGTAGGCTTGAAAAAGTCCAGCATTGAATGATCCTTTTCCACATCAGTTATTTGTTCCACAGGACTTAATTCTGGCCATGTGACTCCAAGAGCATCCATTCTAGGGAAAATATTTTGGACTTTCCAAAAGAGAAGCCAGTACTTGATGCCACTTCATGCACGTCACACTTAATAATAAGTGTGATTGAATCCTAAGACCGTGGTCGCTTCTTTCAGACTCCTCCTTTGTCTTTATACTAAGCTTTTGTTCTTATCAGCATTAATATTTCACCTATCATATTCAAGCACACTGCAGATTTTATCTGCAAGTTAGGTGCAGACTGAACTTTCCCTTTATGTTGAATTTTAAGTTGGGCATCTAAAGCTGCTTTTTTTTTTTTCTCCCTAAAGCTTTTGATGCTATGTCTCTCTGATTTACCATTAGAGCTTACCAGCAGAGATGAGCACAAGCTGTTGAATCAGAAATTGCTTGGCCATCTTTGGATCTATTTCACCTCTGGTGTAGACCTGACATTTGGAGCTTATGCTCCTCTACAGAACCATTGGTCTTGAGCTGAAAGGGGATCAGGCCAGGTGCTGAGTGGGATGACTTTGTGATTTTGAGACCAAGCGTGTATGTGTGTGTGTGTCTGTGTGTGTTGTGGGGGGATGCTTTGTGGATGTGCATACATACCAGCACCTTCAAGAATGTGACTTTTTCTCCCCCTAAGTTCCAGGAGATCCTCACAGGTTCTGGCTTTATGCCTGAAAATTTTTGGATTAAGGAATTATAAAATTTTATGTCTTGCCTGACTATATAGTCAGATCTTCAGCATTCTCAGGAGCAGTGTGTCTGATTTTCTCAGCCATTGCCCTTGCCTTCCCAAATAATCAAGATTATTAGTTCATGGAGGATGGTGTTGAGTCACAGTGCAAAGGAATGGGGTCTCTGGAAAATGTTCCCACCCTCCTAGGGACAGACTCTTGCTCGGCAAGTTCAGAGCACCAAGAAAATATATTTATGAGATATCTGCTGTGGGCTGAGCCCCGCATAGGACAAAATAGTAGACAAATCATTATTTTAGCCTTTGAGTGGCTGAGAGTCTGATTTGAAAGAGTTGATTAACAAGAGGAAAAACGAGAGATTGGATTTTTTTAGCATTTTGTTTGTTTGTTTTAAAGAGACAAGGTCTCACTCTATTGCCCAGGCTAGACTAGAACTGTCATTTTGTTTTTTTCCCAAGGGTATTTTCCCTAGAGAAATACATCAGGAAGCCATGGAGAGCGGGGATGGGGCAGGAAAGAGGTTAGGATGGAACAGCCCATGGAGGAAGTGCGATTTGTCCTTCTTGCTGAGGTCACCCTTCACCGAGTTGCAATTCAACCCCTCCCACCTCTGCCTGTCCTTGTACCTGCCTCTCATCTTAGTTCTGTCTCTTCTTTCCTTGCTGTCTTCTCTGTTTTCGGAAAGACTTAGCTTGTCCTTAATATATAAAAAAAGTGTGACCTCCCCCCACAGCCCCCTCACCTCCGTGGACTCTGGTGTCACATTCATGGTCAGTTGGTGGTAATCTGGTACCTTCCTGACCTGAACACAGCATCCCGTTTAATCTGGTTCTCCTTCATTTCTTCTGGTGGGTACTTCAAGTGACCCCTTCCAGCCTGCCACCTGCATTTTCTTACCACCTTCCTACCCCTGAATCCTTTGCACTCTTGTGTCTACCCCCAATCCTTCTGGTGTTTAGGAAAAAAGAGCAAAGCATACTGCAGTTTTCAAAGGACCAGCAACCACCCGTCAGATCCTGGCATCTGACCTGGCATGGGCCATCTCTTCCCTATTCATTTTTGTCTCCTCACGCCACTTGACTGTCTTCTTTCATTGTGAGGACTCTGCATTGCTCCATTTCTTTTTAAAAATTTTTCTTCAAGAAGGATTATATATTGCTCTATTTCTGTCTCCACCCCAGAAGTCAGCCTTTTCTGAGGTCCAGTCCTTGCACCTCTGTTCTCTCCCACCCTCACTTCCTTGCCCCCTTTTCCCTAGAAATCCCCTTACTTGGACAGCTTTGCCTCTTACCTGCATTTTAATCCTTGCAGCCTCCTAAGCATCGGTTCCCTTTGATGAACAGCACTCACCTTAAACTCAAAAAGCAAACCAGTCCTCTCCCCACACCAACTGTCCCTTTCTCCCTTCTTGTCTCCCTCATATCACCTTTCTCCAAGTGATTCAGGTCTTAACCTTGGAACCCTTTTCTCCTTCCTCTCTTCCATCCAGTGCCTGGGTTCTGTCCATTTCGCCCTAGGCTCTGCCATCCTCTCTTCCCCTGGCCCACTCTGCTTCATGCTCTCACGGCCTTGACGTGAACTTGGGATAAGATGTAAATTCCCAGACTCACAATTCCTGATCTTTTCTCAGCTGATTGCCTCTCACAAAGATGTGTTTGCCCATTTTTCAGCCTGTTTAATCTCTGTCCGTCTCATGAGACCCCCTCCAACCTCACTTCCTTTGAGAAGCCTTCTCTGACAACTGAAGCCAATAGCAAACACTTTGCCTCCTGAATTGTGCCAGCATTTATGGTCTACACCAGAAGTCGCAAACAGCCATATCTCATTAAAAATTGTTAAAAGTTGGTTGTCATCATGTGAAAACCAGATGGTTTGATGTAACAATCCCGATTTCTGGCTTCTCCTGAAAGTTGAGAACATCTGGCAACACTGGCTTTGCTTTCCCACGTGGCAGTGTTGGTTTGGTGCGGAGGAGTGGTTATCTCCTTCGGCAGATCGTGCACTCCCGGCAGGATTCGTGCCCCTGTGCTACCTATCCGGCTCCTCTAGACAATTGCATTTGCAACTCTTGTCTGTACCATCGATCTGCCATGACTTAGCAAATATGTCTTGTCTTGTTATTGACTGTTCTGTATTTACACGTGTGTCTTATATTCCCTTCACAATTCAATTGCCCTCTCCCTGAGGGTGGGGAGTCTCTGTGAACTTTACATGCCTCCTGCAGTACCTGACACATAGTAGGTCTGTTGTTTGAGAGGGCAGTCCCTGAGGTGGAATTTGCCTTATGACTTGCTTCTAGGTCAGTAGTTCTCACTTGCACTCTCTGTCAACATTATACCAGGCTTGGGGGTGGGGTACACTCTGTCCAGTGTTTACTAGAAAGTTCTAGCAGAGGTTTGAATCATGCCTGCCCCTTAACATTACAGGGTTGGGCTTGTGGTGAAGGCAATGGCAGGTGTCATTTGCAGAACTCTCCTGGGTGATTCCAGGGCATCCCCTAGTGGAAGGCTCACGTGGCCATTTTCAGCCTGTGTTGTAAATTATTGCTTTAGATAAAAGGGACAAAGTATTTCAGGTAAGATTTGACCTCTGGGAAGGTCCAGACACCCAGATGTGTTTTCTATTGGAAATTCCCCTGGCTGGGGCCGGGCCAGAGACGAGGAGGGCTCCCCACAATTCTGAGAGTGGCTGGTGGCCTGCACCTCATTTTTGTCCCCCACCTTCCTTTCCCTCACCCCTTTCTTCAGTCTTTACCTCTCGCTCTTTCCATCCGTTTTTACCTTTCCGCAAGCTCTCGGTTCTATGGATTTGTGGGATTTTATTTTTCTTCCTTCCCCATATGCAAATCTACCCCTGCTGTAACATGGTAGAGAGTGTAAGAGGACACACCAGAGTACATACTGCCTTCTTCCAACCCAGCTTTCTAACAGCAGAGCTGTTAAGGGACCAATGGCCAATAAAGGTGCAGAGAAGGACATGAACCCTTCCTGTTGTTAGAAAGATTTAAGTGTTTCTCCCTGGAGCAGTTTTCACAACTGGTTTGCCCTCCTTTGCTTCTGCAAGCTGCTCAGATAGCACTAGATCTCTGCAGCTTGCACAGGCAGGCCAAACTCAACCAGATACTTCTTATTCTAATTCATATGTCTGTTCTCTAAATTCTTCTTTCTATTTTACTGCTTCATTTTATTTGTGCTAAGCTGCCTCATGACCTGAAGATAATCTAAAATATGGCTTTCCTGCTGTCAGCATAGCCTTCAGCTGCTTTAGGGCTGCAGATACTGCATTTCTTTCCACGCAGAATTTTTCGGAGCTGTTTGGGGATGCGGTGTTCTGAAGCACTGCATGCCGCAGAGATGTCGCATCTGATGGAGAGTAACTGCAACGTGGAGAGTTCACGTTGGCCATCTCCAGTCTCGTATGACAGATGCTTAACTTGTGTTTGAAATTTCAGAGATTATTTTCATTTTTGCATAGCAAAGAATCTATTTCTTGTCCTCTAGCTAGAAGGCTTTGCATGGCTAGAATAAATTTCTTTTCAACGAAACAGTATGCTCTGGCGAATCTTCCTTTTGGTGCAAGGCAGCCCACTAAACCCGCTGGTGTGTTAATGAAGTGTGGTGCAGGTGTGCAGCGCGCCACTGCAGCTTCTGGGCAGCCTGAGTTGGTGCCATCTAGGTGCGCTCGGGCTTCTGTTCCACAAGTAACCGCCCCAGCCTGGTCCATAGTTTGCTGCTCCAGTAGATGGCAAATAACAAAAGCAAATAGAACAGATGTATCCCCTCTTCCCACAGCCTCAGCTACCAGTCGGCTAGAAAAGCCCATTGGGTAGTTGGGGAGAAAATAGCTTGGTAATGCCGTGAGTTTGTTGGGTATCTAACTGAACAATTTGCTGCTCTAGATAAGTGGGCGGAAAAACCAGCCTTTGGGACTCCCCTAGAAGAACACCTGAAGAGGAGCGGGCGCGAAATTGCGCTGCCCATTGAAGCCTGTGTCATGCTGCTTCTGGAGACAGGCATGAAGGAGGAGGTGAGGGGAGCTTCGTGATCCTGTGCACCAAGTCTCCATGCCCCTTGTTCTGCCCAGAGCGCCATGCTCCCCGCCAGCCCCCGTCCACCTCCACTTAGTTATACAGCCATTGTCCGTTTTGTGTAAAACAGTGGCTTTCAAGCTTTTGTCACCATGATCCATATTTTAAATTGCAACCCTGTTCCTTATGATACCTATCTGTCTATGAATGAAACAAAGGTTTTACAAAACAATGTTTACCTTTCCTGATTGTGGTACACCCTGACCTCTTTATGTCCTGTTTGATTGTTTCATTTAAAACTCTGGTTGTGATTTGTGACAGATTTCATGACGCAATAATAGGCTAAAGAGCTTTAGTTTACATTTGCATAGTATTATGTAATTTTTTTGAGTGGAGATCATTTACATACTTAAGTTTACGGGATTCTTACCCCAAACCCCCCATGAACCAAATAAGGGAGTTTTTATTACTCTTCTTGTATAAATAAGGAAGTCAGCATACAGGGAGTTTACACCAGGTCAGAGCCAGAATCAAAATGCAAGGCTTTTTTTTTCCTTTTTAAAGTTTTGTATTGAAATAGAACGTACATACAGAAAAGCATACATATCATAGGTGTACAGCTTGATGCGCTTGCATGACTAAACCCACCCATGGAATCGGCACTCACATCAAAGAACACCCCGGAAGCCCTCCTTATGTTTGCTTCCAGCCACTCCCCTTCTAACAGCCTACGTTGGTGCTTCTTGTCTGGGGCCAGATTTGCTCCCCAGGAGACATTTGTCAAGGTCTGGAGGTATTTTGGATCATCACAACTGAGAAGAGGAGGTGTTACTGTCATCTAGTAGTTGAGGCCATGTGTATTCGTCCATTCTCACGTTGCTATAAAGAACTACCTCAGCCTGGGTAATTTATGACAAAAAGAGCTTTAACTGACTCACAGTTCCACAGGCTGTACATGAATCGTGGCTGGGGAGGCCTCAGGAAACTTAGAGTCATGGCGGAAGGCGAAGGGGAAACAGGCACAGTGTTCACGTGGTGGAACAAGAGGGAAAGAGTGAGCATGCGCACAAAGGGGGAGTTGCTACACACTTTCAAACAACCAGATCTTGTGAGCTCTCACTCACTGTCACAAGAACAGCAAAAGGGAAATCCACCCCCATGATCCAGTCACCTCCCACCAGGCCCTGCCTTCAACACTGGAGATCATAATTCCACATGAGATTTGGGTGGGGACACAGAAACATGGATGCTGCTAAACATCCTACAGGGCACAGGACAACCTCCAACAAAAAATCATCCAGGCTAAAATGTCTGTAGTGCTGAGGTCAAGAAACCCTGCCTAGACTAATTTTCTTCCTGCCTGTCCCTGTGCTTGGGTGCATGCTCAGCCCTCGTCATTCCTCCTGACAGCCCTGCAGGGCAGGCAGTAACACTGCTTTCATAGACAAGAGGTGAGCGGCAGTCAGGAAATCCCCATCAGAACACACTGCCAGTTAGTCTGAGTATCCCAACCTGCACTTGATGCTGATGGCTTTTCATTATCTTTAGGGCCTTTTCCGAATTGGGGCTGGGGCCTCCAAGTTAAAGAAGCTGAAAGCTGCTTTGGACTGTTCTACTTCTCACCTGGATGAGTTCTATTCAGACCCCCATGCTGTAGCAGGTGAGCGCCAAAGAGTGTCTGCAAATCAAGTCACCCTCAAGGCGGTGGGCAGGTTCTGTCTCAGACAGATGGTCAGTTAAAATCCAATTTCAGTTATAGGTTTAAGTGACAAAACCGAAGTGGCCTCTTGCTACAATTCCTTAGTGTATATACAATGTAATGTACACACGTGTCTTCTTTACTTTTTTGTTTTTCTATTTTGATGATTAAAGGAGAGAGTAGCTTATAATGCAAATATTAGGAGACGTATTTGTATTTTCTTCCCATCTTTCACAGTCTTCCCCCCGCCAAATTCCTGTCTACCTGGAGAAATTATGTCTGTTAAGGGGATAACTTTAAAACTAATTTTATTTGTAATTGATCTCTTAAAACTTTTTTTTTGCAAGAGATTTAATTTGTTTTATGGACATTTTAGTCTCTAACAACTCTTGCCAACTTATGATTTGTTATATACACCTTGGAAGATCGTAATTGAGATCATTTCAATTTGCAAAATAGTATGTCCCAAGATTCCTAGCCTTACCCCTTTTTCATACTCAAAGAGAGTGTTAATGATTTCAGGTGCTTTAAAATCCTATTTACGGGAATTGCCTGAACCTTTGATGACTTTTAATCTGTATGAAGAATGGACACAAGTTGCAAGGTAAGTTTAAAGAACACAGAGTTGTAAATGTTAAAGGGAATGATGTGATATTGTGCACTATTTGCAAATCATTTTATTCTCAGGGATTATAAGATTAAAATAGCATATTTGTTAATGCATGTCTCAGCTCTTATTTATGTTTAGAATAAAAATATCAAGTATTATAATTATTAGTGTAGGAAAGTCACTACGTAGGCATTGGTTTAAATTTGTGTTATTTATGTGGATAAAGACATAGAGTGGTACCCACATTAATGGATTTGCAAATTTCCAGCCCCCTTTATGTTGAAGAAAGCCCTGTAACTGGGGATAGGGGTCATACTGACCCGTGGCAGTGTGCCTTTTGAGCTGTGTGCGGTCTCACCTGTGCAATAATACAGTTGGCCTTTAAACAGCATGGGGATTAGGGGCATTGATACCCTACATAATTGCAAATTCAAGTATGCTTTTAACTCCCTCAAAACAACTAATAGCATACTGTTGACTGGAAGCCTTACTGATAACCTAGTCAATTAACACATATTTTTTATGTTGTATGTATTATATACTGTAGTCTTACAATAGATAAGCTAGAGAAAAAGTACTATTAAGAAAATTGTAAAGAGGAGACAATCTGTTTACTATTCATTAAAGGGAAGTGGATCATCTTAAAGGTCTTCATCCTTGTCTTCATGTCGAGTAGGTTGAAGAAGTAGAGAAAGTGAAGGGGTTAGTTTTGCTGTTTCAGGGGTGGCAGTTCATCTGTGAGTTTTTTCAGATTGTCAGAGATCTCCAGGAATTTTCCTATATGTTTATTGAAAAAACTTGCATATAAGTGGACCTTGTGTTGTCAGCTGTATAATGATGACATTAATATTTACTGAGCATTTTCTTGTGCTAAGTACTGTGCTCATCTTTGTAGCTATTACCTCCTGTAATCTTTAATTAATGTTATAAAAGGCAGATGATGTTGTGGTCTGCATTTTACAGAAAGGAAACTGAGGCTTGGGAGGGAACAGGGCCAGGAGAGTAGCAAGTAATTGGCAGAGCTAGAATTCAAACCAGACAGACCCAAATGCTATACTCCTCTACTTTGTCCCTTTCCCTCCACCGTCAGCTTCAGTCTATCTAGAAACAGTTGATTTTAAGCAGGACAGCTTTGTTTAAAAAGCCTAGAAGCTTCTGCTTGGCTGGCCAGCCCATCTCCTCGTCTTTTTTCTCATGGTACTGACTCCCCTCCTCTCCAGAGTGCCTACTCCTCACCACTAAGGGAAGAGGAACAAATCTCACCTCTGTTCTGTCCTCTTCCCCATCTGTGGACACTGCCCCTGTTCCCTACAGGCAGGCCATGATCAAATAAGAGCCACTTATTTCTGATCAGTTACACTTCAGTGGATGTGAGTCCATCGCTTGTGTCTTTAGCCAGGTTTTGCATTTGAGCTTTTTTCTTTTCTTTTCTTTTCTTTTTTTTTTTTTTTTTTTTTTTTTTGAGTTGGAGTCCTGCTCTGTCACCCAGGCTGGAGTGCAGTGGCGCAGTCTAGGGTCACTGCAACCTCCACCTCCCTGGTTCAAGCAATTCCCCTGCATCAGCCTCCCGAGTAGCTGGCATTACAGGCACACGCCACCATGCCTGGCTAATTTTTTTGTATTTTTAATAGTGACAAGGTTTCACCATGTTGGCCAGACTGGTCTCGAACTCCTGACCTCAGGCAATCTGCCTGCCTCGGCCTCCCAAACTGCTGAGATTACAGGCATGAGCCACCACGCTCGGCCGCATTTGAGCTTTTCTCTGTAATTGTGGAATGAGAGACTTTGTCCCTGTTAGATGGTGAGGTTTTTAAGTTCAGAGACAAGTTCTTAGTCATCACGTATCCTTGGAACCCTGCCTGGGGCCCAGCCTGCTGTCAGTATTAATGTTTATGGGACAGAATTCAGTGGAATCCAACATCAGTGTTAGGTGGAGGAGAGTTGTGGGATTTCTTTTATTGGCTAGCCTCCTACCCAATAAAAGATTTCCTTGTTTATTACAAGGAAATAAACTTGTAAAAGAAGGTGTCTGTCTGTTGGTGTATTGATTCTATAGTTGAGAATTGTCAATATGGGTGGGCTTCCATCCCAGTAACGCATCGACTGGCCTCTAAAGTGTAATTATGTTTAATCCCTATCCATGTTCTCCAGAATGGTTCTGTTCTGGAGGGTATTTCAAGTTCAAAGTGGTGTTATAGAGGCCCCTCTAACACTCTTGGTCCCTAGTGCGCAGAGTTGGCCATGCTCTACAGGCTTCTCACTGCCCCTTTTTTATGTCTCTGCAAGTTTGTACGTTGCGCCTGTGGAGTGCAAGAGCTCTTACAGTTGCTTCACAACAGAAATGGGCTGCTTGGTGTGCAGCCAGTTTGCAGTATTGCAAGCAAGGAAAGACCCAGGGGTCTGGGTGCCTGGGAGCTCAGCCCCCTGATCTGTGGCTGGGCTGCTTGAGGGTAGGAGAATTTGGGCTCCGTGAAGCCATACGTCAGTACACACTTTTTCTAGACAGAATTTTCAGTAGTGTCTTGTCTGTTCTGTGCCAAGCATTGGTGGAGGTGGTTTTGCCACAGACTCCTCAAAATCGTTCAGCAGTATCAACACTTACCCTGCTTTGCACATCCAGAGATTGAAGGTTAACCAACTGCGCAGAGTTAAACAGTTAATTGGTATTTGACTCTAAATCTGTTTATTTCCATAGCCTGGGCTGTTTTCCAACTGTGCTTTCTCTGTCAAAATGGAGGCCTCATTTTTAATATAGCATATTAATAAGATATTACTAATTGGTGTCTTAATAAATTGTTGTACTTAAAAGTTTTTGTTCTCAGTGTGCAGGATCAAGATAAAAAACTTCAAGACTTGTGGAGAACATGTCAGAAGTTGCCACCACAAAATTTTGTTAACTTTAGGTATGTATGATTGAGCTACAATGACTCTGGAGTGAAGATAAGTTTAATGCCCAGCAGAGAAGTCATTTAATTCAGGCATACTTGGCACATTAAAAAACAACAACAACAACAACAAAACACATCACTTTGGAGAGTAACTTGGGGCTACTGAGAATGGGATTTCATGTATATTATGATGAATTTCAAGCATCAGTATCATGCCTGACATTAATACGTAAGTTGGCTTATCATTTTCCCAGTACAGCTATTAGCAATAAATTTCTTGTGAAAAGTTTGAGTGACTGTATGTTGGGTTTGGAGTCCAAATCATCCAGTATGTTAAAGGCAAAATTAATCAATAGTTGTACATTCTGTAATGTCTTTTGTATGTGCTACTTAGTTTATTTTAAAGTATAAATCATCTTAATAAAATTTCAAGGAATGGAGATTATGTATTACTTTGTGGAATAACTATGGTTTTAAGAAAATTTACCATGGGACAAAACTTCCGTAATGTAACTTCTGTTTTCCTTTTGACTTAATATGTAACTTTGAACAAGTATAGAGAAAAGGAAACAGTGGCCCCAGGGGATAAAGTCACTCAAAACCAAACAAAGAAAATTTTCTAGAAAGTCTCCCTAGAAAATTTTCCTTGTTTGGTTTTGAGTGACATTAAGTGACCAGTCAGAATACTTTACAGGTGATATGTCTGGAATGTTACTTGTCCTTAAATTCTGCCTTGGGCTGTCCCACTAAGCTAAGCTACATATTCCCTTTTAAATATTCCCTTTGATTAATTTAACTCACCCAGCTTGGAATTACAGATACTCTTCCTCTATTCAGTGTATGTGGTGAGAACTCAGTACTTCTTAGTATGTTGAGAGTTTGGCTCTTTATTTTGTTTATTTTACTCTGTAATTGTTACTAATTGATTTTTGAATAGGGAGCACATTCCCATGGTTCAAAATTCAAAAGGTATACAATGAAAAATCTCTCTCCTGTTCCCATACCCCAGCCACCCAGTTCCTCTCCTGGGATTCATCCAGTGTTTACAGTTTCTTATATATCCTCTCAGCAAGAGTTAATGTAGACATAAGCAAATACATTCATGTGTACATACTTGCCTACGTATTTTTTCTCTCACACCCCCTTTTTAAAAAACCAAATGGTAGTGTATATTGTATACATCATTCTCCCCCTCACCTTTTTTGCTTGACATCTTAAGGTATTTGCTTAATACATCTTGGAGATTTTTCCTTCTCAGTACATTTTGTAATGATGGTTGCATAGTCCTCCACTGTATGGATATACTGTGATTTATTTAACCAGCTCCCTATTGATAGTTGGGTTGTTCTTACGTTTTTGCCTTTATACGACTGTACTTATACATAAGGTATGTATATATGATAAATTGGATATTTTTATAATTCCACCGTAAAGTATTTTCAAATACAGTTTCCTTTAAGCAGTATAACTGTGTCTGTTTTTGTATTTGAAAATATTGAGCTCACTATTAACACATTATAACTTATAATAGGGGTATAATAGATAGGACATAAAGGAGAAATTGACTAGAAATATATAGCCAATAGAGGTTCAAATCACTAAGATTTATACTTAACTATTTTCTTCTTCTAAGCCCTAATTAGTCTATGATCTGAAGCAAAGAACACAAGAAATGTATAAAATGCTTCACCTGAGCCAGATTCTGATTTAGGAACCCTCTGCAGTTAGCACCTGAGCAACCTGGGATTGTGCACCTGGCCAGGAAGAGAACATTCTAGCAGCTATTTCAGAGGAGAAACCCTCCCCTTCTCTTTTGACCCCTAGATATTTGATCAAGTTCCTTGCAAAGCTTGCTCAGACCAGCGATGTGAATAAAATGACTCCCAGCAACATTGCGATTGTGTTAGGCCCTAACTTGTTATGGGCCAAAAATGAAGGGTAAGTCATCTTTCTCTGTATCACATCATTTGAATTTCTTCTTTCCCACCTGATGAGATGCATAGAAATGTAACTCAGGTTACACATTCTAGTTTATGATCAAGGTATTCTGAAATTGGTTTTCTCATTCAGCCGATATTGTTGGAACACAGCTGTGAGCTGGGTGCTGTCCCAGCTGGTGGTGACACAAAGATGTGTGAGACATTGTCCCAGTTCTCAAAATGCCCCTGCTCTTAGGCAGTCAGATAGCTTGGTGGCTACAGTACAGTGATAAGAAAAATACACATATTTGTGTGTGTGTGTATATGATATTGTAGGAGGGGTAGCACTTCCACCCTCTTAGGATGTCTGGCTGGACCTGAGAACTAAATGAACATAAGACAGGTTAACAGGAGAAAGCATACAGATTTTTACATTTTAATGCCCAGCAGAGAAGTCATTTAATTCATGCCTACTTAGCACATTAATAAAAACACATCACTTTGGAGGGTAACTTGGGACTACTGGGAATGGGATTTCACATATATTATGGTCTGGGAATGGGATTTCACGTATATTATGATGAATCTGAAGCATCAGTGTCATGTCTGACATTGGAGTTCCCACAGGAAAATGAAGATCCAAAGAAGCAGTTGGAGCCGAATGCTTGTATATGAAGTTGGACAAAAAGTAAATTGTGAAAACATGACCAGACAAAGGAGCGTGGGCTAGGGCAGTTAGTTGTGGAGAAGTGACTAGGAAGATAAGGATTCATTCAGCAAGGTTTGTTTATGGAGGTTTCCCTCAGCCTTGCCTTCCCATCCCTGCTGTTAGGAATGTTTCTTTCTTCCTGGTATAAGGAGGGCATCCTTCACGTTGGAGTTTATCTCCTGCTTTCAGGATGAAAAAGGAAGGTCGGAGCCCTCTTCTTGCATGTGATGGTTTTCAAGTGTCTTTAACTCAAAAAAATCCTATGCCTAAGGGGCATATTTTGGGATAGCATATTCTGCCCCCTTTATCAAGTATGACGGCAGCAGAGGTAAAGAAACATAATTCAGGCTGAGAAGTCTGGGAAAGCTCTGGTTAGGGAATGGCACTGGAGCTGTACCTTGATGAGTTAACAGTTTCCTACAGCCAGGACCTGGATGAGCCAAGACACTGTTGAAAGGGCCTAGTTTCCATTATTTATGGGCATGGCACATGGCTTCGTGAAACTTGAAGACAGAGAACATGAGGCTGTGACTGGGAAGGCCAGAGCCTTCAAGGGCCTCACACATTCTACTGAGGTGTCTGGGACTTATTTTCTGGGTGGTGGGGAGTCATTCATTAAGGTTCCCAAGCAGAAGAGTGTCTTAAGTTGCACTTAGATAACTTTATTGGCATTGCAAAATGTAGATTGAATAGAGGAGGGGTTGGGGGATCCGCTGGAAAGCTTCTGGGAAATTGTCACTCTGTTGATGGCATTGTGATGATCTCATTAGTAATCAGAAGTAACCTTTTGAATAGAGGACATAAAGGAGAAATTGATTAGAAATATATAGCAAATAGAGGTTGAATCATTGACATTTATACTGTTGTCCTCGTTTTTGCAGATGAGGACACTGACTCTTAGAAAGAAAAAGTAATCTGCTTAGGGTCACACAGCAGGGAACTGGTGTACCCAGGTTCTGGGTACAGAACCTGTGTCCTTATTAACCTTTATTAGCTTTCCAATACTCTCCTAAAAGAAAAATGGGAAAGGATGTGAGAGGACAGTTCCTCCCTAATCCAGCAGGGTTTTAAGGCACACAGACTGATCAGACTCCATATGGGAGGAAGGCTGGGAAGGATCATTTACAGGCAGAGCTTCAATTTTAAGCTGGAATTTGAAAGGAGCAAGAAATTTTACTTGGTCAGAAAGTGGGTGAAAATATTCTGGTGGGAAGAGAGGTCAGAGTGATAGGAGAGGAGAGGTTTGAGGCAGTCAGGCCTGGGATCGAGCTTGGGAACCCAGTGTCCTCATGTAGGCCTCATAACAGGTTGTTGTAAAAATTAAGCGAGGTGAAGAACCTGAAGCCTGGTAGGTGGCCAGAAAGTGTCAGGCCTTTTGCAGGTGGTTTGCTTTTGTGGTGTTCTGACTCCCAACTGAAACAGGAGCTTGACAACAGTGATAATAACTCTTACTTATTTTTTTCTTCTTCTTTCTTTTTTTTTAATTTTTTTGAGACAAGGTCTCGCTTTGGTCTCCATGCTGGGGCACAGTGGCATGATCATGGCTCACTGCAGCCTCAACCTCCTGGGCTCAGGCGATCCTCCCACCTCAGCCTCTCCAGTAGCTGGGAATACAGATGCATGCCACCACACCTGGCCAATTTTTGTATTTTTGTAGAGACAAGATTTCACTATGTTGCCCAGGCTGGTCTTGAACTCCTGGCCTAACTGCCTCAGCGTCCCAAAGTGCTGGGTTACAGGTGTGAGCCACCGCATCTGGCCTACTTATTTTCTTCTTTTTGAGCCTTGGCATCAGACACTATTAACATCTGAACACTCATCTTGAGTCTAGTCCACATATATGACGACCGTAAGTGTGAATGGGAGGCTCAGGTTTCAACATAATAAAAGGCACACTGTGACATCGTAGGCAAAATTGCTTTTTAGTGATCTTTAGTCTTAGAACATAGCTACCACCCATGTGTGATGCTATTCCAGTGGGAAAGTGCAACCCTTGTTCCAGACCAGTTTAAAACCAGCATTTGACACAGTATTGTTGACTGACTGGTTTTGCTGCCCCCAGGGTCTGTGTGTAGCAAACATTGTGGTTGTTATCACAGTGCACACTAAGGAACAGCCAAGCCAGAGTCATTTTTTCCTGAGTGATCATGGCCACATTCATAGACCAGGACCATGTGAATTTGATTTTTTTTTTTTTTTTTTTTTTTTTTTTTTGAGACGGAGTTTTGCTCTGTCACCAGGCTGGAGTGCAGTGGCCTGATCTCGGCTCACTGCAACCTCCACCTTCCAGGTTCAAGCAATTCTCCTGCCTCAGCCTCCCGAGTAGCTGGGACCACAGGCACGCACCACCACGCCTGGCTAATTTTTGTATTTTTAGTAGAGACAGGGTTTCACCATGTTGGCCAGGATTGTCTCGATCTCTTGACCTTGTGATCCGCCCGCCTCAGCCTCCCAAAGTGCTGGGATTACAGGTGTGAGCCACCACATCTGGCCAGTGAATTTGATTTTTGCATCTTTTAAATATTTTATCCTTTAAAAATAATTGAATTGCCCTGACACAACCAGCAGAAATTAGATGCTGCCTACAGGAAGTATTTTAATTTTGTGAACTTCCTTTGCAGAACACTTGCTGAAATGGCAGCAGCCACATCTGTCCATGTGGTTGCGGTGATTGAACCCATCATTCAGCATGCCGACTGGTTCTTCCCTGAAGGTAATTCTCATTTCAGTTTCATTGACCGCCAAAGCAATGTGATAATCATACAAAAAGTCTTCTTAAGAAAATACATCTGTAATCCTTCTTCATGATTACAGAATTGGTTTCAGTTTTTCATGTTTCTTTCCAGCCTTTGTTCATTGCATTTGTATTTTGACATAATGGTAATCATATTGTATTGTATTTCACTTAGTTTCACTAAAACATAGCCAGTCAGTGTACATTGAATACCTGCTAGGTGCCATATGTTTGCTGGTGAAACATGCTGTCTTACCTGGGGGAACTCCAGCCGCTGGAGAAGACGGCCACATGAACAGATAAATTATAACACATGGCAAATTAGAAGATAGGTGGATGGAGAAAGATTTGACAAACTCAAGTGCTGGGAAAAGGGAACCAGGGATTCGTTTTTAGAAGAGGCGATGTTGAATATGCAGGAGTTTTTCACTTGGAAGAGGGCTTGTTTCTCTAGCTAGATTATGGATTTGCCCATAGATAGGAGATAAAGCAGGAAAGGTTGATCGGGGCCAGTTGGTGAAGGCCTGAGTTGGCTGTGTCAGGGAATTAGTATTTCATCCTGCTGGCAATAGATTTTCAAACTAGGTTTGTTGCAGTCCTGGGATCCACAGAGGTTCCCGTGGCCCCCTTTGGGGATGCTGGCCAGGCAAGTGTTGGAATTCTGGATCCCCCGCACCCACTTCCCCCAGAGCAACCCTGCTGCCATGTCCTGTGGGGTGCAAGCCCCATGATACCCATCTTTCCCTCACCACTGGGCCCATCTTTTCTTTACCACTGTTTTGTCACCATCAAGAATCACGCCTCATTCATATAGGTTGCCCAGTGAAGATGGGATGGATGAATGAATGCTAGCATTCTGTTCAAGATTTCCTTTGAGGAAATGATTCTTGCAAAAACTGCTAGAGGCAGTATGAACTTGATGTTGCCTTTTATTTCTATTTTATATCAAAGTGTAAATACCTCTCTTTTTTTTTTTTTTTTTTTTTTTTTTGAGACAGTCTCACTTTGTTGCCCAGGCTGACGTGCAGTGGCGCGATCCCAGCCCACTGCAACCTCTGCCTCCCAGGTTCAAGTGATTCTCCTGCCTCAGCCTCCTGAGTAGCTGGGATTACAGGCATACATCATCACGCCCAGCTAATTTTTTGTATTTTTAGTAGAGACGGGGTTTCACCTTCTTGGCCAGGCTCGTCTTGAAACTCCTGACCTCACGTGATCTGCCTGCCTCGGCCTCCCAAAGTGCTGGGATTGCAGGCATGAGCCACCACGCCCAGCTAAATATCTCTTTTTGAGTGATTCAAATAAGTGATCTGTGCTCATCGTCCTCTTCTGCATTCTAGATTTGTTTTTATTTATTTTTTTCCCACAAAAGAGAAAGCACACAAGTGTGTAACTTATATTCTGACCCATACTTCTTCCCCTGTCTTGTCCTCTTACGTTACTTCCCACTGGATTGATGGACCATTCTTGCGATGTGAGTGCCTGGAGCTTCCACCTTGAAATAGGGCTGTGGACTGAAGAACGAGGTTCCCGTTCCAATGAGGGGTGTCTTAGAGCTCCCTCGCCTGCTGTGTTCAGTGTCTCACGCACTTGTTTATTTTTCCTCTTGCAGAGGTGGAATTTAATGTATCGGAAGCATTTGTACCTCTCACCACCCCGAATTCTAATCACTCATTCCACACTGGAAACGACTCTGACTCGGGGACCCTGGAGAGGAAGCGGCCTGCTAGCATGGCGGTGATGGAAGGAGACTTGATGAAGAAGGAAAGGTATGATTTGACCGTTCACTTCCAAACCAGCAGTAAATATGTTGTTAGACCCGTGGTATCTGGTATCGCTCAGTGGACTTGGGATTTGAGAGTGGTCCCCATCCACCCATGACTGATGGTGTCCAGATAGTGTCTGGAATTCTGCTGTAGGTCATTCCAAGCACTAATCTCACCATAAAATCGGTGTGTAGCTTGTCAGTTAACGTTACTTCCACATGTATTCCAGCTTAACTTGGCGGTGTGCTTGGTAAGCCCTGCAGTGGAACGGCATCATACACATGTTAAAATTGACCCAAATGTACTTGAGTGGGGGGAAACAGAAAGGAAAATAAATTTAATGGTGTGGACTTTTGTCCAGAATTGAGTGTGAGAACACCCACCTGGCACTGTGAGTTGAGTGATTTGGTGTTTAAGGAGACATACTTCTGGTATAATGTGGCCCCACAATGGAAGCCAACTATTGAATTTGATGTTCAGTGGGAAAAACCTCAATATTTGCCAATTCTAGAAGAAAAAAAAACAGTGGTGTTGAACTTAGTGAGAAGCGGTGTGTCTCTATATACTCTTTTCTATGGGCAATTCATGGGATTTTCAAGGGTGATTAAGACTATTTGTGATTTGTGCCTTTAGATGCCAACCTGTCCCATGTGTGTGATGAAATGCCACTGTACTCACTAGGAAGGCTAACAGTTAAGAGGCCTGTTGGAAGTAGTACACTTTTCTTGGTATATGAAATAATATTACTAGAAATAGTTTTACATTAAAACGAAGTGACAAGCTCTTATTTTAATTGCTCAATCTTACAGTGAGGTGTGCTGTTTGTTTCTTTTTCTTTGTGTTGCATTTTTTACCCCTAGCAAAGGAGAATGCATTATTCTGTCCCTATTCTGTCCTTCCAAAATCCACATTTATTCTATGCGGACATATTACCTCTCTGAATCTTCATTCATACAATTCAGTAGTATTTCCTGACGACAGACTCTACCCGTAACAGAATTAGCTTTCGTATATTTTAAGTTACAGAATACAGTGCATGAGTCCAGTTAGCACGTGACAGACAATTCTCAGTTACCTGCCTTGTGTATTCTCCTGCCAGCTGACCTAGTAAGCACGAGCTCAGGAAGCCAGGTATCTTTTTGCTTTTTGAACTGAAAGAAAAAGTTGTTAAGTTCATAGATCAGTGGCCTTAAGTGAAAAGTCAGCCTTCCTTCCACCCTATCCAGCCACATCCAGCCACCATTCCCTTCCCCAAAGCAACAGTTTTTTCCAGTCTTGTTTTTTGTTTTTTTGAGACAGGGTAATGTGCCCAGGCTGGAGGGCAGTGGTATGATCATGGCTCACAGCAGCCTTGACCTCCTGGGCTCAAGCAGCCCTCCCACCTCACACACCTGACTAGCTGGGACTACGGGCATGCACCACCTCACGCAGCTAATTTTCTAAAAAAAAGTTTTTTGTAGAGACAGGGCCTCACGATGTTTCCCAAGCTGGTCTTGAATTTCCAAGCTAAAGCGATCCTCCCACCTTATCCTCCCAAAGTGCTAGGATTACAGGTGTGAGCCACCACGCCCAGCTTTTCCAGCCTTATGTACCTTTCAGATGTAGTCTGTGTATGCACATAGGATTGTTTCTACATCTCATCTCGGTTAAGAGGCAGTGGGGTGTGATAACCTTACACTGCCATTGGTAGGCCTTCTGGACTTCTGTGTCATTCCCCAAAAACAGATTTGAGATGGGAACTAGGAGGTATGGAAATAGGTCGGATGTGGTGACTTATGCCTGTAATCCCAGCACTTTGAGAGACCAAAGTAGGAGGAATACTTGAGGCCAGGAGTTTGAGATCAGCCTGGGTGATGTAGTGAGACCGTGTCTCTACAAAAAAAAAATTTTTTTAATATTCCATTATGGTGACATGTGCCAGTAGTCCAAGCTGCCCCAGAGGCTGAGGCTGGAGGATTGTTTGAGCCCAGGAGTTTGGCACTGTAGTGAACTGTGATTGCTCCACTGGAGTTCCAAGCACTCCAGCCTGGGTGGTGGAGTGAGACCACGTGTCTAAAGGAGGAAAAAAAAGGCAGAGGAAGTATGGGGATAAACACACTAACATGATGTCATTCAAGATGAGGCCTGCCTGTTTGCTTTTAGCTGCTCACACCCAAATTGATCAAAGACATTGAACAGTACCAGGTTCATTGGCTTTGCTCAGGCTCGAAGCCGAGTGGAATTGCTTGCCTTGGTATCAGGGGTGGCCATTAGTCTGGTCCTTGCCGCTTCGCTGCATGTCAGGCAGCTTGGGTGGCTGTCCCCATGTGTGGTTTTAGCACATGTGGACCGATGGGCTTCTGTCTCAGTAGTCTGCTCGCATGGTGTGTTGACTGTTTCTTCTCTCTGTGTAGCTTTGGTGTGAAGCTTATGGACTTCCAGGCCCACCGGCGGGGTGGCACTCTAAATAGAAAGCACATATCCCCCGCTTTCCAGCCGCCACTTCCGCCCACAGATGGCAGCACCGTGGTGCCCGCTGGCCCAGAGCCCCCTCCCCAGAGCTCTAGGGCTGAAAGCAGCTCTGGGGGTGGGACTGTCCCCTCCTCCGCGGGCATACTGGAGCAGGGGCCGAGCCCAGGCGACGGCAGGTAAGGAGGCTGACTTCTGCTGGCAGTGGAGGCTGGACGCCCCAGCCTTCTTATAGGTGGTGGCCTTTGAGCACGGCATCCACGCCCTAAGAACTGCTCCAGCATGGAGTGAACAGATTTGCTTTCACTCCTCTGGTTGGCAAAAGATGGAAAGAAAGACTATGAATGGCTCGCTTCTTTATATGTTTTCCAAAGAAAGCTACATTGGTTTGCATTCTTTGCCACACTGCTTTGGTGCTGGAAACCGGAAGCTAGTGGGTGTCTCATGGTGTGATAAGCCTCTGTCACCTGTTGGATGTATACTGTCAGCATTCATGTATCTTCTGTTCGTTGTCATCCAGTGTGCTAACCAGGAAGCATTTGAATGTGGCAAGTTAGTTAAATTTTCGTATTCCTGGCATTTATTCACCCATTCATTGATTGATTCAGTCAAACAGATTTACTGAGTCACTGATATGTGCTAGGCACTGTGCTAGGCACATGAGGTGACTAATACTCCACTCCACACCCCCAGATTTCGGTCTCGTAGGGCAGTTGATCCATGAGTCCAAGGTGGAAAATAAGATGGTAGCTTTTCTTTTTTCTTTTCTTTTTTTTTTTTTTTCTGAGACTGCATCTTGCTCTGTTGCCCAGGCTAGAGTGCAGTGGCATGATCGTAGCTCACTGCACCCTCTGCCTCCTAGGCCCAAGCAATCCTCCTACCTAAGCCTCCCAAGTAGCTGGGATTACAGGTGCTTGTCACCATGCCCAGCTAATTTTTTTATTTTTGTAAAGATGGGGTAAACATAGATGCCCTAGGTTGCCCAGGCTGATCTTGAACTCGTGGCCTCAAGTGATCTTCTTGCCTCAGCCTTCCAACGTGCTGAGATTACAGGCATGAGCCACCATGCCTGGCAGGTAGATTTTCTTAAAAGTCTCTTTTAGTTGCTTAACCTTTGGATAAGCCACCTGGAGTGGGCTGCAAATGCATAGCAACTTTTAAGAAAAGTCACCTTGGACATGAGGTTTTTTTTTTTTTTGAGACAGAGTCCCACTCTGTCGCCTAGGCTGGAGTGCAGTGGTGGGATCTCGGCTCACTGCAACCTCCACCTCCCGGGTTCAAGTGATTCTCTTGCCTCAGCCTCCAGAGTAGCTGGGATTACAGGCACACACCACCATGCCTGGCTAATTTTTTTGTATTTTTAGTAGAGATGGGGTTTCACCATGTTGGTCAGGCTGGTCTCAAACTCCTGACCTCAGGTGATCCCCCTGCCTTGGCCTCCCAAAGACTGGACTTACAGGTGTGAGCCACCGCCCCCGGCCAGAACTTGAGATTTTTATTTAATTGACATTAATTCAGTTCTCCACACTGATCCAGGCAGATGACCACCAGAGGCTACTTCAGGTGGCATCTCTTGTGGTTTGGAACTGACAGCTGCTTAGCTCTGCATACATGTGTGCCAAAATTTTTGTTGTCATATGTTCTGCGTTGGCCATCCACAACACATTGAATGATCATATATGAAGTAAAATAAATGTGCACAAAACAAGGACAGGCTGTTTATCCACACATTTATTTCCCACACAGAGAGATGAATTTGCCTTGAAAGAACTCCTTTCTCATTGTCCTTGGGATGAGCAAGGGAGAGCCTCATTGTGTGTGAAGCTGCTCATGAGATAGGAATCTTGTTTCACCATTAAAACTGAATGCTAAATGCTTTGTGCATTCCTGAATTCCATTTTCTTCACCTTGGGAAAGTTTACTTTGGAGTTAAAAAAAAATTAAGACTTCAGACTTCATAGGGCTTCCCATGCATGTTATAGGCTCCACATTAGCTTGTTAATAATTGTGCCCCATGCATGTACTTGTTTTGGTTTAAATTTTTTTGTTTGAAGGAAAAAAGTCTAAGCGAATTCACTTATTTTCTTTTTCTTGTTTTTTATTTTTATTTATTAATTTATTTTTTGAGACGAAGTCTCGCTGTGTTGCCCAGGCTGGAGTGCAGTGGTGCAATGTCGGCTCACTACAACCTCTGCCTCATGGGTTCAAATGATTCTCCTGCCTCAGCCGCCGGAGTAGCTGGGATTACAGGCATGGACCACCATGCCCGGCTAATTTTTGTATTTTCAGTAGAGACGGGCTTTCACCATGTTTGCCAGCCTGGTCACGATCTCCTGACCTCAAGTGATCCACTCGCCTTGGCCTCCCAAAGTGCTGAGATTACAGGCGTGAGCTACTGCCCTGGCCTGTTTGTTTTGTTTTGTTTTGTTTTTTCAGACAGGGTCTTGCTCTGTCACCCACGCTGGAGGGCAGTGGTGTGATCATGGCTCACTACAGCCTTTTAATCTCCCAGGCTCAAGCAATCTTCCCACCTCAGCCTCCCAACTGGGACTATAGTCATGCACCCCTATGCCCAGCTAATTTTTTAAAATTTTTTGTAGAGACGGGGTCTCACTGTGTTGCCCAGCTGGTCTTCAATCCTGGTCTCAAGCAATCCTTCCTCCTCAGCCTCCCAAAGTGCTGGGATTACAGGCATGAGCCACCACGCCCAGCCAATTTATATATTTTCATTTCCTTGTGACATTCAATTTGTTTAATCAAGGCTCAGTGTATTATTTAAGACAATAATTAGTCTTAATGCAGAAGGACAAATGGAATGTCAGTTATTTTGCTTTTTTGTTTTTTTTTTTGAGACAGCATCTCGCTCTGTCAGCCAGGCTGGAGTGCAGTGGCACAATCTTGACTCACGGCAACCTCCGCCTCCTGGGTTCAAGCGATTCTCCCACCTCAGCCTCCAGAGTAGCTGGGACTATAGGCGTGCACCACCACACCTGGCTAATATTTGTATTTTTAGTGGAGACAGGGTTTCACCTTGTTGGCCAGGCTGGTCTTGACCTCCTGACCTCAAGTGATCCACCCGCCTCAGCCTTCCAAAGTGCTGGCATTACAGGCATGAGTCACTGCGCCTGGTCTGCTCTTTGTTTTTTATACTGTATTCTGTAGGTATTTTTATGTACATTACACTAATGTTATTCACTCTTTGGTGACCTTGACAAAATGGAGCTATAATGTTTGGTATAAAAAGTTCTGGGCCAGGAAACAGGAAGCCTGAATTCTGATCTCTATCCTGCTGCTACCAACTCTGGACTTCGAGTAGTCATTTAGCCTCTGAGTTCTCCTTCTTCAGTCCAAGTTATTGATAATAATCAAGCCCTTTATCATTTAGGGTCTTATTTTGCCATGGCTTTTGCTTAGTTTTGTACAGTGTATATGTCAACATGTAAAAGCCCTTTCATGGTATTAAGTACTGCCCAATTTCAGTCCAAACACAGTAGAACTGAAAACTCCACATTGGTTGCTTTGAAATGGTCTCTCTCATGATACTGGAGTGGCAGAGTCGTTGGAGTCCAGTCTGATGCAATGAATCTCATAAAATAAATAGTCCTATAGTCCCAGCTACTTGGGGTGCTGAGGCAGGAGGATTGCTTGAGTCCAGAAATTTGAGACCAACCTAGGCAACATAGCAAGACCTCATCTCTTAAAAAAAAATGGCACCAAGTAAACATTAGCTTTATAAGCCCAGTGTGAGCTAGTTAGAATTTCAGATCCTTTTCCTGCCTGCCGAAGTGAAAACTCTGCTTGGAATCTTATGTTTTATGTGCAGTATGTTCAGATTTTCTAGCTGGGATTGTCTAACGTCTAACTTGACTTTTACTCCTCTTAGTCCTCCCAAACCGAAGGACCCTGTGTCTGCAGCTGCGCCAGCACCAGGGAGAAACAACAGTCAGATAGCCTCTGGCCAAAACCAGGCCCAGGCAGCTGCCAGCTCCCACCAGCTCTCTGTGGGCCCACCTCACAATGCTGCAGGGCCCAGCCCACATACACTGCGCCGAGGTAAGCAGCCACCCTCCTCCTTGCCCTCAGGGAAGGCTGTACAGACCTCCTTAAGTTAGTGCAAGGATTCAGATGGTGAGGCTTGTGGCCAGATCTTTTCTGTGTCTGTTGTAAAATCCCAAGCAGAAAATTCAGTCATTCAAGAGAAAAGTCATTAAAGAAAAAGGAAAAAATAGACAATAGAAAAGCAGACGTTTAGTTTTTCCTTAGGCGTGACAAAGCTTAACAAACAAACAGTTCTGCAGAAATGCTCCCAGTTTTCCTGGTGTCGCAAGCCCTTGCTCTGTTTGGAGACTAGCACGGCCTCTGTACTTCTCAGCTTTGTGGGTCTGGGAGCCGGTTTTGCCTCAGAATTGGGGTGAGGGCTTTCTAGGTCCTGATTAACAGAATCTCAACTGCTTCCACCTGTCTCCCCTGCACTCCTCCACCCAGCAGCCAGAGGAATTGCTTTAAAACTCCAAGCAGATCATGTCGTCTCTTGGTTAAACTCTTCAGTGGCTTCCATGCAAACTTCTCACCCTGTGTTCTCTGTGCTCTGGTGGGGCCTACCTCTGAGCCCAGAGCTTACACTCCCCCCTCTCAACACACTCCGCTCTTGGTTCCTTGAATGAACTAAGCTCATCCCCTCCTTAGGGCTTCCAGAACATTCTGTCCCATGTCTTCATATGGTTTCTTCTTACCATTCAGGTCTCACCTCAAAAATCACTTCTTCCGGCTGGGCGTGGTGGCTCACACCTATAATCCCAGCACTTTGGGAGGCTGAGGCAGGAAGATCGCTTGAGGCCAG
The DNA here is from genome assembly GCF_006542625.1 of Nomascus leucogenys. Lineage (NCBI taxonomy): Eukaryota > Metazoa > Chordata > Mammalia > Primates > Hylobatidae > Nomascus > Nomascus leucogenys. The sequence goes on from NC_044382.1 coordinate 80,277,738, forward strand.
GAGTTGGAGACCAAACTGGTCAACATAGTGAGAGCCCCCCTCTACAAAAAAATTTTTTTTAATTATCTGGGTGTGGTGACACACACCTATAGTCCCAGCTACTCAGGAGGCTGAGGCAGGGGGATCACTTGAGCCCAGGAGGTCGAGCCTGCAGTGAGTTATGATTGCACCACTGCATTCCAGCCTGGACAACAGAATGCAGACCCCGTCTCTAAAATAAGAGAGGCCAGGGCATGGTGGCTCACACCAATAATTCAGCACTTTGGGAGGCCGGGGTGGGCAGATCGCTTGAGCCAGGAGTTCAAGACCAGCTTAGCCAACATGGTGAAACCCCATCTTTACTAAAAATACAAAAATTAGCTGGGTGTGGTGCTGCACACCTGTGGTCCTAGCTACTCAAGAGGCTGAGGCAGGAGAATCGCTTGAACCTGGGAGGCAGAGGTTGCAGCGAGCCAAGATTGCGCCACTGTACCCCAGCCTGGCCAACAGAGCAAGACTCCGTCCCAAAAAAAAAGGATTAAATTCACTGTGTCTGTCTATGAAAGCATGGTCTTTATAAAGCACTATGCAAATGTTAGTGGAATTTCTACAAATTATAGGCAGGGAGGCAAATTCGGGTCCACTGCTTGGTTGCAGACCTCCACTTTATCCTTCTTAAGGCTGCCTCTCTGGGCCCCGTCATCTTATCAGGATCTCAGCTGATCCTTGAGAGAAGTTAGTCTTCTGTACCTAGATTCCAGGTGTGACTCTGGTTTTGGATTAAGAAGACTCTTTTCCTCATAGCCACATTCAGAGTCTTTCCTGCTTCCCGAAATCACAGCTCCCAGGCTTCTTCACAGGATGAGTTTGATTCTTTTTGCCTTCCCCACCCCTTGCGCCTCTGAGGTGGTCTCAGACAAGGCCTCTGTTTCAACCAGCCCCCTCCCCCTGACACTTTGCTCCCATGCTCCCTCTCCTCATCCTCTTCACACCCTTAAATGTCAGGAACGAGCTTTTATTCAGTATGAATTTACAATTAGTATTGCTTAGAACAGAAAACTAGACTTTTTTTTTTAAATGCTGATGGCAGTCTGGAGTACAGCTAATGTAAGCTGGTTGGTGGTTTCTGAGTTCCAGGGTTGAAAGTTCCAGACCAGTGTGGCAGAGTAGACTTTACCCTTTTTTCTTTCTTTTTTTTCCTTTCTTATGTTTTTTAGAGGCAGGGTCTTGTTCTCTCACCCATGCTGGAATGCAGTGGCGTGATAATAGCTCACTGCATCCTCCAGCCACTGGACTCAAGTGATCCTCCCACTCTGGCCTCTCAAAGTGCTGGTACTACAGGCACACGCCACCATGCCTGGCTGCTTTATTTTTTTGTAGAGTCGAGGTCTCACTGTGTTGCCCAGGCTGGTCTTGAGTGATCTTCCTGCTTCAGCCAGTTCAGAGTGCTGGGAATACAGGCGTGAGCCACCGAGACTTTACCCTTTTTAATCCTGAATTCTGGGCCCTGTAAACAGGCAGCCGGGGAATAGAGGAAGGAGGAAGCGGAAAAAGCATTCAGGGAGTCCACATGTCATGGGCAGGAGTCTCCGTTCTGCCCCTTACTAGCTGTGTGACCTATTACCAAACACTGGCCCTCTTCAAGCCTCAGTTTTCTTCTCTGTGAAAATGGGGATAACAGAGCTTGCCCTGCAATGAGCTTATGAGGCTTGAATGAGATAATTTATATAAATTATAATGTGCATAATTTATATAAAAGGCCTTACTTGGTACTGGTGATAAGTGAAGAGTGATACATGTTCATTTCTTTCCTTCATTTCCTTCTCTTTTTTCTTGGGGAACCAGTAGGATCTTAGCAGAGTTTGAAAAAGGCTAAAGTCTCTCCTTTCCCTATACCCCTCCCAGCCCAAAACCAGAGCCCCAGATCTGTCGTTTTCCCTCCTGCCCTCCTCAGTATTAGGTTCCCATTCCCTGATCTCAGCTGGTGTAGGGAGGAGAGTGATGTGATTCAGCTCTCTTTGGAGAAATAATTCTAAGACAACTCTTCCAGATTTATTCATGCTTTTGTCCAGGACATATCTATTAACTCAAATGGTTCCAGAATTGGTAGAAATTCTGTTATTAAGACCAATCAAACTCTCAAGGAGAAGGTGGCTTGGGGTCAGGGATCATGTTATATCCGGGTGAACCAGTCATGCTTGGTGGTCCCTCCTGGCTGTTCTTGCCTCTTTCTGCGTCTTCCCATGGGGCCCTAATGAGGAGGCTGCTAAGTGGGCTGAGGGCAGCACGTCCGTGTCATTGGGGTGGCCTCTGTTAATAGTTTTCTTCTTATTGAACTTTCAAAACGATAGGCCTTTAAAGCCCTTTCAAATGTGCATAATGTACTTAATTTTTTTAATAAACTTGTTAGTTTGGAGTAATTTTGAATTTATAGAAAAGTTGCAGAGATAATGCTGAGAGTTCCCATATGCCCCTTACTCAGTTTCCCCTGTTGTTAGTGTGTTACATGACCATGGTACCTTTACCCCAGCTCAGAAATGAACATTGGGCCGGTCCCTCCACAGCCCCCCGACCCTTTTTTTTTTTTTTGAAATGGCCTCACTCTGTTGCCCAGGCTGGAATTCAGTGGTGTAATCACAGCTCACTGCAACCTTGGACTTCCCAGGCTCATGTGACCCTCCCACCTCAGCCTCATGAGTAGCTGGGATTACAGGAGCATGCCAGCACGCCCGGCTAATTTTTGTATTTTTTTGTAGAGATGAGGTTTTGCCACTTTGCCCAGGCTGGCCTTGAACTCCCGTGCTCAAGTGATTCGCCTGCTTTGGCCTCCCAAAGTGCTGAGATGACAGGCGTGAGCCACTGCACCTCACGGTTCATTATCATTAACTAGACTCCACATTTTGTTCAGATTTCCCTAGTTTTTCCACTCATGTCCATTTTCTGTCCCAGGATCTCATCCAGGAGCCCACATTGCATGTAGTCATCATATCTTCTTAGTCTCCTGCTATCTGTGATACGTTCTCCGTCTTTCTGTGCTTTTCTATGGCCTTGATGGTTTTGGAGAGTACTGGTCAGGCATTTTGAAGAAAGGCCCTCAGTTTGTGTTTGTCAGATGTTCTTCTGATGGTTAGACTGGGGTTATGGGTTTTGGGGAGGAAGACGCAGTGTGGGGCCCTCCTAACCACCTCTCATCAGAGGTGCATGATGCTGGCGTAGCTTATTACCGGCGAGGTTCAATTTGGGCTCCTGGCCAGGGCGGTGTTGCTGCCTCACTGTTCCTACTGAAAGGTGTTTTTTCTCTTTTGTGCAGCTGTTAAAAAACCCGCTCCAGCACCCCCGAAACCGGGCAACCCACCTCCTGGCCACCCCGGGGGCCAGAGTTCTTCAGGAACATCTCAGCATCCACCCAGTCTGTCACCAAAGCCACCCACCCGAAGCCCCTCTCCTCCCACCCAGCACACGGGCCAGCCTCCAGGGCAGCCCTCCGCCCCCTCCCAGCTCTCAGCACCCCGGAGGTACTCCAGCAGCCTGTCTCCAATCCAAGCTCCCAATCACCCGCCGCCACAGCCCCCTACGCAGGCCACGCCACTGATGCACACCAAACCCAATAGCCAGGGCCCTCCCAACCCCATGGCATTGCCCAGTGAGCATGGACTTGAGCAGCCATCTCACACCCCTCCCCAGACTCCAACGCCCCCCAGTACTCCGCCCCTAGGAAAACAGAACCCCAGTCTGCCAGCTCCTCAGACCCTGGCAGGGGGTAACTCTGAGACTGCACAGCCACATGCTGGAACCTTACCGAGACCGAGACCAGTACCAAAGCCAAGGAACCGGCCCAGCGTGCCCCCACCCCCCCAACCTCCTGGTGTCCACTCAGCTGGGGACGGCAGCCTCACCAACACAGCACCAACAGCTTCCAAGATAGTAACAGGTAACTAGGACAAAAATGCCCATATTTCCTCGTCTGCTCTACATTGCTTTTGTACTACTCCGTTTTATTTAAGCTTTGATTTATGCCAGGTGTCATCAGACTACATCTGCAAGCCAAACCTGTCCTGCAGCCAGTTTTTGTCATTAAAGTTTTATTGGAACACAGTTACACTCATTTGTTAACATATTGTCTGTGGCTGCATTGGTGCTAAAACAGCAGAGTTGGGTAGTCGTGACCAAAGATCCTATGGCCCACAAAGTTGGAAACATTTACTGCCTGGTCCTTTAAGTTTGCTGACCCCTGACTTATAGTTGCTTGTGTGTTTAAGACCTATGTAGGTTTACATTTTTCTAAACATAATGACTTTTAATCCAGGTGGAAGGTATTTTACGACACGAGCATTAACTTTCTTAGTGAATTCCTCATTAAAATGCTTAAACAGTACTTCTAAGAGTAAAAGTGTTGATATTAAGTACAAAATTTCAGGTATAACTTTAAAAAACATGATTTATGCCAAATTGAATGCTCCAAAAGGGAGATCTCAGGGCACTGTCATATCAGAGTGCTGGCCTCTAATGGCTTGGGAGGGAAGAATCAAGATTTTCCTGTAGACTCAGTGGGAACCTGTTTGGAAGTGGTGGTGATTGTACAGGTTTTAGTAGGCTACCTAATGGCATATTTTTAATAGTCTAGAACGTGACCATTTTATTTAAGATTTCAAAAATATTTCCATCCCAAATGCTCTAATTTATTATTTAAGGATGAATATGGGAGTTTCTAGTGTGTTTTAAAAAGTGGTAATTAGGGGCCTCAAAGAATTTCTTACAGCAGCCTAGTTTAAATTGTTCTAAGTGGGGCACTTTTGGAAAAGAAGCTGAAATATACCTCTGGGCTTTCCAACCATACTGAGTGACTTTGCAGCTAAAAATGTGCCAAGGTTTCCATTAACCCAAAGGGTGACGGTTAACTGATTCTAACAATATCTTTTAATAACTTTTCAGGAATATAATACATAATTTGCACATGTTATAAATGGTTAATAACTTTTTTTTCTGATGACATCAGAGCTTTTATTTTGAAAACAACAAAGCCATGTTGGTTTGTTTGTTTTGTTTCCCAATAGATGCCCTTACTAGTGCCCTCACAGGTGGGGAAGGTTTCCAGGACTAAGGTCTGTAACGGCCCCGAGCAGCTTGCCCCACAGCTCCAAATGCTCCTGCTTACCCGTGTTTTGCATATGTGCTTTTCACCGTGTGCTCAGGAGCAGCCGTTTGACCCTGTGCCCTGACAGCCAATGGGCCATCCATTCTGTAGCATATAGACATTTCTTTATTTTTATCAGAAGCACTTTGAGCTGCAGTGCTTCAAATTCAAGGAGTAGATGTCAGTAGATCAAGAGCCTGATTTCAAGCTGCTCTTGAAGAGTATCTTCTTTCTTAGGGGCCAGGCACAGTGGCTCGTGTCTCTAATCCCAGTACTTTGAGTGACTGAGGCAAGAGGATTGCTTGAGCCCGGGAGCTCGAGACTGCAGTGGGTAGTGATTGTGTCACTGCACACTGTAGTCCAGCCTGCATGACAGAGTGAGACGCTCTTTTTAAAAAAAAAAAAAAAAAAGGAATATGTTCTGTCTTTTTGGTGACCCTCTTAGCAGCAGTCTACTCTTCCCAGTGTGATTTACCTGTCACTAATGGGCTCACCAGCATCCAACCAAAGAGGACCCGGGTGCAGTCAGCACGGGAGGAAATTGTGTCCTTTGTGTCTTGAGCTTTAATTTTAAATTTTTATATCTTAAGTGCAAGTTAACTGCATGGAGCTTCTTAATTTGATATTTTAAATTCTCAAGACCAAAAAATTAAAAAAAAAAATCTTCCCCCAAATACCCTACACTGAATTCTTTTAAATTCCTTTGCATTCTAGCATGCTTACATTTTGCTTTATTAAACCATATGAGCTTTTTAAAAGGCACTGTGAGCTCATCTAAGTCTGCTGCTGGGTCCACATGTGGACAGCATAAGGCCCTCATTATGTGTACAGCTGCTTTAATCAGCTGGCCTGAGCCTTACGCCTATTGTGGGCCCCTTAGCCAGAGTGCTCACAGCTTAGGTCTGAGTAAGACTTTCTGTAGGAACCAGAAGTGGAAAACCAGAGCGTAACCTTCAAAACAGGGAGGAGGCCCGGGTGCGATACCACAATTTCATGCTTGTGACACACCAAAATGTTATTCTCAGATATTTCCTTTTATTTAAATGAAAGATTCCAAACCAGAATTATGCCTATTTTTTTAATACCATTGTTACCTGGGGTGTATTTATTCCACAAGTTTAGTTTACTGATCTGCTACAACACTGTAATGTACTGCCTGTAATTATTAGCTAAGTGAAATTTTACATTAAAAATGTGTTTCCCTAAGATACTAGCTATTTAAAAACCGGTCTATGCTATGAATTCTCCTAACTCAAGAAATTCCAGGTTACCAGAGTTATCTTTGTATTACAGAATTAACCTGTACTATCTTAAAATCCCCTAGCCTGCCATTGAAAGTACACAGAAGGCCAACATTTAGAATTTTTGAATCTGCTAGTGTTGATCATACTGCTATTAACCATTCTTGGATATAGCCATTGGGTTTTTCAAGGAGGAAAAAATATATAACTTCCTTGGACAGGATGGTCCTTTATTATGACGTAATGTTTTCACTTAGAAAACTTTAGATGGACAAATTCCTGAAAACAGGTTATTCCTTTAGAGTTGGATTAAGTTAGAGTTTTAAAGAGTTGGGTTAAGGCTAATGGGATTAAGATAAACTCTTGGGGGAGATTATTGCTGCCAAGCAGGTTTGGCAGCTAACTTCTCACAGCTCAGCACCAGCACTGGAGGATGCCGAGATTCTGGCATCATTTTGAGTCTCCTGTTAATTGTGACTCTAGAGAGCAGGAAGAGTTTTAATTCCCATGTAAAAGAGTTTATATCTTGCTATTTTTGAAGTAATAGATTTTAGCAAAGAGTATTCTAATTTAAACATTTTATTAAATAATTTAGATGTATGACCTGCCATATTCAGTAAGAACTGAGATTGGAATATTTAATGGTAAGGAAAAGGCACCTGATTGGCCAATGCATTTTTGCTACTTGATGATCATATTTGTGCACTCATGCCTGTTACTAACCGGCCACCCTAACCCTGCCTGCTTGCATCCCTACTAATAGTGCATGCACTGAAGGAGGACTGGCTTTGTTGATGCTTGCTGCAATCATTCGGAATACTAAGTGTGTACCCAGATGTGGAACAGGTGGTCACAAGGCTGGCCTTGTTACTTCTTTAATTTCCATTCTTTTCCATATTAGGCAAGCTTGAGGTATAGTAGAAAGAACACACATTATGGAGTCAGACCAGACTGAGTTAGAATTTCAGCTCTTGGTATAACATAGGCTAGGCACAACCTGGCTGATCTGTAAAGTGGTGACATCTGTCTAAATTGTTGAAGATCAAATAGAGAAAGTCCAAGGTTATTCTGTTAGCCAATTACAGTTCTTAATATACAGTGGATCTAAATGAAGGCTAGCTATTTCTCTCCTCTTTTTTTTTTTTTTTTTTTTTTTTTTTTTTGAGATGGAGTCTTGCTGTGTCACCCAGGCTGGAGTGCAATGGCGCAGTCTTGGCTCACTGCAAGCTCTGCCTGCCAGGTTCAAGCGATTCTCCTGCCTCAGCCTCCTGAGTACGTGGGATTATAGGCACCTGCCACCACATCTGGCTATTTTTTTTTATTTTTAGTAGAGACGGGGCTTCACCGTGTTGGCCAGGCTGGTCTTTTTTTTTTTTTTTTTTTGAGATGGAGTCTTGCTCTGTCGCCCAGGCTGGAGTGCAGTGACGCGATCTTGGCTCACTGCAAGCTCCGCCTCCTGGGTTCACGCCATTCTCCTACCTCAGCCTCCTGAGTAGCTGGGATTACAGGCGCCCGCCACCACTCCCGGCTAATTTTTTGTATTTTTAGTAGAGACGGGGTTTCACCGTGTTAGCCGAGATGGTCTCGATCTCCTGACCTTGTGATCCGCCTGCCTTGGCCTCCCAAAGTGCTGGGATTACAGGCGTGAGCCATCGTGCCCTGGCCAGGCTGGTCTTGAACTCCTGACCTTAGGTGATCTGGCCGCTTCGACCTCCCAAAGTGCTGGGATCATAGGCATGAGCCATTGTGCCTGGCCTGCTATTTATCATTTTTATCTAGTAGAAAAAAATACTTTTAATCAGATTTCTATGTTAGATTCACATGTCAGGGTTTTAAAAACTCATACGCCCGGACCTGGCCTTCTAGGACCCAAACACAGGAGACCGGGGGTGGAACCCAGGTATCCATATTTTGATTCTGATGCACCACTTGGTTTTTTGAATCTCACTTCTTTCGTGGGTTAAAAAGACAATGCTCTGCAGAAGGAGATAACAAATACATTCATATAATTTAGTGAGCCTGAGACTGTCTGTGAGGCGTTAGTCCACTGTACCACAGATAGACCAAATCACTCACATAGTAGCCATAAGCCTGGACACTTTGCTGGCTAATTTCATAGTGTTTGCTTTTTAAACTCTCACCCTCCTTATGTCATGGAAGTAATGCCTTTTTAAAAATAAGCATGAGCTGGGGCACGGTGGCTCATGCCTGTAATCCCAGCACTTTGGGAGGCTGAGGCGGGTGGATCATTTGAGGTCAGGAGTTCAAGACCAGCCTGGCCAACATGGGGAAGCCCCATCTCTACTGAAAATACAAAAAGTTAGCTGGGTGTCGTGATGGGTGCCTATAATCCCAGCTACTTGGGAGGCCAAGGCAGGAGAACTGCTTTAACCCAGGAGGTGGAGGTCGCGGTGAGCTGAGATTGTGCCACTACACTCCAGCCTGGGTGACAGAGTGAGACTGTCTCAAATAAATAAAAATAAGCATGGATATTAAAACTCTTGAGAAATGGAAATAATAAGAAATCAACTCTAGCTATACAATTGAAAAAGTCTGCCATTTATGTTCTACTTTTTTTCTTTTCTCTCCTCTTCTCTTCTCTTCTCTTCTCTTCTCTTCTCTTCTCTTCTCTTCTTTTCTCTTCTCTTTTCAGACGGAGTCTCGCTCTGTTCCCCAGGCTGGAGTGCAGTGGCGCAATCTTGGCTCACTGCAAGCTCCGCCTCCCGGGTTCACGCCATTCTTCTGCCTCAGCCTCCCAAGTAGCTGGGACTACAGGCACCCGCCACCGTGCCCAGCTAATTTTTTGTATTTTTAGTAGAGACAGGGTTTCACCATGTTAGCCAAGATGGTCTCGATCTCCTGACCTCGTGATCCACCCACCTCGGCCTCCCAAAGTGCTGGGATTACAGGCGTGAGCCACCACACCCGCCCCTTTTTTTCTTTTAGTTTTTCTAAAAGGCAAGGAGGTGCATGAGCATAATTATTTGACATAGACAGATTTGGATCCTTTTGTTTTACTTTACATCATATGCCCGTTCTCATGTGATAATGTAATTTTTAGAGCCATGTTTTTCAGTGACTACATAATGTTTCATCAACCAGATGTATTATTACTCCTAGTTGGATATTTAAGTGGCTTCTGTTTCTACTTGCAGTTTATTTTTAATAAGTAGATAATCAGAACTGTGTCAAGATAACATCCAGTGAGACTTGAACAGAATCACTCCTGAATAGTTGACTCAAAGTCTCTCATAGCCCTAGAAAACTGACGAGAAATCATCAGTTCCTGATAAAATTACACAATTCTACTTCGACCAAAGAGGATCAAAGCCAGATTGGTTGGACTGTCATTCTTCTGTTTATTTATTTTATGTATTTTTTGAGACAGAGTCTTACTCTGTCGCCCAGGCTGGAGTGCAGTGGTGCAATCTTGGCACACTGCAACCCCTGCCTCCCTGGTTTAAGCAGTTCTCTTGCCTCAGCCGCCCAAGTAGCTGGGATTATAGGCAGGTGTGGCAACACCCGACTGATTTTTGTATTTTTAGTAGAGACGGGGTTTCGCCATATTGGCCAGGCTGGTCTCGAACTCATGGCTTCAAGTGATCCACTCACTTCTGCCTCCCAAAGTGCTGGGATTACAGGCATGAGCCACCGTGCCTGGCCCCATCATTCTTAATCACCCTTTTTCCCTCTTTCCCAAAAGAGTTGTGTATATCTTTGGGTGAGGATCCTGAAAGTGAAGACATTATCTGAGGAAATAATGGTTTGGGTCTTAAACACTCTGGTTAGAGCTAAGTTTATATGACAGGTATTACATTGTAAAAAGGAGGAAAAGGTTATTTTAAAAAGACACCTGTTAGAACCTGCTTTTTTTTTTTTTTTTGAGATGGAGTCTCACCCTGTCGCTCAGACTGGAATGCAGTGGTGCGATCTCAGCTCACTGTGACCTCCACCTCCCAGGTTCAAGCGATTCTCCTGCCTCAGCCTCCTGAGTAGCTGGAATTACAGGCACTCACTACCATGCTTGGCTAATTTTTGTATTTTTAGCAGAGACGGTGTTTCACCATGTTGGCCAGGCTGGTCTTGAACTCCTGACCTCAGATGATCTGCCTGTCTCGGCCTCCCAAAGTGCTGGGATTACAGGCATGAGCCACCGTACCCAGCCAGAACCTGCTTTCTAAAAGCACCCTAAACCTCTTTGGTTGCGAATTTATATATTCTTTGCCTTCCAAGGGCTGGTCTTTGAGGATATTGCTTGGAATTAAGTTCATACAGTAGACATTTTATTTAAAACAAAAACAAAACAGAAAAGAGACCTCCAATAAAAGTTTTCTTTTTTGTCTGGTTTTTTGCTTTTTTTTTTATTTCAAAATATAATACTTGTCATATAAACTTAGCTCCAAGCAGTATGCTGAAAGACCAGCCCTTCTTGGAATGCAAATAATATATAAATTCATAGCCAGAGAAGTTTAGAGGTGTTTAAAGAAAACCAGGTTCTTACAGGTGTCTTTCTAAAATAACCTTTATCTCTTTTTTACAACAATCAACCAGAGTGTTTAAGACTCAAACCGTTCACTGGTGAAGGAAGGCATTCCCTGAGACCCTAGGTCTGAGAAGAGGGATGGGTGGTGGAGAGGGGGAGGGAGTTTATTCGCTCTGCAGTTGTGCCTGCACCACTTTACTTTCAAGGGCATATTTGGATCTGTTACTTGTCAAAGTGGCTATCAGAATCACCTTGGACTTCTTGAAGGGTGAGTTCACAACCAAAAGCACATATTCAAAATTGTTGAAGTAATAAGTAAATCTTCTAGAATCATACCCTTAGTGATAACATTCCACTTCTACCTCTTAAATATCCACTTCTGTTTCCTGGATAAGATACTCAGTTCAGGAAGGAACCTGGGTTACATTTGTCAGAGCCCCAAATCTGTGATGAACTGTATGAAGTTCTGTCTTTGGGCCGAGGCTGGTTACTGGAGGTCATCCTCTGTTTCTCTTTTTTTTTGTTGTTAAAAAATAAACAAAAAGAGACAGGGTCTTGCTCTGTTGCCCAGGCTAGAGTGCAGCAGTGTGATTATAGTCCACTGCAGCCTTGACCTCCTGGGCTCAAGTGAACCTCCCAAGTAGCTGGAAGGTGGAACTAGAGGCATGCGCCACCACACCTGGCTAATTTTTGTGTTTTTCTTATAGAGACGGAGTCTCATGTTGCCTGGGCTGGTCTCGAACTTCTGGGCTCACACCATCATCCTACTACGCCCAGCCTATTTTGTTTTTTTAAATACAATATCTTTTATATGAACTTAGCTCCAAGCATACGCTCAGAAACCAGCCCTTCTTGGAGTGCAGTTAATATATGAGTTCATAGCCAGAAAGATTTAGAGGTGTTTCAGACAAACCAGGTTCTTACAGGTGTCTTTCTGAAATAACCATTTTCTCCTGTTTACAACAAACCAGTGTTTAAGACTGAAACAATGGGCTGGGCGCGGTGGCTCACGCCTGTAATCCCAGCACTTTGGGAGGCCGAGGCGGGCGGATCACGAGGTCAGGAGATCGAGACCATCCTGGTTAACATGGTGAAACCCCGTCTCTACTAAAAATACAAAAAATTAGCCGGGTGCGGTGGCAGGTGCCTGTAGTCCCAGCTACTCGGGAGGCTGAGGCAGGAGAATGGCGTGAACCCAGGAGGCGGAGCTTGCAGTGAGCCGAGATCGCGCCACTGCACTCCAGCCTGGGTGACAGAGAGAGACTCCGTCTCAAAAAAAAAAAAAAAAAGACTGAAACAATGATATCAGATAATGTCTTTGAGGGCCCTCACCCAGGGATTTACAGACTCCTCTGGGGAGGAGGGAAAATGTAATGTGAAGAGCCAGAGTGCAACCAATCTGGCTTTGATCCTCTTTGGTCCACACTGGCTGTGTCACCTTGGGCAAGGAATAGAGCCTCTGAGTCTCCCTTTCTTATTTCTGCTGCCTTAGGATTAGTTAATGGGGGTTCAGTGAGACGACATGATAAAGTGTTGCTGTATAGTACAGTCTGTGGTGTAAGTAAGTGCTCTATAGTAATGTCAGCTACCGAGGCTGGGTGTGGTGGCTCATGCTGGTAATCCCAGCACTTTGGGGAGCCGAGGTGGGAGGATTGCTTGAGGCCAGGAGTTCAAGACCAGCCCAGTCAACATGGTGAAACCCTGTCTCTACCAAAAATAAAAAAAAATTAGCCAGGCATGGTGGTGTATGCTTGTAGTCCTAGCTACTCGGGAGGCTGAGGTGGGAGGATCGCTTGAGCCTAGGAGGTGGAGGCTGCAGTGAGCTGAGATTGCACGACGGCACTCCAGCCTGGGCAAAAGAGCGAGACCCTATCTCAAAAAAAAAAAATTTTTTTTTTAATGTTAGCTACTGTGATGAAGTCTCTTTCTGAAAACTAGTTCTGTACAGGTTGCCGTAATTCTTTCTCCTTTTTGTGTGTAAACAAAGTCATCGTTTCTTTCAGGGACTGATTCATGTAGGAATAGAGAGGGGCTGGGGAAGCCAGATGGGGCAGGTGGGCAGCAGAGTAAGGGATTTCCTTTACACCCCAAAACACCTTTTTTCCCCTTGAATAAATAATGTGCGTGGATCATAAATAGAAAAGTTCAGAGAGGTACAAATCTAAAAATTATGTATATGTGATGTATAAGAAAAAAAGAGCAGCTGTGGAAGGGCTTGGTGGCTGACAGACGTTAGCTCGCATGTAAATACAGATATTAACAAGTAGAAATCTCATCCATATACACAGTGCCTTTGCATCATGCATTCCCCACCAAGTCATGTCGGTTCCATAGTTTCTGGTAAACTCTGGGCCGAGAAGAGACACGGGCTGGTAGCCCCTTCTGTTTTTGCGGGCCAAGATAATGGGGAAAGGATTGCATTTGCAGTGATTTTCTTATACGTCGTCTTCAAGTCACAGCTACTTCTTTGCCTGAGGATGTAAGAACGGAGGATTGGAAAGATGGTTGCTCTAGATGACTCTTTATGCATCCATCCAAGCATCCAAGTGTGCAGCTACAAAATTTATTGAACATCTGCTATTTGCCGGTCACTGTTTTAGGTACTGAGGATACATTGTGAACAAGACAGACACAGTCCCTGCCTTCGTTGACTTCTGTTCTGCTTAGGACAAATCCAAGGCAGCCCCTATTCTGTGCATATAGACCACCTTTGACTGCACCATAGGCTGGTGCAATTCTGCACGGTGTCGTTGGTTTTATAGTTATCACAAGGCCTGAATTGTCTGAAATGACATTCAGCACCTGAACTCTTTGACACCTTGGCACCTCCATAAATCTAGAAATTTCTCTGAGTCATGGTGCATAGGAAACCCTGAGGGACAACCCAGGAGTAAGTGTGAGAAAAAGGATGTCCCAGGGAGTGAATAGATCTCATAGCTCAGAACTGTAGGGACAGGAAGGTGGAAGGGGTGGGAGCTGGAACAAGTCTCCAAGCAGTGAGCTTCCCCAAAGTGCACCAGCGTTTTCAAGCTGTGCCTGCGTAGACGGGAGCAGGTTGAACAGAAATATGGTCAAAACTAGCTCCCGCCAGGATGTCATTTTGCACCACAGCAAGTGGGGGAAAGCAGCTCTCAAGCCTAACTGTGAAACGCCCCCGCAAACCACCTCCTCCTCCCACTCCCTCACTGCTGCCTGCCATGGCTACCTCTAACCCAGCAAAGCAAAACTACAAAACATCTCTCTTCTGTCTTACCCCAGCCCTAAAATACCTAATGAGGCTCTCATAATTTGCCAGAACCCACATCTACTAGAGAAGCCAGCCCTTTTGTCTTAACTTAGGATCCCCTTGGTTCGCCTACTTGACCGTGGGCTTCACTGAGGCTGTGCCTGTCTTGTTCACTGTTGCGTCCTCAGCAGGTAGAATGGTGCCTGGCACCCGGGAGGTGCTCAGTAAATATTTGTTCATGCATAAATGAATCTGAGACCCACTGGCCTCTGGGAAGAGCATAGGAGAGGGGGACAACAGCAAGACATGAAAATGGCATTCGAGGTGTATTAGACAGAGAAGGGAACGTTAATGTTTGCAGGAGACTTGGTCTGCCTCAGTGATGTCAGTCAGCAGTGATTGTGATTCCCCAGGGGCCACTCGGCAGCATCTGGAGACAGTTTAAACTTCCCCAGTGATCTGTGATGTACAGGAGACATTTTTGGTTGTCACACTGGGGGAGGAGGCTGCATGTCACTGGCATCTGTTGGGTGACACCTACAATGCACAGGACAACCACAACAAATAATTAAGGCCCAAATGTTGCTGATGCTGAGGGTGAGGTCCTAGTGTTAGTAACAGGAGGAAAACCCAGCAGTCTCGAGGAGAGACCTCTTCCCAGGGCAGCCCAGGGGCCATCAGGAGGGTTCATCTCATGCATTAGAGGCCTTGGGAAGAATGAGGCTTCCTTTCCTCCATCAAAGCAAGCAAGTCCTTTAAAAGCTGCATCTCCAAGGGCTGCTCCGGGCTCATAGCAAGCAACATCAGAGCCCAGAGGCGAGGCTGTGCCACTCAGCTGCCCTCTGGGGTCACAAAGGCTTCACTTAGCTTCTAAGAGCTGATGAAGCCTCTCGCAAGGGACCCTGTGTGCATGGGCTGACCCTGAAACTTCCCAGCCTCTCCTTCTCAGAGCACCCTCAGGTGGCCTCTCGGGGGTTACCCCTCATTGATACCATGTCTCCTCGTGTTTTTGTCCAGACTCCAATTCCAGGGTTTCAGAACCACATCGCAGCATCTTTCCTGAAATGCACTCAGACTCAGCCAGCAAAGACGTGCCTGGCCGCATCCTGCTGGATATAGACAATGATACCGAGAGCACTGCCCTGTGAAGAAAGCCCTCTCCCAGCCCTCCACCCTTTCCACCCTGGTGAGTGGAGCAGGGGCAGGCGAACCTCTTCCTTTGCAGACCAAACAGTGAAAAGCTTTCAGTGGAGGACAAAGGAGGGCCTCACTGTGCGGGACCTGCCTTCTGCACGGCCCAAGGAGAACCACTAAAGCTGAATGACCTGTCTTGAAGAAGTTGGCTTTCTTTACATGGGAAGGAAATCATGCCAAAAAAATCCAAAACAAAGAAATACCTGGAGTGGAGAGAGTATTCCTGCTGAAATGCGCATAGGAAGCTTTTGTCCCTGCTGTTAATGCAGGCAGCACCTACAGCAACTTGGAATGAGTAAGAAGCAGTGCGTTAACTATCTATTTAATAAAATGCGCTCATTATGCAAGTCGCCTACTCTCTGCTACCTGGACATTCATTCTTATGTATTAGGAGGGAGGCTGCTCTCCTTCAGACTTGCTGCAGAATCATTTTGTATCATGTATGGTCTGTGTCTCCCCAGTCCCCTCAGAACCATGCCCATGGATGGTGACTGCTGGCTCTGTCACCTTGTCAAACTGGATGTGACCCATGCCGCCTTGTTGGATTGTCGGAATGTAGACAGAAATATACTGTTCTTTTTTTTTTTTAAACAATGTAATTGCTACTTGATAAGGACCGAACATTATTCTAGTTTCATGTTTAATTTGAATTAAATATATTCTGTGGTTTATATGAAAACTTCATAATTCTTGGAGACAGATTGTGGAATGTGTGTGTGTGTGCGCATGAGTGTGTGTGTGTTGCCGCTCAACCAGATAGAATTGTGGCTGGGACATCTTGGGGGAGAGGGTCTAATTGTAGCTGTAGGAGTTTGAAGAAACAGAGAGCAAGGTTGCAGCAGTGAAAAAGGCCACCAGGTGCCCCAGAGATCTCCTAGCCTGGCCATCCTCAGTGCAGGTTCTGGTCAAGGCTGCACCCTTGGTCCTCCCAGTGCTGGCATCCCTTTCTTTCCATCTAGAGATACTCAGACTCCCGGGGGCAGCTCACAGGAGCTCAGCCCCACCGGGTTGGTGCATTCGTCAGCAGTTGTGAATTGCCATAGAGAGCCCTTTTTCCAATGGCTGGTGCTTTCATGCCCTATCCAAGGCGTGAAAATTATCCCATCTTTCCCAGGATTGAAATACTAGGAAAGAGCCGATGGGGAATTGGAGCAAAGCGAGACTGAGGCTCTGGATGGCTGGTCTCACGATAGCATGACCCCTGTGGCCCAGATAAGGCCGTTTTCTCTTGGGAACAGAGTGGGACATGCTGCCAGAGTTGGCTGCCCTGAGCCTTCTATTGATCGAGTTTGCTAGGTGTGTCAGTGTCTAAGTCACTGCTTAGAAGACACTGGGCCTCTTTCCACTACGAACTGACTTAAGCCTGATTTAAAAAGGGGAATCACAGTTTCCTTTTGTTTTTTTGAAACAGATCTCACTCCGTGGCCCAGGCTGGAGTGCAGTGGCACAATCATAACTCACTGCAGCCTCCAAACTCCTAGGCTCAAATGATCCTCCCAACTCAGCCTCCCGAGTAGCTGAGACTACAGGTGCATGGCAATACACGCAACTAATTTTTAAATATTTTTTTTTTCTAGAGACAGAGATCTTTCTGTGTTGCCCAGGCTGGTCTTACAATTCTGGCTTCAAGCCATCCTCCTACTTCAGCCTCCGAAAGTGCTGGGATTACAGGCATGAGCCACCATGCCCAGCCCACATTTTCATCTTTACTCAGTTTCCTATGCCCTCAAAGTACTCCCTATACTTATTAATTACCTTGAAAATTTGCTCCCATATCTTGAATTTTCATCGGCTTAAGGCTCACTCTTCCCCTGTGCCACCTGTGTATTGTTAATTTTCTATACCCTCCTTTAGCCACAGAACAAACCCTGCAGAGAAAGAAGCCTCCGTGTAGGCTGATGCTCCATGTTGAGCACCTTCTCCAGGAGCCTGGCTGTCCACGGTCAGGTGTCTCCGTGGAGCCTCGGAGATGCTCCCATGGTGATGCCTGAGCTTGTCCTCCAGAGGAAGCAGGGATGTGGGCGCTTGTCAAGGAGATGCTGTTGGCACCTGGGGACGAGCAACATCCATGCTGACACCCTGCCCAGAATGTAGCATGTGTTCATCATTGCTGATTCTGAAATACAGCAAACCATACCTCAGTATTTTAAGAGCCTCATTCAGTTTTTACTCTCCTGTTGTTTGCAGCAATCTTCCTACCCTGACAGCCGCAAACTTCAAAACAATGAAGGTCATTTGACTCTGTGTATGTGTCAAAGGTAAAGACCACACTTTGGGAGGCCAAGGTGGGCAGATCACTTGATGTCAGGAGTTCGAGACCAGCCTGGTCAACATGGTGAAACCCCATCTCTACTAAAGATACAAAAAATTAACTTGGCATTGTGGTGGGCGCCAGTAATCCCAGCTACTTAGGAGGCTGAGACAGGAGAATCACTTGAACCTGGGCGACAGAGACTACAGTGAGCCCAGATCAAGCCAGTGCACTCCAGCCTGGGCAACAAAGTGAGACTGTCTCAAAAAAAAAAAAAAAGGACCAAACAACTGTCTGGAGCAGGATACGTGGCTCAGCATCCCACCGGCAGGGCCAGGAGAGGCACCTGGATCCTCTGGATCCTCTTTCTTTCCCATTCCTGTGGCCTGGGATTCCTTCTGCTGGAGGCGTCGTACTGTGTTGGCACTGCACATTAGGTACACCATTTCCAGCCTGCCCACCGTTAGAGAGGCAGAGAATCTGAATCCACAGTGGCCATTTCTGGCCATCCAGAAGGACACTGGCCACCTGCCCTTCAGATTGTTTCCTTCCCTTCTCTACACAGTAGTTTCTCATAGAATGTTCTAGGCCCTTGCACTCAGACTTCGTGTCCCTGCTCCCCCACCTGCACCAAACCTCCCTGGTCAGGCACCGGTTCCTCTCACTACCCCCTGCGGTTTAGCACTCACTTAGCATTCTGGAAGGAGCTTGCCCTGCACCCAGCACTGGAGACTGCAGAGGCTCAGAGTAGACCCCTGGCTGCCTTGGTTTTGCCGAGTTCCACCCTGTGGTCATTCCAAGAGTTCAGATGCGCTGGGTGCGGTGGCTCATGCCTGTAATCCCAGCACTTTGGGAGGTCGAGGTGGGTGGATCACAGGGTCAGGAGTTTGAGACCAGCCTAGCCAACATGGCAAAACCCCATCTCTTCTAAAGAAAAAATTATATATGTGTGTGTGTGTGTGTGTGTGTGTGTATACATACACACACACACACAAAATTAGCCAGGTGCAGCAGCTCATGCCTGTAATCCCAGGACTTTGGGAAACTGAGGTGGGTGGATCACTTGAGGTCAGGAGTTTGAGACCAGCCTGGTCAACATGGTGAAACCCCACTTCTACTAAAAAAAAAAAAAAAAAAAAAAAATTAGCCTTGTGTGGTGACACATGCCTGTAGTCCCAGCCACTTGGGAGGCAGAGGTTGCAATGAGCCAAGATCATCTACTGAACTCCAGCCTGGGTGACACAGCGAGACTCTGTCTCCAAAAAAAAAAAAAAATTCAGATGCCATTGGAGTGACCCCATCCCTGGACCATTGTGATGGCCCTGGTTCTCTGGGAGCTCCGTGGATTGACCCCCGTTCCTCTGTTGGGGCTGCAGTTCTCAGTGCTCTCCCAAGCCCAGTGAGTCCCACAAGTGCTCCTGTTCGAAGGTCTTAAGACAAACCCTCCTGGTTTCTCCCTGAGGTCTCCTCCCACCATTTTCCCACCATATTCCAGTGCCTCTGGCCTCTGGCCTCTGGCCTCTGGGACCCACAGTCTCAGGGTTTTGCATCAGATTGGGTAGCAAGCACCTCACTCATAGGGATGCTTCTCAGCCAAGTGCTTGCACTTTCCTTGTATCTCATCGGTGGAGCTAGAGAGGAGATGTGCTGGTGCAGGGAAGCCACAGGCTGTGGTGCAGCCAAAAGACAAGTGACCAAGACCACTAGAGCTGCCAGCTAAGGAAGGGGAGCAAGTCAAGGACCCCCTTAGTTTCCCTCCTGCCCACAGCAGGCTGCACACGTGGCCATCCCCACCCTGTCCCACATGGGTTCGCACAGGCGTGGGCCCTGAGTCTCTTCCCCAGCAGGCAGGACCCCTGTCTCCTGCCACCACCATGGATTCTGTGGAGTAGAGAAAACCTGCCTGCAGAGGGAGAAGTCAGCAGATATGTGGAGAGGCAGAGACAAAAGATAAGAGGGAGAGAGTGCAGGGCTTGGTTTTTAAAACCACTCCCCCAGCTCCCGGTTTGTGTCCCTGAAGCCATTCTGCGTTTCTTACCTTTGTATGCTCACAATAAAGTGCTTGATTGTTTTTGGCACAAACGTTCCTCTTTGGGTTTGTTTCTCTTACTGGCAACCAAATACTTCTACTTGATACCCTCCAAAGGAGGTACATGGCTGTGTAGACCCCACACAGCTGTGCAGGCAACTGTCCTCCTCCCATACCCTCTCCAGCCAACCCCTCCTTTACATCCGCACATGCATTCACACACCATGCCCCTCATGTCAGTTATCCAGTGCAGCATGACAGATGACCACATACTTAGCAGCTTACAACAACACATGTTCATTTTCTCATAGCTCCTGTGGGTCAGGAGTCCAGGCACAGTTCCTCTGGGTCCTCTGTCCAGGATCTTCATCTGCTGCAGTCAAGGCAGCAGCCAGGGCTGGGGTCTCATCTCGAGGCTGGCCTGGGGAAGGATCCACTTCCCAGGAAGTAGGGATGACTGCGGGTCACCTTAGGGTCTATCCTTCACACACGAAACATCATCACAAATGACATGTGGGGAGGGGATATTTGATACAAGGAAGAACCTCCCCCAACCTAACAAAAAACATCAGGGTTCTGTTTTCATTCTTTCTACTTGTATTTGAATTTGGGGTTTTTTGTTGTCATTCTATTTGTTTAAGATGGAATCTTGCTCTCTCGCCCAGGCTGGAGTGCAGTGACATGATCTCGGCTCACTGCTACCCCCGCCTCCCAGGTTCAAGCCGTTCTCCTGCCTCAGCTTCCCAAGTAGCTGGGACTACAGGCACCCACCACCATGCCAGGCTAATTTTTGTACTTTTAGTAGAGATGAGGTTTTGATATGTTGGCCAGGCTGGTCTTAAACTCCTGACCTCAGGTGATCCACTCACCTCAGCCTACTAAAGTGCTGGGATTACAGATGTGAGCCACTGCACCTGGCATGAATTCAGTTTCTATGCATATCTGTAAATTGTATTTGCACTGCACTGGTTTTTTAAATTGATAAAAGTTATGGTATATGACATGTTTTTGTATATGTATACGTTGCAGAATGGTTAAATCAAGCTAATTAACATATCTGTCACCTCCATTATCATTTATTTTTTGTGGTGAGAACATTTAAAATCTCTCGGCTGGGCACAGCGGCTCACACCTGTAATCCCAGCACTTTGGGAGGCCAAGGTAGGTGGATCACATGAACCCAGGAATTGGAGACCAGCCTGGGCAATATGGCAAAATGCCCTCTCCACAAAATACAACAACAAAAATTGCCAGGCATGGTGGTGCATACTTGTAGTCCCAGCTACCCAGGAGGCTGAGGTGGGAGGATCACCTGAGCCTGGGACTTCGAGAATGCATTGAGCCATGATCGCACCCTGTGTTCCAGCCTGGGCAAAAGAGTGAGATACTGTCTCAAAAAAAAAAAAAAAAAAAAAAAAAAAAAATGGAATGCAAAGGATTGCAGAGTTCATCCTGAGAGTGGGAAGGTCTCTGAGTCTCTGAAGGATTCCAAGCAGAGGATTGGCTTGATCTGAGTTGCTCACCCTGCCAGTGGCTGGAGAATGGGAAAGACTGGACGTGAGAAGGCCAGTCAGGTGTCCGGGCAGAGATGGGGGTGGCCTGAGCTATCATAGTGACAGCTCAGTGTGTCCCCGCTGAAACACACCGTTGACCCCAGCCAGAGGCAACAGAGGTCTTGGTGTGAGGGGCAGGCTTGGGCAGGCAGCTCAGGACTGTAGTGGAAGCCTCCCATGCTGCCCACTCCTCTGCTTTGGGCCTTGGAGGCAGAAGCTCAGCCTCCCTGGTGAAGACTCCTTCTTGAGCCCACTTGCTCCAGAACCATCCCAAGCTCCTGCCTGGAGCCATGTTAGCAGCCAGTTCCCCACCCATACCCCTTCCAGGAGGGCTGGGGGTGCCCTTTGTCCAACCTACCACTGCTATTTGGATTCGTGTAGAGAGCTAGGCCTATGAGCAGAGCTGAGGCTGGGCCAATACATTTGCCTGTGCACCAGGCCAGTCCCAGCTGTTGGCATCAAATAGGAACCAGAAAGACATCACTGGAGGATGAGGGCAGGCAGCTCCTCAGCCCCAGGGGGTCCTGTTTGTTTTCCTCTCATCTGGAAATTGGGGTCCCTCAAGAGACTCCTCTGCTTTCCAGCTCTGTTGGGCCAGGAAAGGGTTCTAGTCCACCCCACCACCCCACCTTATCCCAGGCCTGGATGGTTCATGGCCCTGAGCTACTCCAGAGATGGTCTCAGGGCTCACTCCGTTGGCCCTGTCCTACTCTTAGCTCTGCACGTGGCAAACACAGCCCTCATGGCTCATTCCATCAGACTTCAACGGGCCCAAAGCGGGGAAGCTGAGGAGGCTGGCTCTACCCAGAACAGGAGGCCGCTGCTCTGCAGGTCAAAGCCTTACTGGCTTTTGGTGGGGAGGTTCATTGAATGCACATCCACCTGGCTGCTGCTTTTTAGGGAAGCATCATCATGGGGAATTAAGCAAAGAAACACAGTCTAAGGCTGGGTGCGTGGCTCATACCTGTAACTTCAGCAGTTTGGGAGGCCAAGGCAGGAGGATTGCTTGAGCCCAGGAGGTTAAGACCAGCTCAGGCAACATAGGAGAGACCTGCCCCCCATGTCTCTGCAAAGAAATTTTAAAAATTAGCCAGGCATGGTGGTGCATGTCTGTAGTCCCAGCTACTCAGGAGGCTGAGATGGGAGGATCACATGAGCCCAGGAAGTCAAGACTGCAGTGAGCTGTCAGGGCGCCACTACACTCCAGCCTGGGTGACAGAGTGAGACCCTGTCTCAAAAACAAGAGTCTAAGCCAGAACTTGAGAAGTGCACACAATTCCCTGATTTCTTACAGCACAAGATTTCAGAGTACCAACTCGGGTCTATTTCCAAGAAATATCTAGGAGGAAGTATCACAGTGAGAAAACTCTTGGGGACCTTCACCCAAAGCCAGCCACAGTGGAAGGCAAGAGATAGAATGCAGGTCCCATTCTTTGCACTGTGAATGTGAGCTGGGCAAGTTCAAATGCTGAATACCCAGCCCCAGAGATGTGGCTGCTGTCAGCCTGGGAGGTCCTGTGAGTCCCTTTGCTTCTTTATCCCTTTGAATTTGGGTATTGATGTTACACAACGGATAAGAAGAATGAATAACTAGTCTTTTGCGAAAGGAAGTTTTTTACATGTCTCTCCTCTTTCCATCTTCTAACCTTCATTATTTTCAAGAAGAAAAGAGGCTGGGCATGGTGGCTCATGCCTGTAATCCTAGTACCTTGGGAGGCTGAGGTAGCGGGATCACTTGAGGCCAGGAGTTCAGGACCAGCCTGGGCAACATAGACCACATTTCTTAAAAAAAGAAAAAAATTAGCCAGGCATGGTAGTGTGTGCCTGTAGTCCTAGAAACTTGGGAGGCTGAGGAGGGAGGATCACTTGAGCCCAGGAGTTTGAGGTTGCAGTGAGCTATGACCATGCCACTGCACTCCAGCCTGGGTGACAGAGCGAGACACTGTCTCAGAAAAAAAAAAAAAGAAAAGAGCTAAGTGTCATGTTGAAAATGGTCTATAAACACTTGGAAGCCTTGTGGTAAACAAACAAAAGCTTTATTATTTTTTCTTTCATTAAAAAAATGGAGCATTGAAGAGAAACAGAGTTTGGACCCCTGGGTTCACCCCACACTAAGCAAAATAGCCCCAGATAAAGATGGCGCAGCTCACGCAGAAAATGAGGTTGACGTCCAGGAGGGTCTTCACCAAGGGGTTTTCTTCCAGGGAAACTATGACGGCTTCTGCTCTGGCCGGGAGCTCTTCCTTGCCCTTCCCCTGTATTCCGCAGAGCCACAGGATGGCCTTCACCACTTTGGACTGCTTCGGGGTCATGTCACCTAGAAAGAACCCAGCAAAGGAAGACCGTAGAGGTGGTCTGTGTCTCCCAGAGAGGCGAGATGGGGACACTCACCAGGTGTGTTCAAGTGCTGGGATTACAGGCGTGAACCACCATCCACCATGCCCAATTGAAATCTCCTTTTTTTTTTTTTTTTTTTTGAGACAGAGTCTCACTCTGTCACCCAGGCTTCGGCTCACTGCAACCTCCACCTCCCAGGTTCAAGCGATTCTCCTGCCTCAGCCTCCCAAGTAGCTGGGACTATAGGCATGCGCTACCATGCCTGGCTAATTTTTATATTTTTAGTAGAGACAGGGTTTCACCATGTTGGCTAGGCTGGTCTTGAACTCCTGATTTCAAGTGATCCACCCACCTCGGCCTCCCAAAGTGCTGGGATTACAGGCTTGAGCCATGGCGCCCGGCCGAAATCTCCCAGTTTTTAAATGTTAACTCACATTTTATTGAAACTGTAGGTGGGCTAAGCCAAAATATGTCTGCAAGCCGCCAGTTTAGAAGCACTAACTGAGAGAAGGCAAGTCGTGTTCCTGCCTACCCATGTGCAGAGAATAAGGATGAAATGAACCAACCGTGTCTACGTAGGCACTCATCAAGTATTTGTTTGCTGTTAGTGCCCGTAGGAAGCTTGTTGAAAGTTACTAAAAACTCCTTTCCCATGGCCAGAGTGTGGGGACAGATCAGACACTGGAGCCAGAGGATGCTAAAACTCCAAGTCTGCCCACTTTCCTGGCTTGTGATTTGATAGAAAAAAAAAAATCAATCCCATTAACACATACTGCTTCTTGCTGTAACTGAGGAGAGAGGCTACTCACAGCTGTGGGTTTTAGACATGTTTTCTTGAACCATCTCGAACTGGACGCTGCTGCTGCTGCTGGCCTCTGGCATCCCGTTCTGAGAGAAGGTATGAGACAAGGGAGCTGCTGGTGGCACTTGTTCCTTCTGGACCACGGGGTCATGACGAGTAAACCAGGTCAGGTGGCTGACCTAAGGAGCAGGGATGAATGATGAGATTTGTGGTGGAGGTGGGGCTGGGGTTTTCCATCCTTTTCTCACACTCCCCGCCCAACCCCACACTCAGCCTTTGTGTCTGCATCTGCTCCCAGCCCCACCCTGCCACCCCATCCTCCAACAAGCATCACGTCCCTGCGCTCTTCAACATCAGCACACAATTCCCCTGCTCGATTATTCCCACGTCTTTCTCCGATAAACCCCATCCTCCTGTTGCTGGGATGTGATTATCCCTCATTCTAATCCTCAGAGCTTAACCCTCACCCTAGAGTATTGCAGGACCCCAGAATTGGTCATTTCAGCTCATCCATTTCTCTGGCCACAGGGATTGAATTGGTTCACGGATAAGCATGTGTCCTGAGCTGACTCCATCAATGGGAATCTAGAAATTCTCTAGAAATTCTGGGACAGAAATATTTATGCTTATTTTTACCTTTTTTTTTTTTTTTAAGACAGGCTCTTGTTCTGTCACCCAGGTGGGAGTGCAGTGGCATGGTCATAGCTCACTGCAGCCTTAAACTTCTGGGCTGAAGCAATCCTCCTGCCTCAGCCTCCCTAGCAGCTGGGATTACAGGCATGAGCCATCACGCCCTGCTAATTTTTTCTTTTCTTTTTTTTTTTTTTTTTTTTTTTGTGAGACAGGGTCTTGCTCTGTCACCCAGGCTGGAGTGCAGTGGCATGGTCATAGCTCACTGCACTGCCAAACTCCTGGGCTCTGGCAATCCTCCCACCTCAGCCTCTCTAGTAACTGAGATTACAGGCACGAGCCATCATGCTCTGCTAATTTTTTCATTTTTTTAAGAGATGGGATCTCACTATATTGCCCAGGCTGGTCTCGAACTCCTGGCCTCAAGTGATCCTCCCACCTCAGCTTCCAGAAGTGCTGGGATTACAGGCATGAGCCGCTGCACCCCAGCCTTATGTTTACTTAAGGACAGTAAAAGAGGATGTATCTCTAGAAGGTACTGGGCTCCATATGGGACCTAAGAATTGAAGCAGAAGTGCAGATGGATTCTGATGACCTTTTCAGAGTCCTGAATCATCCAGCCCCTGAACCTCAACCCTGGACTTTTCAGCTTTTTGGACAATCAGTCTACTTCGCTTAAGTCAGTTTGAGTCAGTTTTCTGTCACTTCCAACAAAAAGTCTCAACGGATCTAGCCATCAGCCCAAATGTACCATCTCCTTGGAGGGCGGCTCTGTGAACCAGCTCACGGTGGAGACAGTGAGGAGGGTGACCGTGGACAGGATCATGGAGAAGTAGAGGTAGTGAATGCTCTTCACCAGGACTGGGCGCTCGTCTGGCTGGTCGCATCGAGGCTGCACGTAAATAAAGTCCAAGACCAGCCTAACCAAGCCCAGGAGCAGGCCCGAGATCAGGCCCCAGAAGGCACCCTGCAAAATCAGAGCAAGATCGTCTTAGAGACGCCAAGGGCTCTGGCCTCCAGGAACCTCAAGAAGCCATCCCCAGGACTTGTCTTTCTTGTGGTGGTCACTGCAAGCACGAGTCAGCAATTTGGAAAGGTTCTGCAATACTTAACCATTTATCTTTTTATAATGAATTGATTACTAATAGTTTACTAACTCCCTCTTAATTTAGCTTCCCTGTTCAATAACAAAAAATGCATCAAGACACTTTTGATGAGAACCTCTCATTGCTTTTTTTTGAGACAGAGTCTCACTCTGTCGCCCAGGCTGGAGTGCAGTGGCATGGTCTCAGCTCACTGCAACCTCTGCCTCCCAGGTTCCAGTGATTCTCCTGCCTCAGCATCTGAGTAGCTGGGATTACAGGCACCCACCACCACACCCGGCTAATTTTTGTATTTCGAGTAGAGATGGGCTTTCGCCATGTTGGCCAGGCTGGTCTCGAACTCCCGACCTCAAGTGATCCACCCACCTCGGCCTCCCAAAGTGCTGGGATTACAGGTGTGAGCCATCGCAGCAGCCCCCTCATTGCTTTTTTGCAAAGTTCAGATAAACACCCTCCCTGTATCTTCCACCGTGGAACTCACCCTCCCTCAACACCCAAGTCCAGCCTGTAGTCTCCCTCCAACACCCTCCGCTCCCATCCTATCCCAGTCCTCAAGGGGCAACACTTGGTTCTGGCATAGTAGGAGCCATCCAGAGCTACCTTTTCATTGGTCCTCTTCCAGAAACATCCCATGATGAAGACCACTGCCACAGGCGGCTGCAGGTAGGAGCTGATGGACTGGATGTAGATGAAGAGCTGGCCGCCCTGGCTGGCCTGGACCACAGGGATCCAGAGGATGGAGACCAGGACTAGCAGCAGCACAAACATCCTGGTGCCAGCAGCGAGAGGCACAAATTAGCATCATCTTCCCTGAACATTTACTCCTCTTTCTCTGTCTCTTTTTTTAATAGACAGGGTCTTGTTCTGTTGCCAAGGCTGGGGTGCAGTGGTGAGAGCATAGCTCACTGCAGCCTCCAACTCCTAGGCTCAAGTGATCCTCCTGCCTCAGCCTCCCGAATAGCTGGGATTACAGACACGTGCCAACACTCCCGGCTTATTTTATTTTATTATTTCAATTTTTTTTTTTTTTTTGAGACAGAGTCTCACTCTGTCACCCAGGCTGGAGTGCAGTGCGCCATCTTGGCTCACTGCAACCTCTGCTTCCTGGGTTCAAATGATTCTCCTGCCTCAGCCTCCTGAGTAGCTGGGATTACAGGCACACGCCACCACAGCTAATTTTTGTATTTTTAGTAGAGATGGGGTTTCACCATGTTGGCCAGCCTGGTCTTGAACACCTGACCTCAAGTGATCCACCGGCCTCGGCCTCCCAAAGTACTGTGATTATAGGTGTGAGCCATCTCGCCCAGCTGGGTTAAAATTATTTGCTCATTCTCCTCCTTCCCTAGTTCCATGAAGGCAAGAACTGAGCCCTTTCATGGTTATGTGCCCTGTGCCTGGTACACAGTAGGTGCTCGTTCAGCATCTCCTGAATGAATGAATGTCTTGCACCTGGAGTCCTAACGCTCTTCAGCCTGGATAAGTTGCTGGCTGGACCTGGACTTTGCCTCTGGGTGGGCTCAGCTTTCTCTTCCCCCTGCCCCAGCCCCACCCAGTGGGGACTTACCTGCCCACAATCATGAGCTCCTTCTCAGATGCCTGAGGCCGGAGGTGATTCCAGAGGTCCATGGTGAAGATGGTGCTGGCACTGTTAAAGATGGAGGTGAGGGAGGACATGAGAGCCGCCACCATCACAGCCATCATCAGCCCACGGAGCCCTGGGGGCAGAAGGGAGGTCATGGGCCTCGGTCCTTTTCTGCCAAAGCAGCTGATCCCAGTGGGCTCAACTGGAGGAGGCAGAACCTCAGGGAGGACGGCGGGGCAGAGCTTCCTGCAGGACTTAGCCTTTCTTGGGGAGCCCAGAGTCTGTTCCTCCCCCCAGCCCTCCCTTCTTGACCCTGCCTTGGATCAGAGCCCATCTGGTGATCTCCTTTCTGGGTGCTCCAGGGGACTTGATTCAGAGGTAAAGGGATATTACCTGTGGGCAGGAGTTCCAGCACGAGTTTGGGATACGCGATGTCAGAGCAGCCTGAGGGGTTGCTGCAGATCTTCTGGCAGATCTCTGGATCTGCACAAGCCACTTGATCTATGGAGGAAACACAGGCCCAGAGGTGAGCAGTCAGGCCCCCAGAGCCCCAGGCCCAGGCAACATGGGGCCAGACACAGGCTTGTCATATGGAAGTTTATAGCTCAATGAAATAAAAGAGAGTCCAGACTTCATAAGCTGTGACCTTGTTACTTAACGCTTTCTGAGACGAGTTGCCCTATTTGTAAAACTAGGATAATAACATGACTTTATAGGAAGTGCTGGAAAAACTTCAGCTATTGTTATCATAACCCAGATAAAGCTGGGACACCTAGTGGCCAGTCTTACAATAATGTCTTTGTGTTGTTGTTGTTGTTGTTGTTGTTTTTTGAGACGGAGCCTCCTGCTCTGTCGCCCAGGCTGGAGTGCAGTGGCACAATCTCAGCTCACTGCAACCTCTGCTTCCCAGGTTCAAGTGATTCTCCTGCCTCAGGCTCCCAAGAAGCTGGGATTACAGGCACCCACCACCATGCCCAGCTAATTTTTGTATTTTTAGTAGAGATGGGGTTTTGCCATGTTGGCCAGGCTGGTCTCAAACTCCTGACCTCAAGTGATCTGCCCATGATCATTAACTCACTGTTCAGTAACATCTGCTCACCTGTCCTGGTTAATGAATCATTTCCTATACGGAGTAGATTCTCTTGTCAGAATGCTTCACACCCTCTGATGCCTGAAATAAGACACCTGTAGCCCAGTTAAATCCAAACATAACACAAAACCTTCTTCTTCCACAAACCCAACATTAACTGAAGGTTTACTATGACTCAGGAGCTGCAGTAAGCTTTGTACATATACCTCATTTAATTTTCACAACTCTTTGGGGAAGATACTGTTATTATCCCTATTTCAAAGACAGATAAACTGAGGCCCAGAGGTTAAATAGTTTCTCCAGATTATATTGCTAGTAGGTATTACGGCCAGGAGGCAAACCCTTAGTTTATTTCAAAGCTCAGGTAGAGAAGATTGGCTTTGTAAATACTGCATTTCTAAACTCTGTGTGTGTGTGTCTGTGTGTGTGTGTGTGTTTGAGACAGGGTCTCGCTCTATTGCCCAGGCTGGAGTTCAGTGGTGCGATCTTGGCTCACTGCAACCCCAGCCTCCCAGGCTCCAGCCTCCTGAGTAGCTGGAATTACAGGCACGCACCATCACACCCAGCTAATTTCTTTTTCTTTTTTAAATTAATTAATTTTTAAATTTTAATTTTAATTTTTTCTTGAGATGGAGTCTCACTCTGTCCCCCAGACTGGAGTGCAGTGGCACAATCTCGGCTTATTGCAACTTCTGCTTCCAGGTTCAAGCGATTCTCCTGCCTAAGCCTCCCAGCCTATAGCTGGTATTGCAGGTGTGCCACCACACCCAGGTATTTTTTTTTTTTTTTTGTATTTTTAGTAGAGATGGGGTTTCATTATGTTGGCCAGGCTGGTCTTGAACCCCTGGCCTCAAGTGTTCCTCCCGCCTTGGCTTCCCAAAGTGCTGGGATTGTGTTTTGAGGGTTGTTTTGCTTCTCTCTTAATTTCCATATAGTTTATTTAAAAATATGTGCCATTTCTCATGGACGAAGCTGGAAACCGTCATTCCCAGCAAACTAACACAGGAACAGAAAACCAAACACCACATGCTCTCACTCATAAGTGGGAGGTGAACAATGAGAACACATGGACACAGGGAGGGGAATATCACACACTGGGGCCTACTGGGGGTTGGGGGGCTAGGGGAGGGAGAGCATTAGGACAAATACCTAATGCACGTGGAGCTTAAAACCTAGATGACGGCTTGATGAGTGCAGCAAACCACCATGGCACATGTATACCTATGTAACAAACCTGCACGTTCTGCACATTTATCCCAGAACTTAAAGTTTAATGAAAAAACAAAAAATTAAAATATGTGCCATTTCTCAGATGGACTTAGCGGAAGAGGGTTTTTTTCCAGGCTCACAAGAACTCAGGATCAGAAAATACTTTTAGGCAGCTGTGGACTCAGTTGAAGATTTAGGAGGGAGCTGGTGGAGCCATGGTGGAGACAGAAGTGCAAATAGGGAGGCCGAGTGCTTGGCCCTGAAACTGGCACTTTAAACCTGGCGTTCTCAGCCTTCTAGTGGACTTGTTAAAAAATAGGTGGCTGGCACAAACATATGAAAGAGTTTGAGACCAGCCTGACCAACATGGAGAAACCACATCTCTACTAAAAATATGAAATTAATGGGGGGTGGTGGCGCATGCCTGTAATCCCAGGAGGCTGAGGCAGGAGAATCGCTTGAACCCGGGAGGCGGAAGTTGCAGTGAGTGGAGATCGCACCATTGCACTCCAGCCTGGGCAACAGATGGTCCAGGTCTTGTTATTGATCTTCTGTATGTCAGTCCAGGTCTTCAGACATAATTTGCATGAGCAAGAGTCAAGTTTTGGAGTCAGCTACATTTGGGTTCAAATCCCGGCTCTTCTGGCACTAGCTCAGTAACTCCCAGAAAGTCACTTAGCTTAGGTGTGATCCTGGATTCCTTTTTTTTCCCCCTTAACCCTTACATCCAGTCCATTATTAATCTGGTTGGCTCTATGATGTATTTTCAAACCATTGCATGGGTCAACTGTTGCCTCCTCAGAAAGGATTTCCCGGGAAACCCTGTCAGAAGTAGCTCTGATCTGACATTCTTTTTGATATCTCCTTGTGCATCCTCCTCCTGGCATTTAGCACAGTCAAAAATTATTTATTTTTTTACTCTTTTTTGAGACACAGTCTCACTTTGTCACCCAGTCTGGAATGCAGTGGCTCAAACACAGCTCACTGCAGCCTCGACCTCCCAGGCTCAAGTGATTCTCCCACTTCAGCCTCCTGAGTAGGTGGGACTACTATATATATATATATATACATATATATATGTGTGTGTGTGTGTGTGTGTGTATTTTTTTCTAGAGATGGGGTCTTGCCATGTTGCCCAGGCTGGTCTCAAACTCCTGGGCTCAAGTGATCTTCCTGCCTTGGCCTCCCAAAGGGCTGGGATTACAGGCGCGAGCCACTGCACCTGGCCTTATTTATCTACTTATTTCTGTCTTTGTCCTCCACCACTAGGATGTAAGTCCCTCTACAGCAAGGATCCTGTAGTCTTGTTCACTTATGGGCCCCCAGAGTCTTCTAGAATAACACTTGGAAGATAATTGGCTCTCAAAATATTTGTTGAATTCATGGAATAATAAATAAATGAGTGAATGAATGATTTTTTTTTGAAACAAGGTCTCACTTTGTCACCCAGGCTGGAGTGCAGTGATCATGGCTCACTGCAGCCTCGACCTCCCGGGCTCAAGCAATCCTCCCACCTCAGCCTCCCAGGTAGCTGGGACTATAAGCACATGCCACCATGCCTGGCTAATTTTTGTATTTTTTGTAGATATGGGGTTTCATCACGTTGCCCACGCTGGTCTCAAACTGCTGAGCTCAAGCGATCTGCCTGCCTTGGCCTCCCAAAGTTCTGGGATTATAGGTGTGAGCCATCACGCCTGGCCAAATGAATTAATTTCTCTAAGCTTCAATTTCCTCATCTGTAAGATGAAAAGAATAATAGTACCTACCATATAAGGTTGTTTTGAGGATGAAATGGGGTAATATATGTATAAAATAATAATAGTAAACACTTGGATAGAGCTTACTGTGTGCCAGGAACTGCTTTAAGCCTTGTAAAATATTACCCCCATTTTACAAGTGAGGAAACAGAAGCAAAGAGACATTAAATGGCTTATGCAAGGTCAAACACCTCATAAGCGGCAGAGCAAAGATTCAGGCCTGGGCCTTCCAGATCAGAATCCATATTCATAACCACACTCCACTCTGAAACTCTTTTCATAGGGACTGGCCGTTAGCAAGTGCACAATGAATGTGGGTTGTTTGAAGCCATATCTTCAATTCTTCTCTCTTTTTTTTTTTTTTTAGAGATTCTTTTCTCTTTTTTTTTAGAGATAGGGTCTTGCTATGTTGTCCAGGCTAGAATGCAGTGGTGTAATAATAGTTCACTGCAGCCTCAACCTCCTGGGCTCAAGCAATTCTCCTGCCTCAGTTTCCCAAGTAGCTGGAACCACAGGTGGGCACCACCACACCTGGCTAAGTTTTAAAAATTGTTTTTGGTAGGGAGGGGGTCTGTTATTATTACCCAGGATGGTCTTGAACTCCTGGCCTCAAGAGATCCTCCTGCCTCTCAGCCTGCTAAAGTGCTGGGATTACAGGCATGAGCCACTGCGCCTGGCCTGAAGCCATTTCTGTGTTTCTATGTCAAGACTTGCTGAATAGCTGTATATTTTCCAAGTCACCGCAAAACCCAGATCCCAGTTCTTAACTCCCTCTGTATTTTCCCAAGGCTTTTGCCCTTTCCTGGAAGCAGGACTAGGGACTATTTGTGGGTTTCTCATCCCACCAGGGCTGGAGGAACACAAGGGTTCAAGGTCTAGCACCATGGACAGTGCCCCCATTTGCCTTCCCCATCTCTTTTCTCCTACTTCTTAAGGGTCCTAAATTATTTTGACTAAGCTTCTGAGCCAACTACAAACCACTTCATCCTACCCTTTCTTAGCTTCTGTGTAACATTATGTAGGATAAGGCATAGGGGGGAAACTTTCTGCTTTCCATCCCCTTTAGTTAATAACAGCCTTGGTGGGTACACTGGAAAGCTCACGGTTTCAGGGGAAAAGAGAGGAGCTTTCTTCTGTATAGATCACCAGTTTCTGACACCACAGTGTCTTCTGGTGACATCATCCCTCCTCAGTATCATTTATCCCCATGATATAAACCTATTCCCTTACCACATTAAGAAAAAAACTAAGGCAAATACTCTAGAGGCCTTGATATCTCATGAGATTTGTTAAGAAAAGAACACCCAGCTGGGCACAATGGCTCACATCGTAATCCCAGCACTTTGGGAGGCTGAGGTGGGTGATTGCTTGAGCCCAGGAGTTCAAGACTAGCCTGGGCAATATAGTGAGACCCCCATAGCTACAAAAATTACAAAAATTAGCTGGGCATGGTGGTGAGCACCTGTAGTCCCAGCTACTCAGGAGAATGATGTGGGAGAATTGCTTGAGCCTGGGAGCTCCAGGCTGCAGTGAGCTGTAATCATGCCACTGCACTCCAGCCTGGGTGACAGAGTGAGACCCATCTAAAAAAAAGAAAAAGTACCCCAGGCCAGGTGCGGTGGCTCATGCCTGTAATCCCAGCACTTTGGGAGGCCGAGGTGGGAGGATCACAAGGTCAAGAGATCGAGACCATCCTGGCCAACATGGTGAAACCCCATCTCTACTAAAAATACAAAAATTAGCCGGGCATGGTGATGCATGCCTGTAGTCTCAGCTACTTGGGAGGCTGAGGAATGAGAATCACTTGAACCCAAGAGGCAGAGGTTGCAGTGAGTCAAGATTGTGCCACTGCACTCCAGCCTGGCAAAAGAGTGAGACTCCGTCAAAAAAAAAAAAAAACCCAAAAAGGATTTCACTGGGCCAAAGTTATCCAACCCAACCACTGAGCTCAAACACTAAAGTAAGAGAGAAACTTTCACATGAGACTTCAGAGAACTGCTCTGGAACCACAAGACCTCAGCCTAGTTGGTTTCAAAAAAATATAGTTGAGGCAAGATCCCAGTTGAGTCTCCACTCAATTTGGCCTGGGATACCTATAGGACTTACCCATTGAACCAATGTTGAGAAACAGCATAGCATCACTAGATGCCTAGATAGAGATGCCTCAGTCTCATCACTATGAAAGGACTCTATGGCCAGGCATGGTGGCTCATGCCTGCAATCCCAGAATTTAGGGAGGTCAATGCAGGAGGGTCGCTTGAGGCCAGGAGTTTGAGATCAGCCTGGGTAACATAGTGAGACCCTGTCTTTACAAAAACTTTAAAAAAATAGCCAGGTGTGGTAGTGCATGCCTGTAGTCTCAGCTACTTGGGAGGCTGAGGCGAAAGGATCCCTTTAGCCCAGGAGTCTGAGGCTGTATTGAGCTATGATCATGTCACTGTACTCCAGCCTGGGTGACAAAGTGAGACCCTGTCTTTAAAAAAATGCAAAAAAGGCCAGGCGCGGTGGCTCCTGCCTGTAATCCCAGCACTTTGGGAGGCCACGTTGGGCAGATCACGAGGTCAGGAGATCGAGACCATCCTGGCTAAAATGGTGAAACCCCATCTCTATTAAAAGTGCAAAAAATTAGCTGGGCATGGTGGTGGGCACCTGTAGTCTCAGCTACTCAGGAGGCTGAGGCAGGAGAATGGCATAAACCCAGGAGGTGGAGCTTGCAGTGAGCCGAGATCATACCACTGCACTCCAGCCTGGGTGACAGTGCAAGACTACGT
The DNA here is from genome assembly GCF_006542625.1 of Nomascus leucogenys. NCBI lineage: Eukaryota > Metazoa > Chordata > Mammalia > Primates > Hylobatidae > Nomascus > Nomascus leucogenys. Next base: position 80,312,109 of record NC_044382.1, read on the forward strand.
CTCAAAAAAAAGGCAAAAAAAAAAAAAAAAAAAAAAAGGACTGGGCATGTTGGCTCACAGCTGCAGTCTCAGCACTTTGAGAGGCCAAGGCAGGAGGATAGCTTGAGGCCAGGAGTTCAAGACCAGCCTGGGCAACACAGCAAGACCGCATCTCTATTTTTAAAAAAATTAGCCAGGCATTGTGGCGCATACTTGTAGCCCCAGCCACTCAGGAGGAGTGCAGCGGCATGATCTCAGCTCACTGCAACATCTGCCTGCTGAGTTCAAGCAATTCTCCTCCCTCAACCTCCCAAGTAGCTGGGATTACAGGCGCACACCACCATGCCCGACTACTTTTTGTATTTTTAGTAGATATGGGGTTTCATCACATTGCCCACGCTGGTCCCAAACTGCTGAGCTCAAGTGATTTGCCTGCCTTGGCCTCCCAAAGTTCTGGGATTATAGGTGTGAGCCATCACACCTGGCCAAATGAATTAATTTCTCTAAGCTTCAATTTCCTCATCTGTAAGATGAAAAGAATAATAGTACCTACCATATAAGGTTGTTTTGGGGATGAAATGAGGTAATACATGTATAAAATAATAAGAGTAAACACTTGGATAGAGCTTTCTGTGTGCCAGGAACTGCTTTAAGCAGTTACCTCCATTTTACAAGTGAGGAAACAGAAGCAAAGAGACATTAAATGGCTTATGCAAGGTCAAACACCTCATAAGCGGCAGAGCAAAGATTCAGGCCTGGGCCTTCCAGATCAGCATCCATAGTTATAGCCACACTCCACTCTGAAACTCTTTTCATAGGGACTGGCCCTTAGCAAGTGCACAATGAATGTGGGTTGTTTGAAGCCATATTCTTTTCTTTTCTTTTCAGAGATAGAGTCTTCCTATCAGGAGGCTGAGGTGGGAGGATTGCTTGAGCCCAATAGTTCAAGGTTACCGTGAGCTATGATCACACCAATGCACTCCAACCTGAATGACAGAATGAGACTCTGTCTTAGAAAAAGAGAGAAAGGACTGTAGTCACATTCACTTGAGGCTTCTAATAATACGTTTAGAATAATTCACATGGTCTGAGACTCACATACTGATGACCTCTTCCCCCAGCTGTGTTCTCACCTGGGAAGAGGATGCGGCTGACCATCCCAGGGAACACCATTATGAAGAGGGGCAGCACCTTCAGGTACGCAGCCATCAGAGCACCTCCTTTGGCATGGGACAGGTTCTTGGCAGCCAGAGTCCGCTGGACAATCACCTGGAAAAGATCAAGGGGGATGGAAACTCGGAATGCTGATATAGTTTGGCTGTGTCCCCACATCCGTCCAGAGTTTATGGACATAAAAGCAAGTGCTATATTTGCAAATGCAAATATTGATTCTATTCTCCTTTTTTTTTTTTTTTTTTTTTTTTAACACAAAAGGTCTTCTTGTACACATGGTTCTGCTTTTTGATTTTCTCCTTTCTTTTTTCACACCAGTTATGTATCTGCCTTTGCTCTGGGTGTTCCTTCTGCTACAAACTCTTCCTCCAAAAATCACGGGGAGCTCTCGCTCTTCTACAAAGTCTTTGGTCAAAGGTCACTTCTCAATGACACCTCCCCTCAGCACCCTACATTATTTGAGACAGGGTCTTACTGTCTCAAGCCTGTTGCCCAGGCTGAAGCGCAGTGGTGTGATCTCAACTCACTGCAGCTTTGACCTCCTGGGTTCCAGCGATCCTCCCACCTCAGCCTCCCAAGTAGCTAGGACTCCAGGTGCACACCACTATGCCTGGCTAATTTTTTATTTATTTATTTATTTATTTATTATTTTTATTTTTTTAGAGACAGGGTCTCACTATGTTGCCTAGGTTGGTCTCAAACTCCTGGGCTCAAGTGAGCCTCCTGCCTCAGCCTCCCAAAGTGCTGAGATGACAGGTGTGAGCCACCTGTCACCCTATTTTAAATTGCACTCCCACATTCTACTTTTTAAAATGATATTTATCACATTTTAACATCTCACGTAATTTACTTATTGTCTCTGTCTACTCCCATTAGAAGAAGGGAAGCTCTACAAGGGCAGAGAGCTTTGTTTTACTAGCTCCTGATTTTAAGTGCCCAGAAGAGTGCCTGGTACGTAGAGGACACCCAGTGTGTATTTGCTGAACAAATGATGTCCAATAGGAGTTTTAACCCCCATTTAAAAGGTATCATCTCCTTTGCTTACTGGATATTCCCAGACATTAAGCAAAGTGTATTAGGCCGGCTGCAGTGGATCACACCTATAATCCCAGCACTTTGGGAGGCTGAGGCAGGAGGATCACATGAACTCAGGAGTCTGAGAGCAGCCTGGTCGACATAGTGAGACCTGTATCTCTACTAAAAAATAAAAATATTATAATAAATAGCTGGGCATGTGGCATGGGCCTGTAGTCCCAGCTACTCAGGAGGCTGATATGGGAGGATCTCTTGAGCCCAGGAGATGAAGGCTGGGTGTTAGAGTGAGACCCTGTCTCAGAAAAAAAAAAAAGCAGAGTGTGTTGAGTTTTCCCCTTTGCAAATATCAGCAGCTTTGGATTTGTCATTCACATTCACAAGAGCAAGAAATAAAATAGCATGTAGAGCAATGGAAAGGAGAAAGTAGTCAAGGAAGCAGGGAAAATGCAAATGAGAGACGAGATGGAGGAAGAAGAAAGCACCGACTTCAGCCACCCTAAGGAAAGAAGCAAAGAGAAGGAAAAAGCTTGCTCAGGTCACTGTCCTGTACCTGATCTGTGCACCAGTACCAGAGGGATGGGATGGACATTCCAAATAGGACCCCTGGCCACGGGAGATCAGATGTCAGCGGATCTCGGAAAATATGGAAGGCATCTTCCCGGGGCAGCCCGCAGCTGCTGTTCTCGCTCCGGTTGCTAGCCAGGGCCAAGAAGTACTTCTCCTTCAGGCCTTCCATCCCACCAACCGCGGCAAAACCTAGAATTCAGAGGAAGCCTATTTTCCGGGAACTCAGATTGGTCCATGGCAAGTGATGAGGAGATGGCTGGAGATTGGTGAAATTCTAGTAGGACCAGAGCCACCAAAAAATGTTAATCCCCTTAAGGGTTCTTAACCTCCTCCCCACTTTTTTTTAACTTAAAAAAATTAATATTAAAGTTTTATTGGACTATAATTGACCTAACCATAAATTACAAATATTTAAAGTGTAAAAGTTGATGTTTGACATCAGTATTCACCCATGAAACCTCCACCACAAAGTAATGAATGTATCTATACAAGTTTCTTTTCTTTCTTTCTTTCATTTTCTTTTTTCTTTCTTTTTTTTTTTTTTGAGATGAAGTCTTCCTCTGTCACCCAGGCTGGAGTGCAGTGGCGCGATCTCGGCTCACTGCCACCTCCACCTCCCAGGTTCAAGCGATTCTTCTGCCTCAGCCTCCTGAGTAGCTGGGATTACAGGTGTGCGCCACCATGCCTGGCTAACTTTTGTACTTTTAGTAGAGACAGGGTTTCACCATGTTGGCCAGGCTGGTCTCGAACTCCTGACCTCAAGTGATACTCCTGGCCATTGTCCCAGGCCATTGTATGTTCTTTAAGCCCATTGAATTCCCCTAAAAATAATTTACTACCTCCCTAAATTCATCTACACTTGTCCATCTCCTTTTTCCTTAAGAAGTATGGTATGGAAACATCTGTATGACATTAGGATATTGAGAAATCACTCTGTAATTCTCCCCTGTGCGTGCTAATAAATTTGTATGCCATTTCTCCTATTAATCTGCCTCTTGTCAGTTGATTTTCCAATGAGATTTCCAGTCTTCACTCCTACAATTGCTTCTCAGAATAATACTTCTAAATAATGCAAAAATACATAGGATTGCAAAGAAATCAAATATATTGAACCATCAAAATATTAAAAACGTGACATAGTAATTTATTTATTTGTTCCATTAAATTGTAAGACTGGCCAGATGCAGTGGCTCACATCTGTAATTCCAGCACTTTGGGAGGCCGAGGCGGGCGAATCGCCTGAGGTCAGGAGTTCGAGACCAACCTGGCCCACATGGGGAAACCCCGTCTCTACTAAAAATACAAAAATTAGCCAGGCGTGGTGGTGGGTGCCTGTAATCCCAGCTACTCAGGAGGCTGAGGCAGGAAAATCTCTCCGGGAGGTGGAGGTTGCAGTGAGGCGAGATTGAGCCAATGCATTCCAGCCTGGGTGACAGAGCGAGACTCCGTCTCAAAAAAAAAAGAGAAGAAAAATTGTAAGACCTCACAGTAGGTCTAATAATGGTTTCAGGTTTTGTTGTTTTGTTTTGTTCTTAGAGACAGGGTCTCACTCTGTCACCCAGGTTGGAGTGTAGTGCTACAATCATAGCTCACTGTAACCTTGAACTCCTGGGCTCAAGCTATCCTCCTGCCTCAGCCTCCAGAGTAGTTAAGACTACAGGCATGTATCACCACATCCAGTGACTTTTAAAGTTTTTTGTAGAGATGGATCTCACTATGTTGCCCAGGCTGGTCTCGAACTCCTAGGCTCAAGCGATTCTCCTGCCTCAGCCTCCCAAAGTGCTAGGATTACAGGTGTGAGCCACTGCATATGGCTTATATTTTGTTTCTTTTCTCATTCCTAATTATGCTGTTTTCTCTTTTTTTCTTGGTTTGATTTGCAGCTGCATTTTATGGTTCTTTTCAAAGAAATAGATATTGGGCCAGGCCAGGTGGCTCACACCTGTAATCCCAGCACTTTGGGAGGCCAGCGCAGGTGCATCACCTTAGGTCAGGAATTCAAGACCAGCCTGGCCCACATGGGGAAACCTTGTCTCTACTAAAAATAGAAAAATTAACCAGGCATGGTGGTGCATGCCTGTAGTCCCAGTTACTCGGGAGGCTGAGGCAGGAGAATCGCTTGAACCCAGGAGGTGGAGGTTGCAGTAAGCCGAGATCACACCACTGCATGTCAGCCTGGGCAACAGAACAAGGCTCCGTCTCAAAAAAAAAAAAAAAAAAAAAAAAGGCCAGGCGCGGTGGCTCACGCCTGTAATCCCAGCACTTTGGGAGGCCGAAGTGGGCAGATTGCCTGAGGTCAAGAGTTTCAGACCAGCCTGGCCAACATGGTGAAACCCCATCTCTACTAAAAATACAAAAATAAGCTGGATGTGGTGGTGCGAGCCTGTAGTCCCAGCTACTCGGGAGGCTGAGGCAGGAGAATCGCTTGAACCCAAGAGGTGGAGGTTGCAGTGAGCCGAGATCGTGCCACTGCACTCTAGCTTGGTGACAGAGCGAGAGTCCATCTCAAAAAAAAAAAAAAAAAGAAATAGATATTGGAGGAACTGGAGTAACCCATAATGTAGTTTTCTTTTTTCTAAATCACTAAATTGGGCTTTCATATTTATGAATATAAATGTTTTTATAGAGGTACAGCTTTGACTGTATTAAGTATGAAATGTAATGTTCTCATTTTTTTCTGCATAGTCTGTAATTGCAGCTTTTATTTCCTCTGTGACCCAGGCACTATTTAGAAGATGGCTATCAAATTTCTAAGTAACTAGATTTTTAAAAAATTTACACTTTTCCTAATGAGTTTAATTTTGGGGGTTTATATGAGTAAAATAATATAATCTGAACAACGTTTTTATACATATTTTTGTAAAAAATTTTTTCAATGATTAATTTTTGTGGGTGATTCCATGAATGCTGGAAAAAGATGCATTCATGATAAGAGAATGCTTATTCATTTGTAGAATTTATATCTTCTAAATCCTTATTAGCTTCTTGTTCTGTTAAACTATTTTAGTACTGTTTTGGTTTCTGTCAACTTATAACAACTTCTGCTTTGTGTATCTTGTTGCAATGTTATTTAATAAGCAAAGGTTATATCTTTATTATGAATTTTCGATTTTCAATATAAAATTACTTATCCTCCTGTTTATTGCTTTTTGCCTTATGTTATACTTTGTTTTATATGTGCCACTTGCAAATTATATCAAGTTACATTTTCTTAACCCAAACTATAAATCTTGAGTTTTGTTGAGAAAATAAATAATATATAGCTAAGGAAAAGAAAAACAGAACGAAGAGCCACACAGATTGTAACTGCTTATAAGAAGCCTTGTCTTTCAATAGGGAATTTTATTCCATTTACTTGTATTGTAATAACTGATATTTTTACTATTTGCATTCTCTTTTATTCTTTCCCTTTGGTTGTGATTTCTTGTTATTCTCTTTTAAGAAAAAAAAACTTACACGCACACATATTTCCTACATAAAGGGTGAGATTTATATGAGTGTCTGCTTGGAGTTCAGTATTTCTTCTTCATGATGTTTTTCTTCCTATTTGATGGGAAATCTAGCATACTATCTCTCCCAACATTTGAAAGTTTTTGTTAGTAAAATAGGGGGTTTTAGATCCAATTTTTATTAAATTGTTATATCCTTTATGTAATATTTGCCTTGACCAGACAATTTTTCAGATCTGTAACAATTTTAACTGGATCATTATTTACTACCATTTTCTCTTGAGTCATAATACCAACTCTCGATTTTGTTTTGTTTCTGTCTTGTATCTTCAAGACAGGCACGTAGGTCCTCCCTTTACTAAGTCCTTGCATAGTTCAGAATATTTCTGCAGCCCTGGCAAACAGAGAACTTGGCTGGGTATCCGATCCTTACTTAGGATACAACTTTTCCCATAAAACACATCTGTAGCCCTTGCTCCACTGTCTTTTGGCATTTTATTGTTATGAAGGAGGGGAATGAGACCAGTTTGTTTATTATTTTTAGCTCACTACATTTTTTCTGTCTGGATTCTTTTTTCTTATATACAGAGTCTCACTCTGTCACCCAGGCTGGAGTGCAGTGGTGCAATCATAGCTCACTGCAGCCTCGAGCACCTGGGCTCAAGTGATCCTCCTGCCTCAACTTCCTCAACCTCCCTGATCCTCCAGTCCCCACCTGAGGCCACAGGTGTGTACCACCACACCCAGCTAATTTTCCATTTTTCATAGAGTGGGGTCTTGCTTTGTTGTCCAGGCTGGTCTCAAACCACTGGCCTCAAATGATCTTCCCACCTCTCTGTCTGTATTCTTTAGTATTTAAAAATTATTCTTATACTTCACATTTCTTTCATAATGCTTCTACCCGGAGATCTTGTTCATCGATTTTGCCTAAGACGTGGCAAACCCTTTACACCTAGCTACATATATCATCCTCCTTTTAAGAAAAGTTATCTTGGCTGGGTGCGGTGGCTCACGCTTGTAATCCCAGCACTTTGGGAGGCCGAGGCGGGCGGATCACGAGGTCAGGAGATCGAGACCGCGGTGAAACCCCATCTCTACTAAAAATACAAAAAATTAGCCGGTTGTGGTGGCGGGCGCCTGTAGTCCCAGCTACCTGGAGAGGCTGAGGCAGGAGAATGGCGTGAACCCGGGAGGCGGAGCTTGCAGTGAGCCAAGATCGCACCACTGCACTCCAGCCTGGGGGCGACAGAGCGAGACTCCATCTCAAAAAAAAAAAAAAAAAAAAAAAAAAAAAAAAAGAAAAGTTATCTTTTGTGATTACTCTAATTATTTACTTTGTTCCATTGTTTTCTGAACTTTTTTCTAAGAATAAACATTTCTCAAAAAAAAAAACAGGAAAAAGAAAAAGAATAAACATTTCTCAAATGGTATATTTCTGCTCTCTGTCTTCTATATTTGTCATCTTTTCTTTTATAATTTTATTATTTATCCCTTTTCTCTGCATTTTATTAGAACTCCTATTTGTTTTCAGCCGGGCATGGTGGCTCACGCCTGTAATCCCAGCACTTTGGGAGGCCGAGGTGCACAAATGATGAGGTCAAGAGATCGAGACCATCCTAGCGAATATGGTGAAACCCCATCTCTACTAAAAATACAAAAACTAGCTGGGCGTGGTGGCGCGTGTCTGTAGTCCCAGCTACTCGGGAGGCTGAGGCAGGAGAATCACTTGAACCCAGGAGGTGGAGGTTGCAGTGAGCCAAGATCATGCCACTGCACTCCAGCCTGGTGACAGAGCGAGACTCAAAAAAAAAAAAAAAAAAAAAAAAGAACTATTTGTTTTCATCCTGGGCTTGATCTTGATTTTCTTTAGCATTTGTTCTGCTATTTACATGCTCCAGTGGGGAATTTAATTCTGCTAATTTATTTAGAAAATTTTAGAAAATTTATTGTAATCTTCTCTAATCTTTTTCCTTTTTATCTGCTTCTACTCTCCTTTCATCTCAGTTTGTCCTCTACTTCTATCTTTCATATATGTTTCATAGAGTTCAGGATTCCAAGCATGGCACTCTCTTGATATTTTCTTCTGAGTCCTAAAATATATATATAAATTTCAGCACTATATATATATGTGTATATATATATATATAATTTTCAGCACTATATTCTGCCATCTTCAGGATTATGATCCCTTTCACTTTCCTGTGTTTCCTATATTAGTTTTCATAGCCCTTTTTTTTTTGGAAACAGGGTCTCGCTCTGTTGCCCAGGCTGGAGTACAGTGGCACAATCTTGGCTCACTGCAGCCTCAACCTACCAGGCTCAAGCCATCCTCCCACCTCAGCCTGTCAAGGAGCTGGGACTACAGGCACGTGCCACCAAACCTGGATACGTTTATGTTTATTTTTTGTAGAGACAGTCTATGTTGCTCAGGCTGGTCTCAAACTCCTGAGCTCAAGCGATCCTCTTGCTTTGGCCTCCCAAAGTGCTGGGATTACAGCTGTGAGCTACCACGCTCAGCCTTTGTTGTAGTCTTTAAGGCTTAATGAATGGCTTACCTCTAAAAAATAGAAACCTGTGAAGAGTAGTGTTCCCCCCTTAACAATAATAAGAAGTTGGCTAATCTACAAAATTATAGCTTCCCTTGAACCTATCAGAGAGCTGAGGCCATAGAGCAACCAACTGGCCTGAGATCTGAGAAAACACAGGAGCCTCCAAAGAGACATGACCATTGGCAGCAAAACAAAGAAAGACAGGATCACCATACGGCTGGTACAAAGAATTGGGCGAATATTTTGAAACGAATTGCTAAAGTCTAGGTGTGGGCTAGTGCTAGAGTTTAAAGCTTCTGTAGGCTGGATGCAGTGGCTCACGCTTGTAATTTCAGCACTTTGGGAGGCTGAGGCAGGTGATTGCTTGAGCCCAGGAGTTTGAAACCAGCCTGGGCAACATGGCGAAACCGCATCTATTTTAAAAAATGAAAAAAATTAGCCGGGCATGGTGGTACACACCTGGGGGCCCAGCTACTTGGGAGGCTGAGGCGGGAGGATTGCTTGAGCCCAGGAGGCAGAGGTTGCAGTGAGCCAAGACTGTGTCACTGCACTTCAGCCTGGGTGGCAGAGTGATACCCTGTCTGGAAACAAACAAACAACAACAAAAACCTGTGTAAGGAAAAGCTGTCTCTTCACATTCTTTTATTTATTCATTCAGTTATTTTTCCATATTAGTATAGAAAGAGATTAATTTTTACTTAAAAAAAAAGTGCCAGGTGGGGCGGCTTTGGGAGGCTGAGGCAGGAGGATCACTTGAGGCCAGGAGTTTGAGATCAGCCCGGGCAACATAGTGAGACTCTAGCTCTGCAAAAAAACAAAATAAAAAAAAAAAATCAGCTGGACATAGTGGCCTATATCTGTAGTCCCAGCTACTCATGAGGCTGAGGTGGGAGAGTCACTTGAGCCCAGGGGCTCAAGGCTGCAGTGAGCTATGATCACACCACTGCACTCCAGCCTGACTGACAGAGCAAGACCCTGTCTCAAAACAAAAAACAAAAACAAAAACAGTAAGTTTCCACAATAAGCACATTTCTCTTCTAGCTAAAATAACCGTGCCTCAAGCAAAGCACCTGTGACAAAAATTCCCCAGTAGTATGCTCTTTGACAGATGGGTTTGCCATTCACAGTGTTGAGAGCAGATATCCCTGCTGGAGAGAGGTGCTGTCGTCCACCCAAGTGACCCGGGGACCCCACTTACTGTAGCCCATCAAGGTGAGCGCTCCTATAAGCATGATCAGCGTCTGCAGCGCATCTGTGTAGATCACAGCAGCCAGGCCACCTGGTGGGATGAGCACGGAGGTGAGGGTCAGGGAGTCTAATGAGAAGGGGTTACTTTGGGTCACCAAGGGAACCTGGAAGGCCAGGACCCGATGGGAGATTTCTTAGTGCTGATTGATTGCAAAGAGGGCCACGATCACTCCTCCCTGTGTGCACGCCCATTTTGCAATGTGACTTTGCTGCTCCTTTCATGTTGAGGTGAAGTTGATTTCTCTGCTTCTCACATAGGCTTGGCCACGTGACTTGCTTTGACCAATAGAATGTGGAGGAAGTGATATGGGACTCTAGGATCCCTGCAGCTTCTGCACTTACTCTCCTGTTGCCCTGAAACCATTTGCTTTAAGAAGCTGGGTCTAACCTAATGAAGGAAGAGGGCCCCCACGGAGGGGAAGCCCAGTCGACAGCCCAAGCTAACACCAGCCATGTGAGTGAGGCCACCCTCTTCCAGCCAGTTGCTCCACCTGCCACCGAACTATAATTCGGAGAGCCAGGTGAGACCAGCAAACATCCACCCAGGCAACCCATGGACTTGTGGGGAATAATAAACTATTGGTTTTTCAAGCCCCTCAATTTGTGGGTGGTTTTTTAACACAGCAATTTTCAACTAATACAGGATGTGGTGCTTAGGCCACAGTCCCCAAGCTCTGAACACCTTTATTTATTTATTATTTACTTATTTATTAGAGCCAGGGTCTCACTCTGTCAACCCAGGCTGGAGTGTAGTGGTGTGATCATAGCTCGCTGCAGCCTAGACCTCCTGGGCCCAAGTGATTCTCCTGTCTCAGTCCCCCAAGTAGCTAGGACTATAAGCATGAGCCACCATGCCCGGCTAATTTTTAACTTTTTTCTAGAGATGGAGTCTTGCTGTGTTGCCCAGGGTGGGCTCAAACTCCTGGCTTCAAACAGTCCTCCTGCCTCGGCCTCCCAGGGTGCTGGAATTATGGGTGTAAGCAACTACACCCAGCCAACACCTTTATTTTTAAGACTGGATAAAGGATGTGAGTATTAGGTATTCAGAGGCCCCCTAGACTTCCTGAAGAGGATCGTGGTGGTGCCTCAGAGGATTCTTGTTGAGTTTACCACCTGCAAAAATCTTCGAAATGGGCCAGGAAAGGTGGTTCATGCCTGTAATCCCAGCACTTTGGGAGGCTGAGGCAGCCAGATCACCTGAGGTCAGGGGTTCGAGACCAGCCTGGCCAACATGGTGAAACCCTGTCTCTACTAAAAATACAAAAATTAGCCAGGTGTGGTGGGGCACGCCTGTAATCCTAGCTACTCGGGAGGCTGAGACAGGAGAATCACTTGAACCCAGGAGGCGGTGGTTGCAGTCAGCCAAGATCGTGCCACTGCACTCCAGCCTGGGCAACGGAGTGAGACTCTGTCTCAAATAAATAAATAAATAAATAAATAAATAAATAAATAAAATTTCATAATGATGATACTGGTAGCAAATCCATCAGCATCTGGAAAGAGCAATCTTTCCAGTCTCTTCCTTAAACCTCTGTTCTTCCTCCTTCCCTGAGGAGAAGGGACACTTATCCAGTAGAAACATGTCTACTAGAGGGCACAGTGACTGTACAATTTAAAAACCCTGTGCCTGTAGGTGTGGTGCTCTCTGGGATCCCTCCTTCTTTGCCAGCAGGAATAGGGCTCTCTCACAAGGGGGAGGAGACCTGGCTTTGATTCTGGCCTCAGTTCCCTGCCGTTCACGCATGCAGTGAGTCAGCCTGAGTGTGGTGAGTTCCTGGTGTTGGGTACCACTTAACCCCACCATCCTTTCTATATCAACAGTGATGAGGATCTCTCATATGCCAGGTACTGTGGGGAGCATTTTGTTCAGTCTTTCACCAAATAGCTGGTGAGCTCCCCACCAAGTTCTACACGGTAGGGATGCAGAGGCCAACAAAATGGCATGTTCCCTGCCCTCATAGAGCCTACAGTCTAATGGGGGACACAGACCTCCAAACAAAGAACACCAACATTCATCAGCTCTGGCAGCCTGCCCTCCCCTTTTCCCCTGCCCCAGGCACATTGCTTCTGCTAGTTCTGAGAACTCAGCCAAGGTCTTTCTGTATCAGGGGACTTTGCATATGTTAGATTTTGTCAATTTTCGGTTTAGAACATCCAACAGTATTCCATGGCACTTAGAACAAATGCTAGGCTCATTTTGTTTCCTTCGAAGCTCTGGTCCCTGCCCTTTTCTCCAATCCCACTCTTACCACCAGGGTTGCTGCTTAGCACAGTGCCAGGGGGTGCCATTTTCACTCTGGTTGGTGTGAATGGCACCCCTTAGAGTGGAAGAGGGCACAGCCTACATAACCATTTGCTCAAGCAGGTTCTCATCTCAGAGTCTTTACTGCCGCCCTTCCCTCAGCCTGGAATTCTCCTCCGCTGCATTGCTCGTGGGTGTTATTTAAACTTGGTTAAGATACGAAAAAATGCTCATCATCACTGATCATCAGAAAAATGCAAATCACAGGCCGGGCGCAGTGGTTCACATCTGTAATCCCAGCATTTTGGGAGGCTGATGCGGGCGGATCACTTGAGGCCAGGAGTTCAAGACCAGCCTGACCAACACAGTGAAACCCTTTCTCTACCAAAAAATACAAATATTAGCCGGGCATAGTGACTGGCACCTATAGTCTTAGCTACTCAGGAGGCTGAGGCAGGAGAATCACTTGAACCTGGGAGATGGAGGTTGCAGTGTGCCTAGATTGCACCACTGCACTCCAGCCTGGGTGACAGAGGGAGACCCTGTCTCAAAAAAAGAAAAACAAACAAACAAATAAACAAAAAATCACTACCACAATGAGATATCACCTCACACCAGTCAGAACAGCTTTTTTTTTTTAATATGAGTCTCGCTGACCTCAGGTGATCCTCCTGCCTTGGCCTCCCAAAGTCCTGGGATTACAGGTGTGAGCCACTGTGCCTGGCCAGAACAGCTTTAAACTTAAAAACAATTAAGAAGTCAAAAGATAACCGATGTTGGCGAGCTTGTGGAGAAAAGGGAACGCTGATACACTGTTGGTGGGAGTGTGATATGGTTTGGCTCTGTGTCCCCACCCAAATCTCATGTTGAATTGTAATCCCCGCATGTTGGGGGCAGGGTCCTGGTGGGAGGCGATCGGATCATGGGGGTGATTTTAATGGTTCAGCACCATCCCCAGTGCTGTCTGGTGATAGAGTTCTCATGAAAGTTGGTGGTTTAAAAGTGTGTAGCACTAGGCCAGGCACAGTGGCTCACACCTGTAATCCCAGCACTTTGGGAGGCCGAAGCGGGCAGATCACCTGAGGTTAGGAGTTCGAGACCAGCCTGACCAACATGGAGAAACCCCGTCTCTACTAAAAACACAAAATTAGTTGGGCATGGTGGCAGGTGCCTGTAATCCCAGCTACTTGGGAGGCTGAGGCAGGAGAATTGCTTGAACCCAGGAGGTGGAGGTTGCGGTGAGCTGAGATTGCACCGTTGCACTCTAGCCGTAAAAGGGTAAGTCTCCATCTCAAAAAGAAAAGAAAAGAAAAAAGTGTGTAGCACCTCCCGCTTCACTCTTTCTCTCCGGCTCCATCATGGTAGGGCATGCTTACTTCCCCTTTGCCTTCCACCATGACTGTAAGTTTCCTGAGGCCTCCTAGCCATGCTTCCTGTTAAGCCTGTGGAATTGTGAGTCAATTAAACCTCTTTTTTTTTCATAAATTATCCAGTCTCGGGTAGTTCTTTATAGCAGTGTGAGAATAGGCTAATACAGAGTGTAAGTTAGTTCAGCCACTGTGGAGAGAGAACTGAGAATTGAGCTACCATTTGACCAGCAATCCCACTACTGGGTATGTACCCAAAGGAAAATAAGTCATCCTACCAAAAAGACACATGCCCTCATATGTCATCACAATACTATGCACAATAGCAAAGACATGGAATTGACACAGGTGCCCATCAACAGTGGATTGGATAAAGAAAATATGGTACAGATATACCATGAAATACTACACAGCTATTAAAAAGGACAAAATCATAACCTTTGCAGCACATGAATGTGGCTGGAGGCCCTTATCCTAAGTGAATTAATGCAGGAACAGAAAACCAAATACCGCATGCTCTCACTTATTTGTTTATTTTCTTTTTCTTTGAGACGGGGTCTTGCTCTGTTGCCCAGGCTGGAGTGCAGTGGTGCAATCTCCGCTCCCTGCAACCTTGCAACCTCCGCCTCCTGCGTTCAAGAGATTCTCCTGCCTCAGCCTTCCACATAGCTGGGATTACAGGCACCTGCCACCACACTCTGCTAATTTTTGTATTTTTAGAAGAGAAGGGGTTTCACTATGTTAGTCAGGATGGTCTGGAACTCCTGACCTCAGGTGATCTTCCCACCTTGGCCTCCCAAAGTGCTGGGATTACAGGAGTGAGACACCATGCCTGGCCCACATGTTCTCACATATAAGTGGAAACTGAATAAACATTGGGTACTCATGGACTTGAATAAGGGAACTGGGGACTACTAGAGGAGGGAGAGAGGGAGGGGGACACCAGTTGAAAAACTACCTATTGGGTACTATGCTCACTGCCTGGGCTAATGGATCCATTCGTACCCCAGACCTCAGCATCATGCAATATACCTATTAACAAACCTGCATGGACCTCCTGAATCTAAAACAAAAGTCGAAGGTGAAAAAAAAATTGGTTGAGATATCACCTTAGAGAGGCCTTACCTGAATATTGTATGTCAAAAAAAAAAACAACAAAACAAAAAAACCTGTCCTCCATCTCTTCACCCTAATTAATTTTTCCTTATAGCACTTATCAGGTTATAATAATATACATTGACATATTTATTTATTTATTTATTTTTGAGACAGAGTCCCACTCTGTTGCCCAGGCTGGAGTGCAGTGGTGCGATCTTGGCTCACTGCAACCTCCGCCTCCTAGGTTCAAGTGATTCTCTTGCCTCAGCCTCCCGAGTAGCTGGGACTACAGGCATGCACCATCATGCCCAGCTAATTTTTCTGTATTTTTAGTAGAGACAGGGTTTCACCATGTTGGCTAGGCCGGTCTAGAACTCATGACTTCAGGTGATCCACCCGCCTCGGCCCCCCAAAGTGTTGGGATTACAGACGTGAGCCACCACACCCGGCCTGATATTGTTTATTGATTTCCCTGTTCATTGTCTCCCATCCTCAGTAAGTTCCTCTGGAGTAGAGATACTTGTCTTATTTACGTCTGTGCCTCACTCCCTAGCATGATGTCTGGCACACAGTAGGAAATGTATATCCATATACACATACCTGTGTATGTAAATACATAATATATAGATACAAGGTACATAATATAGAGATACCAGTGTGTTTGTGTCTGTGCACACACAGGCACACACAGACACAAACAGACACATACATATATATGGAATGAGTTATATTATGCCAAGAGGAGGCAGAGAAGGGTGAAAATAGAGTGGAAGATGAGATGATGAATATTTAAAAACAGTTACTTCTCAAGGCCCTACCGCGTGCCAGGCACTCTTCTAGGATACAGGTATGAGGGGGAGAGACGAGGTTACCTGCCCTCGGGCTCCAGGATTGCAGTAGTTTATTATCCAGCCTTGTATTGTGCCTGTGAGTGCACATGGCTCAGCAGTTAGTAGGTGCTCAAGAAACAGTTCTGGGATACATGAATGGAAAAAACAGTATGCCATTGTGGTGCATTTAAAAAATGCTTTATCTTTTTTTTAATTCTGAGACACAGTCTCACTCTGTCTCCCATGCTGGAGGGCAATGGCACTATCTTGGCTCACTGCAACCTCCACCCCACCGGGGTTCAAGGGATTCTCCTGCCTCAGCCCCCCGAGTAGCTGGGATTACAGGAGTCTGCCAGCACGCCCGGCTAATTTTTTTTTTTTAATTTTGTTGTGAGCCGGTATCTCGCTCTGTCACCCAGGCTGGAGTGCAGTGGCGTGATCTCGGCTCCCTGCAACCTCCGCCTCCCGGGTTCAAGTGATTCTCCTGCCTCAGCCTCCTGAGTAGCTGGGATTACAGGCACGGACCATCATGCCTGGCTAATTTTTGTATTTTTAGTAGAGATGGTGTTTTGCCATGTTGGTCAGGCTGGTCTTGAAATCCTGACCTTGTGATCCACCCACCTCGGCTTCCCAAAGTGCTGAGATTACAGGTGTAAGCCACCGCGCCTGGCCTAATTTTTGTATTTTTAGTAGAGATAGGTTTTTGCCATGTTGGCCAGGCTGGTCTGGAATTCCTGACCTCAAGTGATCCACCTGCCTCGGCTTCCCAAAGTGCTGGGATTACAGGCATGAGCCACCGCGCCCGACCTAAAATGCCTTATCTTATCAGGTAACCCCCTTCCTTTGGATAATGGTCAGGAGAAATCTTTTTGTCTAGGGTAAAGGAGTGACGTTTAATGAATAAATGGGTCTTAGCACAATGGAACATCAGAAGATGGGCAAGGAGAAAGTAGAGTGGCCCACAACCCCTGCCCACCACCTCTGCCAGGTGTTACCCTTCGTTCAGTCTTACCAGCAACCGTGTATACAGCAGTGATGGCCAGCAGCCCAACTATGGCCAGGTACAGATCGAGGTGCAAAGACTGCTGGATGAAGATGGCACCTGCATACATGTCTACCTGTGAAGAAAGGAGGTTGATGGATGAACAAATGAATGAATGAATGAATGAATGGATGGATGGTCATTTGCAACACAGGTTCCCTGGGATCAGGGCCTAGCCTAGATTCTGACAAACACAGAAGAATCATACATCATCCCTTCTTCATCCATTGCATTCCAGATCAGGGGTCTTAAACTGGAGCCCTGCGGGCCCTGGGCTGATGCAGCAGCCTCCTCAATGGTCTTCCTGCTTCTGCTTTTGGTCCTCTCACACTCCACCTTCCACACTGCAACCTTCATTAAATATCATCGTGATCACATCATCCTTCTCCTCCCCACTCAAACTCTTAAGTGACTCCCCCATTGCCCCGAAGATAAAGGCTAAATAAACGAGGCTAAATACTCACTTCGCACTCCCAGACCTCCACAGACTCTGAAATATCCTCCATTTCTCAACAAGTCATGTGTACCTGGGCCTCCCAGATTTTGCTTGTGCTGGTGCATCCGTCTGGAGGGCCAATACCTTTTCTCTAACTGTAAGTTCCTCCTGGGACGTAACTTCCCCTAGAAGGCTTCCCACATCTGCAGCTTCCTACCAGACTGCAAGTGAACATTCTAGAAAGGAGCCTGTGTGTCTGTCCTGCAGTCTGGAGCTGGCGTAGATTCACTTACTGTTGTTTGGATTGAATGGAACCCCTTCTGCTCCCCCTCACCCCTTCCCATAGGACAAGCTCCTCCCTCCTCCCTGGTTGGAAGCGAAGACAGCTTCTGCTGCGGGGCACATGTCTGGAGGTTGCAATACACCTGTTCTTTGCCACTTCCTAGGACATCTGCCCATCCAAAGGTCAGGGTGGGGCAGCACAATCAGCCATCAGCACATCTGATAAACAGCTGATCACTATCTAATTCCAGGAGGAAGAAAACAGTCCTATCCAAAGGTTGGCAGGGTTCTTGGAGTCCCATTGATCAACCCACACCATCCTGAGATGTTGACAAAGAAGCTTTGGCAGGAGTAGGAGAGAAAGTCCTTCCCTCCTTTTCTCTACCTTTTCTCCCAATTTCTTCTTTTTTTTTTTCTTTTTTTTTGACACAGAGTCTTGCTCTTTCACCCAGGCTGCAGTACAGTGGCATGATCTTGGCTCACTGCAACCTCCGCCTCCCGGGCTCAAGCAATTATCCTGCCTCAGCCTCCCAAATAGCTGGGACTACAGGCATGTGCCACCCTGCCTGGCTAATTTTTGTATTTTCTGGTAGAGACGGGGTTTCGCCATGTTGGCCAGACTGGCCTCAAACTCCTGACCTCAAGTGATACACCCGCCTCAGCCTCCCAAAGTGCTGAGATTACAGGCGTGAGCCACTGCACCCAACCATTTTCTCCCAATTTCCTCTGTCCACGCTTACCTCCCCCCATCCCATCTTCCTCTAATCTCCCTGCAGCCTATGAAAGAGGAGGAGAAAGGGGATAGCGAGGAGACACTCCCGAGCAATGATCTGTGCCTTATCTTCTCCCCATGCTGCATGGGTGACGCCAGGCTGTGTCCCTGCCTTACCGAGATCTTGGTGAAGATGTAGATAAATAGGTAGAGTACAGCCAGGATGATAGGGATTCTGATGCCACCGAAGCGCTTCCGTAGGTATTCTGGCATCGTGGTGACCTGAGGGCCAGAGCTGAGATTTCACCACCAATGGACTTCACCACTAGCACGTGACCTCCCCCACCAGCCCTTCCCATCTGCTCCTGCCCCCACAACTCAGAGCACAGATGGTCTTCTTGGGATTCTCAACCTGATACTTAAGAAGGGAGGAGAGGGACCCAGCGCAGTTGGTTACTATCACTTTGGGCAAGGGGAATCACTTGAGTGCAGAAGTTTGAGACCAGACTGGGCAACATGGTCAAACCCCATTTCTATAAAAAAATACAAATTTAGTCATGCGTGGTGACAGGCACCTGTCGTCCCAGCTACTCAGGTGGCTGAGGTGGAAGGATCACTTGAGCCTGAGCCCAGGAGGTCGAGGGTGCAGTGAGCCATGATCATGCCATTGCACACTAGCCTAAGTGACAGGGAAACCCTGCCTCAAAAGATATACATATGGTAGACAAAAATAAATTCTAGGCGGATAATAGATTTAATTGTGACGCCATGAACTATGGCTCACACCTGTAATCCTAGCACTTTAGGAGGCCAAGGTGGGAGGATTGCTTGAGCCCAGGAGTTCAAGACCAGCCTGGGCAACATCTCTATTGCTACAGTAAGACCCCATCACTATTTTTTTTTTAAAGACATATAACCTAATAGAAAAATGGACAAAAGTCCTAGACAAGTTACTTCCTCGAAGAGGAAATCCAAATGGCCGGAAAATGCATAAAAAGAGTTGCCAATTAAAAACAGTGAGATGGCCGGGTGCGGTGGCTCAGACCTGTAATCCCAGCACCTTGGGAGGCGAGGTGGGAGGATCATCTGAGGTCAAGAGTTCAAGACCAGCCTGGACAACTTGGCGAAACCCCATCTCTACTAAAAATACAAAAATTAGCTGGGCATGGTGGCTGTAGTCCCAGCTACTGGGTGTGCGTGTGGTGGGGGACGGGGTGAGGCAGGAGAATCAAGAATCGCTTGAACCCAGGTAGGCGGAGGTTGCAGTGAGCTGAGGGCACGCCACTGCACTCCAGCCTGAGCGACAGAGCAAGACTCCGTCTCAAAAAATTTTTAAAAAGCAGTGAGACATCACTACACATGCACCAAATTCGCAAGAATCTTTAAGTTGGAGAATATAAAATGTCACCAAGGATATGCTGAATTGCAGGAAAGGGAATTTTCATACGCTGCTGGTGGGAATATAAATGGATAAAACTACTCTGGGAAAATGTTTGTCAATATCTTGTAAAGCCAAAGATGAACATAAAATGACCTAGAAATTCCACTCAGAGGTAGATTCTCTCACCAATGCTTGTTTATGTGCAGAAGAACACATTTACAAAAATGTTCACAGCAGTGCTGTCTATCATAGACCAATACTGGGAGCACCTTAAATGCCCATGAACAACAGAATGGATAAATATATTGGGATGTGAGTCATACTACATGATGCCGCATAGCAGTGAAAATTAACACATCAGCTACATGTAACAAAAGAATATTACTCCAAGCTGGGTGCAGTGGCTCACACCTGTAATCCCAGCACTTTGGGAGGCTGAGGTGGGTGGATCACCTGAGGCCAGGAGTTCAAGAACAGCCTGGCCAACATGGGGAAACCCCGTCTCTACTAAAAATACAAAAAGTAGTCGGGCGTGGTTGTGTGCGCCTGTAATCCCAGCTTCTTGGGAGGTTGAGGGAGGAGAATTGCATGAACCCTGGAGGCAGATGTTGCAGTGAGCTGAGATCATGCCACTGCACTCCAGCCTGGGCAGCAGAGCGAAACTCTGCCTCAAAAAAAAAAAAAAAAAAAAAAAAATTACTCCAGTTTTCAATTACCTATAACCCACCCTTCACTAAAAAAAGTAAAATTCAACCACATTCTTCAGGTATGCAGAATTAAAACTGTAAAGAAAAGCAAGAAGTAATTACTTGATAGGAAAGCCAAGGAGAAGGGAAGGCATTGTGATTGTTCTTTTTTAGAGAGAGGGTCTCGCTGTGTCACCCAGGCTGGAGTGCAGTGGCACAATCATAGCTCACTGCAGCCCTGATCTCCTGGGTTCAAGCAATCAGTCCTCCTCCTCAGTCTCCCATCCTCTTGCCTCAGCCTCCTGACTAGCCAGGACTAAAGGTGCACACCACCAGTTTCAGCTAATTCTTTATTTTAATTGTTTTCGTAGAGATGGGGGTCTCACTATGTTGCCCAGGCTGGTCTCAAACTCCTGGCTTCAAGCAATCCTCCCACTGCAGCCTCCTAAAGAGCTGGGATTATAGACCTGAGCCACTGTGCCCAGCCAGCATTGTGATTTTCTAAAGGCAGGGGACATTATATTTCCTTCCTTCCTTCCTTCCTTCCTTCCTTCCTTCCTCCCTCCCTCCCTCCCTCCCTCCTTCCTTCTTCCCCTTTCCCCTTTTCCCTTTTTCCTCCCCTCCCCTCCCCTCCCCTCCCCTCCCCTTCCCTCCCTTCCCTTCCCTTCCCTTCTGATGGAGTCTCACTCTGTCACCCAGGCAGGAGTTCAGTAGTGTGATATTTGCTTACTTCACTCCGCCTCCTGGGTTGAAGCAATTCTCCCACTTCAGCCTCCCGAATAGCTGGAACTACAGGCACCTGCCACCACATCTGGCTAATTTTTGTATTTTTAGTAGAGACAGGGTTTCACCATGTTGGCCAGGCTGGTTTCAAACTCCTGACCTCAAGTGATCTGCCTGCCTCAGCCTCCCAAAGTGCTGGGATTACAGGCATGAGTGACCGCACCTGGCTGACATTATGTTTTCTGTCTTGATGTGGGTGTTCCTTTTACAATAATTTGTCAAGCTGCACTTTTGTGTTTGTTTTGTGTGTGTGTGTGTGTGTGTGTGTGTGTGTGTTTTATTGCTTTTCTGACTGTTTATTTCATGTCCTAATAAAAACAAATTGGGTAGCTTTTGAACTTTTCTCAACACTGGCATTTATTATCTAGGATGGGTTTAACCTCTCCTTTGTATACCTGTAAGATATTGCCCAAAGGATGTCTAGATCTAGGAGATTTTATTTTCTTATTTAACAATAGGTTGGAGATCGGCATCCCTTGTCACACCATGAAATGGGATAGCCCGGCTGTCCAGTTCCTTATTAAGGGACATGGTGGTTGTTCCCAGGTTTTTCTATTACAAACAACTACTAAAGCCATTTCAGATCTTTGCATCTGGCTGGTGCAATGGCTCACGCCTGTAATCCCAGCACTTTGGAAGGCTGAGGCGCGTGAGGTCAGGAGTTCGAGACCAGCCTCATCAACATAGTGAAACCCCGTCTCTACTAAAGATACAAAAATTAGCCGGGTGTGGTGGCGGGCGCCTGTAATCCCAGCTACTCGGGAGGCTGAGGCAGAGAATTGCTTGAACCCGGGAGGTGGAGACTGCAGTGAGCCAAGATTGTGCCACTGCACTCCAGCCTGGGTGACAGAGCGAGACTCCATCTCAAAACAAACAAACAAAACAAAACAAAAAAAACAAACTTTGCATCTTCTCAACCTAAAGCTTCACAAGTTCCTTTCTCACTCTCAGCTGATGACATCATCTTCTGCTTGCCAGAGAAAATGGAAGCCATCAGGTGAGAATGTCTGGCAACCCTAAATATTCACTCATCTGCATCTCTACCATCATATATGCCTTCCTGTAGTTGGCGCTCAATAACTTTCTCGATGCTTTGACCCGGAGATCTTCATTTCCAGTCCAGTGTTGTTATACCTCAGATGCTGTGTCTACATGGCAGCTAGCCACAGGGGTCAGGAGCAGACCCAGGTCTGCTCACCAAAAGTCTCGCTTTTAGGCTTTTGGGATTACCTCCAAGGGAGGTTACTTACCCATATACCCCTGCCCTTAATACAGAATTGAACTATTCTCTGTCACTCAGGCTAGACTGCAGTGGCGTGATCCTAGCTCACTGCAGCTTCCAACTCCTGGGCTCAAGTGTTCCTCCCAGTTCAGCCTCCAGAGTAGCTGGGACCACAGGCACTCACCACCAGGCCTGGCTAATTTAAAAAAATTTTTTAGTAGAGATGAGGTCTTGCTCTGTTGCCCAGGCTGGTCTTGAAATCCTGGACTCAAGTGATTCTCCCTCCTTGGCCTCCCAAAGTGCAGGGATTACAGGCATGAGCCATTGCATCCAGCCTGAAGGATTTTTAACATGATTTCTGATTCCTAAGCTTTTTCTACTTTGTGCGTGTGTGTGTGTGTGTTTGAGACAGGGTCTCATTCTGTCCCCCCGACTGGAGTGCTGTGGCACAATTATGGCTCACGGTAGCCTCAACCTACTGATCTCAGTGATCCTAACCCTCCTGCCTCAGCCTCCTGAGTATCTGAGACTATAGGTATGTGTCACCACACCCAGCTAATTTTTGTATTTTTTGTAGAGATGGGATTTTGCCATGTTGCCCAGGCTGGTCTCGAACTCCTGGCCTCAAGCAATCCACCCAACTCGGCCTCCCAAAGTGCTGGGATTACATACATGAGCCACCATGCCCAGCCTACTTTGCGTATTTTTAACATTTCCATAATAAAAAGCTAAAATCAGTTATTGCTTTATGAACAATACTGGGATATTGTGTGATCTTGCCATATGCCGTAGAACATCTAGAACAGAATTAAGTTTAGAAAGTATGAATGATGCAATGCTGCCTATGAGATCATAGATGATTTTTTAAAAACTGCTTTTCAGGCCAAGCATGGTGGCTCATGCCTTTAATCCCAGCACTTTGGGAGGCCGAGGTGGGTGGATCACGAGGTCAGGGGTTCGAGACCAGCCTGGCCAACATGGTGAAGCCCCATCTCTACTAAAAATACAAAAATTAGCTGGGCATGGTGGTGGGTGCCTGTAATCCCAGCTACTTGGGAGGCTGAGGCAGGAGAATCTCTTGAAACCAGGAGGCAGAGGTTTGCAGTGAGCCGAGATCACGCCATTGCACTCCAGCCTGGGCAAGAGCAAAACTCTGTCAAAAAAAAAAAAAAAAAAAAACCCAAAAAAATGCTTTTCAAACAGTCAAAAAGCAGCATTATTTTGTAACTAAAACGTTGACATTTTATACCAGTCAGGAATAGCTCAATTATTATAGTTTTGTGTGCAAAGGAAGAAAAAAAATCACTGAATCATATATATGATTTTAAAATACATATATGATTTTAAAAAATATATATATATATATGCTTGAGACAGGGTCTCACTCTGTCACACAGGCTGGAGTGCAGTGGTGTGATCTCAGCTCACTGCATCCTCCGCCTCCTGGGCTCAAGCAATTCTTATGGCTCCTCAGCCTCCTGAGTAGCTGGGATTACGGGTGCTTATCACCATGCCTGGCTAATTTTTGTATTTTTTTAGTAGAGACAGGTTTTCACCATGTTGCCCAGCCTGGTCTCGAACTCCTAGGCTCAAGGGATCTGTCTGCCTTGGACTCCCAAAGTGCTGGGATTACAGGCATGAGCTATATATTTTATTTTTATTTTTTAGTAAAAAGCAGAAACATAGGTTGGGCATGGTGGCTTATGCCTGTAATTCCAGCTACTCAGATTGGGAGGCTGAGGTGTGCAGATCACTTGAGCCCAGGAGTTCAAGACCAGCCTGGGTAACATGGTGGGATTTTTGTATTTTCTACTAAAAAAAAAATACATATATATATATATACAAAAATTAGCTGGGTGTGGTGGCTTGAGTCTGTGGTCCTAGCTGCTGGAGAGGCTGCTGAGACCAGGTCAGCCAAGATTGCACCACTGCATTCCAACCTGGGGACAGAGCCAGACCCTGTCTCAAAAAAATATAGCAGAAACATGTTGTGATTTAAACATTTAAAAGAGATTGTGAGCTTTACATTTGTGTTTTGGTATTTAAAATTTTGGGGTCCATATTTTTTCCAACCTCCAAATGCCTTCTGTGTGCCTTGGATGTTGGGTACTGGCGGGAAGTGCTATGGACTGGGTTCCTCATTGTCTCACCTGTGGATCACCCCTCCCCTTTCCTGGGGCCTCTGAGTGGCAATCTAATGCATGATCATGGGCAGGAGGGAGGGATGGCAGGATGAGGGAGGGATTGCAGGGCTGAGATTCCCAAAGCATCTTTCAATTATACAGCATCCCAATGTCTCCCGACTCACCTGACCAGCAATGTAGATGGGGAGGAAGATCCAGGCCAACATCAGCACAGAAAACAAGCCCTGCTCAAGAAAACACAGTCACGACTTGGCCCCCAGCTCACAATAAGGTACCCATTTGAATTTCCCTCTGCGCCCTAAGGCAGCCTGGCCTGAACTCCACTTCTGGTGTAGTCTCTTACTCGCTGAGTGGTTCACCTGCTCTGGCCTTCAAATTTCCTTTTTTAACATGGGGAAGGGATTTGGAAAGGAAGAGGAGAGTGGAAAAAGAAGGCTTTTGCGATGCTTCCTAGTTCTGTGTCTCCTAAACATCACGTCATCACTTCATCCAGTTGTGCCCCCTCCCCTCCTCAGCAGTGATTAAAACAAGGCCATGACAGCAGGCAGACCTGGGTTCAAAGATGATCACAAGAGTTAACACAGGTCTCCAAGACTCATTTTTCTCACCTGGAAAATGGGTGTATCAGTGCCTCACTAAGTGGTTGCAAGGAAATCAGGGAGATTATACTTAATGAGTACTGTATGCCAGGCGCCTCTCTGCACCCTTTACAAGCATTAATTCATTTGATCCTCATAATGGTTCTACATGACAGGTACCATTAACATGCCTATTATGTACATGAGGCTCAGAGAGGTTAAGAAAATTGCCCAGCTGGGTGCAGTGAGTCACGCCTGTAATCCCAGCTTTTGACAGGCAGAAAGAAGCGAGTGGATTGCTTGCACCCAGGAGTTCAAGACCAACCTGAGCAGCATAGTGAAATTCCCGTCTCTACAAAAAATATGAAAATTAGCTAGGCATGGTGGCGTGCACCTGTGGTCCCAGCTACTTGGGAGGCTGAAGTGGGAGGATGGTTTGAGCCTGAGAGGTGGAGGTTGCAGTGAGCCATGACCACACCACTGTACTCCAGCTTGGGTGACAGAGCGAGACCCTGTCTCAAAAAAAAAAAAATAAAAACAAAACAAAACAAACGAAGAGAAAAAACACTTGCCACCCAAGGTCACACAAAAAGCCACTTGTCACTGAAGTTTGTATGTGTTGGAGCAAGAATGTAAACCCAGGCAGTGTGGGTCTAATCTGTAAATGAATCCTATAATGTGATAGCATATGTAACATATCAAAGTCTGTTCCTGGCATAGAATAAGCATCTAAAAAATATTGGACATTATGAAGGCAATGATCATTATTAATAATCCCCTCCCTGCCCTGACCCCAGTAAAAATCATATCCCAAAAGAGCCCTGCTATATAGGAGAGTGTATCTTATCCCTTGAGTATCTCAGAGGTAGCAAACAAAGTCAAAAACTACTGAGCTGTAAAATTTTTGCGATGGCCGATTGACGTCTAAAGTACACAGAAATACGCTTCAGTCTCCACGATACCATCTTTCTTCTGCATCTCTAGGAAAGGAATTCTGAGCCCTCTTCTTCACACACCTTTGTGTGTGTGTGTGTGTGTGTGTGCTTGCGGGGGTGGGTGGGGGATGGAGTTTCACTCCTGTCGCCCAGGCTGGAGTGCAGTAGTGCAGTCTCTGCTCACTGCAACCTCTGCCTCCCGGGTTCAGATGATTCTCCTAACTCAGCCTCCCGAGTAGCTGGGATTACGGTGCCCGCCATTACACTTGGCTAATTTTTTGTATTTTCAGTAGAAACAGGGTTTCACCACGTTGGCCAGGCTGGTCTCGAACTCCTGACCTTAGGTGATCCACCTGCCTTGGCCTCCCAAAGTGCTGAGATTACAGGTGGGAGTCACCGCGCCTGGCCCCACCATTCTATTTTTAAAGTGCAGGGCATTCACACAACTTTCCCCTGAGACCTACCTATTAGGTAGAGATAAAATGTCATCTATGCCCTAGGTAAAATACTTACATTAAGTTCATAAGCTGATACAGAAATGCCTGTAGCAGCACCTGACCCTGCCAGGCCAATGAAATGTCCACTTCCAACATTGCTGGCAAACAAGGATGCACCCACCTGTGGGGAGATGGACAGGTCAGATCTTGGAGACAAAGTCGAGGGTACCTGCTCCCCGCCCCCAATTCTTTCCATACTCCAAAGGGACAGAGAAGAGAAGTGGAGGAAGGCAGGGCCACCCCTAGCCTATCTGGCATTTTTGTTTACATTAGAATGAGATTCTTCTTTCCCAAGACTCTCACTTGGTCAGAGCCCACCTGTCAGAAATTGGTAGAATAAATATTCATGGCTACAGGGCCTAAAATGCAGATTGCACCCTCTAGGGTTGTGCAGTGCACAGCTTCAACAACTATATGCAGCATCCCTGCAGGGGTCGGGGGTCGAGAAAGAAGATGACAGGTAATGCAGAAAGTGATTCATCATGAGAATTAGGAAGCCTGTGTTACTCCCCAGATCTGCTTCTAACTTAGCAAAGTAGACAGTCCTCCTGGTATAGCACTAAATGGCTAGTGCTGTACTTGATGATGCCAATCCCTGGTCTCCCTGGTCTCAATTGATTGGGCTGGACAGGTCTGGGTACCTGGCCCAAGCTGGGCAAATTATATTCCCTTTTCTGGGAATTTGGAACAGGGACACCGTCTCGGCTGGTCCCTTGGACTGGAGATGTTGAACCAGGGAGGTGTGTGTGTGCTGGGGGTGAGGGAGTGGTGTGCAGGCATGTTTCCCCATGTGCTGCTCATCACTGCCAGTTCAGAGAGAGGGAAGAATGAAGACCTGCACAGAAAGGCAGGTCCAACCAGGCGCTCTGGCTCATGTTTGTAATCCCAGCACTTTGGGAGGCTGAGGCAGGCAGATCACTTGAGGTCAGGAGTTTGAGACCAGCCTGGCCAACACGGTGAAACCCCGTCTCCACTAAAAATAAAAAAGTTAGCCAAGCGTGGTGGCACTGCCCTATAATCCCAGCTACTCAGGAGGCTGACGCAGGAGAATTGCTTAAGCCCGGGAGGTGGAGGTTGCAATGAGCCGAGATTGCACCACTGCACTCCAGCCTGGACGACAGAGACTCCGTCTCTCAAAAAAAAAAAAAAAAAAAGGCAGATCCAGTGAGGAGGGGAAAGGAGGGAGTAAGAAGAAAAAGAGGAGGAGGAGGAAGGAAAGGAGGAGGAGAAGGGTGAAGGAAGAGAGGAGGGAGAATTGTGAAAGAGCCATTTTACCACCTTATTGACTTTCCTGTGTCTGCTTCTTATCAAATTCTATTTCATGGATCTACATGTTTATCCTTCTGTCAGTATCACACTCTTTTGATTACTGTAGCTTTGTAGTAAGTTTTCAAATTGAGAAGTGTGAGTCTTCCAACTTTATTCTTTTTTATTTTTTTGAGACAGAGTCTCACTGTCTCCTAGGCTGGAGTGCAGTGGTGCGATCTCGGCTCACTGCAAGCTCCGCCCCCCAGGTTCATGCCATTCTCCTGCCTCAGCCTCCTGAGTGGCTGGGACTACAGGTGCCCGCCACCACACATGGTTAATTTTTTTTTTTTTTTTTTTTTTTTTGTATTTTTAGTAGAGACAGGGTTTCACCGTGTTCGCCAGGATGGTCTCGGTCTCCTGACCTCATGATCCACCCGCCTTGGCCTCCCAAAGTGCTGGGATTACAGGTGTGAGCCACCGTGCCTGGCCAACTTTATTCTTATTTTTCAAGATCGTTTTGGCTATTCTGGGTCCCTTGCATTTTCATATGAATTTCAGGATCAGCTTGTCAATTTCTGCCAAAAAAATAAAGAGCAGAAATTTTGATGGAGATGGTGTTGAATCTGCAGGTCCATTGGGGGAATATTGCTGCTTTAGCAGTAATAAATCTTTGAATCCAAGAACTCAGGATGTCTTCTTAATTAGTTAGTTCTTTAAGTTTTTCCAGTGACTTTTCAGTGTATAGTGTTGTATTCTTTTGTCAAATTTATTCCTAAATGCTTTATTCTTTTGATGCTATTATAAGTGGAATTATTCTCTTAATTTCATTTTCAGGTTTTTCACTGCTAGTGTATAAAATACAATTAATTTTTAAAAATTAATCTTATAATCTGCAATCTGACTAAACTCATTTATAATGTCTAATAGCATTTCTTGGGTTATTTAGAAGTTTCTATGTACAAGATCATGTCTTATGCAAATCAAGACCTAGCTTTGTTTCTTCTTCTTCTTCAATCTGGGTACCCTTTACTTCTTTTTCTTGTGAATTGCTCTGGCTAGAACCTCCAGAAAAATGTTGAATACAAGTGGCAAACGGGACATCCTGGTCTCGTTCCTGATCTTAGGGAGAAAAACTTCAGTCTTTCACCACTAAGTATGTTAGCTGTGGGTGATTTTGTAGTTGCCAAAACTTGAAGTTTTCTTCTATTCCTAGTTTGTTGAATGTTTTATCATGAAAGGGTTTTAGATTTTGTTAAATGGTTTGTCTATTGAGATGATTTCATTTTTGTCTGTTATTCTATAATATATATGGTGTATTACATTGATTGACGTGTTTGTATATTGAACCACATCTTCATTTCTAGGATAAATCTTTCTTGGTCATGGTGTAAATTCATGTTTATATGTTGCCAGATTTGGTTTGCTAGTCAGGCGTGGTGGCACATGCCTGTGGTCCCAGCTACTTGGGAGGCTGAGGTGAGAGGATCCCTTGAGCCCATGAGTTTGAAGTTACAGTGAGCTATGATTGTACCATTGCACTCCAGCCTAGGCAACAGAGAGAGATCCTGTCTCAAAAACAAACAAACAAAAAAAAAACAACAAAAAAAAAACATTTGCTCTGCTGAGAACTTTTGAATCTATATTCATAAGAAATATTTATCTGTAGTTTTTTTTGTGTGTGTAATATCTCTGTTTTGGTATTAGGGTAATAATAGCCTTATAGAATGAGTTAGGAAGTGTTCTAATTTTTTTTCTTAGATGAAGTCTCGCTCTGTCACCAGGCTGGAGTGCACTGGCGCAATCTCGACTCACTGCAACCTCCACCTCCTGGGTTCAAGCATCAGCCTCCTAAGTAGCTGGGAGTACAGGTGCCTGCCACCACACCCGGCTAATTTTTTGTATTTTCAGTAGAGGTGGGGTTTCATTATGTTGGCCAGGCTGGTCTCGAACTCCTGACCTCGTGATCCGCCCACCTCGGCCTCCCAAAGTGCTGGAATTACAGGCATGAGCCACCACACCCAGCCTCTAATTTTCTTTTTTTTTTTGGGAAGAATCTGTAAAGGATTTGTGTTAATTTTTCTAGAAACGTTTGGAAGATTTTATCATTGAAGCCATCTTGATCCTTGGTGCTTGGTCTTTTTCTTTGTGAGAAGTTTTGTGATTACTACTTCACTGTCTTTACTTTTTTTTTTTTTTGAAATGGAGTCTCGCTCTGTCACCCAGGCTGGAATGCAATGGTGCCATCTCAGCTCACTGCAAACTCTGCTTCCTGGGTTCAAGTGATTCTCCTATCTCAGCCTCCTGAGTAGCCGGGATTACAGGCACATGCCACCATGCCCAGCTAATTTTTTGTATTTTAGTAGAAACGGGGTTTCACCGTGTTGCCCAGGCTGGTCTCAAACTCCTGAGCTCAGGTGATTCACCCTCTTCAGCCTCCCAAAGTACTAGGATTACAGGGGTGAGCCAGCGTGCTTGGCCTGTCTTTACTTTTTATAGATATAATTCAGGTTTTCTATTTCTACTTGAGTCAGTTTGGTACTCTGTGTCTGGGAATTTGTTCATTTCATGTAGGTTGTTTAATTTTTGCCATATAATTGCTCATAGCATTTCCTTATATTTAATTTACATAATGTTGATTGAAATGTCCCCTTTTTCATTTCTAATTTTATTAATTTGCATCATCTCTATTGCTTTTCTTAATCTAGGTAGAAATTGGTCAATTTTGTTGATGTTTTCAAAGAACAAACTTTTGATTTTGGTGACTTCCTCTAATAGTTTTCTATTCTTCATTTTGTTTACCTCCACTCTAATCTTGGTTATTTTCTTCTGTCTGCTTGCTTTGGGTTTAATTTGCCCTTCTTTTTTAGTTTCTTAATGTAAAAGATGAGGTAATTGGTTTGACATCTTTCTTCTTTTTTAATATGGGCATTGTGGTGTAAGTTTTCTTCTAAGCACTGCTTTAGCTGGATCCCATAAGTTTTAGTATGCGGTTTTCATTTTCAATAATCTCAAAGTATTTTCTAATTTGTCTTGTGATTTCTTCTTTGGCCCACTGGTTATTTAGAAGTGTATTGTTTAATTTATACGTATTTGGGAATTTTCCAAAGTTATTTACTTATAATTTCATTCCACTGTGGATAGACAACACACTTTGTATTATTTCAATCATTTTAAATTTCTTGAGATTTATTTATGGCTTAACATACAGTCTATTCTGGAGAATGTTCCATGTGCACTTAATATGAATATGTATTTTGCTGTTGTTGGATGAATTATTTTATATATGTCTGTTAGGTCAGTTGGTTTACAGTGTTGTTCATGTCTTCTATTTTCTTGTTGATCTTATTTTGTTTTTCCGTACATTATTGAAAATGAGATACTAAAGTCACCAATTATTAGTGTTTGAATTGTCTATTTCTCCCTTCATTCTGTCAGTTTTTGCTTCATATATATTGGGAGTCTGTTGTTAGGTGCAATTATGTTTATAATTGTTATGTCTTCTTGAGGGATTGACCCTTTTATCATTATGTAATTTTCTTTTTTGTCTCTAGTAACAATGTTTATCTTAAAGTCTATTTTGTCTGGTATTAGTATAGCCACTCCTGCTTTTTTCTGGTTACTGTTTGTATGGTATATATTTTTCCATCTTTTTACTTTCAACATATTTGAAATTATTGTGTTTGGTTAAACAGGCTTTTTCCATCCCTTTACTTTTACTTTCAGTCATTTTTATCTTTTTCTTTTTTAGACAGGATCTCACTGTTGCCCAGGCTGCTGTGCAGTGGTGTGATCTTGGCTCACTGCTACCTCCACCTCCTGGGCTCAAGTGATCCTCCCACCTCAGCTTCCTGAGTAGCTGGGACTACAGGCACATGTGTATTTTTGGTAGAGATGGAGTTTCACCATGTTACCCAGGCTGGTCTTGAACTCCTGAGTTCAAGTGATCCACCCATCTTGGCCTCCCAAAGTGCTGGGATTATAGGTGTGAGCCACCATGCCCAGCCCTATTTGTATCTTTGATCTAAGTATATCTCTTGTAGACAACATACAGTTGGATCACATTTTTTAAAAAAAAATCCATTCTCTGCCTTTTGATTGGAGTGTTTAAACAATTTAAATTAATGTAATACTGGTAAAGTAGAATTTACATATGCCATATTGCCATGCAATTAATATATGTCTAGTGTCCTTCTTATTCTTCTATTCCTTCATGGCCTTTTGTGTTAGATATTATCTAGTATGCCATTTAAATTCCTTTATTAAAACAATAGTTTCTGTTACTATTTTCTAAAATTACTTTCTTAGTGATTGCTCTGAGAATTATAATTAACATCTTATAAAAATCAATTTTGGATTACTAGCAACTTAGCTTTTATGCTATTTATGCAACTGTCTTTTAAATTAGAGAGAAGAAGAGAGTTACAATCAAAAACCAATTTATACTGTATATTATATTTACTTACATAGTTACCTTCACTGGTGCTCTTTATTTTTTTCATGTAGACTCAAGTTACTCTCTGATATCTTTATTTCAGCCTGAAGGATTACCTTTAGAATTTCTTATATGGTAGGTCTTCTACCAATGAATTTTCTCATTAAAAGAAAAAAGTCTAGGAATGTATACATTTCCCCCTTTTTCAAAGGATAGTTTTGCTCAGTGTAAGTTTTGGTTGGTAGCCTTTTTCTTTTGGTACTTTGAGCTTCCATGGTTTCTGATGAAAAGCCAGCTGATAATCTTATTGAAAACTTTTCTTTTTTTGAGACAGAGTCTCACTCTGTCACCCAGGCTGAAGTGCAGTGGCTCAGTCTCAGCTCACTGAAACCTCCTTCTCCCAGGTTCAAGCAATTCTCCTGCCTCAGCCTCCTGAGTAGCTGGGATTACAGGCATGCACCACCACGCCCGGCTAATTTTTTGTAAGTAGAGATGGGGTTTCACCAGGTTGGCCAGGCTGGTTTCAAACTCCTGACCTCAAGTGATCCACCCGCTTTGGCCTCCCAAAGCACTGGGATTACAGGCATGAGCCACCGTGCCCAGCCAAAGACTTCCTGTATGTAATGGATTGCTCCTGTCTTGCTGCTTTCAAGAATCTTTGACTTTTGACAGTTTGATTTTGATGTATTTAGGTATGAGTCTCTGAATTTCTTCTACTGGAGTTTATTATATTTCTTGGATGTGTAGATTAATATCGTTAATAAAATTTAGTCAATTTTAAACCACTATTTCTTTCATTATTCTTTCTGCCCCTTTCTCTCTCTCTCCTCTCCTCTGGAACTTCAATTACATGTATGTTAATTATGCTTGATCATGTCCCACAGATCTCTGAGACTCTGTTTCTCTTCATTTTTTTTCTGTTCCTCAGACTTGATAATCTCAATTAATCTATCTTCAATTTCACAGATTCATTTTTTTTTTGCCTGCTCAAATCTGTTGTTGAACCCCTCTAGTGAGTAAGTTATTTCACTTATTGTACTTTCCAACTCCATAATTTCTACTTAAAAAAAAATCTGTCTCTTTAATGATATATTCTGTTTGGTTAAACATTGTTCTCATACTTTTCTTTAGTCTTCAAGACATGGCTTTTTTGTGTGTTTTTTGGATATAGTTAAAATTGCTGATTTAAGGCCTTTGTTTAGTGAATATAACATCTGGCCTTCTTCAGGGACACTTTCTATTGACTGCTTTTTCTCCCCTGTGTATGGACCATAATTTCTTCGTTTTTTTTGCATGTTTTATAATTTTTTGTTAAAGGCGGACATTTAAAATAATGTCACTGGTAACTCTAGAAATCTGATAATTCCTGACTCTTCAGGGTTTATTGTTGTTTCTTCTATTCATTCTTGCCATTGTTGCTGCTTCTATTGTTTGTTTCATGACTTTCTTAAATTAAGTTTATAAAGTCAGAATTCTTTATCATGTGTGGCCACCAAAATCTATGCTCAGTTTATTGGGCAGCTAATGACTGAACAGACATTTTCTTATATCCCTGAAACCAATAATTTTCCCAGTCTTTGCAATTCTCCCAGCTTATAACTCTGCCTTAGCCTTCACTTCCTGCTTGTGCATAGCCTCAAGGTCAGCCAGAGGCAAGAGCTTAGGGCTTTCTCGGGACTTTTCTGAGCATGTGTGTGGGCCTATGCACATGGCCTTCTAGATTCCCAGAAATATGTCTGAGTTTTTCAAAGCACCCTATGTGCATCTCACTTCCCAGCTTTTCTATTTAAGTTATTTTACTAGAATATTATTTGCCAAACTGTTATTGCCACAGCTGCAATGTTAAACAATTACTACTGATTGTTTTTCTACAAATGTGTCTAGGGAAAAGGCTATTCACACTGAATGAGTTCTATGTAAGGTCAAATAAAGATGAGCCCTGCAGGTGGGGCTTTCCAGGGAACAGGTAACAGGTAAAACAGTGACCTTTTTTTGAGAATGGAGTTTGAAAGAGTTCTAATCCCGTTCTGACCTCTTTAGTTGCTTCTAGCCTTGGTTCCCAAGGCTACTACTACACAGCTAAAGAGAGAGAGATGGAAACAGGGCCAAAGCTCACTGTTTTTTTCTGAGACCCAGCTGTTTTTCTTGAATAAATGCTTCCTGAATTATTGCAGCATGTGGTTAATCCCCAGAGTTCTGAAAAAGTTGATTTTGACAATTTTTTTTTTTTTTTTGCTTCACTTCTCATAGCTTTTATGGAGGAGAGAATTTTTGAAGCTCTTTACTCTGCCTTTCCCAATGACACCGTTGAAATGTGACTTTTCCACATGGCCCATATAGAAACTGTGCTGGCCTGTAATTTACTTTAACCAACAGAATGTGGTAGAAGTGACACTGTATGACTTCCAGGCCAAGACCTTAACAGCCTAGTAGCTTTCATTTTTGCCCTCTTGGAATTCAGCTACCTGGTTAAAACAAAAACAAAAACAACAGCAAGAAAAACCACAAAACTCTGGGCTAGGCCACTGAATGATGAAAGAGAATAGGGAGAAAATGTGGTCCCAGTATTCCAGTGACCCCTGCCAAAGTACGCCAAATGTGGATGAAACCATCTTGGACTTCTGTCTGGCCTAGTCACCAACTAAATGCAGCTGCATGAATGAGTCCAAAGGAGAAAAGCACATTTCTTAATTTTATTTTTATGATTCCCTGCTTTTCTATGTAGAGCAAATGATACTGGTTTTCTATTTAAGGTTGTGATTATACATATATATTTACATATTTATTATATATAATATATATTATATATAATATATAAATTATATATATTATAGAAATATATATTGCATAAATATATAAATTATATATACTATATAACTATATATTACATAAATATACAAATTATATATAATATTATATAACTATATATCATATAATATATAAATTATATGTTATATATTTTATATAATACATATTATATAAATATTATATTTATATAATATATATTTTTAAAACCTAACTCCAGATTTTTCCCTTAGATGAGGTGACAAATTTTTTTGTTGTTGTTGTTTAAACAAATTTGAGCTGGAGCTAAGCCTTCTCTAGTTTAGACAATGACTTCCAAACAACGTGAGACCAGAGAGTCCTGAGAAATCAAAGGTGGGACAGAATCCCAGCACTTGAAGATTCTTTAAGAAGTGACTTTAATTGAACCAAAGACCACTTACTGGCCACCACACCATGTCCCCTCCAGCCAGGAAGTAGCCTTTCACTGTGTCTCTTTTGGTCTTCACTGTGGACTAAAAAAAAAAGAAGACAGGTGGGTGAGGGAAGACATTAGCAATCAGAGGCATCTCAAAATGGCCTAGGCCAGGGATTGCAAACTGGGAGTCCTGAGGGCCAGATTCGAATATCAAATATATTTTGTTTCTCCCAGAGTTTTGGAGAAAATTTTAATTTTGTGTCTTTAGAGGAAACATAAACTCTTCAGGTCAACACAGCTGCTACCACTTGTTGCTACAAACATTATTTTATGATAACCTACTTGGTCTCCCTAGACATTTGAGTCTTAGGCTCATGGCCTGTCTATGATATTTGATAACTGATACCATTTATTGTGTGTTTACTATGTGCCAGATGCTGTGCCAAGCACTTTATATGCATTACCTCATTTAATCCTTACCAACCCCTATGAGGTTTGTGTCGTTAGGCCAATCTGATAAAGGAAGAAACTAAGGCTTATGTCTCAGTCTGCTTTGCACTACTATACCAAAATACCCGAGACTGGGTAATTTTTAAACAACAGAAATTTGTTTCTTACAATTCTGGAGACTTGGAAGTTCAAGATCAAGGCACCAAGAGGTTTGGTGTCTGGTGAGAGCCTGTTCCTCGTAGGTAGTACCTCCTCTGTGTCTTCACATGCCAGAGGAATGGGCAAAAAGGGGTAAAACTATTCCCATGAGCTTCTTTAATAAAGTCTCTAATCCCATTCATGAGGGCTCAGTTCTTACGACTTAATCACCCTCGAAAGGCCCCATCTGTTAATACTATCACATTGGTGATTAATTTTTTCTTTCTTTTTTCTTTTTCTTTTTTCTTTTCTTTCTTTCTCTTTCTTTCTTTCTTTTTCTTCTCTCCTTCCTTCCTTTCTCTTTCTCTCTTTCTTTCTTTCTTTTTCTTTCTTCTTCCTGTCCCTTCCTTTCCTTTTCCCTCCCTCCCTCCCTTCCTTCCTTTCTCTTTCTCTTTCTTTCACTCTTTCTTTCTTTTCTTTTTTCTTTCTTTTTCCCTTCCCTTCCCTTCCTTCCTTTCTTTCCTTTCTCTCTCTTTCTTTCTTTTTTGAGACTGGTTCTCACTCTGTCACCCAGGCTGGAGTGCAGTGACATGATCATGGCTCACTGTAACCTTGAACTCCTAGGCACAAGCAGTCCTCCTGGCTCGGCCTTCCAAGTATCTGGGACTACAGGCATATGCCACCATGCTCAACTAATTTTTGTGTTTTTTTGTAGAGATGGTATCTTACTATGTTGCCAGGCTGGTCTTGAACTGAGCTCAAGTGATCTGCTCACTTCGGCCTCCCAAAGTGCTGGGATTACAGGTGTGAGCCACTGCACCTGACCTTTTATTTCAAAGTTGTTAATATCCTTAATACAAAAAGAGCTCCTGGAAATTGATAAGAAAAAGAAGAAGAACCTAATAGAAATAAGGCAAAAGATATGAAGCCATAGTTCACGTAAAGAAAATATGTGGTGTTTAAACATACGTAATGGGGCCCAGCCTCATTCATTGTAAGATAAATGCATATTAACAATACTGGCCGGGTGCGGTGGCTCATGCCTGTAATCCCAGCACTTTGGGAGGCCGAGGCGGGCAGATCACGAGGTCAGGAGATTGAGACCATCCTGGCTAACACGGTGAAACCCCATCTCTACTAAAAATACAAAAAAAATTATCTGGGCACGGTGGCGGATGCCTGTAGTCCCAGCTACTAGGGAGGCTGAGGCAGGAGAATGGCGTGAACCCAGGAGGCAGAGCTTGCAGTGAGCCGAGATTGCACCACTGCACTCCAGCATGAGTGACAGCAAGACTCTGTCTCAAAAAAAAAAAAAATACTTTGAGATATTATTTTTCCTAGTCTGATAAAAATGAGTTTGACAATACACTGTTGGTGAGAATGTGACAAAACAGACTTTCTCATCATTTCTGATGTGTACACCTAAGGAGTGCAATTTGACACAAACTAGTATAATCACAAATGCATATATTCTTTAATATACTCATTTCTGCTGTAGGGAATTCTGCTGCAGGGAATTTATCTTATAGCTACACTCCCAAATAGTGTACAGAGTTTATTTATTTATTTATTTTTGAGACGGATTTTCACTCTTGTTGCTCAAGCTGGAGTGCAATGGCGTGATCTCAGCTCACCACAACCTCTGCCTCCCAGGTTAAAGTGATTCTCCTGGCTTAGCCTCCTGAGTAGCTGGGATTACAGGCACCCACCACCACGCCTGGCTTATTTTTTTATATATATTTTTTGAGATGGAGTCTCACTCTGTCGCCCAGGCTGGAGTGCAGTGGCGCGATCTCGGCTCACTGCAAGCTCTGCCTCCCGGGTTCATGCCATTCTCCTGCCTCAGCCTCCCAAGTAGCTGGGACTACAGGCGCCCACCACCACACCTGGCTAATTTTTTGTATTTTTAGTAGTGACGGGGTTTCACCGTGTTGGCCAGGCTGGTCTCAAACTCCTGGCCTCAAGTGATCTGCCCACCTCTGCCTCCCAAAGTGCTGGGATTACAGGTGTGAGCCACCACGCCCAGCCTAATTTTTGTATTTTTAGTAGAGATGGGATTTCACCATGTTGGCCAGGCTGGTCTCAAACTCCTGGCCTCAAGT
This sequence comes from Nomascus leucogenys, assembly GCF_006542625.1. Lineage (NCBI taxonomy): Eukaryota > Metazoa > Chordata > Mammalia > Primates > Hylobatidae > Nomascus > Nomascus leucogenys. The sequence continues at coordinate 80,349,916 of NC_044382.1, forward strand.
GATCTGCCCACCTCGGCCTCCCAAAGTGCTGGGATTACAGGCGTGAGCCACTGCGCCTGGCCAGGGTTTGTTTATTATAGTATAGTTTATTATAGTAAGAGATTGGAAACAATCCAAATGACCTTCAGCCCGAGACTAGTTAAATAAATTACAACACAATCATCTAAGGAAATATTATGCAACTTTTAAGAAGATAAGGAATGTCTATGTGCTAATGTGAAAAGATATCTAAAAGGTACTGAGAAGTGAAAAATAGAAAGTTAAAAAACAGTGTAAGCTACCTTCTGTTTAAGAAAGAGGGAAATATGCATATTAAAATTTGCTTGGATTTGCATAAAGACACTTGAACCATACGCTAATGTACTAACAAGCTAATAATATGGGTTACCTGTGGAGAGAAGGCTAATACTGAGACTTTTCTTTGCTTGTCATAAGTGATTTTTATTTTTGAACCATGTGACTGTATTGCCTTTAAAATTTTTCTTTAAAGTAAAAAAAAAAAAAAAAGTTGGGCTGTTTGTAATCCCAGCACTTTGGGAGGCTGAGATGGGAGAATTGCTTGAGCCTGGGAATTTGAGACCAGCCTGGGCAACATACTGAGACCCTGTTTCTACAAAAAAAAATTAAAAATTAACTACCTGGCAGCTGAGGTAAGAAGATCACTTGAGCCCAAGAAGTCGAGGGTGGAGTGAGCTATGATCGCCACCACTGCATTCTAGTACCCTGAGCTACAGAGGGAGATCCCATCTCAGAAAACAAAACAAAACAAAAACAAAAACAAAAACAAAACATGAGCTTCAAAGTAAGGGAGACAGGGAGTCTAACCCTAGCTCTCCTAACTTACAGGATGAGGATCTTAAATTATTTGGGCCTGTGTTTCCTTATCTGTAAAATGGGTATTGTAATAGCATCTTTCTCATAGGGGCCTGTGAAAATTACATGAGAAACGTAAGTGAAAATGCTTAACACAGTGTCTGACAATAGGCCACATCCAATGCATGTTTAAAATTTTTAAGTTCTGATTACTCTATAGCCTTGTGTTAGTTTCTTCCTGTCACAGTCAGTATCTTAACTCCAAAAGGATAAGGTTAACTCCGGACCTCTAAACAGATATTTCCTTCTCTTTTCATCCCCCATCCCCCAGTGGCCTGGCTTACCCATAGTCCAACAGCCAAGACAAAGAGGAAGTACAGAACCAGCACCGCGATGTCCCCAGGCTCCAAGCCCTTTTGGGGAAACACATCCAGGGGATCTGACTGTGGAGGCTGAGGGCTGCTGGTGCCGCTCTCCATGGTCCTGAACGAGACCTCTGGATCCTGAGGAAGGGCAAATGCCAGTCAGATGCCAGATCCTAGCATCATTCTTCTCACCCTTTCTGTAGCTACCTCCCTAGGCCATCCATGAAAGAGGACCCATGTGGAGGGATGTGTGGTGGAAGACAGATCTTCAGGGAAGACAGATCCATCCATCCATCCATCCACCCATCCACTCACTCATTCATTCATTCAACACATATTCATAATGAAGTCACATCAAATCTGCAGTCAATTTTGTCACTTACTTGGCAAAACAGAAAAAAGCATAAACAATTACAATAGTACAGATGATTTCAGCACCCTCCTCCACTTAGCAAGTACGTGTCCCAGAGTGAAAGAAAAATGAGACACCTGAGTCAGTCTCCACTTCCGTGGTACCTCACAGCTGGGTGAGAGTCAAGTCAATAATTTTGTCTGAGGCTCAGCCAGACACCATAATCTTGTTCCAATGCTATGTATGCCCACGAAATTTAGTATATTTAATAAACACCCATATTGCATCTACTATATCCTGGGCATCATTCTAAATGTTTACTAACCTGCAAAGTGGGCACTATTGTTATCATCCCCATTTTACAGATGGGGAAGTTGAGACACAGAGACACATAAAAGTTAAGTAAGTGCCCAAGGTCATAAAGCTGAGATTTGAACTCAATAATCTTGCTCCAGAATCCATGCTTTGAACCACTAATCTAAGCCATTTTCTCAGTACCCTGCAAATCCATGGGCAATTTAAGGGATTCTTGTGGTACACAGAGAAACGGCCCCCAAAGATGCTTACCTCTAATCCCCAGAACCTGTGAACATGTTACATATCAAAGGACAATTAAGTTTGCAGATAAAATTAAGGTTGGTAGTCAAATCACTTAAAATAGGGAGATGCCTAGCTGCAGCTAACCTAAAAATAGGGAGATGCCTGGATTAACTGGATGGGCCCCATGTAATCACAGTAAAAACAGAATCAGAAGAGATAGCCACAGAGATGACAGCATGAGAAGGATTTCACTCAATGTTGTTAGATTTGAAGATGGGGTAATGGAGCTAGAAGCCAAGGAGTGCAGGTGGCTTCTAGGAACTGGAAAAGGCAAATTAATAGATTCTTCCTTAGCACATCCAGAAGGAATTCAGTCCTGCTGACAACTTGATTTTAGCCCAGTAAGACCCATTTAGAACTTCTAACCTCTAAAACTGTAAGGTCATAAATGTATGTTGTTTTAGCCACTAAGTTCATGGTAATTTGTTAAAGCAGCAGTCAGAAACTAATAAAATTTCCAAGGGTGATTTTGGACCACAAGTGATCAGGGCATTGACTTATTCCTGTGTTAAGATGCAACTCCACTCTCTGTCAGCCTTTGGGCACTCGGGAATGAAAATACTTGATCCCTGCACTACTTGCCACAGCCCAGTGATGGGACAAAGCCACCCATGGACAACAAAAGCACAACGTGATGTTTCATAGAGGGCAGGTTCATGGGGAAAGATGTTAAGAATTCAAGCTCAGAAGCTGTACAGCTTGGCCGGGCTCAGTGGCTCATGCCTATAACACCAGCAATTCAGGAGGCCGAGGTGAGTGGGTCACATGAGGCCAGGGGTTCAAGGCCAACCTGGGCAACATGGCAGGACCCCGTCTCTACTAAAAATACAAAAATTAGCTGGGTGTGGTGGCGCATGTCTGTAGTCCCAGCTACTCAGGAGGCTGAGGCATAAGAATTGCTTGAATCTGGGAGGTAGAGGTTGCAGCGAGCTGAGATTGTGCCACTGCACTCCAGTCTGGGCAACAGAGCAAGACCTTGACTCCACCATTTACACTTAGCTAAGTTTATTTTATTATTTTTATTTTTATTTTTGAGATGGAGTCTCACTCTGTCTCCCAGGCTGGAGTGCAGTGGCCTGATCTCGGCTCACTACAAGCTCTGCCTCCCCGGTTCACACCATTCTCCTGCCTCAGCCTCCTGAGTAGCTGGGACTACAGGCACCCGCCACCATGCTCAGCTAATTTTTCTTTTTGTATTTTTAGTAGAGATGGGATGTCACCATGTTAGCCAGGATTGTCTTGATCTCCTGACCTCGTGATCCACCCACCTCGGCCTCCCAAAGTGCTGGGATTACAGACGTGAGCCACCGCACCTGGCCTATTTTATTTTTAAAGACACAAGGTTTCCCTATGTTCCCCAGGCTGGCCTTGAACTCCAGCCTCAAGAAATCCTCCCACCTTGGCCTCCCAAAGTGCTGGGATTATCACGCCCAGCCAAGGTACATTTTTAAAGTAAGAGAAAACTCCAATACTTTTCATTTTATGTAATCTGAAGGTAGGTTGTGGACTCAGATAGTGATAAATGGGATTTTTGCCCTCTTGAATGTCTGGCGGGTCCTCTGAAAATCTTTATTGTGTGGGCAAGTTCTGTACATTTCGGGAAGTCTGGAGTTTCTGGCCTCCACCTACTGAATGCCAGTAGCACTCCCAAATTATTGTGACAACCAAAAATGCTCTCATATATTTTGAAACATCTCTGAAGGCCAGGAACACCTCCAGTGCACACATGTGCTCTGGGTTAAAGGATGTCAGTGAAGGATTTCTAATAAGAAAGTGGTGTGATCAGACAGGGGGCAGCCTTGATGAGAAGCAAGAATGCGGGCAGGGAGGTTATTCTGGAGGTAGTGACTCAGGCTTGAGACCATACATAGGCAGGGGTTAGTCCATTCCTGCTGTTGCAATCAAATACCTTAGACTGTGTAATTTGTAAACAACATAAATTTATTGCTCACAGTTCTGGAGATAGCCCAAGATCGAGCTGTCAGCAGTTTCAGTGTCTGGTGAGGGCCCGTTCCTCATAGATGGGACTTCCTTGCTATGTCCTCATATGCTAGATGGATGGATGGGTCAAGTTGGCTCTCTCAAGCCTTTTTTGTTATTTATTTATTTATTTTGAGACAAGGTTTCACTTGGTGTCCAGACTGGAGTGCAGTGGCACAATCACTTTTTCTCTTTTTTTAAAGAGACAAGAGTTTTGCTCTGTTACTCAGGCTGGAGTACGGTGGCACAATCACAGGTCACTGCAACTTCAACCTCCTAGGCTCAAGAGATCCTCCTGCCTCAGCCTCCCAATTAGCTGGCACTGTAGATGCACCACCATGCCTGGCTAATTTTTTTTTTTTTTTTTTTTGTAGAGATGAAGTCTCACTATGTTGCTCAGGGTGGTCTCAAATTCCTGGGCTCAAGCAATTCCCTCAACTCGGCCTCTCAAAGTGTTGGGATTATAAGCATGAGCCACTGCACCTGGCCTCAAGCCTCTTTTATAAACATGCTAATCCCATCAGTGGGGGCAGAGTCCTCATAACCCTAACACTCTCAAACGCCCTGCCTCTTAATACTATTGCATTAGGGATTTAGGTTTCAATGTAAGAATCTGGGGACAGAGGGACATGCACATTCAGACCATAGCAGAGGGAGTAGATTAGAGAAATAATTTGGAGGCCAGGTGTGGTGGCTCCAGCCTATAATCCCACCACTTTGGGAGGCTGAGGCAGGAGGATCACTTGAGCCTAGGAGCTTGGCTACAGTGAGTTATGATTGCCCCACTGCACTCCAGCCTGGGAGGCAGAGCAAGAGCTTGCCACAAACAAACAAACCAACACACACACACACACACACACACACACAAAGACTAACCTAACCTAACCTTTCTCTGTGCAAGAAAGTGAGAGGAAGGCCTAGAGGTGAAGACTCCCTTTCAGGGTAAGGGTTGAGGCTCTTAAGGGAGGTTCCAAGCAGGAAAAGCATTCTGGCAGCTTCAGGAGGGGAGGGGGTGAGGGGACCCTTGTGGGTTGTCTCAAGGGTGAAGTCCCATTAGCTAAGTAATGTTCTCATCAGACTTTACAGGGGAGGAGGCTGGGCACAGTGGCTCATGCCTGTAATTCCAGCACTTTGGGAGGCCAAGGCAGGAGGATCACCTGAGGTCAGGAGTTTGAGACAAGCCTAGGTAACATGGTGAAATCCCATCTCTACTAAAAATGCAATTTGTTTAGGTGGGTGTGGTGGTACCCAACTGTAATCCCAGCTACTCTGGAGGCTAAAGCAGAAGGATTGCTTGAACCCGGGAGGCAGAGGTTGCAGTGAGCTGTGATCGTGCCACTGCACTCCAGCCTGGGGGACAGAGTGAGACTCTGTCTCCGGAAAAAAAATACTTTACTTTACAGGGGGAGTGATGGCTCTGAGAGTTTAAGTCGTGTCCAAAGTCACACGGCTGACAAGTGACAAAGCTGGGACTCGAATCCAGTTTGATTTCAGAGCCTGCGTTTTCAAACACTTCAACCTGCTGCTTCCAAAACAGGATTTGGGGAAAGATGAGGAGCAGAAAAGTGCAGGAAGCAGGTTTAGGTGGAGGTTGATGCTGAATTGGGGAGTGGGGCAGAGGGAGGAGGGAGGAGGGGCGGTGGCTGCCTGGTGAGCCAGTCCTCCCCATCCCTGCCCGCCCCTTCCAGACCTCTGCCTGCCAGGCACCGAGAGGGCGGTGGGAGCAGCTCCAGCAGATAAACAAGTTATTCATCACCGCCGTGGGGCCCACAGCCGGCGAAACTGGCACCGATTCCAAGCCCTTCCTGAGTCTCTGGGAGGTGGGGCCCAGCCAGGGGCCGCGAGGGACGTGGCTCCATCTTCACGGTGGAGACAGGAACAGCGACCAAAGATGCTGTGGAGCCTCGGCCACAGGCTCCCAGGAGGAACCCTCCATGCACTCCACCCTCTGCAAATCCATGCAGTAGGTATACTGAGAATCGGCCCTAACACTTGGTGAGCACGATTTCTATTTGAGTGCCAGGCATGGAGCACAGCCCTTTGAGGCAAACGTGATTTCACCTCCATTTCACAGGTGGGAATCAGAGGCACGAGAGGGGAAAGTGAGCCTAACTCAGGCATGGCTGTGCCGCTTGCTTCTAGGCCACAGTCAGTGCCCGGGTGGGATCCCAACCCAGGTTTGGAGGTGGCCATTCCTGGCTGGTCTTTCTTTCTTTCCTCCCGCCCTTCTCTCCTTCATTTTCTCTTTCCTTCCTTCTGGCTCTATTTCTTTCCTGCAAGCATTTATTAGGCACCAGCTGTGTGCCAGGCTCCATGCCAGGCCCTGCAACTCAGTGGAACATTTGTTAGTCACCAGCAGTGTGCCAAGCTATGTGTTAGGTCTTGTGACTCAGTAAAACAAATGTTATTAGGCATCAGCTATGTACCAGGCTCTGTACTAGGCCCTGGGGACTCAGTGAAACAAACATTTATTAGGCACCATCTGGGTGCCAAGCTCTGTGCTAGGCCCTGGGGACTGAGTGCAACAAACATTATTCGGCACAAACTGTGTACCAGGTTCTATGCTAGACCCTGGGGACTCAGTAGAACAAACATTAGGCACTAGTTGTGTGCCATGCTGTGTGCTAGACCCTGGGGACTAAGTACAACAAACATTTATTAGGCACCAGCTGTGCGCCATGCTCTGTGCTAGGCCCTGGGGACTCAGTAGAACAAACATTTATTAGGCACCAGGTGTGTGCCATGCTCTGTGCTAGGCCCTGGGGACTCAGTGAAATAAATATTTATTAAGCAACAACTGTGTGCCAAGCTCTGTGTTCGGCATGAAGGACAAAACAATGAGAAAGCGTAGACTTGGCCCCGTCCTCTGGGTTTTCATCTCAGTCCCCTGCACCCTGTGTGTACCTGGGCCCCCTCGGTGAAATGACCCTGGGCACCCTTTGTCCCTTGCGCGGTGATGTTTGGCTCCCAGGCTGCCTCAGGAGGGTCTGGTTGGGGTGGTTGGGGGTGGCTCCTTCTTCACCTCTTGTGAAGAACCCTCCCTGTGCCTGTGGGGAGGATTCACGGCAGCTTGTGTTATAACAAAGGCTTTGTTGGCAAGGAGAACAGCCTACCCTTGAGGTCGCCTATTGGCCAATGCACAAAAGGAAGCTCAGCGGAGCAGGGACTTCTCTCATCCCTTCCTTTTGGCCACTGACATAATTTGCTATGGTAGATCTGAAAATTTTCCATGCTCCAGGGGATGTGAAAAATTTCCACACCCCGGTGCAAGGAAAAGATCAGAAAAGAGGTTCCCAGGCCACAGGTGTGGGAAGGTGAGCTGTGATTGTATTTGCCGCATTTCATGCCTTAGGCTGGCTTCTGGATGTGCATGATTCTTTATAACTTCTGTGTGTCTGAAATGCTTCATAATGAAAGAAAAAGGAGGGAAATAAACATAACACAATTTATAGCATGAAGCCAAAGCACTCAAAAACACAAAATAGTACTATTTTGCCAGAGTGCAGGCGTATTTCCAGATGAATATCAAACACATTAGAGGGAGTGGCAGGAATCCGGGGAGAAACAGAGAGAGTGGGAGACAGAGAGAGAGAAGCAAGGGAAGTTCCCTGCCCTGAATGAAAATGACAATGACTAATTACAAATTTTAATTATGAGCAACAGACTCTCCAGGAAATAGATATGTCGTGATAAAGTGTAAAGTGTAAATACTTTAGAACTGCACTGCCCTGACTCAGATCCCAGCTCTGCCTCCTATGAGCTCCTTGATTGTGGGCAAATCACCTCTCTGAGGCTCAATTTCCCATCTACGAAATGAGGTTAATAAGTAGACATACGTCACAGGTTTGTAAAAAGCAGTAGGCATGCTCATTATATGTGTAATGTGATTAAATATAGAGTACTTGTTCTGTTCCCCGTCCATTTTATAAAATCATTTTTTTAAGACAGCATGACTTGGGAGGCTGAGGCAGGAGGATTGCTTGAGCCCAGGAGTTTTGTTTTGTTTTGTTTTGAGATGAAGTCTCACTCTGTTCCCCAGAGGAGTGCAGTGGTGCAATCTTGTAGTGCAAGTGGTGTAGTGCAATGGTGCAATCTTGGCTCACTGCAACCTTTGCCTCCTGGCTTCAAGCAATTCTCCTGCCCCCAAGCGAGTCACCTGCCTCAGCCTCCTGGGTAGCTGGGATTACAGGCATCTGCAACCATGGCTGGCTAATTTTTTTTTTTTTTTTTTTTTTGTATTTTTAGTAGACATGGGGTTTCACCATGTTGGCCAGGCTGGTCTCGAACTCCTGACCTCAGGTGATCCGCCTGCCTTGGCCTCCCAAAGTGCTGGGATTACAGGCGTGAGCCACTGCCCTGGGCCCAAGCCCAGGAGTTTGAGACTGCATTGAGCTATGATTGCGCCACTGCATTCCAGCCTGGGTGACAGAGTGAGACCCTATCTCTAAAAACAATAAAAATAAAAATAAAAAGAGCATAAACTAGGCCGGGTGCAGTGGCTCATGCCTGTAATCCCAGCACTTTGGGAGGCTGAGGCAGGTGGATTGCTTGAGGTCCAGAGTTCGAGACCAGCCTGGCCAATGTGATGAAACCCTGTCTCCACTAAAAATACAAAAATTAGCAGGGCGTGGTGGTGGGCTCCTGTAATCCCAGCTACTTGGGAGGCTGAGGCAGAAGAATTGCTTGAACCTGGGAGGGAGGTGGAGGTTGCAGTGAGCTGAAATTGCACCACTGCACTCTAGCCTGGGTGACAGAGCGAGGCTCTGTCAAAAGAAAAAAAAATGCATAAACTTTGCGGTCAGGCAAACCTTGGCCACTTACGTGCATGAACCACATTTTGATGTCACAGCCTCCCTACAAGGCAGGACTCTGATTAACTCCATTGCACAGGTGAGGAAAACAAAGCTGAGGCCGGGTCTAAGGCCACACTGCTAGTAAATGACTGAACCAGTTCTCCAACCCAGGTTTAACTCTAGAGCTCCTAACCACCCCGAGACACGTGGACCTTGGTGGGGAAAATTCCAGTTGTGATAAGGACTGGCACGGGTCACACCGCCCAGGCTGGAAGCCACTCGCACCCTTTCCTGCCACTCCTGGGCTGCAGTGGTGCTGACTGCCTACTGCACTGCAGCAAGCTGTGCCCTGGCCTGGCCTGGGTCTAGGGGGCCTGGTGGAGGCAGCCCTACAAGAGGGAAAGAGTCAGTCCTGGAAGGCAGATAGGGGCTGTCTGGGACTAGAACTGCAGGAAGAAGGAGCTAAATGACCACCCCTGACCTCCTCCACCAGTTGATGCCATGGGGTTCATAGAAACAGAGAGGTCTCTACAAAAAGGCCAAAAAGACAGATCCTGGCTGGGCTCAATGGCTCATGCCTATAATCCCAGCATTTTGGTGGGTCAAGGCAGGAAGATCGCTTGAGTCCAGGAGTTTGAGACTAGCCTGGGCAATGTAGTGAGACCCTTTATTTTTTCCTCTACAGCAAATTTTAAAAAATTAGCTGGGCATGGTGCTGTGTGTCTGTGGGCCTGGCTATTTGGGAGGCTGAGGCAGAAGGATTGTTTAAGCCCAAGAGGTTGAGGCTGTAGTGAGCTATGATTGCACCACTGCACCCCAGACCCTATCTCAAATAATGGATAATAATAATGATAATAAAATAAAAAATTTTAAAAAGACATCTCAGGATTTGAGGCTGAAGCAGAGGCCAGGATCACCCCTAGTCCATTAGGAAGAGCCACAGCTTCAGGTATCTGGAAATAAATTCTAGGCACGGCAGAGCAGAGCAGCATTCCCTGAATGGTCCACAGCAGGGTAACAGGGCATATGCTCAGTGAGTGCAGGGGACCCGGTAGAGCGTTCTCCTCCACCTGCCTTTCAGGGATGACCTTGTCTCATTATTCCAGAGAGAATAGACATCACAGAGCACCTTCTAAGCCCAGACCTGTCCATCCAAATGCCAACGTGGCATCTCTCATGGAGATATATATATATATATATATATATATATATTATATATATATATTTTTTTTTTTCCCCAAGGCAGTCTTGCTCTATTACCCAGTCTGGAGTGCAGTGGTGCGATCTCTGCTCACTGTAACCTCCGCCTCCCGGGTTCAAGCGATTTTCCAGCCTCAGCCTCCTGAGTAGCTGGGATTATAGGCATGTGTCGCCATGCCTGGCTAATTTTTGTGTTTTTAGTAGAGATGGGGTTTCACCATGTTGCCCATACTGGTCTCGAACTCCTGACCTTGGGTAATCCACCTGCCTCGGCCTCCCAAAGTGCTGGGATTACAGGCGTGAGCCACTGTGCCCGGCTTCTCATGGTTACTTAATAGATGTCTGAAAGTTCACACGTGCAAGTTACAGACCAAGCTCTCCAGCCCAAGCACGTGCTTCTTCCAGTCTTCCCCATCTCTCTAAACGGCAGCTGCATCCACTCTGCTGCTCCTGCCAGAAACCTGAGTCATCTATAAGGCATTAATTCATTTGTTCACTTATCAAGTGGTCTGTGAGCACCTCTATGTGCCAGGCACTACATCTAAGCATCAAGAGTGCCTGGTATGTAAATGTCTCATCGAAGAATTTATAGCATCTCTTTCTCACCTCCTAGAATCTATTCACTCCCAATTCCATTCTCTCCTACTTCCAAAACATAATAAATCCATACATTTTTCCCTCAATTTTAGTGCTATCACCCTTGTCTGAGCCACCATCACTTCTGTCTAGGTTAGAGAAAGACCCTCCAGTCTTACCTCCCCGATATCCATTCTTGCTTCCTTTTTGTTTTATTATTTTATTTTGTTTTAATTTACTTAATTTTTAGAGACAGGGTCTTGTTCCCTTGACCAGGCTGCAATGCAATGGTGCCATCACAGCTCACTGTGGCCTCAAACTCTCGAACATCTGTGCTCAAGGGATCCTCCCACCTCCGTCTCCCAAGTAGGTGGTAGGTGGGACCACAGGTACATGCCACCATGCCTAGCTAATTTTTTATTTTTTGAGACGGGGTCTCACTCTGTTGCCTGGGCTAAAGTGCAGTGACACAAACACAGCTCCTGCAGCCTCAACCCCATGGGCTCAAATGATACCCAAACAGTGCTAGGATTACAGGTGTGAGACACCATGCCCGGCCTCCAGCTAACTTCTTATTTTGTAATTCTTTTGTAGAGATGGGGTCTTGCTATGTTGCCCAGGTTGGTCTCAAACTCCCGGCCTCAAGCAATCCTCCCAACTTGGCCTCCCAAAGCACTGGGATTACAGGCATGAGCCATTGCACCTGGCCTTGCTTCCTTTTAATCCGCCCCTCACACAGAAGCCAGAGAAATCTTTAAATATGAGTCAGATCGGATCATTTTCCTGCTCAAAACATCTCTGTGCTGCTGAGGTGCTTTGTTATGCTTCCAACCCCATCACACATTAGCATTCATTTTATTCCTGGAACACGATTTCTGGCCTCAGGGTCTTTGCCATTCTGTTCCCTCTGCCTGGGATGCTCTTCCCTGCACTCTTTGCTGGACAAGCTCCTACTCATCCTTTAGATGTCAGCCTGCTGTATATCCCCAAAGGAGCCCCCTCTTGGCCTCAATATAAATTGGGTCCCCAAGCTTTTTGCTTTCATGGCAAACACAACTTCTCATCACAGTCTAATCAAGTGTAACATTTGATGTGTGTGATCCTCTCATTACCCCTTGTCTGCACTGCACAGCAAGCCCCATAAAGAAGGGTCCGTGTCTCTGTCACTCTCATTGTGTCCCCAAAACAGGCATGCAATAAATGTTGGTACAACAAACAAATGTGGGATTTTTAGAGCCTTTGCTATGGACCCTTTGCACACTGTGACCTCCCAAAAAAGGGATGGCATTTTTCCAAGTCCTATCTGCAGGATGCCCAATGGGCTAGGACACTTCTGTCAACTATTGCCCAGAATAATTCAGCAGAACACCATTTGAAAACCACTGATTGGTGGGGTGCAGTGGCTCATGCCTGTAATCCCAGCACTTTGCAAGGCTGAGGTGGGAGAATTGCTTGAGTTGAGGAGTTCGAGACCAGCCAAGGCAACACAGGGAGACCCCATTTGTACAAAAAACAAAAATAAAAAAGTTAGCAGGGCATGGTGGTGCACCTGTAGTCCCAGCTGCTTGGGAGGCTAAGACGGGAAGATCGCTGGAGCCCAAGAGTGCAAGGATGCAGTGAGCTATGATAGTACTACATTTCAGCCTGGGCAACACAGCGAGACCCTGTGAAAGAAAAGACAGAAAAGAAAAGAAAATAGAGAGAGAACAGAAAAGATAGAGAGAGAGAGGAAGCAAGGAAGGAAAGACGGAAGGAGAAAGGGAAAGAAAGGAAGAAAGAAATAATAGAGGAGAAAGAAAGAAAAGAAAGAAAAAAGACAAAAGAAATAGAAAGAGAGGTGGGAGGGAGGGAAGGAAGGAAAGAAGGAAGGAGAAAGAAAGGGAAAGAAAGGAATAAAGAAAGAGATAAAAGAAAGAAGGAAAGAAAGAAGAAAGAAAAGAAAGAAAGGAAGAAGGAAAAGAAAGAAAGAAAGAGGAAGGAAGGAAGGAAGGAAAGAAGGAAGGAAGGAAGGAAAGAAGGAAGGAAGGAAGGAAGGAAAAAGAAAATCAGTGATATTGTGGCTGAGCTCAGGCCACAGGAATTGAGTCTCAGCTTGGCCACTCACTATCTGTATTACCTTGAGCAAGTTATTTAATGACCCTTAGACTCTGTCCGTGAATTAGGGGGTGCTGTACCTACCTTGCAGGGTTTCTGTGTTAGTTAGATGAGATCCAGATGTAAAGCTCTCTGCACGTGTCTGACACATACCAGTGAAGACTTGTATTTGCCTTGTAGTTAACAGCAGCTGCAGTTGTAGTAAATACATTCCTCTAGCTTTTTATTGCTTATGTGGATACATTTACCTTCGTTATCTCTGGGTAACACACCTGTGGGGTGGGTCAGCCTGAGGTTCATATTCCCATTTGACAGATAAGGAACCTGAGACTTGGTGAGGCAAAATGTTTGGCTCAATGTCCCTGACCTTGGTTTAGTGGAAGAGCTGGGACCCACGTACAGTGCTGCTGCCTGCTGGCTGCTGGCTTCATACCACCATGCCCACCCCACAAACACACTCCATTGTCCTGGTGCATGACAAGCTTTCTCTGCAGAGAGGGCTGAGCTTCCCCTGCCCCACAGGTGACAGCTGGAGTCCTTCTGCCAGCACCTGTCCCCAGACCAACTTCTCAGTTTGGAGAGTGGCTACCTGTTTGGGAGCGGGGAGTGTCTTACCTTATTCCAGATGCAGGGCTCACCTGCCCTGGGGGCTGTCAGTGGCTTCTAAGGCACTAGGAGGTGGCGATGGCTGTAAGGAGGGAGACACCTGGGATCCTCTCTCTTTGCAGCCAAGAGCTTCCGGAGACACCAGTGACCCTTCCTCCTATATGCCTGCTGCTGAGAGAGCCTCCAAGTGGGTCAAACTCCAAACTCCAGCCTCAGCTGCAGCAGATTAAAGGAAGCGTGAATGATCTCCCCAGGGCAGAAGAGAGAACCGGGCCCAGCCCAGGACCCTTGAACTCTGAGCAGGTGGGGAAGGTAACATGTCCCACGCTCTGCCCACACTGTCCTCCACCAGGGCCCTCACCTGCGCAGGGACCCATGGCATGGAGGGGTTGGGGAGACGCTGGAGCCCAAGGCACCATCCTGCTTCACTCACCCAGTCTTCCACTGTCCCGCCTCCACGCTGGGGACAGGCAGGCTTGGGACGAGCTGGAGGAAGGGGGGGAGGGAAAATGCTGGCGGCGGATGGAGGGGACAGAGGCAAAGTGCCAGGAGGGACGTCCAGCCACAGCCCTCACCGCAGTGGCAGCAACAGGAACAGCAACCACTGCTTGTGCAACCCCTTTCCATACACTCTCCAGACGGAGGCACGGCAAAGAACAGGTGTCTGCCTGAAGTCGGGAGTTCAAGACTAGCCTGACCAACATGGAGAAACCCTGTCTCTACTAAAAGTACAAAATTAGCCGGGTGTGGTGGTGCATGCCTGTGATCCCAGCTACTCGGGAGGCTGAGGCAGGAGAATCACTTGAACCCGGGAGGTGGAGGTTGTGGTGAGCTGAGATTGCACCATTGCACTCCAGCCTGGGCAACAAGAGTGAAACTCAGTCTCAAAAAAAAAAAAAAAAAAAAAAAAGAAGAAGAAGACGAAGAAGAAGAAGAAGAGGTGTCTGAGGCCCTGAAAAACTGTCAGGAGTGACCGAGCCATGTCCAGGAGCCCACATCGGGCCCAGGACATCAGTAAAGCCAGCGGGGCACAGCGAAGGTTTCTGCCAGATGCTCAAAGCATCCAAAACTTTTATTTATTTTTTATTTCTGAGACAGGATCTCACTCAGTCACTCAGGCTAGAGTGCATTGGTACCATCACAGCTTGCTGCAGGCTCAACCTCCTGGGCTCAAGTGATCCTCCCACCACAGCCTCCCGAGTAGCTGGGACTACAGGCGTGCACCACTACGCCCAGCTAATTTTTTCATTTTTTTGGTAGAGAGAGAATCTTGCTATGTTGCCCAGGCTGGTCTCCAACTCCTGGGTTTAAGTGGTCCCCCCACCTTGGCCTCCAAAAGTGCTGGGATTACAGGGGTCAAACACTGTGCCTGGCCAAATACCAAAACATTTTAAAAATAGTTACTAGTATTTGCAAACCAAGAGGCTTGAAACATAATTCTAGAATACTCACTTTTCTAGAACAACCTGAAGATCTGGCCTCACCAGGCCCCCATGGCCACAGGACAGCTGCTGACTGGGGAGGAGTCGTGGCCACCCACTCTCACTCCTTCACTGGGCCTGCCAGGCTCTGGGGGCCCTCAGCTGAGGCCCCTGTCCTGGCACCAAGTAGCCAGAAATAATAGCAGTGATGAACACGTGCCAGGCTCCAAGGGCACGACATGCCTTTACTCACTTGGTCTTTCCAACAACCCTCGAAGATGGGTCCCGTTATCTCTATCTTACTGACGAGGAAACAGAGGTAGAGGAGGTGAGTCATTGGCCCAAGGTCACGCGGCTTGTAAGTGACACAGCAGGATTTCAGCCCAGGCCACTTGGCTCTACAGTCCTACAGGAGCAGTGGAGGGTGACTTGGCCAGATAAAGGGTGGCCTGGGTGAGCAAACACTGGGTGACTGACCAACACCAGTACGAATGGGGCCTTTGGGGGAGGGACCTGCCCTGGGGGACAGATTTACAGAAGGAACAGCTGGGATTGGAGAACAGGGACAGACAGAAGGCCACGAATCTGTGATCTGCAGCAGAGGCTGCAGCACCAGGAAGGGCAGTGGGGTGCCACTGAGGGTGCACTGCTTCGCCAACCTGGGGTCCAGTCCTGACTTCTTGGGAATGTCTGGGGAGCCTTAGCCATGTGCAGGATGTCTATAGAAGAGGCCTGGCAATGAGTGAAGCCGGGCAGATGGAACTGTGGCTGACCCGAGAGCATGTGTCCCAGCTGAAGTGGGCAGCCACGACCCAGCTCCACGTGGGGGAAGACAGGCCCAATGGGGTCAGAACTTCCGATTGTTCTAGAGAAGTTCTGCAAAGTTTCATGATTATGCATCCTTGAGGGCCAAATGTGGCCCACTCGACCCTTGGCTTGCCACCTCCAATTGTTTCTCTGATTGTCAGGTTTTTCATTTTTACCCTCAGTGCTATAAAGAATAGGAGAGGTGGAGTTCAGCTCCACCTGAGGAGGTGGAGGATAGCTCATGCTATCATCTCAGTGCTTTGGGAAGCTGAGGCAGGAGGATCTCTTGAGGCCAGGAGTTAGAGGCCAGTCTGGGTAACATAGTGAGATCCTCATCTCTACACAAAATAGGAAGAATTAGATGGACATAGTAGTGTGCACCTGTAGTCCCAGCTACTCAGGAGACTGAGGTGGGAGAATCGTTTGAGCCCAGGAGTTCAAGGCTGCAGTGAGCCATGATAGTGCCACTACACTCGAGGCAACAGAATGAGATCTCAACTCAAAAAAAAAAAAAAAAAAACTATATAACCACTTTAGAGAACTATTTGGACATTTCTTATAAAGTTACCATACACTTTGCCGAGCGCAGTGGCTCATGCCTGTAATCCCAGCACTTTGGGAGGCCAAGGTGGGTGGATCATGAGGTCAGGAGTTCGAGACCAGCCTGGACGATATGGTGAAACTCCATCTCTACTAAAAATACAAAAATTAGCTGGTGTTGTGGCAGGCCCTGTAATCCCAGCTACTCAGGAGGCTGAGGCAGGAGAATCATTTGAACCTGGGAGGCAGACGGAGGTTGCAGTGAGCCAAGACCGTGCCATTGCACTCCAGCCTAGGTGACAAGGTGAAACTCCATCTAAAAAATAAAATAAATAAATAAATAAATAAAGTTACCATACACCTCCCCCATCACCCAGCAATTTCACTCTTAGGTATTTATCAAGAGAAATGGAGACATAAGTTCCCAAAAAGTTGTGCACACAAGTGTTCATGGTGGCCTTATTCAAAACAGTTTCTAAGTGGAAACAACGCCAGTTCCATCGACAGGTGAGTGGAGAAACAAACTGCAGTGCATCTAACACCATGGAAAACTTTCATTGAAAGGAATGAACTACCCAACCCACGCAACACCATGGATGAATCGAAGACTCTAAGAAACATTATGCTGAGCAAAAGGAGCTGACCTGGGCTGGGTGGGGTGGTCACACCTGTGATCCCAGCACTTTGGGAGGTCGAGGTGGGTGGATCACCTGAGGTCAGGAGTTCGAGACCAGCCTGGCCAATGTTGTAAAACCCCGTCTCTACTAAAAATATAAAATCAAATTAGCCTGGTGTGGTGGTGTGCGCCTGTGGTCCCAGTTACTCATGAGGCTGAGACAGGAGAATCGCTTGAACCCAGGAGGTGGAGGCTGCAGTGAGCCAGGATCATGCCACTGCACTCCAGCCTGGGTGAGACAGAGCAAGACTCCATCTCAAAAAAAAAAAAAAAAAAGGAGCCGACGTGAAAAGAGTACAGACTTTATGATTCCATTTATGTGAGGTTCAAGAACAGGAAAGATGGATTTGTGGTGACAGAAGTCAAAGAACAGTACCCAGTGAACAACTGGAAGAGGGTGGGAGTGTGCTCTCAGAGGTGATGGAAATTTCTATTATCTTGAATTGGGTGATAATTATATGGTATATACAATTGGTAAAACCCAGTGAATTGAAGGATGAACACTTAAGCTTTTGCTTTCTTTTTTTTTTTTTTTTTTTTTTTTGACCAAGTCTCACTCTATCACCCAGGATGGAGTGCAATGGCGCCATCTCAGCTCACTGCAACCTCTGTCTCCTGGGTTCAAGTGATTCTCCTGCCTCACCCTCCCAAAGTGCTGGGATTACAGGCATAAGCCACCGCGCAGGGCTGACTCATGCATTTTATTGTACGTAAATTATATCTTTAAAAATGAGAGCAGATGGCCAGGCACGGTGGCTTACGCCTGTAATCCTAGCACTTTGGGAGGCCGAGGCGGGTGGATCATGAGGTCAAGAGATTGAGACAATCCTGGCCTACATGGTGAAACCTCATCTCTACTAAAAACACAAAAATTAGCTGGGCATGGTGGGGCGCACCTGTAGTCCCAGCTACTCGGGAGGCTGAGGCAGAAGAATTGCTTGAATGCAGGAGGCGGAGGTTGCAGTGAGCCAAGATCACGCCATTGCACTCTAGCCTGGGCGACAGAGCAAGGCTACATCTCAAAAAAAAAAAAAAAAAAAAAAAAAAAAAAAAAAAAAGGAAAAGAAAAAGAAAGAGCAAATATACAAACAGTGAATTCATACGGAGCAAATACACTGAGCAAATACAGTTATTGCGAGTCTGTTTCCCAGATTTTAGTTTCAGCCCATCGTCACCATGTAAGAACGTGGGTCTTATGTTGCCAGCATTCGTTTTTCAAGAGAAATCTAAGTCTGGGTTTTGTTTTTGTTTTTTTTTTAATAGGAACTCTGATGACTTGTAAGGTTTGGCAAATTCAAAAGCAACAAAAATAGCTAAAATGCGGGTTGTGTCAAATGATGCACGGGGCTCTGTTCGCAACCTGTATTCCTGGGTCACATGTTCTTCTAGGGGGCTCAAGATGCGATTTCTTCCTGGATTTTCTACAGACTTTTAATAACGCACCTTCACCTATCCACATCCCTAACAACCCAAATGTTGCTATTTGTTGCAAGAATTAAAAAGACCAAATCCTCAAAGCTGAAATAAATAAGCTTTCCTAGGCAACATGCAAGCCTGGGAGAAAGAGTTCCTGTTAAGACAAGATACATTTGTTGACTTAGTAACAATGAGCCCTTGGGCAAGTCTCTCAGCCTCTCTGAGCAATCAGTTTCCTCCCTAGCTCTCCAAAAACGATGCAATCCCCTAAATTAACCATGAGCTGCCTACCTGGCATTTAGTTGACACTGAGGATTTCAAGGCTTATTCTTTCTCTTTAGTGTGGCTTCAAAGAGGGAAAACTACACTGTTTCTTCTCTCTCTCTCTCTCTCTCTTCCTCTCTCCCTCTTCCTCTCTCTCTCTTCCTCTCTCTCTTCCCCTCTCTCTCTCTTCCTCTCTCTCTCTCTCTGTCTCTCTCTTTCTCTCTCTCTCTCTCTCTGGTTTTGTTTGTTTCTATCTTATCTCCCAAGAGTCACAGTTCTCACAAACCTGGCTTGCTTTTCATCCACAGTAGCTGCGGGAGAGTGTGTGGGTTAAGAACCCAGAGATGGGGCTGGGCATGTTGTCCGACACCTGTAATCCCAGCATTTTGGGAGGCCGAGGTGGGCAGATCGCTTGGGCCCAGGAGTTTGAAACCGGCCTAGGCACCATGGTGAAACCCTGTCTCTACAAAAATTAGAAAAAAAAAAAAAAAGCTGGGTGTGGTGGTGTGCACCTGCAGTCCCAGCTACTCAGGAGGCTGAGGAGGGAGGATCACTTCAACCCAGGAGGTCGAGGCTGCTCCTCCTCCTCCTCCTCCTCCTCATCCTCCTCTCCTCCTCCTCCTCTTTTCTCTTCTCCTTTTCCTTCTCCTTCTCCTTCTTCTTTTCTTGTTTTTTATTTTTTCCAGGCTGGAGTGCAATGGCACAATCTCGGCTCACTGCAATCTCCACCTCCTGGGTTCAAGCCATTCTCCTGCCTCAGACTCCCAAGTAACTGGGAGTGCAGGCACCTGCCATCATGCCCGGATAATTTTTGTATTTTTAGTAGAAACAGGGTTTCACCATGTTGGCCAGGCTAGTCTCAAACTCCTGACCTCAGGTGATTCACCCGCTTCGGCCTCCCAAAGTGCTGGGATTACAGGTGTGAGCCACTGCGCCCAGACCACTTCTTAATACTAAGTTTTTTTTTCTGTATTCATGAAAGTCCAGTGTAGTTTTCCAGAGACTAAGTGGCATGACATGTAGCAACAGACTGAATACAGAAACAAAAATGAGATTCCAGCTGTTTTCTCTTAAACTAGGCATTAAAAAGATTTGTAAAAACATAAAACGATGCCACTGTTTCTAATAAATCTTTTGGGAAAATATGGGCTTTTTAAAAAATAAAAAATTATTTAACATGCAGTGGGTTTATTATTCTTTAAAAAAGCAGTACGTGGACCAGGCATGGTGGCTCACACCTGTATCCCAGCACTTTGGGGGGCGGACCACCTGAGGTCAGGAGTTCAAGACCAGCCTGGCCAACATGGTGAAAACCCATCTCTACTAAAAATACAAAAATCAGCAGCCGGGCGCAGTGGCTCATGCCTGTAATCCCAGCACTTTGGGAGGCCGAGGTGGGCGGATCACGAGGTCAGGAGATTGAGACCATCCTGGCTAACATGGTGAAACCCCGTCTCTACTAAAAATACAAAAAATTAGCCGGGTGCCTGTAGTCCCAGCTACTCAGGAGGCTGAGGCAGGAGAATGGCGTGAACCCAGGAGATGGAGCTTGCAGTGAGCCGAGATCGTGCCACTGCACTCCAGCCTGGGTGACAGAGCAATACTCCGTCTCAAAAAAAAAAAAAATACAAAAATTAGCCAGGTGTGGTGGTGTGCGCTTGTAATCCCAGCTACTCAGGAGGCTGAAAATCACTTGAACTCAGGAGGTGGAGGTTGCAGTGAGCCAAGATCGTGCCACCGCACTCCAGCCTGGGCAACAGAAGGAGGCTCCATCTCCAAAAAAAAAAAAAAAAAAAAAAAAAGCAGTACATATTTATAATTGTTTCTTGATTTAAATGTCTAATACGGTAAATATCTATAGCTATCATCCACATAACAAAAGCTCCTTGGGGTCCTTGGTGTTAAGGGGTCTGCGACCAGTTTTAGAACTTGTGCTCTATGGCCAACTTGTATGAGCCTGTGCACCTAGGAAAACTCTTGTAAATGTTATGTCTAAACCCAAAGCCACATAATTGGTTAAAAGGTGTCTTCTGATGAAAATCGACCCTTACCGGAAAAGCCTATTTATGGCAGTAGATTCTGTTGGGGTACAAGCTGTTTATATCTCAATAAACCTTGCCGGTGAGTGCATAGTAGATTGTTAATGAATCAACAAGGTCTTTAAAAATTAATCACTAAACACTTCAACAGTAGGTCAACCATGGCAGAGAGGTTAAAATTTGAAGTGTGACTTCAAGACACTTGGAGATTATTGGAGTGGAACAAGATCCTTTGGAAGCCTGTTGACCAAAAACTTCCAACAGTACAAATCTGGGTTATAGCAGGTGGCTTTACTGATAACCCACTGTCATGGGCATTTGTGGCAAGTTCCAGCACGGGGGCAGTTGTATGGCATGTAGGTAAGTACCTGGGCTCTGCCTTCAGTGTTCAGCTAAATCCTGGCTCTACTGACTTCATGACTTCTGGTAAGTATCCCCATTCACTGCCCTGTGCGTCAGTTTACCCATTTGTCAAATAATTAGGGCTGCTGTAAGGATTAAATAAAATAATGATCTGGGGTGGGAAATGGCCAGCAAAACCTGCCCTTCTCCCTTCCTGGGCACAAGGCTGATTACACTGGGCATCCCCGATTTATGTCTAGCTGTGGCTAACTCTTGCCAGTGGAATGAAAGGGACTGTGATTCACACAATTTCTCCCTCCGGTGATTAAGAGGGAGCTCCCTGCCCTTGTCTTCCCCTTCTTTCTGACTTCTTGCTGGTCAGGATGGTGACTGAGTCCCCTTGCAGGCTGTGTGTATGGAAAACAGTAGAGCTGCTAGCAGCCTGGGTTCCTGTTGGAACAGAGAAGCCACTGACTTGGAGCCTCCCTGTGGACCGAGACATGGAACAGAATGAATTTCCTTATTTTAGCCGTGTTATTGCTGAGTCACTTGTTACAACAGTGCAGGCTTTCACCCTAAAACATTCATGCACATTGTTTCCAAGTGTGGCTGCTCATGATAAGGGCTGGGTAAACTTTGCTATTAGGACCCTGCTGTCTCGCTCTGGAAGGATACAGCTACTCCAGTCTCAGCACAGGAAAGACACACAGAACACTTTTTTTTTTCTTAAGACAGGGTCTCATTCTGTAGCCCAGGCTGGAGTGCAGTGGCACAATCTTGGCTCACTGCAACCTCTGCCTCCCGGGTTCAAGCAATTCTCCTGCCTCAGTCCCCTAAGTAGCTGGGATTACAGGTACACACCACCACGCTGGCTAATATTTGTGTTTTTAGTAGAGAAGGGGTTTCCCCATGTTGGCCAGGCTGGTCTCGAGCTCCCAACCTCAAGTGATCTGCCCACCTCAGCCTCCCAATGTGCTGGGATTACAGGCATGGACCACCACGCCCAGCCACACAGAACACATTCTGAATCTTTTGCAGCATTGCAGAGACACACACTTTGTCTTTAGACTTCATGGCTCAGTAGGTGTGTGACGTGGGCAAGTTACTTCACCTCTGCAAATCTGCTTCATTATCTGTTAAACGAGGGAGAAATAACAACACCTCCTTCACAGAATAGTGGCAAGCCTTCAATGAGGTAACACCTGTAAACTGTTGAGCTTTCTTCCGTAAGTGCTAAATAACTGTGTGCTACTATTTTAATGACCATCTTCCATATTCCTAGTAGGGAGCAGCTCATAAATTGCCACCTGTTGAAGTTGTTCTGAATCCGGGGTTGGTCGCTGCATCTTGCAGGTGTTTTGCCCAGCAGGACGATCACCTGATAGTGAAAAGCATCTGGTTTTCAGTCCCAGGGCCTTCCTGTCCCCACATAGCCAAAGCCCACTGGGAGTTAGAATAAAACAGAGAAGGCAGATATGGGACCTGCTGGCTACACCTTAGGAAATGTCTGTTCTCATGGTGTCTGTTGATGTGGCTACAGCCTAGACCTTAACGCAAGCCTGGCTCTAAGAAGCAAATTGTCTTGTCTTTTTTGTTTGTTTTGTTTTTGTTTTTTTGTTTTTTGTTTTTTTTTTTTTGAGACGGAGTCTTGCTCTGTTGCCCAGGATGGAGTGCAGTGGCGTGATCTTGGCTCATTGCAACCTCTGCCTCCCGGGTTCAAGAAATTCTCCTGCCTCAGCCTCCCGAGTAGCTGGGATTACAGGCACCCACCAACACGCCCGGGTAATTTTTGTATTTTTAGTAGACATGGGGTTTCACCATATTGGCCAGGCTGGTCCCAAACTTCTGACCTCAGGTAATCCACCCACCTAGGCCTCCCAAAGTGCTGGGATTATAGGCATGACCCACTGCGCCCAGCCCCAATTGTTTCTGTTTGTTTTGAGACAGGATCTTGCTCTGTCACCCAGGCTGGAGTGCAGTGGCATGCTCACAACTCACTGCAGTCTCAACCTCCTGGGCTCAAGCGATCCTCCTGCTTCAGCTTCCTGAGTAGCTGAGACTATAGGTGTGCGCCACCACACCTGACTAGTTTTTTTATTTTTTGTAGAGACAGGTTCTATGTTGCGCAGGCTGGCCTCAAGCTCCTGGGCTCAAACGATCCACCCACCTCGGCCTCCTGAAGTGCTGGGATTACAGGCCTGAGCCATCATGCCCAGCCTCAAATATTTCATAGGTTACATACTATATCATTGTCTCTAATGTCCTCTAAATTCTACAACTTTCATTATCATCACCCACATCCCATAATAAATAGTAGAGGAGAGGCTTTAGTGACATTCCATTGACTAAAGCAAAGGGGAGCAAACCATTCTCTCCACCTGCCAGGCCAGATCGGGCCCACTGCTTGTTTTTATCAATAAAGTTTTATTGGAACACATCCCTTTTCATTTGTTTACCTATCATCTCTGGCTCTTTTTGTGCAACAATGGTAGAGCTGAATACTTGTGACAGAGACCACATGGCCTGCAAAGCCTAAAATATTTACTACCTGGCCCTTTACAGAAAATGCTGCCCTTTGACCCATAGCATCTCCCTGTGAGGTACCGTCTCCAGAGTCCAGGGAACTGGAAGGAAAAACCTTCAAACTCTCCCGTTCCCATTCCCGCTCAGAAGTTGCTAAAACCCTCCAGGAAGAAACGTGAATTCAAAGCAACTGTCGGCTAACAAAGATAAGTTCTTCTCTGGAGCCCTCCAGCTTGACTAACAGTCCATTTGCCATCAACCTGGTTATTATGACAATTTCAATTTAAATATAATCCTTCTCTTTCTCTCTTTTTTTTTTTTTTTTTTTGAGACAGAATCTCACTCTGTTGCCCAGGCTGGAGTGCAGTGGCACCATCTCGGCTCACTGCAACCTCTGCCTCACGAGTTCAAGTGATTCTCATGCCTCAGCCTCCGAGTAGCTGGGATTACAGGTGCACACCACCACACTCAGCTAATAAATATAATTCTTCTATGTGTGTGTCTAAACTACTGAGAAAAAGCACAAACAGGACAGAATTGTGAACAAAGCACTCTCTTGAGGCTTTTCTCTGTTAGATACTTTCAAACTTAAAAAACAGGCCAGGCGCAGTGGCTCACGCCTGTAATCCCAGTCCTTTGAGAGGCCAAGGCGGATGGATCACTTGAGGTCGGAAGTTCGAGACTAGCCTGATCAACATGGAGTAACCCCATTTCTACTAAAAATACAAAATTAGCCATTGCACTCCAGCCTGGGCAACAAGAGTGAAAATCTGTCTCAAAAAAAAAAAAAATTCCAAAATAATTTTGCCAAGGGAAGAAGCCAGACACACAAAAAGTACATACTCTGATTCCATTTACATACAAATCTAGAATCTGGGAACAAATTTCTTGTGATGGATATACGTTTGCCTGGGGATGGGACAGGCAGGATGGAGGGGTCACATAGGGGAAGAAGGAAATTTCTCAGGGTGATGCTGATATGGTTTGGCTGTGTCCCCACGCAAATCTCATCTTGAATTGTAGCTTCCATAATTCCCACGTATTGTGGGAGGGACCCGGTGGGAGATAATCGAATCAGGGGGGCAGTTTCCCCCATACTGTTCTTGAGGTGGTGAATAAGTCTCACGAGATCTGATGATTTTATGTGGGTTCCCCCTTTCACTGAGTTCTCATTCTTTCTTTGCCGGCCGCCATGTAAGACGTCTCTGTGCTCTTCTGCCATGATTGTGAGGCCTCCCCAGCCATGTGGAACTGTGAGTCCATTAAACCTGTTTCCTTTATAAACTACCCAGTCTCGGGTATGTCTTTATCAGCAATGTGCAAACAGACTAATACAGATGGGCATGTTTGTTCTCTTGTAATGGTTTCATCGGTTATGCCTGTGTCAAAACTCTTCAAATTGTACATGTATGTGTAGTTTACCATGTCATTTCTACCTCAACAAAGTTGTTTTAAGGAATCATAAAAGTCTTTATATAAAGGGGTTCTTATGGAAAAACATGGACCAACATTACATGAAAGAAGCCATGGTTGAAGTTGAGATGGAGGATTAGGGGCTGGAGGGAAATTCTTGGCTTCTGAGGGCTTCCACGAAGTTGTGAATGCACTACAGATTATAACGGTGTGGCAGTATTTGAGTGTCTTGGTTCCCCTTATAAGTACTTTTTTTTTTTTTTTTTAAAGAGCCAGGGTCTTGCTCTGTTGCCCAGGCTACAGTGCAGTGGCACAATCATAGCTCACTGCAGCCTTGACCTCCCAGGCTCAAGCCATCTTCCCACCTCAGCCTCCCAAGTATCTTGGACTATAGGTGTGCACCACCACATCTGGCTAATTTTTGTAGTTTTTGTAGAGATGGGGATCTCACTCTATTGCCCAGGCTGATCTCTAACTCCTGGACTCAAGCAATCCTCCTGCCTTGACCTCTCAAAGTGCTGGAATTACAGGTGTGAGCCACTGTGCCCAGCTTCAAGTACATTCCTATATTTAAATGGGTATGTATTTCTTCATGGAGCCAAATATCGGCACTCTGTTTCTGCTATTCAGTGTTAAAATGTCTAGAATGTATTCATTCCTGGATTCAGCCATTCAGCAGGTATTTCTTAAGTGCAAATGTGTGCCAGGAAGTGTTCTAAGCTCTGGGGGTTAAACAGAAAGTGTGGCAGGTCTATCCTCACTCTTGGGTCTTCATTCTCATTCTCTAGGGGCGTCTTCTCCCAGCCTAAGATCACGCTGCAGTGTTTCTCAAATTATGAACTAGAGCTACACACAAAGGCTTTTCTGACCTCTGTCTCCCTCTAGCTGCTGCACTGGCTTCCCTTGTTTCCCTCCACCGATCAGCTCCTGACAGTCTACACTTGCCACTCCCTGTGGGGCGCACCCGACCTCCTTGCAGGGTGGAGGCATTCACTTCCTGGCTTCTGGGAGAGTGTGGCAGCTGGCTTCCAGCTGAGTCTCCCAAAAAGGAATTGTCCTTAGCCAGAGGAAGGACAATTCCCCTAAATCCACAGCCTAAATCCAGTGCTTGGTCAGTGGGGAGGTCCCTGTCCTTCCTTGGGTGCAGAGCATATCTGAGGGACATCCCAGCTGCGCAGCTCCCTGAGAGGTTGGCTGAGGCCTCTGTTGCGACCTCACTGCAGCTCAACTTCTCCCTCTGCCCTGTCCTGCCTCCCTTCCTCCCTTATCAACGTACTCTGAGGATATTTTCCAGTAAGACACCTCCACTCAGATCTGCATCTCAGAATATGATTCTTGGGAAATCCAATCTACACCACCACCTTCACCTCCATTATCCATTAACCCCTCACCCCACTGGGACCTGGCGTCTGCCTCTACCCCAAAGATGATCTCCACTGTCACAGATCCATGCATGGCTTTCCCCACAGATTTCTTGGCAGGCAGCATTTCAGACTGTGGCTTTCTCCTTCCCTGAAATTTCCCCTCTCCCCAGATCTGAGACTCCACTTTCTCATGTTGTCCATGCCCAACCCTCACCTCATCAATGCCTCTTTGAATCTTTGACTCTTTCTGCTCAGATCTCATCTTCTTTCTTCTTCTCAAATGATATTTCCTGAGCCCTCATTCTACATGCTTACCCATTTCCATGCCTCAGCCATCACCTGTGATTTACAAACCCCAAATTGATATCTCTATTATTGGTTTTTTCCTTAAACATGCATCTCTCTAACCATCCATTTATCCATCCATCCGTCAATCCATGCATCCATTCATCTATGCATCCATCCAACCATGCAGCCATCCATCCATCCATCCATCCATCCATCCATCCATCTATGCATCCATCCATCCATGCATCTGTCTGTCCGTCCATCCATCCATCCATCCATCCATCCATCCATCCATCCATCCATGCATCTGTCCATCCATCTGTCCATCCATCCATCCATCCATCCATCTGTCCATCTGTCCATCCATCTGTTCATCTGTCTGTCCATCCATCCATTCATCCATGCATCCAACAAATATTTTCAGAGTACATTCTATGTGCTCTGAGCTAGGTGCTAAGGATATAGTGGTGAAAAAATACAGTGTCCTCACCACTTAAACGCAGCTGCCAACTGGACAGCTCCACTGGGCTGTTTCCCAGCTCCTTGACACATCATATTGCACACCCACCCGCCACTCCCTGCACCAGGAAGCCCACTTTTATCCTCCAGGGTCCTCTCCCTTGGCTAGTAGTGGTTCACCAAGTTAGAAACATGAGATTGTCCTAGACTCCTCTCCTTCACTCTCTACAGACCCCAGCATCCATCTCATTGGCCCTTCATGCATTTAGCTCTTCCTCGTATCTCTATGCTACAGCCGTGATTCCGGCTTTTATAAATTCTTGCCTCAACTTCCAAATTAGTTTCCCAGCTAGCCTCAAGGTCCAGACCCTTCCAGTTCCTGCTCCACACCCTCCTAGAGGGGATGGTTAATGTTCACTCTTCAAGTATGTCATCCACCTTGAATCCCTTTTCTACCCTTCCTGACTGTGCTTGGTGCCCCATGAAGCTGATTGCTGTGGGTTTCAGGTGATATCACCTGGTTCTCCTTGCTTCCTGGCATCCAGTTAGGTTTGACCAATAAGAGGTTCAAGCAGGCTGGGCGTGGTGGCTCATGCCTGTAATCCCAGCACTTTGGGAGGCTGAGGTGGGAGGATCACTTGAGCCTGGGAGGTTGAGGCTGCAGTGAGCTGAGATTGCACCACTGCACTCCAGCTTAGGTGACAGAGTGAGACCCTGTTTCAAAACAAAACAAACAAACAAAAAAAGACACCTCTTGACAGCCGTTTATATAGATCTATCTCATTGTCTTAGTGGCTAAACATTCCGGCTTCTGGATGAAGTATAGTTTATTTAGCTGTTCCTTCTTAAAACCAGCACTACTAGTTGTTCCCCAATATCCAGTCTCTCCTTCTTCCCCAATAGCAGAAGTGTCACATCTAAGCTGGGGACAAGACATTCAGAATAAAGACTACGAGTTGCAGCCTCCCTGCTCATGTGATTTTCTGCCCAATGGGATGTGAGCATAGCTGGGGGTCATGCCCTTAGTGGGGAGGAGCATGCTCTCCCCATCCGTCTGTCTCTTTCCCCACTGGCTGGGATGTGACTGTGGAAGTGAGATATCTGTGCCTATGCAGATGAAGACAGTGTTGCAAGGATGGAAGGCGTCTTGAGGCCTTAAGTAGAGCGAGGATACTAGCCCTGGACTCCTTACAGCCAGACAGTCCATAATAACAGGTTGGTCTAACTACAAAGACCACATTAACCAATAACCAGTAGCAACTCCCAAGGGCGAAGAAAAGCACGTGAAAAGAGCTCGTCCTCTGTCATGCTCCCTGACCTCGGACACTCACAACTTTTGCCGTTTCTGCACATTGCCTCAACTGTTATTTACCTAACAGCTTCATTCAATTTAGCTCACCTGTAAAATACAACAGAAATGTATTTATTTAAAAGGAAAACTAGCTCGGCATGATAGCTCATGTCTAATCCCAGCACTTTGGGAGGCCAAGGTGGAAGGATCGCTTGAGCCCAGGAGTTCGAGAGCAGCCTGGGAAACATAGTGATATCTCATTTCTACAAGGAAAAAAAAATTAGCTGGGCATGGTGGTGTGCGCCTGTGGTCCCAGCTACTCAGGAGGCTGAGGTGACAGGACCTCTTGAGCCCAGGAGGCCAAAGCTACAGTGAGCCATAATCGTGCCACTGCACTCCAGCCTGGGGGACAGAGTAAGACCCTGTCTCTAAACAAACAAACAAATAAAAGGAAAACTTGGCTGGGCATGGTGGCTCATGCCTGTAATCCGAACACTTTGGGAGGCCAAGGCAAGTGGATCACGAGGTCAGGAGTTCAGCCTGGCAAAGATGGTGAAACCCTGTCTCTACTAAAAATACAAAAATTAGCTGCGCACTGCGGCAGGCACCTGTAATCCCAGCTACTCAGGAGGCTGAGACAGGAGAGTTGCTTGAACCCTGGGGGCGGAGGTTGCAGTGAGCGGAGATCACACCATCGCACTCCAGCCTTGGCGACAGAGAAGACTCCATCTCAAAAAAAAAAAAAAAAGAAAAAAGAAAAAGCAACCTTAACAGACCATTGTTTGCCATATCCAACAGGGGGCGATGAAAAACCGAATAAAACCAAACAATGTTATTAAATCAAAAATTAAAAACAAAATGAAATACAGGTAACCTGAAAAATAAGTTCCCAAGGAGAAGAATGGGCCCTTTGTTGCTTATGCAATAACGACCTGTAGTCACTGCTAGTACCCATAACCTTTAACTTTATGCCTGAAAAGTCTCATTTTAATTACTTAAGATTTAATCACGTGATCTCATTCTCATCACAGTGACTCTAGAAAATGCAATGATGGCAAAGGCCTTGGGTTCTGGTGCCACAGCAGAACTGAGGCAAAGCCCCCTGTAACCTGCACCTCAGGCCTCCCGGGATCAATGGCACTGGGGACTGGAAGCCCCGGCCCCAGCAAAGCTCACCACAGCACGGGGTCCTAAAGGGTCTTGGGGTCACTTGCTGAGATGATTTTTTAACTTTTTGTTGTCAACTTATTTACTCCTTTGCCAATATTTAAATAGGTAGGCATTCATAAAACAGCAAAAAAATAAAAATAAATAAATAAAATAATAAAAAAAAAAAGAAATCCTCTAAAACGGCCAAAGAATCTAAAACTTTACTTTTTAGAAACCTGGAAACCAGGAGCTATGGCATTTGTGGAATAGTAGCATTAAAAATATCTACGATAGGCCGGGCTCAGTGGCTCATGCCTGTAATCCCAGCACTTTGGGAGATTGAGGTGGGCAGATCACCTGAGGTCAGGAGTTTGGGATCAGCCTGGCCAACATGGTGAAACCCCGTCTCTACTAAAAATACAAAAATTAGCTGGGTGTGGTGGCACACGCTTGTAATCCCAGCTACTCGGGAGGCTGAGGCAGGAGAATCGCTTGAACCGGGGAGGCGGAGGTTGCAGTGAGCCGAGATCAAGCCACTGTACTCCAGCCTGGGTGACAGAGTGAGACTCTGTCTCAAAAAAAAAAAAAAAAAAAAAAAAAAAACTCCTATATCAAAAATATCATTTGGAGATCATTACTACATAAGAGCTTTGTTCACAGTGTTGGGATAACTGTAGATTCACATGTGGTTATAACAAACAATACAGAGATGTCCTGTACTCTCAACCCAGTTCCCCTCAATAGTCACACCTTGAAAAACTATCATAGTACAATATCACAACCAGGAGACTGACAGTCATCCAATTCACTGACTGCATTCAGATGTCCTAGGTTTTACTTGTATTCATTGTGTGTGTGTGTGTGTGTGCACGCATGTGTGCATGTGTGCATTTAGACATAAAGCAGGAAAACAAAGTGATAGCAAATTGTAACGTGCTATAAAAAAGTAAAGGTTTTAAAACATGCTGGGGCCCTATTAAATCAGACTGTCTGGGGCGCGGCCTGAGCTTTGGGATATTTCCAAGTGGTTTTAACAGGCAGCCAGGCCTGGGTAGCATGGCCTTAGCCTTGGAGCCCTGCCCTCATTCCTTCTCTGGGGGCCTCACTCTATTGCCCAGGCTGGTCTCTAACTCCTGGGCTCAAGCGATTCTCCTCTCAGTCTCCCAAAGTGCTGGATTACAGCCAAGGGCCACCGCACCTGACCCAGTGGTCACCTTTCACTGGCCCCCTTGCCCACTCTGTCTCAGACACCCTGGGCTCCGGGCTGTTACCTGAATTGTCCTTTCCCCAAGCTGGGCTGCTGCTTCCCACCTTTCAGGTGTCTGCTTGGACGCCACCTCCTCAGGAGTATTTTACGCCAATGCTCAGGCCATCTTCAGTGGGTTCTGAGCAGGGGTTACCAGGGATTGCCAGTGTGCTGTGGGGTCCCACTGCCCCATCCATCTCCCAGACTCTTGTCTTCACAGCAGTTCTCTGTAGACATGGGGGCAGTGGTTGAGGGGTGCTTTCCATAGAATATGGAGCCAAAGCCTTAAAGCAAGAGCCCCCCCCCACCCCCGAACCTCCCAAGGCCCGGGCTCAGCACTCCTGGGAGAGGGAGGGGTCTGTCGGGTACAGGAGAGGATTGATTAGATAAGGCAGAATCGCAAATGCATAGAGCTCTCCCTCTGCAGTGTCAGTGTCCCTGGAACACATCTGACCCCATCAGGCAGGAAGTCTCCACATGGTGAGAGCACGACTTTAACGTCTCCTGAACTCTTTCTAACCTCTCTTCTCACCTTTGATAAGTAAATCTACCCAGAATGGAATACATTTTGTTTTTATTTCTTGTATAGCTTTTATATATGGACACTGATTTTCAGTATAAAGTAATGATATCAACTTTCCATTATAAAGAAATTGGAGAAGTTGATTAAACAACTTTTTTTAAAATTTATTTTTGATCTGAGTGTCTCAGGTTGAACATGTTGCCCAGGTTGGTGTCAGACACCTGGGCTCAAGCAATCCTCCTGCTTCAGCCTCAGGGATTATAGGCTCGTGCCTCTATGCCCAGCAGAAGCTGATTTTATGACTATGAAATCGGTAGAAACCCAGGCGGTTCAGGGATGCAGCAACATTATAACAAAGTTTATGTACTGGATTCAGGTCTGCAGATTAGGTCCTGACATCACTTGGTTGAAACTGCAGACTGCTGTCCTGCTCTCCCTGCAGACTGGAGCGACCTGGAGTCAACTATTAGCCAGAACAGGGGTCTCCATGGGCTTTGACAGGGCCCTTGAATTCAAGGCTGGGTCAGCCAGTGGGAGTCACTCTCTTGCCCCTTTGCCAGGGCTCAGCCAATAGGACTCCCTGCCACCTGTCATCTGTCAGCACAGCTCTAAGGAACCTCTTCAGCCCTGCTTCTTAGAGTGGTACTGGGTCCTAACTGCACCCTGCTGTGGGGTGGTTCACCTTCTGGAAGCATCAGACTTTTTGAAGAAAAGCAATTTAAGTGGCTATTTGAAGCAGTATTTTTAGATGAAAAGTTGTGGAGCAGAATGCAACATTCACATGCAGCTTCACCTAAAATCCTAAGCTTTAAATTTGCCCCTGGATCCCAGGGGGGTCCGCATGCTGTGTCCTCTAGCTTTGGGGGTATGTTGGTGGACAACTTGAGACACTGTCCACCAGTGCAAATGGTGCTGTGGTTTTCTGTTCCTAGGGCCAGGCTGGAAAGCTCTGAAAATAACACTGCATAAAGTACTTGGCAAGGGCGGGCACGGTGGCTCACACCTATAATCCCGACACTTCAGGAGGCCGAGGCAGGCAGATCACTTGAGCCCAGGAGTTCGAGACCAGCCTGGGAGACATGGTGAAACCCCATCTCTACTACCAACAACAACTTAGCTGAGCGTGGTTGCTCACGTCTGTAATCCCAGCACGTTGGGAGGCTGAGGCAGGCGGATCACTTGAGTCCAGCAGTTCGAGACCAGCCTGGGCAACATGATGAAACCCCCATCTCTAATAACGAAAAACAAAGACAACAACAAAAACTTAGCTGGGCGTGGTGGCTCATGTCTGTAATCCCAGCACTTTGGGAGGCTGAGGCAGGCGGATCACTTGAGCCCAGCAGTTCGAGACCAACCTGGGCAACATGGTGAAACCGTCTCTACAAAAAATAGCTGGGCGTGGTGGTGCACCCCTGCAGTTCCAGCTACTTGGGAGGCTAAGGTAGATCACTTGAGCCTGGGAGGTTGAGGCTGCAGTGAGCTGAGATTGAGCCATGCACTCCAGCCTGGGCGACAGAGTGACACTGTCTTAAAACAGAATAAAACTTTTTTAAAAAGCACCTGGCATGTAGAGAACCCTTAATACACCAATGCCGTTACTCTGCCTCCCGCTGGACCATGTAAATACCTATTCAGGCAAAGTTCCACCAGGGCTGAAGGCCTGGTCTCTGTCAAGGTCCATGTGGGTTCCAGTTCTGGCTCTTGTTCTGAGACACCCCTCTGCACATTTGAAATCAAAGGATCAGCAGGAAAAGGTCTGAACTTTGGAAAAGAGGAAAAGCCAATTAAGTCCCAATGCATGGAAATGATGCCTTAGCCAAAAGTTAAGACGGTTTGCTCAGTGCAACCTCAATTTGTCATCCCCCCAACTTTTTGAGATTGGGTCTCCCTCTATTGCCCAGGCTGGCCTCGAACTCCTGAGCCCAAGTGATTCTCCCGCCTCAGCCTCCCAAAGTGCTAGGATGACAGGTATGAGGCCACCATGCCTAGCCGTCTCTCTGTCTTGATGCAAATACTCCTCTTCATCTCAGTCCCTACCTTCATGCCTTTCAACCTGAATTTGATCCTCTGGGTCAAGGACTTCACTTTGACCTTAAGGTCATTCCCCGGTTCATCCACCTGCACAAGCCAACAGCGTAGCACTACCACAGTCTCCTGTCCTCAGGTGTCAATAGGTGACAGCTCAGCTATTATTCCTTGCAATATTTATTCAGCCACTATCATCGATCTGAGAAGGTGGATTACAAAGACGAGTGAGAGCCTATTCAGCATGTGGTGGCCTAGCACAGTTCCTTGAAATGACAGAAGGAGCTAATTACTCTTGACTGGGGAAGGAAGTCCAGGGCAAGCTGCCCTCCAGTCTTTGAGGGTGGAAAGCATAGCACCGTGGAGAAGCTGAGGTTCATTAGAGCTGGGAACACACCCAGGGGAGCAGAGCAAGGAGGGATATTTGAAAATGTGTAAATGCCTGTGAGGCCATGCACAGTGGTTCATGCCTGTAATCCCAGCACTTTGGGAGGCTGAGATGGGCAGATCGCTTGAGCTTAGGAGTTTGAGACCAGCCTGAGCAACACGGTGAAACCCTGTTTCTATTAAAAATACAAAACTTAGCCGGATTCGGTGGTAGGTGCCTGTAATCCCAGCTACTTGAGAGGCTGAGGGACGAGAATCGTTTGAGCCTGGGAGGCAGAGGTGACAGTGAACTGAGATCCAGAGTGAAACCCTGTCAAAAGAAAAAAAAAAAAAAAGAAAAAGAAGACAGAAAAAAAGGAAGAAAGAGAAAAGAAAGAAGGACAAAACGTGTTAAGTGCCTGTGTTAAAAAGTTTACCCTGACTCTTGGTGGCTCTGAGTGACTAGAAAGCCCTGAGCCAGGGTCCCAGCATGGTCAGCTGCAGGTCTGTGCCAGACAAAGGGCAGCATCGAGGCACTGGCAGTCGGGATTAAGACCAAGAAGTAAGGGTGGCTTAGGGAATAGAGCTGTATTTATTTAAGGACTAGGCAAAGATCCAAACCACTTTAAAAAATTTTAAATCAAACACTTTATTTCCACATAACAAGCGCAAAAAACTCCCAAACACTTTAACAATACAATTAACGCAGTTATGAATTATATACTACTCAAAGCCCCAAGGTCAGAAGGTCAATCAGCTTAACGCTCCAAACATTTCCAGACATGGTTTTTCAAAGCTACCTTTGGTTTTTGGAAAAACCAGTATGGAAGTCAATATACACTGAACGCACTGAATAACATTTGCTTATAGTAAGGTGTCCGACAACATTAGCTTACACCTGGCAAGTTGGAGCATGATCTGAAGTCATACACTGAAATCCATACACAGGTTTCGCCCCGAGCTCCTGCAGGGAGAAGCGAGGGCGGTGAAGGGGGAAGAAAAGGCCAGTCCGGGTGTGGCGTTTCTCGCTTTGTAACAGAGGTATGAGAGTTTAACACTAGTACACTGTCAAGTCATTAAGCTTCATGTTCCACATGGTTTCTTGCTGAGGCTTGAGATGGGCACAAATGGTGGGGAAGATGAAGTCACAGAAGAGTTTTGAGCAACAAGATCCCAAAGATGCTCAGAGAGGGTGGGAAGGAGCAAGCTACAGTTTCC
The DNA here is from genome assembly GCF_006542625.1 of Nomascus leucogenys. Taxonomy (NCBI): domain Eukaryota; kingdom Metazoa; phylum Chordata; class Mammalia; order Primates; family Hylobatidae; genus Nomascus; species Nomascus leucogenys. Next base: position 80,384,665 of record NC_044382.1, read on the forward strand.
CATTGTTCTCACATTATTTCAGGGTGAAATTGTGATGAGTTCAGATAAAATGTTCAAATATTTGCTTAAATTTTTAATCGGTTGCTCTATGAGAACCCTCATACGTAGCAACTTTGAAACTTTCATTATAAAAAAGAGCCTACAAATAAATTCACAAAAAGGAGACAATTAATGTTGAGCAGCCAAAAAGTCATGGTTTATTATATCTGAAGAAATTTCATAATTCAAACACAACCAAACTGTACATTTTACAATCACATTCTATTTGTAAACAGTTAAAAGCCACTGACTTCTTTTGCATCTTAGGACACAAACAGTTAGAATCAAGGCAATGATATGATGGCAAATTCTGTACTGTTAAAATTTTTACCCTTGTTTAGTCTCTCTTCTTTGACTAAGCAAGCATTATAATACCATTTGTGGGCAAAAAAAGGGGGGAGGAAAGAAAGTTTAAAATGGTGTAACTCGTTAGTTTGCAACAACATTTAAAATTTTCTTTATACAACAAACAACTCTGTAAGCCCAATACCTTGGTTACAGTATGCATAGTTACTGATTTCGGCTTTAAGGTACAACAGTTAAACGTTAACACAGTCACAAGAGAGCAGAAACATATGGAGCCACTTGATGGGATTACAAAAAATTATTACCTATTGATTATTAGCAAACCATCATCACTCACTAATAAAAAGACAGCATCTGAAAGCAGAATGTCAAACTCCAGCTTTAAGCGTTTTTTTGTTTTTTCTTTTTTTTTTGGCAGAGAAAATTCTTTAACAGAGCAATATGTAGTATCAGTGCTAAAAGTTGGGGTTTTTCTTTTTTTCCTATAAGAAACTACAAGGATTTTTTTTTTTTTTTTTTTTTTTTTTTTTTTAAACTGGGGAACTGGTTTTCCTGAGAACCATGCTCTTTGATTTGGGACAGGAATAGAAAAACAAAAGAACATGGCCAAATGCTGCTCCTTTTTCCCAGAGATAGAAAGCATCTTTTAAATCATCCTCCATTTTTTTTTGTCTTTTACATTTTTTTAAATGATGGAAGAGTAAACATTTTTTTTTCTCAAAAAACAAACAAAAAAATCTGTAAACAAGAAGGTTCAACGTGAGAACCTCCAAAACAAAATGGAAAGCCTATTCAAAGTGCAGGGCCCGTCCTGGGTGGCAGGTGGGCTGCAAGTCACAGCTGTGGCCACAGTTTTTCAAACTGCAGAGCGAAATTCTTTAGTTTTACAACATGAAAAAACTGGTGCAACACTTTCATTAATAATCCTAAGTCAGCATCCTAACTTGATCTTTTAAACTCCACGATACCACAATAAGGTAGGCAACATCAAGGCATAGTAGAGAGCGCACGCCTCCTAAGAACACCCTTGAGTAAACATTGACACTGGGACAGCTGCCCCCCATACTGCCGATGAGACGGAGAGAACATCATTCAGTGCAAAGGGAAAAGCTCATACGTTATCAGCCCAAAAAATGGTTTTGCAAGAGAGAAAAAAAAGGGTGGGGGGGGGGGAGGGGGAGGAATAGAAGGAAAAAAAAAAAAGAATCCAAAGGCTAAACATGATGAATAGACACAAGCGAGCTCATTCTCTACGGTTTAGCATGTATGGCGCTATTTGGGAGTGTAAATAGAGTAGATACCTTTTCACATTATAATATTGGCCTGCATGATTCAAGTATTCAAACTGATATGTTTTGGGGAAAACAAAGTGGAAAATGTGCAGAGAATAGCTGTTCCCACAGGCGGCCCCTGGCTGCAGGCGGCGAGCCCCACTTAGTGCTCCTTTCCCTCGCGTCTGAGGTCCCGGTCGGTGAGTCTGCATCTACACTGTTACATGGACTCTCCACCCCCACCCAGGTGGTCAACAGAAAGAAAAGCGTTAATGGGAGATGGGCTGCTAATTCCTCGGGGGTCGCTGCTGCTTGGAGGACCCCACAGGCTTGTGGAATAATGCGGGGTCCCCCAGAGTGAAGTGCCGTGAAGGTCTCCACAGTTAGTTCCCGACAGCCCAGCACCATTCCAGTGATTGAGATCGGTCCGGCTGGAGAATGAGTGGGAACAGTCGAGGGAGCCCAGCCGGCTCTGGCTGGACCCGAGAGACTGCCAGCCGGGAGAAGGGGTCAGAGACTGGCTTTGTGCAAAGAAACGACTGATCTCCTCTTCACTGGCAAACTCAGCAAGAATAGTAGTGTTCCCCAGTACACACCTAGAGGAGAGAGGCACCGCGGACACATGAGGACAGCGCGCCAGGAGGGCTTCATTCACTCACAAGTGAGGGTGCAACTTGTCTCTGCTAGAAAAGCCACAGAAGGCACAGAGGGAGAGACCACACCACATAACCTGCGTGCCCTCCCTTCACCCGAGCGTGCACCCACAGCTCTCCAGGGCCTGGTGCCTTGCCCAGAGCGAACTTCCTCTGTCTCCCACGGGCAATGTAAGGGACTTTGTAGGGACATCTGACCAGGTCTGATTCCCCACTTAGAAGTGCCGACCTTGGAATCAGGGCACTACTGCAGCCAGCAGGAGCCACCCATGCAGGACCCCGTGCACTGCCTCGGGTCAGGCTGTGCTCTCACACAACTCCTTCCCCTCGATTCTTCCAACTGGGAGCCCAACAGCCAACTTACATGTGCAGAGACTTTTGTGCCTTCACTACCTCTTCTTTTGAACTGTAGCGGACCAGAGCATTTCCGTGAGGGAGGTTCAGGTGGAATGTGATCAGCGGGCCGTGCTGCATGCACAGAGTGCGCAGAGTTGAGCCATCGATCTAGGAAACAGTGTGGAAACTGCCAGTGAGAGGCGTCACCGCGGGCCCTCCAGGAGGCCGTTTCAGGCTGCACCGCTGCCCCTCCTCTCTTTCTTGAGGCTCTGTGTTCCTGGCACCACTCTTCACTGACACTCTGACGTTGCTCTGACGGAGTGCAGAGCCGCCTTCCCCACCTCCACTGCTCCCAGAGCCATACTGCTCCAGCCTCTAGACTCCTGGACACTCCCCAGATCCCCACTGTGGCTCCATGTCTTCTCTCTTCCCTGCCCTGAGGACAGCATCCATCAAGGTTCTGTTCCCTGGGACAGGAGGGAGGTGGGAGCTCAACACCCAGCTTCCAGAGGAGGGGGCGGGCCAGGGGCTAAGAAAAAGCTCTCACCTCGGGGGCAGACCATGGTTTCTCCACGTGCCAACAAGGACCACCTGTGTCAAATTCATCTGCAGGCCCTCATACAAATGCAGAGTCCCAGCTCCTAGCCCAGATCTACTGACTCAATCTCTGGGTGAGGCCTGGGAATCTGTATTTTTGGTTGGTTCCCAGGCACATTACAGCGTGAACCACCAGATTCGACCACAGCCTGCCTGAGGTCTACAGACCACTCCTCTGCTGTTTCCTCTGTTCGGCCTCACTACCACCTTGTCTCACACCCAGACCTGAACCTCTGTTCCCATGCTCCCTGGCATAACCACATAAACCAGCATATCTGGTATCCTTACCTGAGGTGTAAGGTTTTTTAGAACAAGCCAATTTGTTATTCTCCCTGAGCTGCTCTCACCCCAGCTGGAACCTAAACAAGGAAAAGAAGAACAAGTCAGTTTTCCAGGACTGAAACAGTCCAACTACAGTTACTCAGCAGATCACCTGGCCTCTTGGCTTCCTTCACTTCCTTGCACTTCTACATGGGAGGCTTTCTCCCTAGGCCCAGAATTTGAGCTTGCCCTAGCCATGGCCAAGCATTAACTCCTATGGCAGGGGGCTCTGCCTCTGGGGACAGTGAGCTCAGAATGGCTCCCAGTTCACCACACAGGAGGGCAGTGAGCCACAAAGGGCTGCATCTTTTTGAGATCTTCTCATTGATAGGAGCTAAAATCATCTCAAACAGTACCATCTGGGGAAGACTTCAGTAATGTCTGATCACTCTGCGTGTATGTCCTTCAGGGCATGAAGCTTTAAGGGGATTCCAGAGCTTGTGATCGCACAGACACTCCTTGTTTTCACCAGGGTTGCTGCAGAGGCTCCCGATCTGGCCTTCCTGCTGGACCCCTGTGGCATCCACTCTTCCCCTGGGAGTACAGCCCTCATCACTGACCCCACCTACAACCCAAGGCACCTCACAAACACTTCAGGTGCTGAGGAAGACCATTCCATGACACAGCTCAGGCCTATCCACCTCTCACAGAATCCTCCCCACTCCCTGCAATCCTCTCATCACTCCAATGGGAGCCTTTGTGCTTTCTCAGGTGTCTGGGCCTTGGCAGAGGCTGCCTCTCAGTTCGCTTGGCTTACTACTATAGGTTTCCTGATTCCACTCAACTGCACCAAGCCTCCCTGGGGTGGGCTCCTGGGCCACTTTCACTAGCGCCCCTCGCTGTGTGCTGCCAGTCTCTTAGCTGGCATCCAGACAGATGTCTGTGGCCTCCAAAAACCACTCACACCAAACCAAAAACCACTCACACCACACCAATTATATTAACTTGCATTCAGTAGCTTGGCACGTACTTTAGTGTTCTTTTCCTATAATTAACCCGCACCCAAAGGAAAAGCTGCAAGTTTTCCTACAGCCAATCACCCGTCTAAAGATCAGAAATTACACATTTAATCAGAAAATATTAATGAGGTTTTATTACTCATTTTCAGCTTGAAGATGGGAATGTTTGGTAGTTTGCAGGCAAGGTAGAGTGAAGGGTAAGACTGTATTTATTGGGGAAACTGCTAGGCTCATCTGGGGCTGTGTGTGTATATGTATGGTGTGGAGATGGCACAGGCAGGAAATGATGCCAGTACAAATCCAATGTTAGTCATTATAGAATGAGGAGAGGCAGAGGAACCAGTTTGCCGGGGCCTTCTGGCTTATGCCTGTTGGCCGTGTATGATTAATCAACGGCACTCTCTTTCACTCTCAAATGTCCCTGTTTAATACAGGCCAAGCTACCCCCCTAGTCTTCAAGGCTCAGATGGCCTGCTCCCATGTTCCCCAGACTTGCCCAATACTGGCTTCTGCTCCATGTGATGTGGTTTAAGCCTGCCACGAGCAGGAAGTTCCTACACATTTTAAGATGTGGTCTTGAGGAACTTCTGAGACAATGGAGCTTCCTAATGCATTAATGTTACTGCGGCCTGTTGTGTGTCTTTGGGTGGATCATTTGTTTACTGAAGTTCTCATTCCCCCTGATGGAGGTGAGGCAATAGTTTACTGTTCAGGTCTCTGTTAAACTTGACTGTTGGTACTGGTTAGCGTTTCGCAAATAAACCACAGAAAACCACCTTATGACTGCATCTTACCTGGGGTATATCTGGCGTCAGAATTTCCCCATCCTCCACCTATACGAAGGGGAGAATTATCCCACGTAGACAAGGGTGGCTTCTGACCAGTCAGTCCCGGAGGTGGGCGGGACGGAGCAGTGATGTTTTTAGGTGGCAAAGGGACCTTCCACAGCTCATGAGCCAGAGAGGTGTTTGTAACTGAACCAGGAGACCATGTCAATTTGGAATCACTATTTCTGGCTACTCAAAGGGGGAAAAAAAATGGAGAGGGGAGGAATAATGTTTAAGAAAGGAGGAAATTTAAATAATGACATCCATTCTCCCACAAAAAGCAAATCTAACAAACAAAAGAAACTGTTAAAACCCCAAATCGACTAAACTGCCAAAAAAGAAAATCAGCCCAAAGGAAACTGCTTTCCATCCCTCCAAATACTCAAGCCATTGCTCTGTTATTAACAGCTGTAAGACCTATGAAATTCTTAGGCCAGTGTCCAAAACTGTACTCGAACTGAAATGGAAAACAATCTGAATTGCTCTAAAATAGCAATTGTGAACTTCTTAATAACCATAATTGAGTCACTCAACAAAGTCAGATAGGCCATTTAAGTGAATTTTAGAACTCTGTTGTTTACCCAAGGAAAAAAGGACTGCAAAAGAGCCCCAACCCGGGAACTGCCAAAGGAGATCTTCACGCGGTGCCTGCCTCTCTGTGCTGAGCATTGGCTGCCAGGCACCTGGCATGTTTGTCTGTGGTCCTGACACAGTCTACTGAGGACAGAGTGGGTAAGTAATTTGCCTATGGGTCTAATGTAGAGCCAGGATTCAAAACTAAGCCCGTATGGCAAAAAAAAAAAAAAAAGAAAAGAAAAGAAAAAGGGAGGGAGGGAGGAAGAAAGGAAAGGAAAGGAAGGGAAGACAGAGAGAGAAAGAAGGAAAGGAAGGAAGAGAGAAAAAGACAGCAGGCCCAGTTCCTGACACACACTGCCTCGCAGCAATGGAGACATGAGTTGGGTATGCAGGGACCAGGTACACAGTAAACTACATCAACTATCATGCTAAAAGCATGAGGGAACAGCAAGGAGTGGAACAATTCCTGTCTTCCACCACTATCAACTCTTTTTCTTACTTCACTTACAACGTGTGTGTGCATTAGGTCAGTGCTACTTAGGGTATGGCCAGAAGACCACAACACAGTTTCTTACTAATCTGCTGCAGGATGAGTCCAGAAATTCAGAGTGCGCATGTGTAGACCAACAGCAACCTGACATTCCTGTAACCCTCAAGTGTGCCATCATTTTCCTAGCAATTCAGAATTCACGTTTACCGCATTTTACAAAATTATCAGTCTATGAGGATTGGCATTGTTGTTTTTTTTAAAGATCCTCCGCTGCAGATAGTCTGAGAACTAGTTTGGATTAAATTACATTTAATTACAGAGCTGCTGTGGCTCTGAGATGAGATGAGAGCTATTCAGTGAAAACTGATTTTAGTAGATAACTGCTGGGTACAGTAAGTTTAAAAAGGAGTAAGGGATGTTAAAAATAATTTCCCAGGCTCACAAACAGAAATCTCCTAATTCCCTGAGAAGACTGGACGAAAGAAGAGGGCATTAAAACAACAGCTGCGGCTCTGGCTGTGACCAACCCTCCCTTCCTGAGTGAAGGCGAGGCCCACCTGAAGTGCTTTGTGCTGTACTGCTGAGGGGAACGTTGTAGTTGGAGGCACGAATGGATGACCAGGCACTAGTTGAAGGCAGCGTGGTGTTCAAGGATGAGGATGACCCTGTGTGTGGGAAGAGTCCAATCAGCCACCAGAGCAAGGGACATGGAGGTTTAGAAAAAGCAAAAGCTTCCAGAGAAATCAAAGCGTAACAGTATGCCACAAGAAAGGAAACAGGTCCACTCAGGGTAAGATGGTGCCCGAGACATCTTCCTTCTTGCCTTCAAAAGAGCATGCTGAGCGAGCTCGCCAATTGTCTCTGCCTTGGCTCAGCACAGGCATTTTCCCTCTGATTTTGTCCTCACTGGCTGTGAGGATGCGCTCTAGCAATGGGGTCCAGCCACCAAGACAGCACTCAGCTCTGCTTCCCAGCACTGGATCTAAAAGAAGGTTTGAGTCTTGGTGCTCCTAACTCGCCCCTGAGCTCCAGTGACTTCTTACTGGCTATCCTGCTCTCTAAGGCACCCGGTCACAGACACTACCAGTGAACAGGCCCTTCAGCCTTCTCCATTACGCAACATATTCAGGCTCCCAAACCTGGTGTGGCTTCCCATTTGTCTGCCCTTCAGTCTTCTCCATTACGTGATACATTCAGGCTCCCAAACGTGGTGTGGCTTTCCATTTTCAAAACCCCATCGACCACTACTCTAGTTGAGCTCTAGACCCGACCACCATCTGGATTACTACGCCAGTTCCCGGACTTGTCTCCCAACCCAATCCACTCTGCTCACCATAGCCAGATTACCCCATCTTAAAGATTCTTCCACTCAAAGCCTTCAATGTTCTATTTCCTTTAACATCAAATTCAAACTCTACTGACTTTCAGAGCCATGGGATTCTTCCATTAACTCCCAAGCCGCGAGAATTTATGCTTGGCTTAGTGTCCCCCATAGGGGGCAGAGCTGTCTGTGAAACCCAGCCATTTCACAATGCTGAGGACTTCTCTGCTGGTGCAGAGACACTTGTTACTTCTGTAAATTACATGTCTAATGCAACATGGTGGCTGCTTCACATGTGCTTTATAAACTGTTTAAAGGTATAGATGGTATTTTAAAAAGACAGAAAATACTTTTTAATATTTAAAAAATTCATTTCATTAACACTCTTCTGGTACAAAATCATGGATGAAACACATCTAAATGCCTTGAGGTGAAAAGTAACCCCGTGGCAGGTAATAGGATTTTATCTGCTAACCAATTAAAAAGCACATCTGGACTGCAGGGATCCTTAAATTGGTCTTATTCTTACTCTCTGAAAGACAGCCTAATTTGCTCTTCCAGATGAAAGTCCTTCAATATTCAGAGTATACAAGCATATATAATAATATAACATCTTTTACAAGAAACATCCATTTTTTAAATTACCATAATCTTGTAACTCAGTATAAAGTTAGTAACAACCTTCATTTGCTGTTTTTTCATTCCTTTAATACAATTGCTGGAAAGCAAAGGTTTGCTGGTCCCTTGTGTTAGCTTATTAAATTAATATACATATTTGCCATACTAAGGGATGATAAAATCCTCATCATTTAAAAAGTAGCCAAATTAAAAAGCCACCTATAAGAACAGTGAGAATTCTGCCTGCCATTCTTCTTCTTCGTTTTCTTTCTTTTTCAAAGAGACAGGGTCCCACAACTATGTTGCCCAGACTTGCCTCAAGCTCCTGGGCTCAAGTGATCCTCCTGCCTCAGTCTCCCAGAGTAGCTGGGTACTACATGAGCCATTCTTAACCTGTGTTAAGTGTCACTCAGAAATTGATTTGCACCCCCTACATACCACTGTTCCTGTCCCTGAGGTGGTCAACTTCCCGCACAGTATTAATTGAAAGATTGTTTATGACACTGCCAGGAGTGACGTAAGGGTCAGTTTCAGGGTCAATGTTTGGATAACCTTTCCATGGCTCACCAGGACGAAATTCTGGAAATGGAAATTTAAAATTAGTTCAAAGCTTAATCATCACTTTAAAATCCATTAATAAATATCCAAAACCTTTATTCCTAAACCCTATGCAACTCTCAAATACTTCCCAATTTATACCAACACTCTAAGAGGATGGGTCAGTAATACAATTAGTATTATAGAAGCAGCCTCCCAAAGTGCTGCGATTACAGGCATGAGCCACCATGTCTGGCTGTGATTCATGGTTTTTTTTGAGACGGAATCTTGTTCTGTTGCCCAGGCTGGAGTGCAGTGGCATGATCTTGGCTCACTGCGAGCTCCGCCTCCTGTGTTCACGCCACTCTCCTGCCTCAGCCTCCCAAGTAGCTGGGACTACAGGCACACACCGCCACACCCGGCTAACTTCTTTTTTTGTATTTTTAGTAGAGATGGGGTTTCACCGTGTTAGCCAAGATGGTCTCGATCTCCTGAGACCTCGTTACCTGCCCGCCTCAGCCTCCCAAAGTGCTGGGATTACAGGCGTGAGCCACCATACCTGCCAGATTCATGTTTATTTTTAAACAGTAACATTTAAAAGTGCTTTAAGCTTTAAGACAAATCACAAAGCTACTGCAACTCAGGCAGGAGAAAGCAGGCCATAGAAGCACTTCTGGTAACTCCTATGTATGAATGAAAATACTGCAAGTTTTACTCCCTGACACAACTTATGAGAAACAGTGAATTAAAGTTTTTGTTGTTGTTGTCTTGCTCTGTCGCCCAGGCTGGAGTGCAGTGGCACAATCTCGGCTCACTGCAAGCTCCGCTTCCCAGGTTCATGCCATTCTCCTGCCTCAGCCTCCTGTAGCTGGGACTACAGGCGCCCGCCACCACGCCCGGCTAATTTTTTGTAGCTTTAGTAGAGATGGGGTTTCACTGTGTTAGCCAGCATGGTCTCGATCTCCTGACCTCATGATCCGCCCGCCTTGGCCTCCCAAAGTGCTGGGATTACTGGCATGTGCCACTGCGCCCAGCCTGAAGTTTTTAATATAATTCTTCATGCTGGTCAATGGGACTCACTTCTACCTCTGCTGCTTGAGCATAAAGGCATAGGTAACAGGCTGACACACTCACTTGCCCAAGACTTCATGCTTAACTTTTCCTCTATCACTTCTGCATTCCTTCTCATCCGCACAGGTCAGTCTAAGCACGCCGATCTGGGCTACATCAGTATAAGTCCAGATGTAACAAAACCTTAATGGAAACACAGTCTCATGAAAGAAAGTGTTAGAAAAAATTTTACCTGGTGGCCAATTAACACTGCTAGAGCCGTTAGGCGATTTGGCACGTGGCCAGCCATCTCCTATTGAACCTGGAGGACTGGCTGGTGAAGTACTGCTGTTCATAAAGTCATAGGGAACAAATGGAGACTCTTCCAGCCTGAAACCACTTGAAATAGCACCTAACAAGGGAAGAATAATAGAGAAATGTGAGCAAAATACACACAGATTTATTTCTTATAGCTTTTCAAATGTAACATGAACACTTTCCATTAGATCTGTGGGCTCTAGGCTGTGTTCTCTAGAGTAACTCTTTTACATTGAGATTCTAACATCGCATTTGAAGAATGTCTGAAAATGACCACTGTGAATTTCATTTTATGAGATGCATAAACATCATTAAGTGACCAGAATATGAGTACAAACTTATTTCCAAATCATTAAAACACTTGTATGGTGGAGGGCTATGATAGCTCAGGGGTTCTTTTTAGGCAATAAAAATGTTTAAAATGGATTGTGGTGATGGCTACACAACACCATGAATATACTAAAAGACTGAATTATAAGTAAATTATATCTCAATAAACTGTTGGAAAGGATGGGGCCAGGCGCGGTGGCTCATGCCTGTAATCCCAGCACTTTGGAAGGCCGAGGTGGGCAGATCACGAGGTCAAGAGATTGAGACCAACCTGGCCAACATGGTGAAACCCTGTCCCTACTAAAAATACAAAAATTAGCTGGGCATGGTGGCATGCACCTATAGTCCCAGCTACAGCTACTCAGGAGGCTGAGGCAGGAGAATCACTTGAACCCAGGAGGCGGAGGTTGCAGTGAGCTGAGATCATGCCACTGCACTCTAGCCTGGGAAGAGGGCAAGACTCCGTCTCCAAAAAAAAAAAAAAAGAAAAGAATGATACCGGAAGGAGTAAATTTGGAAGAGAAAACCAAGTCTCCTCCATTCATGTTGAATTTGAAGTGGATGCAAATAGAACCTTGCTCGCAACTCCAGCCGGCTCCCACTATGAACATCTATAACACACAGCCAGGCCCTGCATGCCACTCCAGCCTCACTCTTTCTTCTGGCTTCAAGTCACAATGTGCCAGCATCCACATGGGTAACTCAGGGATGATGGAGCTTGTCCCTGACAGGGCCTCGCACCTCTCGCTGGTGGGCACTGACCTATCCCTGACTCAATGCGTCTCCACTGCTTCCATTTCCCCACTGGCTCTCGCATCCTCAATCTTGTCACTCTGATCTGTGTGAACTATGTATCTGTTCTATAAGCGGAATTAAAGCCACTTGGGAGTGAAATGGGACATAAATGAAGTAATGGCTGTACAGGATACATGAGGAAAGCATAACTGCCACATTTCAAGTGATTAATTCTTATACTTGAGATGATAAATGTAATTATATATTTTTTTCCAGTAAGAACAATTTCCACTTATGAAAACTTCCTTTAATCTAAGAGAAACAGATGATATAATGAGGCAGCAAGGGTGCAATTTTATTTCATTAATCAACACAAGGGGAACATCAACAAAATGAAATGTAAAACCTACGTGATAGGTTCAGTTTAAGCAAATGGAGCTAAATGTGCAGTGGAGAATATTTGTCTTGGAGGTAGGGCATCTGATGAGATAGTGATGAAGGCAGTAATGGCAATGATGGCTATGATCTGCTGACCACTGATGTGTCTAACCCTGTTCCAGCACCTAAGTGCCTGAGATGCATTCAGGCACTTCATCCTCAAAACATCCCAAGAGGGCCACCATAAAAAAGAACACAATCATGTCTTTTGCAGCAACATGGATGGAGCTGGGAGCCATTATCCTATGTGAACTAAAGAGAAAATCAAATATTATATGTTCTCACTTTTAAGTAGGAGCTAATCAATGTATACCCAAAGATGGAAATTATTAATAGGCTCTTGGGACTCCACAAGTGGGGAGAGTGGCAAGGGTTGAAAAACTACTTACTGGGTAAAATGTTCACTGTTTGGGCAATGGGCTTACTGGAAGCCCAATCTCCACCAGTATGCAATATATCTCTACCAGTATGCAATATACCTGTATAAAAACATGAACATGTACCCCCTGAATCTAAAATAAAACTAGGCTGGGTGCACGGCTCACGCCTATAATCCCAGCACTCTGGGAGGCCGAGGCAGGCAGATCACTTGAGCTCAGGAATTTGAGACCAGCCTGGGCAACATGGCAAAACTCCATCTCTAATAAAAATACAAAAAACTAGCCAGGTGTGGCGGTGCTCGCCTGTAATCCCAGCTGCTCGGGAGGCTGAGGTTGGCAGGGTGGGGGTGGTCACCTGAGTCCGGGAGGTCAAGGCTGCAGTGACCTGAGATTGTGCCTCTGCACTCCAACCTCTGCAACTGGGATGAGACCCCGTCTCAGGAAAAAAAAAAAAAAAAAGCCCAAGAGGTACTATTAATTCCATTTGGCAGATGAGGGACCTCAAGTTCAGAAAGGTTAAGTTACTTGCCAAGTAGCTAATTGCACTCACGTGTCACTTAACAGGGCTACATTTGGAGAAACTAGGCAATTTCATTTGTGTGAACATCAGAGTGCCCTTACACAAACCTAGACGGTAGAGCCCACTACACAGCAAAGCCCTATGGCCTAGCCTACTGCTCCTAAGCTACTAACCTACAGTGTGTTACTGTACTGAGTAATGTAGGCAACTGTAACAGAAGGGTGTATCTAAACATAGCTAAACAGGAAAGGTACAATAAAACATGGCATTACAAGCTCAATGGACCCACTATTGGATACATGGCCCATTGTTTACTGAAACATTGCAATTATGTGGTGCATGACTGGAATAACAGAGTCAATTAGTAGCAGAGCTAGGTCTCAAACCTAGGATTCATATTTATTTTGCCATTTCCCCATTGTCTCAACTCCCTGTTCTCACTCTTCAGGTCAGAAAAATTCCAGGCTGGGCCTGGTGGCTCACGCCTATAATCTCAGCACTTTGGCAGGCTGAAGCGGGCAGATCACCTGAGTTCAGGAGTTCGAGACCAGCCTGGCCAACATGGTGAAACCCTGTCTCTACTAAAATTACAAAAATTAGCCGGGTGTGGTGACTCACACCTGTAATCCCAGCTATACTCGGGAGGCTGAGGCACGAGAACCACTTGAATCCTGGAGACGAGGGTTGCAGTGAGCAGAGACTGCATCACTGCACTCCAGCCTGCGTGACCGAGTGAGACTCTGTCTCAAAAAAAAAAAAATAAATAAATAAATAAATAAAAATTCCAAGTTACATTCCCCTGAATGGCAAACGAACTTAGAATCAAGGGTCTGTTTGGTTTATGGTCTAGTGGTTCCTTCTATTACACGACAATTTTAATTTCTGAAAATCATTAGTCCAATGTGTACAATCTAGAAATCTGACCCTAAAATTTAGTTAATAAACTTTCAAAGTAAAATTCAATAGAAAAAAAAGGAATGTCACAAAAATATCATTTTACTAGCAATCATACATTTGAGGCTGCTTAAGCTAGAATCACCAAGCCCTGTCAATTCCACTTCCTCCACAGCTCCTGGATAATGACTATACTAGATGTACTCCAATTCTCCACACTGCACCCAGAGGCATCATTCGAAAGTGCAAATCTGATCATGTCATCTCCTGGCTTAGTACTCTCCAACATACAAAAGACAATGTTCAAATTCTTCAACAGTTTATAAGGCTCTTAAAATTCTAGCCCCACTCCACCTCTCATGCTTTCCCCTCCCTTCACCTCTGCCTGCCTGACTTCTGTTTATCTTTCATATCTCAGCTTCAGAGATCACAGGCCTCCTAGAAGCCTTGCCCAACTGCCTCCAACCAAGGCTAAAATAAAAAATCTCCTTCTATACATGTCACCAAATCCGTCCGGGTGCTGAGGTGAAGGGATTTTATAAACTGCCTGGAAGTCACAGAATATTAGGCCCATGGAGTATCTGAGACATACAATTTAACCCTTCTGTAATGCAGAACTTCCTAGTCAAATGTCCTTGCCTCCACTCCCCTTAACAAATCAGACTTTTCTTACTGTAGGTGTGCAGCGAACGGTTAGCATGGCAGACTGGATTGCACATTCCAAAGTGTGCCAGGACTGTCGCTTGTTCAGCTCCTGTGCTTCTCCAAGCCCATGGACTACTCTGCCAAGTAAGAGTGCCTCTGCATGCCTTACACCTAGGCCACTCTAATGATATGATTTACGGTGAACACCTATTCTTTTCTGCCTGAGACTCGGGTCCATCCTGTATTTGTCTGACCTCTGAGGGGTCTGTCTGGAGAGGGTTGGAGACTGACTAGCTGATCAGTTATGGAAGTGTTTCAGGCTTACCCTGCTGAATGAAGGAATGAGTTAAGTGAGTTACCAAGCTTTTCTGCTTTTAATTTCTGAAACTCTCTTGCAGTGCACTCCCTTCTCATGTCCACTGACCTTTCTCTCTCTTACCTAGACTACTCTAAGTCTTAACTGCCTCTAGGCACCCATCATTTTCATGTTTAAAATCATTCATGGCACAAAAGTTTTCCATGATTTGCACCACACCTACTATTCCGTCTTCATCTACCTCTTTTCTGTCATTTGCACCTTCACCCCCAGATATGCCGAGATACAGAATTCACCAGGCAGTCCTCTTTGAACCCTGCGTGCACTATTCTCTCTTGGTTGCTCTTCCTGTTTGTTTGGTAAACTTACTCTTCTCAAGGTAAGTCTTTTTCACCTCTCTAGACCCACCACACCTGTAGTTATTCCTGACTCAATGCTCCTAAGGAACTTGGTATTATTAAACTATTATAAATATTAACTTTGATATTACCTATTACATTGTACTAAAGCTGCTGACATACTTTCGTTCACAATGAACAATTCCAGGGCAAGTAATTTTACATATATACATACACACATACATACATACATACATACATTCAACTGTAAGCATATATGTACATTGTGTCTATGTATTCCAGGTGCTAACATAGCCTTGAAAAGCAGAAGATACTCAATTAATATTTGCTAGGTGAACGGATAATACTAAATAAGGTGAAAATGGCATTTCTAAAACAAAATTTAATTGCTGAAAAGACAATACTGTTAAATCCATATGACTTACACACAGCAATAAGCTATATAAAGAAAAATGTGTCCATATGTAAGGAATTGATAGAAATAAAATTATGGGCCAGGTGCAGTAGTTCATGCCTCCAATCGCAGCACTTTGGGAGACCAAGGCGGATGGATCACCTGAGGTCAGGAGTTTGAGACCAGCCTGGCCAGCATGATGAAACCCCGTCTCTACTAAAAATACAAAAATTAGCCAGGCATGGTGGCATATGCATGTAATCCCAGCTACTCGGGAGGCTGAGGTAGGAGAACTGCTTGAACCCAGGAGCAGAGTTTTCAGTGAGCTGAGATCATGCCACTGCATTCCAGCCTGGGTGACGGAATGGGACCCTGGTAGAAGTTTTAAATGTCCTAAGAACATATCAAATTAAATCCAGTAAATGTTAATAAGTGTAATAATATAAGAATAAAATCACTTAGAAAAATTTAAAAAGCCAAAGGGAAAATAATTTTTAAAAATGTATCATCTGATCTCTCCTTTATAAAACAGAGTAGAGGTAAATTTTGCTTTTCATCTGAAAGTCTCTTATTGTAACTAAGACTTAATAATAACTTTTTTTAAAGGAGGAAAAGTTCTAAGATAATTTGGCTTTGAAAACACATTTAAAATAAAATAAAGGCCTAAATCTAGTATTCTGCAGGTTTTTTTTTGTAAGATGTATCTTTTGTACCATGTTTGCTGGAGTTTTGATCCAAAGATGTGTTCACAGAAATGCTGTCCACTGTCGTCCATTTCCTTAGTCTTGACTGTGGCTCTTTAATACTGTTCATATCCATATTTACATTCAAGTTTGAGTTCAAGCCTGAAAAATTAAAAAACAAAACAAAACCTTGGAAAATACAGCACATTTTCTTTCTAGTGGCACAACTTCTATTTCCTAGAAAAACATGTAACTAATGTTTTCAAACCATGTAACTGTTAATACTATAATTTAGTTATATGTAGAAAATATTTCTCCATAAAATTTTGATGATTTTAAAACTCCTTGGCAAAATAAGAGGGAGAAAAGTTTTAAGGAAGCCAGATGTATAAGTTTACTTGGAATAAAATGTATCTGTTTAGCTATTTCCCAAGTGTACCTGTGCATGAAGATCTGTGGTCACTTTCAGTTGCTATCTTTTGCTTGCAAATTCTAAAGCAAAAATGTCCTGTACTAGCAATTACACCTAGGCGGGCGACGGATATATCTTAAGGCACAATTTACTTGATCTTTGCTGATGAGGCCCCTCAGACTTAGATATTCTCTTGGAACAAGAATGGAAATTTCAACCTTAGATACAGTGGTTAGAAAACTATTAAGCTAGTTTTTCTTAAAAGAGCAATCTAGGGACTATTAATATTAGAATCACCTAAAATGCTTGTTTAAAAATGAAGACTTTCCAGTGGGAGCCAGAATCTTTGTTTCAAAATTCCCAAGAGGTTCTTATTCTAAGTTCCAAATTAAATTGTTTTAAATTCTCTGGTCTGATGAGTCCATGTGATGTTAAGGTCTGCCAAACCTGAAAACTTTAATAATATGAATTCTCTAATACCATGCATATTTTTGCAGAGAGCAATTAAATTTGCTACTCTTGGACCCATCAATCAGATCAGGAGTTGACAATTTTTTTCTGCAGAGGTTCAGCCGGTATCTCAGGCTCTGTGGGCCACATGGTCCCAGTGTCTCCATGCAACTCTGCTGGTGCAGCACAAAAAGAGCCACAGACCCCAGGTTAGAGAAAATGTGGCTGTGTCCAACAAAACCTTACAACAGCAGGCAGTGGGCCAAATTTGGCCAACAGGCCAGAGCCTGTTGCCCAACTTAGATAACTGTATTGGTATTTGCATGGGCTAAGCAGACTTTCTTAATCAAGAAGTATCCCTCATTGAGAAGCCAGCCAGGGCAGGAAATCCTATGCTTAGAACTTATGTGGCCCAATTTATATGTCAAGTGTGTAGTCAAATAGGAAGAGCCAGTTCCCTTCACTGGCGAGACAGAAACTTCTTGTACTTGGGTATCATTCTTTTACTATTAACTGTTGTCTCTGACATCACCTGGCTACCACTAAATGGCTTCTTCAGTATTCACCCACAGTAGTAACTGACAAGGGAACTGTTTTTGGAAATGCAGAGATCACTAACAAGCCTAAGGACTCAAAGTGCAATTTATGTCCCAGGTGAGAGTCTGTGGTAATACTAGGGTAAGCCAAACCAGTTCAGTCACAGAGTGATGCAGCAGCAGGGGCAACAGAATGCCCCAGCCTCTGCCCACAGCCCAGAACACACTAGTTAACTGATGGTCTTCAAACACTCTGGCTAACAACCAGCAAGGCTGGTTTACAAGAAACCACTGTACGGGAAAAGAGAGAAAAAAAAAAGCAAAATTAACAGGGCATGAACAATCAATGATCAAAATATAATCAAGGGCACAAGAAAAAAAAGAGACCTAGGAAAGAGACAACATACAAGCTCAAAATCTCCACCCAGTGAATAAAAGCCTGGAGATAACAGAGAAAAAAAGGAGTGGGTGGGGGTGGGGAGTTGCATGTATAAGAAAGGCAATCTCCTTTCTTACCTCCATTTTTTAATTTATATCAGTAATCATTTATACATACTTAGTAGTTAAAACTTCAAGTTCTGAGAGCTAGCAAATGTGACTGTGACCATCCCCAGCTGTTTCACCAAAACAGCACTGCTCAAAAATTCTCTGGTGTACTGTTTCTAATAAGAACATCAGCCTTCCCACCCTTAACATCCTACTTAAGATCAAGACACCTAGTCCTTCAAAAAGTGAAATGTTTCCTTTATTCTAATGCACTTTAAATGAGTGTGGAGTTTTTGAAATAGTGTGATTTTGAAGGCTGGGCACGGTGGCTCATGCCTGTAATCCCAGCACTTTGGGAGGCTAAGGCAGGCAGATCCCCTGAGGTCAGGAGTTCTAGACCAGCCCGGCCAACATGGTGAAACCCCAACTCTACCAAAAATGCAAAAATTAGCTAGGCGTGGTGGTGCGTGCCTGTAATCCCAGCTACTCGGGAGGCTGAGGCGTGAGAATCGCTTGAACCCGGGAGGCAGAGGGTGCAGTGAGCCAAGATCTCACCACTGCACTCCACCCTGGGTGACAGAGCAAGACTGTGTCCTAAAAAAAAAAAAGAAAAAAAAAATTGTGATTTTCTTGAGGAGAGAGAACTTCCCTGAACGTGGAGCAGGTTAAAACTAGGAGAGGGGATGGCAACTCTCTGACAGGGAACAGCTAAGAGATCAATGTAGCTTTCGCGAAGGAACAGAGCTGTAAGGGTACGTGTGAAGGAGGCATGCCTGTGATACCTAAGCATCAGTCCAATACTTGGGCCACAGAGAAACCCACCTATAGGGAAGTTGCTGAAAGCATTTATTGGTGATGGCCCTTTTTGCAGCTCAGGTGTAGTGTGGGGCATGACATTGTCAAGGAAAGACTTCATGACTGGCTGATGGAGTGGCTGCTGCTGAGATGGTGGAGTCTGCTGCTTCACCAACAGGTTTGGATCAAGTTGACGAGATTGTTGCATCATTTGCTGCTGCACGCTAAGAGGTCGACCCTTAAAACAATGAAATGATTGGAAAAAATTACTGGGGGAAAAAGTCTTCACAGAAAACTACATATTCCTATTCATTTTTGAATTCACTTTCTTCTCAGCAGAAAGGTGAATAATCACTGTATAATGTTCACATAACTCATGGGCAACCAGCAGACTTAATGAACAACATACTGCATTATTACATCTTAGTAAGATTGTTTTAAGAAAGACATTTCTGAATCTCATGCTAGAATGGAGATAAGCAGAGTTTATTAACACAAAGACAGCATCGCGAGTTGGAGGGCCGGCTCTACCTGCTGGTCTTGCTGCGGCCGGTTCCCAGAAGGCACGCTTCTCTGACTCTGCGCCCTTTGCTGCTGCGCTAACAATCGCTAGAGGAAAGATGGCGAAAAGGTTGTTACTATCACACCATTACAAAGGCGTGTGCTTCCAAATGATGACAGCAGATGGACCTACAGAGGCACGACGTGATCTAGCCAATGCCAACATGTCTAGCATTATCTAGTACAATCTCCTCCTTGGACTCTCTGGTTTCTCATCACTGCTGAAATTCAGTCTTTAGTTCAATCTAAACTTTCACTTCAACAGAGAAACTTTTCCTAATCATGCTACTCCCATTAGCACCCCAGACTTGGCTGACGCCTCCTCTCACAGCATTTTGCACTTCTTCAAAACATTCTTCACAGATGTTCATGATCTGCCTTCCCCGACAGACTGTAGGCTCCATGAGGACTATGACTACGCCTGTTTTGTTTAGTGCACTATGTCCTGCACAGAGTCTAGTGTTTGGCATACAGTAGATGCTCCATAAATGTGTACTAAGAAAGACTATGACTCTGCTTACCTGTAACTGGGAGATCTGAGAAAGCTGGTTTAGCTGGGATAGCTGGTTCAGCATGGCTACCTGTTGAGGGCCAAAGAGTGGATTCAGGCCACCGTTGTTTGGTGCATACTTCAGCAATGAAACTGGAACCTTAGGATCACAATGGTAAGTTAATGATCTTGATAAAATAACTCACACTAACTACATGTACTGTGTGTTTTAAGTTGTCAATAGGGCAGTTAAATTTGTGGACCATTCATTGGGGGTTATAGTCTTTGTCTCTGTCTTACTAACTGACCATTCACTTACACTTTTTCGTGGGTTAAGTAAAAGATAACAGAGATGCATCTTAAACTAGCCAATTTTACTTTGCTTTTGTCCTACTCTCAAGAAATGTTTTATAGAAGAAAACGGTAAATTTTGGATTTAAATTATCCCTGACTTATCCTTCCTACAACGTTTTGTAATAGTTAATTCAGAACTGGCTGAATCTCAAAGACGCTAATAAATATGATAATGCTTAGTTAGCCATTTTATTCAAATACAAAATCATGCAAGATCCTTTTTGCAGGTAAACAGGAGAATGTAAGGAAAGCTTATTTACCTGAGGGGAGAGTAATGGAGGAGGCACTTGAGCACGGAGATTAGGCTGAGATGAACTAAGAGGTTGTGCTGGAGGCTGCTGCATGCCCCGGGGTTGTGCTGCTGTGTTTCCAACACCAAACATACTGGGATTGCCATTCTATAAAAACAAACAGCAACAAGTAACAGTGGGATTCTTTAGGGACAAACATCTCATTGCCACATTGTACTATGATTTAAACACAGTAACTACATGTAAGAGAGATCTTATTACTAATACAAATCATTCAACTGAGAGCCTAAAATACACATCTGGACTTACCTGTCTAACAGAATTCAAGTTTTGCATACCCAGCCCTGCTATGGAGCCAAGGGCCTGGTTAGGTAGTGCACTATTTGAAGGGGGAAGCTTCATGCTTTGACTGGACATAAACTGCATGTTTTGGGATTCATCTGCTACAATGCCATCCTGATTGGACAGACAGAAAGATGTGCAACACCAGCCAAGCAAACAAGTGGAAGGGAGAAATCATTGCAGGAACAGAAGAGAAGTCACATGACATTCCAGCATCAACAGGAAACAGGTAGAAAACAGAAGAGATCAGATTAGTGTTAATTCTAGAGCACACAAAAAGAGCCAAACATATTTCATGGGATTAAGAAGAAAAATATAAATGCAACCTCTATGCTAAATTGAGACATAAAAAGACAGTGAACTTCAAAATCCAGTAACAAGATTTGGTACTGGATTGTAACACTTTATATTATATAAAAGGTTTTAAAATATTAGTGTGAAAATTATGCTAATAAATGTACTGGTTTATCAAGTCAGAGGTAAAAGTAAAAAACCTTACCTTATCAAAATAAGGATTGCGCTCCATGGAAGACTCTTTGGAAATCTGAGGCCGAGAACCAGGGCCTTTCCCGACCGTTCGATTGTAATCACCAATATTTAGGCTATGTTTATCTATCTCCATTCGTTTGTCTTGTAACATTCCTAATAAATGCAGGAGACTATGTTATCAAACAGGAAGACAACCCAATTGGTTTCAGATAAATTTACAACAAAAGCAAAAGACTCACTTTCCAAACTGAAATGACTTCAGCCAAGATAAGGGTATGTGAAAAATACACTTGCATTTCATAAATTTTGCATTCCTCACAAGTGAAGTCGCAATTAGGAGATACTGTTATTTTATTGAAATAATTAACTTGAAATAGACTAGTAAACAGAAAGTGGCTGGCTGATAACCTCACTTTTTTTTTTTTTTTTAAGACAGTCTCGCTTTGTGTCCCAGGCTGGAGTACAGTGGTGGGATCTCGGCTCACTGCAACCTCCACCTCCTAGATTCAAGCGATTCTCATGCCTCAGCCTCTCGAGTAGCTGGGATTACAGGAGTGTACCACCACACCTGGCTAATTTTTGTATTATTAGTAGAGACGTAGGTTTCTCCATGTTGGTCAGGCTGGTCTTGAACTCCTGACCTCAAGTGATTCGGCCGCCTCGGCCTTCCAAAGTGCTAGGATTACAGGTATGAGCCATCAGGCCTGGCCTCGTTTTAAAAGGACTCTTAGGCTACATAACTTAAGGCACCTTTAGCCATCTCTAATCTGCTGAGTTTTATAATACAGGTAAGTTTCCATTAACAAGTAATAAAAACAATCGGCACCCACTGTGATAAACCACCACTTAATAAATGCTTGGTTTATGTCAGTCGCCATTATATGTGCTTTTTCTTTTCTTTTCTGTTTTTTTTTTTTTTTTTTTTTTTTTTTTGAGAAGGGGTCTCACTCTGTACCCCAGGCTAGAGTCCAGTGGCATGATCTCAGCTCACTGGAACCTCTGCCTCCCGGGTTCAAGCAATCCTCCTGCCTCAGCCTCCTGAGCAGCTGGGATTACAGGCACCCATCACCACGCTCAGCTAATTCTTTTTATTTTCAGTAGAGACAGGGTCTCACCATGTTGGCCAGGCTGGTCTCAAACTCCTGACCTCAGGTGATATGCCTGCCTTGGCCTCCCAAAGTGCTGGATTTACAGGCGTGAGCCACCGCACCCGACCTATGAATGCTTTATGTATACTAATTTAATGCTTGTAACTCTACTGTTATCGCCCTTTTAGCAGATGAGGAAACTGGACACCAGACAGGGTAACATCTTCCCCTCTCTTAGGCTTTGCTCTGTCTGCTCCTCTCCTCATTCTGACTGCTCTGCAATAAAAAATTATCTTCTTTCATGGAAACTTTTTTCCTGCAAAATCTTTGCTGGATATAGCCAGCTCCAGTCCAAAAGCTACTGCTCTATTTCAACAAATCTTTGAAAAGTGGACAATCCTCTCTACCACCCATCCTTACCATCTGCCCATTCTGGTTTCTCTTCCTCTATCCATGCTGAGCTCACCTCGGGTGCTTCTTAAATGCTGGGATACTCTGCAGCTGACAAAGTAGACTCAGGGTCTCAGTCTTTTGACTCTCTCTGTAAACTTGCTTTCCTTAGACTTAATTCACTATCAAGGTATCAGCAGTCACTCCCATTCAAGTGATGCCCAAATATAAACGTGTAGCTTAGACTTCACAACTGAGCTCAGTCCCACATTTTTACCTGCCTGCTAAGCACATCCACTTCGATGTCCCACTGTCACTTTTTTTTTTTTTTTTGAGACAGTGTCTGGCTCTGTTGCCCAGGCTGGAGCGTAGTGGCGCAATCTTGGCTCACTGCAGCCTGTGCCTCCCCGACCCAAGCAATCCTCTCACCTCAGCCTCCCGAGTAGCTGGGCCTAGAGGCATGTACCACCACGCCCAGCTAATTTTTGTATTTTTTTTGTAGAGACAAGGCTTCACCATGTTGCTGGAGTGGTCTCTAACTCCTGACCTCAAGTAATCTGTCCACCTCGGCCTCCTGAAGTGCTGGGATCACAGTTATGAGCCACTGTGCCTGGCCTCATTGTCACTGTTAACACAGGTTTTCATCTCCCTATTCCTCATTCTAGACGTTTTCTCAATCCTCAAATCTCATCCATCATTTCTTTGCAACTGCTGTTCTTTGAGATGTCTGCCACCACCATAATACCTACCTTTACTACTCTCATTCCAGGTAAGTGGAAAAGGAAAACATTTTAACAGAAGGAAAACAATTCATAAAGTAGCTAAGAAGTACTGTTCCAGTCATGAATCTGGTATCTAAAAAATCCACCTTTCACACTTGTTTAAGAGCCCTCTCTTGAATGTCAATAATCCTTACCACAGCTCCCTCCTGTTCTCTCTCCCTGTTAAGATGTCATAATTCACTGATAAGACCCAAGCTAGCCATTGTGAACTTTCCCCCACTCTCTTCATCTAATCCTGTAACCAATTCCAACCAGTTCTCCTAAGTCTCTCTCCAAGCTGTTCCTTCTTGATAATTCACATTATTTTTGCCTATGCAAATATCTTTTGAAAGAGTAGTAGCAGCTGAGCACAGTGGCTCATGCTTGTAATCTCAGCGTTTTGGGAGGCCGAGGCAGGCAGGAGTTTCCAACCAGTCTGGCCAACATGGTGAAACCCCGTCTCCACTAAAAATACAAAAAATTAGCTGGGCGTGGAGGCAGGAGAATCGCTTGAAACCAGGAGGCAGAGGTTTCAGTGAGCTGAGATTGCGCCACTGCACTCCAGCCCGGGTGAGACTCCATCTCAAAAAAAAAAAAAAAAAAAAAAAAAAAGAGAGTAGTATGTTACATTTTTTCCACAAGCCATTCTCCAACACTTCTGCATCCCTTTAAAAATGTGGCAATCTCCCCTCAGTCCACCAGTCCTCTAGTAAGGTCCATTAGTTACCAATAACTACGCCCGAGCCCCACTGTCAAATCCATTCCCTTCAAAACTGTACTCACTTGGCATCTGAAAGATTATTCTACTCTAACTTGTCCCACTTCTGCTTAGCATCACTCCCCTAAATGCCATTATTCCCCAGAACTGTCTTCGGTCCATTATCCTCCAACTCTCTCTAGTCAAACTATTCCTATAGCTTACACTATCATCCACACTAATTAATTACACTTCATATCTCCAGCCCCATCTATTCTGAGCTTCACATCCAGATTTTCGACTGTTTACTGGACCAGATGATTTTCAGAGCACCTTCAAACTCAGTATCTATCAAGCCTGCTATTCCTGTATTTCTTAACTCAAATAATGACCATTTATTGATTTATTGTCTCTCAGCTCCAAATTCACCCTTTTTGACTGCTCTATGAAAATATATCTGGACCCTTTACTTTTTTTTCCTTGGCCAGCTGGTACTGAGGCTTTGTCAGAAGACGGAGCTCGAGAGACAGGGCAAGAGGAAGGGTGTTGCTTCCTGAGCCAGCATGTGCACTTGGTAGGCATGGGCAGCCCTTGCAGCTTCTCCATTGCCTGGTGGGTCAGCTGCACTCAGTGGGAGCTTCTCCCAGCATTCCCCTCCCTCGCACATCACAGTTGTGCTGCAGTGTCTCCAGTGAGATACCTCTCCATGAATGCCTTTTCCCAGCACCCTAGAGGGCAGATTTCCCACAAGTTCCAGCAGCATGACATCAGAGCAACTTCTGTGCCATTCAGTGAGCCATGAAGGAGGCAGAAACTTGTCCTAATGGGAAAAGGTTCACATTCTGGACACAGATTTTTCTTGCCTGTAAAGCTTCTGTTATCCACAGCCTCACAAGATGCCTTCTCCACTATCGTGGCACTCCTCACAGCCATCATGTCTTACTGAGGAGCTCATGTCACAGCAGAGGAAATACAGGACTGTGTTCATGCCCATGAAATTCACTGGTCTTACCATATATGCCATTGCCTGAAAGTACCTAACCAAATTAATAGGCTTACTAACGAATCAGTTACAAAGCAAGTTGGGAGACAACATCCTAAAAAGGTGGGCATCTGTCTTAGGAGGATGCGGTATGTGTCTCTCCAATTACCAGAATTTGTAGGTCGTGAGAATCAAAAGGTGAAAAGTGTGAGCGGCTTCTCTCATAATTATACCTAATGAGCCACTCACAGAACACTCACTTTCTGTTTTGACAACTGCTGATTTACAGAACTTAGTCCTTGAGAGAGAAAACGCTTCCAACAAAAACCACAACAATGGCTCCACTGCCCTGGAAGATGAAGACTGCTACAGGGACATTTTGCACTCCTTGAGATATGAACTAGCAGGCAAACAACAAACAAACAAACAAAAACTAGTCTACTGGCTGGGGTAACTGATGTGATTACAAAATGAAGGCAGTGAAGACTATCTGGAACCCAGGGGATTCTCTGGGATGCTTCTTAGCATTTCCATACCCAGTAGTGAAGGCCAATGAAAAACAATGGCAACCATAAAAGGCAAGGACAACTGGGAGCTCAGATCCCTTGGGAATGACGGTTTGGGTTACTTAACTCCACAAGCTGAAGAACTAAGAGCAGCTGAGGTTCAACCTGAAAGTGAGTTAAGAACAGAATATGCAGCGAAGGGAGGAAGGCACAGATACCAGTGATGGCTTATGAGCAATTACAGAAATAACAATGGTAGTAAATTTGCATATTTTCAATTGTTTGTCATAAGGATGTGTTAATTTGTATAGGCCAAGCCTTTTTTTCCTGTTTTTACCTTATTCACAAGTTATTACATGTTAGGTTTTATAATTCAGTCTTTAGGTAACAAACCGTGACTGAATTTCTGGGGTGATTATATAGCCAGTGATGAATACAATGACCCTTGGGGCTGTTCATCTCCTCAGTTTAGAGAGAGTAAAACACTTTTTCACTTGCAAGAAAGAAAGCTGTATCTTGTTAAGCAGAAATACAGAGTTGCGTTGCCATTGTACTAGACAAATGCGTGTAGAAGAGTACATATGGAAGGTGAGTAGTCAAAGGGTTAGGATGAACTGTGCGGATTACTGACTTATTTCCTCCAGCTCCAATTTCACACTTTTTGATTGCTCTGTGAAAAAAAAATGGACTTAGGCCCTTTATAGATTTTTTTCCTTCGCCAGCTGGAACTGACATTTTGTAAGTAGAAGGTGCAAGAGGAGAGGTTTGGTTTCCTAGCTCTGGTCTGCTATCTCCTGCAGCACAGCAGCTTTGCCAGCAACATGGCACCTACAACACTCACCTCACCAGTGATTGGCAGCACCTACCAGCATGCCCTCTGGTAGCTCCATAGCGACTGCCTACCATGAGACACCTCTCCTGTGCCCTGCCTTCACTGGTATCTTAGAGGGTGGATGTCCTGCACTCCTACTGGCATGGCACCATAGTGAGAGGAAGGGGGCGCTTTCTTGGGCAAGCTACGTCAGTCCTCACTGAGTGACTTCCCCTTGTATCTGCTACTGCTACTCCAATTCCTTGTTAAAGTCTTGTATATTACATTTTTCCTGTTAGCAAATTACTGCATAGTTTCTCCTGACTGGACTCAGATTAACACGATACCATCTACTAAAGCGTCCAGGTAAGTTTCCATCACACTCTCTCCCTCACCCTGCCTAACAAATTGGTTCAAACTGGTTATCAATTTTTGTTAATTCCAAGTCCTATGTCTCCATCGAATTAGATTATTTGCATCTACTGTCTTGGTTTGGAGCTTTGAAATAATTACTGGCTACTGCAATTATCTACCTGGTTTTGCTATCTTTAGTATCTTTTCTCTATCTTCTGCTGCCAATGTTTTCTATCTTATTTTCAATCTATAACCAAGATGATTCTTCTAAAACATAAATCCAAACCATGTCATTTCCCTGCTTCACTTTAATCCCATATTTTAAGAATAAAGTTCAAATTCCCAAGCTCCTCATGACTCAGCACCGACCTTGTTTTCTAGCATCTTTATCCAGGTGACCTTTCACTACCACCACCATGGCTGCCCCCACCAAAACTGTTTTTCTTGACTCATTCTATGGAATGACTTGCCATTCCACCAGTATAGTTTTAAAAGTCTGTCATACATCTAGGCCCTTCTCCATGCTGTTCCCTAATCAAGAAGACTATACCCTCCAATCTGAGTAACTCCGTCTTGGCAGGATTATGTGTAAAGTAATCAGACTAATATCACCACCGACTTGCACAGTGGTCCTGCACTTCCAAGACACATGCACTCAT
Organism: Nomascus leucogenys; assembly: GCF_006542625.1. Classification (NCBI taxonomy): domain Eukaryota; kingdom Metazoa; phylum Chordata; class Mammalia; order Primates; family Hylobatidae; genus Nomascus; species Nomascus leucogenys. Next base: position 80,411,992 of record NC_044382.1, read on the forward strand.
TTAACCACAGCATGTGTACGTCTATTGGAGAGCACAGCCTCCCCCATCCTTAACTACGTCAGGGCTCTTTCAGTAGAATCATGTCATGGATGTGCGTGTCCCTCAATGAGGAATATAAACAGATTTAATTTTCTCTTACCTCCAGAAAGGTCCATCTTATTGCTTTGTACATTTTCCTCTGGTGAGTCTCTCTGAAGAAAGAAAATGCAGCATGTTAGCAGACCTTAATTTATCAATGAAAACAAATAAAAAATGAAGAATTTTACTGTATTTCATTATGTGTGAAATTCAAGTGGATCATAAAGCTTCATTTTTCACTGCCTAATGTAATTTTTAAAATGTTTTAAAATAAGACATGTGATTGAAGTTTTTAGCTAAAACCATAAAAACGAAGGTTTGGAGGCCAATTTTACTCTAATATCAAGCACATTCCTAAGGACTCGAAGATGAAAAATAATTCTTAAAAAGAGTGAAATCAAGATAAATCACGGACCACTATTAACAGAGGAAGGAGCTGCTAAGAAAACATACTTACCGAAAAACTGATATTTGAAAACTGTTTAACAAATGGATTTATCCACGCTTCTTCTTGTTTGTTTCCACCTTTCATCATTCCCTTTGTAAAATAAAAGAGTAGAAAGATGCCATGGCCATCTCTGTTTATCTGGGTATAGTGACGGATTAATAAAACTTAAGACAATCCCCAATTCTCATTTTTAGCCAATAATTTCTCCTCCAATCAACTCTTATCAGAGTTGTTAATAATTAAAAATCAACTTATTTGATTTTCAACTTCCTTTGCTCCAGTCCTCTGGTATAGCTGTAATGTACAGAGAAATCTCTAAAGGCAAGCAGTCAGAAGGAAAAGACGGAAGCAAAAGGCCTCGATGACCCACAAATATGAAAACAGGGCCTCTGAGTAATGGAGAACTGTAAGATTAGTTATAATTTAGATTTCTGGAATTCTCACTCCAAACCAAAGTAAAAAAATAGTGACTAGGTTCTCAGGTTAGTCCAAAGAAGCCAACTTAACCCGTAATTTAATTATGCTATGTGCATCCTACTGAAAAACCACCATGTGTTTTCCACATGAAAAAGTATTTTAAAATTTCAATTTGTGTTGCCAAGAACACAACATCTCTAGCAGAAGTTGAACCTGGGACTCCCCCTGCTTAGGGCTGGCTCTCTGCGGCAGGTTGGGGTATGGGTGGTACGGAAACTCCATTGAGACATGAGTTAAGAGGATGGAGGGTCTGTGATTAGCAGTCTGGTAGATAAGCAGGCTGGAAGCCATAGAGACCTATGTCTCTCATTATGGTCTCACTGGACCATTCTCAGTCTGTTGCCTTCATTACCCTTTCCCATTGCTACTGTCCATTCCTTCTGACTGTGGAACAGAACACAGCTTCACAACTTCCCCCCAAATGCAGGTCTCTGAAGCAAGCATCTAACTCTCTCCACGGATTCTGAAGTTGGCTTTGATCCCTTTTCCTTTCACCCCATCCATCCCCATACCTAACTGTTGCCAAGTTCTTCTGTCCTTTCTATTCTGACTGAAATGCCTCTCAAATTAGTCCCTTCCACTATATATCCATTCTCATTTCCCAACTCGAGCCCTCCTTTCTAGCTTGAATTAACGCAGATGCTCCCTGAGATCCCTAATTGTGGTCTCCCCTCTGTGCCAATTTATATTTCATACTATCATTGATTAGCTTTCTTTTAAAATTAGTAATTTAAAAACCCCCCTGATGTTGTTTTCTACTCAATTTCATTGGTTCCATATTTTACACAAAATAAAGTTCAAATTCCTTGGCATGCCATTGAAGACACTACAATCTGCCTTAACTACAGAACCAGATCTCTTGTCACTTCTTCCTAAAAATTCTACATTTTAGTTATGTTGGGCTATTATCTTCCTTAATACATCCCATCCCAAGCATCTTCCAAATTCAAGCTGACACTTCTATGAAGCTCTCCTAATGCCCCGTACTAGACTGTGAGCTCCCGAAAGGTGAAGCTCATATCTTAGTGTATTTGAATCCCCAGCACCAAGCACAGTACCTGGCACACAGCAGAGGCTAAATAAATGTTTGCAGTTGCTTTCTAAAGATTTTTACTAGTAGAAACAAAGGAGAAAGAGTAAAAAGGCTACACACCCTTTCCCTTCTCCTTTTTTTGCCACTCAGACCCTGTAAGGAAAGACAAAGTCACAAAACAGCATGGTCCAGTGGGAAGAACACGGGGTTTGGAATTGGAAGACCTAAACTTAAGTCCTTACTCTGTCACTTACTAGTTATTGCAACTTTGGGCAAGTCACCACCTTTTCCAGTCTCAAATTCCTCATCAGTGCCCTATCTTAGAAGGTTGTGAGGATCAAATGACTTATGTAAAACATGTAAAAGCACTTCATAAGCTATATGGCAAGGCAATAGGCAAATTCAGCCAAATGAAAAATTTTAAAAATGAAAATGGCAGGTCCTAGACTTAGAATCCCAGGATTAAAAGTGAGGAACCTTGGCAGTTACCTAGTCCAGCTATCCACTGGTATCTGACTTCTAAGGTCCCTCAAAACGTAATCATTCTCAAGTAGGGTGGGTTAGGATGTTATGTTAGAACCACCTGGAGGACTGGGCACATATTTTGAAAATGGTCCCCAGGAGGACCTGACAGCAGCCCCCAGTGCCACCTCTTTTTAAGAACCAGTGCTCTAAATCAGTGATTCCCAAACCTGGCTCTGCATCAGAGACATTTGGGGAGTTTCTTTAGGATAAGAAACTTGGTCCAATTTCCAAAACTTCAGTAGACCTGAGGTACAGGAAGCTGCACTTTTAACAAATGTCATGGGATTTCGATGTACAGCCAGCTTTAGGAATATGATGTGTCCACATATAAAAGCAAAACCAAGCTCAGATCATTCCTAGGGATTTTTGTCACAGGACCTTTTGGGATGGGATAGGGACAAACATGACAGGTGAATAAGGAGGATGGTGACTCTGGGTAAGGGGGTGGCGGGGGACTCCAGGTGAGAAAGTGAAATGGGAGATGAACTGGCAGTGGGATGGAAAGAGTCAACATGGAGATTTGCCCTCCTCTTCATCCTCACCACTGCAGGCACCACCCTAGGATGAGGGGTTGTCCCAGGCAGCACTGGTGGAGGGGGAGGAAGAGAGAAATCCCAAGCTGTAGCAGTGGGGAGAAAGGAAGTTCCTGTGGTCTTATGTTTCTCTAGGTGGCTGCCCATACAAGTGGCTATACCTAAGGTGGGGGCTGCCTGGACTGTACTGACTGCCAGAAACGGGCAGGTGAAAAGTTAATTTTCTGTGGGTAAACTACCTTTGGAATTTAAAGTTTCAAGGGCTTTGCCCTTGAAATGTTTACCTTCGATGACATTTTCTTTGTATATGGTGGCCAATTTAAAGATGAGTTAAGCTCTTGAGATGAATTACTATTCCACATTCCAATCTCTACATCCTCTTCCTCTTCCCAGCCAGTGGGGCGATTTCCAGGCAATGGCATATCATCACCACACCAGCCATCTTGCATAGATTTTGGCCCTGATTGTGGATTTGTGATATAAAGAGAAACATACTTTAATAAAAGAATTCCTTCTGGAGAATAAGCATATATTAAAAATTGGGTAGAGAACCTAAGAAAACACACACGCACACACTTATTTCCCTTCCTGCATCTGCACAGAAGGAATGTATGTTTTATACTGAGCTAAACGTTCCATGAAAAGTAATATATTCTTATTTAAAAATTTAATAAAACTCCTCCATGCCTTTAACAAATCATAGTTCTTGAACATGGACAATGGTAGCACTCGTTTGTACCCACTTAATAATCTGCAGAGTGATGCACAGGACAAAGAAGATGAATGAAATTTGAAAGAATTTTTGTATATATTTTTAGGGAAAATGGCCAGAGAGTATTCAAAGTCATAAGCAGAAAGCATCTTATCTTCACACATGGCCCTGGGATTCCTATAGGGTATCTGGTACACAACCTATGGGATAATGACAATGTTAATTTCAATCTTGGGTCTTTTCTGAACTATGCTAATTGTCTGTAACTTTCAGGGAATCCATCTGACAGTCTGAATATGTGTCTTCATGGCTACACTAGTTAGCCTCTCAGACTGGATGGCATGAAAGTTGCTAGTAGACTCTTCCTAGATAACCTAATTTAGTAAAATATAATTTAGATTTGATGAAGTATATGCAAATTAATAGTTACAGTTCTAAGAAATATGAGAAGAGAGGAAAATTCAGAAAGAGAATAAACCACATTACAAAATCAAAGAGCAAAATACTGAACATCATCTATCATGTCATATTATATGAATATATTATAAATAACATAGAAACCTTATCTAATTATTTAATTATAGTCAGTGAGTGATCGCCACTGCTACACAACAGCTACCAGGCATTATCAATAACTTACCAGATTTGCTTAATGCTTGTGGACCAACAGAGCTGGAGCCCCACGTGGATGTGCTGGATGCCGCAGCAATGGGTTCCCCCCAGCTGGGACCACTGTCTATGGGCTTACCCCATGCTGAAGTACCATTATCCACAGTTGTGGCTGGAGTAGAAGGCTCCCCCCAGGGCTCACCCCAGCCTTTAGAAAGTGTGGGAAAAGAAGTCATCAGCATAGAAGGTAAGGAGGTGCAGTGGAATAAGGGACAATAAAGAAAACTTAGGGACCAAGGATGAAGAACCTGTTTATGTACTGAATAATGATACTGTGATAGGCAAAAAGATGGCATCTGTTTTATGTTAAAAAAAAGACAAACTATTTCCCATTAATATAACTATAAAGTGAGAATTTTTAAAACTTTTTTCATAATTACCCTCTAGGCCTAGAGCTGACTTTTGCATAGTTATGGAAAACCACTCTCCTTTGAGCATCAATTTAATTCTTGAAAAAGTCAAGTCATTCTAAACCAAACCTTGTAAATTGGAGCAGGTGATAAGCTGGGTGACAGTGTATGTATAACATTTGTACCAGCTGGGTACAGTGGCTGATGCCTGTAATCCCAGCACTTTGGGAGGCCGAGGCGGGTGGATCACCTGAGGTCGGGATTTTGAGACCAGCCTGGGCGACATGGCAAAACCTGGTCTCTACTAAAAATACAAAGATTAGCTGGGCGTGGTGGGGCACACCTGTAGTCCCAGCTACTCAGGAGGCTGAGAGAGGAGAATTGCTTGAACCTGGGAGGTGGAGGCTACAGTGAGCTGAGATCACGCCACTGCACTCCAGCCTGGGTAACGGAGCAAGACTCCGTCTCCAAAAAAAACCAAACAAACAAAAAAAAAAACACTGTGCCACAAGTGTACCCCTTCCACGCCACCTACACTGGAAAAACAATTTACTACCCAGCTAACAATAATGGGTCACCTACTTTTTACATAGGCTGAACAATGCTTATTTTAAAATCTGAAGTATTAGGCTGAGGTTGTCCAAAGCAAAAAAAAAAAAAAAAAAAGCCATAAACGTTTCATTAAAAAAATCAAAGCCAACAGGCTTCATCTTAGATACATACTTCTTCCTTTTAAGAATCAAACCTAAATTAATACAACAAACTATACTTAGACTAAAAAAAAAAAAAAAAAAAAATTAAGTGCCAAAAAGTTAGCTCATGAAAGCACTCCCATATCCACTTCCAATGAGACTATTAAGTCAATAAAACTTTTATTAACAAAGACAATGTAGCCAATCACACTTAACGAAAATGTTGTCGGGATAATTTGCAGAGATAGGAATTAGTTCATTATTAGAGAGGAAAGTAAGGATATACTAGAAAGGTATTGTCAAATGTTTTAAATGAACAAACATATATACTGTATCTAAGTAGAGTTGGATTTCTCACCTAATTAAAAAAAAATCCCTTCTAAAGCCAAATATACGACCTAATGTTTACAGAGTACTGTATTTATGAGATACTTGTTTTATTTCTGGAGATATTTTAGTCAAATAATAAAACCACAAGGTAAGGCCTAACTCAAAAACAACTTGGAGAAGTGTACAGCATTCCCACTTGACCGCCTTTGTCCAATTCGCCTTCTGTTGCATTTCTAATAGAGAATGAAGTGTGCAGGACTCAAACAACACTGCCAAAAGTGGAGCTCTGTTCTCTGGTGGTAAACATCACCCCTATAATTTTCTTCAAGCTGCTTCTGGATTGCAGTAAGAACAGCCTTTGTATGCATATCCAAGCACTTTGTTATACAAATCTTATAATAACAGTAAGTTAAAACAAGGCTTGATTTCATAAAATAGAAACTTACCAGAGCCACTGCTTGCCTCTTTGTTTGAGATGGCACTTGCAGGCGTTAGCAGCTGATGTACCTGTGCTTGCTGGTCTGAACGGCTGTTGCCATTTGGGACGTTTTTGTTCCACATGTTCACATTTTTGTAGTTGTATTTGCTTGGATCTCCCCAAGCTGAAGTTCCATCATCAATCTCCATTTTGCGACGTATAGATTCTGGGGATGGTTCCTCCCAGCCTGTGGGTTCTTCTTCTTTTGCTGGGGCTGGTATAGGTCCCCCCAGCCAGCCTGTACCAGGAGGTTTGCCTGTAGCTGGTGGGATTCCCCAAGATCCAACAATGTCTTGTTGCTTGTTCCAGTCTGGAGAACTGACCGGCTTTGACGAATCTCCCCAACCTAGAGACTGATTAGACTTTGGAGGGTCTCCCCATCCCTGGGAAGGAGTAGGTTTAGAAGATTCATCCCATCCTGATGAATTATTTGGATTTATGTTGTTTCCCCAAGTAAAAGAACTAGTTTTACCAAGTTCGTTCCAACCGGAAACGGACCTGTCACTATCACTACCTCCTGAGCTGGATTTCTTATTGGCCTCACCCCAATGGTTACTCCTTGAAGTTTCTCCCCAGTTATCACTGGCAGAAACAGACCACCCTTGGCTTGATTTTTGTCCATCACCCCATCCCTGTTTGTTCTTTTGCGAGTCATTCCATGCAGCCTTCTCCTCTTTGCAATTCCCCCACTGATTGCTCTTGACCATTCCTGTAGCAGCAGAATCATCTTCCCACCCTCCCTGGCAGTTTGAGCCTTTGGAATCTCCCCACCTCAGAGCAGGTTTGGGATCGCCCCACCCTGATACAGATGAGGTATCATTACTATTAGGGCTAGTCTTATCTATACATGCCCCTGAGTTAAAAGTCTGTGTTGCAGAGCTTCCCCAGGCCTCTGTCCCATTGTCAGTCTTTCGTTCCCCTCTAGGTGATGTTTCTGTATCCCAGGCAGTATTCTGCTTAATAGGAGTCTGTCCCCAACCAGAGTTGGACAGGACACGTGGATCTAAGTCAGTTCTGTTTACAATGCTTTGGAGTAACGTGTGCTGATCAACTTTTCTTCTGTCTCTACTCTGACTTTCCCCAGTTCCTTTTTCCTCAAGGCGTCCAGTGCTTTCTGTACTACCATCGCTCTCTACTGTACCTCCTGTTTTGGCCCACACACTGCTTTGCTCATTTGTCTGAGATGTGGCAGAACCCTGATCCTCTTCCTCAGTAGATTTCCATCCATTTGTAAACGTCTTACCATTGCCATTTGCACTGTCATTGGAATGCTGATTGCTAGGCAGTTTGTTCCACTCAACGCTGGGTAAATTAGTGCCAGTGTTTTGTGCAGGGGTTCCCCATCCTCTTCGACTTCCTCCAGAATTTGCGCCATTTCCACTTCCCCATGATGTACTCTGGGAGTTTGCTGCACCAGATTCCCACACACCACCTCCTTTGTTTGTGTTAACTTGAAAGTTAGTGCCCATAGGACCATTTACGCCAGGCTGCATTAGAGTTGCATTCACAGTGTCACCATTAGCTTGGCCATTAGGGCCTGAACATTTGTCTCCAGAGTAATTAGAACCATAGGCACCCCATGTAGTACCATAAGAGCCTCCACTTTTTGACTCTCCATTGCTAAGGTGAGAAAGGGAAGTGCCATTCATACCTGATGGAGCCTGCATCTGAGGATGATTCATTGTGCTCACACGCCAGGCCCCTGTATTACTACTAGGCAGCTCATTATTCTGCACTGAACCGGAGTTTGGTAAACTAGAGGTCATAAAGTTAGTAGTGTTATTTGGTCCAGTCATTTCAGTGGTAATATTTTGAGGTTGACCACTGAATGAAACCTTCTGTGTACCACTTACTTCAGATTCACAAGTTTCCTGAAGGCTTCCCCAGGTACCATGGGTAGAACCACCACTCACTTTAGAGTTAATACTCTGATTGTTAGGCATCTGGCCTATAGTACTGCACTGAATATTAATGCCAGAACTACCACACCCTACAGGCCCTTTTAGGGCAAGTCCATTGTTCTCTAATACTGGCCAGGCACCATGGTTGCTAGCTGAATTCAAAGTGCTTGGATTTAACCCTCCATTTGATGAAGAACTTACAGTGCCCCAAGCATTCATTCTATTGTTGCTACTTTCAGATTTGCTTTCAGGAGCATCCACAGAGACCTGACATGTGCTTATTATGGCTCCATGGGAAAAACCCCATGGCCCAGTACTGCTTCCGTGGCCCACATTATTGCTGCTGCTACCAACTACAAACTTGTTTTGGGAACCAAGTCCAGTGCTATTCCGAAGGCCATCTTTTTCACCACCTGTGTTCCCTGAAGCCATGATAGTGATGTTTTTTTCTGATTCAGAACTGGAGGCAGAATCAGCATCCATACATTCTGAAGCCAACTCCGGATCACTGCCAGGGACTGAGGGCCATGCTTCTTTTTCCGACAAGTCACTTACAACAGCATTCTTACAGTTTGTGCTAGAATCACTTGTAGAAGACACAGGTCCCCGCTGGGGATTTTCATAATGGGATCCTGAAGTACTGTGGTTTATATCTAGGATAAAGGAGAAGTACAACTATTTATAAAGTGTTAGGCCATTTCAAAATGATACTAAAATCTAAGAAAAATGACGAATATGTTATAAATATATGTGGCTCCTCAATTCAACAAGCTATGATCCTTGGCAGAATGGTGACAAGGGCACTGGTTATCTTCTAGCCACCAACTTTCCATGTTCAACTGATACTATCCTAAGATCCTAGAGGACATAACAGCCCCTTGATAAATACTTGCTGAATGAATACATTGTTAACATATCGGTAAATAAAAGAATTTTGGGCCAGGCGTGGTGGCTCACGCCTGTAATCCCAGCACTTTGGAAGGCTGAGGTGGGCGGATCACGAGGTCAGGAGATCGAGAACATCCTGGCTAACACGGTGAAACCCCGTCTCTACTAAAAATACAAAAAATTAGCTGGGCATGGTGGCGGGCGCCTGTAGGCCCAGCTACTTGGGAGGCTGAGGCAGGAGAATGGCGTGAACCCGGGAGGCAGAGCTTGCAGTGAACGGAGATAGTGCCACTGCACTCCAGCCTGGGTGACAGAGCGAGACTCTGTCTCAAAAAAAAAAAAAAAAAAAAAGAACTTTGGAGTCAAGAGGGTCTAGGAGGCAGCTACACGTTAGGATAATGGAACAACCCAGGCATAGAAGGCTGACATGGAAAGATGGGTAAGGAGAGGTGAACAGCCAAAATTTGATAAAATGTATCAGAAATATTTTTCCACCTTCTGTTTTCTAGTATAGCTTTTCCACATAACTGTTTTGGGTATTGTAACAAGTTTATAAAAATTTCTAAGAATGGTAAGAATTTGAAAGCTTTTATCATTACATTCCATTTCATTAGTGTCCCTATTCAACCTGAAATATTACACCCAAGTAATAGTATTTTCAGTTCAACTTCCTCTCAAAATTTTCTTAATTTACCTTCCTAACCACATTTATATAAAAGAACTGAAAAGTAATGGTTAATTATGTTGAAGATCACAGAATTATTATGATCTCAAAAAATCAACTGCTGACACTGGAGACGTTTAATGATCAGTCATACAATCCTATAATCTTGGACTTCCTGCTATGTATTACTATTTAGTTATTTTACCACAGGTAGGGCAGTTCTAGTGCTTCTGAATAGTTCCCCAGATTCTTAACTCTCACTTAGTTTAAGGATCTGGTAGGTAGACATTCCTCAGGGGCATTAACCTGCATAAGCCACGTGCATTTTGACTGTCTTCAGGAGGTACATTATGTTGCAGTTTTCTACTAGAGTACCAATCAGAATCACATGTAGTGCTTTTAAATATACATGTTCAAGGCAATGTCCCAGACCTAATGAGCCAACCTTCAGGGGTTGTAGGCCTAGGAGATAAACGGAAGTCACCATTAAGGTGATTTGCTAAAATGGAAAATCAGATTCAATTTGCATCATTTTCTCTCAAGCACAATCATTAAGAAGCAAAAGATGATGAGCTGGAAAGAGTCTGGAAAAGTGACTGGAAAGAAACTGGAAATTATATAAATTCATCAAATAATATACTTTAAAGTTCCATAGGTGACTTTAATTTCCACTCCCTGTTTAAGAATCATTTCTTTAATGATTCCTAAAGCTGCCAAAGAAGATTTGCCATCTTTCAGTGCCCATGAGGAGAACTTCTCATGAAATAAAGGGTAACAACAAGTCAGTCTCATTGGGTGTAAGCAAACCAACACACTAACATCTGCACTGGCACCAACAACAAATGTTTGGCATTCAGTACCATGTCTGACAACTTTGTGCGCACTTTTATCACTGAATCCTTAGAGCCACACTAGAGGATAGGTATTACCTTCACTTGCAGATGACAAAACTGAGGTTCACAGGTTAATTTATGGAAAATTAAGTGAGAAAGGCAGGATTCATCAGAATCTTTCATAAAGCAAGGTGCCTAAGAATGTAGATAGGACTCTAGAAACACCAAGATTCAAGTCTGGACTCTGTATGACCAAATCTGCAAAATCGGAATATAAACAATACTTCTTAACCTGGTTCTTTTGTTAATTGTATCATCATATGTAAAGCATTAAGCTCAGTGCTGGCTGCAAATAAGTGCCTCGTTAGGGTCAATTTGATGTAGTGATTAACAGCATAGATTGGGTAGCCAGAATGCTTGGGTTTAAGAGGCACTCTACCATTTACTAGCTGTGTGACCACGGCAAGATCCTCAATCTCTGTGCCTAGTTTCATCTCTAAAGTAGAAACAGTGTTAGTACCAGACCGGACGCAGTGGCTTATGCCTGTAATCCCAGCATTTTGGGAGGCCAAGGTGGGGGGATCACGAGGTCTGGAGTTCGAGACCTTCCTGGCCAACATGGTGAAACCCTGTCTCTACTAAAAATACAAAAAATGAGCCGGACGTGGTGGCGTGCGCCTGTAGTCCCAGCTACTCAGGAGGCTGAGGCAGAACTGCTTAAACCGCGAAGGCGGAGGTTGTTGCAGTGAGCCGAGATGGCGCCATTGAATTCCAGCCTGGCGCCAGAGCGAGACTCCATCTCAAAAAACAAGAACAACAACAAAAACGAAACAGTATTAGTACCAATCTCACACAACTGTGGTGCAGATTATTAAAAGTAGTCTGTATTGGCCAGGCACGGTGGCTCACGCCTGTAATCCCAGCACTTTAGGGGGCCGAGGTGGGAGGATCACGAAGTCAGCAGATTGAGATCATCCTGGCTAACATGGAGAAAGCCCACCTCTACAAAAAATACAAAAAAATTAGCTGGGCATGGTGGTGGGTGCCTGTAGTCCCAGCTACTCGGGAGGCTGAGGCAGAATGGCATGAACCTGGGAAGCAGAGCTTGCAGTGAGACAAGATCGCGCCACTGCACTCCAGCCTGGGCAACAAAGCAAGACTCCGTCTCAAAAAAACAAAACAAAACAACAACAACAACAAAAAAGAACTCTGAACTATATCTGATCCATATTAGGTGCTCAATGAGGGCCATTATTATCATTGATAAATGCATGCTAATGATTATCATCTTTTAGTCCTATCTCCAAAGCATGTTTTTCATTCCACCATGTCTCCCTTATAAAGAACAAAATGAGAAATCATATAACTTCCTTACTTAAAATTTCCACTTAGATACCTGAAACAGAATCTTCAGATTCCAGATTTATACTCCAACAGAGTGTAAATTGCTCTCCTCCCAAACGGGACAAAAACTGCTTCTTTACAACTTCTCCTCATTTCGGTAAGTTTCCTAAAACCTAGAATTTATCTTTTATTCCTCCCTGTGCACAGCAAATCCAAAATATCTTCAAGTCCAAAATCCATACATCTTTTTTCCAAATCTAAGACAGTCCAGCCCTTGTCACTGTCTTTTCCTGGACTACTACAAATGTATTTCTGCTACCACTATTTGCATGCGTAAGTGTGTGTGGCCACTTTCCTAAGGGAGGAGTAAGAACACAAGATTGGCCATCGAAAACAAAACTACCCAAATGGAAAATAAAGAAATGGATCCAGAATTCAAGAGTGAAACACCAGAAGCATTCCCATAATGACAAGAAAAAGACAAAAACACTTGTCATCAATACTACTATTTGGTCCAGTGTTAGAAGTACTAACTGATAAAATATGACTCAAAAACGAGAAGTAAAAATAATAGAGGCAAAAAAGATCGACATGAAAAAACAATTTCCTTTCTATATGCCAAAAATAATCCAGGAGAAAATGTTGATGGGAAAAGATCTTAATCATTAACAGCCATAACGTAACAGGAATAAAGCTAGCAAAAATATTTAAAGTCATATATGATTATATTTTATTGCTGGCTATAGAAGACACTTGAAAGTAAAGAAACTTGTTCCTGGATATGAAGGTGTAACAATGCTCTAAGTTTAATTCAATTATAAGAAATTTTTAACAAGAGTCTGTAAAATAATTAAAGTGATTTAAAAATTCTGTAAAGCAAATTGGGGAGTAACCCTCTAAAAAATTTCAAAAAGAAGAGGTTGTGAAGAAGGGAATCTGCATTATCAAGAAATAGTTGAACAGCACTGCATTGCCAGAGAGCACTTTGACTGAACAGAAAAAGTAACCCAGAAACAGATCCAAGTATATGTCAAAGATACTATTTCAAGGATTAGCATTTTAAATCAGTAGGGCAAGGGAATATTCGGTACTTGAAAACTTTTTAAAATGAGATAATAAAAAAAAATCCCAAATGATTAAAACATTAAAAGTAAAAGATGAAATCATGAAGCTATCAGTGAATAAGTATTTTTATACATAAACCATATGTGGCAGATTTCACTTGTTAATGTTAGAATACATCAAAAGCAAAGCAAAAAAGCAAACGCCTGAATATATTCTGCAAATGAGTTCTATAACCTTTAATGTCAGTGAAAAATGTTCTCAGATTCTGGTCATGACCTGGTTTGGTGGCTAAGTTTGTCTTTTAAAATATTATTAACTAAAATCCCATTTTTAATCTAGAAGCCACTTGATCAAAACCTAAAGATTATTTTAAAAATTGGGTTACCAATGGTGAGTTACAAGGCATTCTGGGTTATAAAAAAGGTTGTAGTTTAGGAAAAAAAAATTCGTTTGGCATTCTAGCTCATGCCTGTAATCCCAGCACTTTGGGAGGCCGAGGCGGGAATATTGGTTGGGTCCAGGAGTGAGACCATCCTGGGCAACCCTGCAACACCCCATCTCTACAAAAAATAAAAAAATCAGCTGGGCGTGGTGGCATATACCTGGGGTCCCAGCTCCTTGAGAGGCTGAGGCAGAAGGATCACTTGAGCCTGGGAGGTTGAGGCTGTAGTGAGTTGTGATTGCGCCACTGCACTCAGCCTAGGAGACAGAGCTAGAGTCTCTCTCAAAATGAATAAATAAACAAATAAAAATCAATAAAAGGTGTTGGCTGGGCACAGTGGCTCACTCCTATAATCTCAGCACTTTGAGAGGCCGAGGCGGGAGGATCAACTGAGGTCAAGAGCCTGGGGCCAGCCTGGCCAACGGTGAAACACCATCTCTACTAAAAATACAAAAATTAGCTGGGTGTGGCGGCAGGCCCCGATAATCCCAGCTACTCAGGAGGCTGAGGAAGGAGAATCACTTGAACCCAGGAGGTGGAAGTTGCAGTGAGTTGAGATCGCACCACTGCACTCCAGCCTGGGCATTATGTAAGAGCGAAACTCCATCTCAAAACAACAACAAAAACAAAATGTGTTGCAGGGGATAGGAAAAGACGCTATTAAAACTGAAAGGATAAAAAGAACAGGACTCCTCAGGTATCATAACTAATATGTTTCAGAGTCAGAGATTATTTCAGATTTGGAAGAAGTCAAAATAATTTATTTCACTTATAGACACACAAGACCCAGTGCTGTAAATGATCTGGAAGATAAACATAGAGGAACATCATTAAGTAGAGTATTATCACTCAGCTTGTCCAGGAAATAATGAGAAATAGTAAATCTCTGTGCTAGCAGGAAGAAAGGGGGCGGCTGAGTTTTACTGAGTGTAATGCAAAATGTTTATACACTGCAATGTTGTAGGCAAACTTAAGATTTGGAAGGTTGCACATTATTTAGAAATATTTGAAATCCAAAGCATCATTAACATCCTACTTTCATACAAAATGCCCATAGGAGAAGTGTGATCACCTATAGTACCACACTCCAAAAAAAAAAAAAAAAAAAAAAAAAAAATCGTACATAATAGAATATCCAAAAAAGATCAAAGAGGTTATGTGGGGGCTGAACGAAGACTGGTGATAATTCTAGCGACATAAAAAAACAGCATCAGCTGGGCGTAGCGGCTCATGCCTATAATCCCAGCACTTTGGGAGGCTGAGGTGGGCAGATCACCTGAGGTCAGGAGTTCGAGACCAGCCTGGCCAACATAGTGAAACCCCATCTCTACTAAAAATACAAAAATTAGCTGGGCATGGTGTGGACGCTTGTAATCTCAGCTACTCAGGAGGCTGAAGCAGGAGAATTGCTTGAACCCAGGAGGCGGAGGTTGCAGTGAGCTGAGATCGCGCCACTGCACTCCAGCCTGGGCGACTGAGCGAGACCGTTTCAAAAAAAAAAAAAAAAAAAGAAAGAAAGAAAAAAGAAAAGAAACAGCATCACTTATTCAGGAAGAATTTAGATCCACGGACCTTCAAATATTTTTCTTTTAAATATACAGCATCTAACAAATGAAACAGTTAAATATTTATTTTCTGTCTTAAAGACTTTCAATTTTGCCAGAAAGGGAAGAGCTTCAAAAGTAAATAATATTTATGTTTTACAATGTTTCCAAGGAGTATGACAGAGATGGTACCATTGGGAATACGAAAGAACCTTAGATGTACAATTTCAAATCACTGTTTTTTTTTTTTTTTTTTTCAGATGGAGTCTCACTCTGTCGCCCAGGCTGGAGTGCAGTGGTGAGATCTCGGCTCCTGTGAGCTCTGCCTCCCGGGTTCCCTGCCTCAGCCTCCCAAGTAGCTGGGACTACAGGCGCCCGCCACCACGCCTGGCTAATTTTGTTTTTGTATTTTTAGTAGAGACGGGGTTTCACCCTGTTAGCCAGGATGGTCTCAATCTCCTGACCTCGTGATCTGCCCACCTCAGCCTCCCAAAGTACTGGGATTACAGGCATGAGCCACCACGCCCGGCCTCAAATCACTCTTACGTACAAAATTCAAAATGTCTCATCTGGTTATTCTTGCCTTTGGTTCAGGGGTTGGCAAACTTGCTCTATACAGGTCCGGTTAAACATTTTAGGCCTTGCGAGCCAGATGGTCTGTGAAAACTATTTAACTTTGCCATTGTAGCTTGAAAGCAGCCCACAGACGATATGTAAATGAATGGGTGTGGGTACCTCCCAATAAAGCTGGACTAAAATAGGCCCAGATCTCTGTTCCAGAATAAAGAAGACAAATGCAATATCACAACCACATGCAATGCATGAATCATGACTGGCTTCCGGTTTGAGAGATGGGGTGAAAGTGGTAGGGAGATGGGTATAAAAGACATCCATCCTTGGGGATGTTGCTCTAGACCAGATGGTGAACACCTCAACCAGGGCAACTGGTGGCAGTATCAAGGGGAGACGGGAAAAGTGCGAGGTATTTAAGAGTTAAAACTGGCCGGGCGTGGTGGCTCATGCCTGTAATCCCAGCACTTTGGGAGGCCGAGGCAGGCGGATCACAAGGTCAGGAGATGGAGACCATCCTGGCTAACACGGTGAAACCCCATCTCAACTAAAAATACAAAAAATTAGCCGGGCATGGTGGCGGGCACCTGTAGTCCCAGCTACTCGGGAGGCTGAGACAGGAGAATGGTGTGAACCCGGGAAGCAGAGCTTGCAGTGAGCCAAGATCGTGCCACTGCACTCCAGCCTGGGCAACAGCGAGACTCCATCTCAAAAAAAAAAAAAAAAAAAAAAAAAGAGTTAAAATCAGCAGAGTACAGTAATCCACTGGCCTGTGAGACATACAGGAGAGGGAAAAGTAAAGCATGATTTCAAGGTTTCTAGATGGGTGACTGGATGAATGGGGGCGGCAACTATTTGAGCAAAGGAACGCAGAAGGAGGAAGTGGTACAGGGGCAACACAAAGAGTTCAAGTTTGGACATACTGAGTTTTGAGGGGCCCAACGTCAGCTGAGGACTTTCAGAAGAGGACCTAAAATGTGGGGAGATCTGAAACAAAGCCTTGGGAGGGAAAAAAAAGGTTTGCATTTGACATTCAGAAGATCAGTGACTTCAGCAATAGAGTTATTTTAGTCAAGCGAGCAGAAGCCAGATTATGAGAGACTGATGTAATATATTAAAGACTGCAAGTACAGACTATTCCTTCAATAACACTGAAAGGGGGGAGGGAGAAATTCTGTAATAGCCTCAAAAGAGTATGGGGATTTTAACAGGTGTGCTGGCTCATGCCTGTAATCCCAGCAATTTGGGAGGCCAAGGCAGGCAGATAGCTTGAGCAGGAGTTCAAGACCGGCCTGGGCAACATGGCAAAACCCCATCTCTACAAAACACAAAAATTAGCCAGGCGTGGTGGTGAATGCCTGTAGTCCCAGCTACTCAGGGAGACTCACTGAGGTGGGAGGATTACTTGAGCTGGGAGGTTGAGGCTGTAGTGAGCCGTGTTCATGCCACTGCACTCCAGCCTGGGTGACAAAGTGAGACCCTGTCTCCTCCAAAAAAAAAAAAAAAAAAAAAAAAAAGAGTATGGAGGTTTAACAAATTTTTTTTTAAGGATACAGAAGATCTGAGTTTGTTTATCGTCCAAGGGGAAGGTGCAAGTTGCAAGCAAGTAGTAGAAGTTGCAAGACAGCAAGGATGTACACCGTGCTAAAAGCCCAATGCAAGAGCACAGATGGATGGGGATGGATAGCATTTTAACCTTTAAACATCTCCAGAAACTTTAATGTTAACACTTTTGGTTAAAACATCCCAATTATTGGTCATTCACCATTATGCCTCAAATGTCTTTTTCTTTAAAAAAATAACTATTTCAAACATAGAAAAGGCCATAGTAGAGTAATGTAATCTGTAAAATGAAAATGATACTATCTACTCTGTAAAAGAAGTATTAAATGAGTTAGTAGTGTGTGGGCACAGTAAGCACCCCATAAGGATTAGCCACTGTATCGTTATTAATAACTTGGTAGGAGCTGGATATACCTAACTCATAAGAGGCCTTCATTGACTCTCCTGGTCTATTTTGCAAGCTAAAGTTTCTATTACCAATCCTAGTAACACCTAGAAAGATGTTTTAATGTAAATATGTAAAATATGCTGTTAAGTGGGGATTCATATATTTTTTAAGAGACAAAAGTACAAATCTGGCTCTTCTTTGGAATGCCTTGGCTTCATCATCTGCATTTTCTAGTTGTTTTTTGAGATTGAATCCAGGCTTCAGTCAGATTGCTGCACCCTCCTCACTTCCACCTTAGCCTCCACATCAATGCAGTCCACCCTGGTAAAATTCTTTTAGAAATAGGCACGATGTTTTTCCTTCTCAGCCTTTTTTTTGAAGACTTCTTCCTATGCCCACACCTGAGGCCTTCTTCTCATCTGAACCCACACCTGTAACACTTTTGATATTTTTGACTCATAGTTATTTTTGAGAAGCAAGATTCTTACACTCCTGTTGTTTCCATTCCAAAAACAGGTTCCTTTCATTTCCCCAAGTGAAAAGGCATATTTGACATATTTTCTAAATATACTATCCCACTTCACTGTTTTGTTCAGTACCATTCCACCTTGCTTAGCTCACAGCAGGTACTCCATCATTTGTTGTATAACTAACCTCTCCCAAAGTTTTCAATCGCATTTTTCATTATGCTGAGACCAGTACATTTGCTTCCAATCTGACTTCCCACATGAACTTCAAATGACTAATTGCCTACTACTTGGCATTAAATCTAGTATGTCTAAACCAAACTCTTCTTGAAAAGTACAGGTCCTTCTATAAGAGTTATTAGGAAGATAATTTATTTGGCACCTAGATATCAGGCATTAAGCTAGTTCCTTTAATAACATGCCATGTAATTAAGTCAACATAGCAACCTTATAGGGTTGGGTACTACTGTTTTAAAGATTAGCAAAGAAGGTCAGATGTGTTATGTGGCCAGGCTCACACAGGTAATAAGGTGCTGGGAAATTAGGGAGTAAATATTAGCTCAGGACAATGACTTAAATTTGTATCCTTTCCAACTTAA
This sequence comes from Nomascus leucogenys, assembly GCF_006542625.1. Taxonomy (NCBI): domain Eukaryota; kingdom Metazoa; phylum Chordata; class Mammalia; order Primates; family Hylobatidae; genus Nomascus; species Nomascus leucogenys. Next base: position 80,430,585 of record NC_044382.1, read on the forward strand.
CGACTTAAATTTGTATCCTTAAATTTGTATCCTTTTCCAATGTGCCTATGCTAGAAAACTCACATTTGTGTCCTCTGCCTCATTACCAATCACATCCTATATGTTGCCAAAGCACAGCATGGTGGTTACAAGCATAGCTTTGGAGTCAGACAGATCTTGATGTGAGTCCAGGATCTGCTACTTATTCACTGTAAAATACCATAATATATTACAATGTACAGAGTAGTTCTTGGTATATAAAAGAGGGCACAGGTGTAGAAAGTGAGTAACTACCTGGGACAGTTAGGAAAGACTGCTCAGGCACATGGAGCAATTAAGTAACCTGCCTAAGGTCACACACACTGGAATATGGGGGATGTAAGGCCCCAGTCTATCTGATTCTAGACTTCCTTCTTTATCAGTATGCTATACTGCCTCTAGAAGTGTGTTCTTGTATGCGTACCTTGATTCCCCCTCAACCCTAGCACCTAATTCTGTATCTGGCTTGTGGTAAAGCTTTAAAATAGTTGGATAAATGAATGGATGGACAGACTAACAGACCATCAGAACTTTCCAGAACATGTTGAAACAAACTGGGCTTTGAGAAAACTTGTAATCACATACTAGATTTATTTTCTGCCTCACAATTACTACCAAGCTCAGAGAAGCCACTCTGAGGCAAATAACTGAATGCATTTCCTCTGTTTGAATATAATTTCCATGAGTGCCAGTCTTTTTGTGGCATGTGGCAACTGAATGAGCTTGGGCAAGTTATTTAATGTCTTGGTGTGTCAGCTGCCTCTACTGAAAGTGGAGGTAAGAACTCAGTCTCACAACGTTGTTGAAGATTAAATGCAATAATATGTATAACTGCTCAGCACATGGCCTGGGGGGAAGGGTGCTCCATTTTACCTATAGTCTTATAGTCAACTTTAGTTATAAGCTCCTTATTAAAATGGGCAGAACCTGAAGGGAGAATCAGTAATTAATCATTTTAAAGTAGGTAACTTACAGGAAATATTCTAAGGTTCCCCATGCATAACTCCCTATAAAGAACTCTTATATTAAAGCCCAGATACTGATGAATACAAATACATCACCAAAAAGCTACGAATTTATCAACTTGCTATACAGCTAATGATGATAAGGTGTGAGTCTCGTAAGAAATGCCTTCTCTCACCTGACTGGTTTTTGCTGTTCTGCACCTCTCCGTTATTTTGTGGCTGTTGATTTGTTAAAGCACTGCTTTCTGACTGGCTGTTTAACACTTTAACAGCAGATCCAAGGTTTGCTGCTATAACAGGAAAATGCTGACCCCTCTTTAGAAGCTGTTTGTGTTCCTGGTGGCGAAATCGTGGAGGTACTTCACGAGGATACCGAGGCAAGGCCTGTGGCTGCTGCTGTGGCTGCTGCTGTGGCTGCGGCTGTGGCGGCTGCTGCTGCGGCTGCTGCTGCGGCTGCTGCTGTTGTTGCTGCTGCTGCGGTGGCTGCGGCTGTGGCTGCTGCTGTGGCTGCTGATTGTTGGCTGTAGCTCGCTTGGCATTATTATTAGTGCTGGTTGCTGTGGAAGTGCCGTTATTAGAGTTGGCAGGCTGAGGCTGGCTTACACTGGGCTTTATCTGTTCTGGCACTAATCCCAACAAAAGAAAAGGGGTGGAAAAGATTAGCCAGTAAAGTGCACCTCCAAAGTAAGCCATCTAAATTCAAAGGCACTTAGAAAAATAATCCTAAAAAAACTAGAAGCTTTCTGTGAGCAGGGATATCCTCATTTACAGGCTCAAATTTTGTTAGGAGATGTCACTGCCAAGAGTCAAATTTCACTTCTGCTAACTACCTATCCAATAAGGGCCCAGGGACCTTTGGCCAAGACAACAACTCATGTTCACTATCTCTTTTCCCACATTACACTCTGGTCAAAGACATCACCATCGGATCATTACAAAACCAGGGAACTCGCAATGACTCAAAGAACAAATGTGGCCAATCAATTTTCAGTAGTCCTAAGAGAATCCTCTATTCCTTGGCAACTGTTCTTATTCTGCCTCATTGTTAATGTGTTTGGTCTCTATTTTTCATCTTTGGAAGACAACACATGAACAACACAAGGTTAGAAAACAACCTGCTGGTTTTCTTACAAAAAGGCTAAGTTAACAATGTCTGTCTTTGCTAAAAATGTAAAATCTGAATCATATAAGATAAACTCAGAACATGGAACTAAAGACAAAGATAACATATCTATGAGATGAATCAAAATGAGATAAATAATCTGGATGCTCTATCTTAAATCTGAAAAATAAATCAGAAACTGCAAATAGTGAAATTTTTGACTCGTAAAAGAGTGGAAAGAAAGAAATAAAACGGATGGAAATGCCTTAAGCCAGTGTAAGTAAACCCAGTTGGAGAAGTACAGAGATGCATGGCGTATGAGCTTTTGGTGCCAGGTTTCAACTCCAGCCCTGCCTTTACAAGCTTTGTGTCTTTGGGCAAGTTGTATAAACCTAACTGAGCCTGCTGTTTTCTCGGTAAAATGGAGATAGTACCTACACCTTGCAGAGCTATCCTAAGGTTAAATGTCTTCATGTTTATAAAACACAGAACATAAGGCTATATAAACAGTGGCTATTCGTTAATGACTGACACAATACCACCTTATACTTGGGTAGCAGTTGAATGTTTCTATGAAATCTTTTAATGTATCCTCACAGATACCACTGTCAGATAAGTGAAGTGAAACATCCCCATGTTACTGGTGAGGACACTCAGAGAAAAATCTCCATTCAAGGGTTAAGAGCTCCCACCCTGGAATTAAAACAGCCCACCATTCACCATCTGAGTTACCTCTGTGTCTTTCTCCTCTATAAAGTAGGAACAGTCTTGGTCAAGTGCCCAGTGTGTTGTAACCACTCAGTAAACAGAAGTGAAGTTATTACTGTGTCCAAAAGAAATCTTTATCAAATGCCTACAATATATACGACAATGTCACTAAAGCCTTGGTCACCTGAGTTTACAATAGCTACCAACTTCCTCTTCCCCACTCTCAGCTCTAGCCTCCCTTCACCTAACAAACTGATCTCCCCATTTTCTTCCTTCTCTGAACATCTGGTAAATTTAGTCTGTGTCATTTATACTTTTTTAATATAATATAAGATCTTGTCCTCTTATTTTTTTTCAATGTGACTTCAATTTTTCTAAAGTAATACAAATTGTAGTTCAGGAAGAATTACAGTGAAAAATTACAAACATTCCATCTACTATTTATAATCCTTTCCATTCTTGACGCTCACTGACGAGTCTCTTACTGATAATTGGGGCAAAGTGCTTACTAGTCCTAATTATGGGTGAAAATTTTGTCTCCCAGACAATATAATGCTTCTAATATGTAACAATAACGTCTATTCCTTTGTGTGCCTCATGCAGTAATAAGCAGATACTGGCTATCAAAAACACTTCATGAGGACAATATGGCACTAGAATATTCTAAAGTGCCTCTGAAACCTAAGGAAGAAAAAGTACAGGCAGCCCTCCACATCCATGTGTGCCCCACCCACAGATTCAACCAATCATGGATCAAAAATACTAAGCAAACAAACAAACCAAAAATAAAAATACAAATAAAAACCAATGCAACTATTTACACAGCATTTACATTATATTTAGTATTGTAAGCACTCTAGAGATGATTCAAAGTATATAGAAGAATGTGTCTAGGTTATATGCAAATACTACACCATTTTATATAAGGTACTTGAACATCCATGAATTTTGGTATCTGTTGGGGGTCCTGGAACCAATGCATCACAGATACCAAGGGACAACTGTATATGTAACATTATAAGGAACATAAAAATGCTGACTCAGCTTTTACATGCTTAGTACTGGACTCAGCGTGGCATTTGGCAACTGAATATCAACTTAAGGTGGCAGCTACCTGCTGCTGTAATACAGGTTTGTTGCCACTTCATTACTTTAAAAATCTAAACATTTAAAAAAAAAAGTGACAATTTTAGGTCCAAACAAGGTGTGTGAGAAAGGAGCAGGAAGATGCTTTTTATTTATCAAAGAACCAGAAGATAACCTATATACAAAAACTGAATGATCTATATGAAGGCATGAACTCAAGTAACTGCTGTACTTCTGATCAGTAAAGTACCACGTGGAATACAAAGCTGAGATAGGTATTCATTTCTGGGGCCAGAAAACTTCATTAAAACCAGTAAAGACATCAAGACAATGTAACTACTGATTATTAAATGAAGCTAATCTGAAGTACAATCTTAGATACAAAATAAGACATAGAAGTAATGAGTGCAGAAGGAGTAAACAGTGAACATAGGTGGGGGTTGCTAGGTAACAAATACCAATACTAACACTGGCTATGGTGTATGTGTAGTTAAAATTTTAAGTTAATTATGTTCATAATCACCCAAACCATTGGAAGGGGGGAAAAAGGAAAATTAGAAAACTTCATCTATTCAATGGACACGGAAAATGGAATTTTAAAAAATTTCAAAGTTCTGGTTAATGCAAACTAGGATGCTAAATAGAAGCCCCCAAATATCTGTGTCACAATAAATGTGAATGGGTTAAGTTCACTTGTTAAAAGATAAAGCCTCTTAAACTAAGAAAGGAAAAACAAACTTAATATACTTTGCAAAAAGCACTCCTAAAACAAAACAATGCAGCAAGGTTAAAAAAAAAAAAAGTAGAGAGGAAGATACACAACCAAGAAAGGCTAAGAAAATTAAAATGAAAACAATATTGATAACAGACAAAATAAAATTCAAACAGAAAAGCATTATAAAGGATAAGACAAATTTCATATTCATAATAAAAGAAACAACTAAAAAGATACGAGCAATTAAGCACTTTTATATGCCAAGCCTCATAATACCAAAACATGTAAAATAAATGGAGACAGAGAAAACTGGAAAAAAGCAAAACCATGTATCTTGAAAACAGGTAACATCTTTTTGACAAATACCCATGAAACAATCATAGGTTAACATGCATGCATGCACGTACACGTGTGCACACACACATGCACATACATGCCATATAGCAGCAAAGAAAACATCAATAAATTGCAAAGGCTAGAAATAATACAGTGGCTATTTCTGGATTACAATGCAATCAATGCAGTCACTGAAATGATAAAACTAGCAAGTAAAAATCTGCCTTAAATAAATTTCAACTGCATAACACAAATTTTGCAGCTAAAAACAGAAAAGAAAAAGAAGAAAAAAGTACATTTCAAGATGAAGAAGAAATAAACACTAAATTACAGGGTTACCAAGAAAATAATACTGAAAACACTGCATACAATACATTTTAAGATCCAGCTAAACCAGTGCACAAAAAAAAATTCACAGCCTTATTTCCAACAAGAACATAATGCATCCAACTCAAGAAGGGGGAAAACACCTGCACACACTGAAGTAAAGGAAATAGAAAGATGGAATTAGTAAATATAAAAGAGAGATCAATAACTTTTAAAGTAAATCTATATAATCCAAGGCATGCTTCTATGAAAAAGAATAGTTAACTTTATTTAAAAAAAATGAAAATGGAAAAAAATAACCTTCTGCAATTAATATATTTATGTTCAAGTCTATAAATAGTTTGAAAAGCTGGAGGAGGGAGTAATTTAACACTGACCATAGAAGAGGCAGGAAATCTAAATAGATTAACTAGTTTACATAGAAGAAATAAGATAAATTTATGAAAGTGTCCATCAGGATCAGATAATTTCCCTGATGAATACTACCATACTTTTTCTTTTTCACTAGTGTATACTTGTTTTTGGAGACAAGTCTCGTTCAGGCTGGAGTGCTGTGGTGCAACCTTGGCTTACTACAACCTCCACCTCCCCGGTTCAAGTGATTCTCATGCCTCAGCCTGAGGAGAAGCTGGAATTACAGGTGTGTGCCACCAGCCCTGGCTAATTTTTCTATTTTTAGTAGAGATGGGGTTTTGCCATTGGCTAGGCTGGTCTCAAACTCCTGATCTCAGGTGATCCTCCTGCCTTGGCCTCCCAAAGTGCTGGGAGCCACTGCACATGGCCTTTAATAGTGGTTTTTTTTTTTTTTTTTTTAGACAGGGTTTCGCACTTGTTGCCCAGGCTGGAGTGCAATGGCGCGATCTTGGCTCACTGCAACCTCTGTCTGCCTCCCGCAAGACCTTGTTTCAAAAAAAGAAAAAAGAAAAAGAAAAAGAAACATGTATCTCTAAATCTAATAGCATTTAAATTATTGCAGAGCACAGTAAAAGATGGAGCACCAACATAACACTGTTACCAATAAGTCAGGCTAAATTTTGGTCATCCCAAACAATGGGAATAAAAACAAGAGATATAAATAGCACTGGGAATGAAAAAGACACAAATTCAAACGTGGAGATTATCAAAAGACAAGAAAATACTATATACAATCTATCCCAGTAAAACAAAACCCAACTAAATTGAACTATGTTGTACAACAGGGGTTGGCAAGTTCTTTCTGTAAAGATGAGAGAGTAAATATTTTGGGCTTTGCAGACCACAGAATCTGTGACAACTACTCAACTCTGCCAGTGTAGCACCAGAGCAGTCACAGACAACAGGTAAATGCAAACAAATAGATGTGACTATATTCCATAACACTGCATATGCAAAAGCAGGCAGTGGGCCAGATTTCACTTGCAGACTGTAGTTTTTCAAACTCTGCTTTATCAAATATAATTTACCAAAATAAGCTTACAGAGGAATAGAAGGTCCTACAGTATAACAGCAGAAACTCTGAAAGGGTCTCCCAAGATTTATCCCTCCAAAACACACCAGGAATACAAAAACAAAAAAGCCAGGCACAGCAGCACACGCCTGTAGTCCTGAGGCAGGAGGATCGCTTGAGCCAAAAAGTTCAAGTCAGGCATGGGCAACATGGTAAGGCCCCAACTCCTGAATGAACGAATGAATAACACAACACAACACAACACAACACAACACGCACCAGGCTGAGATAACTTTACAGGGGGTGTGTGTGGATGGGTGTGTATCCTCAAGGAACATGTAATATTAATCTTACCTAAACTGTCCCAGGACAAGAAGCATAGGTTCAAAAGACTGGATGGATTCAAATCTCAGCTCTGCAACTTACTAGCTATATGACCATGTGGCAAGGCACTTAACCACACTGCGTCTGCTGACTCACATCTCAAATGTTTTGATCTCAAGGTCCTTTATACTCTGAAACACTGAGAACTCCAAAAGGTTTCCTTTGTGTGTGTTGCATATACATTTACCATAATAAAAGTTTAAACAAATATTTTAAGTGAGTTAAAAATAAATTCATTACATACGAACATAGATACATTTTAAAAAATTATTGTATTTTCCAAAACAAAATTAGTGAGAAGCATGGCACTGTTTAACATTTCTGTAAGTCTCTCTAACATCTGGCTTAACTGAAGGCAGGTGGATTATCACATATGTGCCTGCATCCAATTTGTTATGATATCCCACACTGTGTCACCTGTGGAAAACTCCACTACATACTCACAATAAAAGTGAAACAGGCAAATAAAGTCTTCCTGTTATTATGAAAATTGATCTGACCTCATGGATCTCATGAAAGAGTTTTGGTGAGCCTCCTAGGGATCCTGTCCTCAGGTAAACTTCGAGAACCACTGCTACAGAATATGCACACACGGGATGCAACTGAATATAAGGTTCTGGAGTTCAAAAAAGTTTGGATTAAAAATATGGATTTAAGATTCAACATACAGGTGAGAAAAGAGTTGTAGAGGAAGAAATGACAAAACCTAAAGAATGGGTTTAAGCAGCAGACAGAAGGAGGGAAGTAAAGGCAAGAATAAGTCATAACTGCCAGAGTGACGGGAGAGAAACTTCATTTTAGGTAATGGCTTAACTATCTATGTAGTTACTCAAGCAGGAATTTCTTCCTCAATTTCTCCCTATTGCCCTGTATCTAGTCAGTCAACAGGCCCAACAGATTACCTCAAATTCAAATGCATCTTGTGTCTCCAACACCACTCAACAATTGATTTAGGCCCTCAACAATTCACTCTCACAAAAACCTCCTAATGGGACTGCCGGCCTGGCTCAAGTCTTGATCCCTGCCCCACCCACTTTCACGCATCCCAAAATCTATCATCTACCTGCCCCAAGTTATCTGTATCATATAACCACTTTTGGAACTCCTTTCTAAACTCCTTGGCACGGCCCCTCTCTACCTTTTTCCAGATTCATATCCTGCTATGTCCACACTCATTGCATTGTCTTCTACCACACCAAATACTTGCAATTCCCCAAAACGTATCACGTTCTTTCATGCTATTTCTTTTGCCCAAAATGCCTTGATACCTTTCTTGCAAATATTTTTGTCCATTTTGCCTAGGAAACAACTAATCTCCCCCACCCCCAGACTGGGCATACCTTAGAAGCATGTTATGACAACCAGATTGCCCTCCTCTATTCTGATGAAACTCTTACAAATCCCTTACAATGCAGTCAATGTGCTCTGCAAGTGCTGCTTTCTTATTTCTCCTTCACTTTATTACTAGCATTTCCTGAACCAAGCAAAGCAAATGCTGGTTGAATGAATAATCCAGGAATTGCCAAGCATACACAAAGTGACTGGATCTATACAAAACAAGACAGAACAATACTGAGGATTAAACACTGTGGAATATCAACATTCAAGAGGTGGAATAAGGAAGAACCAGTAAAGAAAAGAGAAAGAATGATCAAGAGGAAGAGTAAGAATGATGGTCACTGGTTAGTATGCTGCTGAATGCATCAATAGTTTTAAATAAATCTCTGCTCTAAAAAACACCTACAGCCAGCATGGAGAGAGCAGGACAAGTCCAGCCACTGAGATCATTAATGTGAGAAGCTTCTCTAACTAGCCATGAGACTGCCCTGGTCCATATCAAAAAGATTTTAATGGAAAAGAGTTTCATTTAGCTAGGATAAAACATAGATATCTAGTAAAGAGCTCTATTTTTAGGGTTTTTTTTTTTTTTTTTTTTTTTTTTTGTCATACTGTGACCCCACCCATCTATTTCAGTTTTAAAGAAATGGGAACAAAATTTTAACTGGTCCAAAAATGAACAAGTTAAACTTTTAAGAATGGAAAAATTATCTATTCAAATCATTCACCCTACCTTTTCCTAGTCTGTGTTCCAAATCAGGACTCCCCACTTTGTGAAATAATGAAATGAACCAATAAGACAAATAAATTAATTTTTGCTAAGCTTTGCTATTCTACAAGCTTTCTTGAGATTTCTTATATAAAAACATATCATTCTGTAAGTCTAAAACTGTTTTAAAAAATAGCCTCTTAATTGAAAAAAAATAGCAATTGTCTTATATTCACATGAAAACCCAAGAATAGACAATATAACCGAAGTTCTAAATATACCAAGTTCTAAATTTGTAATACCATTTTAATTAATACTTCTTTAAATGTTTAAAATACTTTATGTCACCTTAATAAATTGATTTCAGAAAATATTTAATGAACTTCACTTTGACTGTCTACAAGTTTAACAGAAAGAATTTAAATGTGGACCAGCCAACAATCATCTACCAATCCCCAAAACATCAATTTCCATGCCTTAATACCTCAAGCCCTTACATTATTCCTATCTGTCAAAGTCTACTATTTAACTTTGTATAATAGTTTTCATATTGGCAACATGGTAAATCTTCTAAAATACTGGCAGAAATACAGTACACAAAATGCTGCTTTAACACATGATGTCACTTTAAGAGACTGGTGTGCTAAGTTGACCTCTAGAAAATATAACTTAGTGAACACCTATAAAATATAAAGTGTTTTTTAATACTTCTCTTGGCAAACTTTAAATTTACCTAAAATTACTATTTCTATATGCGTTCTTATATAGGAGAACAAAAAACCATCAGGTTAAGCTCCTAGAAGATGGAGTGTACCAATGAAAGCTCTTCAGTTAGAAAATGTTATTCTCAAGTAAGAGCAACAACATAGGATTTTCCTAAGTATCTTTCATTGTAATTAAGAAATTTTTTTTTTTTTTTTTGAGGCAGAGTCTCGCTCTGTCCCCCAGGCTAGAGTGCAGTGGCACGATCTTGGCTCACTGCAAGCTCCACCTCCCGGGTTCACGCCATTCTGCTGCCTCAGCCTCCCGAGTAGCTGGGACTACAGGCGCTCGCCACCACGTCTGGCTAATTTTTTGTGTTTTTAGTAGACATGAGGTTTCATCGTATTAGCCAGGATGGTCTCAATCTCCTGACCTCGTGATCCGCCCGCCTTCACCTCCCAAAGTGCTGGGATTACAGGTGTGAGCCACCGCGCCTGGCCAAGAAAATTTTTTTTTACCTTCTCAAATGAGATTAGGTGTTATCACCAAGACAAAGGTGTACTGTAACAATTCACTAACAAATCAAGAAGGGTTTTTAAAAATCACAAGACAAACTTTCTACCACTCAAATAGGTTAACTCTGAATGCTTGATACTTTAAAAATCCTTAAAGTACAATTGCTCAAATATTTTTAAAAGTGTCATCTACAGATTTTTTAATAAGAATTTTTTAAAATATTACAGGCAAATATTTTACACTCTTAGGAGCCAAAAAATAAAAGCCTTATAGATAGAAGAAAAGTTAATATATAACCTAGCACATTTAAAATTTAACTGTTTATCAGGCAACATCACATATTTCTTTCTTCTCTATTGTTAGTTTCTAATATCTAATTGTATTCTCTTTAATTGTAAACTCTGAAACCAATGATTCTAGCTGTTCCACTAAAATAATAAGGTAGCTTTCAATAATTTGCACATGAAAGAATCTGCCTAGTCATCAGAGGGAGAGCAAACAAGCTTGGGTGCAATCAGTTCTTCCAGCTTTCCTGAACAGCAGCAGCATTATCACACTGGGGCACAGATTTTCAAAAGTCACAAACCTGATGAGAACTTCAAAGTAGACTAGAAAATTCTCAACACCAAGAAAATTCCAAAAGAAAGGTGTTTCCAACTTCTGTTGCTTTCCCACTCTGCAGCTTTCAGTAGAAAATGAAGGAAAAGCATAGTGTCATTTTACTGCTCTCAAAGTACTGCTTGCCAACTTCTTCCAACCTGTATTTGAGGCCCAATAACTTGAATTCTATCTCATTATATTTTAAAGGATTGCAAGGGGCAGAGAAGTCAGGTAGCTGAATAATGCAAAGTGCAGTTCTGTTCAATGAAAATGAGTTCATAAATCAAACTTATTTAAAACACGGCCAAACACTGTACTACTACAAAAATCCTCTTCTTGCTCATTAATAAGCATGCTGGATGATTTATAACATAGTTCCTCTGTATAATATACATCCCCTGTCCAGTACTAACTTCAGTCGGTTGTGAAACTCTGGGGGGCACAGAGGGAAAGTCTAGCTTTTAAGCTGACAGATACAATACGTGGTGTTAGAATTTCTGTTGTAGTAAATGGCTGCAGCTTTAAGTGCCAGTAGCTGATCTGGAAAATACTAAATGTTTGCCAATCCATTAACTCCTGCCAATTCTTAGCAAGTCATTGGAATTAAATGGCTGTTTAAAAACTTAAAAACTAAGGTTTAAAAACTGCTATCAAATATAACTGTATTTATACTTTACACAAGTCTTAATATTTCTATTGAAAAGTTCCTAAAAATACCAAACAGCAAGATATCTTAATCAGTTAAAAATCAGACACCAAATTCAAAATAAATATTAAATCGAAATGACTTAGTTTTAACTCACTTCAGAAATTCTAGAAAATCAGGAAGTATGTATTTTCCTGGGCCTTAGGGAAGCACCTAGCTCTGCTTTCTCAAGGGACTCCATCTTCTTCTTCTCCTTTTTTTTTTTTTTTTTTTTTTTTTGATACAGAGTCCTGTTGGGTCACCCAGGCTGGAATGCAGTGGCACGATATCAGCTCGCTGCAGCCTCCGCCTCCTGGGTTCAAGCGATTCTCAAGCCTCAGACCTCTTGAGTAGCTGGGACTACAGGCGTGAGAAACCACGCCCAGCTAATTTTTTTTATTTTTAGTAGAGATGGGGTTTCACTGTGATGGCCAGGCTGGTCTCAAACTCCTGACCTCAAGGGATCCACCTGCCTCTGCTTCCCAAAGTGTTGGGATTACAGGAGTGAGCCACTGCAGCCAGCGGGACTCTATCTTCGACCCAAATACTAACCACCTTAAATTACCAACACAAAGGGAAACACAGCTGATTTGTCTTGATACACTCCCCCAGGTCAAGGTCATTGAATAATGTATTTCCCAGAGTTTTTTCACTAATGAAATTCCAGAATTCCAGATGAAATGTCCCAATTACTAAATTCTGCTCTTCAGCAAAATGAGCAAGTTATGTCTGTTGTAAAGCACAGGATCTTCTTTCTGAGATGGAGGATACCCACAATATTCACAATGTGCTATTTTCAAAATCTTTGGTTAATGAAGCCATTGAGTCTTGCCCAAATATGTAATTCAGAAAAGTGTGATGATCAAAGGTCTATTTCCCAGGTTCAGGCACACCTTTTTTTTTGTGGGGGGCGGGGGAGATGGGGGATAGAGTCTTGCTCTGTTGCCCAGGCTGAAGTGCAGTGCTCCAACCTTGGTTCACTGCAAGCTCTGCCTCCCGGGTTCACACCATTCTCCTGCCTCAGCCTCCTGAATAGCTGGGACCACAGGCACCCGCCACCAAGCCCAAATAATTTTGTTTTTGTATTTTTAGTAGAGATGGGGTTTCACCGTGTTAGCCAGGATGGTCTCAATCTCCTGACCTCGTGATCCGCCCGCCTCGGCCTCCCAAAGTGCTGGCATTACAGGCATGAGCCACCGCACCTGGCCCAGGCACACCTTTTAAAAGAAAAAAATTTAGATTGCCTATTAATCTCTATTCCATAATAGAAGTACAGAATGGCTCTCTTCAAATTTGCTTATTAGAACTGTTTAGAAGCAAAAGATTCTTCAGCCTTACACTTACTAATCAGAATCCATATATTTAAAAACAAGTATCACATGGGGTTCTCATGTCTGAGTACGTCTGGAAAAAGGTTCTGGAAGACACTGTAGCAACCTCTAGAGAGCTTCAGCTTCCATTTGTGACTCAAAATTTAAAAATAAGAAACAACATAAACATAATACCTGAACATAGTTCCCACTGAGTTTTTAATTCCCTAAAGTTATATAATAAAGAAACTGTCATTAAATCATTGAAGATATAAATTAGTTACGAAATACAGAATGGTTAGTTGATTTTTTAAATTAGGAAAAAAGTCCCACATATACAGTATAAAAATAAACTGCAGCTAAATTAAACAATTAATACTATAAAATGCTAGAGATTTTAAAAGCTTTTACAAAACACGGGCAAACTATTTTCTAAATCTGGAAAAATGGTATGTTTACTCAGCATAGAAATTAATCAGAACTTTAAGTATAAAAATTAATACATTTGATAAAACAGATAAAATACTGATGTGTATTTTTTCAAATGTGTATACTCCAATTTAAAAGGGAAACTAGAAAATACTTGTCCTTTAGAAGAAATTAAAGGGATCCATTCTGTTCCTTCCCAACCCTCCTCACCTCGACTTTCCCTAATCTAAGGAAAGCTATGATTTAGTTTAAGGATACTAAATCTAATACAGAGAAGCATTCAACACACTAGAGTTTAGGACTGAAGTCCAAGCTAATAGTAGAAATGTGATTTAATTGTGCTTTCCTCCTTCTGAACATGTATTTGCAACTTCAGTGTATGTATTCCCAATGGGATGCCTGGGATTAGGCAAAATTTAGATATTCTTGCCTCGTATCTCATCCTCAGAATGACTTCATATATATGATATGCTCCACAATGTGGGAAATATTTGCATCAAACACATCTGATGAAATGCTAATGAGTTTATTATACAAAGAGCTCAAGTAAATTGCTAATGAAAACTCTAGGTCCAAGAACTAAATGGGCAAATAATAAGGATGGGCAATTCATAAAAAGTAAAAAGTGTGGCCGGGCACGGTGGCTCACGCCTGTAATCCCAGCACTTTGGGAGGCTGAGGCAGGTGAATCACTTGAGGTCAGGAGTTCGAGACCAGCCTGGTCAACATAGTGAAACCCTGTCTCTACTGAAAGTACAAAAATTAGCTGGGCGTGGTGGCAGGTGCCTGTAATCCTAGCTACTCAGGAGGCTGAGGCAGGAGAATCGCTTGAACCTGGGAGGTGGAGGTTGCAGTGAGCCGAGATCGCGCCATTGCACTCCAGCCTGGGCGACAGAGTGAGACTGCATGACAAAAAAAAAAAAAGATAAAAAGAAAAAAGTACAAGTGATTATGCATGGTAAACAAATAAATACAAGTCAAAGAAAAAATATCAATTTTGGCCTGCCAAATTTATCAAGTTGATAGATCCCATCCTCATGTTTTAAGACCTATTCCTTGCACTGCACTGTGATTCACCTTTGCTGGGCTGGGTTCTGCTTTAATGGGAAGCAAAAGCAAATCACTTCTGGGTGTGGAGGAACCCTGAATTAACTAGAGAAACTGCTAGCATGTCATTTCAAGGGACTGAAAGGTTGCTAGGATACTGCAAAACCACAATGGTGGATATTAAAATTTACCAAGTATCAGCCAGATGCCAGGCAATGTATCTGTTATCTCTTTATTCTCTTTGTGATTCCATAAATTTGAAATATTATTCCCATTTTACAGATGACGCAAATACAGTTCAGAAAGCTATTCATGCTCGAACATCTAGTAAATGGCAGAGGTGAAATTTAAAACCCAATCTGATCCCCAAACAAGTGTTCCTTCTAGTATACATTATTTTCATCTTAATTATAAGGGCAAAAACAAACTCTCTAAAAATAAAGGGCTAACTACCGATTAACCATTTTAAAAATTATTTCATAGCCATTAAACTAATTTTTTTTCGTATCTACTTCCTGTTTCCTTTGTCCTGTAGATCAGTCTCATCAGACATGTGAAGGTATAAAATATTTCATTTCTACCAAATTTAATAATGTACTAGTATTTAAAAGCAACAAATCTACGTTTGTTAGAAATAATCCTTGCCTAAAGCCAAAAGGGGTCTCCTTAGCATTCTTCATAGCCTCCCTGAGTACATAAATCTAGACTTACATGTATAAATCTATGGAAATCATTTTCCTTTCACAATAGGAGGAAAGAAAAAATAGTGACTTTGTTACATGATCTACCTAAAAATAATCATTTTATTAACTATTTCCCATGAAAGTGGAAGGCCATTTTTTTTTTCATCCTGTTAGTGCAGAGCTACAAATCTTATTTGTTACATAGCTCAAAGACATCTTCCACGGGAAGAAAAATATCTGCCATTAGTAAATTCTTAACTGGTATGAACCTATGCTTCTATTTTAAAGAGGTTAGTGCACATATGCCTTCTAAATATCTCATAAAAAACCACCGTAGCACATTTAAAATCCTGGTATTATTACTTAACACCATCCTACAACACAAAAATCATTTCTACTATGCAGACTGTGGAGAAAAACAGTGAACTAAGCCCCAATTCTAACAGCAGAACTACCCAACCTGTGTGATGGAAACAGGCTATGGGGAAATGGGGTGATTAGACTTGACTCTCTGGGATTGTCATCTTCAGCTGTGAGTGGCCTCTTCTGTTTACCCTAATGGCCCTGCAATTATCATTTTCTCCGTGTATCATTAGGTTACATGCTTGAAGTTACAAACTACTTGTGCCTCAGTTTTCTCCTCTGAGAATCTAGGCAGTACAGTAACCCCTACGAAGCCATCAAAGTTCCTGAAATTCGTTATAATAGAAGGCTTGTAATTGGGAAACTTAAGGTCTTATGGATTCCCACAAAAATTAAAACTGAAACTACCATATGACTCAGCAATTCCTCTTCTAGGTATACAGTAGTCCCCCTCCTTTTCCAAGATTTCACTTTCCAAAGTCTTACTTACCCCATGGTCAGCCACAGTACAAAAATAGGCAAGAACAGTACAATAAGGTATTTTGACAGAGGGACCAAATTCTGATACAATAGATCATTATAATTGTTCTATTTTATTATTAGTTGTTGTTAATCTCTTACTATACCTAATTTATAAATTAAACTTTATCACAGGTATGTTGTATAGGAAAAAGCATATTATTAATAGTATATATGAGGTTCAGTACTATCCGAGGTTTCAAGCATCCACTGGAGTCTTGGAACGGATTCTCTGTGGATACGGGGGGATTACTGTATACCCAAAGGAAATGAAATCAGAACCATGTAGAAATATCTGTACTCCCATGTTCATGCCAGCATTATTCACAATGGCCAAGATATGGAAACAAACAACCTACGGATAAATAAAGATGAATAAATTGTGGTCTGGGCGCAGTGGCTCAAGCCTGTAATCCCAGCACTTTGGGAGGCTAGGTGGGCGGATCATTTGAGGTCAGGAGTTCGAGACCAGCCTGGCCAACATGGTGAAACCACGTCTCTACTAAAAATACAAAAATTAGGTGTGGTGGTAGGCGCCTGTAATCCCAGCTACCCACGAGGCTAAGGCACAAGAATCGTTTGAACCCGGGAAGTGGAGGTTGCAGTGAGCTGAGATCATGCCACTGCACTCCAGCCTGGGCGACAGAGCAAGACTCTGTCTCAAAAAAAAAGGAAAGAAAAGAAGAAATTGTGGCAAATATATACAAAGGAATATTATTCAGCCTTTAAACAGGCGAGCCTGCCATTTGCCACAACATGGATGAACCTGGAAGACATTATGCTGAGTGATGTAAGCCAGACACAGAAATAAAAATACTGCCAAGATCTCACTTATAAGTGGAATCTTAAAAAAACAAAAACAAAAACAAAAAAACAGTCAAATACATAGAAACAGAGAGCAGAATAGTGGTTAGGGAGGGTAGATACAGGTCAAAGGGTACAAAGTTGCAGTTATGTGGGGGAGTCTAGGGATCTGATATATAGTTAATAATATTGTATTGTATACTGGAAATTAGCTGAGAGTAGATTTTAGGCGCTCCTACCAAAAAAACAGGGTTAACTGTGAGGTGATAAATATATTAATTTGCTTGACTGTAGTATTCATTTCACTATGCATATGCATACCAAAACATTATGTTGTACACTTTAAATATATATAATAAATAAGATCTTATGGAGAAAATGGAGTGATAAGTTCAGATCACAGGTAAATGATAAAGGCCTTTAATCACATATTTACCTTTACTAAAATAAAGATGAGAATGGAAGTGCAGTGGGAACAGGAACCTGGGGGTTGTTTTGTTCACGCTTATTACCAGTGACCATAACATTGCATAAAACAGGGTCGGCAAACAGTAAGTATTTCATGAATGACGAATGAAGGAAACAATGTCACTTTATGAAACCTGAGTTTAGAATAATGGATTTTACATAAGTATTTTTCATTTCCTTCATTTCTCAAGATGACCTCATGAGATAGTGAAACATGGATGATACTGGCAGTGATGGCTGAAAGAAAAAGTAAAGAGGTGCTCTGTTTATTAATGAGAAGGGGACAAACTAACAACTTCTTCCTTCAACACAAACTTAGCCATCTCAGTCACATTCCAGAGGCTAAACTGTGTGCTATGACTTTAACAAATGTACTGGTCAACAGGCATACTGGAAAGGGATTTAACTGTTGTCCAAGCCCTTCAGAAAGAGTCCTCCACCCTTTGAAGAATGATGAAATGAAGGGTTCTTTTTTAGCAAAATTGTCATTACATTTCCCTTACAGGTGTAGCAAAAAAACACTTCGAACATAATTTAGTACTCTGGTTTTGCTCCACAGAAGGATCAGTGTTTACTGCATAGAGATCAAAGCATGCAGGAGATTTTAGAATCAGCTGCTTGCTTGGCTCTCAAAACTCTTGTTCATTTTCATCAACAACCAAAGATATAATAAACAATTTAAGACCCAATGCCTCACCCATCACAAAGCTGTCAAATTATCCGATTCACAAAATTATACTGGTGCTACAATTTTTAAAAAAAAATTCTACATGCTTAATCAATAGAGAGATACTATAAAATCTGTTCCAAGATCTTTCTGGATTCCTTTTAAAAGATGAGTTGTTTTAGTTTATTCAGTGACTATTGTTGCAGCATGAGCAATGTTGTGTCCTTCACATCTTGTCTTCCATGTAACTGCAGGGGTGTTTTTAAAGAAACAGAGCGGTAGAGCCCAGCCAAGTTCGTAGTCAAATTCTGGCTCAGGCACTCGTTAGCTGCATAACCTGGGCAAGTTAGTTAACTTTTCCTAGCCTAATTTCACCTGTAAGTGGTGCTAATATCTACTTTCAAAGGGCTGCTGAGAGGATTAAATGTAAACTTACCTTGTGCTAGTATACACTGAAGGCCTACTCCCACATCAATTTTTAAATATAGACTATGTGAGTCCCAGAGTACCCAGCCCCTGCCCTGGATCCCAAAGATTTCCAAAATTCAGTAACTAAAGTAACTCTTAGCACATTAAGAAGCTTTTAGGACCCTGTTCTGAATTGCTGATACCCATTCATTATTAGTGGTTAAATATTTAGAATATTTTCCTTGAGTAAACGAAATAAAGCACGGTGCCTGGCACATAGAAGGTGCTCTAAGTCAGCTATAATAATGTCTACAATATGATTTGACATGCAGCTGACTTAATAGTGAATATTTTTATCACCCAGATGTAGTAACATTGTGTTTGACAGAAAAACAAATATTAAGGATAGAATTGATAAAAAATAACTGTGCCAATTGTGGCAGGAAAAAATGTATAAATGTTGATTTAATTTCATGAGTTTTTAATTAACCCAGAAACAGAATGGCAGTAATAAACTAAACTTCACTATTTTACCACCCAAAAAATAAAATCTTAATCCTTTTTTCTCCATTGCTGTTTCCCACCAGGATCTCCCTGGGCTTCCCATAACTCCCTTAGGAGCTCAGGGGTTTATTACTCTTTGGAAGATAGCTTGCTCATGAAATCACTCAAAAAAAGCACTGGCACCGATATGAAGGAGTGAGACAGGGAGGGGAAGAGACAGAGGAAAATGAGGATAGGAGAGAGAGAGAGAGAGAATTAGCTGTCAAAAATCAACAGTGCTTACGTATTCTTTTGAAATCAATGTACAATCAACATGCTTCCCAAAAAACTCAATGTCAGCCAGCTGCGGTGGCTCACGCCTACAGTCTCAACTACTCAGGAGCCTGAGGCAGGAAGATCATGTGAGTCCAGGAGTTTGAGACCAGCCTGGGTAACGTAGCACGATCACGTTTAAAAAAACAAATAGCCTGCTCCTATAGTCCCAGCTACTCAGGAGGCAGGAGGATTGCTTGAGCCCAGAAGTTCAAGGCCACAGTGAGCTATGATTGTGCACTACACTCCAGAGCGAGACCTTGTCTCCTTAAAAAAAAAAAAAGAAAGTCCATGTCAGAGTTGTAAAACTGTTTTTATGGCTTCTCGGCCTTTTGGCTAAGATCAAGAGTTGTAAAACTGTTTTTAAAAAATTTTCTTATTCTCAACCAAGTTCCCAAGGACACTCTGAAGAAGGAATATTAGCTCTTTCCTTGCCTTTACATTATATATACCACAGGGCATCTTAAAATTTATCCATCTATCCCTATACCTCACCTGAAGTTTTTTAGCACTTCACTCTCCTGCTGTTTCAAGGACATACTCATAAGATACATATTTTAAAAGATTTTTTAAATATTCAAATATTTATGTTCTTTACCGTTTTTCAAAGTTGAAGTCACAAGAATAAAACTTTCAAGAATGTCATTATGTTCCCCATTACACTTTAGAGCTATGTTGTCCTGTAAGATTAAAAATTTAGTTTCTCAGTCACAGCCCCATTTCTAGTACCTGACAGCCACATGTGGCTAAACTTGGTCTTTACACAGACTCTACAACACAGAAAGAGAAAATAATCATACTGACATTATGAACTTCAAGAGAAGCAAGAATTCTGGAATAGGCAGACTCTTCTGATTTTTAAATGTTGGCAGTCATTTTAAAATGTTCAGGATAATAATAAAAACACTGCAGAAACCAGAAACTGGGGAGACCTGACAACTAAATGCAAGGTAGCATTTTGCATCGGATCCTAGAATGGAAAGTCGTTAATGGAAAAACTGGTGAGGTTAGTATCATGGTTGGTTTTTTAGTTTTGACAAATGTACCATGGTAATGTAAGATGCTAATAATCAGGGAAACTGAATGAAGCGTATATGAGAAGTCTCTGTACTATCTTTCCAACTTTTTTGTAAATCTAAAATTATTCCAAAATACAAAGTTTAGTAAACACCACCACCACCAAGTAGGCCACATCTGCCCCTCAAGTCTCCAGTTTGTAATCTCTAACCACTGTGTGAACCCCAAACTATAAATACTACCTAGACAAATACATAGCAAGCACAGAAATAAAACAATACATTTTCATGAATCAGAAAAAATGTGAACAATTATGAAGAGAGACAGCATGAAAAGAAGGATGACATGAGTGAAATCGCTGGCAAAACAACAAAATGTATTCTGAAGTGACTTTCATATACTCAGCCTATCATTCTGAGTTGTGGAAAAATCTAAAAACAAGAAGACTAAATATGTTCATATTTTATGTAAAGCTAGAAGAAAATTATTTACATTTAGAAACGATACAAACACTAGGTACTCAAAGATGTTGAAGAACAAATATCCATTGATCAGTCAAAAATCTAAGAATATAACCAAGTGCCCAAATTTGAGATTATAACATTCTAAGAAACTGGAAAGGGAGAGATCAATGGTACTTGGAGAGACCCATTCAAGGATGAACTCTGCGAGGTTTAGGAAAGCTGAAAGGCCTGATAAAGACATCCTTGGCTGAGAAACTGGATAAAAAAGAAACAAGAATGAACATGAAAGAGATAAGAATGCTCTAAAAAGTATAAGGACTGATGGAAAACAGGCTGGTTAGGTCAAGGGAGGTTAGATTAATGAGGGCCTTGAAAGCTAAGCAAAGGAGTTTGGTCTTGAAGCAAGAACAACTAGGGACAACTTACCATTGCTATGTGGGGGAGAGGGGTGGGGAAAATAGTCTTAGGAAAATTAATTTGGTAACATTCCTACTAATTTGGCAATGTTCCCCCCTACATTCCGCATCCTTGTAACTGTCGTAGACATTCCAAGTTCAAAGCCACAACAGCACCTTCAACTCCTCTTCTGATCTCACCAGTTGCCAGTCCTGTCAATTATCCCTCACACATAAGTCACCAACCTTCTACCTCTACTGCCAAGACCTCAGTTCAAACCCTCATGACCCTCTCCAATCTTGCTTCTATTGGTGACTTTAGGCACTACTGGCAAAGTTAAATTTCTAAAGCACAGCTTATGACCATGACATTCCAAATCCAAACACCTTTGCTGGCTTAACCAGCATGAAGCCCTGTGGCTCTCTCTATCTCCGGGCCTATATTCAGTCACTTCCCCCCAACTCTAGAGAGAAAAGATGCATATTGTATTCCCCATGCTGTCTACCTGCCTCCTCTGCTCACAATGCCTTTCTTCTCTTAGCTCTACCTTTCAAATCCCTATCTGTCTTCCAACCAATACTGCCCATGTACAGTAGTTGATAGCTTTAAAAAATGGAAAACAAAGTAAAACAAAGCACCATGTCACTCTGCTTAAGTCCTGAATGCCTCCTAACTGCCTGTCACATAAAAAGTCCAAGCTTGTTGGTACAAACAGCACATAAATTAACCCACTTTGACCTGGCCCCTACCTATCTTTTCAGCCTCAACCCTGCCCACTTATCACTGAATATTTAACACTCTAGGAATACCACCACTGCATACTACATCATGTTATGGAATACCACCACTGCAAGCCACATCACGTTATTTCTTATCTCTGTGTCTCGAATCATGCTTGAACCATTTCATTCCTTCTTTGAACCATTTCATTCCTTCATTCACCTTTTTTTGAGGGGTAAGATTATACTTTTGATAGAGCTTAAAATAAAAATTCAGAATCTTGAGGCCTAACAAGTTCAGCACCTGAGAGCTTTACACCTTTCATTACCAAGTGGTCAGCTCCTGGGAGGGTGAAGAACTCCTGATTCAGGATCTGAGAGGAATTAGTCTCCTGTTTCCTTATCACTCCAATGTCTTTTGCTTGGGGTCTAATGGGTACTGTTCAAACCTGACACAATGTGTAAGGTTTGCAATCTACTATTCTAAGTGATAATAGAGATGGATGTCACTACCTGTCTATAAGAAGGAATGGGGGACATTCTTCAGAGAACAAGAAATAAAGCAGGTAGAACCCCTAAGGGATAGAGTGGGGTCCTAGAGGTTACCCCACACAAGAAGACTTTTAGAAGGAAGACTGAAGGAAAGGTGCCTGTGCCCCAAGAGTCAAAACAAGGGAGTACCTTAGGAAGCAGTGCTTACTCTTATCCTATGAGACAGCTTTAAGGCAGGTCTGAGGCAGTGCACTCTAAATGTGGTCACAAACACCACAATAACCATGAAATCCCAAAGGACGACCCCAGGGTATGTCACTGAAGAAGTCTAATCCCAACCGTTTCTTTCATGCTCTTCTCTCTCCCATCCTTGAGGTGAACAAAAATGCACGTAAACAACCTTGCTTTAATGAAAAAAGGGATAAAAAATAGCTTTAAACAACGTACCTTTGATTTTTTGTTCAGTGGCCTAAAATAAAAACAAACAAACAAAAAACAATGTAAATATGAAACTGAAAGAAATGGACTGTTATGATAAAATGTTCATATATTAATATAAGACATATACACCTTTATTAAATAAGGAATTTCTCAAATAGATGAACTGCACAGGAAAAGATATGCAAGGAAAGCATGCTTTTCCCACAGATGTGCCCCATTATCCCTGATACTATGTTTATTAATTTAAAATACCTAATTTTTGTGACACTAAGCATAGAAGACATCACTGTATGACAGTATATAATTTTTTAAATGGGAGCTGCACTTTTCTCATGTCCTTTAAAAATGATTTTTATACAAACTGCCACCTTTTCATTTAATGGATTTAATATATTTTGCATGTTTAAATGGCTTCAAAAATTGTTACAAGTGATAAAAAGATGAATTAGGTTTTCTGTAAGAAAAGCTGTATATATAATCACTTTGGCCAAATTAGTAATAAATTTAACTCCTGGAGGTTAGGCTGCTATTGCAATTAAAATTAGTCAACTTTTAAGTATCTAAGTATTTTTGAGTGGAAAAAAATTTCAAACTAATTTATCACTTCTGACACATCTGACAATCCATTATAATTACTGTGATCAGAAGCTGAACTGACATGAACTCTGCTTTCACTGCCTTCCAATGTCTGCTCTTCCTTTATTTTCTGACACCACAACTGAGGAGAGGGGCTTGAGGACAGCAGGGTTACCTCGAGGTGACTAGCTCAAACTCCCAAGGGCCTCAAAAAGAACCACAGACAGAAAAACTCAAGCAAAACATCAATCTGTTGATCAAGATCAATATTATGGGAATCCTGAAAATAACAGATACAAGAACAGGAAGGGAGGTGAGAAAAGACTGAATAATTAGTAACTGAATAACCAGCTCTTGTTTCTAAATGGCAATAAAGCTTTTCTTAGCTGCCATGGGGCATAATTCATTTTGCTTAGTTATATGAAATTACTGTTATCAAAAATACCATTTTAAATTATACTATTATAGATATGGGTAAAAGCTATAGTAATTATCCTAATATTGAAGCCACACCAAACATTAATCTTTCCCCAGAAAGCCAGGGAGTCTTGATCCACCACGTAAGTGCTTTGCTAAGTTTTAGAGCGCTAGTGAAATACAAAATAATGGAGGCTCATCTTTTACCCTATGGATCAAAATTTAAATTAAAAAAAAAAACTTTGATGGAAAGACAATGCCAAACAACCAGCCAACTAGCTAACAACACTTCATTTGTTTCTGAGAAAATCATTTTTTAAAATCTGAGAGTAGAAAAACAAGTCTTATTAGAGAGAAGTTAGTATATGAACACTTTTAGGTATCAGAAATGTCATGTCAAAAAATAAGATGCATAATCTTCTGAAGTCAAAGAATTAGCAGAAAATTTCTTTTACATGTTGAAAGGCTTAAAAACAAAACAAAACAAACAAACAAAAAGAAAAACACTCTCCTGGTCTCTTTCACAATTTACTTCCAATGGACACTAAGTTTCAGAACACAGAAACAATGACCACATAAAAACCCAAAGTAGGCCAGGTGCGGCTCACGCCTGTTATCCCAGCACTTTGGGAGGCAGAAGACAGGCTGACGCTTGAGGCCAGGAGTTTGAGACCAGCCTGGCCAATATGGCAAAACCCCATCTCTACAAAAAAGCAAAACAAAACGAAGTATACAATGTTGCTCTTTTAGGCCTTACAACATAAAGGATGTATGCTATACAACTCCTTTGGAAAAAGTTGCTTTAAAACAATGGTCAACCTCATTCAGTATTCTGTCATCAACAGAGAATGGCCCCATGGAGACACCTAAGGTGTGTCTGCCCCTAAGAATCGGATTTAATGTATAGAAGGAATGAACGTAGTACTATAGAAACCAAGAGCTCCTCATGGAATAGGAAGAAACGGAACTAAGAGTTCCACTTTTTTAAAATCGGTTTTTGGGGCTGGTCTGGAGACCTAGTACATTATTCAAATTATTAAAAAGAATTTTCCAGGTGGGGTCAGTCATTTTAAGAGTAATTGTCTGCACTATCCAAAACAATAGTCACTTGCCACATGTGGCTACCGACCACTGACTGAAATGTTGCTAGTCTGAACTGAGATGAGCAAAATACACATCAAATTTCTAATATTCGGTATTTTTAAAAGAACACAAAATGCCTTATTAATAATACTTTATACTGACATGTCAAAATAGTAACATTTTAGCTATATTAGGTTATATAAAATACATTAAAATTAATTTTGACTGGTTCTTTTTACTTTGAAATGCTCTAATCATTTAAACCCTCTGGGTCTCAGTTTCCTAATCTCTCAAATGGACAAAATAACTGTCCTGCTTACCTTTCAGGGTTATTATGAGGGTCAAATAATAAAATGTGAAAGATATTTTTTTGAAAAACTATACAACACTATTTCAAATGTGAAGTATCACTGTTAATTCTCTCACACAGATAATTAAAAGATTCTGGCCAATCTAGAAGCAAAATTA
This sequence comes from Nomascus leucogenys, assembly GCF_006542625.1. Taxonomy (NCBI): domain Eukaryota; kingdom Metazoa; phylum Chordata; class Mammalia; order Primates; family Hylobatidae; genus Nomascus; species Nomascus leucogenys. The sequence goes on from NC_044382.1 coordinate 80,455,789, forward strand.
TTTCCATTTTTAATACATTATTCTTTAAAAAAAAATCTGAGCTATGGTTCCACCAGCAATGATCACAACTGCCTCCTTCATTACTGAAGACAGCAGCACAGTGGCAGAGCACAGCACTCCACTTGCTTTGCCTGTCAGGCTCTGCACTGCTTGTCCCAACAACATGGTCCTGAAGCACACTTCGTTAAGACCTCAGGATCTAAAGCCTGACACTGCCTACCTGGCTCTGCCACTTACACTGTGTGACCATGGTCAAATGTGTTAACTTCTCTAAAGCTTAGTTTTCTCATCTATAGAACTGTGGCAAAAACACCCGCCTCAGAGTTGTAAGGTTAAAGGGATTTAACTCATATAAAAGCACTTAGGACAAAGCCTGACGTATAGAAAGCATTCAGCAGACATCAGCTGCTGCTGTGGCGCTGGCGGCTGCTATCTTCAGCCCTACCTGCCCATGCTTTGGCTCCGTACTGGCTCTCACTGTTGGAAATAAGCTGACTCTACATTCATCCCTTCCAGGTCTTGCTTTTCTTTTTTTCTAATCATCTACAATGTCTTAACAGTGTCAAGTATTATAACCTAACATTAAGAATAATTAATCTAGTTCAATTCACTGATTTTAAATGAGATACCTAGTGCTCAGAGAGCTTTCCTATGACTTAGCAATCAGCACTCAGTCTAGAATCCAGATCTGTTGACTAAAATGAGTTTTATAAAAGAGGAAAAGAGAAGTGTAAGGTGCAATGAGGGGCAAGACTGTAAGGCAACACCTAACTGCTCTCTATGAGAGCACAACTCAGGCCTGGTCATGTTGCCACCAAGGATACTGAGAAAATTTACTAATTAAGCTGCTGAATACGATCCTCAAAAATGGCAATAAAGCTGGAAGCTCTCTAAAACCTAGGTCTCTTTTAAACTTGAATTTAGTATATTTAAGTCAATAACACCTATAAAAATCCCTTCAGCTCTTAACACAGTAACAGCAAAAAGCCCATGGATGTTGAAACATTCCCAACACCAAGAGATCCCAACTTGTATTGTTGCTTCCCCTTGGCCCTCAACCATTATATGCTTTCTAGGAACTACAATTGCATGCTTAAAGGGTACACTAAACTATCCCTCTATAATTAACCTATTTCTCAACCTCTATTTTCCTCCTCATTACATTTCCCTTAAGATCCCTTCGAGAAATTTCTTCTAAAAACAGAACCTGGAGAGAAATCCATGGTAACCTACTGCTACTACTGTCACCCCCCTCCTTTTTTAAAGTATGGAAACTACATTTCCATGCTCTATCAAATTATTTTCTAAGCCCAAGAATCAGAAAATAATAGCCCTGGTTCTTAGATATGAAACAGAAAAGAGTGTTATACATAATCTTTGATGAAAAGGCTTTTCAAAAAATTTTAAGAACAAAAGTCATCGGCCTCCATATTAGTTAGAAATGTATTGGGGCTGAAATATAATAAAAATCACCCTGTTTTTGATGTGAAAAAGCTCTTTAAAGAATCTAAATATTTAAATTAATATTTAAATGATAGGATAATAAAAACTATCATAATGAAAATATTGTTGTAAGCCTTGTCAGTGTCTAATTGTTTTTATAGGAAGTTGTGTTATCTGGCTTTTTATTTAAAATAGAAAATAACCCATGGTGTTAATTTTAAAGAAACCACAGTGGCTACTGGGGACCATTAAATGTATGCATTTTCTGTATTCACGGCATAAGAACCTATTTTATACCCTATTATAAAAATTATCACAATATATTATTTCCCAATTTTAAAGTTCACCTTTAAATGACAAAAAATAAAGCAAAGTATAAGATAATATCCTGCATGAAAAGGATAAAGTCATGGCACAGGGTTTTGGCAAAGCACCAGCTGGAGGAGAGAGATTTCAATTATATTCCTGGTTCTGTCACCATGATAAAACCAAGGTCAATCACTTAATTCATTCTGATGCTTAGGTTCCTTATATTAAAAATGAACAAAATGTATTAGAACAGATAATATCTGGCCTTTTTCAAAAATAAGAAAATATAAATTACATAAAATAGACTTTTTACTGTAGTACGTTTATGTGCCAACATTTATATAAATGGGCCTGCCCACCTGGCTCATGTAGATATCTGCCTGGATACACCTGCTGGCTCCTACTAGCGACAAAAGACAAGTTCCAGGAAACCTGTCTTAAAAACCCTGTGACTCACAATTCCTCATATGGGCTGTAAGTGTGTCACTTGGGGGTTTTCTTTTCTTTTCAAGAGCTATCTGGTAACACTCTATGGAAATACCAGCTGTCCTCACTTCACCAACAGGTTGTATTCAAATTCAGTTGTAAGCTGATTATTTGAAATTTGGAGAACGGTCTAATTTACAGTAGCGGCCTAGCCTGCTAAACTTAACATTTATTAGAGGTATTAAATCTTCCTTTATATTGTGTTCAGTGGGCAGATACTATGATGTGTCTATGAGACACACAGGAATACCCTATCAGTGCTCAAGATCTGGCAAAAGAAGGAAAAACTTCTTATATCCCTAAGCTTCTGATGATGGTTCTAGTAAGGACATGGTTGAGGTGAGAGACTGGAACCATGGGGTGAGACAGGAATGAAGTGGGCAACAGTATGAAAAGCTGTCACTTCAGATTTGGTGAGAAGTCAAATGGCACAATAATCACCACTCATGTGTTACAGGCTTATTTATAAGCTGCCTACACATAAGTGACCACCTATACTGACTTGGTGATTTAGAGATTTGATTATACAAGAATGTAAAGATGTACTTGTAACAATTAGAGCCACTGCTGTATACGCTACAACTGTAAAATTATATTCACAAAAATACAATATTTAAAGATATCATTCAAGTGACCCCTCCTTTCTTAAAATTTCCCAGTAAATAGAATAAATTCCAAACAAATACACTTATATATTGTCTTAGGTCTCTTCTCCAGCCATTTGACATACATTCTGACTTATCAGCTAATTCTTGAACTCCTTAGACACAGGGACCAACAGAGCCTAATTCAACACTCAGATGCTTGCCAAACTACTGAATCTACATAAAGTATATCCAACCATCCTTTTCAATAAACCTCTTAAGTTTCTTAGAAGCTCTTTTCATTGGGCAAATGGCCTTTCACACCGTGGAACAAGAGTCTGATGAGCCTTTACCCCAACCTCAGCCTTACAGAGGACACAACTTTCTCATAAGAAATCCTGAGCAATGACCGACCAGACTGCAAAGACTGTCCTACATAAACAGACTCTGACAGAGGCCCAAGGCATCCATCAATGCCAAACCACGAGAAGCCTACCAAAACCCTAACCATGGCATATACCTATGCATCCCTTCCCAGGCACCCCTAACAGCAACCAAATGGCAGGTGGCTAGGGCCACATCATCTCCCCTCATCTCATACTTAATTCTCCTCCCCTAATACTTGCTGATGACACCCCTAGGCTCAGGACATGTAGAACTGAATTATTTATTATTTCTCCTTTCCTTGTATCCCCTAGCCTGATTAACTCCTCTCAAATGTAGTCACTCATCTGGAACCTGTGAGTCAATCTAAGCTGACTCTCCCTCTATATCCTTTAAACAAATTCTGTGGATTACTTTAATAGTCCCTTCACCAGTATGTCACACTCTCGTATCTACCCCCCTAATCCAATTCCACAATTTTCCAAGGTAAACATACTAAAATACAAGCTTTTATGTCACTCTACTAAAACATTTTCAGCATTTCCCCCAAAGCCCTGAGAAAACCTCCTAGCCTTTCCTAGTTCAACTCTTCAGAGTTCTACCCTTGGTTCCCTCCCTTTCCCCCAAGCAAAACCCATCCTTTAACGCATACAGGCTACCACGTATTTCTGAGTTTTCACTGTTTGGAATCCTTTTCTATTCTGCTCCTTATCCACCTAATTTCTACTCTAAGGAAATTTCTCTTTCTCTCTGCCCCATCTCAGCCTGAGTTATGCACCTCTCTCTCTCTGTACTGCAACAGTTCCCCATAAACGCCTCACTTGCCATTTTTACAGCCTGTGTTTTCCCCTATTAAATAATGTGGACATAAGTATCTTGCTATAGTCTACATCCAGTTCCTAGGACAATGCCTGGCTCAAAAAAGGCATATATCAGAAATTAAATTAATTTTTCATTAGAACAGAGAATTGAAACAGTAATTTCACTAGGTTTTTAAAACATTTTAATGTCTTGAAACCTTGACATAGTAGGAGATGAGTGCCCATTTAGTTAACTATTATCAGTTTTTAGTATTAACAATTTGGAAAATTTTTAATAATTACAGATTTTTTTTTTTTTACTTACTTTGCATTTAGTTATAGTTTCCTATACTAAATTAGCTAGTTTAGAATTCCCTTGCAGTAAACAATGTCCGAGGTTTATTTTAAGGCTAATGTACACTGCAAACTTTAAAAATCAGCCCAGGTAATAAATAAAGAGGGAAAAAGAAACTGACACTTTACTTCCTATTATGTCTATTACATTTTCCTTTAATACTCTATTTCTGTATTACATATAACAACACCATCTCAATTCAACCCTCATTTAACAAAACACAAGGAAACTAAGGCCCAGAGAGGCTAAATAAAATTTAAGGTCACACCATTCTATGTGCTATGTGGGAGAGTGAGATTTCAAATCCTCTCAACTTGGCTACAAATTCCATGCTCTTCCCACTTATAAAACGATATATTATGAAACACCTAGGAACAGCTATTTGAAAGATAAAGGTCTATAAAATGTACTTACCTTTGAAAAACTACTGGCAAGATTAAATAACTATGCATTAAATTGTACAAACTCAGCAAGTTACTTTATATGCATATTCAAAGACATTAAATATTAAAATGAATCTCCATTAAAGCTAAAACATTAAATGAAATAAATGCCTTAACAATCTGTAAGAGTAATTTTCTTTTTAATTCTATGTTTAAACTGCTTAATATAAATAGTTTACACACATACTACCTTCTTTTGAGCAGCTTCCTTCTTTTTCTTGTCGTCTTTTTTCTTTTTCTTTTCTTCCATCAACTGTTCTTCTTCTTGCACTAAATCCCTGAACCACACAGTTGCAATTAACTTTCCCAAAATGTATTAAGAGATAAAAATAATGTTGCATACAGGTTCATTTTCACTTTTTCACTCTTATTAGAAGACATGGCAAATTATTATTTTATCATTCATTGAAATAAAACACAACCTGCAACCTAACCCTAACTATATAGCCACTATATGGTAGAATTCACCTTAATAAGCCACAAGTAGTATAGCTTTTATCTCAATATCATATCAAGGAAGACAACCTAAAATTAGCAAATTTTACATTGGGAAACAAGCAATTTCCTCCAATCCTAGAATGTAAACTTCATCATTTAAGCTGGAGTTACCTTGTTACTGGCCCCAAGTATCAATTAGTAGCTAATGGCAATGCCTGAGACCTCCCCACAATCCTCTCTCACCTAGGTTTCTGGAAGCTACCTTTAGTTTTCCTTGCTCTAAAAAGCTTTGTAAATATTTTTAGAATATAACTTATTAATAAATAGGTGACTTGTATTTCAGCATTACAACAATTTCATATTCTACAAACATTCCAAGGTATTCTATCAATTCTTGGGAAACAATAATGTAGTCTTGTTTGTTTTGAGACGGAGTCTTGCTCTGTCACCCAGGCTGGAATGCAGTGGCGTGATCTCTGCTCACTGCAGCCTCCGCCTCCCAACTTCAAGCGATTCTCCTGCCTCAGCCTCCCGAGTAGCTGGGTTTAGAGGCGCCTGCCACTGTGCCTGGTTAATTTTTGTATTTTTTAGTACAGACAGGGTTTCACCAAGTTGGCCAGGCTGGTCTCAAACTCCTGACCTCAAGTGATCCGCCCACCTTGGCCTCCCAAAGTGTTGGGATTACAGGTATGAGCCACCATGCCTGGCCTAATAATGTATTCTTCATATTAGTCTAAATTTTTAAAATCTCAAAAGGTTAAAGTTGTCAACAGAACCTCTGGTTCAGGATTTCAAAGTGACAGACTGGGCAAATGTGTTTCAGGAAACAGGTTATTACCTTTCAGGAAAAAAGGTTATTACTTTTTTATTCTGCTCAAAGCAGATGAATAAACAAAAGCAAAAGCCACCCCACCCAAGAATAAACACAAGAGCAGTCTGAAATAGATGTTTTAGGCACCATCCTTTCTGGTAGGGCTCCAGAGAAGGTTCCAGAAGACCAGAGCAAGAGAGCATGAGGCAAAAAGACTGCCTAAGGAATAGAAAAGCCATAGCTACTCAACCCCTCCCACCCACTTCCCATCCAGATGCCTACACGGCCACAGATAATAGCTGCTTCTAAATGCAGCCTAAAGCCAAAGAAATATTCTCTGAAGAAACAAAACCTTCCACAGTAGTCTGATAGGTGCTTGAATGGGTTTGGTTGTCCCAGAACAAAGCCCATCTTACTGGAGGCTGCTGCCACTCCCTCCATCACACTGTAAAGTAAAGCCTGCCAATCAACACCCTTCACACAGATCAGCCTTCCCATTCAGGGAAGGAGTCTACTGGGCAAAGAAACCTTTGCAAAGGTGGAAGAAACTCACTCCAGCTACCTATAGTCATCACCCTAAAGTCTAGACCCTAAACCTTCATTCATAATACCAACAACCAAAATCACCAGTTACCCAAAGAAAAGCATCACACAAAATGAAAATACCTAACTCTGCCCTGAGGAAGCTTTCCAGAGGGGACACTAAGAATATCAGGCAGGGGCGTGGTGGCGGGCAACTGTAGTCCCAGCTACTCGGGCGGCTGAGGCAGGAGAATGGCGTGAACCTGCGAGGTGGAGCTTGCAGTGAGTTGAGACGGTGCACTGCACTCCAGCCTGGGCGACAGAGCAAGACTCTGTCTCCAGAAAAAAAAAAAAAAAAAAAAAAAAAAAAGGAGTATCAGGCAGACGAGGAGAGGTCTGGAGATATGAACTAGACATTTGGGAAGCTGCACATTATTTATCAAGGCTAGAATGCATGTGGCAGTAGGGATGTCGAAGAAGATAAAAGGAGAAAGATAGACAAGTGCCTAAGAAACTGGAAGGGGTTGCTATAGGTGCACTGCAATGAGATTAAACAAAATTTAAGTTGGCTTTGCTGATGGAACAGACTGAAAGGAGATGCAGACACTGAAAAATGAAATGAATGACATGCACAATTGATAAAAACTTAGTAAAGTTAAGTATAGGACTACTAAAATCAGCTAAAAGGATAACTGGAAGAAGAGTATGATAACTGTTGCTATATTTCGCTGTCATTTTGTTACAAGCAGAAGTGTCATGTGGTTAATGGAGTAACATAACAGATTCCTGCCAACTGTGGCCATGACTCACTCTCTTTTGAATTCTGTGTGCAGGAGGTAGTAAGACTGAACAAGCTCACTCACACTACAATCCCAGGGAAGTCAAGGAGCAAGAAAGCCACAGCATATGAGAGCAGCAGAGTAAAATCAGTAAACAACAGCAACTAGGTTACACCACTGTCATGTTACTTACCCTGAGACATGCAGAAGTCAAGATTAAAAGCTGATTACTAGTTAAAAATACTTAATCTTCTTCAACCTCTGTTTCTTCATGAAAAAACTGGGGGCAAATGACCATACATGTCAATGTCTTAGTATTTTTATAAGAATTAGGACTGCTTACTTAGCACAAAGCTTATCTAGTAAGCACTCAATTGCCTAGCCATGAATCCAACTCACCAGTCCCCAGTGGCACCCAAAAGGCTGTCTTTACCCTTCTTGTGTCAAAATATCATAGGTACTTATTCAGAAACATCTAGCACCTTCAGCATTTGTTCTTCATGTTCTGCTATGAATTACAGACATGTCCTTTTCTGATCTTCTATGTCACTATAATTTTACTCCATGTAATGGTCTCTATCTGGAGTATTTTCTCCTTTCTCAAACTTCATTTTCAAGACTTTCTGATGAGGTTACTAGCAAGTGTTTTCCTGGCCAAAAATATCCCCCTTAGTACTTAAAAGATGTACCAGACATTTCTTCTCAAGGAAATATCACAGTATCAGCCGATACTGTAAACACAGAGGGGAGTAAGTTTTGTTCTTCAACACCATCATCACAGCCAACCAGTCATACATTTTCCCATATCTCCACCTTCAGAGAAAGCCAACTGAAAAACAACAGCAGCAGCAGCAGCAACAACACCTGTGTGCCCAAACACGTCAGCTTCCAGGAGTTAAACGTTCATAGAGACTCATTTAAGACATCTGACTATATCATTTACCACAACTATCAAGAGGAGCAAGGACCGATGGATTTGAAAGTCCTAAGTGGGCCACCCTGTTCGATGCACCTGCCACCAAGACAACACTCCAGTTAGCAATCATCCATGCCCTGAAGGCTACTTTGCAGGATACCTCACATCTGTAAGTTCTTTTTTTTTTTTTGCTTTTTTTTTTTTTTTATTATTATACTTTAGGGTTTTAGGGTACATGTGCACAATGTGCAGGTTTGTTACATATGTATCCATGTGCCATGTTGATTTCCTGCACCCATTAACTCGTCATTTAGCATTAGGTGTATCTCCTAATGCTGTCCCTCCCCCCTCCCCCCACCCCACAACAGTCCCCGGAGTGTGATGTTCCCCTTCCTGTGTCCATGAGTTCTCATTGTTCAATTCCCACCTATGAGAGAGAACATGCGGTGTTTGGTTTTTTGTCCTTGCGATAGTTTACTGAGAATGATGTTTTCCAGTTTCATCCATGTCCCTACAAAGGACACGAACTCATCATTTTTTATGGCTGCATAGTATTCCATGGTGTATATGTGCCACATTTTCTTAATCCAGTCTATCGTTGTTGGACATTTGGGTTGGTTCCAACTCTTTGCTATTGTGAATAGTGCTGCAATAAACATACGTGTGCATGTGTCTTTATAGCAGCATGATTTATAGTCCTTTGGGTATATACCCAGTAATGGGATGGCTGGGTCAAATGGTATTTCTAGTTCGAGATCCCTGAGGAATCGCCACACTGACTTCCACAATGGTTGAACTAGTTTACAGTCCCACCAACAGTGTAAAAGTGTTCCTATTTCTCCACATCCTCTCCAGCACCTGTTGTTTCCTGATTTTTTAATGATGGCCATTCTAACTGGTGTGAGATGGTATCTCACTGTGGTTTTGATTTGCATTTCTCTGATGGCCAGTGATGATGAGCATTTCTTCATGTGTTTTCTGGCTGCATAAATGTCTTCCTTTGAGAAGTGTCTGTTCATGTCCTCTGCCCACTTTTTGATGGGGTTGTTTGTTTTGTAAGTTCTATGAATCTACCTCGTTGTCTGTAAAAACTAGACTCCCCTTTTATCAGAACTTATGTCCTGCATCTCATATATAAAGCCCTTGAGGTGGCCTGTAAAAGTCAATGCCACTGAGGGAACTTTCCAGGAAAATGGAAATGTTTTCTAACTTGATTGGAGTGGTAATTACAAGGGTGTATACATTTGTCAAATCATTCACCTACACACTCAACGTTTGAATTTTACTGTATGTAAATTGTATTTTAAAGTTGATGTCATACATTGACTAGGGGAAATGCAGTATCTCGATCTGAAAAAACAAATAGATCAAGATTAGGATGGTACATTCCACACAACAAATCAAGCTAAGCTTCAAATTTCGCCCGTATCTTCCAGTAGCCACTACAAATGATTTACTTGCACTGTTCAAGAATGCGTTTCTGGCTGGGTATGGTGGCTCAGGCCTGTAATCCCAGCAGTCTGGGAGGCCAGGAGTTTGAGAACAGAATGGGCAACATAGTGAGAGTCTGTCTCTATTTAAAGGGCCTATCAAGGCAGCAGGGTACACCTCAGGGCTAGAATGCCCCTTCCTACTCTTGCACTTCCTGACAATTGATGGTCAATTTTTCCTACATTCCCAGCCCTGAATATCATTAAAATTAATCCCTTCTGAAGGGTAGGTACTCTTGTACTTGCTAGTGGAAGTATGTATGGACTAGCACTAAGCTTCTGGTGAGCAATCTGGGTATCTATTCACAATGAATTTTTAAATGTCACTATCTTATGATCCATCAATTCAAATCTAAGCCTCTGAAAAAGGAACTGTACAAAGATAAGACACTGCAGCATAAAATCATAACCAAAAACCAATCAATAGGGAAAGTTACATCATCCTGTAATCACACCAAGGAATACTACACAGTAATTTTAAAGTGGGGAGGGGGGCAGATTTCCATAGTGTACAGAACCAGCTCCCAATAGAAACCTCAAGCACTAAACTTCTTATTTATTTATTTAGAGACGAAGTCTCACTCTGTTGCCCCGAGCTGGAGTGAGGTGGTGCTGGTCTCAAACTCCTGGGCTCAAGCAATCCTCCTACCTCGGCCTACCAAAGTACTGGGATTACAGGGGTGAGCCACTATACTCAGCTAGGAAACATGATTTTTTTTATAGGAAAAAAATTCCTACAATTTTGTAGAAACAACTAAACACATCTGAAATAAGAAAACAAGCAAACATTTGGTACAGGTTGTAAGCAAGATTAGTGAAATAAGACAGGTAGGTATAAGAGCTGTTTCAACTGTGGAAGGCTTTATGGAGCAGTAAGAAGTTGATCTGGCTCTTGCAAAACAGGCAAGATTTTTTAGGAGCACAGAAAGGTGGGGGCACAAGCGAAGCATGGAGACTTGTCAGCATGACAACTGCAGGGACCAGCATTGACTGGAATTGAAAAAGGGAGGGAAAATGTTGGGTAAGAATAGGCAATAAATTGGCAAAAACAGGGTGAGAAGACTGTTGCGAAAATCTAAGTGAATGTGTGGTTCCCCAAACTACCATGGTAGCAGTGAAAAAAGCAAGCAAAGAATAAATCTGAGATAACTCAAAATATCCTAACAATTAGCTCGGGGTGGTGGTGCATACCTGTAGTCCCAGCTACACGGGAGGCTGAGGCCCAAGAATCAACTGAGCCTAGGAGGTGGAGGCTGCAGTGAGCTATGATTGTGCCACTGCTTGCCACCCTGGCAACAGAGGGAGAAATGACAATAATGGGACAAGGGGTTAGGCGTCTCTATTTTGCTTTAGGAGACAGAAAACAGGAAGCAACTTTCCTGAGGGCCCAACTAGCCTATCAGTCAGCAACACACCACAAGCCAGCTCATCCTCACATAGAAGCCAGCTGTATGTTACAAGCTAGAAATAAAAATACACTTCACATCTTCTGCCAAAAAACATTCTGTTCTCCTACTTTCTCCCGTGCAGATCCCACCTTCTTCTATTTCCTTCCAGTCTTCCTCTTTTCCCATTTGACTACCACCCCCCCATTCCTTTTCTCATTTTTATCCTCCTACCTAAATTAATCACCAAAACCTGTCTAGCACTACACAACAGGAAGTCCCTAGCAACCTTCAAAACTATAGAATTCACCAGACAGTAGAGATGAAAACTGAACTGGAGCAAAAATAGGTAAGGAAGTTGGAGATTTGGATCAGTTTTTCAAAAGCTACAGCTGTAAAATGAAGAGAACAGGATAAAATGAAGTTTTGCATTTTTTTTTAAAGTACGGACAACTAACAGTTATCTGGAAGTGGAAAGGGGTCATCGTATCGAAGGGTGGGGAATATGCTATTTACAATAACTGACAATTATCTGCAAATACAGTAGTTAAATAAAATGGATATATCCATAAAATGGAATATTATGCAGCTGCAAAACAAAGGTCTCCTCTACACCCTGATGTGAAAGGATCAGGAAGGCTTAAAGTTAACTGGAAAAACAAAATCTAAGGCTCAGTGTGCTATCTTTTTGTGTTGAGAAGGATATGAATATATATATATATTTACATGTCCTTGTATGTGCATAAAGAAATTCTGGAGATGTGTACATATACAAATTAATAAAATACATATATTTGTGACAGAGTATGACGAGAAAAGAGGACAACAGACAGAGTGGCAGCAATGCTGTATATTTCTTAGCTTAGCTTTAGCTGACATGTCTTCCCCTTAGGAAGGAAGGAGAATAGCACACAAACAGGTAGCAGTAAGGATCCAGATGACAGTATGGATCTCAAAAAGTGGGAAGTTGAGCTTGAAAGGGGCTTCCACTAGCACCATAATTTGAGCGATAAATTATGCTAATAAAAAATTACAAACAACTGAATAAAATAAGAACCCATGGGCCCATACTAATATGAATGAATGAGTGAGTGAATGGAGAGAAGTATCAAATCTTACAGTAAATTATCAACTAATGTAAGAAGAATGGTTGACTTTAAAAATCACTATTTGGCCCTACTGGTTAAGGCAAGCACGTTGATGAGAAACAAGACATTTACATACTCTCAAAGTATCTCCCAACAATAGTGTTATTAATTACAAAGGGAAAAATACTAACTTTGCAGTGATGAAACCTGACAGAGACCACCTTACCCAAGCAGTTGAAGTTAACCATCACCAATAATGGGATAAAAGGATATCAGGCATCTCCTGACATGATGTACTGCGAACACCACATCAGTTCTGTACTATTCCTGCCAAAACTGCATAACCTGATCAGGTCATAAGGAAATATCGGACAAACACAGACTGAGGGACATTCTACAAAGTAACTAGCCTGTATTCTTTAAATATATCAAGGTCCTGAAGAACAGAAACTAAGAAACTTCCAGAATGTAGGCAACTAAACAAACATGAAAACTAAATGCAACTTGTGATCTTGGATTGAAGACTTGACCAGGAAAAAATAGATTTTGTTTGGCTCTAAAGGGAATTATTGAGACAACTGGCAAAATCTGAGTAAGATCTGTAGATCTGCTATTAAGACTGTGCCAATGTTACTGTGCCCATTTTCATAATGGTACTGTAGTTACCAAGAAAATATCTTTAACTAAGTGTTCAGGATTAAAGGGGGTATCATGACTGTAAGTTACTCTTAAATGGTAAAAAAGAGTATGTATAAAAAAAGAGGGAATAAAGTAAATGTGATTAAATGTTAATATTTGAGGATTAAGGGTTAAGGATATTCAGAAGTTCTTTGTTCTATTCTTGCATTTCTCTACATCGGAAATTAATTCAAAATAAAAAGCTCTGCAGGGCACGGTGGCTCATGCCTGCAATTCTAGCACTCTGGGAGGCCAAGGCAGATTGCTTGGGCCCAGCAGTTCGAGACCAGCCTGGGCAACATGGCAAAACCCTGTCTCTACAAATACATAAAAATTAACTGGGTGTGGTGGTGCATGCCTATAGTCCCAACTACTCAAGAGGATGAGGCGGGAAGATCACTTGAGCCAGGAAAGCAGAGGTCGCACAGTGAGCTAAGATCATTCCACACTGCACTCCAGCCTGGGTGACAGAGTAAAGCCCTTTCTCAAAAATAATAATAATAAATTAATTAAAAGCTCAGATTGAGGAAAGTTAGTTTAGAAACTTAGAAAACAATAGATACTCCACCATAAGGACAGAAACACCTACAATTTACAAAGCACTCTGATATTATCCATTTTGAACTCACAACCCTGAAACACAGCACTGGTATTATTCCCCTTTGACTGTTAAAGAAATTGAGGATCAGAAAGTCCTAATGACTTGTCAGATGGTACAAGGCTGTGGTAAGGCTGACCCAAAACTCACTTTGCTACATCTACCCACCCAAATCCTACTCTTCTTTTAAGGCTTAATTAGTAGTGCCTTTATGACTCTTCCCAATCCAAACAAACCTCATCCTTGACCTCTAATTAAACAATACTCATTTTCTAATTATTTTTATTTGAGACAGCATCTTGCTTTGTCACCCAGGCTGGAGTGCAATGGCTCGATCTCAGCTCACTGCCACCTCCGCCTCCCCGGTTCAAGCGATTCTCCTGCCTACTTGTACAATACTCCTGAGCAGCTGGGACTACAGGTACCTGCCACCACACCCAGCTAATTTTTGTATTTTTAGTAGAGACAGGATTTCACCATGTTGGACAGGCTGGTCTCAAACTCCTGACGTCAGGTGATCCACCTGTCTCGGCCTCCTAAAGTGCTGGGATTACAGGCGTGAGCCACTGCGCCCAGACATTTTCTAATTATTTTAGATGTTAATCTCACTCTTCCAAATAGGACTAATTACTGCTCTGGGGACAAAAAACAGTCCTACTTGTACAATACTCCCTGTCACTGGGCACTCTAATTAGATTCCAATTCCTGCTTCCTTGCCTTTACTAACACTGTAACCCCTATACCACTGCCAAAAATGCACTCTTTTAACTCTTACTCTTACCCATATGTTACTTCTCCTTTAAGGACCAGTTCAATTCCAATCTATTCAAACAAGCATTTCCTAGGCAGCAGAGCATGCAGTGAAGACCCCTAGGTCCAAATGTCAAATAGAAGTGGTCTTAAACCTCAATTCCACCATCTACGTGTGTAACCTTAAGCAATTTATTTTATTTCTCTGAAGCCTTCATCATCTAATTTATGAGACGTCTCAAACTGTACCTCCCTCAATGGGTGGTTGTGAAGATTTAACTGGGTAATGCAGATGAAGTACTTAACAGATGCACGTAAAAAGTGTACAGTGGGACTAGGTGTGGTGGCTCACACCTATAATCCCAGTGCTCTGGAAGGCCAAGGTGGTAGGATCACTTGAGGCCAGGAGTTTGAGACAAACCTGGGCAACACAGCAAGACCCTGTCTCTACAAAAATTAAAAAATTAGCCAGTAGCTGGCACATGCCTGTAGTCCCAGCTACTCAGGAGGCTGAAGCACGAGGATCACCTGAGCCCAAGAATTCAATGCTACAGTGAGCCACGATCACACCACTGTATTCCAGCCTAGGCAACAGAGCAAGACCATGTCCCCCAAAAAATAAATAAATAAAATGTAAAAAGTGTACACTAATTGCTAGCCATGAGAGACTAGGCACAAAGCACTGCACTAAGCTAAGGTTAGGATGCAAAGAAGGTTGCAGCCAAAGGAGGAAGTGCATACAGTAGAAAATAAAACTGAATACATAAAAACAATTATTATTGTACAATGCAGAATTAGGTGGACATAAAACCAACAGCTAAAGGTCCCAGATTGCAAACCAGAGCAAATCAGGTACCAGGTACCAAAAGGGAACCAAGGTATCAAAAGATAAATCTATAGGCCAATAACCCTTATGAATACAAACATAAAACTCCTCAACAAAAGAGTAACAAACCAAATCTAGCAACATACAAACAGGACTACACAAAGTGGATTTATCCCAGGAATGCAAGATTGCTTTAACATGAAAATCAACGAAATACACCATGTTAATAGAATGAAGGACAAAGCTACATGATGATTTCAAGAGACACAGAAAAAGCATCTGACAAAATCCAGTATCCTTTTACAAGACAAAAACACTCAAAATAGGAATAAAAGAAAACTTCCTTAACCTGATAAAGGCCCACAGCTCACAACATACATAATGATAAAGACTGTATACTTTTCCTCAAGATTAGGAACAAGACAAGGATGTCTGATCTTGCCACTTCCTATTCAACATTGAGCTGGAGGTTCCAGTCAGAAAAAAGAGAGTGCGTGTGTGAGTAAGCATGCACCAAAATTGGAAAAGAAGATGTAAAACTATCTCTATTCACAGATGACAGGCTCTTGTATACAGAAAGTCCTAATGAATCCATATACATGAAGACTACTGGAACTAATGAACATGTTCAGCACAGCTGCAGAACACAGTATCAACATACAAAAATCAATTGGCTGACACACGCTACAATATGGACAAATCTTGAGGACACTATGCTAAGTGAAATAAGCCAGTCACAAAAGGACAAACACTCTGTGACTCCACTAATGAAGTATCTAGAATAATCAAATGCATAGAGACAGAAGGTGGAATGGTGGCTGCCAAGAGCTGAAGGCAATAGGAGTTATGACTTAACGGGTACAGAGTTTCCATTTTACAAGATGAAGAGTTGCAGAGATGGATGGTGGTGATGGCTGCACAACAATGTGAATGTACTGAATGCCACCAAACTACATCATTTAAAATGGATAAGATGGTAAATTTTACATATTTCACAATTTTTAAAAAACTTTAAAAAAAAATCTACTGTATTTCTATACAGTAGCAGTGGACAACCCAAAAAGTAAATCAAGAAAACAATTCCACCTACATAGCATCAAAAAGTTTTAGGAATAAATTCCACAGAAGAAGCACAATTACACACTGAAAACTACATAACGTCTTTGAAAACAATTAAAGACCTAAATAAATAGAAAAAGATTCCATGTTCATGAACTGGAAGACTTAATATTATAAAATGCAATACTGTCCACACTGGCCTACATATTCAACACTGTTCCTATCAAAATCTCAGCTGCCTTTTTGCTGAAATTGACAAGCTGATCCAAAAATTCACATAGAAATGCAACCAGAATAGTCAATGCAATCTTTAAAAAAATTTTTTTTTAATAATTAGTCTCTGGTTATCCAGCCAATGCAATCTTGAAGGAAGGCTCATACTGATTCCAAACTTACTACAACAAAGCTGAAGTAATCAAGACAGTGTGGAAGTGGCATAATGATGAACACATAGTATCAACAGAACAGAATTGAGAGTCCAGAAATAATTCTTCATTTTACGATCAAGTGACCTTCAACAGGGTGCCAAGATGAAAGTCTTTTCAACAAATGAAGCTGGAATAACTGGATAGTTACGTTAACAAGAATGACACTGGAGCCCTCATGCCATATGCAAAACTTAACTCAAAATGAATTACAGAACTAAACGTTAAGAATTAAAACTATAAAATTATTAGAATACAAGTAAATCTTTGTGACCTTGGATTTGTTGCCAACAACACAAGTAACAGAAAGAAATACTAGTAAACTAGATTTACAAAATTTTAAATTTTTGTGCTTCAAGGGACTCCATCAAGAAAGTGAAAAGAGGCTGGGTGTGGTGGCTCACGCCTGTAATCCTAGCACTTTGGGAGGCAGAGGTGGGTGGATCATTTGAGGTCAAGAGTTCAAGGCTGGCCTGGCCAACATGGTGAAATTCTGTCTCTATTAAAAATACAAAAATTAGTTGGGCGTGGTAGCGGGTGCCTGTAATCCCAGCTACTCAGGAGGCTGAGGGAGGAGAAACACTTGAACCTGGCAGGTGGAGTTTGCAGTGAGCTGAGATCATGCCACTGCACTCCAGCCTGGGCGACAGAGCAAGACTCTGTCTCAAAAAAAAAAAAAAAAAGAAAGAAAAGAAAGAAAGAAAGTGAAAAGAAAAGCCACAAAATAGGAAAAAATACCTGTAAATCATATATCTAATACGGAACTTGTATCTAAGCTATATAAAGACCTTTTTGTTTTTTTTTTGAGACAGAGTCTCGCTCTGTCGCCCAGGCTGGAGTGCAGTGGCGCAATCTCGGCACACTGCAAGCTCCGCCTCCCGGGTTCACGCCATTCTCCTGCCTCAACCTCTCGGAGTAGCTGGGACTACAGGCGCCCACCACCACGCGCGGCTAATTTTTTTTTTTTGTATTTTTAGTAGAAACGGGGTTTCACCGTGGTCTTGATTTCCTGACCTCGTGATCCGCCCGCCTCGGCCTCCCAAAGTGCTGGGATTACAAGCGTGAGCCACTGCGCCCGGCCTATAAAGACCTTTTTCAATGACAAAAAATATCACCTAATTTAAAAATGGGAGAAGAATCTGAATGGCCACTTCTCAGATCAGATATATGAATGGCCAATAAGGACATGAAAAGATGCTGATCATCATTAGCCATTAGGAAAATGTAAATCAAAGCCATAATGAGATACCACTTTACATCCATTAGGATGACTAAAATCAGAAACAAGAACCCTAACAAATGCTGGCAATGGAAAGGATGTGGAGAAACTAGTGCCTCCATACATTGCTGATGAGAATGTAAAACTGTGCAGCTGCTTTGCAAACAGTCTGGCAGTTCCTCAAAAAGTTAAATAGAGCCTGAGCAACACAGTGAAACCCCATCTCTACAAAATATACAAAAAATTAGCCGGGCATGGTGGCATGCACCTGCAGTCCCAGCTACCTGCGAGGCAGAGGTGGGAGGATGGCTTGAGCCTGCGAGGTGGGAGGTTGCAGTGAGCTGAGCTTGCGCCACTGAACTTCAGCCTGGGCAACAGAGGGAGTCCGTCTCAAAAACAAAACAAAACACCACAAACAAAAAGTTAACCAGAGTTACCACATGACCCAGCAATTCCACCCCTAGGTATATAACCAATAGAATTGAAAATATATGTCCACGCAAACATTTGTACATGAATGTTCATAGCAGTATTATTCATAATAGCCCCAAAGTAAAAACAGCCCAAATGCCCATTAACTGATGAACAGACAAACAAAATGGGCAATGGCCATACAATGAAATTTATCTGCCCATAAAAAGGAATAAAGGATACATGCGACGTGATGGACAAACCTTGAAAACACTATACTATATAAGACAAGTCAGGTACAAAAGAATCATATAGTATGATTCCACTTAAACAAAAATAGGTAAATCCAAAGAGTTATAATAGAAAGTAGATTAGTGGTTGCCAGAGGCTGGGTGGAAGGGACAAATGGGGAGTGGCTGCTATTATAGGGTTTTTGGGTGAAGGGGTGAAAATTCTAGAATTAGATGGTGGTGCTGACTGCACAACTCTGTGAATATACTAAAAACCATTAAATCCTACACTTTGTGGACTTTAAAGGGTGAATTTTATCATATGGGAATTTTATCTGAATAAAGCTGTTATTTAAAAGTTGAGAGAAACTGAAAGGTACATTCAGAGAAGTAAGAGTTAGGGACAGAGCAAAAGGTGGAAAGGGTAGTGCTAAATTGATAAGCTGAGCAAAAAACAAGAGTCTGGGCTTTAATTCCAGAGTCACTGGGAAGGAGCCAACAAAGGTTTCTAAGAAATAGTGACCAACAGGCCTCAGAAACGTGGCTCGAGGACGATTATCCTGCAGCAGTGTAGAGAATGCACATTTTATGACCCTATCTTTGTAAGATTTTCACTACATGCCTCACATTGCAAAGAGATTCACAAGTGGAATAACATATAAAACATATTTCTTTTACATCAGTTATATAGTCAATTATCAAGGAATAAATGATATTTAAAAGGACATTTAAAATCAGCACATACTTAACTACCATTCTCTCCCATCTGTGCACACGTGTTTTAGGGAAACTTCAAAAGAATGGGAGAAAGAAGGGACCAAAGTCAACAAAACACAGACGTCATAACTCTAAAAATATTCAATATTATTGCAGCAAACTGCTCAATAAGTGCTCCCTCACTGAAAACCACTAATATGAACAGCAAAACAACTGAGTTGGTTTAATCTTGTTTGTTATTATACAAAATCCAATCAGTCACTGTTTGCAGAAAATATCTTGTTAAGGTTCAAAGTATAAAATTCCTTAACCAGGTTTCAATCTATTTTGAACATTCCATTTGAAACGGGAAGTCAGCTGAGTCATCATCACATAATATACTACTGCTAAAAATTCAAAATGCTTTTCCCTAGTTACAAGAGTGGAAATGCTAGGATTTCTCCTTCATAGCCAACTCAAACACACAGAGTATGCAAATCACTTTTAAAATAAGACATCTTAAATAGGAAATTTAAACTATATTTATTTTCATGGGTGGCTTTTTCTTAAGATGGAAAGAAGCTATGCCTTAGTCGAATATTACTTCCTTTTGAATCTCAAACATCTTCCTCCTATTGATACTATTCAGCTTCTCTGACAACCTCCTCATAAAGAAGCAGTTTCTTAATCTTTGAGGAGTAATGACCCTTTGAGATCTAATGAGCACAAAGGACCATATCTGCTTTTGTCATGGGTTTTATTTTTATTATTTTATTTTAGCATACATTCAATTTTGCAAACCACTTCATAACACCTGTGGTCCCTCTGTGGCATCGGGATGAGAACCCTTGGTCTGGTGGCACCGTGCCACTCTAATTTCAATGGGGCATTCTTTTAAGAAAGCGTATTACAAGCTCAGCCCCAATGCTTCGTTTTCCTACCAGGGTTATCAGTTCATCACTGGTCAAAGCTGAAAACAAGCAACTTTTATGTCCCACAGTAAGGGAGCTACCTTCAGCATAAATCTTCATAAAAGCAGTAATCATTATGGCCGATCGATTTAAATACAAAGACCTGTAATTACTGTAACCTCAAATATTTAAAATTACATCTCAGTTTAAACCAATCGTTTGGCATTTCCTAAAATGAAAGAAACACGAAGTCAGTGTAGAAGAGTATTGGATAACCTTTCGGTTAATTTACTTCAAAATGCTGTGGGGAAGGAATACTGAAGACAAACACATCATCACCTATGGGATACTCCCGCCAAAAGGGGTCAACCTGAACCTAATCATACAGACAAGACCCAAAAAATGCAAATTTCAGTCTGCAAAAACAACTAGACTGGACTATTTCAAAATGTCATTGTCAAGAGAGAAGCAGAAAAGGGCAAGAAAACGCTCCTAATGTAAGAGAAACTTCAGACACAACTAAATGCAACCCAGGATACAGGAATTGAGTGAAAGAACAAATATAACTTAAAAAAAAAAAAACTGAGAAAATTGGGAAAATCTGAATAGGGACCAGACAGTATTGTAAAGTTAAACTTCCTGTGGGTGATCATTTGATTGCCGTCAGGTAGAATGCCCTTATTCTGTGTGAGATACCTACTGCCATACTTTGCTGTGCAATGTCACCATAGACCAAATGTGGCAAAATATTAATAATCACTAAAACTAGGTAAAGAGATACAGGTATTCGTTGCAACATTTTTCCAATTTTGCTTAAGGTTAGAATGATTATTTATTTGAGACAGAGTTTTGCTTTTGTGCCCAGGCTAGCTGGAGCACAATGGCGCTATTTCAGCTCACTGCAACCCTCGCCTCCCAGGTTCAAGAGATTCTCCTCCCTCACCCTCTCAAGTAGCTGGGATTACAGGCATGTGCCACCACACCAGGCTAATTTTGGCATTTTTAGTAAAGATGGGGTTTCACCACGTTGGTCAGGCTGGTGTTGAACTCCTGACCTCCAGTGATCTGCCCACCTCGGCCTCCCAAAGTGCTGGGATTACAGGCATGAGCCACTGTGTCTGGCCGATTTTTTAAAATTTTAAAATGAGATAGGGATTTCTGTTTTTTCAGTGAGAGACTTATCATGCATCAGTCTGAACAGAATACATATAATGCATACCATTTTAGTCTTTCCAATCATGGGCAATACTTTTGCAGTTGTCATTAAAATTGTAAAGATGTTTTGCAATTTATACTTTCAGACATTTCAGATGCCAAAAATCAAAAGAGCTTACAGAATGGTATTCTTTTTATGTTTATATTCAAATTTTCCACAGAGGGTTGTTACACATTTTTAAATTAAGCTTACAGTCTGTGATTAATTTATTCTATCAAGTGATTTACCACCTAATTGCCAAATTAAGCTGGAAAAAAAGCGTATTGGGTTGGTACATTAAAAATGAGCAAAAACCACAATTAACTTTCGCACCAACCTATAGCAATATGCATGTGCTGGCCTGCAAACCATATCATAGCAAAGCAAAAGAGAAGCTTAACAATATCCGATTTTTTTTTTTTTTTCAGACAAAGGTTGATGAATTGCATGAGTGGGATCCACCTTAGCTACGGAGACCTAATGCCTTGGGGTTTTACTCCTCCTGCTGTCCTAGTCGTTTCTTTTCTTTCTTTCAAAACAGAGTTTCACTCTGTTGCCCAGGCTGGAGTGCAGTGGCACACTCTCGGCTCACTGCAACCTCCAACTCCCAGGTTCAGATTCTCCTCCCTCAGCCTCCCAAGTAGCTGGGATTACAGGCACATGCCATCACACCCAGCTAATTTTTGTATTTTTAGTAGAGACGGGGTCTCACCATGTTGGCCAAGCTGGTCTTGAATTCCTGACCTCAAATGATCCACGTGCCTCAGTCTCCCAAAGTGCTAGGATTACCCATGTGAGCCACAGCACTTGGCCAGTTCTAGTCATTTCTAATATAGCATTTGTCCCAGGCAAAAGCATCTCAGACAAGTGTCCCAGTTTAGATGCAACATTATATGGCATATAGCACCTTTAACAACTTTTGTTATATGATGACATACAGTTGGTTTATGGGGGGACAAATCAGTATAACGTGAAGTTAACTTAAAACATATTTAGTACATGATAGTAAAGTCATCACTAGAATGAATATAACATATTGAGATAACTGCTTTTACTCTTTTAGAATAAAAAAGGAGAAACCAAAATTATATTTTATCTATTGTGCAATATAAAATAAAATACTGCACAATGGGAAGAATACTAGAATTAGAGTCAAAAGGCCTGTTTAAATCCCAGCTGTGTCACTTGATAGAGAATATAAACTTGCGTAAGTTACTGAATCTGTTTCAACCACAGCATTCTCACTTGAGAAATGAAGAAGTCAGAATGCTGGCTGATCTCTATCTAAAGTCGCAGTCCAGCTCTAAATATTCAATGATTCAATGATTCTGGCCTCCCAAATATTTTTTCAGACTAGACAAGCTGAGTTCTACTGGTCTAGACCAGTACTGGCAGATTTTTTTTTACAACTGCAAAATGTAACTTAGCATCTTCTCTCCCCAAACTCCTATTTCTGCTCAGACTTCTATTCTGTTCAGAGGTTGGGTCAAACTCTCATTCACCCATGATGAAGATTCCTATGTATTTTTGACTTCTCTGACACCTAATCAGCTGTCAAATCCCAGATTCTTACTTCCTCAGTATTTTATACACTCATCTTTTTTTTTTTTCCTTTCTCTCTCTTTTTGCTTTGAGACAGGGTTTCACTCTGTTGCCCAGTCTGGAATGCAGTGGCACAAACAGCTCACTGAAGCCTCAAACTGCTGGGCTCAAGCAAACCTCCCACCTCAGCCTCCCAAGTAGCTGGGACTACAGGTGCATACCACCACATCCAGCTAATTTTTAAAAATTCTTTTGTAGAGGCAGAGTCTTATCATGTTGCACAGGCTGGTCTCAAACTCCTGGGCTCAATCCTTCTGCCTTGGCCTCCCAAAGTGCTGGGATTACAGGCGTTAGCCACTAGGTCCAGCCTCACTCACCTCTTTTTGCCACCACTTCAATTCAGGCCACCATTGCTTCTTGCCTAGATCGCTAGTTTTCTCCCATAAATACACCTGGTTAGTAATCCCAGACCAGAAGATTATTCTATCACATCAGTACCCAACAGAAAGCATGCAATAGCTCCTATACCTAAAAATTTATGCACAAGTTCCTCGACCTGACATTCAAGAACCTCTATATCTGGCCTCAACCAGTTTGCTACAAATACCTTATATAACCTGAACTACCCACTGCAATATCAAAATCTCCTGTACTTTCTGGATTTTTGTGTCCTTACTTCTGTTGTTGTTCTTACAATGCCCTTTTATCTGCCTTTCAAAATTGATTCCATTCTTCAAAGTTCAGTTCTAATGGTAATCGCCCTCACGTAGATATTATGGCTCCCATGATACTAACATAATGTGACAATTTTAATGGCCAACTGTGAATTTTAAAAGAGTTTACCTATGATAGTAAACTAAATTTATTAGTTGTGCCAATGTTGTTTAACTGGCACTGGCTACCAGGGACCCTGTCTTGAGGATCTGCAGCTTAGCAGAGGAAAAGGAGAATGGCAACACATCTTTGACATTCAGAAACCAGAGCTTCCAAATTGAGGATCTACATAATAGGGTCTAGGCTTCCATGTTATTAAAAGATTATTTTTTTCTTTTTTCAGATAGAGTTTCACTCTGTCGAGTAGGCTGGAGTGCAGTGGCACGATCTCGGCTCTCCGCCTCCAGGGTTCAAGAGATTCTCCTGCCTCAGCCTCCCAGGCAGCTGGGATTACAGGCACGTGCCACCACGCCCAACTAATTTTTGTATTTTTAGTAAAAATGGGGTTTCACTATGCCAGGCTGGTCTCGAACTCCTGACCTCAAGCAATCCACCCGCCTTGGCCTCCCAAAGTGCTGGGATTATAGGTGTGAGCCACGGCACTCGGCCAAAAGATGTTTAAATTAACTCAACATCTAAAAGTTCGGAGGCTTTCACGTTACAATTCCTAATGAAGATCTAGAGCAGTGGTTCTCAGCCAGGGTCGATTTTGCGCCACTCCCAGGGACATCTAGCAATATCTGGAAGCATTTTTGATTGTCACAACTGGACAGAGAGTGCTACTGCAGATGCTGAACATCCTGTGATGCACAGAACAACTCTCACAATAATAAATTATCTGGTCCAAAATGTCAAGTGTCCAGATTAAAAAACTGATCTAGAAGTATTGCATGCATCTGTGGGTTCCTCCTACCAAAAGAAATTTTCAAATTTTTCAAGTTCGAAGCCTAAAAAGTTACTCCAATTACCAGTGATATGGTCTCCTCCAAGTTACTTAACCTCTTTATACCTCAAATTCTTCATCTGCAAAACGGAGATAATACTACTACCTACCTCACAGGGTTTTTCAAGGATCAGATGAGTCCATGTAAAATCTTAGGAGAAGTGTGCCAGGCACATAGTAAGCAATCAATAAATTTAACTACTTACATTCTTCCCTGGCTTAGTGCCCAGTCCCACAGTTGAAATATCGAAAATGCTCAAAAAATGGTTACTCAATGAATACAATGCCTTGATTTCCTGGGGAGAGCACTAATGGGTAAAGACAGATATATTCTTTTTTTGTGAAAAAGGAAACACAACTAGAGATGGAGATGAAGGAAGCATCTGCCCACCTAATCACCTCTCTCCTTCAGAACACTTTTAACCTGCAAGAAAAGCTTCCCTCTCATTGGATCCTTAGTACACATTGCCTTACAATCTCTTTGATATTTGTTTTTCCTTTCATGCCTTCTGACCAACTGAATATTCTCAAGCACATGAATGGGATGGTATCTTTTGATTCCTACGTCATCTACCTAGTATTACTGTTATTTACGCATTTATGATAGTCTTTCTACTAGACTGTACATGCCCTCTGTGAACACGGACAGCACTTTACTCCTTTTTATGTAACCCAAAGGGCCTAACAGACCTCGGCAACTGGCTGGCCCACGCCGCTCGTTTGACAGATTCGACAGAGAGGCTAAGTGACTTGCCAAGAGTCAAGGTCATATTCCAAGTAGCAGAGCTGGAATTCAAACTCTGATAAATAGCCAACCCAGAGACTCGAGTTCTACCTAATATTAAAATTATACCTGTGGCACAGACAATTTTTAATTAAGTACTAGAGCACCTTCATAGGAATTATACTGATATTTACCTGACAAAACAAAAATGGAAGGAGAAGTAGACCTCTAAGCTCTGTTCTGCTGATATTACACCTTAATGGCTTAACCTGTTTTCTTTAATGGTTTCATATCTTAACATTTCCTTACTAGATTTTGACAAAATTTATGTAAATATACCACAAATAGTCAGTGATGTCAGACTTAATTTCCTTTAAATGATCCCATAATTATTTTGAGTAACAGAGAATCCCTTACTGGGTAAACCAATGATGCCTATCCTTCACCATCTGAACACATTCTTTAACGATCACCTGAACAGATTAGTATCTTATGAAACTCAATAGGCCAGCAATTTGGAACAATTCTACACGGTACAAAATATTCAGAAGATTTGAAATGTGAGTGTTAAAAACCCCAACGTAAACCTAAAACCCGCAATCAAGAGCAAACTACATTAAAACCTGAGATAGGAGAAATTTTACTTTATTTTCAACAAGTGAAAAAAAAAGAAAAAAAAAGCTATTCACGGATTTGGTTAATTAGCTAAGTTTCCCTGAGTGTCCCAATATGATGTAAAAGAAAAAGGTGAATAAGAAAGGAAAAGACGGTAGGAAAGAAAATGAATATGAAAAGGAGTTAAATACAGTACAATTCCTTGATGCTTATGCAATTACAGCTCAATGAAGCTAAATATTTCCATGCCATAAAGACATCGTTTAAAAAAACAAACAAAAAATTTTCCCTTCGCGGTGATGCAAAAACAGCAGGGCCCAACAGGAACGATAACCTCTTCTGGAGAAAAGATTTTTAATTATTTTACCAGCTGATGAAAGGGGCACACACCGAACATGGACAGAAATGGAGTTTCAAAGGAAAACAAAACGCAGCTTATACTTGGTAAAGTTCAAGGACAAAACTGCTTCCAATGCAACAGAATCCGCCTGACTACAATGTATGGGGGGGGGAGAAAATGCGAACACATAGTATCTTTTTATAAAAGCAACAATTTGAGCTACAAAGTAATAACGGGGAAGCCAAAACAGTTTGACAGCCCGCCATAAGGGCCGCCTCAATCATGAGTCACACAATGCCTGCAACCATTTACAATAGTAATTAATGCACAAGTCCCCTAATTAAATTCTAAAAGGGTGAGAATGCTTTAACTAAGTTTACAAGAACTGCTTTGCGCTTTTTTTTTTTTTTTTTAAAGAAAGAAACACACGCGTAATTACGTATCTCCCCGCAATCCCTCCAGTATTCCCCCAGGCCGCTTCTCCCGAATGTCTGCTCTCCGGGTGCGGAAGAAAATGTCACGGGAGAACTTCTCAACCCAGAAAGGGCGAATCGGAGTAGAAATATACGATTATCGTGGGACGGGAGATGGAAAGCTCGCCCATCTTACCTGCTAAGATTTCTTTCTACGTCTTTGGTAGCTTTAGCTTCCAATTCTCTGAAACAAAAAACAAAAACAAAAACAAAACAAAAACACACACAAAAACGAGATGCGCGTGAAAACGGAGCTGCTGCGGCAGAGGCTCGCGCCGGGGCCGGATGGGGGAGGGGAGAGGACGGGGGGAGGGGGACTCACAAAGCTGCGGGGCTGCAGCCCGGACTGCGGTCCCGCGGCGCGGGCGAGGCGCAACCTCGGCCCGGCCCCCGCGGCGCGGCGCGGCGCGGCGCAGCGCAGCGAGGCTCCCCCGGGCCGCCCGCCCGGCCTCCGCAGCAACACAGCCTGCGCCCTCCCGCCGAGGCCCGAAGTCTCGGGGACGCCCGGCGCCGCCGCCTCGGCCGCCGCCGTCGCCGCGGTTGCGGGCCCTGCGGCAGCGCCCGCGGCTCCTCCCGCCCGGAGGGAGGCCCTTGTTCCGCTCACCTCATGTGTGTAAAGTGCACGAACAAGTGGGGCGCGGCGAAGGAGGCTCGCGAGCCTCAAGCCCTCCGCAGCACCGCGGGGAGAGGCCCGAGCCGCTGCACCAGCGCCATTTTCTACACCGACCCGCTGCCGCCGCCGCCGCCGCCGCCGCCGCCGCCGACACCACCGCCGCCGCAGGCCCCAGACCGGAAGTGAATGCCCCACTCGGCAACCCCTTCCGGGGGCGCCGCGGCCACTGGCCCCCAAGATGGAGGCCCTAGCAACTGGACCCGCAGACTGGGCAGGTCCTTGGCAACCACCCCGGCGTGTCACGCTGCACCCGGCCGGACCTCCTTGGAGGTCACAGCCTCCGAGCGCCCCGCGGAGTGGCTGTGGGGGGGCCTGCGGAGCCCCGAGCCCAACCTTTTTCGGTGCGGCAGACTCCGGTCTGACCGAGGAGGGGAGTCCCTCCCCTCCTCCTCCTTCTTTGCTGCGACACAAGTTTCCTACCCGCCGCCCGGCCCCTCCCCCACTGACACACGCCAAAAAAAAAAAAAAAAAAAAATTGCCTAAAACGCAAATTCTACCCCAACCGCAGCCTGATGAGCCCGCGCGGCTTTTGAATTCAGCCACTTCTAATTATTTTTGACCTTGGGCCAGTTATTTAACCTCTCTGTTTCTCTGTTCCTCCTCAGGTAAAGAATGCATACCTGAGGCGGGTTGTGAGGCTTAAAAGCGATTTTTATCCACCGACCTTTGACTCAGCGGTTCCGCCTGCACGGATTTTCTGCTCAAGAAATAATTCTGGGTATCTGCAAATATTTCACCATCGAGATACTAAGCTGTGGTATTGATGATGGTGAAAAATTGTAAACAGCCAAAATGTCCAGCGCTACTAGATGGCTTCAAAAACAGCTGCTGGCATGTATTAGGACACTGTAAAAATGATGTGGAGGAATAATCCCGGCATGGGGGAAATGGTTGCGATAGAATAAATGAAAAAGCAGGTTCCAACGTAGCTCACACAGTAAGAAACAGTGTAGACACAGATACTTACATGTAGATACACGAAGATATGTATATATGTAGACACAGATGCATATGTGTACATTAAAAGTATACATACATACCTACATGTAGATACAATAAGACATACATATCTGCAGGTAGATACAACAATATACATACATGTAGATGCAGTAAGATACATATTTTCACTTGCGTGTGTTCTTTCCAACCTCTCATCATGCTTTTTCTTCTAATTTAAAGATAATTCCTCCTCTGTGCTTAAAATCTATAACCTTTACTTTCTCAGAAACCCCACTCTGTGGATCATCCCGTTCTCCTTTTTCTAACCTAAGTCCTTCAACCGGCTTTATTTTTTTAATTTTTTTTATTATATTATTTTTAGGCAGAGTCTCGCTCTGTCTCCCAGGCTGGAGTGCAGTGGCGCGATCGCCGTTCACTGCAACCTCTGCCTCCCGAGTTCAAGCAATTCTCCTGCCTTAGCCTCCCGAGTAGCTGGGATTACAGACGTGCACCACTGCGCCCATCTATTTTTGTAGCTATTTTTAGTAATGACGGGGTTTTGTCATGTTGGCCAGGCTGGTCTTGAACTCCTGACCTCAGGTGATTGCCCGTCTCGGCCTCCCAAGGTGTTGGGATTACAGGCGTGAGCCACTGCGCCCAGTCTCAACTGGCTTTACAACATGCTTGAATCTCTCCCATTAAAAACAAACAAAACTTCCCTAGACATGTTGGGTTTCTGTCCTCTCCGAGAGGATAAGCTAGTGAATGAATGCACAGAAAGTCATGAAACATGCACCAAAATGTTAACTGATTATGACTTTTTTCATTTTCTTCTTTTAGTGTATCTGTTTTTTTCTTTTTTGCAATGAGCATATAAAAACACTTTTTTGAAAAAAAAAATCAGGCTTACAAAATATAAAACGTAGTGGGCACCGAATAAATGCTAGTGACTTTCCTTTTCCTGCTATCATCCCTGAGGTTCACTTACCTACACACATATTTGTTTTTCTTTCATAATCCTTTCTACTTAAAATGTTTAAAAAGTTACTACGGTATTTCATTAGGAGTTTAAAAATATGAACATATATGTATGGCACAATATGCTTTCATACCAGGCTTAGGAATAATTTTTCACAACAACATAAGGCAATGAAAACAGTCATATTTATCAACATTTGCACAGCTGTTAAGATTGGCTGATTTTTTTATTAGACTTTTTTAGGTTTTAATAACTCAGTGATTCTTAATTGGGACAATGTTGCCCCCATCCCTACCCCTGAGGACATTTAGCAATGAACTTTTTGGTTGTCACACTGGATGCTACTGATTGGTATCTGATAGCTACAGACCAGGGATTCTGCTAAATATTCTGTGATGCATAGGACAGTCCCGTACAACACCGGAGTATCTGAACCAAAATGCCAATAGCACCAAGGTTGAGAAAGCCTGGAACTAATTCCCAGCTCCAGAGAAGCTAATAAGATGTGATTTCTTGGTGGGGTGATTTTTACCCACCACCGCGCGGTGGCTCATGCCTGTAATCCCAGCACTTTGGGAGGCCAAAGTGGGCAGATCATCTGAGGTCAGGAGTTTGAGACTAGCCTGGCCAACATGATGAAACCCGGCCTCTACTAAAAATAAAAAATTAGCCAGGCATAGTGGCACATGCCTGTAATCCCAGCTAATCAGGAGGCTGAGGCAGGAGAATCGCTTGAACCCAGGAGGCGGAGGTTGCAGTGAGCCGAGATCACGCCATTGCACTCCAGCCTGGGCAACATGGGAAAAAAAAAAAAAAAAAAAGATGTGATTTCCAGAAGGTTTGTCGACAGTGATTGGACATCCCATCTGAGCCCTCCTGGG
This sequence comes from Nomascus leucogenys, assembly GCF_006542625.1. Classification (NCBI taxonomy): domain Eukaryota; kingdom Metazoa; phylum Chordata; class Mammalia; order Primates; family Hylobatidae; genus Nomascus; species Nomascus leucogenys. The sequence continues at coordinate 80,485,843 of NC_044382.1, forward strand.
CTGCAGCGTAGAGTGTTCTATATGAGGTCATGCTAGTCACTTTTAAATTATCTCTTACTTAAACTTGGTGCATACGTTGAAGAAAAATGACAATATAAGATCAGCACTGATTCCTTATGTGGGACCCTCTAAGGGATCTTTTCCTGTTACCGTCTTTTCTTTTTACTAAATAATCATTCTCTCTACCGAATATTTCCCATCACCACACAAACTCTAGTAACTTTCATTAAAAAGCAAAAAGCCCAAAACTCCCTTGATGCATCATTCCTCTCCAGCTCCATTTTTCTGCTCTTGTTCCCAACAATGCTTTCTTGGGAAAGTGTTCCACACAAGCACCTTCCACTGGCTCTCCTCCTTCTCCCAGCTCTCTTTAACCTGATATCCCCATCCCTCCTCCAAAACTGCTCTTATGAAGGTTGCAAGTGACTTTGAGAGTGCCAAACTCAATGGAAACATGTCTGTCCTCATCTTGATTTACTTCTTAGCTACATTTGCCACAACCTAACACTCCCTCCTTCTTAAGAGAATCTCTTTGCTAGGCCATCTTGACAGTATATTCTTCTGGAGTTCTTTTTACCTCTCTAGCCATTTTTTTTTTGGTATCTTTTGCTAACATCTTCTGTTTTATATCAAGTAAATGTTGGAGATCTCCCCACTCCCAAGGCTTTGTTCCAGACTTCTGTTCTTTCACCTTCTCTACTCTCTCTTTAGGATGGGTAATCTCGTTTATTCTCTTGTATTTAAGTACTCTCTGAATGCAGATGACTCTCAAATTTAAACCTTAACCGTTGTCTCACCTGTGTATCCCTGAATGCCAAAATGACAATTCACTCACACAATATTTATTGAGCACCTACTATGTGCCAGGCACTGTGTTAGGACTGTCTTCTCTGGTTCTTGTGTGGAACTACTGTGGTGGATTAAGACTAGGAAGGCAGACAGATTTGGTTTTTGTTGTTGTTTTAGACATAGTCTCGCTCTGTCACCCAGGCTGGAGTGCAGTGGTTCGATCTCGGCTCACTGCAACCTCCGCCTCCTGGGTTCAAGCGATTCCCTTGCTTCAGCCTCTCCAGCAGCTAGGATTACAGACGTGTGCCACTACACCCGGCTAATTTCTGTATTTTTAGTAGAGAGCGGGTTTCACCATGTTGGCCAGGCTGGTTTCGAACTCCTGACCTCAAGTGACTCACCCGCCTCGGCCTCCCAAAGTGCTGGGATTATAGGCATGAGCCACCGTGCCCGGCCGATTTTTCTTTTTTCTTAAGCAAACAAAAAGTGTATAATTACAAACTATGGCAAGTGCACAGAAGAAAGTGTGAAACAAAGGAAAACAACATTGATTATGCAGCAAAGAATGTTTCTTTGAAAATGTAAAGCTTCACCTGAGAATGGAGAGAGGAGCTGGGGAGGGGGAGAGGAGGGGTCTCAGGCTGGAGGGTTACATTTATGTTTACATTTGTGGGTTATCAGTGCGGAGGGAAACAGGCTTCATATTGTATTTGGCTTTAAATCTGCCAGACCAAGGCAAATGGATTGCTGGAGCTCAGGAGTTCGAGACTAGCCTGGGCAACATGGCAAAACCCCATCTCTACTAAAAATAGAAAAATTAGCCAGGTGTGGTGGTGTGCATCTGTAATCCCAGCTACTCAGGAGGCTGAGGTGGGAGGATCGCTTGAGCCTGGGGCGGGGTGTAGGTTGCAGGAAGCCAAGATAATGCTACTGCACTCCAGTCTGGGTGACAGAGTGAGACCTTTTCTCAATAAATAAATAAATGAATCTGCTAGTGTTGTCGTTTTCATTTTACTTGCATCAATCCATTAGGAACGGAACCAGAAACAAGGTTCTATAAAGAGAAACAGGCTGTACAAATTTAATTTTAAATAAGCCCTTTTTCTCCATTTGTCTTTGTTGCTGTGGCTTTTGAAGTTATCAGGACATAAATGTTCTCTAACTTCTCCTTCTCTTACTGAGAAGGGCAAATGATGAGCTTAATACTTTGGAAATTATGTACTTGAAAGAAAAGATTTTGTTTTCCTCCCAAGGCTTTACCAAATACCATTGTGAGATATAAAAGTATTTTTTTAGGCAAGGCTCATGCATAATATTTTTAAATTTTTAAATTTTTTCACAATAATGTATAAATATGAATGTGGATCTGAGTTCCTGTAGAGAATTTGTTTATTTATTTTAACAAGGTCTTGCTCTGTCACCCTGGCTGGAGTGCGGTGACACGATCTCGGCTCACTGCAACCTCCACCTCCTGGGCTCAAGCGATCCTCTCACCTCAGCCTCAAGTAGCTGGGACTACAGCCACAAGCCACTGCACCTGGCTACTTTTTGTATTTTTTGTAGAGATGGAGTTTACCATGTTGCCCAGGCTGGTCTCGAACTCCTGAGCTCAGGTGATCCACCTGCCTCGGCCTCCCAAAGTGCTGGGATTACAGGTGTGAGCCACCATGCACAGCCAAGTGTATTTATCTTATTTAACTAAAATGTATTTGAAAGTTAATATATGCCAGTCAGGCTCTGTTCTAAGTGCTTCACAAATATTAATTAATTATTAATTGTAGCTTTCACATAGCCATGTGAGGTAGAAATATTATCCCCACTTTGCAGATGGGGGTAATTAACTTGCTCAATGTCATATTAAAATAGTAAATGATCAAACAAACCAGCGTACACTCAAGTGATTTGCTTCCAGAGCCTGCTACGTTACAGAACTGTTTTTCTTAACCATATTAGATCCTACACCCCTTTTGATAACAAATGTTTTGTAACACCACCTCTTTCTATCCCAACATGATAATCATGTCTTAATTTACCTAAGACATAATTTCACAATACATACATATTGACATCTCTGATATAAAAGAGAAATAAAAGTAACCATAATAAAATAAAACGTCTTTCATTATGTAAATGTTTGGAAATGGTCTACACTAGAAGATGCAGTGGGGTAGCTAGGTCTTGACACCTATGCGTACTATCACTGCTATAAATAGTCACAGCAGTGATGAATTGATTACTCACACATCAAGAACTGTAGTTATGTTGGAGACGTAATTTTTCTGGAATGGAGAACAACTCTCAGTCGAGTTCTGAACAAATAGAAAACAGTTCTCTCTCAATTTATGTGATAATTGCATTACTGGAAATTTTGCAATAATTAAAATGGAATAACAAAAAAAGTTAGATATTCAGATAATTATAAACATCCCTTTTACCTATGTGAATGTCCAGTGAGGGAGGAATTCCTCATTTTGTGGAATTAACTCTGTCCAGCATCCACAACTCCTAGCCACTGACTTTTTTTTTTTTTTTGAGAGTCTCGCTCTGTCACCCAGTCTGGAGTGCAGTGGCACGTTCTTGGCTCACTGCAACCTTCACCTCCCAGGTTCAAGCGATTCTCCTGTCTCAGCCCCCCAAGTAGCTGAGATTACAAGCACATGCCACTACACCCGGCTAATTTTTGTATTTTTAGTAGAGACAGGGTTTCACCATGTTGGCCAGGCTCATCTTGAACCCCTGACCTCAGGTGATCCTCCTGCCTCAGCCTGCCAAAGTGCTGGGATTACAGGCATGAGCCACTGCACCCTGCCGCCACGGACTCTTAATAGCACACATCTCCCCTCAACCAAAAACACTTCAGTATTTCCCCCAAACCCTCTGGGGAGTGGAGGTGAAATGTTACTTATTGAGAACCATTGCTGTGGAGGATGAGAAGAGCCAAGGAATGAATCCTGGAAAATCTGATACTGTTATGAAGAAACCAGCAAGGCAAGAGAGAAACAGCATGAGTGTGGCATAATGGGCCCATGTAATATCTCCTGGGTATTTCAGGCTGACATGTCAAAATTTAGCCTCCTCATTCCTCCCCTGACCCAACCAACATCCTATATGGACCTGACCCTTTCCCAGTTTTCCCCCAAGTCGGTAATAACACCACCAGTCACTTAGCTGCCCCAGCCAGAAACCTAAGCATTAGTTCTGACTCTTCCCTGCCTCTCATGCATCATGTATCAACAAGTCATCTGGTCTCTAATCTGCTTTCTTTGTCTTCTCTTCCTGTATTTCTTCACTGCCATCCCGTAGAACACCCCGAAAACTCCAAAGATTCATTCTCTTTGCCTCTTTTTTGTCGTGGTGGTATAATTCATATACAATAAAATCACACTTTATTTATTTAAGAGTTGTGGCTCACACCTGTAATCCCAGCACTTTGGGAGGCTGAGGCAGGTGGATCATTTGGGGTCAGGAGTTTAAGGCCAGCCTGGCCAACATGATGAGACCCTGTCTCCACTAAAAATACAAAAATTAGCCAGGTGTGGTGGCGGGTGCCTGTAATCCCAGCTACTTGGGAGGCTGACGTAGAGAATCACTTGAACCCAGAAGGTGGAGGTTGCAGTGAGCCAAGATCATGCCACTGCACTCCAGCCTGGGTGACAGAGTGAGACTCTGTTTCAAAATAAATAAATAAATAAATAGTTGGGGTCTTGCTCTGTCACCCAATCTAGGGTGTAGTGGCATAATCATAGCTCATTGCAGCCTCAAACTCCTGGGCTCAAGTGATCCTCCCGTCTCAGCTTCCCAAGTAGCAAGAATGACAGGTATGTGTCACCACGCTCAGCTAATTTTTTATTACTTTTTATAGAGATGAGGTCTCACTGTGTTGCTCAGGCTGGTCTTCAATGCCTGGCCTCTAGTGATCCTCCCACCTTGGCCTCCCAAAGCACTGGAGTTACAGGTATACTCACACTTTTAAAGTGAAAAAATGTAATGCATTTTGACCAATAAATATACCCATGTGGCCATTATCACAATCACTATATAGAACACTTTTATCACTCCAGAAAATTCCCTTGTGCCCCTTCTCAGTGACTCACCTGTTGTCCTCCCACACACACCTACCACCAGGAAACCACTTTTCTGATTCACATCACCACAAATTAGTGCTGTCTGTTTTAGATCCTCATATAAATGAAGTCATACTGTGTATATTCTTTTGGGCTTGACTTCTCTTGCTAAACGTGCCTGTGAGAGTCATTCATATGATTGCATGTATTAAGTTCATTCCTCTTTATTGCTGCCAAATATTCTATTGAATGGATATACCACAGTTTCTTTACTCATCCTCTTGTTTTAAAATAATAATAATAGTTATTTTTATTATCATTTTGATACAGGATCTCACTCTGTCACCCAGAATGTGGCGCAGTGGTGCCATCCGGCTCACTGTACTTCCACTTCCCAGGCTGAAACCATCTTCCCACCTTAGCCTCTTGAGTAGCTGGGACCAAAGGCATGCACCACCAGGCCGGGGCAATTTTTGTATTTTTTGTAGAGATGGGGTTTTGCCACGTTGCCAAGGCTGGTCTCAAACTCCTGGGCTCAAGGGATCCACACACCTCAGCCTCCCAAAGTGCTGGGATTACAGGCATGAGCCACCGCACCCAGCCTCTTCCTCGTGTTAGTTAACATTTGGGTTGTTTCCAGTTTGGGGCTATTATGAGTAAATCTGGTATGAACAGTTCTTGTACAAGTCTATTTTTGTGGACAGTGGGCATGTGTTTCTATTTCTCTTGGATAAATACCCAGAAATAGAATTACTGGATCACAAGGTAAGTGTATATTTGACTATATAAGAAACTAGAAAACATGTGTAAAATGGTTGTACCTGGTTGCATCTCAACCTCATCAAGAGTTCTATTTGCTGCCCCTCCTCAGCAGCTTTGCAGGTGTTCATTCTTAGCCTGTCAAAACCGTTGTCCATACAGCAGCCTTAATTCTTTTCTTTTTTTTTTTGAGACAGTCTCGCTCTGTCACCCAGGCTAGAGTGTGGTGGTGTGATCTCGGCTCACTGCAGGCTCCACCTCCCGGGTTCATGCCATTCTCCTGCCTCAGCTTCCTGAGTGGCTGGGACTACAGGTGCACGCCACCATGCCCAGCTAATTTTTTTGTTTGTTTGTTTGTTGTTGTTGTTGTTGTTTTAAGTAGAGACGGGGTTTCACTGTGTTAGCTAGGATGGTCTCGATCTCCTGACCTCGTGATCTGCCCGCCTCAGCCTCCCAAAGTGCTGGGATTACAGGCGTGAGCCACTGTGCCCAGCCCAGCCTTAATTCTTTTTCTTTCTTTCTTTCTTTCTTTTTTTTTTGAGATGAAGTTTTGCTCTTCTTGCCCAGGCTGGAGTGCAATGGCATGATCTTGGCTCACTGCAACCTCCGCCTCCCAGCCACAAGCGATTCTCCTGCCTCAGCCTCCTGAGTAGCTGGGATTACAGGAGCCTGCCACCATGCTTGGCTAATTTTTTTGTATTTTTGGTAGAGACGGGATTTCACCATGTTGGCCAGGCTGGTCTCGAACTCCTGACCTCAGGTGATCCACTTGTCTTGACCTCCCAAAGTGCTGAGATTATAGGCGTGAGCCACCACACCCGACCTCTTTTTCTTTTTTTGAGATAGGGTCTAGCTGTGTCACCCAGACGGGTGTGATCACAGCTCACTGCAGCCTCCAACCCCCAGGCTTAAGTGATCCTCCTGCCTCAGCCTCCTGAGTAGCTGGGACTACAGATGTGAGCTGCCATGCCTGGCTAATGTTTATTATTATTATTTGTAGACAGGGCCTTGTTATGTTGGCCAGAGTGGTAATTTTTCTGAAAATGAAAGTTGGATCATCTTCTTTTCTGCTTAAAATAGTAGAAAGGATTTCCAGGGCTCTCGATTTAAAGCCTGATACCTTTAACATGTTCTGTAACATCTCCCTGATGTTATCTTATAGTCCTTCTCTCTTGCCTACCATGCCTCAGACAAGCCTGCTCCTCCTAATCTTTTCCCTGTCAACCCAAACGTAACTTCCTCTGGACTTTCCCGACCAGCACCTGCCTTGACTCAAAAGGTCTCCCTCCCAGTTATATATTCTAAAGACACCCCCTACACCTTCATAGCATTCATCACATTTCTAATGAAATATTACTGTCGCTTGTTTAAATTTTTTTTTTTTTTTTGAGATGGTCTCACTCTGTTGCCAGAGCTCGAGTGCAATGGTGCAATTATAGCTCACTGCAGCCTTGAACTCCTGGACTCAAGTGATCCTCCTGCCCCAACCTCCTCAATTGCTGGGACTACAGACTCACACCACCACACTCAACTAATTTTCATTTATTTTTTATTTTTTAAATTTTTTTGAGATAGGGTCTCATTCTGTTACCCAGGCTAGAGTACAGTGGCATGATTGCAGCTCACTGCAACCTCTGCCTCCCAGGTTCAAGTGATTCTCATGCCTCAGCCTCCTGAGTAGCTGGGATTACAGAGACCTGCCACCACGCCTGGCTAATTTTTATATTTTTAGTAGAGATGGGGCTTCACTATGTTGGCCAGGCTGGTCTTGAACTCCTGACCTCAGGTGATCCACCCACCTCCCAAAGTGTTGGGATTACAAGCGTGAGCCAGCAAGCCCGGCACCAACTAATTTTTAAAATTTTTTGTAGAGATGGGATCTCCCTATGTTGCCCAGTCTCAAACTCCTGAACTCCTGAGCCTAAATGATCCTCTCACCTTGGCCTCCCAAAGTGCTACGATTACAAATGTCTGCCATTGCCCCTGGCTTTGTTTAATCTTTGGTACTCCGATTTTTTTGTAAGTGCCAGGAGAGCAAAGGCCATATCTGCCTGGTCATCAGTACATCTCCACCTCTAGCACAATGCCTAGTACATATTAGGCCCTCAATAATGCTTATTAAATGAATAAATAATTTTCCATAGTCTGCTTATCTCTTTTTTTTTTCCTTTTTCTTTTTTTTTTTTTTTTTGAGACAGAGTCTTGCTCTGTCGCCCAGCCTGGAGTGCAGTGGTGCGATCTTGGCTCACTGCAACCTCCGCCTCCCGGGTTCAAGCAATTCTCCCGCCTCAGCCTCCTGAGTAGCTGGGATTACAGGCGCCCACCACCATGCCCGGCTAATTTTTGTATTTTTAGTGGAGACACGGTTTCACCATATTGGACAGGCTGGTCTTGAACTCCTGACCTCAGGTGATCCACCCACCTCAGCCTCCCAAAGTGCTGGGATTACAGGTGTGAGCTACTGCACCTGGCCTGCTTATCTCTCTCAATCCAGAAATCCACATCACCACCAAAGAGGTCTTTCTAACTAGTTAATCTGATAAGGTCCTGCTGGTGCTATGAATTCTTGAATGGCTACATTCTATAGAATTATATCTGAAACCCCTTGTGTAGCATAATCTTTGGAGTTTTCGGGGTGTTCTGCGGGATGGCAGTGAAGAAACACAGGAAGAGAAGACAAAGAAAGCAGATTAGAGACCAGATGACTTGTTGATACATGATGCACGAGAGGCAGGGAAGAGTCAGAACTAATGCTTAGGTTTCTGGCTGGGGCAGCTAAGTTACTGGTGGTGTTATTACCGACTTGGGAGAAAACTGGGAAAGGGTCAGGTCCATATAGGATGTTGGTTGGGTCAGGGGAGGAATGAGGAGGCTAAAGATTCTTCAAGAACTCTTGCTACCTAACCTGCCATATTTCTGACAATCCCTATATTGTGCTTCAGCAATAGTGAATTACTACTAGTTTATTGTGTTTTTCAAAGCCTCTATGACTTAAACATGTTATTTCCTCTGAATGGAAGTCCTCTCCTATTATGTCTACCTAACAAACTCCTGCTTCAAAGCCCAGTTCAAATGCTACCTCCCTTGGTAAGCCTTCCCTGAAATGCTCTGGATCTCATAAGAACACAGATGTGAGTCAAGTACCAATAGTAATGTGGCTATCATTCCTACCCCCTCCTATTCAGGTGGAAACACAGCCCTCTGAAAAGAACGCCTTGAGCATTTAGGGCTGGAATCTCACATGCTCTCGTGAGATAACTCATTTTATCCAGGCACTGCCAGCAGAGAAGGCTTCCGGGAGTGGAGACTTGTCTGCTGCATTCAGTGTTTTATTCTCCAATACATAGAGTAGTTCCTGGGAAGTATTAAGCTTGAAATTCATATTTGTTGAATACGAAGAATGAACGGGCGGGCCGTGGGGGCACATGCCTGTAGTCCCAGCACTTTGGGAGGCTGAGGTGGGTGGATCACCAGGGATCAGGAGTTTGAGACCAGCCTGGCCAACATGGGAAACCCTGTCTCTACTAAAAATACTAAAAAAACAAAATTAGCTGGGCATGGTGGCACGCACCTGTAATCCAGCTACTTGGGAGGCTGAGGCAGGAGAATTGCTTGAACCCAGGAGGTGGAGGTTGTAGTGAGCTGAGGTGGCACCATTGCACTCCAGCTTGGGTGACAGAGCGAAACTCCTTCTCAAAAAAAAAAAAAAAAGGTGAACCTTGTCTTTCTTCCAAGGAGTTAAATGACGTGACAACAAGTATCGTTGTTCTCCGGTTTCTTACCCTGTTTGCTAATATCATGACTGTCAGCAAGAATTGGATTCTCCTAGACTTCTGCATGATCTCTGGGATCTCCTGGGTTTTGCTTTATCTGACGAATGCAAATAACATTCTTTCCATGATGCTCGGGCCTGCCGCCAGATCCACCACAGGCACATTTATTGTTTCACCGAGGATAAAGTGGGTACTTCTGCCTCTTATTAGGTCCTTTGGATATTCATTGCTAAAATAATCATTGGTTGCTTCCCTACTTTTTCTGATAATGGCACCCAGCTTTTCCTTAGAGGCTGTCCTCCTTCGCTCTCAGTCTATGAATTTTGGTGGAGAAATGCTGCATTAATCATTCTTATATTTAATGATTCTTATACCCACTGATTAAGTAGAGGATAACTTGAACATTAAAATAAATAATGAGGCCAGGTGCAGTGACTCATGCCTGTAGTCCTAGCTACTCGGGAGGCTGGTCAGAGAGGTTCACTTGAGTCCAGGAGATCAAGGCTGCAGGGAGCTGTGATGGCGCCACTGCACTCCAGCCCTGGGCAACATTGTGAGGCCCTGTCTCAATAAATAAATAAATAATAGCAATTATCACAATAACATAGGAAACTGTGTATCTATACAGACAGAAATAAATGTATTTATTTATTAATCAGTTCATTTATTCATTCATTCAAATTTTCTTTTTTTCTTTTCTTTTTTTTTTTTTTTGAGATGGAGTCTCGCTCTGTCGCCAGGCTGGAGGCTGGAGTGCAGTGGCACGATCTCGGCTCACCGCAACCTCTGTCCCCGGGTTCAAGTGATCCTCCTGCCTCAGCCTCCCGAGTAGCTGGACTACAGGTGTGCACCACCATGCCCAGCTAATTTTTGGTATTTTTCATAGAGACGGGGTTTCACCATGTTGGCCAGGATGGTCTCTATCTCTTGACCTTGTGATCTGCCCACCTCAGGCTCCCAAAGTGCTGGGATTACAGGTGTGAGCCACCGTGCCCAGACTTTTTTTCTTTTGAGAGAGGGTCTCACTTTGTCACCCAAACTGGAATGCAGTGGCGTGAACATGGCAGCCTTGACAACCTCCTAGGTGCAAATGGCCCTTCTGCCTCAGCTCCCCAGGTAGCTGGGACTACAGGTGTGCACCATCACGCCCAGCTAATTTTTGTATTTTTTGTAGAGGCAGGTTTTCACCATGTTGCTCAGGCTTGTCTGAAACTCCTGGCCTCAAGTAATCCACCCGCCTCGGCCTCCCAAAGTGCTGGGATTCCAGGCGTGAGCCACTGCACCCAGCCCATTCATTATATGTTTGATGAGGAATAACAGCTTCTGTTTCCAGCCAACATGAAGTAACTGGAGCTGTATTTACCCCTCCCTCCTGAAACAGCTAAAAATACAGACAAAATTTATGAAACAACTGTTTTCAAAACATTAGACATCAAGCAAAGGAGGACAGTGAGCCCCATGAGATGGGAAAGAAATGAGGTGGACCCAATGGTTGCCCTAGATTACTGCTTGAGGAGAGTTTCCAGGCACTGGTATGGTGGCACAGGAAGGGAAAACCCAAGCACAGTGGATTTCTTGAGTTGAAGCAACGTAGCTCAGTGTCTGGAGAGACCAAAATGGCTAGAGTTTGCAGGTCAGAGTACCAAAGAGGAGAGAACCACACAGAGAACTCCAGAGATCTATGGATGGTCATACTTGGCTCTTTAGCTAAAAACTGTGTAGCACATGCATGCCATAAAACTACTCAAGGATGGGCCAGGCACAGTGGCTCATGCCTATAATCCTGGCACTTTGGGAGGCCAAGGTGGGCAGATCACTTAAGGCCAAGAGTTTGAGACCAGTCTGGCCAACATAGGGAAACCCCGTCTCTACTAAAAATACAAAAAAATTTAGCTGGGCTTGGTGGCATGCACCTGTAGTCCCAGCTACTCGGGAGGCAGAGGCAGAAGAATCACTTGAATCTGGGAGGTGGAGGTTGCAGTGAGCCAAGATCATGCCACTGCACTCCAGCCTGAGAGACAGAGTGAGACTCCATCTTAATTTAAAAAAAAGAAAAAAAAAGAAACTACTCAAGAATGGAAAAGAACCACCCAAAATGATTAGAAGGAACAACATCTGGGACTCACAGAGAGCTTGGAATAGTTTCTGATCCCATCAGGCAGAGTAGAAAACCTTGCAATTCACAGACATTAGGTACAGTACTTAGGAGGGTTTTCCATCAGTGGTGGGACAAAGTTAACTCTTAACAGATGCTTTTCTAGTTGTGCTCAACAAAGCTTAAAAGGAATTTCTGGCCAGGTATGGTGGCTCATGCCTGTAATCACAGCAATTTGGGAGGCTGAGGCAGGAGCATCGCCTGAACTCAGAAGTTCAAGACCATCCTGGACAATAAAGTGAGATCTTGCCTCTACAAAAAATTAAAAAATAAAAATTTTAAAAGGAAGGGATTTCTAAAAGGTTCAATCTGCATTCAAGTAGTTAAGTGTATTCCAGAACAAATCTATAGAACATTTATATAAATATAAAAACTACAGAGGCTGAGGTGGGCAGATCACGAGGTCAGGAGATCGAGACCATCCTGGCTAACACGGTGAAACCCCGTCTCTACTAAAAATACAAAAACTTAACCAGGCGTGGTGGCGGGTGCCTGTAGTCCCAGCTACTTGGGAGGCTGTGGCAGGAGAATGGCGTGAACCTGGGAGGTGGAGCTGGCAGTGAGCTGAGATCACACCACTGCACTCCAGCCTGGGTGACAGAGCAAGACTCCATCCCAGAAAAAAAAGAAAAAAAAACAAAAAACAAAAAACTACAATGTACCAGATAAGCAAAAAAGTAGGAAAATGTGATTGAAATGAGGAGAAAATTTTGCTATTTGAAACTGACCCAGAAATGACACAGGTGCTAAAATTAGAAGAAAAGGACATCAAAACAGTTATTAGAGCTGTATTTCATATATCCTAAAAGTTAAGGAGAGCCCTGAAAGATATTTTAGAAAGACAGACTTAAACTTCTGGAGGTAAAAACTACAATGTCTGAGAAGAAAAAAGCACAGAATTGGATAAGATTAACAGCAGGCCAGGCACGGTGGCTCACGCCTGTAATCCCAGCACTTTGGGAGGCCAAGGCAGGTGGATCACAAGGTCAGGAGATCGAGACCATCCTGGCTAACATGGTGAAACCCCCCGTCTCTACTAAAAATACAAAAAAATTAGCTGGGTGTGGTGGTAGGCGCCTATAGTCCCAGCTACTCGGGAGGCTGAGGCAGGAGAATGGCGTGAACCCGGGAGGCAGAACTTGCAGTGAGCCAAGACTGCGCCACTGCACTCCAGCCTGGGTGACAGAGTGAGACTCCATCTCAAAAAATAAAAAAAAAAAAAAGATTAACAGCAAATCAGGCACTGCAGAAGAAAAGATCAGTGAACCTGATGACATAGCAGAAGAAATTATCTAAAGCAAAGAAGATAGGGAAAAAAGCCCCAACATGAAATGAACAGATATCACCAGTGAGCTGTGGAACAACTTATATGGCTTTTAGGAGACCCTAAATGAGAGAACAAGGGACCAGAACAAGAATTTAAAGAAATAATAGTACAGTTTTCTCCAAGTTTCATGAAAACTATAAACCACAGATCCAACAATGTCAGCAAGCCCCAAACAGACAGACACACACATACCCACACAATGTGAAGAAAATGACACCAAGGCACATCATAATTGAATCGTTTAAAAACAATGATTAATGGCCAAGTGCGCTGCCTTACACCTGTAATCCCAGCACTTTGGGAGGCTGAGGTGGGTGGATCACCTGAGGTCAGGAGTTCAAGACCAGCCTGGCCAACATGGTGAAACTCCATCTCTACTGAAAATACAAAAATTAGCCAGAGTTGTGGCACACACCTATAGTCCCAGCTACTCAGGAGGCTGAGGCAGGAAAATCACTTGAACCTGGGAAGCGGATGTTGCAGTAAGCCGAGATCATGCCACTACACTCCAATATAGGTGACAGAGTGAGACTCTCTCAAAAAAAATAAATAAATAAAAATAAACTAAACTAAAATAAAAACAGTGATTAAGAGAAAATCTTAAAAGTAGCCAGAGACAAGGCATGTTTTAGACCAAAGAGTAAAGGTAAGGATGACAGCAGACTTCCCGTTAGAAACACTGCAAGTGAGTAAACAATAGAGCAACATATTTCAAGCATTAAAAGAAAAAAAGGTGACACATATATATATATATATATATATTTTTTTTTTTTTAGACAGAGTCTCACTCTGTCACCCAGGCTGGAGTGCACTGGCATGATCTCTGCTCACTGCAACCTCTGCCTCCCAGGTTCAGGCGATTCTTGTGCTTCAGCCATCTGAGTAGCTGGGACTACAGGTGCCTGCCACCATGCTCAGCTAATTTTTGTATTTTTAGTAGAGACGGGGTTTTGCCATGTTGCCCAGGCTGGTCTCAAACTCCTGGCCTCAAGTGATCCAGCCACCTTGGCCTCCCAAAGTGCCAGGACTACAGACATGAGCTGCTGCACCCAGCCGAGATTTTTTATTACCTGCAAAAGTACTTTCAAAATTGAAAATGAAATGTAGCCTCTTGGGCTGGCACAGTGGCCTACACCTGTGATCCCAACTCTTTGGGAGGCTGAAATGGGAGGACTGCTTGAACCCAGGAGTTCAAGACCAACCTGGGCAACATAGTGAGACCCTCACCTCTACACACACACACGTACACACACACACACACACACACACACACACACATGCATGGTGGCACATAACTATGGCCCCAACTTCTCAAGAGGCTGAGCTGGGAGGACCCCTTGAGCCCAGGAGATTGAGGCTGCAGTTAGCTGTGTTTGTGCCACTGCTCTCTGGCCTGGGTGACAGAGCGAGACCCTGTCTTGAAACAAAATAAAACAGAACAGAAATAAAGATTCTTCAAGCATAGAGAATCTGAAGGAATGGTCACCAGCAGATTGTATTACCAACAAAAAGGGTAAAATGAACTTCTTCAGAGAGAAGGAAAATGATATGAGATGGAAATCTAGGTAAACGTGAAAGAATGTTATCTACACAGGTAAATATGAAACATTTTTCTTATCATCTAAATGTCATTAAAGAGAATTGACTGTTTTAAACAAAAATAATACAAATGTACTGAGGAGTTTACAACATATACAGAGTTAAAATGTAAGACAATAACAGCACAAAAACTAGAACGAGAGAAATAGAAATCTTGTCATATGATCTATTTACCAAGGGGTATGCTATTGTTTAAGGGTAGACTATGATAAGCTGAGAATGCATATATAAGCCCCACCCCAACCAGCAAAATAACACAATATGTGTTACAGCAGCCGGGTGTGGTGGCTCATGCCTGTAATCTCAGCCCTTTGGGAAGCCAAGGCAGGAGGATCGCTTGAGCCCAGGATCGCTTGAGGTTGCAGTGGGCTATGATCATGCTACTGCACTCCAGCCTTGGAGACAGAGGAACACCCAGTCTCTCTTAAAAACAAAAAAGTTACAGTTAATAAACTAACAAAGGAATAAAATGGTATTGGGTAAGGATCCAGCTTCATTCTCCTGCATGTGGATATTTAGTTTTCGCAGGACCATTTGTTGAAAGATGTTTCCCCCCATTGAATGGTCTTGAAACTCTTCAAAGGAATAAAATTGAATCATAAAAATTACTGAACTAAAAATATTAAGAAAGAAGCCAGGCATAGCAGCTCATCCCTGTAATCCCAGCAATTTGGGAGGCTGAGGCAGGAGGATCGCTTGAGCCCAGGAGTTTGAGACCAGCCTGGGCAACATAGTGTGATCCCATCTCTATTTTTAAAAATGATAAAATAAAATAAAAAGTATGCAGAAACAAAGAAAGGAAAATAGAAATGAAGAACAAATGGGACAAATAGACAACAATAGCCAGAATGTAAGTTTAAAGTCGGCTAAGTCACATACAATGAAAGGCCCATATGATGGGCTACTACTCAGCAATAAAAAAGGAACTATTTAAATACATAACATGGATGAATTTCAAAATAATAATACTGAGAGAAGGAACCCAGACTCCCCCAAAAGGACAGATTGCATGATTCAATTTACACAAAAGTCTAGAAAATGCAAATTATTCTATAGTCATAGAAGGAATGTCAGTGGTGCCTGGGGATGGGGAGATTGCAGGGGAAGGGTGAGAGGAAAAGATTACAAAAAGGGAGGAAAATACTTTTGGGGATGATGGATATGTTTGTTTTCTTTATTGTGATGGTCGTTTCACAGCTTTCTCTATACATGTCAAAATTTATTAAATTACACGCTTTAAATATGTGACTCAATAAAGCTGCTTCAAAAAAAGTCTGATGAGGGCCAGGCGCGGTGGCTCATGCCTGTAATCCCAGCAATTTGGGAGGCCACGGCGGGGTGATCATTTGAGATCAGGAGTTCGAGACCAGCCTGGCCAACCTGGTGAAACCCTATCTCTACTAAAAATACAAAAATTTGGCCGGGTGCAATGGCTTGCGCCTGTAATCCCAGCAGTTTGGGAGGCCGAGGCAGGCAGATCATGAGGTCAGGAGATTGAGACGATCCTGGCTAACACGGTGAAACCCAGTCTCTACTAAAAATACAAAAAATTTCCCTGGTGTGGTGGCCCATGCCTGTAGTCCCAGCTATTCGGGAGGCTAAGGCAGGAGAATCCCTTGAACCTGGGAGGTGGAGGTTGCAGTGAGCTGAGATCGCACCACTGCACTCCAGCCTGGGCGGCAGAGCGAGATTCCATCTAAAAAAAAAAAAAAATTAGCCGGGCATGGTGGTGGGCGCCTGTAATCCCAGCTACTAAGGAGACTGAGGCAGGGAGAATCGCTTGAACCCAGGAGACAGAGGTTGCAGTGAGCTAAGATCGCACCAGCCTGGGTGACAGAGTGAGACTTCATCTCAAAAAAAAAAAAAAAAGTTTGATGAGAAACAAAAATAATATTTACGTAATTGCAAAACACCTCCCACAAAATGCTTCTAAATTAAACGGGAAAAACAGATACCACCTTAACTGAATGATCAAAGTGAATGTCATCAGGATTGGAACAAATGAAATCTAGCACTGCTTAGTAGGATGCAATAAGAAGAGCACAGCATTAGCCCTGTGCTGTTCCTGTCAAAGATGAAGAATTCTCACACAAACTACACTGCAGGACTACAGGCGTGCACCACAACATCTAGCCAATTTTTCTATTTTTTGTAGGGACAGCACCTTTCTATGTTGCCCAGGCTGGTCTTGAGCTCCTGGGCTCCAGTGATCCTCATGCCTCAGCCTCTCAAAGTGCCGGGACTACAGGTGTGAGCCACCATGCCATGCCTGGCCAACCATGAACTCTTATTTTGTTGAGGAAAAAAGTTATTTTTTCTGTGCTTTGAACTTTTTTGCTGGTTTGTGTTTACAATTTTTTTTTTTTTTTGAGATGATGAAGTTTCACTCTTGTTGCCCAGGCTAGAGTGCAATGGCATGATCTCGGCTCACTGCAACCTCCACCTTCTGGGTTCAAGGGATTCTCCTGAGTCAGCCTCCCGAGTAGCTGGGATTACAGGCATGTGCCACTGCGCCCGGCTAATTTTGTATTTTTAGTAGAGACGGTTTTTCCATGTTGGTCAGGCAGGTCTTGAACGCCCGACCTCAGGTGACCTGCCTGCCTCGGGCTCTCAAAGTGCTGGAATTACAGGTGTGAACCACTGCACCCAGCATATTTACACATTTAAAAAAAATTTATACCTTTGTTCATGTATTTAAGACACCTGTGACAGAGATTCATAGAAGTGGAATAGCTTTTTTTTTTTTTTGAGACAGGGTCTTTTAACCTTTTTAACTTTTTTTTTTTGAGACAGGGTCTTGTTCTGTTGCCCAGGCTGGCATGCAATACTGTTATCATAGCTCACTACAGTCTCAACCTCCTGGGCTCAAGTGATCCTCCTGCCTCAGCCTCCCGCATAGCAGGGACTACAGGCTTGTGCCACCATGCCCAGCTAATTTTTGTATTTTTGGTAGAGATGGGGTCTTTCTATGTTGCCCAGGCTGGACTGGAACTCCTGGCCTCTAAGTGATCCACCTACCTCAGCCTCCCAAAGTGCTATGATTACAGTGTGAGCCACCAGGCCTGGCCAATATAAAGATTTTATTTATTTTTCCTCACTTAGCCTTGACCTGAAACTCAATGAACATTTTAAAATGTGATTAAAAATGTTAATTTGCCTTTCAAGGAGAGTGCGTCACTGCTGGTGGGAATGTAAATTAGTAAAACCACAATGGAAAACAGTATGGAGATTCCTTAAATTTAGAACTAAAAGTAGATCGACCATTTAATCCAGCAATCTCAATACTGGGTATCTACCCAAAGGAAAAGAAGTCATTATATGAAAAAGACACATCCGCACATTTTTTTTGTTGTTGTTGTTTTGAGACAGAGTTTCACTCTTGTTGCCCAGGCTGGAGTGCAATGGTGTGATCTCAGTTCACCGCAACCTCCACCTCCTGGGTTCAAGCAATTCTCCTGCCTCAGCCTCCCGAGTAGCTGGGATTACAGGCATGCACCACCAGGCCTGGCTAATTGTTGTATTTTTAGTAGAGACGGGGTTTCTCCTTGTTGGTCAGGCTGGTCTCGAACTCCTGACCTCAGGTGATCTGCCCGCCTCAGCCTCCCAAAGTGCTGGGATTACAGGCGTGAGCCACTGTGCCCAGCCGACACATGCACACTTATGTTTATTGCAGCACAATTCACAATTGCAAGGATATGGAACCAACCTAAATGCCCATTGACCAATGAGTGGATGAAGAAAATATGGCATATGTGTATCATGGAATACTACTGAGTCATGAAGAGAAACAAAATAATGTCTTTTGCAGCAACTTGGATGGAACTGAAGGCCATTATTCTAAGTGAAGTAAGTCAGAAATGGAAAACCAAATACTGTATGTTCTCAATTGTAAATGGGAGCTAAGCTATGAGGACGCAAAAACATACAGAGCCATATAATGGACTGTGGGGACTCGAAGGGGGAGGTTGGAAGGTGAGTGAGAGATAAAAGACTACATATTGGGGACAGTGTACACTGTACACTGCTGGGGTGACGGGTGCACCAAAGTCTCAGAATTCACCGCTAAAGAACTCATCCATGTAACCAAAAACCACCTGTACCCCAAAAACTACTGAAAAAAGTTACAGTAACCAAAACCCCCCGAAAACGAACAAAAACAAAGAGCGTTGTCAGTTTTCATCCTCACCAGCAATTTATGAAAGCACCTGCTTGCTCTGCTGTCACTCATTGTGTTTTTCTTGTTTGTTTGTTTTGTTTTTTTTTTTGGCAGAGTCTCACTCTGTTACCCAGGCCGCAGTGCAGTGGCACAATCTCTGCTCACTACAATCTCCACCTCCCAGACTCAAGCAGTCCTCCCACCTCAGCCTCCTGAGTAGCTGGGATTACAGGCACATGTCACCACGCCGGGCTAATTTTTGTATTTTTTGTAGAGACAGGGTTTCTACATGTTGGCCAGGCTGGTCTCGAACTCCTGGCCTCAAGCCATCTACCCACCTTGTCCTCCCAGAGTGCTGGGATTACAGGCGTGAGCCACCACACTGGCCCATTGTGGCCATTATTTAACACCATCTTTGCCAACTCATTATCTCACTTTAATTTGTATGTCTTTAGTCACTAGTAAGGTTGAGAAATTTTTTGTGTGTTTTTATGTGTTTATGAGCAATTTATATTTCTTTTTTTGTGAGCGACATCATTCCTTGCCCAATTTAAAAACTATTCATATTTTTTCTTTTTAATTATAAGAGCTCTTTGTATATTAAGGACATTTATTCTTTGTCTGTTGCATGAATTGTAAAAACATTTCTCCTAGCTTGTTACCTACCTTTTAATTTAGCCTATGGTATTTTTATACTGTGCAGCTATTTTGAATTTTATGTAGCTGATTTTTTCTTTTTAGCATCTGTGTTTTGTGTCTGGCTTAGAAAGATTTTCTCTTATTTAAGATGTGTGTGTGTGTGTGCCCATGTTCCCCTTTCATCCTGTTTTATTTATTTACATTTAAATTGTTTGTCTGGCCGGATGTGGTGGCACATGCTTGTAATCCTAGCACTTTGGTAGGCCAAAGCAGGTGGATCACTTGAGGTCAGGAGTTTGAGACCAGCCTGGCCAGTATGTTGAAACCCTGTCTCTACTAAAAATACAAAAATTAGCCAAGTGTGGTGGCATGCACCTGTGGTCCTAGCTACTCAGGAGGGTGAGGCAGGAGGATCTCTTGCACCCTGGAGACAGAGACTGCAATGAGTTGAGATCGTGCTACTGCACTCCAGCCTGGGTGACAGAGTAACCCTGTCTCAAAATAAATAAATAAAAATAAATAGATAAATAAATAAATACATTGTTTATCTGTCTGGAATTTATTTGGTGTAAGGAATCAGACAGGCATCCAACTTTAACTTAAGTTTTTCAAGTGGCTAGCCAGTTACTCTAACAGCAATTACTGCACTGACTAATTTTATTTTTTTCTCTCTGATATCAAATATGGTTTTACCATTTAGTAGCTTCTCAAATGTATTTGGGTCTATTTCTAGATTCTAATCTGCTTCATTAATCTGCTTTTCTTTTCATGCTCAAGTACCAAACTTTTTTTTTTTGTTTTTTTTTTTGAGTCAGAGTCTCGCTCTGTCACCCAGGCTGGAGTGCAGTGGCGCAATCTCGGCTCACTGCAAGCTCCGTCTCCCGGGTTCACACCATTCTCCTGCTTCAGCCTCTCGAGTAGCTGGGACTACAGGCGCCCGCCACTATGCCCGGCTAATTTTGTTTTTTGTATTTTTAGTAGAGACGGGGTTTCACCGTGTTAGCCAGGATGGTCTCGATCTCCTGACCTCATGATCCACCCACGTCGGCCTCCCAAAGTGCTGGGATTATAGGCATGAGCCACTGCGCCCGGCCAAGTACTAAACTTTTAAAAATATAAATGTAGCTTTATAATGTGCTTCAATACCTAGGAGGGTTAATTCTTTTTTATTACTTTCCTTTTTCAAAATTTTCCTGGCTAGCCTCACTTGTTTATTTTTCCATTTGAACTTTAGACTCAATGAGACTACTTCCAAAAAAACCTCATAATGTATTTTTATTGATATAAAATTAAAGGTTAAGTTTAATTTAGGGAGAATATGCATCTTTACATCATGAAATCTTCTAATTGATGAACAAAGTGTGTATTTTCGTTTATTTCTTCTTTCATTTTCCTACATTTTTGTTGTTGCTGATGTTTTAAGTGTGAGAGTTGGTGCTATTTTAAGTACAAGGTTTTCTTCCATTTTGTTTCCTAGCTTTTTTCCTGAAACATAGAAGTGCTGTTGATTGTGTAACCAACTATGTTACTGACTTAACTCATTGTTTATGGGAGACTTTCCAGGAGTACTCTTGGATTGGCTAGATATGCAATCATATTACCTGCAAATAGTCATTATGTTGTCTCCACTTTGTAATTCTTAAAATTCATATTTTTTATCTTTAGATACCTAGAATAATATTAAATAAGTGGAAATATTTCTCTTACCCTGTTTCTGACTTTAATGGAAAATCCTTCTAGTGTGCAACATTAAACAAGATGCTATTTTTAAACTTAAATGTGTTTTTATCATATCAATACTGGATATTGAATTTTATTAAATATTCTTGTAGTCTCTAAGAAAGGTCATGTAGTTATTCTCATTTAACTAGTATTAAGAATTCACCTAAGGCTGGACGCGGTGACTCATGCCTGTAATCCCAGCACTTTGGGAGGCCAAGGCAGGCAGATCACCAGAGGTCAGGAGTTCGAGACCAGCCTGGCCAACATGGTGAAACACCGTCTCTACTAAAGATACAAAAATTAGTTGAGCATGGTGGCATGTGCCTGTAATCCCACCTACTTGGGAGGCTGAGGCAGGAGAATCACTGGAACCCAGGAGTTGGAGGCTGCAGTGAGCTGAGATTGTACCACTGCACTCCAGCCTGGGTGACAGAGTGAGATTCTGTCTCAAAAAAAAAAAAAAAAAGTTAATCTAATATCAATAGATAGTCTGTATAAGATAGAGTTTGAGAGGCCATCCTGGCTGGTTCTAGACTCTAGAAATTCTAGATGTGCCATGCATTAACTATGTGATCTGGGCAAGTTTCTTAGCCTCTCTGTGCCTTGGTTGCCTCCTCTGTAAAACAAAATTAATAATAGCATCTAGCTCAAAGGGTTGTTGCTGGATTTAAGTGAATAAATATAAATAAGATGTTTTGAACAGTGATTGGTTCATAGTAAATACTATATAGGTACTAATCATTAGCATCACCTTTCTAGAAAGACTCCACTTGTGCTAAGCTTTTTAAAAATTAAAAAAATTTAAGTTCATTTTAAATTTTTTCGTAGAGACAGGGTCTCGTCATGTTGCCCATGCTCGTCTTAAACTCCTGGCCTCAAGTGATCCCCTTGCCTCAGCCTCCCAAAGTGCTGGGACAGGTGTGAACCATCGTGCCTTAGTGTGCTGAGATTTTCTGTTATTATTGTTTTAAATAAAGATATTTATTTACTTGTGAAAGTATTACATGCACCCAGAAAAGTGCACAGCTGGGGGATTTGCTACAAAAGTGAGTACATAAATAATATACCCCTTTATACTCACTTAATGTCATAATTTTTTTCTTTCTTTCTTTTTTTTTTTTTTGAGACCGAGTCTGGTTCTGTCACCCAGGCTGGAGTGCTGTGGTGTGATCTTGGCTCACTGCACCCTCCACCTCCCAGGTTCAAGCGATTATCCTGCATCAGCCTCCTGAGTAGCTGGGATTACAGGTGTGCGCCACCACACCCAGCTACTTTTTGTATTTTTAGTAGAGATGGGATTTCACCATGTTGGCCAAGCTGACATCAGGTGATCTGCCTGCCTTGGCCTCCCAAAGTGCTGGATTACAGGCGTGAGCCACCATGCCAGGTCTTAATGTTATAATTTTCAAAAGCATTTTATATCACTGCATTTGTTCCACAGAATCATGTCACAATTTATGTTAAAAAATATGAATACACACATGCAATGCCCTCCCGGCTCCAACAGTCTCTACCAAATACAAAAATTAGCCAGGTGCGGTGGTGCACACCTGTAATCCCAGCTACTTGGAGACTGAGTCAGGAGAATTGCTTGAACCCAGGAGGCAAAGGTTGCAGTGAGCTGAGATCGTGCCACTGCACTCTAGCCTGGGCAACAGGAGACTCTGTCTCCAAAAAAAAAATTTTTTTTGGAGATACAAGGTCTCATTCCGTCACCCAGGCTGGGTGCAGTGGTGTAAACACATTTCACTGCAGGTTTGACCTCCTGGGCTCAAGTGATCCTCCTGCCTCAGCCTCCCAAGTAGCTGGGACTACCAGTACACATCACCACACCCAGTTGATCTTTCTATCTTTTGTAGAGGTGGGGTTT
Source organism: Nomascus leucogenys (assembly GCF_006542625.1). Lineage (NCBI taxonomy): Eukaryota > Metazoa > Chordata > Mammalia > Primates > Hylobatidae > Nomascus > Nomascus leucogenys. Next base: position 80,508,696 of record NC_044382.1, read on the forward strand.
TGCCATGTTGCCTGGGCTGGTCTTGAACTCCTGACCTCACGTGATCTGCCCACCTTGGCCTCCCAAAGTGCTGGGATTACAGGCGTGAGCCACCATGCCCGGCCAAAAAAATATTTTAAACATAGAGTTTACCATATGACCCACCAACTATAATTCTAGGTGTATACTCAAGAGAAATGAAAGCATATATCCACACAAAAACTTGTATTTAAATGTTTGTAACAGTTTTATTCATAATAGTGAAAAAGTAGAAGTAACTCAAATGTCCATCAATGAATGAAAGTATAAATAAAATTTATTTTTTCATTGGAATTTTCTCTTCAGAGATGATGTTTGTTTTTATATATTAATTTATTTTTTGAGATGGGATCTTACTATGTTGCCTAGGCTGGCCTCAATCTCCTGGGCTCAAGTGATCCTCTTACCTCAGCCTCCTGAGTAACGGACTACACATGTGCACCACCACATCTAGCTAACAAAATTTAGCACATCCATTCAATGGACTAATGTTTGGCATAAAAAGGAGTTGGATACCGATACATGCTATGACATGGTTGGCCCTTGAAAACATTATGGTAAGTGAAATAAACCAGACACAAAGAACAACATATAATGTCATTCCATTTATATGAAATGTCTAGAATAGGTAAATCCATAGAGAGAGGAAGTAGATTAGTGGTTGCTGGGGGCCAGGAGTGAGTGATCGGGAGATGGGGGTGATAGTTAAAGAATGTGGGTTTTTTAGGGGGTGAATAAAATATTCTAAAATCGATTGTGGTTATGGTTGCACAACTCTGTGAATGTATTAAAACACCATTGAATTGTATGCTTTATTTTATTTTATTTTATTTTATTTTTTGACACGGAGTCTCCCATTGTTGCCCAGGCTGGAGTGCAGTGGCGCGATCTTGGCTCACTGCAAGCTCCGCCTCCTGGGTTCATGCCATTCTCCTGCCTCAGCCTCCCGAGTAGCTGGGACTACAGGTGCCTACCACTACGACTGGCTAATTTTTTGTATTTTTAGTAGGCAGAGGGTTTCACCATGTTAACCAGGATGGTCTCGATCTTCTGACCTCGTGATCCACCCGCCTTGGCCTCCCAAAGTGCTGGGATTACAGGCGTGAGCCACTGCGCCTGGCTATATGCTTTATGTTTTTAGAATTAGCATCTCGCTCTGTCACCTAGGCTAAAGTGCGGTGGGATGATCATCGCTCACTGCAGCCTCAAACCCCTGGTTTCAAGAGGTGCCACCGTGCCCAGCCAAATTGTATATTTTAAGTGTGTGAATTGTAGGGTATGTGAATTATTTCTCAAAAAAGCTGTTACTGAAAAAATGACAATTTCATGTGGTCCAATCTAATCTGCAATAGCTTAAATAGCAATGGTATACTATGATAAGGTTTGAAGATTTGATAGAGCCAGGCATGGTGGCTCACACCTAGAATCCTAGCACTTTGGGAGGCTGAGGTGGGTGGCTTGCTTTAGCCCAGGAGTTCAAGACAAGCCTAGGCAACATGGCAAGATCTTATCTCTACAAAAAATACAAAAATTAGCTGGGCATGGTGGCACGTGCCTGAAGTTCCAGCTACTCGGGAGGCTGAGCTGGGAAGATCACTTGAGCTCCAGAGGCAGAGGCTGCAGTGAGGAGAGATTGTGCCACTGCACTCCAGCCTGGGTGACAGAGTGAGATCCTGCCTCAAAAAAAAAAAAAAAAAAAAAAGAAAAGAAAAGAAAAAAAGAAAATAGAGTTTACATGTGAAATGTGGACCTTGCCTCAAAAAAAAAAAAAAAAAGAAAGAAAGCAAGCAAAAGAAAAAGATAGAGTTTACATGTGAAATGTGAAAGAGAAGACACATGGTCCCTGCATATAGAAGAGGAGGCAATCAGTGGGGTTATTGAGAGGCTTGTTTTTTTTTTTTTTTTTTTTTTTTTTTTTAGTATAGGAAAGACTTGGGCTTCTTTATAGGAGTGTGAAACATGGAAGAAATAGGAACAAAGTTGATGGATGGACTCCAAAGTCCATGTGAAAGAACCTTGGAAGGAGTCCAGTCTCTCTTCCATAAGACCAGAAGAAAGGAGGAAAGGATGGGTTCAGATACCAATTAGTTGATGGTGCAGAGAATGTTTTTCTTACTGGCCTCAATTTCCTGAGGAAAGAGGCAGAATCATTTGTGAAAATGACAGAAGGGATAGCAGGGCCATGGGTTTCAGAAGCCAGGAGGTTAGAAAAGTTAGTAAGTGGCTGGGCACTGTGGCTCATGCCTGTAATCCGAGCACTTTGGGAGGCTGAGACGGGCAGATTGCCTGAGGTCAGGAGTTCCAGACTAGCCTGACCAACATGGTGAAACCCTGTCTCTATTAAAAATACAAAAATTAGCCGGGCATGGTGGCATGCACCTGTAGTCCCAGCTACTTGGGAGGGTGAGGCAGGAGAATTGCTTGAACCCAGAAGATGGAAGTTGCAGTGAGCTGAGATCATGGCCATTGCGCTCCAGCCTGGGTGACAGAGTGAGACTCCACCTCAGAAAAAAAAAAAAAGAAGAAAAAGCTAGTAAGGTGGGTGGGAGAGGGAACTGAGACTCAGAGAGGCTTGGGAGCATTGAAGAGCCAGATGCTAGCAGAGGAGTGAATTCTGAGTGGCAATGAGCCCCAGCTCCTGAAGCTCCCCCTGCAGTCCCCTGCAGCCTCATTTGGGAATAGTCTCTGCCTGAGTCATCTCTGCTTCAGTCCACACAACCCCAATTCTTTCAATGTTACTCATACATTTTGGCTTTGAGCCTTGTGCTTTCTGGATAATTGCCTCTGAACTTAACTGCCTTTTGGCACCCTTCCTCCCAGAACTGAATGTTCTTCCTGGGCGAGGGCTGACCCAAGTCCACCTCCCTGGTTCTGGGCCTTATACTTTCATTAATTCAACCTGGGATGACCAGAGCACATTTGGCAGCCTCATTGCATTGGGTCAGTGACAGACAAATCCAAAGAGCAAGAGAAACCTGTGTGTGAAGGCATCAGCCCACGTGGTAGCCATGACGGAACATGGGGTGGCAGGGGACCAGTGGTTTGCTATAAAGAATCGAGAGAAATGATGTTCAACATGTTGGCTAGTGGAGAACGTCTAGAGGTGTGGGGTCAGGGATCGGCTGAAACACATAGGTAGGCTATTGCCTAAGGACAGCATCTCACTGGCTAAGACAGCCAGACAGGCATAGCTGTCAGCACTTTGAGCCTAGTTACTGAGCACAGCCAATATGGCACCTCTACCCCGAAGATCCATAGGTCATTAGGGTTCAGGGGTGCAGCAAGAGAAAGAGAAGAGTGTGAGGGAACCCCCTGGAGCACCATTTACTTATTTATTTAATATTCAGACATAGGCTGGGCACGGTGGCTCATGCCTATAATCCCAGAACTTTGAGAAGTCAAGGGGCAGGCTCATCTGAGGTTAGGAGTTCAAGACCAGCCTGGCCAACATGGTGAAACCTGTCTCTACTAAAAATACAAAAATTAGCTGGGCATGGTGGCATGCGTCTGTAGTCCCAGCTACTTGGGAAGCTAAGGCAGGAGAATTGCTTGAACTTGGGAAGCAGAGATTGCAGTAAGCCAAAATTGCACCACTGCACTCCAGCCTGGGCAACAGAGTGAGACTCTGTCTCAAAAAAAAAAAAAATTCAGACACAGGGTCTCACTATGTTGCCCAGGCTGGTCTTGAACTCCTCCTGGCCTTTGAGTGATCCTCCCGTCTCAGTTTCCCAAAGTGCTAAGATTACAGGTGTGAGCCACCTTGACCAGCCTCTGGGGCACCTTTTGATCCCAGCTATTACCAGATACTAGAGTTACTGTGGGTCAAAAACTTTGGGCACCCAGAACCTAAAGGGTCCCTGATTCTGGAAGGGGCAGAATCAAGCATGGTGGAAGGAACATAGCCTTTGGCATCAGAGCTAGATTTAAAGCCTGTCTCTGCTACTTACTTGCTGTGTAACACTAGCACTTGGCACATTGCTGAGCCTCTTAGAACTTCGGTGTCCATATCTGTAAAATGGAAATTAATAATTCTTACCCCTCAAGTCCTCAGGGTTGACTGTTAAAGAAATGGTATCTGTGGCCCTTCAGCTCAGTGCTCTCTTGTCCATCTCTGGGCTTTTGTATTTGTTATTTTCTCAGAAGCATTTTTTTTTTTTTTTTTTTTTGGTAGAGACAGGGTTCCATTCTGTTGCCCGGGCCAGAGCACAGTGGCGCAATCATAGCTCACTGCAGCCTTGGAATCCTAACCTCAGGCGATTCTCCCACCTCAGCCTCCCAAGTATCTGGGATGACAGGTGCACGCCACCATGCCCAGCTCATTTTAAAAATTTTTTGTAGAAAGGGGATCTTGCTATGTTGCCCAGGCTTGTCTGGCATTCCTGGCCTCAAGCAATTCTCCCGCCTTGGCCTCCCAAACTGCTGGGATTACAGGTGTGAGACATCATGCCTGGTCTAAGAGCACATTTTACTCAACCCGGCTTTGCCTGAATATCTCCTAGTCATCCTTTTGGTCTCATCTGGCTCTTTTCTTCCTCCTGGAAGTCCTCCTGGGTTGATCGTGTCTCTTCTGTGCTCCGTAGTGCTGCCCACTTTCACACCACGTGAGAATTCTTTACCTGTCTCTCTCCTCACTAAGTCTGTGGAGGCACGAGTAGGACCTAGTTCAGCAGTGTATCCCCAGTTCATGGCACATACACACTGGTGCTCAACAGATATGATTTGATGGAACGAAGTTTTTGAAGATTAAATGAGATAATGAGTGTTTAACCCATGCTTCCCAAATCACACTGACTAGGTGGGTAAAAAACAGAAACATGAAACACTTATCCATTCATTACCCACTCTGTAGGTTCTTCAGCTGCCTTAAAATTCTCCCCAAAGGGCCAGGAGTGGTGGCACACCCCTGTAATCCCAGAACTTTGGGAGGCCAAGGTGGGCAGAGGTCAGGAGTTTGAGACCAGCCTGGCCAACATAGTGAAACCCCGTCTCTACTAAAAACACAAAAGTAGCCAGGTGTGATGGCGCATGCCCATAATCCCAGCTACTTGGGAGGCTGAGGCAGGAGAATCGCTTGAACCCAGGAGGCAGAGGTTGCAGTGAGCTGAGATCATGCCACTGCACTCCAGCCTGGAGACAGAGCGAGACTCTGTGAAAAAACAAAACAAAACAAAACAAACAAACAAAAAAAACCTCCCCAAAGACCCTGGGGAAACCTCAGGGAAGGGAGCACAGGCTCTGGAAATAGATCGCATGGGTTTCAATCTTGGCTCTGGCACTTACCAGCTATGTGACTTACTCTATCCATACCTCAGTTTACACACCTGTGAAAGGATTCCTAAGGCTGCCAAGGAGACGAAATGTGATAATATTTGCACAGTGCTTGTAATGGTGCCTGGAACACAGTAAAGAATGTACGGGTGTTTAATATATCTCCAAGTGCACCACACACCAGTCTTCCTGGCTACTGTGCTGTATTCCTTGTGTCTCACTCCAACTGCCTATGATCATTTCCCACTACTGCTGGTGCCTCAAATGGCATTATCCAATCTTGGGGGGTTCAGGCAGCCTATGTATATTGCTTGGATTGCATTCAACCACACTCCTATAATACCCAAACCATTGCTTCTTCCATATGAATGTGCTTGTGAATCCACTGAGGACCTCATAGATTCTGATTTGGAATCTGGGGCAGGCCTGAGATTCTGCATTTTTTGTTTTCTTTTTAAATTTTTTTGTAGAGTCGGGATCTCTCTATGTTGCCCAGGCTTGTCTCAAACTTCTGGGCTCAAGTGGTTTTTCTGCCTCGGCCCCTCAAAGTGCTGGGATTATAGGCATGAGCTACAGTGACTGGCCTGCATTTTTTTTTTTTTTTTGAGACAGAGTCTCACTCTGTTGCCAGGCTGGAGTGCAGTGGCCCCATCTCAGCTCACTGTAACCTCTGCCTCCCGGGTTCAAGCTATTCTCCTGCCTCAGTCTCCTGAATAGCTGGGATTACAGGTGCCTGCCACCACACCCAGCTAATTTTTGTATTTTTAACAGAGACGGGTTTCACCATGTTGGTCAGGATAGTCTCTCTATCTCTTGACCTTGTGATCTGCCCACCTTGGCCTTCCAAAGTGCTAGGATTAAAGGTGTGAGCCACCATGCCTGGCCCCAGTCTGCATTTCTAATAAGCTCCCAGGTAATGCTGATGTTGAAGGCTTACGGACCATATTTTTACTTGTTTTTGAGACAGGGTCTCGCTCTGTTACCCAGGCTGGAGTACAGTGGTGCAATCTTGGCTCATTGCAAACTTCACCTCCTGGGCTCAAGTGATCATTCCACCTCAGCTTCCCAAGTAGCTGGGACTACAGGTGCATGTCACCATGCCTAGCAAAGTTTTGTATTTTTAGTAGAGACAGAGTTTCACCATGTTGGCCAGGCTGGTGTCAAACTCCTGGCCTCAAATCGTCTGCCCACCTTAGTCTCCTAAAGTGCTGGGATTACAGGTGTGAGCCACTGTGCATGGCCCACATATTTACTTAACAAAGACCTAAACAGTAAAAATTTATTTTTCTCACCAATCTTTGTACTGAAGTGAAGAGTGACACAAGAGACACAACGATTCAGAAGAGGATTAGACAGAAAGATATCAAAAGATACCCAGACGTAGGTAGTTTCTGTCATTGCTTCAGCATTTTTTCCTTTTATTTTTAGTTGACATGTAATAATTGTACATATTTATAGAAGACAGTGATATTTCAATATGTGTATACAATGTGCAATGATCAAATTAGCATAATTAGCATATTCATCACCTCAAACTATCATGCCTCAGTGTTGTGAACATTCAAAATCCTCCTAGCTTTCTGAAAATATACAATAAGCTACAGTGAACCATATTCACTCACTAGTGCTGCGGAACAACAGAACTCAGCTCTCCTATCTAGCTGGTGTCAGCATTTTAATGCTATCAGTTCTCATGTCTCTGTGATATTCTTGGCCACAAAATGACTGCTTCAGCTCCGGTCATCACATCCATGACCAAGGCAAAAAGAAGGGGAATGGCTAAAGGGAAGAGCCAGTTCTGAGTGTGCCCTTCTAATATGAAAGCCCTTCTTTCCTTCCTTCCTTCCTCCCTCCCCCCTCCCCCCTCCCCCTCCCCTTTCCCTTCCCTTCCTTTTCTTTCCTTTTTTTTGAGAGAGGGTCTCGCTCTGTTGCCCAGGCTGTACTGCAGTGGTGCAATCATAGCTCACGGCAGCCTTGACCTCTTAGTCTCAAGCAATCCTCCCACCTCAGCCTTCTGAGTAGCTGGAACCACAGGTGAGCCACCATGCGTGGCTAATTTTTAAAATTTTTGTAGAGACGGAGTCTCACTATTTTGCCCAGTCTGGTCTCAAACACCTGGCCTTAAGCAATCCTCCCGCCTTAGCCTCCCAGTGCACCAGGATTACAGGCGTAAGCCGCTTTGCCTGGCCACCCCTCATTTCTGACCCATTGTATTTGAGCTGAACAAGCACCTTTGGCATGAATTCTTTCCAGGGAGTTCTCATACTTTCTTTTTTTTTTTTTGAGACGGAGTCTCGCTCTGTGGCTCAGGCTGGAGTGCAGTGGCGCGATCTGGGCTCACTACAAGCTCCGCCTCCCAGGTTCACGCCATTCTCCTGCCTCAGCCTCCTGCGTAGCTGGGACTACAGGCGCCCGCCCAAAAAAACTAATTTTTTGTAGTTTTAGTAGAGACGGGGTTTCACCGTGTTAGCCAGGATGGTCTCCATCTGCTGACCTCGTGATCCACCCGCCTCAGCCTCCCAAAGTGCTGGGATTACAGGCGCGAGCCACCGCGCTCGGCCCTCATACTTTCAACCACATAAAAAGGGCAGTGGAATTTTTTTCTCTCCACCATTAGCTGTTCCCTTCTTGAGTCAATAACACAGTAATCCTATCTTGAGGGACAGAATCTCAGCCAAATGTTGGGGGGAATTCCATTAATTCCAGGCTCAAGGGGGTTGAGCCTAGAACTGAGGTTGAGCCAGTCAGTGCACTCCTTCTCCCTAGGCAACCGGTGATTGGTTCAGGGGTGGTGACGTGGCCAAATCAACCATCAGGGCTGAAAAGACTCAATCCCGTGTTTTGCTTGAAACACCAGTGAAACAGACTTGCTTTTCCATGCTGAATGTACACAAACACGGCCACAGCTGTAAAAGCTTTTGGAGGGCCAGGCGGGGTGGCTCACGCCTGTAATCCCAGCACTTTGGGAGGCCGAGGCGGGCAGATCACGAGGTCAGGAGTTCGAGACCAGCCTGATCAAAATGGTGAACCCCCGTCTCTACTAAAAATACAAAAATTAGCCGGGCTTGGTGGCACGCGCCTGTAATCCCAGCTACTCAGGATGCTGAGGCAGGAAAATCACTTGAACCCAGGAGGCAGAGGTTGCAGTGAGCCGAGATTGCACCACTGTACTCCAGCCTGGGTGACAGAGCGAGACTGTCTCAAAAAAAAAAAATATATATATATATACACGTATATATACATATATATATATAAAGTAAAAGCAAAACATAAGAGCTTCTGGGCTTTTATGCACTGGGCTTCTGTGACCTGCAGCTGGAAAACATAGTTGACACAGGTAGACATTATAACTTGGGATTATTTTATGCACGGCCTTCAATCAGTATCAGATACCCTTGGAGTACAATTTCCTTCCCACCACTGGCTCACTGCCTGACCTCACTTCCCAGAGTTTCGTTTTCTTCAGCTAGAAGAGGAGGAAAACAGAAACGTCTTTATTATGGGATTAAATGAGATGGTGCACATGAAGAATTTAGCACAGGGCCCAGTACCCTCCCGTGCCAGCAAGCAATGTCACATTATCCGATGTGGATTTTCTGAATCAAATTAAAGCTGCAGGGCCCCAACAGCCCAACAGGTCTGGAGAAAGTTTCACCTCAGCCATCAGAGGGCAGTGGTCCAGAGACGGCTCACAATGATTCCAAATTTGTTTTAAGAGGGTCTCGCTCTGTCACTCAGGCTGGAGTGCAGTGGTGTGATCATAGCTCACTGCAGCCTTGACTGCCTGGGCTCAAATGATCCTCCTGCCTCAGCCTCCCATGTAGCTAGGGTTACAGCTGCACAGCACCACAGCCAGCTAATTTTTACATTTTTGTAGAGATGGGGTCTTGCTACATTACCCAGGCTGGTCTTGAGCTCCTGGCCTCAAGTGATCCTCCTGACTGGGCGTCCCTTGGCTCACTAGTCCTTTTTTTTTTTTTTTTTTTGAGACGAAGTCTTGCTCTGTCGCCCAGGCTGGAGTGCAGTGGCGCTATCTCGGCTCCCTGCAACTCTGCCTCCTGGGTTCAAGCAATTCTCCTGCCTCAGCCTCCTGAGTAGCTGGGACTACAGGCACACGCTGCCACACCCCGCTATTTTTTTGTATTTTTAGTAGAGACAGGATTTCACCATGTTAGCCAGGATGGTGTCGATCTCCTGGCCTTGTGATCCACTGGCCTCAGCCTCCCAAAGTGCTGGGATTACAAGCGTAAGCCACCGCGCCCGGCAAGGCTCACTAGTCTTATACTTGGATCACTGCAATTAGGGTCATTGTGTCCACGTGTTGGGGTTTTGGAAACAGGGGGCTTGGCTGCTATTGTGCTGAGGTCGGACACGGGGGCCTGGCTATGCCGGGAGCCTCAGGCAAGAGACCAAGTGTCTGCCATGAGGTCCTTTCCCTCTAAAGCACTGTCACTTTCCCAGGGTGTTGTAAGAGGAGAGACGTGGGTCCTCTATTCTTGTGGGGTCTGACAGTCTCTGGCTCATTTCTAGTCCTGGGGACTCTTCTGCTCCCCTTGGCTGTCACTGCTCTGCCCTTCCTCCCTTTGAGATACTTGTGTTTCTCCTCTTGTCCTTGGGGATGACCCCATACATGTCCCAGAATAATAATATGTTAAAAACAAAGCCAGAAATGAGGGTTGTTTTCGGGGTTACTTCTGCTTTCTTACATGTTAATCAACCCTCTTTTTAAACATTTTTTTTTGAGATAGGGTCCCACTCTGTCACCCATGCTGGAGTGCAGTGGTGGTCTTGGCTCACTGCAGCCGTGACATCCTGGGCTCAACTGATCTTCCCATCTCAGCCCCCTGAGTAGCTAGGACTATAGGCACATGCTACCATATCCAGATAATTTTTGTATTTTTTGTAGAGATGGGGTTTTGCCATGTTGCCCAGGCTTGTCTTGACCTCCTGGGCTCAATCAATCCTTCCATCTCAGTCTCCTGAGTAGCTAGGATGACTGGTGCATGACACCATGCCTGGATAATTTTTTATTTTGTTTGTTTATGTATTTTGAGATGGAGTCTCACTCTGTCACCAAGGCTAGAGTGCAGTAGCGTGATCTCGGCTCACTGCAACCTCTGCCTCCCGGATTCAAGCGATTCTCCTGCCTCAGCCTCCCGAGTAGCTGGGATTACAGGTGTGCAACCACCATGCTGGGTTAATTTTTGTATTTTTAGTAGAGACGGGGTTTCACCATCTTGGCCAGGCTGGTCTCGAACTCCTGGCCTCAAGTGATCCGCCTGCCTCAGCCTCCCAAAGTGTTGGGATTACAGGCGTGAGCCACTGCTCCCAGCCTCCCTTTCGTATTTTAAAATTACAATCTCCAGAGGTTCCCTAAGGTTTGTTGGAGGCCAGAAGCAGACCAAGAAGGGTGAAGATCTTTGCTGCTTAGAGCCACAACTCAATCAGATTTCAGAGAAAGGACTCCCTGTCTCTTTCTTGTACAAAAGAAACCCCGTAGCATGGAAACCCCATGTTAGAGACCCAAAGGTCAAAAAGCAAAGCAGAGTATACTTTGTGGACACCCTGACTTGTGTTGCCTCGCTCCTTTCCTATTCACTCATTCTTTTTTTTAAATTGTAAGTTAACTGGCTAGAAAATTATTTTAATTGCATACATAATATATGAATATATCCTCCTTTAAAAAAGGTAAAACCTAGCAGATAAGGGCGATGGGTCCTTTAATTGCCACTGTCAGTCCTGGGCTTCTCTTTTCTACCCAGTTCAGTGAGTTTATAGTGTATCCTTCCAGATGTCTGTCCTTCTTTCTTTCCATCCCTCCCTTTCTTCTTTTATTTCTTTTTCTTTCTTGAGACAGTCTCACTCTGTTGCCCAGGCTGGAGTACTGTGGTGCAATCTCAGCTCACTGCAACCTCTGCCTCCCAGGTTCAAGTGATCCTCCCACCTCAGCCTCCTGAGTAGCTGGGACTACAGGCACATGCCATGATGCCTGGCTAATTTTTGTATTTTTAGTAGAGATGGGTTTTGTCATGTTGGCCAGGCTGGTCTTGAACTCCTGGCCTCAACTGATCTGCCCACTTTGGCTTCCCAAAGTGCTGGGATTACAGGCATAAGCCACTGCGTCTGGCCCTTTCAGCCCCTTTTGGATGTTTTTCTAAATGTTTCCTTTTTCTCCAGAATCTACATTGTATTGTTGTCTATGAACTTGATGCTTTATTTAAAAATGTAAAATGGGTTGGGCGCAGTGGCTCATGCCTGTTATCCCAGCACTCTGAAAAGCCAAAGTGGGAGGATCACTTGAGGCCAGGAGTTCGAGGTTGCAGTGAGCTATGATTGCACCACTGTACCCCAGCCTGGGTGACAGAGTAAGACTCTGTTTCTAAAAAAGGAAAAGAATATTGATTAGAGAAAAGGCTAGTCAGGGCTTGAGAGCAGGCTTAAATATCTTTATCCTCCAAAGACCTTATATTTCTTCCCATGGAACACATTTGAAATATTTCATCAGGGGCTGGGCGCGGTGGCTCAGGCCTGTAATCCCAGCAGTTTGGGAGGCTGAGGCGGGTGGATCACAAGGTCAGAAGACTGAGACTAATCCTGGCTAACACGGTGAAACCCCGCCTCTACCAAAAATACAAAAAAAATTAGCCGGGTGTGGTGGCAGGCGCCTGTAGTCCCAGCTACTTGGGAGGCTGATGCAGGAGAATGGCGTGAGCCCAGGAGGTGGAGCTTGCCGTGAGCTGAGATCTCGCCACTGCACTCCAGCCTGGGCGACAGAGCAAGACTCTGTCTCAAAAAAAAAAAAAAAGAAAAGAACTTATTTTCACTTATTTTGTCTTTAGTTGTCATATTAAGTACTAGTGATTATAGTTGCTTGAATGTGGATTTAAAAGGCATTACCCTACCGGGTTGGCATACAGTCAAAAAGCAAAGCAAAGTATTTGTTGTTGAATAGATTTGGGTTCAGAACTACTGCCACTGTGCCATCTTGGGTGACTTTCTTTACATCACTGACTTTTGTTTCCCTTATCTATGAAATGGAGATGAAGTAAAATAATACTTGTGAACAGATTGGAACAATGCTTTTTGTTTTCATGTAGTAGGCACCCAATGATTATTAAGGCTATTTTATTGTAATAGAAATTATTTTTGTGCACCTGGTTTGCCATAGAATACAGAAAGATACCATCCCTTGAAGCTTTTTGTTGAGAAAAAAAAAACTCCACTTTTGAAGACCATATATTGGGAACTCCTGGCCAAATAATTTCCCTTCCTTGTTATTTTCTATTCATTTTCCATTAAATTTTTTTTTTCTTGGCCAGGCACGGTGGCTTATGCCTGTAATCTCGGCACTTTGGGACACTGAGATGGGAGGATCACTTAAGGTCAGGAGTTTAAGACCAGCTTGGGCAACATGATGAGATCCCATCTCTACAAAGAATACAAAAATTAGCTGGGAGTGGTGGCATGTGCCTATAGTTTCAGCTACTCAAGAGGCTGAGACAGCCGGGCGCGGTGGCTCACGCTTGTAATCCCAGCACTTTGGAAGGCCGAGGCGGGTGGATCACGAGGTCAGGAGATCGAGACCACAGTGAAACCCCGTCTCTACTAAAAATACAAAAAAATTAGCCGGATGTGGTGGCGGGCACCTGTAGTCCCAGCTACTCGGAGAGGCTGAGGCAGGAGAATGGCGTGAACCCGGGAGGCGGAGCTTGCAGTGAGCCGAGATTGTGCCACTGCACTCCAGCCTGGGCGACAGAGCGAGACTCCATCTCAAAAAAAAAAAAAAAAAGAGGCTGAGGCAAGAAGATTGCTTGAGCCCAGGAGTTTGAGACTTGAGTGAGCCATGTGCTCCAGCCTGGGTGACAGAATGAGACCCTATCTCAAAAACAAAAAAATTTTTTTTTTTTTTTTACTTTGAACCTAGGAGTTTGAGACCAGCCTAGGCAACATAATGAGACCCAGTCTCTACAGAATTTTTAAAAATTAGCCAGGCATGGTGGTAGGTACCTATAGTCCTAGCTAACGGGGAGGTTGAGGCAGGATGATCGCTTGAGGCCAGGGGTTCGAGTTTTCAGTGAGCTATGATTGCACCACTGCACTTTAGCCTAGGTAACAAGTGAGACCCTGTCTCAAAATCTTTTTTTCTCATAGCATGTATCACCATATGACTGACTTTATATGTGTACTTATTCATTTTGTTTATTGTCTGTTCCTCCACTAAAACGTGCACTCTATAAGGGCAGCAATTTGTGTCTGTCTTGTTCATTGCTGTATCCCTAGTGGCTAGCCCAGTGCCGGCACATAGGAGCTCCGAAAAACGTACTGAATGGATAAATGAATGAATAAATGAATGAATGAGTGAATGAATGAATATTCCTAAATTTTCTCCAGGCCCATCATGTGGTCTCATGGACTAAGAACATTTGGAGTTTGAGGAAGGATTCTCATCAATGTTTGGATTTCAGCCTTCACTCCTAAATGTCTTCTTCAATCTGTCCTTGATCCATGTCCATATCAGACATCCTCTTGCTGCATGGCCAAGCCTCCGGTCTCAAATCCTGTCCACCTTCCTCGCTGCCACCAGAGGGCTCTTCCTAAAGCGTTGGCTCTGATCGTGTCACTCTTCTCTGGAAGAACCTATGTTGCTTGTTTGTTTGTGTCTATGTTGCAGCTTGATGGTTAGTATCTCCAAGTGGCTGGATGCCAACCCTCTGTCCAGGTCAGATTCCCACGTTTATATCAGTTACAATAGCTCGTTATGTTTACATCAGTTAGCATAGTTAGGATGTTCCTGGCTTTTTGTTTGTGTTTTTTGTTTGTTTGTTTATTTTGTCTTTTGGAGATAGGGTTTTGGCTCTGTTGCTCAGGCTAGAGTGCAGTTGCATGATTATAGACCATGACAGCCCCGAACTCCTGGGCTCAGGCGATCCTCCTGCGTTGGCCTCCCAAAATGCTGGGTTACAGGCATGAGCCACTGTGCCTGGCCATGGCAATTTTTTTAAAACCAAAACATACCTCTAACTGGCTTAACCAATGTGGAAATTCATTGTATCCATAAAGTCCTGATTCTGAATAGTGTTCAAGTCTGATTTGACCCAGTGGCTCTGGGTGCATTTCCCTTTGTTCATTCCTATATAGATTTCATTCCTAGGCTCGTTGAGAGAAAGCAGCTACAGTGCTGGCCTCACTTCTACACTCAGCAATGTCCAGAAGGGGAGAGATGTGTGCATCTTGAGGCTCCCTCTTAAGGATCATGAGCCCCTTGTCTGACTTTCCGCTGGACCTCACTGGACTTAGTTGGGTCATTGCCCAGTCTTAAAATCAATCTTTATCTCTAGGCAAATGCCATGTCCTGATTGACTTAGGCCTGGATTTCTGAATGAATCACTGACACGGAGGATGAAATAGAATTGGTTTTTATCTATCAGGCTCCACACTTTTCCTGCTTCCCTGGAGGTGAGGGTCAATGCCTCAAGTGGCTCCAGAAGGGTGGAGAGGAGGTGGAAAGGGCCCTGGTGAGAGGACACCATCTCATTCACAGTGTAGCTTGTAGAAGCCTGTACACCATCCCTTCAATTATCACAATTGTTACTTTGAAACAATGCAAGTATATGAATACAAGAATGAGTAGGGTTTCACCTACTAGCTAAGAAAAGAGGCATGTCCAGGCTGGGCACAGTGGCTCAGACCTGTAATCCCAGCACTTTGGGAGGCTGAGATGGGCAGATCACGAGGTCAGGAAATCGAGACCATCCTGGCTAACATGGTGAAACCCCATCTCTACTAAAAATACAAAAAATTAGCCGGGCGTGGTGGCGGGCACCTGTAGTCCCAGCTACTCAGGAGGCTGAAGCAGGAGAATGGCGTGAACCCAGGAGGCGGAGCTTGCAGTGAGATCACACCACTGCACTCCAGCCTGGGCGACTGAGCGAGATTCCGTCTCAAAAAAAAAAAAGAAAGAAAAGAAGCATGTCCAAGAAAGTTGGAATAAGCTGCCTCTTCTTCCTCTTCTTCTTCTTCTTCTTCTTCTTCTTCTTCTTCTTCTTCTTCTTCTTCTTCTTCCTCTTCTTTTCTTCTTTTTCTTCTTCTTCCTCTTCTTCTTCTTCTTTCTTCTTGTTCTTCTTTCTTCTTCTTCTTCTTTCTTCTTCTTCTCATTCTTCTCCTTCTCCTAATCCTTCTCCTTCTCCTTCTTCCTTCTTCCTCTTCCTCTTCCTCTCCTTCTCCTTCTTCCTTCTTTCTCTTCCTCTTCCTCTCCTTCTCCTTCTCTTGCTCTGTCACCCAGACTGGAGTGTAGTAATATGATCATAGCTCATTGCAGCCTGGATTCCTCAGGGCTCAAGTGATCTTCCTGCCTCAGCCCTTAGACTAGCTGGGACTACAGGTGCACATCACCACACCTGGCTAATTTTAAAAATATTTTTGTAGAAATGGGAAGGGGCGTCTCATTATGTTGCTCAGGCTGATGTTGAACTTCTGGACTCAAGAGATCCTCCTGCTTTGGCCTCCCAAAGTGTTGGAATTACAGGTATGAGCCACTGCACCTGGCCATGCATGGCTTACTAAGGTTTGTTGCAATTAGAGCCCAAGGCGGTAGGACTAAGAAGAATTTCCAGAAATTAGACTAAGAGGATCTTACCCAAATTGTAAAAGACCTCAGGTACCATGATAAAGAGGCTGGAATTCATCCTTTAGTCATTTATCATCCACACATCCACTGAGTTACAACTCCTTGGGCTTTAGTAGGAGGTGGAGATAAGATGGAGAAAGGAGGCAGACATAATCTCTAACATCACTCAAGTAGGGGAGATGTAGACAATGAACGGATATTATATAAGTAGCTAATTATCTAGATGCTGCCTCCTCTGGTAGGGCCCATCCCCTAATTCCCCAGGGAGACCTAGTATCTCCCTCCTATGGGCTCACAGGGTTCCGTGAGTTAGCGGTAGTTAAGACAGGCAAGTCTAAAAGCATTGTTCTAAGTGCATGCATTCACTTATTTAAACCTCAAAAAGCTCTGTGAAGTGGGCACTAGGACAGTCCCCATTTAACAGAGAGGATAAGTAACTTGCCCAAAGACACAGAGCTAGTAAGTGGTAGAGCTGAAATCTGAATGTCTGTCCCACTCCAAATGCAGACTCGGAACCATCAAAGTAGGTGCCATCGTTATCCCCATTTTACAGATGAGAATACTGAGGCTCAGGGTAAGATTTACCTAAGGCCAGGGGGTTTAGGAGGGGAATCCAAATGCAGGCAGAAGGCAGAGATTGGGCTTCCCATGGTGACGCCATACCACCCCTGCAGAGGCCTCTGTCACGGCACTGATCCTATTGTGTAGTACTTATCTACACGCCTGTCTCCATTTACCAAGTAGAGGCTCTTTGAGAGAAAAGACCTGATCTATTCTCTGCTTCTTCAGCTCCAACATCATTTTGGCGCTTAATCTACTATGCAAATGTTTGTTGAATGAATCAAATGACTGACAAATGAAAGAAAGAATGAGTAAATAATTATTTATGAAGCGCCCAGACGCGGGGGATGGCATGTGATGAGAAGGGTTTAGAAATATTCTTAGGAAATTGGGGATGTGTGTGAGCCTCTGTTTCTGCAGCCTCAAGAAGAAACAAAACCCTTGGAAAGGAAGAAAGAAAGAAAATGGGGCGTAACAAGGATTCCAGCCTGGATTCCATGATGTCATTCTAAATTGGATGTCTGGACTTGGTGAACAAAGGCTCTGGTGACATGGGCCCTGGCCAGGCTGGCCTCTCAGCTCGCATGGGGGAAGTGGTTAAAGTGAACTGCCCCAGAGCCCATCTCCACCCCAGGCTTTTGCCCAGATGCCTCTGCATTCAGCAGGTATCTCATCCAAGCGAAAACCAGGACAGGAAATAGCGTTGCCATGGAGACCAGAGAGGCCCTTCCAGACACAGGGGAAAATAAACACATTCTGGTTGGACTTAACCCCCACGAAGCCAGGTCCAAGAGGTCCTGGTTTTCACTAGAAATGTCCAGTGGGCTCTCCTCCAAGGCCCCTCGACATTCTCAGCACTAAGGGCTGAATGGCAATGCTAGCCCACAAAGAGTTCTAGGGGTCATGCCAACCCAGGGCTAAAAGATGAATCCATTTTGTGCCCAGACCTAAGACCTCTGTCTCCTTCAGAGCTGGGAACTGAATAGACAACTGTTGTGTCAGGCACATTTCTACACATTTTGGATCTAGAACTCATTTAATCCTCATGACAACTCAACAGAGAAAACCTAGTTATTACTATCATACCCATTTTACTGATGAGCAAACTGAGGCACAGAGAGATGGAGCGACTCGCCCAAGGGCACCAGATAGTTGGTAGTGGCACCAGAATTTAAGACATTTTCAGAGTACTTGGGCAATAGATCATTGTGCTGAATAATACAATATGGCTGGGCTCAGTGGTTCATGCCCATAATCCCAGCACTTTGGGAGGCCAAAGCAGGCAGAGCGCTTGAGTCCAGGAGTTTGAGACCAGCTTGGGCAACAAAGTGAGACTTTATCTCTACCAAAAAATAAACAAAATTTACCAGGCATTGTGGCGCGTGCCTGTAATCCCAGCTACTTGGGAGGCTGAGGCGGTAGGATCACTTGAGCCTGGGAGGTGGAGGTTGCAGTGAGCCAAGATGGTGCCACTGCACTCCAACCTGGGCAACAGAGTAAGGCCTTGTCTCTCCCCTTTCTGCCAAAAAAGAATACAATATGACCTTGGGTAAGTTAATTAGTCTTTCTGAGCCTCAGTTTCGCCACTGGTGTATACTCCACTACCTTGAAAGATTGTTGTGAGGTTAAATTTCCTGCACATTTTTTGAGCACTTACTCTAAGCTAAGCACTATGTCGGGCCCCGGAAGTATAGAAAAGAAGACAAACACAATTCCAGGATCACACAGCCTATGGATGGGCAGGTGCTTCCAGTTCAGAGAAAGAGAGGCCCCTCTGGAAGCCCTGAGTTTGGAAGGATTTGGCCTCTTGGAAGAATTGCAAGAAGGCCAGAGGGGCTAAAGTTCCCAGGAGCATGGAGGCAAGTGTCAGAAGCTGGATTCTGTAGGGACCAGGGTAGCTTTTATCTCTAAAAGGGCTTCCCAGGCCTGACTCAGAGTGAGTTTAGAAGAAAGTGAAATTTCACGTGCATTGTTAGAGGGTCCATCCTGCCTGACACCAGCTGCTTTTGTGTGGGCCTCGAACTAAAAATGGTTTTCGTTTTCATTTTTATTAGAGACACGGTCTTGCTCTGTTGCCCAGGCTGGAGTACAGTGATGTGATCACAGCTCACTGTAACCTCGAACTCTTGGGCTCTGGTTATCTTCCCACCCCAGCCTCCTGAGTAAGTAGGACTAAAGACAACTGTCACTTCACTCAGCCGATTTTTAAATTTTTTGTAGAGATGGGGGTCTCACTATATTGCCCAGGCTGGTCTTGCACTCCTGGCCTCAAGTGATCCTCCCATCTTGGTTTCCCAAAGCACTGGGATTACAGGTGTGAGCTGCTGTACCCAGCCCTACATTTTAAATCACTGAAAAAGAATCCAAAGAAGAATACTATTTTGTGACATGTAAAAGTTAGGTAAAATTCAAATTTCAGCATCTATAAATAAAATTGTGTTATGTTTTTGTTTTAAGACAGGGCCTCGCTCTGTTGTCCAGGCTGGAATGCGTTGGCTCAATCTCAGCTCACTGCAGCATCTACCTCCTGGGGGCCAAGTGATCCTCCCACCTCAGCCCCATAAGTAGCTGGGACTGCACGTGCCACCACCACGCCTAGCTAATCTTGTTTATTTTTATTTTTTTTGTAGAGTTGAGGTCTCATTGTGTTGCCCAGGCTGGTCTCAAAATCCTGGGCTCAAGCAATCCTCCCACCTCAGTCTCCCAAAGTGCTGGGATTACAGGCATAAGCCATTGTGCCCAGCCATATAAATAAAGTTTTATTGACATACAGCCACACCCATTCATTAAGGATTGCTGATGGGTGCTTTTGCACTACAATGGCAGAGTTGAATAGTGGTGACAAAGGTGTTTGATTCACAAAGACTAAACTATTTACTACTACTCTGTACAGAAGCTCACTGAGGCTTGGACAAGACACTCCTGGCTTTAGGGTGCAGAGCTCATACATCAGTACCTTTGAAGGGGAAGAGAGACTGGGAAGCAACAGTTCCCTGTGAGTTAGTGTTGATGCCTGTAATACCTTTATACCTGCTAGGGCTCACTAGGTGCAGGGCACTCTCCTTGTTTTACCTCATTAAGTCCTGAGGCCTATGGTTGTCCTTACTTTACATATGAGGAAACTGAGGACAGAGAGAAGAGCTAAGGAACTTGCCCAACATTGCAGAGCTAATCAGCGGCAGAGACAGGACTTGAACTCGGGCAGTTTACCTCCAGAATCTGGGCTGTTAGCACGGCACTCTACCACCTCCCATGGGGAAGAGGGTGGCTGATGTTTGTGATGAACACAGCTGTGGCTTTGTCTGCTGAACCTTGCCTGAGCTACCATCTCACATGTCATAAAAACTGCAGGATAGGGGCTGGGCATGGTGGCTCATGCCTGTAATCCAAGCACTTTGGGAGGCCAAGGTGGGAGAATCACTTGAGCACAGGTGTTCAAAACCAGCCTGGGCAACATAGCAAGACTCCGTCTCTACAAAATAATTTAAAAAATTGCTGGGCATGGTGGTGTGTGCCTGTAATCCCACCTACTTGGGAGGCTGAGGTGGGAGGATTGCTTGAGCCCAGGAGGTTGAGGCTGAAGTAAATCATGATTGTGCCACTGCACTCCAGTGAGTGATAGAGTGAGAACTTGTCTCAAAAACAACAATAGTAACAACAACAAAAAAACACCAAAACCCCAAAAAACTGCAGGAGAGCCTTTTCCTGCCACCAGAGTTGTGTTGGGGGCTTCCAGTACCTGATAAGGGTTTGTGCTCATCATGGGGTCTCCTTGCTCTCAGTTCCGAGCTTCATAGCACATATGAGCCCAGGGTATTGGAGCCTCCAAAACTGGCTGGTGACCTTGGGCAAGTTAATGAACCTCTCTGAGCCTCAGTTTTCCATTAGAATGTCAACAACTATTTTGAAGGATTATTGTGAGGGTTAAATTCAATGATGCATTTATCAAACACTTGATGTATGCCTTGTGTCTTGGGAGGCTGAGTGTGTACACTGTTCAATGGGCTCCCTTGTCTTCTGGCTTCGCATTGGTTTTGACCAGTAGGGAGCCCCAGAAGATGGTTGAGGAAGGGAGGAGACGGGGCTTGGGGCATTTATTCTCTGGCTACTTCTCTGCGGTCATTCTGGGTGCTGGCTGCCTTAAAGTCACATTTCCCACCTCGGTGGCCCCCTCTCTATAGGCTTCTCAGTCTCCAGGTTACAGTGGTCATTCTTCCCCTTGGCCTCTCAGGCATAGGGGTGGTAAGAGAAGCCAGCCTAATTAGTCCCGTGGATCCTTGCGGTTTTCTGCCCTCCGTTTGTAGAGTTCCTCTATTCAATCTTCCTTCAGCTGCGTGTGGTAGCTCATGCCTGTCATTCCAGCACTTAGGGAGGCTGAGGCAGGCAGACCGCTTGAGTCCAGGAGTTTGAGACCAGCCTGGACCATATGGCAAAACCCCATTTCTACCGAAAAAAAAAAAAAAAAAAAAAAAAAAAAGCTGGGTGTGGTGGTGCACACCTGTAGTCCCAGCTACTTGGGAGGCTGAGGTGAGAGTATTGCTTGACCTTGAGAGGTTGAGGCTGCAGTGAGCTGAGATTGTGCCACCGCACTCCAGCCTGAGCGACAGAGCGAGACCCTGCCTGAAAACAAACACACAAACAAACAAGTCCTCCTTTGATGACCTAATTTGAACATGTCTTCTCTTTCCTTCCCTTGACTGATGCACTTTGTTTACATTAATTTCTCGAGCAGATCTGATAGACTCTGTGCATTCTGCCCAGTTTCACAAAATAGCCACTCTCCAATTCCCCTATACAACATTTACAGACAGTTGACTACCTATCACAACTTACATCAGAGGTGAATGATACTCATACTGGCGAGGCCGTGGGGAACAGAGGTGCTTTCATCGACAGATGGGTAGGAATCTAATGTAGTACAAGCTAAATACAGAGGAGTTTGGCAACAAGTTGCAACATTTTAAAATATGCGTCCCTTTTGACTCGGCAGTTTCATCTTTAGGAATTTATCTCAAGGAAATAATTATGGTAGTGTGAAAATAGTAATGTGTTGGGGTACAATCAAACCGATTGTCTATCAGTAGTTGACTAATTAATTAATTCGCATTTGTTGGGTGCCTGCTAAGCATCAAGCACTGTTTTAGCCCCTAAGGATAGAGCAGCAAATAAATCTGAAAAAGTCCTGTTTTCATGGAGCTTATATTTTAGCAGTTGGACTAATTACAACACACGTATACAATGGAATGACATGCAACTAGGCAGAAAAAATTAGTAGCTCACTATGAATGATTATGAAAATATGTCCACAATATATTACCAATAGAAAGAAAACAGGTTATGTCAGGTGCGATGGCTCACGCCTGTAATCCTAGCATTCTGGGAGGCTGAGGCAGGCGGATCACTTGAGGTCAGGAGATTGAGACTAGCCTGGCCAACATGGGGAAACCCCGTCACTACTAAAAATACAAAAATTCGCTGCGCATGGTGGCGCATGCCTGTAATCCCAGCTACCCAGGAGGCTGAGGCAGGAGAATCACTTGAATCCAGGAGGTGTAGGCTGCAGTGAGCCGAGATCACGCCACTGCACTCCAGCCTGGGCGACAAAGCAAGACTCTGTCTCAAACAAACAAAAAAACACCAGGTTAAAAAACAGGAAATAAAATAGGATCCTTTTTACCTATTAGATTTAGAAAAAAGGTATGGAAGAATATAAAACAAACTGTTAATAATTATTAATTGGAGAGATGGGGCTAACACGGACTTTTACTTTCTGTTTGATATAGTTCTGAGTTATTTTGGTTTTATTGCAAAAAGCTTTACTGTCTAAGCAATTTGGGAGGCTGAGGCAGGAGGACTGTTTGAGCCCAGAAGTTTGAGAGCAGCCTGGGCAATATAGTGAGACCTAGTCTCTCCAAAAAAAAACACAAATTTTTTTTTTTTTAATTAGCTGAGTGTGGTGGTGTACACCTGTAGTCTTAGCTACTCGGGAGGCTAAGGAGGATTGCTTGAGCATGGAAGGCAGAGGTTGCAGTGAGCTGAAATCGTGCCACTGCAGTCCAGCCTGGGTGACAGAGCAAGACCCTGTCAAACAAACAAACAAAGAAAAACAAAAAAACCCTTCCTAATACAGAATATTTCCTTTTTTTTTTTTTTGATGGAGTCTTGCTCTGTTGCCCAGGCTGGAGTGCAGTGGCACGATATTGGCTCACCACAGCCTCTGCCTCCGGGTTCAAGTGATTCTCCTGCCTCAGCCTCCCGAGTAGCTGGGACTACAGGGGCACACCACCATGCCCGGCTAATTTTTGTATTTTTAGTAGAGACGGGGTTTCACTATGTTGACCAGGCTGGTCTTGAACTCCTGACCTCGTGATCCGCCTGCCTCGACCTCCCAAATTGTTGGGATTACAGGTGTAAGCCACTGCGCCCGGCCTCCATTTTTTTTTTTTTTTTCAAGAGACAGTGTCTGACTCTGTCACCCAGGCTAGAGTGCAGTGGCGTGATCATGGCTCACTGTAGCCTGGACCTCCCAGACTCAAGCAATCCTCCCTCCTCAGCCTCCAGAGTAGCTAGGACTACAGGCACATGCTACCATGCCCAGGTACTTTTTTTTTTTTCCTACATAAAGACAGGGTCTTGCTATGTTGCCCAGGCTGGTCTCGAATTCCCAGCCTTCAAGCCATCCTCCTGCCTTCAGCCTCCCAAAGTGCTGGGGTAACAGGCAAGAACTGCTGCACCTGGCCAAATATATTCTTCATATAAAATTTTTAAAAATTGTGGACAAAAGCTAATTGCTTCTTAAGCACTCCCAGGAAATCACTAGCTATCAGGTGATATGTTTACCTCCAGATTTATTTAAATGCATTTATATACATTAATGTGTAACTACAGAAGACATGTAATGTGTTAAGTTGTATTTTATTTTACATGGATGATATCTTGCAGTGAATATTGTTCTGAATCTTGTTTAAAGATCCAGTGGGCCAGGTGCAGTGGCTCACACCTGTAATCTCAGCACTTTGGGAGGCTGAAGCGGGAGGATTGCTTGAGTACAGGAGTTTAAGACCAGCCTGGGCAACATAGTGAGAGCTTGCCTGTAAAATAAAATAAAATTGCCGGGTGCGGTGGCTCACGCCTGTAATCTTAGCACTTTGGGAGGCCAAGGCGGGTGGATTGCCTGAGCTCAGGAGTTCGAGACCAGCCTGGGCAACGTGGTAAAACCTCGTCTCTACTAAAATACAAAAAATTAGGCAGGCGTGGCAGCCTGTGCCTGTAGTCCCACCTACTTGGGAGGCTGAGGCTGGAGAATTGCTAGAACCCAGGAGGCAGAGGTTGCAGTGAGCTGAGATCATGCCACCGCACTCCAGCCTGGGCAACAGAGCAAGACTCCGTCTTTGAAAAAAAACAAAAAACCAAAATTAGTCAGGTATGGTGGTATGTGCCTGTAGTCTCAGCTATTTAGTAGGCTCAGGTGGGAAGATCGCTTGAGCCCTGGACGTCGAGGCTACATTGAGCCAAGACTGTGCCACTACATTCCAGCCTGGGCAACAGAGAGAGACCCTGTCTCAAGAGAAAAAAAAAATTCAATGTCTTGGCTGGGCGCGGTGGCTCAGCCTGTAATCCCAGCATTTGGGAGGCCAAGGTGGGTGGATCACCTGAGGTTGGGAATTTGAGACAGCAGTGGCTCAGCCTGTAATCCCAGCACTTTGGGAGGCCAAGGTGGGCGGATCACCTGAGGTTGGGAATTTGAGACCAGTCTGACCAACATGGAGAAACTCTGTCTCTATTAAAAATACAAAATTAGCCGGGCGTGGTGGTACATGCCTGTAATCCCAGCTACTCAGGAGGCTGAGGCAGGAGAATTGCTTGAACCTGGGAGTCAGAGGTTGCGGTGAGCCGAGATTGTGCCATTGCACTCCAGCCTGGGCAACAAGAGTGAAACTCCATCGCAAAAAAAAAAAAAAAAAAAAAATTCAATGTCTTAAAGGTCTTTTCATTTTAGTATTTTTAGATTGACTTAGTCTCTCTGAACCACTAGTGTGTATATACACAGTTAATTCAGGTCATTAGAGGGTTTAGAGTTTGCAGTTTGAAATGGAGCCTTGGGTCATGTATTATTTATCTATATCTGCATAACAATTTTCCCCAGAACTCAGTACCTTAAAACAACAAATATTATCTCACAGTCTCTCACAAGGTTGCAATCAAGGTGTTGGCCAGGACTATGGATGGTCTCATGTGATGGCTCAAGTTGGGAGAATCTTTTCTGAGGCAGGGTCTCACTCTGTCACCCAGGCTGAAGTGCAGTGGTATAATCTTGGCTCACTACAGCTCTGACCTCCCAGGCTCAAGTGATCCTCTCAGCTCAGCCTCTCAAGTAGCTGGGGCTACAGGCATGCGCCACCATGCCTGGCTGGGAGAATCCGCTTCTAAGCTCATGCACTGGTCATCAGCAGATCTCCCTGATGGCTGTTGGCTGGAGATTTCTCTTCAGGTCCTTGCCAGGTGGGCCTTTCCATGGGACAGCTCACAGCATAATAGCTGTCTTCTCTCAGAGAGGGACAAGGAAGCAAAGACATGCACGACAGAAGCTTTTTATCACCTAATACTGGAAGTGGCATTCCATCACTTTTGCCATAGCCTATTTTTTTTTTTTTTTTGAGACAGGATTTCACTGTATTGCCTAGGCTGGAGTGTAGTGGCACGATCTCAACTCACTGCAACCTCTGCCTCCAGGGCTTAAGTGATTCTCATGCCTCAGCCTCCAGAGTAGCTGGGATTACAGATGTGCCCCACCACACCTGGCTAATCTTTTGTATTTTTAGTAGAGATGGGGTTTTGCCATGTTGCCCAGGCTGGTCTGGAACTCCTGAGCTCAGGCAATCCGCCCACCTCGGCCTCCCAAAGATTACAGGCATGAGCCACTGCACCCAGCCCCATATTCTATTTATTAGAAGTGTTTCACTACATCCAGCCCACACTCACGTCACGGGGAGGGGATTGTACAAGGGTATGAATATCAAAAGGCAAGAATCCCTGGCACCATCTTGCAGGACACCTACCAAAGCAAAGATCATCCAGCAATCACGCGGGCAACGGATATGAAAGGAGGGAACAGAGAAAACAAACAGTTCAAGGGAGGAGGTAATAAACTATTCATTCATCCAACAGATATGTACTGACTACCTACTTTGCGCCCGGCACTATTTTAGGTACTGAGGATAAAAGGGGGAACAAGACAGACAAAGCTCAAACCCTCATGGAGTTTACTGAAGAACAGAGACAAGACAAGGCCACTGGAGAGATCATGAGCATAGGAAACAAGACAGTTGCTGTGTAATTCACGCGCTTTTTCACAGGGAGACTCACATGGTCTGTGACTGATTGCAGGCGGTGAGTGAGCTGATGGAAGGAGCTCGGGATGAACTCCCATGTTTCAAGTTTGGGCAGCTGGTAGATTCTGATGCCTTTCCATGAGCAAAAGAAAACTGAACATGGGGCTGGGCGCTGTGGCTCACATCTGTAATCCCAGGACTCTGGGAGGCCAAGGTGGGCGGTTCACTTGAGGTCAGGAGTTTTAGAGGAGCCTGGCCAACCTGGCGAAACCCCGTCTCTATTAAAAATACAAAAATTAGCCAGGCGTGGTTGCGGGTGCCTGTAAACCCAGCTACTCAGGAGGCTGAGGCATGAGAATCACTTGAACGTGGGAGGTGGAGGTTGCAGTGAGCCGGGATCACACCACCGCACTCCAGCCTGGGCAACAGAGTGAGACTCTGTCAGGAAAAAAAAAGAAAAAGAAAAAGAAAACTGGACAGGGAATAGATTTAAGGAAGGATGAGAAGGCCAGGGTTGGACATGTTGAATTTAAGGAGTCTGTAGGACAACCAGATGACGTTCAGGAGGTAACTGGACATCAGCCCAGAAGTGATGCCTGAATTGGCGACAGACAGTAAAAAGTTAGCGGCACACAGTGATATTTAAAGCCACACCAGTGAAAGCAGAGAGGAAAGAAGGCTAGAGGAACCTTGAAGAATGGGAATTTCTAAGGCACGGGGAAAAGAAAACAAAAAGTAAAAGGAACAAGTAAAAATAAAAGATGAAAGAGCACTCAGAGAGATAGGAGTGGGATGTCACAGACTCTGCAGAGAAGAGAACTGGAAGGAAGGAGAGTGATCAAATGCAGTCAAGAAATCAAGAAGTCTTGGCCGGGTGTGGTAGCTCACGCCTATAATCCCAGCACTTTGGGAGGCTGACGGGGGTGGATTGCTTGAGCCCAGGAGTTCAAAACCAGCCTGAGCAATACGGCAAGACCTTGTCTCTACAAAAAATAAAAAATTAGCCAGGTGTGTTGGTGTGTGCCTGAGTCCCAGCTACTCCGGAGGCTGAGGTGGGAAGATCACTTAAGCCTGGGAGGTTGAGGTTGCAATGTGCCATGATCATGCCATTGCACTCCAGCCTGGGTGAAAGAGTGAGAACTTGTCTTAAAAATGAAATTAGCTGGGCAAGGTGGTGCATGCCTTTAATCCCAGCTACTTGAGAGGCTGAGGCAGAAGAATTGCTTGAATGTGGGTGGTGGAGGTTGCAGTGAGCCAAGAGCATACCACTGCACTCCAGCCTGGGCAACAGAGCAAAAGACTCCATCTTAAATAAATAAATACAATAAAATAAAAAATGAAAGAAATCAAGAAGTCTCCATTGGTGCAAAAAGGAGGCCATCAGTGACCTTGATGAGAACAATTTTAGAAGCAGGGAGTGGGCAGGGGAGAAGGTTGAGGAGTGATTGAGAGGTGAGCAAATGGAGATAAGTGGGTGTAAATCATTTTTGATTCTTTTTATCTTATTGGCACATATATGAATTCTAAGGCATTATCAGAATTAAATGTCCATTCTTGAGGTTATTTCATTCTCTGGGAGGCTGCCAGCCCTTCCTTTTCCATTTAGCCCTAATGCATTGGTGGGGAATAGTTCCAGTAGGCAAGATAAACAGGATTGCTTGGGACAAGTGGGAAAAGAGTAGGAAGAAAAACCAAGGGTGGGACATCCTGGACTCTGTGATGATGAGGTTGTGTAACCTCCAGCAGACAGAGCAGCAAAGGTCTCTAGGAATGCAAAGGATGAGGTGGTACGAATTCCTAGACCCTATGTGGGTACTCCCATATCAAAAATGAGTCCCCATTTAGATACTGTATAGCCTCCATATATATATGTGTGTGTGTGTGTGTCTGTGTGTGTGTGTATATGAGTGTGTGTATATATGTGTGTGTGTATAGATATATGTGTATATACATATATATATATATATATAGAGAGAGAGAGAGAGAGAGAGAGTGTGTCACTCTGTCGCCCAGGCTGGAGTGCAGTGGCATGATCTCACCTCACTGCAACCTCTGCCTCCTGGGTCCAAGCAATTCTCCTGTCTCAGCCTCCTGAGTAGCTGGGATTACAGTTGTGCACCACCATGCCCGGCTAATTTTTTGTATTTATAGTAGAGATGGGTTTCACCATGTTGGTCAGGCTGGTCTCGAACTCCTGACCTCAGGTGATCCACTCGCCTCGGCCTCCCAAAGTGCTGGGATTACAGGTGTGAGCCACAGTGCCTGGTCTGGATAGCCTCTTTTATAGCTAAACTGCATCTGTATCCTTTGGCAGCCTGAAATCTTAGGAAATTCAGGCATGTACCATCTAAGAATCACAGCATTTTTCATGCAAAATATCTTTTTGTACTGCTCTTGCAATTTATTCCAATGTGTTCTGTCTGTCCACAACATGGTTTGTGTTTCTTTGACTATTTCCCCCATGTTGGGATTATAAAATTACATAAAATTGGTGTTGGTTGGAGAATGTTTTTGATTTTTTGAGACAGGGTCTCGATCTGTCACTCAGGCTGGAGTGCAGTGGTGTCATCATAGCTGACTGCAACCTTGAACTCCTGGGCTCCAGCAATCCTCCCACCTCAGCCTCCTGAGTAGCTGGGACTACAGGCACATGCCACCACAACTGGCTAATTAAAAAAATTTTTTTTTTTGTAGAGACAGGGGTCTCAATGTTGCCCAAGCTAGTCTTGAACTCCTGGGCTCAAGTGATCCTCCTGCCTTGGCCTCCCAAAGTGCTGGGATTACAGGTGTGAGCCGCCGCTGCTTGGTGGGTGGAGAATTTGGGTGGCTTGACAGAGATGGTTACTTTGGCAGTCTTTCCATAATCTTTCTTGTGATCCTTTTAAGAAAAGTTTACTTCACATGATTGTTCAGACTTAGACAAAGATGTGTGTGTGTGTGTGTGTATGGTGGGGGCAGTGTCGTAAGAGAATAAATAATATTTAAAAGGATTACTTTACAGAGCCTCAGCTTCTGTCACAATACATTGAATTTGCCTGCTTTTATGTGGAACTCTGTTGCAATGGAGAGGAAAGGATGGCCCACTTTCACCTAAAGTCCAGATTCTATAACTTGCAAAGTCTCTTTCCAATTAGTTCCAGATTATTAACGCCATCCTGGCAAACTGGTAACTCACTGTTTAGGGCACCCTGAATCATTTCATACTATTTTATTTTTATATTATATATTATACCACCATATATATATATATATATAAATATATACGTATATTTTTTTTTTATATATATATATACACATAGTTTGAGACAGAATCTCGCTCTGTCACCCAGGCTGGAGTGCCGTAGCATGATCATAGCTCACTGTAGCTTTGAATTCCTGGGCTCAAGCGATTCTCTATTGAATTTAAACTTAATTTAACTGAGACCAGCCTGGGCAACACATTGAGACTTTGCTGCTACTAGAAATAAAAAAATAGCTGGCGTGGTGGCACAAGACTGTAGTTCCACCTACTCAGGAGGCTGAGGTGGAGGATCACTTGAGCGGAGGAGGTCAAGGCTACAGTGAGCTATGATCACACCACCGTACTCCAGCCTGGGTGACATAGCCAAACCCTGTCTCAAAAAAAGAAAAAACAAAAAAGATCATAGACTAAAGACTGTGGTTCCCGGCTCCCTTTCCTCGGCTGTAACTATGATGGAAATGTTTTGGATGGTATCTGATGCCAAGCTCTTCTGAGAATGTTACCTGACGTGGATGCACCAAGCTGCACGAGGGCGAGGACTTTTGTCATTGACAACTGCATCACTTCAGCTAGTGCCCGTTATACGGTTGTCTCACAAAAATATTTCTTGAGGCCGGACATGGTGGCTTATGCCTGTAATCCCAGCATTCTGGGAGGCCGAAGCAGGTAGTTCGCTTGAGCCCAGGAGTTCGAGACCAGCCCTGGGATGGCAAAACTCTGTCTCTACAAAAATTAGCTGGGCACAGTGGCGTGTGCCTATAGTCCCACCTTCTTGGGAGGCTGAGGTGGGAGGGTTACCTAAGCCAGGGAGGTTGAGGCTGCAGTGAGCCATGATTGTACCACTGCACTCCAGCCTGGGTGACAGAGTGAGACCCTGTCTCAAAAACATAAATAAATAAAATAAATTTCCTGAATGAGTTGTTGGAAGATTGTTTCACTGCTTGAGCTGGTGGGATTCTCACACTCTGCCAGAATCTACTTTTTTATCTTTGCCTGGGACATGGCCCCTTGCAAAGTGGACCCATGGGTGTACCTCGGTGAGTGAAGCCCTTTCTCTGGGAAGGCTGTGGAACACAGTTCCAGAACACAGCTTTGAAGCCCAGTGGACCAGATTTGAGTTCACTTCGAAATTTGATAGCTGTGTGACCTTCAATCTTGGGCAAGTTACTTACTTTTCTACTTACCCTCAGGACTCTCATTATTAAAGTTTGTACACATGCAGAAAAGTTGAAAGAATAGCACTATCTTTTTTTATTTTTATTTTTAATTTTTAAAAAATTTTTGTAGAGAGGGAGTCTTGCTTTGTTGCCCAGGCTGGTCTCAAACTCCTGGCCTCAAGCAATTCTTCCACATCTGCCTCCTGAGTAGCTGGGACTACAGGTGTGTGCTATCACGCCTGGCTAAGTTTTTAAATATTTTTTGTAGAGATGGGGGTCTCACTATGTTGTCCAGGCTGATCTTGAACTCCTGGGCTCAAGCAATCCTCCTGCCTTGGCCTCCCAAAGTGCTGGGATTACAGGTATGAGCCACTGTGCCCAGCCAGAATAGTACTATTGATGACACAATGATGAACTATCTAGGTTCAAAAATTGTTGATATTTTGCTGTATTTATATGCAAATACATGTATATGTATGTAAGTATATCTACAAGTAAGTTACAGGCATCATGACACTTCTCTAAATACTTGAGCCTGTATCATATAAGAAGAACAGGCCAGGCACAGTGGCTCATCATGCCTGTAAACCCAGCACTTTGGGAGGTTGAAGTGGAAGGATCACTTGAGCCCAGGAGTTGGAGACCAGCTTCGGCTATATGGCAAGTCTCCCATCTCCACTAAAAATAGCAAAAATTAGCCAGGCGTGGTGGTACACGCCTGTAGTCCCAGCTACTCAGGAGGCTGAGATGGGAGAATCGCCTGAGCCCAGGAGGTTGAGGTTGCAGTGAGCCGTGATCACACCACTGCACTCCAGCCTGGGCGACTTAGTGAGACCCTGTCTCAAAAAAAAATCAACAAATAAAAAATAAACAAAGGGCTGGGCGCGGTGGCTTATGCCTGTAATCCCAGCACTTTGGGAGGCCGAGGAGGGCGGATCACGAGGTCGGGAAATTGAGACCATCCTGGCTAACACGGTGAAACCCCATCTCTACTAAAAATACAAAGAAAAAAAAAATAGCCGGGCGTGGCAGCATGCACCTGTAGTCCCAGCTGCTGGGGAGGCTGAGGCAGCAGAATGGCGTGAACCTGGGAGGCGGAGCTTGCAGTGAGCCGAGATCACGCCACTGCACTCTAGCCTGGGTGACATAGCAAGACTCCGTCTCAAAAAATAAAATAAAATAAACAAAGAACATTTTCCTACACAAACACAACTCCCAAATCACTCTTAAAGCAAATTAAAAATGATTTCCTAACACAATCTCACATGCTGTCCATATTAAAATTTCACCAACTGTCCCTCAAATGTCTTTTCATGACTATTTTAATTTTTCTGGTCAGGATCCAATGTAGGATCAGAAACTGCATTTGGTTTTTGTCTCTTTACTCTTTTTTTCTAGAAAAGATTTCTACCCTTTTGTAAATGACACTGATTTTTATTTTTTAATTTTATTAAGACAGAGTCTCACTATGTTGCCCAGGCTGGTCTTGAACTCCTTGGCTCAAGCGATCCTCCCGCCTCAGCCTCCCAAAGCGCTGGGATTACAGGCGTGAGCCACTGCACCTGGCCTGACATTGATATTTTTAAGAGTTCATCCGGGCTAGTTGTCATGGAAACGTCTCACATTTTGGATTCGTCTGATTGTTTCCTCGGGGTGTTTTCTAGGCTCAATTTCCCCATCTGTGAAATGGGTGCAGTGACAGTAGCCACCACATGGGTACCACATTCTACTCCCCAGGCAGTGCGAGAACTGCAGGGCAGAGTGCCTGCACAGTGCCTAGTGCAGTGTCTGGCACATCATGGATGCTGAATAAATGAGCCATTGCCATAACCATCATTCCAACCAGCACCCTCCACCTCATCACCACCATCATCTTCAGCACCCCAGAGTCCAAGCCGCATCAATGCGCAAACTTGTCTCATTCTTTCCTCACCCTTCTGGAATGTCTTATGCCCCTCCTGCTCAGTTCCCTCTCTCCTGGAGAACTTAAGTGATGAAACTTAAGCCATATGAATCTCTTAGCCCCTCCAGCAACTGGAGTTTAGCCTCACCCATCTTCCTAAGGACAACCTCTCTTTTTTTTAGAATCACAATTTTCTGACCCCAAATGGTTTAGACACAGTGAGGCATTAACGGTGTCATGTCCACCCAGGGAGCAGGCGGGTGCTTCGTCATTGCTGGTGCTGGTGGTGGGTGACCTTGGTGCGGAGGCTGTCGGTGCGGCAGCTGCTGCAGTGCTGTCGGAGGGTTGCCGGGGGAAGGAGATTGGCTGGCGAGGAAGATGAGGAATGTGCTGCCAGGAGACTGGGATCATGGCCAGATGCTAATTACAATGGCCTGGGGGTGCTGGTACCCCCTGTCAGCATCATCTAAGGAAGTGTGGGGGCTGGCGGGAGTGGGGGAGGCGAGAGAAACGGACAAGGTGAGAGGGACTGACAGGTTGGAGAGATCCACTTGTTCCCCAAGGGTCCACCCTCCCTTCAGACCCAAGCTGTCTGGGAGAAATTGTGGCTGTCACCATAGCAACAGCAGCAGCTGATGCGTGATGCACAGTGTCTGTTAGAGAAGCTCGGTCAAGCTTGTACCAGTATTTTTCCATCCGAATCTCATTTCTTCAGTGAAATGAGAGAGATCGGAGGCTGAGCAGGGCACAGGTGGGGCCAAGCGGGTATTTGGAGAGGGAGTACAGACAGGAGAGTTCTCAGATAGTCTACTGAATTTGAAGAGAATATAGATTGAAGAGAAGCAGATTTTTACATTACTAAGACATCATTTAAATATCCAGACTGCTTCAGAATTCCCTTACATTATACATGAATTGCTGAAACAGTAGCCCCGTAGCCTCCAGAAAGGTGCAATGCATTGCATCTAGGAGACCCTTGCGGGAAGGGTTGTCTCTGCGGTCCTGAAGGGCACCAACCTCGGAGTGAGACTGACCTTAGACTCCCAGCTCTGCCACTTCCCAGCTAAGTGGCTTTGGGCAAATTATTTTCCCGCATTAAGCCTCAATGTCCTCATCTGTAAAATGGAGATAATAAGAACAGCTGGCTGGGTGTGGTGGCTCACGCCTGTAATCCCAGCACTTTGGGAGGCCGAGGTGGGTGGATTGCTTGAGCTCAGGAGTTCAAGACCAGCCTGGGCAACATGGTGAAACCCCATCCCTTCTTAAAATACAAAAATTAGCTGGGCATGGTGGCATGCACCTGTAGTCTCAGCTACTAGGGAGGATAAGCCATGGGAATCGCTTAAGCCTGGGAGGTAGAGGTTGCAGTGAGCCAAGATCACGCCATTGCACTCCAGCCTGGGTGACAGAGTGAGACTCTGTCTAAAAAAAAAACAAAAAGTAGCTGCCTCATAGGGTTATAATGAGAACAAAATGAGTGGATGTATAGAGCGTTAAGCCTAATACTTGGCTCATATAATGAACCCAGTAAATGGTTGCTACTATTACTATAACAACTACTCCTATTACTATTGGTGCTACTATTACTATTACTACTCTTACTACTAAAACAAGTACTGTTATTCCTCCTCCTGCCAGCACCGTGGGGATTACACAATTCAGCTGAGGACAGGATGATGAATCACTGGCGACTCAGTCCTCTCCCACGAATGGTACCGGAGTGCTTGAATTTGCCAGCAGTTTTCTAAGGAGCTGGGAGCAAAGGCTGAGAAGACACGGTCACCGCCCTCATAGACTGTGAATCTAGTGTCCAACAAAGGCATGACTCAACAAACAACCAGGGAGTCCTATGGGAGCTATAGGATTTTTTTTTTTTTTTTTTTGAGACAGAGTCTTGCTCTGTTGCCCAGGCTGGAATGCAGTGTTGCAATCTCAGCTCACTGCAGCCTCTGCCTCCTGGGCTCAAGTGATCCTCCCACCTCAGCCTCCCGAGTAGCTGGGACTACAGGGGCACGCTGCCACACTCAGCTAATATTTAAATTTTTTGTAAAGACTATGTTGCCCAGGCTGGTCTCGAATTCCTGGGCTGAAGCAGTCCACCCGACTCAGTCTCCCAAAGTGCTGGGATTATAAGTGTGAGTGCCCGGCCAGGATTTTTATTAGAAGAGATTGTATAGCTGATTTATTTCAGGATTTTCCCAAACTCTTCCCTCAAGTTTCCCCTCTCTATTTTTGTCCTGACTACCACTCACATTGTTATTTATTTAAGGCTTTATGTCCCTTTAAATTGATCCCCCTTTCATTGGTCAAATAAATGTGGTTTGAAGAAATCTGGATCGCACGGTGGAAAATGTGAAATTAGCATCACTTGCCATGAAAAAAAAACCCATAAAAATAAAAACAATGAGACTAATTGTGTGTCGTTGCATTCTAGCTAATACCCTTTTCCTGTTGAACTTTCAGAGACTCAGGCTCACTCTGTTCAAAAGGGAGGTTGGCAAGGCTCAGAGAGGTGTTAAAGGCACACTAGCACAAAATGAAACTTTTTCCTTTTTAATCAGAAGTGCTGCAAAGCAACCAAAGGAAGAATGACTTTCTCACTGTGTAATTCAATGACATCAAATGTTCCATGTTCTTTCCCATCTAAGGTCATGGCTGGCCTTAATTAAGGGTGAATAATTACCTCTTCTCAGAGGGGGCGGGAAAGGCAGGGTAAGAAGTAGTCCCTAGAGCAGACTGCATCTCTGCTGAGTCTAATTGTTCCGGTGGCCAATGCCAGGTGGAAAGCACGGCCTTGGTGATAAAAATGGAGGCAAGTGTGATGCCAGTTTCAGACAGCTTAAGTAGTTCAGAGGCACTGAAGCCCAGTGGGGGAAGTGGGGTAGAGCCGAGGGACTGGCCCAGATCATGAAGGCTTTGTAAAGTGCACTTATTCACTGAGTAAAGTGCAAGCGCTGAAATACACATATACATATATATATATATATGTAACTTTTTTCTTTTCTTTTCTTTTCTTTTTGAGACGGAGTTTTCCTCTTGTTGCCCAGGCTGGAGTGCAATGGCATGATCTTGGCTTGGCACAATCTTGGCTCACCGCAACCTCCACCTCCCGGGTTCAAGTGATTCTCCTGCCTCAGCCTCCCAAGTAGCTGGGATTACAGGCATGCGCCACCATGCCTGGCTAATTTTTGTAGTTTTAGTAGAGATAGGGTTTCACCATGTTGGTCAGGCTGATCTTGAACTCCCGACCTCAGGTGATATGCCAGCCTCGGCCTCCCAAAATGCTGGGATTACAGGCGTGAGCCACCAGACCCAGCCTATATATATGTAATGTTTTAAGACACAGGGTCTTGCTCTGTTGCCATGACTGGAGTGCAGTGGTGCAATCCTAGCTCCCTGCAGCCTCAAAATTCTGGGCCCAAGAGATTCTCCTGCCTCAGCCTTCTGAGTACCTGGGACTATGGGCATGTGCCATCACACCCGGCTAACTAAAAAAATTTTCTTGGTATGTTGCCCAGGCTGGTCTCGAACTCCCGGCCTCAAGTGATCCTCCTGCCTCAGCCTCCCAAAGTGCTGGGATTATAGGTGTGAGCTACCATGCCCAGCCTACTGAAATATATTAAACAGTGGAATGATATGACAACAATAATAGCTATCATTAGTAGTGCACTAACTATGCACTAGTCATTGAATCTTCATAACAACTCTGGGGTAGGTAATAATATTCCTATTCTACAGATGAGAAAACTGAGGCTTAATGAGGTTCAGTAGTTTTCCCAAATGTGGTAGATTGACCACAATTCTCATCTCCTCCCTGTCTGTCACAGTGCGGTCACTTTACTAAGTGACTTTGCAGCTCCTCTTATTAAGAAAGAAATCCGTTTTCCTGCCCACTGGCCTTGTGATCTACTTGGACCACAATAGTGCAGCAGATGGCATGATGGGTCAGTTCCAAGTCTGGGCCTCAAGAGGCCTTGTCAGTTTCCTGGGAATTCTTTGGGAACCCTGTTGTTGCCATGTGCATGGGGCCAGGCCTGCCTTCTGCAGGGTGACAGGAGTCCATTTGTTCTAGCTGAGGCCCAGGCATGGGACAGAGCCCAGCCAAGATCAGCAGAGCCACCACTCCAGCCAGCAGCTGATCACAGATACATTAAAAAGTCCAGATGAGACCAGGAAAACCACCCCCACTGACCAATGGACTCATAAGCAGTAAAGAGTGGTGTTCTTTTTATTTTTATTTATTTATTTGAGATGGAGTTTTGCTCTGTCACCCAGGCTGGAGTGCAGTGGCATGATCTTGGCTCACTGTAACTTCCACCTCCTGGGTTCAAGCAATTCTCCTGTTTCAGCCTCCTGAGTAGCTGGGGCTACAGGCGCATGCCACCACGCCCTGCTAATTTTTGTATTTTTAGTAGAGATGGTGTTTTGTCATATCGGCCAGGCTGCTCTCGAACTCCTGATCTCAAGTGATCCACCTGCCTCAGCCTCCCAAAATGCTGGGATTACAGGTGTGAGCTACCGCGCCCAGCCAAGAGTGGTGTTCTTTTAAGCAATTAAGTTTTGGAGTGCCTTCGGTTAGTAAAAACTAACTAGACAACCAAGATAAGCCAGTGAGTAAATGTTGGAGTTGAGATTTGTTCCAGCTGTCACCACTGCCCCTGCCCCTGCCATATATATATATTTTATATTTATATATATATTTTATATTTATATATATATATTTTATATATATATTTTTTATATTTTTATATATATATATATATATTTTGAGACAGGGTCTTGCTCTGTCATCTGTGCCGGAGTGCAGTGCCGATAGCTCATTGGCAGCCTTGACCTCCGGGGCTCATGTGATCTTCCCACCTCACCCTCCTGAGTAGCTGGGACCACAGGCATGTGTCACCATGCCCATCTATTTTTTTTTTTTTTTTTTTTTTTTTTTGAGATAGAGTCTCGCTCTGTCCCCAGGCTGGAGTGCAGTGGCGTGATCTCGACTCACTGCAAGCTCCGCCTCCCAGGTTCATGCCATTCTCCTGCCTCAGCCTCCCGAGTAGCTGGGACTACAGGCGCCTACCACCACGCCTGGCTAATTTTTTTTTTTTTTTTGTATTTTTAGTAGAGACGGGGTTTCACTGTGTTAGCCAGGATGGTCTCAATCTCCTGACCTCGTGATCCACCCACCTTGGCCTCCCAAAGTACTGGGATTACAGGCATGAGCCACTGCGCCTGGCTGCCCATCTAATTTTTAAATTTTTGTAGAGATGGGGTTTTGCTATGCTGCCCTGGCTGGTCTCAAACTCCTGACTTTAAGCTATCCTTCCAACTCAGCCTCCCAAAGTGCTGAGATTACAGGTGTGATCCACCGCTCCTGGCCCATTTAGTCTCTTGAACATCATTTCTCACAAACACTCGGAAGGTTTCCCATTTATGCTGGTATGTACCATTTCTTCAGTACAACCACTCACAACTTTCCACTGAAAAGGAACCGCAATCAGCTGCCCCGCACCACCACCAACACCTCACAAAGATGTGATCGATATACTAGCAGAGCATAGACAGACGAGTTGCAGGGAAAGAGTTGTCCCTGCAATCAAATTTTCCACAAGTGACACCTTCAATAATTCTTACAAGGCAGTAGTTCTCAACCAGAGGAGATTTTGACCAGCTAGGGCACACTGACAATGCCTGGCGACATTTTTTATTGTCATAACTGGGAAGGGAGTGCTACCAGCCTATAGTGGGGTAAAGGCCAGGGATACTGCCAAAGAAACATCCTACAATCTACCAAACAGCCTCTCAGAACAAAGAATTATCCTACCCAAAATATGCATAGTGCTGAGGTTGAGAAACTATTTTAAGGTAATATGGAACAAGACTATTGTTATGACTGTGAAGAAAACACCTTTGAGCAGTGGGTCTCAACCCTGGCTACACATTAGATTCACCCAATGAATTAAAAGGCAATGAAAACCTAATGCTCCGCCCTGATTCTCTGAGTCTTTGACTCAACTGGGATGGGGCCATTTACCAATTCTTTCCAGGCTGAATGTAGTGGCTCATGCCTGTAATCCCAGCGCTTTAGGAGACAAAGATAGGAAGATTGCTTGAGGTCAGGAGTTTAGGACCAGCCTGGGCGACATAGCAAGATCCCGTCTCTATAAGAAAAATTTTTAAAAAATTAGCCAGGTTTAAAAACATGTGCTTGTAGTCCCAGCTACTAGGGAGGCCGAGGTGGGAGGATGGCTTGAGCCCAGGAGTTCAAGGCTGCAGTGGGCTATAATTGCACTAACCACTGCACTCCAGCCTGGGCGACAGAGTGAGACCTTCTCTCTAAAATAAACAAACAAATAAATAAATAAGCTAGTTTGTCCTTCCTCCTCATCAGATCAGCCTCTCCACTTCAAATCTTGCCCCTCTGATGTTAGAATCTGGCTGCAACCATCCCGTGATTCTGCGGAGCCTCGTACCTTACTTCTCCTGGCTTCTGTCTGTCGTCACTTCTGTTCTCCACCACCCTCGCCTCAATCAAACACTTTTTCTCTGATGCAAAACTCGGCCTTCATTTACAGAAAGGTATTTGGGATTTCTTGTGTGTGTGTGTGTGTGTGTGTGTGTGTGTGTGTGTGTGAGATTTGGGGATTACTGCAAGGCACCCCATACACAAGAGTCTTCTGATATCTCTCTACTTTATTTTTTATTTTATTATTTGGAGACAGGGTCGCACTCTGTCCCCCACATTGGAGTGCAGTGGCACAATCTCAG
The DNA here is from genome assembly GCF_006542625.1 of Nomascus leucogenys. NCBI lineage: Eukaryota > Metazoa > Chordata > Mammalia > Primates > Hylobatidae > Nomascus > Nomascus leucogenys. Next base: position 80,547,562 of record NC_044382.1, read on the forward strand.
CTCACTGCAATCTCCATCTCCAAGGTGCAACGATTCTCCTGCCTCGGCCTCCCGAATAGCTGGGATCACAGGTGAGCGCCACCATGCTCAGCTAATTTTTGTATTTTTAGTAGAGATGGGGTTTCGCCATGTTGGCCAGGCTGGTCTCAAACTCCTGACCTCACGTGATCCACCCGCCTCTGCTTTCACCTCGTAAAGTGCTGGGATTACAGGTATGAGCCACCACTCCCAGCCTCCTTACTTTCATTTCCCCTTCTCTTCTGTTCACTACAGGGTTAACTCAAGAGGCTTGGGACGGTTAAACCCTGCACATCTCAGAGGAAGGACTGGCCCTTCACCTGTTCCTGCAAGATAACTGCTAACGGCGTAAAATATTCTGCCTGATAAGAGGGCTTCTGTATATCTGGGGCCTTGGGCCATGCCAGATAGCTGATGCTAACAACACGATTTATGGTGGGTGCCTGGGGTCATGCTGTATCAGCCTGACCTCTGGAGGGGCTGGACACTGGGTAACTGATCCCCAAGAAAAGCCACGGACACTAAGGCTCAAGTGAGTTCCCCTGGTTGGCAGTGTTTTGTGTGTGCTGTCACACATCATTGCTGGGTGAATTAAGCACTGCACATATGACTATCTAGGAGGGTACATCTGGAAGCTCCTGCCTGGATTCTGCCCTGAGCACCTTTTCCCTTTGCTGATTTTGTTTATCTATTTATTTATTTTTGAGATGGAGTCTCGCTCTGTCGCCAAGATTGGAGTGCAGTGGCTGGATCTTGGCTCACTGCAACCTCCACCTCCCAGGTTCAAATGATTCTCCTGCTTCAGCCTCCCAAGGAGCTGCAATTACAGGCGCCAGCCACCATGCCTGGCTAATTCTCATATTTTAGTAGAGACAGGGTTTTGCCATGTTGGCCAGGCTGGTCTCGAACTTCTGAGCTCAAGTGACGAGGCCACTGGCCTCGACCTCCCGAAGTGCTGGGATTACAGGCATGAGCCACTGTGCCTGGCCCCTTTGCTGATTTTTAATCCGCATCCAAGCTGTAACTGTGAATACAACAGCTTTTTTGAGTTCTGCAAGTCTTTGCAGCAAATCGTCATACCTGAGTGTGTCTTGGGGACTCCCCGACACATCTTCCCACTCCCTCTTCTCTCTTCTCACTTCCTCTGGAGTAAACTGAAAGAGGCCCCTGCTTGCCTCTTGCAAGGCAGTTCTGAACACACTGAGATCATTTGTGATCTCATATCCTCTTCTAAGCAATTCATCAAGAAATTTCTTTCAAATAAACCCAGTGCTCTTCATGGAGGTGATGCTGGTGAAAATGACTTTCTCCAGCTTATTACACACATTTGCAGAAGCTCCTGTTTAAGAGTTTGAGCATGTATGTGTGTGTGCCTATACACCAGCATATACATGCATGCCCACGGCTGTCATGCCTTCACCAGAACCAGGACGAGGATTCTATTGCCAGAATTAAAGAATGATTTCCACATATTATAAGGTCAGTGAAAGTACACTGAAAAATACACCTGCCAGCATGCCTATGCGTGGCCTCTCTGCAAATAAGATGAAGGTCCCTTCACCACCTGCTTGCACTGCTAATGGCCCTGTAGATTCCACTGGATGGATTTGTAATTTTCTCAACCATTTCCCCTAATGCTGGATATTTGGGTTGTTTCCAACATTTTTACTCTTCCAAATAAGGCACCCATAATGATTCTTGCAGAGTAATCATTAGGCTCTTCTATAATTATCTAATTATCCTTTTTTTTTTTTTTTTTTTTCTGAGACAGGGTCTTGCTCTGACACCCAGGCTGGAGTACGGTGGCACGATCATGGCTCACTGCAGCCTCAACCTCCCATGCTCAAGTGATTCCACAGTCTCAGCTTCCTGTGTAGCTGGGATCACAGGTGTGCGCCACCACGCCTGGCTAACTTTTTGCACTTTTTATAGAGACGGGGAATTTTTTTTTATTTTTTAAAATAGAGATGATGTCTCACCATGTTGCTCAGGCTGTTCTGGAACTTCTGGACTCCAGTAATCCTCCTGCCTCAGCCTCCCAAGGTGCTGAGACTATAGGCATGAGCCACCATGCCCAGCCATATAATTATCTTAAGATAAATTTCTATACATGAATTAAAGAGCACAGATTTTTGTATGTTGGTTGCTTGGTTTTTAGAGGCAGTATCTCACTCCATTGCCGAGGTTGGAGTGCAGTGGTGCAATCATAGCTCACTGCACCCTTGAATTCCTGGGCTCTAGGAGTCCTCCTTCCTCAGCCGCCCAAGCAGCTAGGACTACAGGGTACATATGTTTTTAAGATCTTTGATATATTATACCTTTTGGGGACTGTATCAGTTAAAAACTCTACCAGTACTGTAGAAACATGATCGTGTCTCTGTTTCCTTGCCACACTGGGCATTAATTACTCGCTCCATTAATGAGTTAATTGCACCATCAATAAGAGTATGGTAAAGTGTGACACATTTACACTACAGAATATTATGCTGTAAAGAATAAGGATGTAGGCTGGGCAAGGTGGCTCACGCCTGTAATCCCAGCACTTTGGGAGGCCAAGGCGGGCGGATCACGATGTCAAGAGATCAAGACCATCCTGGCCAACATGTTGAAACCCCATCTCTACTAACAGTACAAAAATTAGCTGGGCGTGGTGGCAGGTGCCTGTAATTCCAGCTACCCGGGAGGCTGAGGCAGATGGATTGCTTGAATCTGGGAGGTGGAGGTTGCAGTGAGCCAAGATGGCGCCACTGCACTCCAGACTGGGGACAGAGTGAGACTCTGTCTCCAAAACAAAACAAAACAAAGCAATTTAAAGAGAAAGACTTTTAGGTGAGGTCAAAAAGGCAAAACCTTACTTTGGTTGAAAACAAAAAAAATATGCCATACAGTTTCTTAGGAAAACTGAAATTAAAAGTATAAGCAAAGACATACCTTACCCAGTGATATGGACTTGAGAGACTCAGAAGTGGAAGGGTGGGAGGGGGGCTAAGGGTGAAAAACTGAACATTAGGGGTACAATGTACACTCCTCCTTTGACAGGCGCACTAAAATCTCAGAATTCACCGCTACATAATTCATTCACGTAACAAAAAACCACTTGTACCCCTAAAGCTACTGAAAATAAAATTTTTTTTAAAGACATAGCAGATAAAGGTTAAGAAAAAGAAAGCTGGGCTGGGCGCAGTGGCTCACGCCTGTAATCTCAGCACTTTGGGAGGCCAAGGTGGGTGGATCACGAGGTCAGGAGATCGAGACCATCCTGGCTTACGTGGTGAAACCCCGTCTCTACTAAAAATACAAAAAATTAGCCTGGCGCGGTGGCGGGTGCCTGTAGTCCCAGCTACTCGGGAGGCTGAGGCAGGAGAATGGTGTGAACCCGGGAGGCAGAGCTTACAATGAGCCGAGATCACGCCACTACACTCCAGCCTAGGCGACAGAGCGAGACTCCGTCTCAGAAAAAAAAAAAAAAAGAAAGAAAAAAGAAAAAGAAAGCTGAATTCATGATATTAATATCAGACAATGTTGAATCTAAGGTTAAGGGAGGCAACCTAGACAAATGGTGGCATTTTATAATGACAAAGGGCACTAAGAGGCTAAAGCTTCAATGTGAGAACACAACAGAAAATGGCCTCAAACTTGCACACACATGTTTATAGCAGCACAATTCACACAATTCACAAATGCAAAAATGTGGAACCAACCCAAATGCCCATCAATCAACGAGTGGATAAAAAAACTGATATGTATATATGAATGATGGAATACTACTCAGCCATAAAAAGGAATGAATTAATGGCATTTGCAGCAACCTGGATGGGATTGGAGACTATTATTCTAAGTGAAGTAACTCAGGAATGGAAAACCAAACATCATATGTTCTCACTCATAAGTGGGAGCTAAGCTATGAGGATGCAAAGGCATAAGAATGACACAACAGACTTTGGGGACTCAGGGAGAAAGGGTAGGAAGGGGGTGAGGGATAAAGGACTACAAACTGGGTTCAGTGTATACTGCTTGGGTGATGGCTGCACCAAAATCTCACACATCACCACTAAAGAACTTACTCATGTAACCAAACACCACCTGTTCCCCAAAAACCTACGGAAATAAAAAGTTAAAAAAAAAAATGGCATCAAAATAATTACAGCATCAGCTTCCAACAGACACCAAGACTAACATATGACTATTGCTCATATCTCCCAGCCTGCAGTAGATAAAAAAATTAAAAATAAAAATTTAGAGGATCTGAATGTATATTTAATAAGGCCGACTTTTTAGTTTATGTCGAATGCTATACACTAATAACAGAGGATACATCTTTTATGTTCCTGTGGAATTTTCATGGTAATAGATGATGTATCAGGCCAAGAAGAAAATCTTAACAAAATTCAAAATGGAGAAAGAGTAGAGACCACTTTCTAGTCACAATACAAGAAAGATAGGGCTGGGTGTGATAGCTCTTGCCTGTAATCCCAGCACTTTGGGAGGCCAAGGCAGGAGGATCGCTTGAACCCAGGAGTTTGAGACCAGCCTGGACAACATAGCAAGACCCTGTCTCTACAAATAATACAAACATTATCCTGGCATAGTGGTGCACACCTGTAGTTCCAGCTACTTGGCAGGCTAAAGGAGGAGGATTGCTTGAGCCCAGGGGATAGAGGCTGCCGTGAGCCATGTTTGCACCACTGCAGCCAGTCTGGGTAACAGAGCAAGACCAACAAAATTGGAAGGGGAAAATTCTACCACCCACCACTCCGTCAAAGGGAACGTGTTTTGAGGGCACGGGGAGAGAGAGACACAGAGAGAGACAGATCAAAGAAAAAATTTAAACCCAAATTTCTCAACATCTTGAATAATGAAATGAAGTTAATACATAGCAAAACTGCTGTCCTATGGTTAAAACTGGATTGTTAAGTAGAACGGAGCCCTAAACAAAGGCATAAGTAAAGCAGGACAAAGAAAGTAAGTGAATTTAGTATTCACTCAAAGAAGTTAGAAAAACAACAAATTATTCTAAGAAATAAGAAGGAAGAAAATAATAAATGGGCGAATTAGAAAATAAAATAATGGCGGGGTGCAGTGGGTCCTGCCTGTAATCCTAGCACTTTGGGAGACTGAGGCGGGTGGATTGCTTGAGCTCAGGAGTTCAAGACCAGCCTGGGCAACATGGCAAAACTCCAACTCTACAAAAAATACAAAAATTAGCCGGGCGTGGTAGCGTGCGCCTGTAGTCCCAGCTACTCGGGAGGCTGAGGTGGGAGGATCGCTTGAGTAAGGGAGGCAGAGGTTGCAGTGAACAATGATCTGCACTGCACTCCAGCCTGAGTGACAGAGTGAGACCCTGACTCAAAACAAAAAAAAGAAAAGAAAATACATAAAAAAATAGAATTAATTAATGTAGAGCAAACTCTTTGGGGTGAGTTGGTTAGAGGAAAATAAATAATTGAAAAGTTAACTAATCAGAAAAATAAAGGAAGAAAGCTCAAAAACACAACATTAGAAACAGAGTGGGTGGGGTTCTGTGGCTCATACCTGTAATCCCAGCACTTTGGGAGGCCGAGGTAGATCACTTGAGGTCAGGAGTTCAAGACCAGCCTGGCCAACGTGGTGAAACCCTGTCTTTACTAAAAATACAAAAATTAGCTGGTTATGGTGGTGCACGCCTGTAATCCCAGCTACTCGGGAGGCAGAGGCAGGAGAATTGCTTGAATTGGGAAGGCAGAGGTTGCAGTGAGCCAAGACCACACCACTGCACCCCAGTATGGGCAACAGAGTGAGTGAGACTCTGCCTCAAAAACAAACAAACAAACAAACAAAAAACAAAAAGAAACAGGGTGGAGGAATAACATAACAAAGAGGAAATGAAATGGCTTTGTACCTTGCAAAACTGTGCAATTAAATTTGAAAATCTGAATGAAGTAGATTACTTTCTAGAAAAATGTAACTAATTGTCCACAGTTTTAGAACTCTGAAATAAAACAGTAAGCAGAAACAAAACTGTAAATGTTAACCAGCTTCCCACCCCAAATCCACCAGACCCACAGAAGTTTTAGATAAAGTCTTCCAAATAGCCAAGAAATAAGCAATTCTGCTTCTATATAAATTGTATCCAGGCACGGAGAAATAAAAGATATTCGTACTTTTTGTCAAAGCCACATCAAAACTTGAAAATCATGTCACAAAGAACAACTATATAACAAAACTCACTTATGAATATCTTATCTTAAATAAGATAGTACCAAAGAAAACCCAGCATATTTTAGGAATGTAGGAAATGCTGTTTTTAGGAAATCTACTAGAAAGCAACATTCACCATATAACTTGGCTTAAAAAAAAAAGTGGCATAAAATTATCTCAAAAATGTAATGTTATTAGCATAGAATTGACAAAATATTCTCTTACAGCTTTCTAAGTCTCCACTGTATTTTTGGCTAAAGTCTGTGTTTGATTTCCATTTTTTTTTCTTTTTTTTGAGATGGAGCTTTGCTCTGTCACCCAAGCTGGAGTGCAGTGGCACGATCTCAGCTCACTGCAACCTCTGCCTCCTGGGTTCAAACGATTCTCCTGCCTCAGCCTTCCAAACAGCTGGGATTACAGGTGCGCGCCATCATGCCTGGTTAATTTTTGTATTTTAATGGAAACGGGGTTTCACCATGTTGGCCAGGCTGGTCTTGAACTCCTGACCTGAAGTGATCCACCCGCCTCGGCCTCCCAAAGTGCTGGGATTACAGGCATGAGCCGCCTGCCCGGCCTTTGTTTCCAAATTTTGAAATATGTGCTCTATTTTCCTTGATAAGTCTCTCTAGAGGTTTTTGTTTGTTTGGCGTTTTTTTTTTTTTTCTTTTTGAGATAGGATCTCACTCTGTCACCCAGGCCATGCAGTGGTGTGACCACTGCTCACTGTAGCCTTGACCTCCCAGTCTCAATCAATCCTCCTGCCTCAGTCTCCCAAGTAAGTAGCTGGGAACACAGGCATGCACCACCATGCCTGGCTAATTTTTGTATTTTTTGTAGAAGATATATAGCGTCTTGCTATGTTGCCCAGGCCGTTCTCCAACTTCTGGGGTCAAGTGATTCTTTGGCCTGGGCCTCCCAAAGTGCTGGGATTACAGGTGTAAGCCACCACACCCCGCCTCTCTAGAGTTTTATTTTATTGATCTCATCAAAGACCCAGGTCATGGTTTTATTTAACATTTATTTCTATTATTTGTTTCAGTAATGTCTGCTTTTATTATGTTTGATTCTATCTACCTGCTACTTTGGGTCATTTTGTTCTTTTTCATACTTCTTTTATGTGAGACATTTTATTTTTAAAATTATTTCTGAATAAAAACACTTAACAATTTTGCCTCTGATTACAGGGTTGTTCACATCTTATCAGTTTTGAAAGGTAGGGTTCCTTTTGTTATTTTGTACATAAACAGAAGCTGCCATTTTAATTTCTTCTTTCCCCCAAAATAATTTCTATAAATGATTTTTTAAAATTTTATTATTATACTTTAGGTTTTAGGGTACATGTGCACAATGTGCAGGCTTTTTAAAAGTTCTAAATATTTTGACTTTTTTGTTAACCTGACGTTATTTATTTATAGTTTGTTTTTATCAGATAATTTGACTTGTGCAATTTCTGCCTTTGGAATTTTTTTAAGTTTTTATTTGGCCTGATATATTATCATTTTAAATACATGTTCTATGTATTTTTGAAAAGCATATGTATTTCTTTTTCTCTTTTTTTTTTTTTGAGATGGAGTCTCGCTCTGTTGCCCAGGCTGGAGTGCAGTGGCACGATCTTGGCTCACTGCAACCTCCGCCTCCTGAGTTCAAGTGATTCTCCTGCCTCAGCCTCCTGTGTAGCTGGGATTACAGGCATGCGCCACCATGCCCAGCTATTTTTTTTTTTGTATTTTTAGTAGAGATGGGGTTTCGCCATGTTGGCCAGGCTGGTTTCGAACTCCTGACCTCAGGTGATCCACCTGCCTTGGCCTCCCAAAGTGCTGGGATTACAGGCCTGAGCCACCACGCCCGGCCTCATTTTTCTTTTCTTTTCTTTTTTTTTTTTTTTTTTTTGAGACAAGGTCTTGTTCTGTCACCCTGGCTAGAGTGCAGTGGTAGTGCATGGCTCACTGCAGCCTCCATTTCCCGGGCTCAAGTGATCCTCCCACCTCAGCCTCCCGAGTAGCTGGGATCACAGGCACTCACCACCATGCCTGGCTAATTTTAAAAAATTTTTTGTAAAGACAAGGGTCTCCGTATGTTGCCCAGGCTGGTCTCAAACTCCTGGCTTCAGGTGATCCTCCTGCCTTGGCCTCTCAAAGTGTTGGGATTACAGGTGTGAGCCAGGGTACCAGGCCTATATTTCTTGCTATGTATCTATTATCTAACATTTATTAATTCTGTTATTTAAATCCTGTTTCTTTTGTATTTTGTTCAGTCAGACTGAGAATAGTTTGTTAATCTTTAGCTCAATTTTAGTTTTGTCAACAATTCTTATATTTCTACTGAAATAATTACTCTTTTTTTTGAGACAGAATTTCACTCTTGTCGCCCAGGCTGGAATGCAGTGGCACGATCTTGGCTCGCTGCAACCTCCGCCTCCCAGGTTCAAGCAATTCTTCTACTTCAGCCTCCCGAGTAGCTGGGATTACAGGCATGTGCCACCACGCCTGGCTAACTTTTGTATTTTTAATAGAGACAGGGTTTCACCATGTTGGCCAGGATGGTCTCGAACTCCTGACCTCAGGTGATCCACACGCTTTGGCCTCCCAAAGTGCTGGGATTACAGGCATGAGCCACCATGCTTGGCCATGAATAACTCTTAAAAGACTTTTCCCCTTATCTGAGTCCTATAATAAAAATAAATGGCAATTATAGTGAAAATACTTTAAAACCACAAAGCAGAATTTTATGTTTTTTGACAAAATCTTTTTTTCTATCAGTGTTTTTTTCCCCCTTTTTTTATTTATTTATTTTATTTTATTTTATTTTTTTTGAGACAGGATCTTGTTGTGTCACCCAGACTAGAGTGCAGTGGCACGATCACTTCTCACTATAGCCCCTACCTCCTGGGCTCAGGTGTTCCTCCCACCTCAGCCTCCTGAGTAGCTGGGAATACAGGCGTCTGCCACCATGCCCAGCTAAATTTTTGTATTTTTTGTAGCGATGGGGTTTTGTCACGTTGCCCGGGCTAGTCGTGAACTCCTGGTCTCAAGTGATCCACCCGCCTCGGGCTCCCAAAGTGCTGAGATTACAAGCGTGAGACACTGTGCCCAGCCTTTTCTTTACCTCATAGATGTCCATAAATGTTTTTGTCTTTGGGGGAGATTATACTACCTACTGTGAAATAATATTCTGTCCAAAATGCTTTTGGTTATGTGTCTGATTTTGTCCAAAATTGGTGAGTTTTAGGTTAAAATTAGCAATTTAGTAAAATTACTGGAATTTACTTTAAATTACAGGTGATTCTTTTTTGTTGTTGTGTGTTTTTTTATTTTTTATTTTGTATTAATTTTTTTTGAGAAGAAGTCTCAGTCTGTCGCCCAGGCTGGAGTGCAGTGGTGCAATCTCATCTCATTGCAACCTCCGCCTCCTGGGTTTAAGTGATTCTCCTGCCTCAGCCTCCAGAGTAGCTGGGACTACAGGTACATGCCACAGAAATTAGCACCATGCTTGGCATATTTTTGTATTTTTTAAGTATAGATGGGGTTTCACCATGTTGGTCAGACTGGTCTCGAATTCCTGATGTCAGGTGATCTACCCGCCCTGGCTTCCCAAAGCGCTGGGATTACAGGCGTGAGCCACCGTGCCTGGCCTACAGGTGATTCTTATAGGGACCATTATTAAAAATTTTCTGCAAATCATAAAGCTATATCAAGGTGTTGAGCTTAGCCATTAAGCACAGTGTAATCATTCATTGAGCCTGTCCCGTTTGATTATGCATTCTGGCATTTTGTAAGCTGCTCTGCCTAGCAATATATAGATTCATTTAATATGTTAGCATTGGCTAATAAGCCAAGTGCAGTGGCTCACACCTGTAATCCCAGCATTTTAGGAGTTCAAGGCAGGAGGATTGCTCGCGGCTAGGAATTTGAGACCAGCCTGGGTAACATATTGAGACCCCATCTCTGCAAAACATTAAAAAGTTGGCTGGGTGTGGTGGCTATGCCTGTGGTCCCAGCTACTTGGGAGGCTGAGGTGAAAGGATCAGTTGAGCCTGGGAGGTGGACGCTGCAGTGGGCTATGATTGAGCCACTGCACCCCAGCCTGGGCCACAGAGAAAGTCTCTGCCCCTGCCAAAAAAAAGGTAATAATTTTTTTTTCTAAGATCTCAGCTAAAAGTATTATCTCTTCAGAGAGGTCTTCAATCTAAAGTACAGTCCTTTAGCCTAAAGTACTGTCTATCACGTTAACTAGGCTTTGTGTGTGTGTGTGTGTGTGTGTGTGTGTGTGTGTGACAGAGTCTCGCTCTGTCACTCCAGGCCGGAACGCAGTGGTGCCATCTTGGCTCACTGCAACCTGCGCATCCTGGGATCAAGTCATTCTTGTGCCTCAGCCTCCCAAGTAGCTGGGATTATAGGTGTGCGCCATCACGCCTGCCTAATTTTCGTATTTTTAGTAGAGACGGGGTTTCACCATGTTGGCCAGGCTGGTCTCGAACTCCTGATGTCAGGTGATCGCCCTCCTCAGCCTCCCAAAGTGCTGGGATTACAGGCGTGAGCCACCGCGCCTGGCCGTTAATAGAAGTATTTTTTAAAATTAGTATTACTGTTCTATTTCCTTTGTTTTTCTGATGTATTTTAGATCACCCCCACTTTTTTCCCCTTAATGCTTTTGATTCACTTTGCATTAGGCTTGTCTCTTGGAAACAGGTTGTAGCTAGATTTTAAAAATCTATTCCGAAGGGCTTTGTTTTCCACAGGGCTTGCTGTCCTTTTATTTTTGTTATCTCAGGTCTCATCATTGTCATAGTGGTTGTCTTTTCTGAGGTGAACGCTCCCTTGTTTATTTTTTCTTCCTGTCATTTGCAATGTGAATCATGCTGTCTTTGTTGGGGTTATTGTTCTATTGCTTTATAGATTTGTTCATTCCAGTTTTGTTCTCAGACACACATCTTCTGCTTAGACAGTTCAGAGTTCCCATAATCCTGTCTTAGAAAAAGGGTGCGGTGGGTCACGCCTGTAATCCTAGCACTTTGGGAGGCCGAGGCGGGAGGATCACGAGGTCAGGAGATGGAGACCATCCTGGCTAATACAGAGAAACCCTGTCTCTACTAAAAAAAAAAATATGAAAAAAATTAGCTGGGCGTGGTGGTGGGTGCCTGTAGTCCCAGCTACTCGGGAGGCTGAGGCAGGAGAATGGCGTGAACCAGGGAGGCGGAGCTTGCAGTGAGCCGAGATTGCGCCACTGCATTCCAGCCTGGGCGACAGAGGGAGGCTCCGTCTCAAAAAAAAAAAAAAGAAAAAGCCTGTGGTCTTAGGGAAGTGGAATGCAATTTCAATTTAGAAAATGGTTGGAAGCAAATGCTCCCAAGAAGCTCCAATTTCAGCGTGCTTTTAAACAAATTCAAGAGAATTCTCAGGCCTCTCTGCTGATTGAATTGTCTTTCTTGGCTAATCTATTTCCTCAATCAATGTCAGATGGTGCAAGGGTAATTTTGAGTTTGGGATAAGGATTAAATGATCAATCCATGTCCTGTTGTCCCTGGGGTAAACTTGATCTACAGGGAGGTAGAGAACTCGCACTATTAATTTAAAACTGGGTTTCTCTAATGTAAAGACCGGCACGTTGAGGATCCCAAAACACTCTTAGATCTTTCCCCTCTTATTCTGTCTTTCATATGCTGTTTGGGTCCAGTTGCCTAATAATTACCACTTAATCAACATATGTATTTATGGGATAAATGAAGAACACCAAAGAAAAAGAACAGTGATTATGAAAACAAGGGCTGTAAGAACAATTGGCGTGCTGGAAAATGTTGCAGTCAGTGGGTTGGATGCCAATCGGTGCTGAGGTCTGGAGGTTTTAATGTAATAGCAGCTTGGGATGGGTAACCTGGATATTAGCCAAAACACTGGTGGAGAAAAGCCTCATAAATTAGTTTGGATTACTAGCATTTCCCAGTTTCAGTTTACAGAAAGGCCACCATATAATTTCTGTGTCTTCTTTTTGGAGAATTACTTTTGACATTTGCATTAAATATTACGCCATGGGATAACACTTATCTAGCCACCATATAATCGGGATTGCAGCGAATTCTACTTAATTGGTTTTTTGTTCATCTTTTCATTTTGATCAAGAGTTTCCTTTCTTAAATTCTTTTATTCTAAATTAATTTTAATTATATGAGTAATACATACACGCATTCTTCTTATTAAATCCAAGTTCATCTAAGTTCCCTCTCTCCAAGTTCTTTTATTCTAAATTAATTTTAATTATATGAGTAATACATACCTGCTTTCTTCTTATTAAATCCAAGTTCATCTAAGTTCCCTCTCTCCTTTCATAGAGGCACAGAGAGAACCACTCTCTGGTATCTTTCTGTGTCTCTATCTATCTATCATCAAAAAGTTTTTTTTAGTTAATTTTTTTTTTTTTTTAGAAAGGGGGTCTTGCTATGTTGCCCAGACTGGTCTCAAACTTCTGACCTCAAGTGATCCTCCCTTGGGAGCCATCACACCTGGCATCCATCATCAATTTTTAAAATGATATCATATTGTACAACCTTCTTTTTTCCTCCCCACCTAGTACTATGTCTTACAATCTAAACATGTGCCTATTTTTATTTTATTTTATTTTTTATTTTTAAATTTCTTTTTCTTTTGTTAAGGGGGGGGTAGTCTCACTATGTTGCCCAGGCTGGTCTCGAACTCCTGGGCTCAAGTGATCTTACCATGTGGCCTACCAAAGAGCTGGGATTACAAGGGTGAGTCACCGTACCAATGTGTCTATTTTTTGTTTTTATTTTATTTTTTTTGGGATGGAGTTTTCCTCTTGTTGCCCAGGTTGGAGTAAAATGGCATGATCTCAGCTCACCGCAAGCTCCGCCTCCCGGGTTCAGGCGATTCTCCTGCCTCAGCCTCCTGAGTAGCTGGGATTACAGGCACATGCCACCATGTGTGGCTAATTTTGTATTTTTAGTAGAGATGGGGTTTCTCCATGTTGGTCAGGCTGGTCTCGAACTCCCAACCTCAGGTGATCTGCCCGACTCAGCCTCCCAAAGTGCTGGGATTACAGGCGTGAGCCACAGTGCTTGGCGAATGTGTCTATTTTAAATTGGGGCATACGATTCCTTAGAATAGATACACCACAATTTTTTTTTTTTTTTTGCCATACCCAGTTGGTGGATATGTGGGTTGTTCTCCTTAGTGACTGTTATAAACAATGTTGCGGGAAACATCTTCCTACATACCTTCTGTGCACCTGGACAGAGTTTCTTTAGAGAAGAAACTGAGCAGTGAGTTGTGTAGACAATTTCTTGTTGTTTGATAGATCTACACTGAGCTATGCTGTTCAATCCAGTAGCCACTGGCCATGTGTGGTGAATGAGCACTAGCAATGTAGCTAATGTGAATGGGGAGCCCAACTTTTTAAGTTTCCTTAATTTTTAAAATTTGAAAACTGAACCAGTATAAAATATTTTTCTATTAAGTTCAATTTTGCTTTGGTAGGATTACATTTCTCTCTCCTAAGTGCATGACATAAAATATTCTTATATTGCTAGTGCACATGGCAGGCGTGTGTGTGTTTTCTCAGATCACATGTGAATCTATCATTCATCTAATAGGCGTCAATTCATTTGGTTTGAATCCTTTTTTTCTTTTTTCTTTTTTTTTTTGAGTCAGAGTCTCGCTCTATCGTCCAGGCTCAAGTATAGTGGCATAATCTTGGCTCACTGCAACCTCTGCCTCCCAGCTTCAAGCGATTCTCCTGCCTCAGCCACCTAAGTAGCTGGACTTACAGGTGCCCGCCACCGGGCCAGGCTAATGTCTGTATTTTTAGTAGAGACAAGGTTTTGCCTTGTTGGCCAGGCTGGTCTCAAACTCCTGTCCTCAAGTGATCCACCCGCCTCGGCCTCCCAAAGTGCTGGGATTACAGGCATGAGCCACTGCACCTGGCCAAATCCTTTTGATGATGAACAAAAAACCAATTAAGTAGAATTCACTGCAATCCCGATTATATGGTGGCTGTGCATTGATACAACATTGTAATGTGTTTACCTGAATATTTTATCCAGACAGTATGAATTGCATGTTACCTTTGCATCACATTGTTCATTAAAGAAAAATGCATACTATTTTAATTCTAATTCAATTATTTTTCTATACATGAACAAAATTTCCAATTTAAAATAAAGGCAGGTAACTGATGTAGAATTAAATGGAGATGCAAATGGTAGTGCTATGATAGGAATAGTAAATTAAGAGACTGGAGGCTGGGTGCGGTGGCTTACACCTGTAATCCCAGCACTTTGGAAGGCCAAGGCAGGCAGATCATCTGAGGTCAGGAGTTCGAGACCAGCCTGGCCAACATGGTGAAACTCCATCTCTACTAAAAATACAAAAATTAGCTGGGTTTGGTGGCACATGCCTGTAACACCAGCTACTTGGGAGACTGAGGCAGGAGAATCACTTGAACCCAGGAGGTGAAGTTTGCAGTGAGCCGAAATTGTGCCACTGTCATGCCTGGGTGACAGAGCTAGGTTCTATCTCAAAAAAAAAAAAAAAAAGGGAGAGAGAGACTGGAAGCTGGGGGATGAGGAAATTGGAGAGATGTTGGTGAAAGGATACAAAAATTCAGTTAGACTGGAGGAATAAGTTCAAGAGATGTATTGTACAACATGGTGAGTATGGTTAATAACATATTGTATATTTGAAAATTGCTAACAGAGTAGATATTAAGCGTTCTTACCACACACACACAAAGAAGCATGTGAGGGCTGGATGAAGTGGTTCATGCTTGTAATCCCAGCACTTTCAGAGGCAGAGGTGGGAGGATCTCTTGAGCCCAGGAGTTCAAAACCAACCTGGGCAACATAGGGAGATCCTGTCTCTACAAAAAATAAAAAAATTAGCTGGGTGTGGCGGTGCACATCTGTGGTCCCAGGTACTCAGAAGGCTGGGGTGGGAAGATGGCTTGAGCCCAGGAGTTCGAGGTTTCAGTGAGCCATGATTGTGCCACTGCACTACAGCCTGGGCCACAGAGTGAGACCCTGTCTCAAAAAAACAAAACAAAACAAAAAACAAAGAAAACAAAAAGAAGTATGTGAGGTAACATGCATATGTTAAATAGTCTGATTTAGCCATTCCACAATTTATGCATATATAAAAACGCCAATTGTGCACCATAAATATATACAATTTTTACTTGTCAATTATTTATTTATTTTGAGGCAGAGTAGGCTAATTTTTTTTTTTCAGTAAAGACAGGGTCTCACTATGTTGCCCAGGCTGGTTTCAAACTCCTGAGCTCAAGCGATCCTCCCGCCTCAGCCTCCCAAAGTGTTGAGATTACAGCCATGAGCCACCGCGCCCGGCCTGCTTGTCGATTTTAAAAAGGGAAAAGCTCAAGAAACTGTAGGAAGATGTGCCACCAATTTCATGATGGATGACAGTTGCAATTTGCTGTGGTAGAGTGAAACAAAAAAGCTGCATGTTGGTTGTGAAAAAAAATTTTATGAGAATAAGGTGGAAACTATTGAGACATTTTCAGCAAATACACAGTGAGTTTGATAAGTTTTTCTCCACGTTCAAGAAAGAACTAACGAAGCACATGAAAAGATGCTCAACATCCCTTGACACTAGGAGAATGCAAATCAAACCTCAGAATACCACTTCATACCCATTAGGATGGCGATTACCAACAAAACAAAACAGCACAGGAAACAAGTGTTGGTGAGGATGTAGACAAACTAGAAAACTTCCACCCTTGTGCCTTGCTGGTGGGACTGTAAAATGGTTGCTGTGGGCTGGGCGCGGTGGCTCATGCCTGTAATCCCAGCACTTTCGGAGGCCAAGGCGGTGAATCATGAGGTCAGGAGATTGAGACCATCCTGGCTAACGCGGTGAAAGCCCGTCTCTACTAAAAATACAAAAAATTAGCCAGGTGTGATGGTGGGCACCTGTAGTCCAAGCTACTTGGGAGGCTGAGGCAGGAGAATTGCTTGAACCTGGTGGGTAGAGGTTGCAGTGAGCTGAGATTGTGCCACTGCACTCCAGCCTGGGCGACAGCGAGACTCCATCTCAAAAAAAAAAAGAAGAAAAGAAAAGAGTTGCTGTGGAAAGTGGTACAATTCCTCAAAAATTAAAGAAATACCATGGATCCAGCAATTTCACTTCTCAGTATATACCAAGAAGAAGTGAAAGCAGGGACTCAAATAGATGCTTGTACACTCAAGTTCATGGCAGCATTATTCTCAATAGCCAAAAGGTGAAAATTACCCCAATGGTCATCAACAGATGAATGGATGGTATATGGTCTTAAGAAAGTAGGAAATTCTGACACTTGCTACAATATGGATGAACCTTGAAGACATTATGCTAAGTGAAATAAGCCCAATACGAGAGGATAAATACTGTATGATTCCGCACGTATGAATTTCCTAGAGTATTCAAATTCATAGATATAGAAAATAGGCTGGGTGCAGTGGCTCACGCCTGTAATCCCAGCACTTTGGGAGGCTGAGACAGGTGATCACTTGAGGTCAGGAGTTCGAGACCAGCCTGGCCAACATGGTGAAAACCCATCTCTACTAAAAATACAAAAATTAGCCAGGCATGGTGGCGCGTGCCTGTAATCTCAGCTACTCGGGAGGCTGAGGCAGAAGAATCCCTTGAACCCAGGAGGCAGAGGTTGCAGTGAGCCAAGATCACGCCACTGCACTCCAGCCTGGGTAAAGGAGGGAGTTAGTGTTTAATGGGGTAAGAGTTTCAGTGTGGGAAGATAAAGTTGTAGAGATGGATGGTGGTGATGGTTCACAGCAGTGTCAATGTACTTAATGCCACAGAGATGTATACTTGCAAATGATTAAACCGGTAAATTTTATGTTGTATATATTTTATCACAATAAGA
Organism: Nomascus leucogenys; assembly: GCF_006542625.1. Lineage (NCBI taxonomy): Eukaryota > Metazoa > Chordata > Mammalia > Primates > Hylobatidae > Nomascus > Nomascus leucogenys. Next base: position 80,564,644 of record NC_044382.1, read on the forward strand.
AAACCCGATGAAATTAGTTAGTTGAAATCAGAATAAAATGTTGAGCAAAGACCTTTTAAATATATTTTATTTTATCAGGATTAGAGATGGTAACTTTGGCCAGCTATAAAAATGACTCGGATTCTTGCATGCATGTGTGTATACACCGTACACAATTTTTTAATGGAAAGATGGTAAAAAAAATTATTTAAGTTGTAAAAATTTTGTTAGAAAATTATGAGGAAAAGACTAAAAATATATTTTAGGCTGGCATGGTGGCTCACATCTGTAATCCCAGCACTTTGGGAGGCCAAGGTGGGCAGATTGCTTGAGCACAGGAGTGTGAGACCATCCTGGGCAACATGGTGAAACCCCGTCTCTACGAAAAATAGAAAAAAATAGCTGAGTGTGGTGGTGCACCCCTGTAGTCCAAGCTACTCAGGAGGAGGCTGAGGTGGGAGGATCACTGAGCCCAGGGAGGTCAAAACTGAAGTGGAGTCAATCCGCACCACCACGCTCCAGCCTGGGAAATAGGGGGAAACTCTGTCTCAAAATAAATGAATGAATGAATAAATAAATAAATAAATAAAGATTTTACAGAAAGTGAATAATCTGCAATTAAGCCACCAAACAATTGCCCATAGAATGAAAGAATGTATTAAAGCTAAATGGATTCAAATTTTGGAAAATTGCAGAATTTAACTGAGTCATGCCATGAGATACCACCCAACTAATAGCCTGGGTGTATTTATTCAGAAAGGTCTTCCAAATTTATGAAAAAACATTGTCAATTCATGGCTTACAAAAGTGTAGCATAGATTTTAAAACATCTTTTACATCTGACCAAAAAAATCTCACTTAGATATGAAAAAATTAGTTTCTATCATGCCAGATGGTCCTCCAGCTATGTTTGGTCAAAAATCTGGTTTTATTGGAGTTTCAAAACAAGAGACTGATGTTTCCCTTATTGCTTCATCCCACTGTATGATAAATACTGAAAATATTTGTGCTGCTTTTGGAAGCAGGCTCCATGGAAAGTGTCATGGGTACAGTTGTTAAAACTGTTCAGTGTATACGTACAAATGCTGTGAATCACCACCAGTGCATGGGATTTTTGAAAGAAATAGAAGGCAATGAATGGGGTGATCTTGGGTCTTTGCCAATGTTCATTGTTTGAGTCATGGAAGAGTTTTACAAAGATTTACTGTACTGTCAATTCCAATTCAAGATTTTCTTGAAACAAAGGGAATGCTTGCCAAATATTTAATAATCAAAGATAAACATGGCAGTGTGACTTATGTTTTCTCAGCAGTATCATAGTGTATACGAAATGAGATAAATTCCAAGCTCTAAAGAAAGAAAAACCTGTGACCTAGCTGGAAAAATATAAGAATTTACATTGAAATGAAAACATTTCATAATACAAATCAATAATAATGATTCTGCATATTTTTAACATGAATCAATATGCAAAATATATGTTTTTTAAGACAGGGTTTTGCTCTGCTGCCCAGGCTGAAGTGCAGTGGCATTATCTTGGCTCACTGCAACCTCTGCCTCCCAAGCTCAAGTGATCCTCCCACCTCAGCCCCTCAAGTAGTTGGGACTACAGATAGATGCAGGCACCACCATGGCCTGCTAGTTTTTTTTGTGTGTGTGTGGATACAGCGTCTTATCATGTTTCCCAGGTTGGTCTCGAACTCCTGAGCGCAAATGATCTTCCCCACCTTGGCCTCCCAAAGTGCTGAGATTACAGGCATGAGCCACCACGCCTGGCTGCAAAATATTTTTAACAGTAATCACCAGCATTATGTAAATTATCTGCAAAACTTACAAGAACAATTTGAAGACTATTGCTGATATTGACAAACTTTAGAGTTACTTTTCAATTTATACAGCATCCTTTTACATTCCATGTTAATATGAGTTGACATGAGGATTGATGAATTGCTATAAGTTGGACAGAAGTATTTTTTTTTTTTTTTTTTTGAGACAGGGCCTCACTCTGTTGCCCAGGCTGGAGTGCAGTGGCACGATCTTGGCTCACTGCAACCTCTGCCTCTCAGGCTCACGCTTCCTGAGTAGCTGGGATTACAGGCATGCACCACTACCACCCAACTAATTTTTGTATTTTTAATAAAGATGGGGTTTCACCATGTTGGCCAGGCTGGTCTTGAACTCCTGACCTCAAATGATCCACCTGCCTCAGCCTCCCAAAGTGCTGGGATTATAGGCGTGAGCCACTGCGCCCAGCCTGGACAGAAGTAGTTTTAAAACTGATATGCTTTTGCTTCAAAGTCAAACCATTATTCCAATAAAGATGAACTAGCCTCACCAATGTGGAAGTGAATAATATGGGAAAGTGATTTTTTGGTACTTGGGAAATATTTAAGTATCTTTGGAACAACCTGCGTATGCTGTTCTACTTTTTCAACTGTATAAATACAGATCAAATGTTTTCAATGACAGCTGTACTGTAAGTGTAAAACACACCCTGGATGTCAAAGATTTAGAATAACAACAGGAAGTAAGGAATATATCTCATTACAAATTTTTATATTGATTTCAGGTTGACATGATGATATTTTAGAAATGTTAGGTTCAATAAATTGTAATGTTAAAATTAATTTCATCTGTTTCTTTTTACCTTTTAAAAGTGCTGGCAACTAGAATATTTACAATTACATATGTGGTTTGTGTTATTATTCTATTCAATAGTGATGGGCTGGGTGTGGTGGCTCATGCCTGTAATCCCAGCACTTTGGGAGGCCGAGGCAGGCAGATTGCTTGAGACTAGGAGTTTGAGACCAGCCTGGGCAACATAGTGAGATCTTGACTCCACAAAAAACAAACAAAAAAAACCCACAAAAAAACCCAAATTAGCCTGGTGTACTGTCATGAACCTGTAGTCCTAGCTACTCTGGAGGCTGATGTGGGAGGATCACTTGAGCCTAGGAGTTTGAGACCAGCCTGGGCAACGTAGTGAAACCCTATCTCTACAAAGTATTTAAAAATTAGCTGGGTGTGGCGGTATGCACCTGTAGTCCCAGCTTCTTGGCTGGGGCAGGAGGATTACTTGAGCCCAGGAGGTTGAGGATGCAGTGAGCTGTGATTGCACCACTGCACTCCAGCCTGGTGGACAGAGTGAGACCCTGTCTTAAAAAATGAAACAAGCTAACACTGTGAAACCCCGTCTCTACTAAAAATACAAAAAAAATTAGCCGGGCGTGGTGGCGGGTGCCTGTAGTCCCAGCTACTCGGAAGGCTGAGGGAGGAGAATGGCGTGAACCCGGAAGGCAGAGCTTGCAGTGAGCCGAGATTGCGCCACTGCACTCCAGCCTGGGCAACACAGCGAGACTCTGTCTCAAAAAAAAAAAAAATAAAGAAAAGAAACAAAACAAACAAAACCCAGTGATGATCTAGAATTGCCTGCCCTCTTATTTGCACCAGTGTTCCCGCTGGGAGAATTATGCACTGTGATTAGGTCTGACAAGAGGGCCGTCTAAGTCACTTGTCTCCCCTCTCATCTCATCATCCACTATGGAAGCTGAAGGAGCCAGGTTCAAGAAGTTAGCTGTGAAGCTGAGCAATTAGATCCTTCTTCCCGGGACTTAGATTCTGGAGTAAGTGGTGCAGAGACAGAAACATTATTTGGAAGTCAAATTCAGCATAGGATCAGTGTCAGTGTGTGGCCTAGACTCGTAAATTCTCCCCCACTGTATTGCTGCTACTAATGGGGTGGGAGGGAGGGGTGGTGGAAGGGACAGTGGGGAATCAGATACAATGTCCACTACAGAAGTATTATTAGAGGAAGATGTTGACTCATGGGAAGACGGGGCCAAGCCTCAAGTCTGATGGGTTAGGTTAGCCTCCAAACAGAAGAATAAGCGGTAAGGCTGGAAGCCAGGAAGATGGAAGAAAATAGAGCGTGCAGTGGAGAGTGAGCTGTACAAAGAGGTGTCCGGACTAAGAATGAATGGTGGATCGGAGTGGTCACAACTGAAAGAAACCACATAAAGCAAAAGATTAAGACATAGGTTAGGACCCTATGCCTGCCCTAATCCGCAGCCCTAAGAAAACCATTCTCTGAGAATACCTGGGTTAATTAAAGAAAAAGCACTCTCTGGAAACCTCAGTGTCATGGCGCTCATGGGAATTCCTGATGACAAAAGGGAAGAAGCAATAGGCATGATTTCTTCCCTCCTTCCTTCTGCATGGGGCAGGAACGATGGGCGTTGCCTGTTTCTTGTCTCCGCATCCTACTTCCTCTATAGCCCAGGCCATGGGGTTCCCATGAATGGGATGGATGCCATATATATATATATGATTTTAAAGAGACAGGGTCTCACTCTATTGCCTAGGCTGGAATGCAGTGGAGCAATCATAGCTTACTGCAGCCTTGAACTCCTGGGCTTCGGCCAGTCTTCCACCTCAATCTCCCAAGTATCTGGGATTATAGACATACACAACCACACCCAGGTAAGTTTAAAATTTTTCTGTAGAGACAAGGTCTCACTACATTGCCTAGGCTGGTCTTGAACTCCTGGCCTCAAGCCAGTGAGATGGAGTCTCACTCTGTTGCCTGGCTGCAGTGCAGTGGCACTATCTCAGCTCACTGCAACCTCCACCTTCCAGGTTCAAGAGATTCTCCTGCCTCAGCCTCCCAAGTAGCTGAAATTACAGGCACATGCCACCATGCCTGGCTAATTTTTTTGTATTTTTAGTAGAGACTGGGTTTCGCCATGTTGGCCAGGCTGGTCTGGAACTCCTGGGCTCAAGTGATCCTCCCACCTCGGCCTCCCAAAGTGCTGGGATTACAGGTGTGAGCCACTGTGCTCGGCCTGATTCTGTTCTTAAGCTATTCCTTAACCTCTACTTCTGAGGTCATTTTCCTTTTCCCCTCCTGTGCCTTTGTCCCTATTTAATGCCTTGCATGGGATATAACCTACTCCTCCCAGAGGCTGGAAATGTTCCTTGAACTTCAGCTTAGTGACCACAGCCCTGCTTTCTGCCCACTGAGCACTGCTCAATCCCTGCCTGACAACTCGACAGGCGTCAGATGCTCTTAGATTTTCCATGGCTTTCTCCCCACACCACCACGTTGGATAACCTTCGGACAACATTGCTCGGTTTCTTGGACCTGCTTAACTGTTCCAGATCTGAGCCTCCTCACACCGCCTTTGCTGAGAGCCCCTCCCTATGGAGGCTCTTTTGTTGCCCTTTACCCCCAGGAATCTGGTCCTGTCAGGAGACACACGATCATAGCCACTGATTCAGGTAGATCCTCTGAAATGATCAGTCTGCTATCTCAGCTCTCCCTGCCTGGAAAAATCCTTCCCCATAGGATCCAGTCAAACCCAACCTATCAATATACATCTTTCCAGCTTTTACTTTGATTAATACTGCATCAATTGAGAATTTTCTCCTTAGCTTTTTCTCCCATTGTTTTTCCCAAAGACTAGCTTCTCTGGCCACCTGCCACTGACTGAGTTTTAGGAGTTCAATGGTGTTTGTTTGTTTAATTCACTTGATGTATTCCAAATGCCCAGACCAATGCATGGTACATGGTAGATGCTCAATAAAAAGTCATCGAATGAATGAAAAAGAAATCATAACCCAGAATATTCAGAGGGGTTAATACACATTACCAATGACTAGTACTCATGTTTACAAATAATTCATAGGGTATATCTTACTTATAGTACCAAAGGTAGATTTTGTTTTATCAATAGTGGGCTTAAGAACATCCTTTAGTAGAAATAACAAGTAGACATATATAAAAGCAGAAACTCTTTTCCTTCCCACTTTGATGTGGATTTCATTTCTACTCTAGCTTTTCCACCATCACTGCTGACCAACTTTACCAACCACTAACCCAGGTGATGCCATATGGATCCAGCAGACCCCTCCTACCAGCCCTTCCTCTTTACTTTCCTCCTGGATCTCTCCAAAGGCTTCCTAACTGGTCTCCCCCTGTCCCTTTTTCTCCATCCTCCCACACATCCTCTGCAAGTGGCCATTGATTTTCCTAACGCTGTGAATTATATCAGACAGAGCATGGGTCGCAGAATGGCTGGAAGAGGACTCACCACCAAGCTGTTTAGAGATGGACATGATAGGGCCAGAGCTCAATCCACCTTCAGAAGGTGACGTGGAGTGATGGTACATTGGCCTCTGTCTCAGGATCGTGAGGTCTGAGTTTCAAACCTTGCCCCCTTTCTCTTGCCCAGTTCTGATTTCAACCCCATTCAACTTGTCAGAATTTTGAGTGGTGTTTCCTCTGGTTTCCTTAGTTGGAACCTCAGGCAGCTCTGGGCTGAATGGACTGACCCATGGCCCCCAGTGTGAGTGATACTACCTGTTCCATTCCTCGGGCAGCGGAATGTCTTGAGAGCCAGGACACCTGGCGTCTAGGCCTGGCTCTGCCACTAGTTGCATGACTTTAGGCAAATCACATCACCTCTCCGGGCCTCAGTTTTCACACCTGAGAAAGGAAGAGATTGCATTAGATTAGTGATTCTCCACTTTTTACTTCATTCCCCTCCCAAACACAACCAGTGATGCCTATTTGCCTATGAGACACACACCAATGTGCAACTCCTGGGTACAAACTTTAATTTCATCCCTTTCTTCTTTTTCCTTTTTTTTTTTGTCGCCCAGGCCAGAGTGCAGCGGCTCGATCTTGGTTCACTGCAACTTCCGCCTCCCAGGCTCAGGCGATCCTCCTGCCACAGCCTCCCAAGTAGCTAGGACCACAGGCGTGCACCACCACGCCCAGAAAATTTTTTGCATTTTTGGTAGAGATGGGGCTTTGCCATGTTGCCCAGGCTGGTCTCAAACTCCTGAGCTCCAGCAATCCACCCGCCTCAGGTTCCCAAAGTGCTGGGATTACAGGTGTGAGCCACTCTGCCCAGCCTCATGCCCTTCTTTTTCTTCCTTTTTTTCTTTCTTTTTTTTTTTTTGACAGGATTTTCCTTTGTCACCGAGGCTGGAGTGCAGCTGTGCAATCACAGCCCACTGCAGCCTTGGCCTCCCAGGCTCAAGTGATCCTCCTGTCTCAGCCCCCTGAGTAGCTAGGACTAGAAGTGCACACCACCATGCCCAGCTAATTTTTGTAGTTTTTGCAGAGGCAGAGTCTCTCTATGTTGCTCAGGCTGGTCTTGAAGTCCTGAGCTCTAGGGATCCACCAGCCTTGGCCTCCCAAAGTGCTGGGATTATAGGCATGAGCCACTGTGCCTGGCTGGCTGGTCTACTATCTTGTACTTTTATTCAAGACTCCCCAACCCAACTATCATTCTTGCTCTCATCTATGTCTGCAACTTCTCTCTTCTCAGTTAGACCGTAAATTACATGAGATTGCACCTATCATTGCTCTATTATCACTGTCAAAAAACAGTGACTGGGCCAAGTGCCATGGCTTATGCCTGTGATCCCAGAGCTTTGGGAAGCCAAGGTAGGAGGATTGTTTGAGCTCAGGAGTTTGAGACCAGTCTGGGCAACATGGTGAAGCCTCATTTCTACAAAAAACAAACAAACAAACAAAAATTAACCAAATGTGGTAGTGCATGTCTGTAAGTCCCAGCTACTCAGGAGGCTAAGGCAGGAGGATCACTTGAGTGAATCCAAGGAGATGGAAGCTACAGTGAGCTATGATCACACCACTGTACTCCAGCCTGGGTGATAGAGCGATACCCTGTCTCAAAAAGAAAACAAAAAAAGTGGCTGGTACAACAGGTATTTAGTAAGTAGTTGGTGAATAAGTGAATGATGAAAATATTGAAAGCAGAAATCAATGAATGAAACTATTTCTGTCTACTGATTTCCTCCTGTAGCACATACTCATATCTTAGTCTTTCTCATGTTTTTTGAGACAGGGTCTTGCTCTGTTGCCCAGGTTGGAGTGCAGTAGTGTGATCATAGCTCACTGCAGCCTCCAACTCCTGGGTTCAAGAGATCCTCCCACCTCAGCCTCCTAAGTGGCTGGGATTACAGGTGTGTGCCACCATGCCTGGCTAATTTTCTTTTTTTAAATTTTTTGTAGAGACAAGTTTTTTGATATGTCATCCAGGCTGGCCTCGAACTTCTGGCTTCACATAATTCTCCTGCCTTGGCCTTCTAAAGTTTTGGGATCACAGGCATAAGCCACCACACCCAGCCGTCTTTCTCATCTTCTATGACAAACATTCACACAAACACTTAAGCAATTATCAACCCTATGTACGTCCTCTCTTAAGAGTCAAAGTACTTGAAATATTTGTGAGGATTGACTGTTTCCAGTTCCTCATATCCTATTTCTCCAAAATCTCTGCACTCTGGGATCAGTTGCCTCCACACCAGTGAAGCTATTTGCACCAGCATCATCAAGATCTTACATGTTGCCCAATCCAATGGCAACAGATTTCTATCCTTGTTTTACTTGACCTCCTAAGTCCTAACAGTATTTTGATGTCTGCTGAGTTTATTATTCTTATATAACCAGAGGAGAGACAGAAATAATTTTTTAAAACAGGAAAATGACAGTAGAAATAGTTATTGCTTTAGTTTTCCCAAGGCAGTCAGTTTAAGGGAGACTAAATACAACACCATTTAGAGATTACAAGGATTCATTTGAGGTTTTGTTTTTTGTTTTTTGTTTTTTTTTGAGACAACCCCGCTCTGTCGCCCAGGCTGGAGTGCAGTGGCGTGATCTCAGCTCACTGCAAGCTCTGCCTCCTGGGTTCAAGTGATTCTCCTGCCTCAGCCTCCTTAGTAGCTGGGACTACAGGCATGTGCCACCACGCCCAGCTACTTTTTGTATTTTTAGTAGAGACAGGGTTTCACCATGTTGGCCAGGCTGGTCTTGAACTCCTGGCTTCAAGCGATCCGCCTACCTCGGCCTCCCAAAGTCCTGGGATTACAGTCGTGAGCCACCGTGCCCAGCCTGTTTCTGTTTTTTGAGACAGGGTCTTGCTTTGTTGCCCAGGTTGGAGTGCAGTGGTGTGATCTCGGCTCACTTCAAATGAACCTCCCAGGTTCAAGCAATCCTCCCACCTCAGCCTCATGAGCGGCTGAGACTACAGGCATGTGCCATCATGCTGGGCTAATTTTTGTATTTTTGTTAGAGATGGGGTCTCACTATGTTGCCCAGGCTGGTCTTGGACTCCTAGGCTTAAGTGATCCTCCTGCCTCGGCCTCCCAAAGTGCTGGGATTATAGTGGCGAGCCACTGCACCTGGCCGCTATACTGATTTTTGCTGCCCGTTTTTGTACTTTGTATAAATGGCATCACAGTTGGGCATGGTGGCTCACGCCTGTAATGCCAGCACTTTGGGAGACAGAGGCGGGTGGATCACTTGAGGTCAGGAGTTTGAGACCAGCCTGGCCAACATGGTAAAACCCTGTCTCTACTAAAAATACAAAAGTTAGCTGGGTGTGGTGGTGCAAGCCAGTAGTCCCAGCTACTTGAGAGGCTGAGACAGGAGAATTGCTTGAACCAGGAGGCGGAGGTTGCAGTGAGCCAAGATCAGGCCACTGCACTCCAGCCTGGGCAACAGAGCCAGACTCCATCTCAAAAATAAATAAATAAATAAATGGCATCATATGGAATGTACTCGACGTGCCTTGCTTCTTTCATTGGATGTGATATTTGTGAGATTCCTTGGTATTGTGTTGTGTGGTTGTAGCGCCCTCGTTCTCACTGCTGCCTGAGTCCTCTTTTAAGAAAGCTCTGCACCTCCCCACATGGGACCTTCCTTCCCACGGTAACTGTGGTTCCCTCACTTCCAATAACATTTCCCTTCCTCCTTCCTTACTTTCCCTCCATAGGTCTGATCACCATCTAATATACCGTATATTTAATCTATTTATTGTATTATTTGCCCCTTGCTTAGAACTATGGAGTCATAGTCAGATCAATGCTTGTACTCTTTGAACAAGTAAACCTCAGTGACCTCTGCATGGCATCCAGCATGCCCATGGGTGGAGGGAACGCCAGGCTGCCCAGACCACAGATGGGTCAAGAACTGCAACAGGCTGGGCATGATGGCTCACGCTTGTAATTCCAGCATTTTGGGAGACTGGGATGGGCAGATTGCTTGAGGCCAGGAGTTCGAGACCAGCCTGAGCAACATGGTGAAACCCCATCTCTACAAAAAATTTTAAAACTAGCCAGGTATGGTGGTGTGCACCTGAAGTCCCAGCTACTAGGGAGGCTGAGGCGGGAGGATCACCTGAGCCTGGGAGGCTGAGGTTGCAGTCAGCCATGATCCCACCACTACACTCTAGCCTGGGCCAGGGAGTGAGACCCTATCTCAAAAACAAAAAGAAAAACAAACAAAAAAACCCCTGCAACAAAGTGTCATTTAGCAGGAGAGGCCAATCTGATGGGGCCCCAGGTATAGCTCTCTTACTGTAATATCTATACCACAGCCATGAATATAGATGTGAAAATTCTACATAAAATGCTTACAAATAACTTTTTCAAGCTTATGACAATTAAAAGATAAAAAGGTTCAGAAATATCTATTAATAGGGAATATCTTAACTTTCTGGATTTATACGCTTTTGCATCTTGAATTTTTAATAATAAGCATCCATTAATTTAGTAATTAAAAATTAAGGAACAAAATGCCATAATTGAGTCAAATTTATCTTACTACTGTTAAAACGGTTCAATATTTACAAATTGATATAAAAATAAAACAAAGAGCCAGGCTTAGTGGCTGAGGTGAGAAGATCATTTGAGGCCAGGAGTTCAAGACCACCCTGGACAACATAGTGAGACCCTGTCAAAAAAAAAAGTTAAAAAATAAACCAGGCGCAGTGGCATGTGCCTGTAGTCCTAAATACGCGAGAGCATGAGATGGGAGGATCTCTTGAGCCCAGGAGTTTGAGGCTGCAGTGAGCTGTGATCACACCACTGCAATCCAGCCTGAGTGACAGAGCAAGATCCTGTCTCAAAAAAAAAAAAACACAAAGTCCTACAATATTTTATAAAATCACAAATCTAACATCACAATAATAGAAGAGTGGCTTATCATAGGCACTTAGGTATTTCTTGAATGAATGAATGAAAATATATTAATATGTTAAATCATTCCAACAGGTCAAGTATAAAAAACAACCCACAATGTTACTAATAAATGCTGAAAAGGCATTAAGAAAGAATCCAGCACCCACTCCTGATGAAAATCCTTGGCAGGCAGTAAAGAAGAAGGTTTCTGTCACATGCCTCCCTGCAAACCACTGCAATCTGGCTTTTGCTGGCACCCTGCCATTGGAACTGCTTTCCCCAAGGCGATCAGTGCCCTGCATATTGCCAAATCCAATGCACTTGGATGGGTACCAATAAGTATGTAATGAATTAAGGAATGGATGATAAAAGAATCTCAGATCAACGGCATCATCCTTAACAATAAAACACCGGCGTTGTCTCTTTAAAGTCAGAAATAAAACGCAGGATGTGAGCTACCGCTATCATTTGGTGATGTTTCTGGAAGCTCAGGCAAAAATAAAACAAAAAACCATGGAGACCAAAATATAAGGTACAGCTACTGGCAATAAGGTGACAAAATCATCTTTCTTTGTGTAAAACCTCAGAGAATTATGCAAAAACTCTCAGAAATAATAAGAGAGTTCTGGAAGTTTACAGATACACAAAAGGTAATTGTTTTCCCTGAATACCAACAAACATGATGTCTATGATGGGTGCTGAGACAATTGAGAAAGTAAAATTTTTTAAAAAGGTGCAGAATCTGGCCAGGTGTGGTGGCTCGTGCCTGTAATCCCAGCACTTTGGGAGGCCAAGGCAGGTGGATTACTTGAGGTCAGGAGTTCGAGACCAGCCTGGCCAACATGGGGAAACCCTGTCTCCACTAAAAATACAAAAATTAGCTGAGCATGGTGGTGGGCTCCTGTAATCCCAGCTACTTGGGAGACTGAGGCAGGAGAATGGCTTGAACCTGGGAGGCAGAGGTTGCAATGAGCCAAGATGGAGCCACTGCACTCAAGCCTGGGTGACAGGTCTCCAAAAATAAACAAATAAATATATAAGTAAATAAATAAGGGTACAGAATCTTACGAATAAGAAGTAAAACAATCTAGGTGAAGGGTACAGAGTTCCAGCATTACAAACAAAGAAAAAAAGAAGGAAGGAAGGAAGAAAAGAAAAGAAGAAAGAAAGAAAGAAGAAAGAAAGAAAGAAAGAAAGAAAGAAAGAAAGAAAGAAGAAAGAAAGAAAGAAAGAAAGAAAGAAAGAAAGAAAGAAAGAAAGAAAGAAAAGAAAAGAAAAGAAAAGAAAGAAAGTCTCCTGTAATCCCAGTGCTCTGGGAGGCTGAGGCAGGAGTTCAAGACCAGCCTGAACAACATAGCAAGACCCTGTCTCAACAACAACAAAACAAATGAAAAAAGAAAAAAGTGTATGGAGAATAAGATTTTTTTTCCAACTTGCTAAATGTGAAATGTAAATGATGCTTACGTTGTGAAATTTACATTAAATTCTAGGGCAAGACACAGGCTTGATGTCCTCCATGGACAGGCCAGGTGCCACTGAACCATGAGAAAGGGCTAAGATTGGTAAGGTGGGGGCTGATGCTGCCCCACCCTGGAGCGCACATTCTGGATTCCTTGTTGCAATCTGGAATCCCCGAATGAAGTTCCTGGACTTGTAACCTCAGCTGACCTGGGATAACAATTCTGTTTTCTTAGTAGGGAAGCGATGTGACAAATACAGAAAAGTGTAAAAACAAGTATAGAGATGATGGGCAAATAAGTCATACGTGTGGTATATTAATACTCTTGTATTAGGTTCAGCAATTTGTTTTTATAGTCGTAGTGATAATGTGTAGATTTTGCATGTTACCGTATTTAAGGTGTGTGAAACGCTTAAGAGAATCTGGTATATTCAATGTGCATTTATTTATTTATTTACTTATTTATTTATTTATTTATTTATTTATTTATTTGAGACAGGGTCTCTCTCTGTCGCCCAGGCTGAAGTGTAGTGGCGTGATCTCGGCTCACTGCAACCTCTGCCTCCTGGGCTTAAAGGATCCACCTGCCTCAGCCTCCAAAATAGCTGGGGCTACAGGCATGCACCACAATGCCTGGCTATCTGTTTTGTATTTTTTTGTAGAGATGGGGTTTCGCCATGTAGTCTAGGCTGGCCTTCAACTCCTGAGTTCAAGCAAACCTCCCAAAGTGCTGGGATTACAGGCCTGAACCACTGCGCCTGGCCCAATTTTGAAATTTATTGATCAAATGATCACACTGTTCTAGGCACTGGGCATATATAGTGATAAAAAAAAAGATAAATTTGGTCTGGCCCAGTGGCTCACGCCTGTAATCCTAGCACTTTGGGGGGCTGAAGCGGAAGGATCAGTTGAGGCCAGGAGTTTAAGAGACCAGCCTGGGCAACATGGCGAAACTACGTCTCTAATAAAGATACAAAAATTAGCCAGGTGTGGTGGTGCATGACTGTAATCCCAGCTATTCGGGAGGCTGAGATGAGAATCCCTGGAACCGGGAGGCAGAGGTTGCAGTGAGCTGAGACCACGCCACTGCACTCCAGGCTGGGCAACAAAGCGAGACTTCATCTTAAGAAAAAAAAAAAAAAAAGAGAGAGATAAATTCTATACCTTAATGGAGCTTAAATTCTGTTGGGAGGAAGGTGTGTGTGTGGAGGCACAGAAAACAAACAAGTAAAGAAATAAAAGCCGGGCACAGTGGCTCATGCCTGTAATCCCAGCACTTTGGGAGGCCGAGGTGGGTGGATCACGAGGTTAGGAGTTCGAGGTCTGCCTGGCCAATATGGTGAAACCCCGTCTTTACTAACAATACAAAAATTAGCTGGGTGTGGTGGCACACGCCTATAACCCCAGCTACAGCTACTTGGGAGGCTGAGGCAGGAGCATCGATTGAACCCGGGAGGCGGAGATTGCAGTGAGCCGAGATTGCGCCACTGCACTCCAGCCTGGGCAACAGAGTGAGACTCTATCTCAAGAAAAAAGAAAGAAAGAAAGAAAGAAAATACACCATGAGTATAATTTTTGAAAGTAATTGATGCTGTAAGGAAATAAGCCTGGTTAAGGTGATAGATTGCACTTTAGATCAAAGCACTGTACTTTAGATTGAAGACCTCTCTGAAGAGATAATACTCTGAGCTGAGATCTAAAACCTACAAAGGGGTAAACCACGAATAAGTCAAGCAGCTGCATGTGTGGGAAATAGAGCATATAAAGGCTCTGTGGCCAGAGCAAGCTTGGTAGGTTCAAGTACCTGCAAAGCAGCCACTGTGGCTGCAACAGAGTGAGTGAGAGGAGGTTCCAGAACAAAGCAAGTGCCTGGTGATATAGGGCCTTGCAGACCATGTTGAGAAGTCTGGATTTTTTTTTTTTTTTTTTTTTTTTTTAAGAGAAGGTCTTGCTCTGTCACCCAGGCTGGAGTGCAGTGGTGTGATTATGGCTTACTCTAGCCTCAAACTCCGGGCCTTAAGTGATCCTCCCTCCTCAGCCTCCTGGGTAGCTGGGACTACAGGCAGGTGCCACCATGCTGGCTAATTTTTAATTTTTTTTCTTTTGAGACTGAGTTTTGCTCTTGTCACCCAGGCTAGAGTGCAATGGCGCAATCTCGATTCACTGCAACCTCTGCCTCCCAGGTTCAAGTGAGTCTCCTGCCTCAGCCTCCTAAGTAGCTGGGATTACATGCATGCACTACCACACCCAGCTAATTTTTGTACTTTTAGTAGAGACAGGGTTTCGCCATGTTGGCCAAGCTGGTCTTGAACTCGTGACCTCAAGTGATCTGCCCGCCTCGGCCTCCCAAAGTGCTGGGATTACCAGCGAGAGCCACTGTGTCTGGCCCCAGATTTTATTTTTAATGTGAAGACAACTCATTGGTAGATTTTGAGTAGGGGTATCATGGGATCTAATTTATGATTTTAGAAGACTTTGGGGGTGGCTGTAAGACGAAAGGTCTGTAGTGAGGAAGGTATGAATGAATGGAAGCTGAGGGGCCAGTTGGGAGTCTTACCCAGTCCAGGTGAAAACGATATCAGCTTGGAAGAGGATGGTGAAAGTGTAAACGGAGAGAAATGAATAGCCGGGAATTATGTTTGGAAGGTAGGGCCAGAGGAACTTGACTATGGATTGTGTGTAGGGTGTGGCGACAATAAGGAATCAAAGACTTCTAGAGTGTGGGATTAAACAACTGGGTGGATGGTGGTGGAATTTCTTCAGTTGGGAAAGATATTGGAGGTTGGGAGACAGATACGTTTGTTTTGAGGGGAAATCAAGAATTCTGGTTTGCATTTGACCCAGCCATCCCATTACTGGGTATATACCCAAAGGACTATAAATCATGCTGCTATAAAGACACATGCACACGTATGTTTATTGCGGCACTATTCACAATAGCAAAGAGTTGGAACCAACCCAAATGTCCAACAACGATAGACTGGATTAAGAAAATGTGGCACATATACACCATGGAATACTATGCAGCCATAAAAAATGATGAGTTCGTGTCCTTTGTAGGGACATGGATGAAACTGGAAAACATCATTCTCAGTAAACTATCGCAAGGACAAAAAACCAAACACCGCATGTTCTCACTCATAGGTGGGAATTGAACAATGAGAACTCATGGACACAGGAAGGTGAACATCACACTCCGGGGACTGTTGTGGGGTGGGGGGAGGGGGGAGGGACAGCATTAGGAGATACACCTAATGCTAAATGACGAGTTAATGGGTGCAGGAAATCAACATGGCACATGGATACATATGTAACAAACCTGCACATTGTGCACATGTACCCTAAAACCCTAAAGTATAATAAAAAATAAAAAAATAAAAAAAAAAGAATTCTGGTTTGGACCTGTAAATTTTGAGATGCCTGTTCAATAAACCACAGGGGGATGATCAGCAGGTAGCTGGTTATGGGAGACGAGAAGTATGTTGTAAACTTGTAGATGATATTTACAGATATGAGACTTTCAAACAAGGAAAGAGCCTGGGCGTGGTGGCTCACACCTGTAATCCCAGCACTTTGGGAGGCAGAGGCAGGAGAATCATTTAAGCCCAGGAGTTCAAGACCAGCCTGGGCAATATAGCAAGACCCTGTCTATTAAAAAAAAGTAGCTGGGTGTGGTGGTGCACACTTGTGGACCCAGCTACTCAGGAAGCTGAGATAGGAGGATCCCTTGAGCCCAGGAGGCTGAGGCTGCAGTGAGCTATGATCGAGTCACCACACTCCAGCCTGGGCAACAGAGTGAGACCCTGTTCCAAAAAAAAAACCCAAACAAACAAGAAAAGGACTTAAGTGGAGTCCAAGTCTGAAGACGGAACCCTAGGATTTTTTTTTTTTAAGGTGGAGTCTTGCTCTGTAACCCAAGCTGGAGTGCAGTGGCATGATCTTGGCTCACTGCAACCTCCGCCTCCTGGGTTCAAGTGATTCTCATGCCTCAGCCTCCCAAGTAGCTAGGACTACAGGCGTGTGCCACCACGCCAGGCTAATTTTTGTATTTTTAGTAGAGATGTGGTTTTGCCATGTTGGCCAGGCTGGTCTTGAACTCTTAACCTCAAGTGATCCACCCACCTCGGCTTCCCAAAGTGCTGGGATTACAGGTGTGAGTCACCGCACCCAGCCCCTAGGATGTTCTAATATTTACAATAAGTGGGAAGAGGATTAGGAACAAACAAAAGGATCGAGAAAGAATAGGGGCAAACCAAGAGTGGGTTGTCTTGGAACTCGAGAGAAGAAAGTAATATGTTGTGTCGAATGTCACTGAGGGGTTGAGAAAGATGACATCTGAGACTTGGCCACTGGATAGGCAAACTGAAGAAAATCTGTGACCTTCACCAGACAGGTTTCTCAAGCAGTTGTAGGGCATGGGCCAAAAGTACAAGTGGAGATCTACACACCATATGTTTAAATACTAAATGCTATCAGCCAAGCAAGCTGCTAAATAAAATAGATGTTATCCTCCTACCTTGACAAATGCATATTCACCATATGTGTTTGGAAGGCAAGTTTCAAATTTAGAATTCTCTGATTCCAAGAGTTCTTCTCCAGAATGAATTGGCACAGGGAGGGCTGGTCCCTTTTTTTTTTCTTTCTTGCCTTCATCTGTATGTACAAGCATGGACCCTCTAGGCTGAATGTCTAAGCTCCACCAACATGCTCCTTCCCACCTCCACCCCAGCAAACAGCCATCTCTTAGGTATAGAGATACACATACCACATCCCTTGGATCTGGACAGCAGCCTCTCCCAGGCACTGGGAACTGGCTTAGGGCCATTTAGACAGGGAATCCCAGGGTTTTAGGTACTCTGAGTAGAGTCCGTGAAGGGACAACTTCTGACTAGCCATATTTGTTTGGACCTGTGAATCCCTTGCCTAAAGGGGAGAGCACAGCTGTAGGATGACCAGCGTGGGGCTCCCTACAGCATGAGGCCTTAGGGCTGTATTAGAGTGGGTTGAAAAGAGAATAGGAGAATAGGAGGTGAGGTGGGAGGGAAGCAAACATAGACAGCTCTTTGAAAATATTTTTCCTATAAAGAGGTAGTAGCTAGAGGGAGAAGGAGAGCCAAAGAAAGCTTTGTTTTATGTTTTTTGTTGCTGTTGTTTGTTTTTGTAAAACAAGGTCTCGCTACGTTGCCCAGACTGGTCTCTAACTCCTGGCTTCAAATGATCCTCCTGCCTCAGCCTCCCAGAGTGCTGAGATTACAGATGTGAGCCACTGTGCCTGGCCCTTGCTTTGTGTTTTTAAAGATAGCACTTCCAGATGCTGATGGAAATGATCCAGTAGAGGGAAATGATGATGAGAAGTGAATGGGGGTGGTGTTAGGAGCAGAGTCCCTGAGCAAGTGAGAGATAGGATCAGATCCAAGGCTTGAATGCAGGAATTGGCTTAAGGAGGTCTATGGACAATTCCTCCACTATAAAAGAAGAGAAAGCAGATTAGATTGGCCCAGGTATAGTTAGGTTGGTAGATCTGGTAGTGGGAAGAAAAAATATAACATTCTTTTCTAATTGCTTCTAATATTCACAATTAAATAATAAGTGAGAATTAGGGAGGAATAAGTTATGAAATTTATATAGGACACTTAAAAATGGTTAAGATGGCAAACATTATGCTATGTGCATTTTTTTTTGAGACAGGGTCTCACTCTGTCACCCAGGCTGGAGTGCAGTGGTGTGATCATAGCTCACTGCAGCCTTGATCTCCCTGGGCTCAGGTGATCCTCCTGGCTCTGCCTCCTGAGTAGCTGGGAATAACAGGCACGCTCCACCACACCTAGCTAACTTTTTTGTAGAGTCAGGATTTTGCAGCCTGGTCTCAAACTCCTGGACTCAAACAATCCACCTGCCTCGGCCTCCCAAAGCGGTGAGATCACAGGCGTGAACCACTGTGCCTGGTCTATGTGTATTTTACTACAATTAAAAATAAATTTTTAAAAAAGGCTAATAAATGACTATCTTTCTCCTCCTCCAAAAATAATAGTTATCTGGGAAAACAGAAAAGTGAATATATTAGGGGGCAGTACTGGGCGGTCAACTGGAGATTTATGGACATAAATTTAAAGCAAAACCAACAAGCACAACTGTTGCTCTAAGCGGAATGGTGAGTTACCAGTTTGATTGATATAAGATTTGTAAATTTAATTAAAAATATTTAAGAGAATTTGATTTATTTAGGCTGAAACTGAATGTTTAAAAATTTCTGGATTAATAAATAATTTCAGACTTACTAGGTTTGTAAATAGTGTTTAAGCACTTAGCAATTCTGTTTGTCGGATTTATAAGTCAGCCTTGTCAGATGTTTGAAGCACTTAGGAGATTCAGATTTGTAATTGTGGTTAAAAATGACAAAGCTGAAGGAAAATTTATTAAGCAGGCTTTTAAATGATGTTAAATATTTAGGGGAGTTTATTATGTCACATTTACAATTTAACATTGATACAAGAACAAATAAAAAATATACATAACTTCAGATAAGATATACTAGATTTATAAGAATAATAATATGATTCATGAGTTATGTTAAAGGCCTCGGGAAAACTAGGTTTTTACATTTACAACTTTAATAAATTGCATGTTAGTTAAAATATAAGGAACCGTAAATATACTTGTCTATGCACTAAAGCTCAAATTCAGGTGCTAAAATTGTAGCTGTTCCCTGTGAAATGCCATTCTCACCATTTTATTTTTTGAGCCTGGGTGTCTGTCTCCCATGATCACTCCAAATCCGACTAAAATGACAGAAAAAAAAAAAATACAGTGGATCTTTGAACAATGTGGGAGTTAGGGGCACCGACATTGAAAATCTACATGTAACTTTTGACTCCCCAAAAACTGAACTACTAATAAACTACTATTGAGTGCAAGCCTTATGGATAACATAAACAGTCAGTTAACACGTATTTTGTATGTTATATGTATTATATACTGTCTTCAATATTAAGAAAATCACAAGGAAACAAAAATAGATTTACTATTCATTAAGTAGAAGTGGTTCATCATGAAGGTCTTCATCTTCGTCACCTTCAGTTTGAGTAGGTTGATGGGGAGGAGGAAGAAGAGGGGTTACTCTTGCTGTTTCAGAGGTGGCAGAGGTGGAGAAGGTAGAAAGGGAGACAGAAGAGGCAGGCACACTTGGTATAACTTTTTTTTTTTTTTTTTGAGATGGAGTCTCACTCTCTCACCCAGGCTGGAGTGCAATGGTGTGATCTCAGCTCACTGCAACTTCTGCCTCCTAGGTTCAAGCGATTCTTCTGCCTCAGCCTCCCGAGTAGCTGGGATTACAGGTGCCCACCACCATGCCCAGCTAATTTTTTGTATTTTTAATAGAGACGGGGTTTCACCATGTCAGTCAGGCTAGTCTAGAACTCCTGACCTCAGGTGATCCACCTGCCTTGGCCTCCCAAAATGCTGGGATTACAGGGGTGAGCCTGGCCCTTGGTGTGACTTTTATTGAAAACAATCCACGTATAAGTAAATGGTGCAGTTCAAACCCATGTTGTTCAAGCATCAACTGTATATTTTGTATTTATACATACATACAAATTTTACATGTAAATCCAAAATTGCTAGAAAACAAGAAAGATGGCCAGGTGCCGTGGCTCATGCCTGTAATCCCGGCACTTTGGGAGGCTGAGGCGGGCGGATCACGAGGTCAGGAGTTCGAGACCAGCCTGGCCAACATGGTGAAACCCCGTCTCTACTAAAAATGCAAATAATTAGCCGGGCATGGTGGCGGGCGCCTGTAATCCCAGCTACTCGGGAGGCTGAGGCAGGAGAATCACTCGAACCCAGGAGGCAGAGGTTGCAGTGAGCCGAGATCGTGCCACTGCCCTCCAGCCTGGGCGACAGAGCGAGACTCCGTCAAAAAAAAAAAAAAAAAAAAAAAAGCAAGAAAAGAAAACATGAAAGAGACCTGTTAGCAGATCAGAAATTGTGAGGAAATCCTATAAGAACACATCAGGGGTCAAATCAATGGCAGAACCAGGGTAGAGAAACTCAATGCTAAACACTCCTAAGGGAAGGCAGTTCTTCCCAAGGAAGCCTGCGGGAAATCCAAGATCAGAGTAAACAAATATTAAGAGCGAGAGAGGTCTCCCAGGGCAGTCATTAAGATAATTAATTAATTTTACGGGGCCCCAGCTGGGTCAGATGCCGCCCTTCTGCCTGGTAGCTCCAGGATGATCAAGCGCTGAGAATGAAGACCCCAGAGCTACTTTTTGAACAAGGGAATAAATAATTTGCCTGGGGAAGGCACTGAACTTGAAAGCTGACCTGGATTGTGAAGCAGAGCCTTTCTTAATAGGGCCTCTGAAACAATCGAGGCTGATGTGGAGGAGGAGAAGGAAAGGCTGTCACCAATGACTGCTCCAGGTCACAGCCACATGTGTAGCCCTCCAAGATAGGACACTTCGGGTTAGCCACAGAAGCTGCAGCAGGTGAGCAGTACCCCAGATAATATTTAGCTACCAAGAAGGATACAGGGTCCCATCTCTAGAATATAAACTACCTGGTTGGGCCATACATTTACTCCTGAACTTTATGGAATTCTCATTTGGACTGATGCTTTAGCATCTGACACCACTGCAAATTGTAGAGAAAGGAATTTGAAGATAAAAAACACAAAAAAACAGGCTGGGCGCTGTGGCTCCAGCCTGTAATCCCAGCACTTTGGGAGGCTGAGGCGGTGGATCATGAGGTCAGGAGATCGAGACCATCCTTGCTAACATGGTGAAACCCCGTCTCTACTAAAAAGTACAAAAAAATTAGCCGGGCATGGTGGCGGGTGCCTGTAATCCCAGCTACTCAGGAGGCTGTGGCAGGAGAATGGCGTGAACCTGGGAGGCGGAGCTTGCAGTGAGCGGAGATAGTGCCACTGCATTCCCGCCTGGGTGACAGAGCAAGACTCCGTCTCAAAAAAAAAAAAAAAAACAGTATCTAAAAAAAACCTGGTAAAACATATGCTTTACATAAATGTGAATGTGTATATGTAAAAAAAATTTTTAAATCTGGAGCTATGATTTCATCAGATTTCAGTGTTGTTCAAGCAGGAAAAGGCTTGAAAGTATGCTATGGCTTGAATTGCTCCAAGGAAGGCTACAGAGGCAGAATAAGTCTAGATTCTCATAGAAAGATATGTTATGAAATTTCAGATACATTGCAATGAGTCATGTGGGCAGCTTCTGGGGTGCTGGCAATATTTCATTTCTCAATGTAAAAATGTTTAGCTTTGTTTGCTTTATGTTCTTTTTTTCCTGTGTGTGTTATATTTCTGTACATATGGTATTTTATAATAAAACATTTTAAAAACAAATAAAAACCAAGAGTGACCACTAGATTTGTGATTCTGAAACCTGGTGGCACATTGGAGCAATCTGAAGAGGGTTTAAAAAATATTGGTGTCCACTGGGGAGGACAAGATGGGAGAGGGAGGAAGTGGGGCAAGAGAAAAAAAACTAAATGTGTGTTATGCTTACTACCAGGGCATTCTTACTCCAAACCTCAGCATCATGCAATATACCTTTGTAACAAACCTGCACATGTAACCCCTGAATCTATAATAAAAGTTGAAAAAAAACTATTGGTGTCCAGAGTACAGTGCAGACCAAATAAATTAGAATCTCTCGGATGAGTTCAGAGATATGTATCTGAGAGCCACTGTACTGGAAGAATAAATATAAACAAATTTAACACTCTAGCTCAGGCTAGAGTGTAATGGTGCGATCTCGGCTCACTGCAACCTCCACCTCCCAGGTTCAAGCAATTCTCCTGCCTCAGCCTCCTGAGTAGCTGGGATTACAGGCACATGCCACCATGCCCTGCTAATTTTTATATTTTTAGTAGAGACGGGGTTTCACCGTGTTGGTCAGGCTGGTCTCAAACTCTTGACCTTGTGATCCACCCGCCTCAGCCTCCCAAAATGCTGGGATTACAGGCCTGAGCTGCAGCACCCGGCCTGGCATGGGGTTTTAAAATATGCTCAATAATTGGTTTCTTTCTCCATGGAATGAAGAAAATCAACTGTTAGGGAAGAGTCAATGCCTGCCAACAAAGCCTCGTGCATCACAGTTCAATTTCCTGATACCTTATCCTTAGCTCTGAATCTCCTATTATGTTAGGCCTAAAATGAGGGGTTCAAGTTTTTCAAGCTACTGGCCATAATGTGTTGACACGCTACTTGAAATCATAGAGATAACATTTCTCCACCAAACAGATAATGACAAGGACGACAGGGAGCAGGTCTATGATTTCTGGTCTTTTATGGCCTTATTAGTATTATATAAAGAAATCTCATCACCTCCTTCAATTATTCACATGAGCACCTTCCCCTGAGAGAGCTAGTATGCTTTGGGGTGGAAAAGCAGTTTTAGCACACACCAACCATTTCTTCCCAAAACACTCAGAAAAGACCTCTGTTCAGTGACTGATGTTTGATTGTGATAACAATTTTTATTACTTCGTCAGCACTTAAGGTCAGGATGTATGCTGTTGAACAACTGTCCTTTGCTGAGTGCGGTGGCTCATGCCTGTAATCCCAGCACTTTGGGAGGCCGAGGCAGGAGGATCACTTGAGCCCGGAAGTTTGAGGCCAGCCTGGGCAACATAGGGAAGCTCTCATCTCTAGAAAAAATATAATAAGAAATTAGCCAGATGTGGCGATGTGTGCCTGTGGTTCCAGCTATTTGGAAGGCTGAGGTGGGAGGATCACTTGGGTCTGGGAGTTCAAGGCTGCAGTGAGCCATGATCGCACCACTGCATTCCAGCCCGGGCAACAGAGTGGGATCCTGTCTCAAAATAAACAAACAAACAAACAAACAAACGGTCCTTAGCAAGTAAAGCAGTGGGTAATTTAGCACTCAGATGCAACTATTTTTGAGTAGTCAAGGAAGGTAGATGACGAAAATGGCCCTCCTTCTTCAGCCCTCCTTGTATTCATGCCCTCTGCTGTATAATGCTGTAGCACCTCCCACTTTTGCTCTGAGATGGCCACGTGTCCTGCTGTGACCCAATGGGATGTCAGCAAATGTGACGTGAGCAGAGATTTGGAATCTACATGCACATTTGGGCTTGTGTGCTCTTGCTCCTCTGTCTGTGTGGTAAGAAACGTGTACGCGAGCCTGCTGGGGGATGTGACCCATGGAATGGAGTGGACTTACCCCGAGTTGTCCCAGCTAGCCAACAGCCAGCTGATGCCCAGACAGGTGAAAGAACCCAGCCAAGAGCAGCAGAGCCGCGTATGTGACCTACGGCCAGCACTGGCTTCATCACTACATGACCTTTGCAAATGCATAGGGCCCAGTGCTAAGAAAAGAACCATTTGCTTTAATGCTAATGCTGTTGCCATCCTCTTGAAATTCTTTTTTTTTTTTTTGAGACAGGCTCTTGCTCCTTTACCCATGCTGGAGTGCAGTGGTGCGATCATAGCTCACTGCAGCCTCCAACTCCTGGGCTCAACCAATCCTCCCACCTTACCCTCCTGATAGCTGGGACTACAGGTACACGCCACCATGCTCTGCTGATTTTATTTTATCTTAATTTTTTTAGAGACAAGGTCTCACTATATTGCCCGGGCTGATCTTGAACTCCTGGACTCAAGCACCCACCTCAGCCTCCCAAAGTGCTAGGATTACAGGTGTGTGCCACCATGTCCAGCCTTGAAATTCTTCATAATTTTTAAATAAGGGACCCTGTGTTTTCATTTTGTACTGGGCTCCACAAATTATGTAGTGGGCCCTGCCCACATGTGAGCACTGACACCTGAGTGAGCCCAGCTGATACATGAAGAATGACCCAGCCTGGTCTGCAGACTCATGAGACAAATTCTTATCACGAGGTCAGGAGATCGAGACCATCCTGGCTAACATGGTGAAACCCTGTCTCCACTAAAAATACAAAAAATTCTCCAGACGTGGTGGTGGGTGCCTGTAGTCCCAGCTACTCAGGAGGCTGAGGCAGGAGAATGTCGTGAGCCTGGGAGGCGGAGCTTGCAGTGAGTTGAGATCGCACCACGGCACTCCAGCCTGGGTGACAGAGCGAGACTCTCTCTCAAAAAAATAAATAAAATAAATAAATAAATAAATAAATTCTTATCACTTAACTGACTGGGTTGGATGGTTGCTTTGCATTATTGTAGCAGTAGATACTGATGCACCAAATTTTCTTTGCTATACACACAGTGGTTCCTCTGTTAGCAATGTCAAATACACTTCCAAACTGCATCAGCTTACAAAACAACATTAGGTGAAACATCAAATTGCTTTTGTATTTTGCTTTTCAGTGATAACTGGAACTCGAAATGATCAAGTGTGTCTTTCTCATTCACCTATGTACTGCACATATAAAAAGAGCTGGTTCTTACCTTTTCCACCAGTAGTTTCACTCAACTGTAAAATATCATATTGGCTGGCATGGTGATAATAATGGTAGTTCCACCATATAATAGAAATATTATTGCCATTTGTGCTATGTCACATACAACCTCGTCACCAGGTTTGCTTCTGGCTAGTTTTGCTTTCTCTCCTAGCGTTCTGTTTGTCCTAAACTTGGGGCTGATTTTGGAGGCATGTTGAAAACAGCATGGCTTGCATCTGCTTTTGCTGTTTTGTCCTCTTTGCAATTACTATTATTATTTTTTCTTTTTTGAGATGCAGTCTCTCTCTGTCACCCAGGCTGGAGTGCAGTAGTGCGATCTCAGCTCACTGCAATCTCTGACTCCTGGGTTCCAGCAATTCTTCTGCCTCAGCCTCCCAGGGATTACAGGCATGCACCACCACACCCTGCTAATTTTTGTGTTTTTACCAGAAACAGGGTTTCACCATGTTGGCCAGGCTGGTCTCGAACTCCTGACCTCAGGTGATCCACCTGCCTCGGCCTCCCAAAGTGCCAGGATTACAGGCATGAGCCACAGCACCTGGCCTTCTTTGCAATTAGAAAGAAAATTAATCAATTGGATGCTGGAAAATATTCTATCTTTTTTTTTATTTTTTCTTAGAGATAGAGTCTTGCTATGTTGGTCTTGAGTTCCTAGGCTGTAGAGATCCTCCCACCTTGGCCTCTCAAAGTGTTGGGATTATAGACATGAGCCACCATGGCTGGCCACTAAAAAATATTCTTTTGTACTTGGTTCAGGAAAAAACACTGGTTGGCCAGACAGGTTATTCTATTTTGGAAGTGATGTGAAATGTCCTATAGCATCAGGAAGCTATCTGATAAAGTTTTCTAATACAATATACATTGGAGACACTAGGAAGATAAATCCCTTGTTCAATAAAAATCCAATTTTCAGATACTCATAGCCTTGCTTTCCATTCACACTTTCTCTTTCAGCTGCTGGGGTGAAATCATCATATTCACAGATGCTCTGTCCCGGCAGATCCTGAAGTCCTGTTCACTAATTATGCTTCCGAGTTGCAGTGTTTGTACTACTATTTTTATTATTGCTTTTATACTCTGATGAAACACTTTTTAGTCATTAAGCTATTTTTGTTAATCAGAGCCATAACATAATAGTAACAGGAAAAAATGCACACATTACACATATAAACAATAATATACCAATGATCTAGCTAAGAAAGGTTGGCCGGGCACGGTGGCTCACATCTGTAATCCCAGCACTTTGGGAGGCCAAGGTGGGTGGATCATCTGAGGTCAGGAGTTCGAGACCAGCTTGGACAACATGATGAAACCCCGCCTATACTAAAAATACAAAAATTAGTTGGGTGTGGTGCCACACGCCTGTAATTCCAGCCACTTGGGAGGCTGAGGCACAAGAACCGCTTGAACCTGGGAGGTGGAGTTCGCAGTGAGCCGAGATCATGCCATTGCCCTCCAGCCTGGGCGACAGAGAGACTGTCTAAAAAAAAAAAAAAAAATTACCATATTCTAGTAACTGAATTTTAACTATACTTTGTTAAGAATGTGACCTATTTGAACTATCTGCACCCTTGAACCATTATTGAGACCATAACAGTATTTGGTAATTTTTCTTCTATTTCAAATTCGTGAAATGCTTAAGCACATGTTTTTTTTAAATTATTTATATAGAAACAGAAACTGCTAAACAACTTGAATACTGTTTTTCTTTCTTTCTTTGAGTTGGAGTTTCATTTTTTTTTTTTTTTTTTTTTTTTGAGACAACATCTTGCTCTGTCACCCAGGCTGGAGTGCAGTGGCGTGATCTCGGCTCACTGCAACCTCCACCTCCTGGGTTCAAACAATTCTCCTGCCTCAGCCTCCCAAGTAGCTGGGACTACAGGCACCCGCCACCAGGCCCAGCTAATTTTTAGATTTTTAATAGAGACGGGGTTTCACCATGTTGGCCAGGATGGTCTCGATCTCTTGACATCGTAAGGCCGCCTCGGCCTCCCAAAGTGCTGGGATTACAGGCGTGAGCCACCACGCCCAGCCGGAGTGTCACTCTTTTTGCCCAGGCTGGAATGCAATGGCACGATCTCGGCTCACTGCAACCTCCGCCTCCCCGGTTCAAGTGATTCTCCTGTCTCAGCCTCTCGAGTAGCTGGGATTACAGGGGCATGCCACCATGCCCAGCTAATTTTTGTATTTTTAGTAGAGACAGGGTTTCATTATATTGGTCAAGCTGGTCTCAAACTCCTGATCTCAGGTAATCTGACCGCCTCGGCTTCCCAAAGTGCTGGGATTACAGGCATAAGCCACTGCACCTGGCCTGAGCCACCACACCCAGCCTGAGCCACTTAGGAACAAACATTGCATTTTAGAAACAGTGACCCAAGAGATAAAGCCTGAACTCTTTGACTTGGTATATAAGGCATTCCATAATCTAGTTCCTTGGCTAGCATTATAACAACACTACCAACAATACCACCTCCCTTTACTGAGACCTTCCCATGTGATCAGGTAGCATTGCAAACAGATACTCTTCTTTCAAACTCACAATAACCCCAACAGGTGGGTACAATGATTGTTATTATGAGTTTATAGATAGGGAAATTGAGGCTTGCAGAAGTACTTGCTCAAGGCCACGAAGCTAGTACGATAATTCAAGGCCAAGCAGGGATCTGATGATCCTAAGCTCATATAGTTCTTTTTTTTTTTTTTTTGAAACCAGGTCTTGCTTTCTGTCTCCTAGGCTGGAGTGCAGTGGTGCGATCATAGCTCAGTGTAGCCTCAAATTCCTGGGCTCAAGTGATCCTCCCACCTCAACCTCCCAAGAAGCTGGCACTACAGGTATGCACCATCACATCTGGTTAAGTTTTTAATTTTTTGTACAGACAGGGTCTTGCTTTGTTGCCCAGGCTGGTCTCGAACTCCTAGGCTCAAGTGATCCGCCCACCTTGGCCTTCCAAAGTGCTGAGATTACAGGCGTGAGCCACCACACCTGGCCTATTGTCTAGTTCTGAATGTCCATACCATGTTTCCTGCCCAGCTTCTCTGACATCTGCTCCTGCGCTCTCTCACACACAGCCCCTGTACAACGGACCTTTCCTCTTGTACCCGTGGCTGTCTTGTTCCCCGTGTCAGGGACATTCTCTGACGTTCCTCTCCTTGTCATCCTGATGAACTTTCACTCACCCTTCATCTTCCAGTGCAAGAGTATTTTCTGTGAAGTCTTTCCTTCCACCCACATCCCAGGATTTTTACCTTGTCTGTAATATAGCTAAAATTTTATTTCTTTCCATTCTCCAGACAAAAATGTGAACATGTCTAGAGTGACAGCTGAGTTATTAAGAATTACACTATGACAGAACATAATTTACTACATTGTATCTGATTGTTCCCTGCTCTATCATTAGTTGACTCTACTTATTGACTTATGCCTCAATGAACAGGCAATTTCTTGCCTTCAAATGTTATTCTCAGGCAGTGGGGGAACAGAATTAATTCTTATTGCATCTATAATAGCAGCTACTTAAATTCATGACACAAAGAGAATACATTCTCTATTTTCCCTTCTCCAATTTAGTCTCTGAGAGTGAGACCTACAATAATAGGTGAAGTTTCTAAATTCACTAACTCCAAGCTATGGTGGGGATATTGTCTATGGATATTCAGAAAACAGCCCAATCAAGGCAGCAAGAATGTATCTTTAGTTCTCATGGCAATTAAGAAAGCTATAAATGAATCTGTTACATTCTCTTTGAAGAAAAAGTACAGAGTAGTGGCTTAGAGCAATGGTTTTAAAATTCTTTCGAAAATTCACTTCATTGGTATGCATTTTAAGCCTGTATCTCTGCAAATGTGTGTATTTATTTATTATGTATAGCTTTTATATATGAACTACTGTACTATTCAGTATATTACAAAAACATTGGCCAGGAACTGTAGCTCACACTTGTAATCCTAGCACTTCGAGAGGCCAAGGTGGGTGGATCGCTTGAGGCCAGGAGTTTGAGACTAGCCTGGCTGACATGATGAAACCCCATCTCTACTTTAAAAAAAAAAATAGCCAGATGTGGTGGCATGTGCCTGTGGTTCCAGCTACTCAAGGAGACTGAGGTGGGAGGCTTGCTGCAGTGAGCCATGGTTGTGCCACTGTACTCCAGCCTGGATGCCAGAGTGAGACCTTGTCTCAAAAAAAAAATCATGAAATGGAAAGTAAAAGGAATGATGTAAGGAATACATATAAATAGAGGTCCCATTGTTTTCCTTCTTCACCCTAATAGATCATCTTGTGTACTTGCTGGGTGATATAATCACACTGCTGTTGTCTACAGATCATTCACTAGGCAGGTCAACTACTTGGAGCCTCAGTTGTTTCACCAGTAAAATGGGAATCATAATTATATTTACACCACAAAGCTATGGGGATTAAAGTCATTCCACATTTATTTGACAAATAGTTGCTGAGGGCCTACCAGGAGTAGGGTACTGTTTAGAAAATAGGATATACCACTAGGCAAAATACCTAGCTCAGTGGCTGGCACATGCAAAGTGTTCAATTGATGCTTTCTGTAATTATTCCTAACAGAACGCAGCTCAGTCACAGCCTTGAAAAGAGCATAGGCTGAGTGCAGTGACTCACGCCAGTAACTCCAGCACTTTAGGAAGCTGATGCGGGCAGATCACTTGAGGCTGGGAGTTCAAGACCAGTCTGGGCAACATGGCGAAACCCCATCTCTACCAAAACAAACAAATAAACAAATAAAAAAACACAAAAATTAGCTGGGTGTGGTGCCACACGCCTGTAATTCCAGCTACTAAGATGGCTGAGGCACGAGAATTGCTTGGACCTGGGAGGCAGAGGTTATGAGCTGAGATCGTGCCGCTGCATTCCAGCCTAGGCAACACAGTGAGACTCTGTCTCAGAATAAATAAAATAAAATAAAATAAAATAATTCAAATTGAATGGCGTAGATAAAATCAAATGTCTTCTACACATCTCCAGAACTGTGCAGGGGATAAGATGCCCTTCTCATCCGTGGATATGAACTTTCATTCTCAGCAGGCGTAGCTGAAGAATGGAGGAGAGATAACAGCCTGGCTCGACCACTTACAAGGCACGACTCTGGGTGAGTTATTTAGTCGCTCCATGCCTCAGTTTCCTTATCTCTGCAATGGGTATAATATCAATACCTACCTCCTGGGGTTGTTATGAGGATTACATGAGCTTTTAGTAATAACATACTTGACACAGGGTAAGTGCTATATAAGTTTGTTGTATAAATAATACAATTAATAAAAGAAGCATATTTCTTCATATTTGATCTTAGCCAAAAGGCCAAGAAGCAATAAAAGAAGCATAATTCTTAATCACACAATCACACTAGGCATTAGGATTATTAAATTGTCTTGGCCAGGGGTGATGGCTCATGCCTGTAACCCCAGCACTTTGGGAGGCTGAGGTGGGAGAATTGCCCAGGAGTTCAAGACCAGCCTGGCCAACGTAGTGAGACCCAGTCTTTACAAAAAATATTTAAAAAATTAGGCAAGTGTGGTGACATACACCTGTAGTCTCAGCTACTCAGGAGGCTGATGTGGGAAGATCACCTGAGCCAAGGAGTGGGAGGCTGCAGTGAGCTATGATTGCACCACTGCACTCCAGCCTGGGCGACAGAGTGAGACTCCATCCCCATCACCTGCCAAAAAAAAAAAAAAAAAAAAAAAAAAGATGCTCAAAAAAACTAATAGATAAATCTACAATTACAGTTAAAGATTTTGGCACATTTCTCTCTCTTACTGAGAAAACAAGCAAACACACAAAAGATCAAGAAGGTTACAGAAGACTTGCACAATATGATTAACAAGTTTGGCCTAACATGTATAAAACTTTATACCCAACAATTCCAGAATACACATTTTTTTTTTTTTTTTTTTGAGGCAGAGTCTCGCTCTGTGGCCCAGGCTGAAGTGCAATGGCATGATCTTGGCTCACTGCAACTTCTGCCTCCAGGGTTCAAGCGGTTCTCCTGCCTCAGGCTCCTGAGTAGCGTGCACTACCATGTCCAGCTAATTTTTTGCATTTTTAGTAGAGATGGGGTTTCACCATGTTGGCCATACTGGTCTCGAACTCCTGACCTCAGGTGATCCACCTGCCTCTCAGCCTCCCAAAGTGCTGGGATTACAGGCGTGAACCACCACATCTGGCCATACACATTATTTTCAAGTGCATATGGAAACTTTGCCCACACTGACCATATGCTGGGTCAAAAAGAGTATCTTAACAAATACCAAAGAATAAAACCATATAGAGTATATTTTCTGACTGTTCTCAAGATAGAAATAACAGACTCTCATATTTTGCGTGGCTTCTGTGTTTATGAACATTAATAAATTTGTATGCCTTTTTCTCCTAAAAAATTAATAAGCAAAAGAGAACTACCTTCCCTTATGTATTTAGGAGTTAAGCAACACTTTTTAAACAATCTTCTTTTCTTCTTCTTCTTCCTTTTTTTTTTTTTTTTTTTGAGACAGAGTCTCGCTGTGTCTCCCAGGCTGGAGTGCAGTGGCGCAATCTCAGCTCACTGCAACCTCTGCCTCCTGGGTTCAAGCGATTCTTGTGCCTCAGCCTCCTGAGTAGCTGGGATTACAGGTGTCCACCACCATGCCTGGCTAATTTTTGTCTTTTTAGTAGAGACAGGTTTCACCATGTTGGCCAGGCTCATCTGGAACTCCTGGGCTCAAGTGATCCTCCCATCTCAGTCTCCTGAGTAGCTAGGACTACAGGCATGTGCCACTATGCCTGGCTAATTAAAAAGTAAATTTAGAGATGGGGTCTTGCTATGTTGCCCAGGCTTGTTTCTAATTTCTGGCCTTAAGTAATCCTCCTGTCTCGGCCTCCTAAAGTGCTGGGATTACATTTGTGCTACCATACCTGGCTAATTAAATAAAAAAATTTAGAACATGTAGGGGTATGTGTGTGTGGGGGGGTGGGAGGGTGAGTTACTTTTTTTTTTTTTTTTTTTTTGAGACGGAGTCTCGCTCTGTTGCCCAGGCTGGAGTGCAGTGGCGCAATCTTGGCTCACTGCAAGCTCCGCCTCCCGGGTTCACCCCATTCTCCTGCCTCAGCTTCTCTGAGTAGCTGGGACTACAGGCGCCCCCCACCACGCCCGGCTAATTTTTTGTATTTTTAGTAGAGACGGGGTTTCACCATGGTCTCGATCTCCTGACCTCGTGATCCGCCCGCCTCGGCCTCCCAAAGTGCTGGGATTACAAGCGTGAGCCACCGTGCCCAGCCATTACTTTTTATGTTGCCCAGGCTTGTCTCATACTCCTGGCCTCAAAGGATCCTCTTACCTCAGCCTCCTGAGTAGCTGGGATTACAGGCATGAGCCAGTACACCCAGCTACGACTTGAAACACATGCTCTGTGTTCTCAGTGAGCACTCTGCTCTGCCCAGCAACCCTCTGCTCACTTTAGAATGTTCATTTCCCCTCTCCCAGATGATGATTTTATTCAGCGTCTCAGCAACTTTCGACCCAGTTGGTCACTTTCTCCTTCCTGAAATATTCTGCCCTCTTGGCTTCATGAGCCCACACTCCGATTTCCCTCCTCTTTCCATCTCCTGCATAGATGCCTCCATTATCTGATTTCTAAATGGTGGGCAGCCTGGAGTTCCAGTCTCACTTCCCTTTGATTTCTCTCTTTACACTCTCTAAGTGATCTCAGCTGGTCTCCAAATTTACATATCAAGTCTAAGCTTCTTTGAGCATATCCCACTGTCTAGGGTATATCTTTCTGGATGTCTCACGGGATCTCAAGTATACTGGGCTCAGCACAGAATAGTTGACATCTTCCTGCCCTCTCCCCCAACAACATACTCTTCTCCTCTCCTAGTCTTTCTTTCCATCTTAGTACATGGCATTACCAACCTGTGAGCCTTCTCTAATATGTGCCTTTCCTTCAACTACTCTATGTGATCCAGCAGCAAGACTAGTTATTTTTACCTCTTACATATTATTCTCATGTGTCCACTCCTTTTCCATCTCCCCTGCAATTACTTTATTTTAAAAATTACTTACTTATTTTTTTGAGACAGAGTCTCACTCTGTCGCCAAGGCTGGAGTGCAGTGGGGAGATCTCAGCTCGCTACAACCTCCGCCTCCCGGGTTCAAGCAATTCTCTCGCCTCAGCCTCCTGAGTAGCTGAGAGGTGCCCGTCACCATGCCTGGCTAATTTTTTTTTTTTTTTTTGAGACGGAGTCTTGCTCTGTCACCCATGCTGGAGTGCAGTGGCGCTATCTCGGCTCACTGCAAGGTCCGCCTCCTGGGTTCACGACATTCTCCTGCCTCAGCCTCCCGAGTAGCTGGGACTCCAGGCGCCCGCCACCACGCCCAGCTAATTTTTTGTATTTTTAGTAGAGACGGGGTTTCACCGTGTTAGCCAGGCTGGTCGCGAACTCCTGACCTCAGTTGATCCACCTGCCTCGTTCTCCCAAAGTGCTGGGATTACAGGGGTGAGCGACCCTGCCAGTCCACCGCAATTACTTTAAATTAAATTGCCTTCCTTCTGTTTCCCAAATAAGCCCCAGGGCCTTTGCATGTGCTCTTGCCTTGCCTAGAACACTGAAAGCATTGAGTTCCATATGGCCCAAATTTCCTTGCAGGGAACAATCTCAAAAGACTCCAAGTCATTCCCAAAAAAATCCCGTGAGAAGAGATCTTATTTCACCACACCCACCTTGTAATCCATATCCAAAACAGACCCATGCTTGTTCCGAGCAAAAAACAAAGTCTGATAGATGATAGTTCTGAGGGTATCTCTAATCACAAAATTGGCCTCAAATTTCTTCTTGGCTTTCAGTTTCTCCCAATATTAGAGGGAGACAGTGTCCAGCTTATTAGCCTTTCGAATTCATGTAGTAGTCTGAGAAAAAGAGACACAATATTTTGTACCTCCACCCAACAAGTGGTATCTTTTTCCATCCTCTAACTCTGGGCTTGACTACGTAACTTGTCTAGGCCCATGGGGCCTTGCAAACACAATGCAAGCAAATGCTTGAACAATGCTTGTGTACTGGGTCTTCCCTTCCCTTGCTGCGTTTGGAACCCAGCTGTCATATGAAAAAGACTGCGCTAGCCCTCTAGCTAGGTAGACACGTGGCCTGGTCAATTTCAATTGCCCCTGCCAATCAGCAGACAACTGAGTGAGATCATCCACGAACAACCAACTCTCAACCAACCTGCCAACAGACTGTCTATACGAGTGAACCCAGGCCAGGACAGCAGCGGTGCCCAGATGATCCCAGCTGCCACTTCCAACTCACAGAGTTATGAGCTATAAGTGATGGTTGTTTGAAGCCACTAAGCTTTGAGGTGATCTGTAATGCAAGAAAAACTGATATACCTCTTGTGTTCGTTTCTTCATGTTGCAAATCCAAGTATGCTCCTTCCCTACTTAAAATGCTTTAATAGGCTGGGCACAGTAGTTCATGCCTGTAGTCTCAGCACTTTGGGAAGCCGAGGCAGGCGGATCACCTGAGGTCAGGATTTTGAGACTAGCCTGACCAACATGGCGAAACCACGTTTCTACTAAAAATACAAAAAAGAAAATTAGCTGGGCATGGTGGCAGACACTTGCAATCCCAGCTACTCAGGAGGCTGAGGCGGTAGAATTGCTTGAACCTGGGAGGCGGAGGTTGCAGTGAGCCGAGATCGAACCACTGCACTCCAGCCTAGGCGACAGAGCAAGACTCTGTCTCTAAATAAATAAGTAAATAAAATAAAATAAAATAAAATAAAATACAATAAAATGATTTAATAGTTGCTCATTGATCCCAGGATGAAACCCAAGTCATTAGCCAGGGCTTTGGAGCTCCACATAATCTGGATAGCCTCATCTAACACAGTCTGAAATATGCAATGTGTTTGGTCCACCAGCATTCTTGAGCCCTTGCCCTCCCCAAGACCTTCACACACGCCACCTGGTTGACCCTTACTCCTCTCTCACACCCCAACTTAAAAATTGCATCATCAGAGAGGCCTTTTTTGACCAACTCTGTCCCCACTTTTATGCCTCTGCAACTGAAGTATGTCTCTAGTTACATATTCCTTTTTTTTTTTTTTTTTTTTTTTGAGACAGAGTCTCACTCTGTCACCCAGGTTAGAGCACAATGGTGCGATCTCGGCTCACTGCAAACTCTGCCTCCTTCCTGGGTCCAAGCAATTCTCCTGCCTCAGTCTCTGGAGTAGCTGGGACTACAGGTGTAAACTACCACTCCCGGCCTTCAGTTATATATTCTTATCATATCTTATTACTTTCCTTCTTAGCAAATGCCCCACTTTGAAACAATATATCATCTTGTATGATGATTTAATAGCTGCCTTCCTCACTGGACTATAAACCCTATGAGAATAGAGTGTCTCTGTTTTGTTCACAAATGTAGCCCCAAACTTGCACAAACTGTCACATGGCAACTGTTGGACAGCTGGTTTTTTCTCTTTGAGATAGGGTCTCACTCTGTCACCCAGGCTGAGTGCAGTGGCACAATCATGGCTCACTGCAGCCTTGACCTCCTGGGCTCAAGCTATCCTCCTTCTGAGTAGCTGGGACTACAAGTGCATGCCACCACACCTAGCTAATTTTTTTTTTGTTTTTTTTGTAGAGATGAGGTTTTGCCATGTTGCCCAGGCTTGTCTGGAACTTCTGGGTTCAAGCAATCCAGCCGCCTAGCCCCTGCAAAGTGCCGGGATTACAGATATGAGCCACTGCGCCCAGCCTGGATAGCTTTCTTTCGAAGCTGCCTGGTGGTTAACTGTGTGGGCACTGGAGAAAACTGCTTGGGCTTAAATCCCAGCTCTGTCACTTATTAGCTGAGTGCCCTTAAGCAAGTGACCTAATGAGCTGCTCCTTGCCTCAGTTTCTCCATCTTGGAAATGGGGATAGAAATAGCACCCTCTCATCGAGTCACTCGGTGGATTCTGCTCTGTCGTTGTTAAAAGTTTCTTGCTGAACAGATGTTGATATAGCTCAGATGACAGTGAACCAAAAGCTTTTGACACAGCCACCATCTCCTTTCTCTGGGGCTACGGATACTGCCATGATTTAATTTAATTTTACTTTATTTTATTTCATTTTATTTTATTGAGATGGAGTCTCGCTCTGTTGCCCAGGCTGGAGTTAAGTGGTGTGATCTTGGCTCACTGCAACCTCTGCCTCCTGGGCTCAAGCGATTCTCGTGCCTCAGCCTCCCGAGTAGCTGGGATTACAGATGGGCGCCACGATGCTTGGCTAATGTTTGTATTTTTAGTAGAGATGGGGTTTTTTCTATGTTGGCCAGGCTGGTCTCGAACTCCTGACCTCAGGTGATCTGCCTGCCTCAGCCTCCCAAAGTGCTGGGATTACAGGTGTGAGCCACTGTGTCCAGCCACTGCCATGATTTCACAATTCACATTTGGCTTCCCCATGGTTCAACTAGTAAATGTAATACATCTGCAAGACTTGTTATTTCTATCCCTTAAACATCATTCTAATCTGTCCTCTCCCTGTCCATCTCCACTGCAATTACGTTAAACTAAATTGCTCACACGCTGCCTCATTCTGCAAAGGTGTGGCCTCAAACTCGGAGCCAGCTCTACGAGATGCCTCTCGATGCCCAAGCGCATCCAGCACTAGATTTTTTGCTCCTGCTCTGAGCCCTGGTTTCTCCCACAGAGAGTCAGACGTTTGGGGTCCGAGTGCCTTGTCTCCTGACTTCTGTAACTGTGCCTCCTATCACTTGATCATTCCCTTGCTGAGCTGGGGTGTGGAGCCAAGAAACCACCTCCCAGGAAACAGTTCTGATGGCCCCAAGCAATGTATCCATCTCCTTTAACACATACGTGCACGCACGTACACACAACAGGAACTGGGCAGTCTACACTGTCTTAGTGAAAAAAATTTTTTTAGAAGGTACATTTCCAATCACCAAGTCCTTAGAAGCTGTTCTTTCAGATTCTGGCCAGAAAGGACAAAAATCTAGGTATCCAAAAAAATAATTTTAAAAAGCGAGGTTAGAGGATGAGAGGAACTCCTAAGAAAATCAGTGGGAGACAGAAAGGTATGTGAATAAAAAAGAAAATCCAGCCGGACTCAGGAGTTGACGCCTGTAATCCCAGCTCTTTTGGAGGCCAAGGTGGGGAGATCACTGGAGGTCAGGAGTTCAAAACCAACCTGGCCAACATGGTGAAACCCCATCTCTACTAAAAATACAAAAAAATTAGACGGGTGTGGTGGTGGGCGCCTCTAATACCAGCTACTCAGAGGCTGAGACAGGAGAATCACTTGAACCCGGGAGGCGGAGGTTGCAGTGAGCTGAGATTGCGCCACTGCACTCCAGCCTGGGCGACGGAGAGAGATTCTGTCTTAAATAAATAAATAAATAAATAAATAAATAAATAAATAAATCTGAGGGCAGAGGGTGGAGAGGGGGAAGGTGAGAGGTGAGGGAGGTTAGGAGGAGTAAGCTAGAGAGAGGAGAGGCTGGGAATAAGATGGGCTGGGAAGGGAGAGGGAGGACAGCGAAGGAGAAGCTCATTCCACCCCAGCAGAGCCAGCGCAGCGCTGCTCCCTAGGAAGGCTGCGTCTGTTTGGCAGGGCCCGAGAGCCGCAGCTCCCCAGAGCCGGCAGGCACTTCCCTTCCAACGTGCCCAGCGAGGGTGCCCTGCGCATGCTAATGAGGCAGTTGAGGACAGCTTCACAGATAATTGCTGAAAGTGTGCAGTAACTTACCAGGCTGGGAGTCAGTGGGCTGCAAAATGATGGGGCACCGCTCCTGGGGGCCCCCAGCAGAGGGGCCTGGTCTCCAGGTACCCGGCGCTCACAGGTTAGTGGCTGCAAGACGACGGGTTTTCCATTCAGTCAGGCACCGAACCCAGCGATGGGGAGAGCCAGACCAAAGGCAAAGGAGAGGAGGGGAACCTGCTTGTGTTTTTGTATTTAAATTGTTTTTGAACCCACGTAGCCCTGGGAGTCACATGCCGCCTCCAACATCACCGGAGCCATCACATGATACAGGTCCCCCATCATGTGATGAGACAAATCTGCCTAACTTCAGTCCCCCACCCCCAGCCGCCGCTCACAGACTGACAGATAAAGTGCTTCTGGAGGACCCCCGCCCCCCACCCCCAGTCAGTGACAGAGGGAGGGACGCAGATGGAGAACCCTCAGAGCCCATGCAACGCAAAGATCTTGATGAATAGTTAATATGCCTTTCTCTCTCCTCCTAAGCTACTGCGACTTGGAGCGGTGCCAGCCTCATTTGAATTCCAGCCTTTGTGAATAACTCAAGTGTCGCCGCTGTTGCTCCAGCAATTGCAGGGCGTTTGAGCTCACACCATCCCGCCTCGTTCTAGAAGCCCAACTCGGCTGCCTCTCCTCCCCACAGCTTCCAAGCCTCCTCACAGGGCAGTGGCAGTGGGGGTTGGAGGTGGGGAGACTGGAGCTGCAGAAGGGGAGACCACTCCAGCTGAACCTTCTAGTCCCTCCACCCGCCAGCTGCAGTAGGAGTCAGGTGGGGCCCCGACTAGGTATCTGATTAGGCGATTAGGCTGCCTCTGTTCTACTTAGTGATCATAGCTCTGTTCTCTCTGCAGATATTTCCCTTCTGTCTCTCTCTCTGTCTCTCTCTCTCTCTCTCTCTCTCATATACATATGTGCATTTCTCCGTTTCTTCCTTTAATCAGGATACGGTTAAATCAACTGAAAAATCAGCTGGGTTTGGCCGGGTGCAGTGGCTCACACCTGTAATCCCAGCATTTTGGGAGGCCAAGGCAAGCGGATCACCTGAGGTCAGGAGTTCAAGACCAGCCTGGCCAACATGGTGAAACCCCATCTCTACTAAAAATATAAAAAATTAGCTGGGCATGGTGGCACACACCTGTAATCCCAGCTACTTGAGAGGCCGAGGCAGGAGAATTGCTTGAACCTGGAGGTGGAGGTTGCAGAGCAAGACTGTCTCAAAAAAAAAATCCATTGAGTTTGTTTCTTCCCATTGTAGTAATCTCCTTTGCTCATGTTTTCATTCACTCAATCTTCTATTAAACAAATATTTTTGTAGAGCACCTAACATGCTGCAGGTCTCATACCAGGCACTGAGAAAGATGGAAGGGAGGGAAGACATGTTAAAGAAATGCATAAAGCCACATCTCTGTCCTTGAGGTGCCTGTCGTCTGCTAAAGGCAACAGAATCATAAACAGATCTGGCAGGTGCAAAATTCTAGAGTCACACAAACTCAAGTGTGCAAAGATGTGAATCCTCTATTTGTCCAAACCTGAACTTCACTTCTACCTCCCGCCCCACTCCCCTATTCTGCCCAATATAGGAAACTTCATCTCATCACTTTCAGATAAACTCAGTCACCTGGGTGACTTTTCTCTGCTTCAGATTTACAATAAGTCAAGTTAAAGATGTTTTTTTCTTGTTGCCTTTCTTACTATTGCCTTTCTTACTATTGATACTAAGCTCTGATGCTCACTCGAATAATCAAACAAGTAAACAAATCGTGCAGACTGCTTTCCTTTGTAGATAGATAGTATGATTTGCTGGCACTCTGCAGGTGGGGGCCTTTTTGAGCAAAGGAGGATTGTGGTGTTTTTGTTTTGTTTTGACAGAGTCTCGCTCTGTTGCCCAGGCTGGGGTGCAGTGGCACAATCTCGGCTAACTGTAATCCCAGCTACTCAGGAGGCTGAGGCAGGAGAATCTCTTGAACCTGGGAGGCAGAGGTTGCAGTGAGCTGAGATTGTGCAGCTGCACTCCAACCTGGGCAACAGAGCAAGACTCTGTCTAAAAACAAACAAACAAACAAACAAAACAAAGGAAAGCAGTCTGCACGATTTGTTTACTTGTTTGATTATTCGAGTGAGCCTCAGAGCTTAGTATCAATGGTAGGGAGGAGAAAGGCAACGAGAAAAAAAATCTTTAACTTGACTTATTGTAAATCTGAAACAGAGAAAAGTCACCCAGGTGACTGAGTTTATTTGAAAGTGACGAGATGAAAAAAAAAAAATGTAGTAAAGTAGCAAAAAGTAGCAAAAGGTGGCAAGCAAGAAAAGAACTTCTTCCTCACAGACCTCTCTCAGCCACTGTGCCTGGCCCACCTTTTGCTCCTCTGAGGTAGTCATGGGAGGCAGCCATCATGTGACAATGAGGTGAAAATCATCACTGACGTTCTGGGGATGGTAGAGTGGAAGGACAGAAAAACGTAAGTTCTCAATAGAAGTGAGTTGCCAAACTGACTCTGGGACCACCTATGTTAAAAAAATCAAGCATCTTTATGGTTGATTTTTTGTATTTCATCACTTGTGATTGGAGCTCATCCTAACTGAAATAGCACCCATGGAATTTGGCAGTTGCTCCAGTTACCAATGGTTTTTGAAGAACAGCGTCTGTAAAGTTGTGGAGGTGCAAGTCTGATGATAATAGGTTAAGAAGTAATCTTAATCATGCACGGTGGTGCAAGCCCATAGTCCCAGCTACTCCAGGAGACTGAGGCAGAAGGAGCACTTGAACCCGGGAGTTCCAGATCAGCCTGGGCAGCATAGTGAGACCCTTTCTCCAAAACAAACAAAAAACAAAAAAGAAGTAACTGGAAACATTCCATTTCTGACAATATGGGAGACCAAATATGAAAGACAAAATAATCATAAAGAAATTTTGGATAAAAAATAACCAACATTCTTTTAAGTGTGTAGCTGAACCCTCAGAAAGGGAAGAAGGGAGTGCTGGGACAGAAGCAGCAGTGCGGCCGCCAACACCATGGCACTGCAGGCTGATCAACAAGGCTGCAGAAGACGTGACGAAGCTGCCAACAAGACCAGATGAGGGGTCGTGCGCAATGGCTCATGCCTGTAATCTCAACACTTTGGGAGGCTGAGGTGGGTGGATCATCTGAGGTCAGGAGTTCGAGACCAGCTTGGCCAACATGGCGAAACGCTGTTTCTACTGAAAATGCAGAAATAAGCTGCATGTGGTGGCGGGCACCTGTAATCCCAGCTACATGGGAGGCTGAGGCAGCCGAATCGCTTGAACCCAGGAGGCAGAAGCTGCAGTGAGCTGAGATTGTGCCACTGCACTCCAGCCTGGGCAACAGAGCGAGACTCCATCTCAAAAAAAAACAAAAACAAAAACAGATAATAAAGAACCGAAAAAACTCGATGGACTTTACAAACAAGCT
The DNA here is from genome assembly GCF_006542625.1 of Nomascus leucogenys. Lineage (NCBI taxonomy): Eukaryota > Metazoa > Chordata > Mammalia > Primates > Hylobatidae > Nomascus > Nomascus leucogenys. The sequence goes on from NC_044382.1 coordinate 80,605,684, forward strand.
ATAATTGGAGACATTAATATTGAGTATCCGAGAATGCTGGATTTAAAGGGCAAGGCCAAATGGGAAGCATGGACCCTCCAAAAAGGGTTGTCAAAGGAAGATGCAACGAGTGTCTCTATTTCTAAGGCAAAAGAGCTGATAGAAAAATAGGACATTTAGAATACAGTGTATGAGAAATTTTTCCAGCCAGTTGCAGTGGGTCACACCTGTAATCCCAAAACTTTGGGAGGACGAAGTGGGCAGATCACTTGAGGTCGAGTTTGAGACCAGCCTGGGCAACATGGTGAAACCCCGTCTCTACCAAAAGTGCAAAAATTAGCCGGCCGGGGTGCGTGCCTGTAATCCCAGTTACTTGTGAGGCTGAGGCACAAGAATCACTTGAACCCGGGAGGTGGAGGTTGCAGTGAGCCGAGATGGCGTCATTGCACTCCAGCCTGGGCAACAAAGCAAGACTCTGTCTCAAAAAAGAATACAGTGTATGAGAAAGTTTTCCTTTTGAAGCCTTGATAATGCTCTCATGACCTAACATTTAGAGGGGGAGAGGCACAATTCACTCTATGTATCATGTATATCTTTGCTATTAGCATCAATTCTAATAGGAGTATGCTGAAACTACATAGTTAACTAAATTGTACTTGCTTAAACCAGTGTCCTTAAATGTTCTTTTAGAAAAGTATTTGATTTTTTATTTTTGTAGATTTAGGGGGTACAAGTGCAGTTTTGTCACATGGATATATTATATAGTGGCAGTCTGGGCTTTCAGTGTGCCCATCACCCAAATAGTGTACATTGTACCCAAAAGGTAATTTCTCATCCCTCAGCCCCTCCCACCCTCCTACGTTTTCAGGTCTCCAGTGTCTCTTATTCCACACTCCATGATCCGATGTACACACTGTTTAACTCCCACTTGTAAGTGGGAATGGGTGGTGTTTGGCTTTCTTTTTTTTTTTTGAAACGGAGTCTCGCGCTCTCACCCAGGCTGGAGTGCAGTGGCGCGATCTCGCTCACTGCAAGCTCCGCCTCCCGGGTTCACGCCATTCTTCTGCCTCAGCCTCTCCGAGTAGCTGGGACTACAGGCGCCCGCCACCACACCTAGCTAATTTTTTGTATTTTTAGTAGAGATGGGGTTTCACCGTGGTATCCATCTCCTGACCTCGTGATCCGCCCGCCTCGGCCTCCCAAAGTGCTGGGATTACAAGCGTGAGCCACCGCGCCCGGCGGTGTTTGACTTTCTGTTTCTGAGCTATTTCACTTAAAATAATGGCCTCCAGTTCCACCCATGTGGATAAATAAAATCAAATAAATAAATAAAATCAAACATGATTTTATTCTTTTTTTATGTCTGAGTGGTATCCCATCATGTACATGTACCATATTTTCTTTATCCAATCACCCATAGATGGACATTTGATTGATTCCAGGTCTTTGCTATTGTGAACTGTGCTGTGATAGGCACACAAGTGCAGGTATCTTTTGGATACAACAATTTCTTTTCCTTTGGGTGGATACCCCAGTGGTGGGATTGCTGGGTAGAATGATAATTCTATTTTTCGTTCTTTGTGAAATCTCCATGCTGTTTGTCATAGAGGTTGTACCGATTTGCATTCCCACCAATAGTGTGTGAGCGTTCCCTTTTCTCCACATCCTCGCCAGCATCTGTTGGTTTTTGACTATTTAGGAAGTCTTGCCCTGGTAGTATGTAAACAGACTTTAACAATTATTTCTTCTTTTGGCTCATCTGTTCTCCTACAAGGAGTTGGTGTTACTGGTATAATAAAAACAGGTTATTAATTTAAAAAAAGGGCCGGGTACAGTGGCTTACATCTGTAATCCCAGCACTTTGGGAGGCCAAGGTGGGGAGATCACTTGAGGCCAGGAGTTCGAGACCAGCCTGGCCAACATGGCAAAACCCCATCTCTACTAAAATTACAAAAATTAGCTAGGTGTGATGGCATGCGCCTGTAATATCAGCTACTCAGGAGGCTGAAACAGGAGAATTGCTTGAACCTGGGGGAGGCAGAGGTTGCAGTGAGCAGAGATCATGCCACTGCACTCCAACCTGGGAATCACGGCGAGACCATCTAAAAAATTAATAATAATAATTTTTAAAAAGGGAAGAAAAACCCCAGAAAACTAGAGAGCTAGGCATACGAGTTAACACTGTATCCACCCTGGGGATTTAGTGCTTGGCAGGGACATGGCAGCCTTGGGAGGTTGGGTTGCAACTCCAAGCAGGTACAGGAGACAAAGTCTTGTGCCTGGGAGTGGAAACTTCCACATCAGCTTGGGACTCTTAAAAGTGCTGTATCCTCAGTGAAAATGTGCATGGTAGTAAATTTTATGTGTCACATTGACTAGTCACGGGGTGCCCAGATTAAACATTATTTCTAGATGTGTCTGTGAGGATGTTTCTGGATGAGATTAACATTTCAGTGGATGGACTCAGTAGAGCACATTGCCCACTTCAATGTGGGTGGAAATCATTCAATCTCAATGGAACAAAAGGGTCATCTGTGCTGGAGGAAGGAGGTGGAAGAAGGAGGAAATTTCCCCTTTTGCTTCCTGCCTGCCTCCTTGAGCTGGAACACCTCATCTCATCTTGTCCAGCCTCTGGACTGGGATTTACACCATTGGCTACCCTGGTTCTTAAGCTTTCAGACTTGGACCAAATTACACCCCCAGCTTCCCTGGATCTCCAGCTAGCAGAGAGCAGGCTGTGAGACTTCAGAGCCTCTATAATTGCATGAGCCAATTCCTTATGATAAATCAATCTCTCTCTCTCATACTGATTATATTTCTTTGGAGAACCCTAACTAATACATGGTGAAACAAACAAACAAACAAAAAAAAGATCACCTTTAAGCCCAAAGAAACATGGAAGCTTGTGTGACTCGACCTGAATTCTGGGTCAAGGAAAAAAAAAAATACTCCTATGATAATTAATAACCAAGGCCTGTTCTCAAGTGGTTTTGATGTCTGAACATACATTACTTTTATGGCCCAGGAATGCCAAAAATAAGAAATAACATAGAAAGAGAGGAGCCACAGAGAGGCAAATATAAAAGTGATCTAGAGGAAAGTTCACTAAGCCCAGACATCACAGAGTTCCCACAGATTATGTTCCCATTGCAGATGAGTTTGCAATCCAAAATTATAAAACATGTTATAAATTACAAAGCACTAGGAGACAGAAGAAAGTGCAGGATTAGACCCCTATAAATTTCATATAATAAAATAATTGGATGGAGATTATTAATAAAACTTCATGCTTAACTTTTTAGAAAGAAGCAGTGCCTTTTGCTTCCGATTAAGATGACATAACAGAAACTGGGTATACTCTTTTCCTTGAAACAACAACAAACAAGATAAAATATATAAAACAACAGTTTTGGCCAGGCATGGTGGCTCACGCCTGTAATCCCAGCACTTTGGGAGGCTGGGGCGGGCAGATCACTTGAGGTCAGGAGTTTGAGACCAGCCTGGCCAATGTGGTGAAACCTCGTCTCTATTAAAAATACAAAAAATTAGCCAGGCATGGTGGCTTTGACTGCAGTCCCAGCTACTTGGGAGGCTGAGGCAGGAGAATTGCTTAAATCCGGGAGGGGGAGGCTGCAGCGGGCTGAGATTGCACCACTGCACTCCAGCCTGGGTGACAGAGAGAGACTTTGTCCCAAAACAACAACAACAACAGTTTTTAAGACATTGGACATCAGATAACAAAGGGCAGGGATCTGTGAGAGAAGGGCAACAAACCAGGTGAGCTCTATGGTTGCCCCATATTACTTCCTAGAGGAAGTTTCCAAGTTGCAGTGCAGAGAGGTGGACTTCAAACTGAGGCTGGTGTTCCCCCTGAGTTGAGGAGACAGAGCTGGGAGTCCAGGGAGGCCAAGGAAGACAGAGTTTGTAGGGCAGGTACTGGAGAGGAGAGAGCTGCATGGAGATCAAGATCTGCAGAAGTGTCCCTCAAGTCTTCAGTGGAGTACAGATCATGACATGCATGTTAGAAAAAGACCTGCCCAAAAGGATTAGAGGGCAACATATGGCCAGGAGCAATTTTTGCCCATTACCCTAGAATGGAAATCTTCATAATTCACATATTATCTATCAGGTAGTATATATACTCAGAAGTGTTTTACCTCAGTGGTGGGACCAAAATAGTCCTAGACTAAACCCAACTCAAGTCCAGTCAAACAAACTTCAAAAAGAAACTTTGGGCCGGGTGCCGTGGCTCGTGCCTATAATCCCAGCACTTTGGGAGGCCAAGGCAGGTGGATCACCTGAGGTTAGGAGTTCAAGATCAGCCTGGTTAACATGGTGAAACCCCATTTCTACTAAAAATACAAAAAATTAGCCGGGCATGGTGGCACGCACTTGTAACCCCAGCTACTCGAGAGGCTGAGGCAGTAGAATCTCTTGAACCTCGGAGGCGGAGGTTGCAGTGAGCTGAGATCACGCCATTGCACTCCAGCTTGGTTAACAAGAGTGAAACTCCATCTCAAACCAAAAAAAAAAGAAAAAAACAAAAAACACTTTGGCCAGGTGCAGCGGCTCCCGCCTGTAATCTCAGCACTTTGGGAGGCTGAGGTAGGAGGATCGCTTGAACTCAGAGGTTTGAGGCCAGCCTAGGCAACATGGTAAAACCCCTTCTCTACAAAAAACCTAAAAGTTACCTGGATGTGGCAGCATGTGCCTATAGTCCCAGCTACTCGGGAGACTAAGGTGGGAGGATTGCTTGAGCCCAGGAGTTCGAGACTGAAAGTGAACTGTGATCAGACCACTGCACTCCAGTCTGGGTGACAGAGTGAGATCCTGTATCAAAAGAAAAAATAATAATAATAAAACGCCGGGTGCAGTGGCTCACACCTGTAATCCCAGCACTTTGGGAGGCTGAGGCGGGAGGATCACTTGAACTCAAAAGTTTGAGATCAGCCTGGGCAACATGGTGAAAACCCATCTCTAAAAAAAAAAAAAAAAAAAAAATTAGCCGGGTGTGATTGTGCATGAATGTAGTCCCAGCTACTTGGGAGACTAAGGTAGGAGGATCACGTGAGTCCAGGAGGTTGAGGCTGCAATGAGCTATGATTGTACCACTGCCCTCCAGCCTGGGCAACAGAGCCAGATCCTGACTCAAACAAAAAAAAAAAAAAAAAAAAGAAATAAACCTTGAAAGGATCAAAGTATTTCCAAGTAACTTAATTGAATCCCATATTAAAGAGATCAATAATATTTAAAGAAATATAGAAATACCAGCCGGACGCGGTGGCTCAGGCCTGTAATCCCAGCACTTTGGGAGGCCGAGGCAGGCAGATCACGAGGTCAGGAGATTGAGACCATCCTGGCTAACACAGTGAAACCCCGTCTGTACTAAAAATACCAAAAATCAGCCAGGTGTGTTGGCGGGCGCCTGTATTCCCAGCTACTCGGGAGGCTGAGGCAGGAGAATGGTGTGAACCCGGGAGGCGGAGCTTGCAGTGAGCCGAGATCGCGCCACTGCACTCCAGCCTGGGCAACAGAGTGAGACTCCATCTCAAAAAAAGAAAAAAAAAGAAAAAGAAATATAGAAATACCTAGAACACCTCAAAGTGAAATCCACAATCCACAATATCTATACTACTCAATCTCAAATATTACCATATGTAAAAAGAAGGAAAAAAATATAGCTCATAGGAAGGCAAAAATTTATCAAAACTGACCTAGAAATGAGATGTAATAGAATTAGTAGATAAGGAAAGTAAAGCAGTTATGGTAAGTATATTCTGTATGTACCAGAGGCTAGAGGAAAGATGAAATATGTTAAGTGGAAATATGGAAGACACAACGAAAACCCAAATCAAACTTCTAGATATAAAAACTATATTGCGACTGAGATGAAAATTATACCGCATAGGGTTAAAAGAAGAAAATAAACCTACAAAAGAGAGTATTTGAATTTGAAGATACAGCCACAGAAATAATAAAAATAAGACACATAGAGAAAAAAAGGCTGGAAAGAAATGAACAGAGTATTAGTGAACTAGGAGACAACTTCAAGTGGCCCAATATGCATGTAATTAGAGACCCTGAAAAAAAGGGGATGGAAAATATTTTAATAATTGTTGACTGAAATTTCTTCGAGTAGATGAAAACTATAGACACAGATCCAAGAAGTTAAACCAGCACCAAGCAAAAGAAATACAAAGAAAATTACACCAAATAACACCAAAATCAAATTGCTTAAAGCTAATGACAAAGAGGAAATATTAAAAGGAGTTGGGGGGTCACTTTATACCCACTAGGATGGCCATAAAAATACAGATAATACCAAGTGTTGGCAAAGATGTGGAGAAATTGGAACCCTCATACTTTGCTCATACACTGCTGGTGAGAATGCAAAATTACTTTGGAAAAGAGTCTAGCAGTTCCTCAAAGTTAAACATATGGTTACCATTTGACCCAGCAATATTTTTCTTTTTTCTCTTTTTTTCTTTCTTTCTTTCTTTTTTTTTTTTGAGACAGAGTCTCATTCTGTTGCCCAGGGTGGAGTGCAGTGGCTCGATCTTGGCTCACTGCAACCTCTACCACCCAGGTTCAAGCAATTCTCCTGCCTCAGCCTCCTGAGTAGCTGGGATTACAGGTGCCCACCACAATGCCTGGTTAATTTTTGTATTTGTAGTAGAGACAGGGTTTCACCATATTGGCCAGGCTGGTCTCAAACTCCTGACCTCAAGTGATCTGCTGGCCTCAGCCTCCCAAAGTGCTGTTAACCCAGCAATTTTATCTTAGGTATATACCCAAGAGAAATAAAAACATATGTTCACACAAAAACTTTACACAGAGTTCATAGCAGCGTTATTCCCAATGGCCAAAAGGTGTAACAACCCAAATGCGCATCAACTGATGAGTGGATAAGTGAAATGTGGTATATCCATACAATGGAAAATTATTCAGTCATAAAAAGAAATGAAATCCTGATACATGCTACAACCTGATGGACCTTGAAATCATTACATGAAGTAACAGAAGCCAGTCACAAAAACTCCTACAGGTTTATATAAATTCCTTTATATGAAATGTGCAAACTAGGCAAATCTATAGAGATAGAAAATATATTCGTGGTTGCCTAGGGCTTGAGGAATGAGAAAAATTGAGGGAGAAGTTTTAGCTAAAGGAGGTACATTTCTTTCAGGGGTGATGAAAATATTCTAAAAATTGGTTGTGGAATTGGTTGTGCAACTCTGTGAATATACTAAAAACTGTTCAATTGTACAACTTTAATGTTTGAATTATATGGTATGTGAATTATATCTCAATAAAGATTTTATTAAAAAGCAAAGAAAAAATAGAAAACAACAGAGGGAAACATTTTACATACAGAGGAAGAAAGATAAGGATGGCAGAAAATTTTTATTTGAACCAATATGAGAGAGAGGACAATGGAACATCTTTAAAGTACTGAAAGAAAAACATTTAGCTGGACATGGTGGCTTGCACCTGTAATCCAAGGTATTGGAGAGGCTGAGGCAGGAGGATTGCTGGAGCCCAGGAGGTTGAGGCTGCAGTGAGCCGTGATTGTGCCACTGCATTCCAGCCTGGGCAACAGAGCAAGACCCTGTATCTTAAGAATTTTTTTAAAAAAGAAAGAAAAATGTCAACTTAGAATTCTGTAACTAGCAAAACATTTTTCAAAAATGAAGGAAAAATGAAAATTTTTTTAGCCATACAAAAGTTGAATTTATCACCAGCAAATCCACACCATAAAAAATGTTCAGGCAGAGAAAAATGATACTAAGCAGAGATCTAGATCTATGTAAGAAAATGATGAGCACAAGAAATGGCAACTGTATGGGTAAATATACAGACTTTGTTTCTTATTCTTTAACTCTCTTAAAAAAACCATTTAGGGCCAGGCACAGTGGCTCACGCCTATAATCCCAGCACTTTGGGAGGCCGAGGTGGGTGGATCACAAGGTCAGGAGATCAAGACCATCCTGGCCAACATGGTGAAACCCTGTCTCTATTTAAAAAAAAAAAAAAATAGCCAGGCATGGCAGCGTGTGCCTGTAATCCCAGCTACTCGGGAAGCTGAGGCAAGAGAATCACTTGAAACTGGGAGGCAGAGGTTGCAGTGAGCTGAGATCGTGCCACTGCATTCCAGCCTGGCGACAGAGCTAGACTCCGTCTGGGAAGAAAAAATTAAAGCAAAACTAATAATGTTTTTTGGGGTTTATAATATAAAGTAAGCTTCTTGACAAAAAACAGCACAAAGACCAACAGCAGGAGAAAAGAAATGGAAATATACTGTTGTAAGATTCTTTTTTTTTTTTTTTTTTTTTTGAGACGGATTCTTGCTCTGTCACCCAGGCTGGAGTGCAGTGGCGCGATCTCGGCTCACTGCAAGCTCCGCCTCCCGGGTTCACGCCATTCTCCTGCCTCAGCCTCTCCAAGTAGCTGGGACTACAGGCACCCGCCACCACGCCCGGCTAATTTTTTGTATTTTTAGTAGAGACGGGGTTTCACTGTGGTCTCGATCTCCTGACCTCGTGATCCGCTCGCCTCGGCCTCCCAAAGTGCTGGGATTACAAGCGTGAGCCACCGCACCCGGCCGTAAGATTCTTATACTAAGTACACGGGTAGTGGAATACTATTGCGTGAATGTAGACTGTGATAGGTTAAAGGTGTATACTCTAAACCCTAAAGCAACCACTAAAATAACGCAATCAAGAGCGACAGCTAGTAAGCCAATAAAAAATGAAATGGCATAATAAAAATATTCATTTTATCCAAAATAAAGCAGAGAAAAAGAAAAAAGTGGAACAAATAACAGATCATGTAAACCCTTTCATATTAATAATCACATTAAATGTAAATGGGCTAAATGCCCCACTCAAAAACAGAGTTTGTCAGATAGAATGAAAATGTTTAACAATCAACTATATGCTACAAGAAACCCACTTTAAATATAAAACATATTCATCAAATAAGAAAGCTTTGAAATACAGGAAGCAGAATTGATTGAACAGCAAGGAGAAACAGACAAATCTATTATAGGCAGATATTTCAACATCCCTCTTTTGATAATTAATAGAACAACTAGACAGAAAATAAGCAAGGATACAGACGACTTGAACAACACTTGAACAAATTTGACCTAATTGAGATTTATGGAAACCTTCATACAACTGCAGAATATATATTCTTTTCAAGTGCACATAGAACATTTACCAGAATAAACCATAGTCTCGGTCATAAAGAAATCTCAATAAATTTAAGAAAATTAAAATTACATCAAGCACTCAGGCCACAGTGGAATAAAACTGGAAATCAACTTTAAAAGGAACCTTCAACACCATGCAATTACATGGAAATTAAATAACCTGCTCCTGAATGAGCATTGGGCCACAATGAAATCAAGATGGAAATTTTAAAATTCTTCAGACTGAATGATAATAGTGACACAATCTATCAACACCTGCGGGATACAGCAAAGGCAGTGCTAAGAGGAAAGTTCATAGCCCTAAATGCCTACATCAAAAAAGTCCGAAAGAGCACAAATAGACAATCTAAGGTCACACCTCAAGGAACTAGAGACACAAGAACAAACCAAACCCAAACCTATCAGAAGAAAGGAAATAACCAAGATCAGAGCAGAACTAAATGAAATTAAAACAAACAAACAAAAAATACAAAAGATAAATGAAACAAAAAGCTGTTTCTTTGAAAAGATAAATAAAATTGATAGACCATTAGCAAGATTAACCAAGAAAAGAAGGGAGAAAATCCAAATAAGCTCAATTAGAAATGAAATGGGAGATATTACAGCAGACATCACGGAAATACAAAAGATAATTCAAGGCTACTATGAACACCTTTACACGCACAAACTAGAAAACCTAGAGGAGATGGATAAATTCCTGGAAACATACAACCCTCCTAGATTAAATCAGGGAGAATGAGAATAAATCTAAATAAACTTAAATGGATTCAAATCATACAGAGTATCTTTTCTGACCAAAATGGTGTTAAATTAGACATCAATAACAGAAAGATAACTGGAAAATCCACAAATATTTGGAAACTAAATAATACACTTCTAAATAACCCATGGGTCAAAGGAGAAGTCAAAAGGGATATTAGAACTTTTAACCAAATGAAAGTAAAAACACAAACATATAAAAATTTGTTGGATGAAGCTAAAACAGTATTTAAATGGAAATTTATAATTTTAAATGCCTTCTTAGAAAAGAAAAATCACAATATCATCAGCTAGTACCTTAAGAAACGAAAAAAAGAGCAAAATCACAAAGAAAACAAAGAGAATAAAGGAAATTATAAAAACCAGAATAGAAATGAATGAAATGGAAAACTGAAAAATGCAGAAATATCAGAAGCTAATATTAGAAGCTTTCAGATCAATAAAATTCACAAACCTCTAGCCATATTGATCAGGAAAAAAAGAGAAAACACAAATTACCAATATCAGAGGCCAGGTGCAGTGGATCCTGCCTGTAATCCCAGCACTTTGGGAGGCCGAGGCGGGTGAAACACCTGAGGCCAGCAGTTTGAGATCAACCTCGGCAACATGGTGAAACCCTATCTCTACTAAAAATAGAAAAATTAGCCAGGCATGGTGGCAGGCACCTGTAATACCAGCTACTCAGGAGGCTTAGGCAAGAGAATTGCTTGAACCTGGGAGTTGGAGGTTGCAGTGAGCTGAGATCACGGGGCGACAGAGCGAGACTCCATCTCAAACAAACAAACAAACAAACAAATTACCAATATCAGAATGAGAGAGATAACATTATTCCAGATTCTATAGACATTAAAAAGGATAACCAGAGAATATTATGAATAAGTTTATGCCAGTAAATTTGACAACTTAGATGAAATAGGTACATTCCTGGAAAGACGCAAATACTAAACACCACTCAAGAAAAGATAACCTGTAAAGTATATATTTCTCTTAAAGAACTTGAAATCATAGCTAAGATCCTTTCAACAAAGAAAACTGGAGAGCCAGATGACTTCACTCAGGAATTCTATCAAATCCTTAAGGAAAAAATAATTTTAATTCAACACAAGCTCTTCTAGAAAATTGAAGAGGAAGGAATTTTTCTCAGCTCATTCTGTGAGGCCAGCATTACTCTGATACCAAGTCCAGACAAAGACAGTACAAAGAACGTAACCACAGAGTAACATCTCTCTTGAACTTAGATGAATAAATTCTTAACAAAATTATAGCAAATCAAATTTAACAGCAAATGAGGAGGCTGATGCACAATGGCCAAGCGGAATTTGCCCAGCAAATAGGGTTGGTTTAATGTTCAATTAATGTAATACACATAATAATAAACTAGTAAAGAAAAACCACATAAATATCTCAATAGATGCTGAAAAAATTGGCAAAATCAAACATTCATTTCTGATAATAACTCTTAACAAACTGGGAATAGAAGGGAACTTCCTCAACCTGATAAAGGGCATTTATAAAAATTATATACAGCTAACATCATATTTAATGGTAAAAGACTGAAAGCTCTCCCCCTAAGATCAGGAACAAGACAAGGAACAATGTCTGCTCTCACCAATGCTATTCAACATTGTACTGTAGGTTCTAGCTAGGGCCATTAGGTAAGGGAAAACAGCAAATAAAAGGCATTCAGTTTAGAAAGAAAGAAGCAAGATTGTATTTGCAGGTGATATGATCATTTATGTAGAAAATCCTATGAAAGAGTTAATATGTGAGTTTAGTGAGGTTTCAGGATATAACCCAGTTTCCAAATTCTACTGTATTTCTCTATGCTAGCAACAGTCAGAAATAAAAATCTTAAGAAATACCCTTTACAATAGCATGAAAAACTTGAGGATAAATCTGACAAAAAAATGTGTCAGACATGTACACTGAAAACTACAAAACATCATTGAGAGAAATGAAAGAATATCTAAGTAAATGGAAAGAGACATGGGTTTACGTGTTGGAAGGCTCAGGATTAAGATGTCAATTCTCTACCAAATTGATCTACCGACTCAATACAATCCCAGTCAAAATCCCAGCTGGCATTTTTTTCTGTAAAAATGGAGAAATTGGGCCAGGCGCGGTGGCTCACGCTTGTAATCCCAGCACTTTGGGAGGCCGAGGCGGGTGGATCACGAGGTCAGGAGATCGAGACCACGGTGAAACTCCGTCTCTACTAAAAATACAAAAAAAAAAATTAGCCAGGTGTGGTGGCGGGCGCCTGTAGTCCCAGCTACTCGGAGAGGCTGAGGCAGGAGAATGGCGTGAACCCGGGAAGCGGAGCTTGCAGTGAGCCGAGATTGCGCCACTGCACTCCAGCCTGGGCGACAGAGCGAGACTCTGTCTCAAAAAAAAAAAAAAAAAAAAAAAAAACATAGAATTTGAGAAGTTGATTCTAAAATTCATGAAAATGTAGAGGATGTAGAATAGTGGGAGGAAAAACCTTTTTTTTTTTTTAGGCCGGGTCTTGCTCTGTCACCCAGGCTGGAGTGCAGTGGCGTGATTACAGGTCACTGCAGGCTTGACCTCTTGGGTTCAATCAATCCTCCCACCTCAGCCTCCCAAGTAGCTGGGAGTACAGGCATGTGCACCACACTTGGCTAATTTTTGTGTTCAAAACTTTGAATAAGACTGACATTGAAGGAAAAAGCTACAGTAATCAAGGTAGTGTGGTATTGGTGGACAGATAGATACAAAAATAAAGGAACAGAATAGAAAGTACAGAAATAGACCCACACAAATATCATCAATTGATTCCTAACACAATTGTGAAGGAAATCAGTGGAGAAAGTATAGTCTTTTTCAAGAAATGGTACTAAACAATTCATATACATATGCCAAAAAACCCCAAAACTTAAATCCATTATGCAAAAATTAACTCAAAATTGATTATAGGAACACTTCCAAACTCATGTTATGAGACCAATATTACTCTGATACTAAAACCAGGCAAAGACCTTATTAGAGGCCAGGCACAGTGGCTCATGCCTGCAATCCCGGTATTTTGGGAGACCAAAGCGGGAGGATCATTTGAGGCCAGGAGTTTGAGACCAGCCCGGGCAACATGGCAAGACTCCATCTGTACAAAAAAAAAAAATTTTTTTTTCTTATTAGCTGGGTGTGGTGGTGCACCCCTGCAGCCCCAGCTACTCAAGAGGCTGAGACAGGAGGATCACTTGAGCCTAGGAGATTGAGTCTGCAGTGAGCTGTTTTCATACCACTGTACTCCAGCCTGGGCAACAGACTGAGTCCCTATCTCAAAAAAAAAAAAAAAAAAAGACATTATAATAAAAGAAACCCAATAGATCAGTATCTCGTATACATGAAGAAAATCCTAAATAAAATACTAGCAAACTGAATTCAGTAACATATAAAAAGAATTATACACCATGACCAAGTGAAATTTATTCCGGGAATGTGAAGTTGGCTTAACATAGAAAAGAAACCAATGTAATATGTCATATTAATAAAATGAGTAAAACCCACATGATAATATCAATAGATGCGGAAAAAGCATTTCACCAATTTCAACACCCTTTCCTGATAAAACCACTCAACACACTAGGAACAGAAAGAAACTTCCTCAGCCTGAGAAAAGTCATTTGTGGAAAAAGTGCTACTTAATCATGAAAGACTAAATGCTTTTCCTCTAAAATCAGGAATAAGACAAGAACTTCTTCCCCTGCTACTTCTATTGAATATTGTATTTAGGGTTCTAGCCAGAAAAATTAGGCAAGAAAAAAAAAAAGGTATCTAGACTGGAAAGGAGGAAATACACTATTTCTAGATGACATGAACTTATCTACAGAAATCCCAAGGAATCCACAAAAAAAAACTACCAGACAAAATAAGCAAGTTTAGCGAAGTTGCAGAATACGAGATCAATATGCAAACATCCACTGTATTTCCATCCCTTAGTAATGAACAACCAAAAATAAAATTAAGAAAGCCATTCAATTTATAATAGCATCAAAAAGAATAAAATATGTAAGAATAAATTTAACCAGGAATGTATAAAACTTGTACACTGAAAACACAGAAAACAAAGTACTGCTGAAAGAAGTTAAAGAAGATCTGAATAAATTCTTCTAAATAATTAAAGATTTATTATTATTAAAAGGACAATACTACCTAAAGCAATCTACAGATTCAATGCTATTCTTATCAAAATCACAGTTGCAGCCGGGTACAGTGGCTCATGCCTGTAATCCCAGCACTTTGGGAGGCCGAGGCAGGTGGATCACTTGAGGTCAGGAGTTTGAGACCAGCCTGGCCAACGTGGCAAAACCCTGTCTCTTCAAAAAATCCAAAAATATTATCCAGGCCTGGTGGCGGGTGCCTGAAATCCCAGCTACTTGGGAGGCTGAGGCAAGAGAATCGCTTGAATCTTGGAGGCGGAAGTTGCAGTGAGTTGAGATCAGGACACCGCACTCCAACCTGGGGGACAGAGCAGGACTCTGTCTCTAAAAATATAATAATAATTACAGTTGCTTTTTTTTTTTTAGAATTTGAGAAACGGACAAGCTGATCTGAAAATTCATATGGATATGCAAGGAACCTAGAATAGCCAAAACAATCTTTAAAAAGAACAACGTTGGAGGACTCACATTCCTGATTTCAAAACTTACTATAAAAATACAGTGTGGTACTAGTGTAAGGATAAAGATATATATATACACACACATATATATACACATGCACACGCATGCACACACACACACACATCCTCAGGATATAAGAGTAAAAATATATAAGGATATATTTCTTTTTTAAAGAAAGAACTAGCAGAGTTGAAATGGCCTCTAAAGAATTAGTCAGAGTATAATTAATTAGAGCAGGAGAATGAAGTTTTTGTTGTAAGTTGTTTTTTTTTTTTTTTTTTTTTGAGACGGAGTTTCGCTCTTGTTGCTCAGGCTGGAGTGCAATGGCATGAACTTGGCTCACTGCAACCTCTGCCTCCTGGGTTCAAGTGATTCTCCTCCCTCAGCCTCCTGAGTAGCTGGGATTACACGCGTGCACCACCATGCCCAGCTAATTTTTTGTATTTTTAGTAGAGACGGGGTTTCACCATGGCCAGGCTGGTCTTGAACTTCTGACCTCAGATGATCTGCCCACCTCGGCCTTCCAGAGTGCTGGGATTACAGGCGTGAGCCATCACGCCCAGCCTGTTGTGAGTCTTGAAGAACTTTATGACTTTTTAAACAATGTACAACTTTGATAGAAAAATTAAAAAATTCTTAAAGCCTGCAAAATTGAGAATGTATTATGATCTGGGCAAATTTAATGAAAATGCTAACTACCACAGACATATCCTAGTAGAAACGTCAATATCGGTGCGGGGAGGGGGAAGATGGAGAATCACACTGGTTTTGGTCTTAAAGGTAACTCTAAATGCCTGAAGGCACCAGAATTTTGTTTTGTTGGCATTTCTGTTTTATTGCTAGTGGCTTTTTTTTTTTTTTTGACAGGGTCTCACTGTGTCACCCAAGCTGGAGTGCAGTGGCTCACCACAATCTCCACCTCTGGGGTTGGAGCGATTCTCAGCCTCCCTAGTAGCTGAGATTACAGGTGTGCACCACCATGCCCAGCTAATTTTTTTTTTTTTTTATTTTTTTATTTTTAGTAGAGATGGGGTTTCACCATGTTGGCCAGGCTGGTCTTGAACTCCTGGCCTCAAGTGATCCGCCCACCGCAGCCTCCCAAAGTGCTGGGATTACAGGCATGAGCCACCGCACCCGGCTGCTAGTGGCATTTAAATTTTTCAGCTGTTTATTTGGTAATAGTTGAGATTGTTAATTTTAAAAAATTGCAGAGGGGGAAAGAGTTGCTAGTTTAAAGAACAAGCAGCTTCTTCTGCCCTCTAATGGCATAATTCATCCTTGGTTCAGAAAAATAATGGCTAATTTCAGTTTCAGAGATGAAGAAACTATGATGTAGAACAGAAAAGAAGGGACGATGGTGTGCACAGGAAGATGAGAGGATGTGATGTGTTCTCAGAAAATAGGCAGAAATGTCACAAAATGTATAAAGATTGAGACTCTACCATAATGAGAAGCTCCGAAGAGAAAAATCAGCACGAGGAAGAGACATCAGAAAATTAAAAAGGAGCAAACCAGGATAAACCAGATCTCATATAACCATCATCAAAAATATCGGGGAAGCTCCTGGGCTTCCAGTTGACTGGCCAGTTGAAATAATAAATTCCTAGCCTATTAAAAAATGGTCATCCTAGAAGATGGGAAGAATATAATCCAGGAATTTGATAGGTCAAAACACACAATTATCGACATTTTATTTTGGTACCAAAATTTGTACAAAAGAATATTTTGAATCCTAAATATATAAAATTTTGGATAAACAATAGTCTAGAATTTTAAGATGTGATTTTTTTTTTCTCCAAGTGGTTAACCAGTTCACTCAAAACTTATTGAAAAATTCCTCCTTCCTTCCTTCCTCCCCTCCCCTCCCCCTCCCCTCCCCTCCCCTCTTCTTTTTCTTTTCTCCCCTCTGTGGCCCAGGCTGGAATCTAGTCGGCTCGCTGCAGACTCCCTGCCTCCGGCTCCCGTGATTCTCCTGCCCCGGCCTGCGGGCTGCCTGGGATTGCCGGCGCGCGCCACCACCGCTGCCTGCTTTTTCTCATTTGGCTGGAGGCGCGGTTTCGCCAAGTTGGCCAGGCTGGTCTCCAGCTCCTGACCCCGACTGCTCTGCCCGCCTCAGCCTCCCGAGGTGCTGGGACTGAAGACGGAGTCTCGCTCACTCGGTGCTCGGTGTTGCCCGGGCTGGAGTGCCGTGGCGTGGTCTTGGCTCGCTGCAGCCTCCGCCTCCCAGCCGCCTGCCGTGGCCTCCCAGGCTGCTGGGATTGCAGCCCCTGCCCGGCCGCCGCCCCGTCTGGGAAGTGAGGAGCGCCTCTGCCCGGCCACCCATCATCTGGGAAGTGAGGAGAGCCTCTGCCCTGCCACCCATCGTCTGGGAAGTGAGGAGCGCCTCTGCCCGGCCGCCCCGTCTGGGAAGTGAGGAGCGCCTCTGCCCGGCCGCCCCTTCTGGGAAGTGAGGAGCGCCTCTGCCCGGCCGCCCCTTCTGGGAAGTGAGGAGCGCCTCTGCCCGGCCGCCCCGTCTGGGAAGAAGTGAGGAGCGCCTCTGCGGACTGCCCCGTCTGGGAAGTGAGGAGCGCCTCTGCCCGGCCGCCCCGTCTGGGAAGTGAGGAGCGCCTCTGCCCGGCCGCCCATCGTCTGCGAAGTGAGGAGCGCCTCTGCCCGACCACCCATCGTCTGGGACGTGACGAGCGCCTCTGCCCGACCACCCATCGTCTGGGACGTGACGAGCGCCTCTGCCCGGCCACCCATCGTCTGGGACGTGACGAGAGCCTCTGCCCGGCCACCCATCGTCTGGGAAGTGAGGAGCGCCTCTGCCCGGCCGCCCATCATCTGGGAAGTGAGGAGCACCTCTGCCCGGCCGCCCCGTCTGGGAAGTGAGGAGCGCCTCTGCCCGGCCGCCCATCGTCTGGGAAGTGACGAGCGCCTCTGCCCGGCCGCCCCGTCTGGGAAGAAGTGAGGAGCGCCTCTGCCCGGCAGCCCATCGTCTGGGAAGTGAGGAGCGCCTCTGCCCGGCCACCCATCGTCTGGGAAGTGACGAGCGCCTCTGCCCGGCCACCCATCGTCTGGGAAGTGACGAGTGCCTCTGCCCGGCTGCCCATCGTCTGGGAAGTGAGGAGCGCCTCTGCCCGGCCGCCCATCGTCTGGGAAGTGAGGAGCGCCTCTGCCCGCCGCCCCGTCTGGGAAGTGAGCGCCTCTGCCCGCCGCCCCTTCTGGAAGTGAGGAGCGCCTCTGCCCGGCCGCCCCGTCTGGGAAGTGAGGAGCGCCTCTGCCCGGCCGCCCCTTCTGGGAAGTGAGGAGCGCCTCTGCCCGGCCGCCCGTCTGGGAAGAAGTGAGGAGCGCCTCTGCGGACTGCCCCGTCTGGGAAGTGAGGAGCGCCTCTGCCCGGCCGCCCCGTCTGGGAAGTGAGGAGTGCCTCTGCCCGGCCGCCCATCGTCTGCGAAGTGAGGAGCGCCTCTGCCCGACCACCCATCGTCTGGGACGTGACGAGCGCCTCTGCCCGGCCACCCATCGTCTGGGAAGTGAGGAGCGCCTCTGCCCGGCCGCCCATCGTCTGGGAAGTGACGAGCGCCTCTGCCGGCCGCCCATCATCTGGGAAGTGAGGAGCGCCTCTGCCGGCCACCCCGTCTGGGAAGTGAGGAGCGCCTCTGCCCGGCCGCCCATCGTCTGGGAAGTGAGGAGCGCCTCTGCCGGCCGCCCGTCTGGGAAGTGAGGAGCGCCTCTGCCCAGCGCCCATCGTCTGGGAAGTGACGAGCGCCTCTGCCCGGCCGCCCCGTCTGGGAAGAAGTGAGGAGCGCCTCTGCCCGGCAGCCCATCGTCTGGGAAGTGAGGAGCGCCTCTGCCCGGCCACCCATCGTCTGGGAAGTGACGAGCGCCTCTGCCCGGCCACCCATCGTCTGGGAAGTGACGAGTGCCTCTGCCCGGCCGCCCATCGTCTGGGAAGTGAGGAGCGCCTCTGCCCGGCCGCCCATCGTCTGGGAAGTGAGGAGCGCCTCTGCCCGGCCGCCCCGTCTGGGAAGAAGTGAGGAGCGCCTCTGCCCGGCCGCCCATCGTCTGGGAAGAGAGGAGCACCTCTGCCCGGCCGCCCCGTCTGGGAAGAAATGAGGATCGACTCTGCCCGGCCACCCACCGTCTGGGAAGTGAGGAGCGTCTCTGCCCGGCCACCCATCGTCTGGGAAGTGACGAGCGCTTCTGCCCGGCCGCCCCGTCTGGGAAGAAGTGAGGAGCGCCTCTGCCCGGCCGCCCCGTCTGGGAAGAAGTGAGGAGCACCTCTGCCCGGCTGCCCATCGTCTGGGAAGTGAGTAGCGCCTCTGCCCGGCCGCCCATCGTCTGGGAAGTGAGGAGTGCCTCTGCCCGGCCGCCCTGTCTGGGAAGTGAGGAATGCCTCTGCCCGGCCACCCCGTCTGGGAAGTGAGGAGCGCCTTTGCCCAGCCGCCCCGTCTGGGAAGTGAGGAGCACCTCTGCCTGGCCGCCCATCGTCTGGGAAGCGAGGAGCGCCTCTGCCCGGCCGCCCCGTCTGGGAAGTGAGGAATGCCTCTGCCGGCCGCCCATCGTCTGGGAAGTGAGGAGCGCCTTGCCGGCCGCCCCGTCTGGGAAGTGAGGAGCACCTCTGCCTGGCCACCCATCGTCTGGGAAGCGAGGCGCCTCTGCCCGGCCGCCCTTCTGGGAAGCGAGGAGCGCCTCTGCCTGGCCGCCCATCGTCTGGGAAGTGAGGAGCGCCTCTGCCCGGCCACCCATCGTCTGGGAAGTGAGAAGCGCCTCTGCCCGGCCGCCCATCCATCTGGGAAGTGAGGAGCGCCTCTGCCCGGCCACCCATCATCTGGGAAGTGAGGAGCGCCTCTGCCTGGCCACCCCGTCTGGGAAGTGAGGAGGGTGTCTGCCCGACCGCCCCGTCTGGGAGGTCTACCACGGAGGCCAGAAGCAATGTGGGGGCTGGACGTGGTGGCTCACGCCTGTAGTCCCAGCAATCTGGGAGGCCGAGGTGGGTTGATCACTTCAGGCTAGGAGTTCGAGACCAGTCTGGCCAACATGGCGAAACATATGGAAAATACAACAGACAAACCAACCAACCAACCCAGCGACAACAAAACAGGTCTACCCTGGAGTCATACTCTAATTTTTCTATTTTCCTCCCTTTCTGATCCTTTATCCCACTTTCTTTTTCTTCCTCTTCCTTCTCCTTCTTCTTTGTCAAATAGAGGATTGAGTTATTATCATTGATCCATACAAAGTCCCTCTCTCATTTATTTTCTTTAATTCCCACTCCCCATTTCTATTCCCCATCTTCCCATATGCAACCTTCCTAATATGTTTGATATGCATCTTTTTGTTTTTATGTATTTTTAGAAAATGTTTGTTTTGTGTGCAAAAAAATTAATAAAAAAAATCCATCCTTTTTCACATTTACTTATGCTGAAACTGTTGTGTATTATATTTAGGCCAATTTATCATGTTGTATTAAATTCCACTGACTTGTCTGCCTCTTCTGGCACCAGTGCCATAATGCTTTGAAAATTGCATATTTTCCCCCGTCAGCCCCCATAATAGCCAGGGGAATGAGGGCTGCGTGGTCCGGCCTCCTTCCTGGCAACAAGACCGGCTATAACAAATCTGTCTCTGGACAGAATCTTCTTCCATCCCCATCAACATGGTAGCCTACGCTTAGGTTTCCTTTGTGCAATTTTCATCATATTCAAAGTGACTTCAAAGGAAATTATCTTCATTTGCTCCATGGCCCATTCCTGTTTCTGCAGATGATGGTGTGTTCCTAATACCCAAGATCTTATATTCAAGCTTCCCAAGAGGCCATCTGCCTTCTCAAGGAGAGAACTGTCAGTTGTCTTTATTTCACCTTCTCTCCATTAACAACAAAAAACTTTTAAGATGTGGTGCTATGGCAGAAATGCCATATTTTTAGCTATGTCTGCCCCTTCTGTCTTTTCCTGAGTTTCTAGCACTAATACAGTTTTCCCTGGCTTCATTTTTCATATTTGTTTTTATTGGTTTTAGTTTTTAGGATACAAAAAGAATCAGTCTACCAGCTTTATATATCATTAAGCTAGGTAAAAACATATTTTAACAATTATCAAAATTTTGTTAATGGGTCAGGTGCGGTGGCTTATCCCTGTAACCCCAGCACTTTGGGAGGCCCAGGCAGGAGGATTTCTTGAGGCCAAGAGTTTGAGACCAGTCTGGGCAACACAGCAAGACCTATCTCTACAAAAAAAAAAAACTTTTTTTTTCCTTTTTTTAAAAATTAGCCAGGTGTGGTGGCACACACCTGTAGTTCCAGCTACTCATAATGCTGAGGCGGGAAGATTGCTTGAGTCCAGGAGGCTGGGGAAGCAGTGAGCTATGATTGTGCCACTGCACTCCAGCCTGGGCAACAGAGAGAGAGAGACTCTGTTTCTAAACAAAAACAAAAACAAACCCCCCAAACCCCCCAAAAAATTAAGGTTCCAGTTATTTCTACCAAAGAAGATTTTAAATTCTAAATGTTTGTCCATTCTCATATGAAAATCTTACCAAAAAAGACTTTAAAATAGAAACCTAAATTGAAAACATTCACACTGGCCAAACCAACTTCATAGTAAATTACAAAAGAGCCACATTTCAAGCAAAGTGGAAAAGCAAGATTCATGCTAGTGTTGGCTTTAATATGAGATCACTGTTCACCCTTCATTAAGTTTAATAAAAGGTAAAGTGCATAAAGGAATTAGCAATAGTTATTTTTAAAAAGTCCTTTTAACATGATCCCAAAAATAATCTCAAAGGCTTTTATCAAAGAGGAGCCTTGATAAGCTGTTTATACTTTAGATCCAAACTGAAAGAATTTGCCTGAAGTCTTTGAATATTCCTATTAACCCTATTTCTTTCAGATCTGTATGCTGAAGTTATTCACATACAGCAGCTCCATGGTACACTTTCTCAAGGATTTAAGTAGGTGACCTTAAGTCTATTCTTTCCTGGCCATTCCAATTCTCAAAATTAAAAATGTTTGTGGAAAAATTTAATGTCAAAGGATGTGTTTATGATATAAAGAAAATGCAGGGTACACACTCGCTCTCTATATTTTATATATACACGCATATCTATACGTATATATATACATACTCTATATAGGAGGCTTTTTTCTAGTTAAAAACAAGACAACTGCTGAAGCTAAAGTAAATGAGCAGTGGTATACAAACTCTCAGAAAGGACATGTTTCAAATCAGAGGTTTTGTTCTGTCTAGCTTTATACAGTAAGAACAGCATTCATTAAAGGCGCTGAAAGGCAGGCAGGTGGACAAGTACACGGAGACACTTGCATAGACTGGGATGAATAAACTATTAAGTTTATTAAGTAGCTTTTTGCCCCTTTGAAATCCTGGCTTAAATATTTTAGAGTGGGTTTTGCTCTCTTCATTTGCCATGCTGACACTAGCAAAGGAGTGATTTTTAAGCTCCTGATTTTAATACTCTGGAGTATTCTTGCCACACAGAAACACCTAGGTCCTTGAAGGATACTACTTTTCAAACCTGCAGTAGGCCAAAAATTAATCCCTCGAGAAACGGACACGTCACCGGTTGTCTGTGAAGTCTGCTCTTATTACTAGCTTCTACACATATTTCTTTAGGCCAGTGTGTGGGTAAGAATTAACTCGCTTGGCAAAACATAATCTCAAAGTTTAAAACAAGGTAATTTCATTATTTTGAACATTTATTACTATGTGCAAGGCATGGTTTCACTTCCGGAATATAAACTAGACTTTTTGTGGAAGTCATGCTCAGTCCAGTGAGTGAGATAACCAAACACAGCCCACAGAAAACAATTTGGAAGGTGTTACTACAGCATATCCAGGGATGCTACCGCACCTCAGGCGTGTATGGGGGCGGGCGGGCAGTGTGAGGGAATAATTCCGAAACAGCAACTTTTTTTTTTTTTTGAGACAGTTTCGCTCTGTCACCCAGGCTGGAGTGCAGTGGCGCGATCTCGGCTCACTGCAAGCTCCGCCTCCCGGGTTCACGCCATTCTCCTGCCTCAGCCTCCCGAGTGGCTGGGACTACAGGCGCCCACCACCACGCCCGGCTAATTTTTGTATTTTTAGTAGAGACGGGGTTTCTTCGTGTTAGCCAGGATGGTCTCGATCTCCTGACTTCATCTGCCCGCCTCGGCCTCCCAAAGTGCTGGCGTGAGCCACCGCGCCTGGCAAGAGCAACCTAACTCTTCAACAATGAGTAGGAAATTATGAAGCAGGCAAAGGAGGAAGGAAATTCCAGCCAGATGAAACAGCTGAGTGCAAAAGATAGGGAGACATGACATGGTTTTTTGGGGATCCGCAAGAGGTGGAGTCTTACTTGCTGGCTTACTCTTCCACATGGTAGGGGCGAGTTGGATTAGTTAGGAGCTAGCTTGAATATCCAAGGCTGGACTGAGCCTTCACTGGCAGTGGACTTTCCTGCTTAACAAGACATCAAGCGCCACTGGAATTTTTAAGGATTAAATGAAGTCCAAGCACCTGGCACAGTGCCTTGCAAATAAGTTACTTCTTAAATTGTCTTCAAAGACTAGTTTTGTTAAGCAGTGTTTAGCATCTTAATCCAGGTTTGAAGGTTAGCTGTTTGGGTGCAGCAAGATGGGTAAGGAGTAGCAGGTTATGGGGATGTTAGCATGTGGCTGAAACAACAGGGCATAGGATACTAGGGAAGGTAAAGAGTAGAAAGAGAGACTGGGGAATGAGTTGAAACTTCAGCCCCAAATAAGACCAACAAAGGATGGAGCTGGAAGACCAAGTCGTGGATGAAACATTAGAGCTTAACTCCAGTGTTCCTCCAAGAGTGGAAATGCCACAGGTGCTGAGTAACTAGAAAATTGTCATAGGAGTGGACTGCAGTTAAAGAAAAGGTCAGTTTAATGTAAGGAACAATGAGCTTAGGTAACAAAACCGACCTCAGATGATGGAATGTATGATAAAAAAAAGTCAGTTCTGGGTGCCAGATCCTATGAACGTGAGAGATCTCATCCACATTTTTGGTCCAGATTAGCAAGAATTAACAGTAAATCTAGCTGGATTATTTTAAAGTCGAAATAGCAGTGTGTGTTGTGTGTGGGATGGGGTAGAGTTGGAATGGTTAGGCCAAACATCCCATCCCGGGCAACAGGGGTGTCTGGGAATAAACAAATGTAATCTAAGCATCACAACAAAAGGAGGGTCCTTTAGAAGAAAGTTAATTTGATTCAGAGGCAGCATTTCCCTAATTCAGTTCTGAACAGCTTTCATGATCTTTACAGTACTTGCCTGTCACCTATAGAAATACAACATTCTAAAATTTTAAAATCACTTAATATTTTTAAGTATTGCACTTAAAAAACACATTTAAAAAAGGTTATGTCTGTATACCACTTAAAATCGATGACTGGCCGGTGCAGTGACTCACGCCTGTAATGCCAGCACTTTGGGAGGCTGAGGCAGGCGGATCACCTGAGGTCAGGAGTTCAAGACGAGCCTGGCCAACATGGTGAAACCCTGTCTCTGAAAATACAAAAACTAGCTGGGCGTGGTGGCCGGCGCCTGTAACCCCAGCTATTCGGGAGGCTGAGGCAGGAGAATCCACTTGAACCCAGGAGGCAGAGGTTGCAGTGAGCCGAGATCGTGCCACTGCACTCCTGCCTGGTTAAGAGTGAGACTCTGTCTCAAATAAGAAAAAAAAAAAAAGATTATCTCAATCCCTACTTATACCACTATGTTTCTAAAGTGCCATTCCTACTCTCCCTCATTCCCCACATCCTTTCAGTATCTTTTCACTGTCCCCAGGTACACTTCCTGAACCACAACAATAAAGGAAACTCATCATAAGTAATTACCACTTGCTTGTCAACTGGGCATATTGGGTAGGCCACAAGCACTCACTGGTTTAGCTGCATTCTGCTTTATCAAGGAATTTAATACTTATTTATCAGGGTTTCCAGAAAAATACGTGGCCATAAACGAGTCACAATTCTGCATCTCTAATATTCAAATCCAAACCATTTTGAAAGTTCAAACTTCGAATTTCTATGTAATTCAAGACTCTCCTAGATTTATTTAACCACATCTCCAGTTAATCCTGATTCATTTCTGGCCTCTACCACCCGCCCACCTATGAAATGTATCTTCAGTGTTTAATTTAGAATTCTGTATATTCAGTTCAGCTTGTATTAAAAACTAAGAATTTTAAAATAGGGAAATGGAGACACACATACAACCTGCGTCTGGTGGGTTAAGTATACAGATATGGCACTACTTTCTGTAAATAATGCAAATACTCAACATTTGAAAAGTTTACTGAAAACTTTTATTGTAATCAAAAAGTGACATAACGGGGTTGTAATGAATTCAGCAAATCATTCTGCTGATATTTTAGAACTTATATCAGCTTTTGCCAGGCAATTAAAAAAATTCAAATGTGAAAATTTCACATTACAGTAAACTCCACCCCAACTAATTAATGGTGGTTAAAAATAATAGGCCCTAGCAAAACCTCTCATGTTACATGGTCACAACTCACAATTCTGTACAAAAGTTCGTGTTATAAAGCTCTGATGTAAAAATCAAATAATCAAGCAGCAATATTTTAAGTGCAGCACAGGGTCTTCCATGTCATTATTTACAACGCTTGAATCTCTTTACATTATAACAAAATTTAATACAGATGACTTAGTAATTAAGTCAATTTTAAAAATCTGTCTTTTTACACAGTGACAGATTTCACTTTTTGGTCATCTTTCTCCTTCTCCTTCTCTTTATCTTTGTTCTTCTTTGACTTCTTTTTCTTGTGTTTGTGTTTTTGGCTTTTTTCCAATTCCACTTCAGTGCCTGCATGTTTCTTATGCTTCTTATGCTTTTTATGTTTCTTGTGTTTTTTCTTTTCCTTCTTTTTCTTCTTCTTCTTGCTGTCCTGACTTTCTGCTGAGCTGGCACTGCTACTGTGGCTTCGGGTCTGGCTTCCAGAAGGACTGTGGCTTCTGCTGGGGCTGACGCTGGGGCTGCTGTGGCTCTGGTTCCTGCTTATGCCCACCTGGACGACTGCTGCTGTGTCCAGGCTCTCTTTCGCTTTCTCCACTATTTTATCTTTCAGGTCCTTAGAAATGTTTCCTGAAGTTTCCTCTTCTTTTACAGAAACATTACTTTCACTGTCACTTTCATTATAGTCTGGTTCAAAAGCAGCTTCATCAGTTTCTCTAGTTAAGTCAGAGGAAAGTCTAGAGGAATGACTTAACTGGGGTTTAGGCTTGACAGTATTCTTGTCAATTTGCCCAGTAATTTGCTCTTTTTCAACCTGTGTCTCTGGTGGGTTAAGTATATAAATTAGTTTATTGCCACTTGACTCTTTATTGTTCCTTGCTTCTAATACATGCTTCTCACGATCCTTACAAGGATTTTTATCTACAGATTTTGTCTCTTCATTTGGGCGTTTAGTATCGTAAGTGGCTTTGTGATCATGAGGTTTTCTGTCTCTTGAGGGACTAGAATTACTTTTTTTGGAATCTCCTGTTCCTTTTTTAGGCAAATCTCTCTCTTCCCTTGGCTTATTTTTCTGTCCAGATGCAGAATCTTTATTCCGAGAAGGAGAGTCTTTTCTTCTTGTTAATTCATTCTTTTCATCTCTACGTTTGGAACTTGAATACTCTCTGGTGTCATAGTCAGTTTTTTTGTCTCTATTGGGAGTGAAGTCTTTATTTGAGGAAGTACGAGTGGAATCATGTTTATCTGACGTTCTAGCCTCTTTGGAAGATTGAGACAGACTTTTAAAATTTCCTTGTTCATTCAGACGGTCCAAATTACTCTCTTTCTCTGGCTGAGTGCTGTTCTTCTTCTTTTCAGGGTTTTCCTTTTCCAACACTGAATAATCTCGATCTTTGGTTTTCCCTTTTTCACTAGATGCAGAGTTTTTTGAACTTTTAACCTCGTGTTGTATGATTTCATGGCTCACGTCCTTGGTGAATTTCTGAATTTTCTCTGATGGCTCACTTTCTTTCTCAGGATACTTGACTATATTTGATGGCTTTGTACTAACATTTTTTATAACACTAGCAGGTTTTCCTACACTTGATATAGGCTGTGTGGATTTAACATCTTCTTCTTCAGATTCAAAGTCATCTTTATCCCATTTGGATTGAGGAACCTGAATCATAATGATAACATCTTCAGCTGGCGCCGTATTGTCATTATTATATTCTTCCATCGTTTTAATCACAGTTCGCTTTGTATCTGTTTTTTCTTCAGATTTCCGCACAGGACTGCCTCCAGTTGAGCTCGTACTAAAAAGAATAACAAAATATTTTTAATTAATGAAGAATTTACTATTAATTGTAAAACACTGATAAACATAAAAATGCTAACTTAAACACAAATGTCCTTTTAACATTTAAAAAAAAAACAAAAAACAAAAAACTTATTCTGCCCTAAGGAAGACACACAATTTAAGATTATGATTGTATAAACACAAATGTGGCTCACCCCCAAAATCTACTTACAACCTTGTCTTTGGCAATTCCCTTCTTCAAAGACAACAAAAGACTACATAAAACCAGCCTACTTCCCTAGATCAGCATTCATAATTAATATAAAAAGCACAAGCATGGATAAAACTGAAGAAACTCCTTCTCCCAACAAACTTCCACACCCACCCCCTACACTCAGCTACCTGGTATAATCCACCAGAGTTGAGCTAGATCCTTCAGTCCCAGTCACTTTTCGTCTGACCTTTCCTTTGACTTTTTCTTGTTTAACTTTGCTAGATGTTGACTCCAATTTTTCAGAGGGTTCTTTTGTGTTTGATATATTTTCTGTACTTCCAATTTTCTTCCCAGTTTCTCTGTTGAGCTTGATTTTTTTGGCTGGTGCTGAAGAAATTTTGTCCTTTTCAGGGGTCCTATCCATTTTTTCAGTATCAGGTTCCATTTTGCGCTTTGGTGATGGTTTCACTATTTCAGTCACTTCTAGTTTCGAGATTTTCATTGAAGACGACTCAAAATCTTTATCTACACCTTTTTCTTCAGTTTTTCTTTTTCTTTTTTCTCCCTTATTATCAAGTGGTTTGTTTTTCTCATTAGGCTTCTTGGCCTTTTCTTCCTTAGTTGTTAGCTTTTCTGATTTGACATCTTTGGAATAGTCCTTCTTCACTTTTTCCTCTTTGACTGGTTTTGTTTCTTGGTGTTCTTTTGCTGATTTAGAGTGAGCTTTTCTGGGGGTTCCAGTGATTTTTTCATCCTTCTGAGAGGAAGATGATGATTTAGCGTTGTCAGTCTTTGGAGTCTCCTCTTTGGCTTTTTTAAGTGGAGGTTCAGATCGAGGAGATTTCTCACGTTCTCCATCTACTTTTTCTTGGGGTCCTTTAGCCGGTTTTACAATATTTTCTTTTTTTGACACAGCAGATCCATCATTCTTCCGTTTGGTTTTATCACCCTTTGCTTTTGGTTTATCCCTTTCTCTCTTGTCTTTTTCAGACACTGATTTAAACGTGATTGATTCTGCATCCATTGGTTCATCTCTAACAGGTGTGGCATCATCTCTACTTGGGAGAACAAACAATGAGTCTGTTTTATTTTCTTCAACACCTGTAGATTCTCTTGATTTCCTAGAAGTCTCTAATAACTCTGGGTTCAGAAAACCCTCACTTTCCTCTCCTTTTCTTCTTTTTCTGTGTTTCTTATGCTTATTTCCTTTAGCATCTCCTGCAGCGTTTTCACTCTCCTTCTCTTTTGACTTTGTATTATCCTTCTGATTGTGACCATCTCTTGCTGAAAGCTTTTCTGGATAGTTGCTACCTATGTTTCGACTTCTATGACTTTGCCCACCAACAAAGTCTTCTCTGCGGCCTCTTGTGAAGGGAGAATTCCTGATGTTAAGTGGTAAAAATCTTTCTGGAGAAAAGTTCTCTCTATTTGCTGAGGGTCTAGGCTGTGCTCCAGCAGCATAACCTTTATAATATTTTTCATACCACTCTCTATATTTTCTCTCCCATTCTCGGTAGCGTTCTTTTTCAAATGGGTCTCTAAAGTCAACACTTCTCCCATAATATGCTTTCATGTCATATGGTGGTGGAACTTCTCTGTATCTATTAAAATATTCACGTTCTGTTTCCCCTTGAGGTACATTACGTTTATTAGGAGACTGTCCCCTAAATGCTTGAGGAGATCTTGATCGTGAATGATAGCGTCTATAAGGGGGTGACCTTGACCTAGATCGATGATATCCATGAGATCTAGACCGTGAACGGTAATTGCGGCTCTTGCCTCTGCCTCTTCTGGGGTATGGAGGTGACCGTGAATAGGAACGAGAATGTGAGCGGCTGAATGATCGAGAATAAGAGCGTGAACGTGTTGAACCAGATCTTGATTTAGAGTAAGTATATGAACTTCTTGAATACGAAGAACCACTATAGGGAGATTTAGACCTAAAAACAAAACAAAACAATAGTTGATAGTTGAGAAATACACACAAAATAAAACACAGACTCTCAGATTCTAGCATTCTTTCCTCACGGTTTCATCTGTCTTTATACCAAATTTCATCTTAGATGATTAAAGAGGCACAGTGACCTCTACTGGAATGGAATAAAGTACACAAATCAGAGCAATCACTTGTTACAAAACAAAAGTGAAGTCTTAACAATTAGAGTGAAGTGCATTAATGTACCGTGAGTTATATGAGCTAACTAACATTAAACAAAATGTCAATTAATTTTAAATTTCACTTCCTATCTGAATATTGAAGTAGGAGTCTGTTTTTTGTCCTATACTGGCTAACAGCCTAGTTTTAAAAGAAACCACATTTCAAGTGTAAGGCTAAAAAATAAAGTCTTTTAAACAAACTTCCAGGGAATTTTTATAATTCACTTTTTCTATCAATAAAGCAATTTGTATTCTACTACTACTTCATAATTACACAGGTTAATGTTCCAGCAAGAAGCTGTAGCCTTATGGTAAAAGGGTCCTGAGAACTGTTTTTTGGCTATTCCCCTATTTCTTTCCTTCCAAAAACATTTCCCAATTATTTGATACTACAAATAACTTCAAGGGACAAGGGCAATTTAATCCCCACAACTGTTAGTTCTACACAATAGAATTTACACTGAGACATTATTTCAATGAACAGATATTGGGAAATAAGCTACATCTTCACTTCTATACACCTAGACCGAATCAGAAAAATTCCTAAGTGCAATGTTCTTTATATCCATAGCTAATCCCTGGATATTCAAAGTCCCGTTTGTAATTCTGTTGTGAAGGCTTGCAAAACACTAACCTGGAAAATGAGCGCCTACGCTCCTTTTGAATCTTTTTGTATTCCATCAATTCCTTAGCAAAATCATTTGTAAACTCATCTAGCTTGGACTTTTTCTTTTCCCTAGTAAAATAAAGTTAAAGAGTGAAAGTTAACAAAAACCATTTAAGAAAACTAACAAGACAAATGTAATTAGATCATGAATGAAATGAATGAAATTGCCATTAGTTTTCCACTTTAAAACTATAAACTAGGAATCCCTGAGAAGTTGCTTGTATGGCTTTGGTTTAAATTTTAGGTGAATTTCTCATACTAACTGGAAACACTGGAAAACGTTTCCAGACACCTATTTAATGTTATCAGAAAATGAAAAAAGTGTATAATAATTTCAAATTAGAATACATACTCTTCTTTTAGTCGTCGCTGCTCTCTATAGAATTCTTCCCTGGACAAAGGTGGTGCTTGTGTTGTTGGGATGGTATTTGAATGAGCTGTCTGCACTCCTGATGATACCCAAGGTGTTGATAAATTGGTAGGAGCTGGAGGAAACCCTGGAGGAGGGACACTATACCCAGCGGGTGGTGGCTGGCCAGGAGGAAATTGAGGAGAAAACTGTGGAGGAGGAACACCCGGAGGGAGAGGAAGTGTGTGGGGAGGAGGCGGATACAAAGGAGGTGGTGGAACAGGTACAAAGACTGGAGTTGCTGGTAGTGACGGGCCTTGAGTCCTCTGTGATCTTTCGCTGTGGTGTCGCCCACGGTTTATACTTCTGGAGAAATAAATTCCAACATATTACTTCTTCAAACTAAAGTCATCTGAGACAAGTAAGTTTATCTTTTCTATCCATAATTATTTTCAAACATAAAAACAGTGGAATAGAACCAACTATTCAACTAGTATAGAAACATTAGTACAATTTATTTGTAAAAATAACTCTACAACATAATTTTTAAGGCCATGTATCGACTGAGATGATGCAAGTTTATAGGACCTTCTCTACACAGAAATATTGTATTTAAAAGTTCTCTTTTATGAAGTTCAGACTGATTATCACTCCACTAATTACTACCTGTTACATCCTAAACTGTCTTTTGAAGGAACTGACAGGTTAATGCTGCTATGACCTAGCTCTCTCCAAAAGCTTACTTATTCATTTATTTTTTATTTTTTAAGACAGAGTCTCACTCTGTCATCCAGGCTGGACTACAGTGGTGCAATCTTGGCTCACTACAACCTCCCCCTCCTGGGTTCAAGCGAATTCTCCTATGTCAGCCTCCCAAGTAGCTGGGACTACAGACGTGTACCACCATGCCCAGCTAATTTTTGTATTTTTAGGAGAGACAGGGTTTCACCATGTTGGGCAGGCTGGTCTCAAACTCCTGACCTCAGGTGATCTGCACAAAGTGCTGGGATTACAGGTAGAGCCACCACACCCGGCCCCAAAAGTTTTAAATGAAGGAAAACCACCTCCTGTAACCTCTTTTTTGAGGGAGGAAGTGGGTGAAGATCATACAAAGCAGAATAAATTCTGGTTTTAACTTCTATAATTAACAATGAAAATATCAATGCCTTCTCTCAAAGGCTTAAGTAAAAATAACAGTGCTGGCTAAAGTTTCTAATTTGTGCCTCACCAAACAGAATGGGTTATTTCTGTTAAACTAGAGGTGCTTTAAATTATAAATAATTGGTACACAACAGCAACAGCAGGGGTTTAGATTTTAAGCATCTTTTCAGAGACCCATGAATTAATAAGTATTACCTTCTTTTAAAATGTGATCCAGTAATGACATAGTAAACTTTCGTAAGTTTAGCAATGAAGCACTAGAAGATATCCCAAATTTCCTTCTTTTTGGAGACAGGGTCTCACTCTGTCCCCCAGGCTAAAGTGCAGTGATGTGGTTATAGCTCACTGCAGCCTTGACTTCCTAAGCTCAAGTGATCCTCCTGCCTCAGCCTCCCAGGTAGCTGGGACCACAGGTGCATGCCACCATGTCTGGTTATTTTATTTTTTTTGGTAGAGAGTCTTGCTATGTTGCCCAGGCTAATCTTG
This sequence comes from Nomascus leucogenys, assembly GCF_006542625.1. NCBI lineage: Eukaryota > Metazoa > Chordata > Mammalia > Primates > Hylobatidae > Nomascus > Nomascus leucogenys. Next base: position 80,637,568 of record NC_044382.1, read on the forward strand.
AACTTCGGGCCTCAAGCAATCCTCCCCATTAGCCTCCCAAAGCTCTAAAATTACCAGCATGAGCCATTATGCCTGGCCAAAACTCTTGATATGAAGTTTTGGAGGCTCCTTTATCCTGGTGGTGATTATGACCTAGACTAGCAGTTCTCAACCTTTTTGGCACCAGGGAGCTGTTTTGTGGAAGACAATTTTTCCATGGACAGGGGCAGGGGGGTAGGGGGATGGTTTCGGGATGGAACTGTTCCACCTTAGATGATCAGGCATTAGATTCTCCTAAGGAGCGTGCAACCCAGATCCTTCTCACGCACAGTTCACAAAAGTGTTCATGCTCCTATGAGAATCTTAATGCCACCGCTGATCTGACAAGAGGTGGAGCTCAGGTGGTAATGCTCGCTCACCTGCTGTTCACACCTCCTGCTGTGCTGCCCAGTTCCTAAGAGGCCAAGGATGGGTACTGGTCTGTGGCCCAGGGTTGGGGACCCCTGACCTAGACAGTAAGATTCTTACTTCTTAGATTAATATTGCTTGTACCCGCCCACTAGGGCAGGAGCCTCTAACAATCTCCTGTCTCTTCTTTTGGAAAAGAGAGGGTGGGAGATGATTGGGACAGTGGAGTCTAGAAGACAAATAGCTGCAATTCTTATTCACAGTTGGGAGCTGAGCTTGTTAACTTTCATCTTAAATTAAATTGGTATCTTAGATATTGTCTGAGCCTTAATGACTTTCTTCTACTTCCAAGGGGGTAAATGCAAGCCAATACTCTGCTGTTTGCTGACAGGGAGAAAGTAATCACTGGGAAGGAATATTAAAAATGTCTTAAAAACCATCATTTAAGATACTATATATGATTTATTCTTTTCTAGCCCTCTTTAAGGACAACTACCCAGGACTTAAGAGGGATAAGCACAATACAAACAAATGACCCCCTTCCTTCCTGCCACTGCTGTGCTTTAATTTCTTCGGTGAGATATATATATAAAAAATAAGATGATTATTTTCCAAGATTTTTAGCATGCCTACCTGTAGCAGCTCCTCTCCCCTCTTCTAATTTGTTGTGGTGGAGAAACCAGATAGCCGAGTTTGTTGGAACTGTGTGGGAGAAAAAAAAAATAGGCTCAAGTATTTCTCCATGGGTATAATACATGACCTTTCCATGCATAGATGTTAAGACACCAATTTTAACTACTCTGAAAACTTTTTCCTACTCCCCAATTCTTAAACTTGTTTCAGATAGAGAGCTGAGTAAATATTATATTTACTTAAAACTAACTTTCCCCCACCAATTAACTGTATCATAACAATAACTAGACCTCAAAATACTTTATGTAGTATTATATTTTAATTAGCACTCTATAAATTACTCTGTGAACTTATTGTTATATACAAGGAAAAGAGCCCTTTTGTCTGCTGGGCACAATGAAGTCATTTTACATGTTGAGGTAGGTAGTGTCATTCCAAATCCAAACGAGGAAAGGATGTTAGGAAGTAAAACCACAAGACCACTGTCATGCAGCTTGGAAATGAAGGAGATGGGATTCAAACCCAAGTCTACCTGTTTCTAAATCCTATGTTCCTTCTACCGATATATCCTGCTAGTAACTCATACTTTTAAGAATATATCAGTTTTCAATTGGATTATATAAACAGAAATAATTATGTAACTAAAAATACGTTAAGCAAGTCTGCTGATTTTCAATGCCATAAAACATCCCACAGAGAAAATCAAAGTTCTTTGTATTTTAGGGTGGAAAAAACATATCCTGTAGAACAACTAGATTTCAGACAAAAAATTTTTGTTCGGTAGATGTTAATCTTATTATGTATTTATGTACTCAAGTCAAACTTTGATCATCCAAATTAAGGATAGAAAAAGTTAAACCTACTAGGAAAATAACTGACACCATATTTAAAATAAATTTTCAAGTAATTCTTATCTATTCATTAAACTGAAGTCCTGTCAAGATCCCCATTTGCTGGATATGAAAGTAGAAAAAAACTTTTAAAATTTTGTATTTTAGAAAATATTTGCTCATTTAAAAAAACCCTCATATAAGCTTGAATTTTGACATTTTACATAAAAAATGTTAATCTAGCACATGAAAGGTCACAATAAGGAGCAGTGACCCGCTGCCTAGTTTGGACCTTCCATTATCTAGTTTGCAGGCAATCATCTGAAGGTTATTGTAAACATCTACTCACTGTTCCCAGCCTGGTCGACCACCACCTGGACGAGCAGTATTTATTCTTACTGGACCTAGAAACAAAAAATAAAAGCAGTACGTAAATATAAAATTGCACATTAAATCAAGCTAAAATTATTTTTTAAAGGGAAAAAAGTCTAAACCAAAGTGCTCTTACTCACCAGTTGTGGGGATCAACTGTCCATGCAATAATGACTGTCCAAGCAAAGATGGGGTTCCAAGAACAGGCACCTGGTAACCCTTTAGAAACAACCACAAATAAACAGAAATAGTTAGAAAAAAAAAAAAAAAAAAAGTAAAAACAAAACCAGAAAAACAAAACCCTGCTGTAAAAAAATCCCAAATTAAAGCACCAGTAAAATTTACCTTCTCTTCCATAAGAGCAGTAATTGCAATTGAGGAGGTTCCCTTTGAGTGCTCTGATGCAAGTGCTACAGCTGGCAATATTTTATTATCAGAATCCCTTAAAAAAACATAAATTATAATACATTAAAAATCACCAGAAATGGACAATTAAGAGTAAAAAAGTTTGCTGCTGTTTACCCATCACCTGCAGTAAGATGAGTTAAGTCAAAGATGATGAATACTTCTGAGGAAAGTGAGAGAAGGCTGAAACTTTGAAGAGTTCTCTATATGTAAGTGGAAAAGTAAAATGGAGGACCCTCCTTAAGAAGATACGATAGTTATGACAGAAATCAGTTGCAAGAATAGTAAAACTTAAAGAAAATCAAAGTGTGGCCTATGAAGACAAAAATCCCCCTAGGATTAGGAGTTAAGTTTTAGCTCTAGTTCTACCACTAAACTGAAAGGATAATCCTGGGTCAGCCATAGAACTCTCTGGGCCTATTTCCACTATCAACCAAATAAATTCCACCAGATCAGTGGAATTTCTTAAATGTAAATGTAAAGGTCTCATCCTAAAGATTTTGCTTCAGTGTGTCTGAAATGGGCCTCTTATACCTTTTTTTTTTTAAAGAATTTATGAGACATTAAACTACATGGACAAAAGTCTCATTTCTGAAGTGGTAGGCTGTGAGTTTTCACTATTCTCCTACATAATAATTATGCTCCAAAACAATCACTATTCCTGACTTCTCTACTTACCTGTGTTTTTACCCCCTCTTCTCTACCTATCCAAACTGTTCTTAGTTCTACTCAAAACTACTCCTATCCAAAACTATCATTATGATCACAAGTGAATTCTCCCACTTCTGTTAAGTTCAGAGCTGTTATGGTATATGGAACACTCAACGTTTAATAGGGGCTGGTTGGCAACCTGTGTAGTATTTGACCTCAGGATGCTTAATCCTCATTTGCCAAATCAATCACCTTTGTTTTCCTCTTCCCCCAATAAGACTAAGTCATTTCTTAGAAGTCATCCCACATTACTGAGCACAGTGGTCCCCTAAGAAAGCTGTTAAAGTGATAACCAACAACAAAACACTACATCATTGACCTCATTTGGTTTCTAACAGTGAAAAATACACAGGCTTACCGAAAAGGTCCATCTGATTTTTCTGAATGAACTGATATGGATACTGTTGCAGTTATATCAGGTACAGGAGCTGGAGCAGAAGATGGATTTCCAGACACAGGAGGGGCCAAGGAAGACTGATTAGAAGTTAATGAAGATATAGACGGAGCTGGGTGAGTTGATGAAGATGTCACTGGAATCATAAGAGGATCTTGTTGTCTTGATATTGGAGATCTCATCAGGGGTTGTAGGTTCCTCTGAATCAGTGGTCTCGGAGGTGGTATTGGCGGTGGTGGAGGAGGTAACTGTCTTCGTAGTCTTTTTGTATAGCCAGTTTCATTTTTGAAGTTGTTAACAGCCTACAGATAACAAGCATAATAATGCAGAAAAATGTTATGCAGTATTCACTGAAGTACAGTTAAATCAGTTAAAGATTAAAAAGAATTTTTTCATAAAATGGATACAAAGATAGTTACCTGTCGTAAAAATTTATTGGCAATTAAAGCATCAGGAGAAACATCATTTTGATGACACGTTGGACATGTATGCTCATCTGATTCCAGGAGTGCTGTTCTTATACCTATGTATAAGATTTCAAATATTAATAAAAGCATAGTAGGAACTCAGTGTTTACGAAATGAATTAAAAGGATGGTCCACATTTGTTCAGTTACATTACCATTTTCCAAGCATGTTGTGCTAATCATTTCTTAGATTAAGAAACTTAAGTAAAATCTCTCGTCTTACGGTACTCCTCTGCTCTTTTCTATATGACCTATGCTATGCTAAAAAGAAGTCACAGCTGGGTGCGCTGTCAGGTGCCTGTAATCCCCGCTCCTGGGGAGGCTGAGACAGGAGAATCACTTGAGCCTAGAAGTTTAAGGTCAGCCTGGGGCAAAATAGCAAGGATCCCCCACTCCATCTTTTTTTTTTTTTTTTTTTTTTTTAACAAAGGACACATTTAAACAAATGTCTGAATTGAGAGCAAAAGCACTCTTTCTCAAAGACTATTCTTTGTTTAGCTAGTAATTGGAATATTGTAGAAAACAAAAGAGAAATATAAGATAGTCTAGAAAGACAAAAATTTTACATGGCTAACTTGGGGTTTTTATTCAGGCAAGGAAGTGAGAGACCTACAGCACAGTACGTGGGAGCAACACTGAATTACAGATACGAAGATTAAGCTTCAATGTAGTAAAACTCCAGTAATACCAAGTGGTATGTTAAATCTAAGATATAATCTGAAACAAGTCTTTAGCAACCTCTTCTTGACCTTGGTCTTCACTGAAGAGGTCAAAAAATAAAGATTTACAGGTATCCAAAGGGGATGGGTTCCAGGACCCTCTGAAGATAACATCTGTAGATGCTCAAGTCTCTCAACTGCCCCAAAGGCATAGTATTTGCATATAATATTATATACATCCTCCAGTATACTTTAAATAATCTCGATTGCTTGTAATACCTGCTGCAATATAAATGCTATGTAAATAGTTGTTATACTCTTATTTTCAAATCTGTATTAGTCTTTACTATTATATTATTTTTTACTGTTTTCTTCCTCCCAAATATTTATGATCTGTGGTTTTGAATCTGCAGATGCAGAACCATGTGTATGAGGACTGTATATTTCAAAACTACCTTTAAAAATGAAAAAGGCCAGAGCAGGCTTGAGCAAATTTTCAGGTAACACTGATTTCTTCTGTGTAAGAAGGCACAAACTTAGGATAAGTGGCAGGAAACAACTAAGTGCTAATATAAGTGATTTAAAAAGTCACAACTGCATGGTAAATGCTGGGTAATAAATATGTCTACAGAGGCCAGGCACGGTGGCTCACGCCTGTAACCCTAGCACTTGGGGAGGCCGAGGTGGGTGGATCACGAGGTCAGGAGATCGAGACCATCCTGGCTAACATGGTGAAACCCCGTCTCTACTAAAAATACAAAAAATTAGCTGGGTGTGCTGGCGGGCGCCTCTAGTCCCAGCTACTTGGGAGGCTGAGGCAGAATGGCGTGAACCCCCAGAAGGCAGAGCTTACAGTGAGCCAAGATTGCACCACTGCACTCCAGCCTGGGAGACAGCGAGACTCCGTCTCAAAAAAAAAAAAACTGTCTACAGGAATCAGGTCTTAATACACTTAGAAATATTAGGATACGCTATTCACAATCCAGGAAAAGGATTTAGATACCACTTAAAAATATTTCCAGAATTATCTAAGGCCCAAAAAAAGTTTTAAAATTCTGGATACCACTTAAAACATACAGGAAACAAAAAGTCTATATTAAGAAAAACACCTCAGTATAGTCACCCTGACGAAGGTACAGAAAGTGGTCAATTCTAGAATTTAAAAGGACAAAGAAGTTATTGTTTAAAAAAGATACAGCAACAAAAACAGACTTCTCACTACTTAATGCTCATTGATCAACACTTGTCATCAACATTATTTATTTTATTATTAAAATATATGAGGTTGGGAAGAGCCGTTCCAAGTAAATACAAATATTCTAAAATACACATCTTCCAAGATTCAGCATTTCTTACATTCATCACAGTAACTGTTTCCACAGCAGGGAATCACAACAGCATCAGTCATAATATCCTTGCAGATGAGACACAACAATTCATCTGGGATAGGATCATCTTCTTCTGAGGAAGAAGATGGCTCCTCTGGTAAGAAGGGAGGTTTCTCTTTCTTCCCAATTGCATATGCTTCTCTGTAAGAGAAAGTTTCATGTTTTACCATTGTTAAGAAGGCAGAGTACTCATGTTACATGTTCTACTATAACATAAGGGGAACACATAATTCAGCACAATGCCAAATTAGTTTAGACAAGCACCATATCTTCTAAAATAAGGGAATAATTATGTACAACCTCACCCTAAACAAAGACACAAAAGTCTACACAAGCATAACAAAAAGAAGCAAAGAAATGCTATAAAAACAATAAAAGGATCTTAGAACCCATAACTCTTAAGAACTGATGGCCAGAAATAAAGCAACATGTTCTGTGCCATAAAGTTCTATTTAAGTGACAAAGACAAGACTTGAATTTAGACAACACCATAATCACAATTTTTCCTACTCTATCAAGTTTCTTGAAAAAAATAAAAATGAAAATTTTTATTTTTTTCATTTCCCCCCCCCCAAAAAATTTAATTTTTTCCCAAAAAATCTCCCCTTCTCCATATCCCAAAAGTCTCTCAAACCTGTGAAGGTATTGGAGTAAATGCCACAAGATGGGAAATTAAAATTAGTACTGACATTATACAATTAAGGAAAGATAGTTCAAGGGAAATATTACGTCATTACCACACAAATAATTAATAAAATGAGATACCAAAACCCATGATCTACTTATTACTATTTTAAGAGAGGTTAATCAATTTATAGTCAATTAAGAAGCATTAGTGACTTAAATGATCAAAATCTGTGTTACAAAAATGTAAAGTAACACCTCATTAGACATTCTAGGTCCAGTTTTTTGTAGAAATGCATTTTGCAGAAATGTTGGGCATTAAATATAGTATTAAAAAATAAAAATAGCTATTCTCAGACTTGTCACCACTGCTACTACACCCCCATCTTCTCTGTAATCAGGCAAATTTGCAAAACACAGGAATCCCTAGAGAAACCCTTTCTATTTCATTCAGGAACAGAGTGTGTTTATCTCAATGCTGAAAATGAAAGAATCTCGGCTGTACAGAGTAGGGTACCTTAGGTGTGTTATTTGTGTTGCAGTTGCTCCATAGACATCACCACGATTCCAGAAATAAGTATCAATTTGCTTATGCCCCATTGTTCCCAATTTGTGAAAGAGGAGTCTCCCACTGCCCAAAAGAGAGAAAAAAGAAAAAAAAAAAAAAGAAAAAAAGAGGAGAACAGAGGATAGAAAAAGAAACAGAAGAAGAGTCTGAGTTGCTTATCAGTGGTGTTAGTGAAGAGGGTGAAAGTTTCATTTAAAATATTTAGATTCCCATCTTTCCCCAGTATTTGCTGTGTGTCTGGCACAATTGCGCATTTGTATTTCAGCATTCAAAAGCAATGAAGTTAATTATTAGTTAGGGTTTACAGGTGATATTAATTTTTCCAACACAAATTTTTATCTAAAAATTTTACATAATATAGATGAAGCGGTCTGCTCTTAATTGTGTCTGTAAAAATAATCAATTTCAAGCTAAAGTTGTTTGGAAACATCTATGAAATGTCTCTGAATTAGAAACGGCATAACAACAGACTGTTCAATGATGAACCACAAAAACACAGGATGGTGACTGATAAAAAATGGGGGTGAAGCTGAGGAAGTGAGCAGGGTTGGGGGTTTAGGAAAACATTCTTATCTGTGAACGAAAACACTATTTGCTAAAGTATATATTCAAAAACACAAGATCTTTTCAATATCATTCTATGGCATAGCTATTTTCATCATCATCCCCACCTGCTCACTACACTACACTTCAATAATATTTCTAGCATGAAGCTGAGGAAAACTGTTCTTATATATGTATATATTTTTTTCACTGAAAACATGAACACCTATTCTGTAAATTGATGCCCTGAGGATCCCCTAACTTCACAATCTCCTGGACAACCTGGTAAAAATGTAGAATCAGGGTCTTATCACATAACTTCTAAATCAAAATCGGGGGCAGAGCAACCAGGATTTTTTTTTTTTGCCCAAGGTCACTCTACCTGGCCAGTCTTTTAACATACTTTTGTAGGAAATTCTTATGCTCAACAAAGTTAGAAAACGACAGTCCAAAGTACACTTAATATTGTGTTGCATAGTATGTGAGTTCACAACTGTTGAAGGTAATCAAAAAAGTAACTGACTACATTAATAAAAACAGATAAAATGAGAGGTTATCTAGTTGAACCCTGCCACTGAATTTTCATGTCTGTCCATTTCATTAAAAACTGGTTCATAATATAAAATCTGAATACACATTAAAAATGGGCATTAAGGGCTGGACTTGGTGGCTCACGCCTGTAATCCCAGCACTTTGAGAGGCTGAGGCAGGTGGATCACAAGGTCAGGCTAACACGGTGAAACTCCGTCTCTACTAAAAAAAATACAAAAAATTAGCCGGGCGTGGTGGCGGGCATCTGTAGTCCCAGCTTCTCGGGAGGCTGAGGCAGGAAAATGGTGTGAACCTGGGAGGTGGAGCTTGCAGTGAGCTGAGATTGTGCCACTGCACTTCAGCCTGAGGGACAGAGTGAGACTCGGCCCCCCCCACAAAAAAAGGCATTAAGGTATTTTATAGAGCTATAGTTGATTTGAACTAGTGGTTTATAAAATAAACCTTACTTGAGAATCTTAAGACTCACATGGCATACCCAAACTTATTCAAGCTACTTCAGTATTTTTTATGCCTGACACTTAAATTTGCCTCAGCATCATGCAGAGCTTTTATTCTTAAGCCTCCTGTTTCTCAAAATGATTACAATCTGTTTTGTTCACTTAAAAATGCAAGTAGCATATATAGTAAGATTATGTGGGAGTATGTATGTGAATGAGGAAGAAAGCAGGGAATGACAGAAAAAGAAAAAATTAGAAGACTACAAGGGAAGTGGCACTCACTGATAACAAAAAATCCCCAAATCCATTTTAAATTTGCTTTAAATGGAGCAGACTGCAGCCTCACAGAAATGCAAGATGTAGAGACTAATGGCCTTGGTATACAAAGTTCTCAAAGAATCCAAGTAGCAAAGTTACAAGCCCAAGATTAAAACACTATACCCTGGGACTGACTGGAGTCGCCACAGGTCATACCTAATTTGCATACTTACGCATCTATAGTTGGTATTGCATATTTTCCAGTGTTGGTAAGCATTGCACCTTTCATATTAGGATCTTTCACTTCCATCATGAAACTTCTGGGAATTCCAGTGCTCTTTTTAATCCTAGGACCAGATTCAAAGTTTTTATCCTATTCAGAGGAAAAAGGAAGAGGAGGAAGAAGAGAAAAAGCAGTTACACTTAATAAATTAGCTGTTATACAGTGCTTACTATATTACTTGTAGTGCTTTACATATGTGATCTCATTTAATCCTTGTAACTGCTATGTGAAGTACGTACTATTTTTTCTTCTCATTTTAGAGAAGAAAAAACAGGCTTATAGAGATCAAGTAACTTGCCCAAACTCAGCTAATTGGCAGAACCAAGATTTGAAGCCTGGCAAATTTGGCTCCAGAGACCATGCTCATTTGCCATTGTCTACAGAAGGCAGTATTAACCAAGAAAAATAAGATAGCTAAGAAACAATTCCAAAGGAAAAAAAGTAAGGTTTACCATAGTTTCTGCTTTGAACTTACCCCATTTGTTGGGCAATTCTTAATATAATGTCCAGGTTTACCACAACGGAAACACGTGTAAGATGGAGGTGGTGGACCTAGAGGTTTCTTCATGTAACTAAAAGGGGGAAAAAAAAATTACATGTATACGAGGACTTTGAAAAAATAGTGCTTTTGATTGGGGGGAAAACCCACCCCAAAAGTTCCTATTAGTATAAAATATTTATGAACTTACTTGATTGGGTCGTATTCATGGCCAGATTGCGACATCATTGCTTTAATTTTATCTTCTTCAGAAGCATTGGCTTCAGCCAGATTGGCAGTCTGTTTAACAGGTAATTATTTGACACACACATTAGAAACACATTTAAGACCACACAGCCAAAGACAACACCACTCATCCTGTAAAGAGCAGTATCTAACTAACCTTGCATAAAAACAGCTATTTACATGTATAACCTGGAAGAGGCACTTGGGAATTCCTTAGGTAATTACATGACGTTTGGGTGTTTGCAAGGCTGAAGAAAGTCATTCTGGGGGCACTCAAACCTTAGACCCTGTTTGTACCTTACATTAAGACTTGCATACTACTTTTCTACAAGTTAAAGACTGATAGTAAGTTAGAATAGAAACACTTGATGTTTTAAAAATAATTCAAGTGTCAGAGCATTAAGACTGTAATTTATACTTACAATGTGGAGGTAGGGATGGGGGTAGAATGACTGAACATATTATGCAGCAGATATTAGAAGTAGAAGGCTCTTTAGGTAGTGATGTTAGTTTCAAATCAAGTGCAAAAGATGTGCATTGAGCATTATAATTTTAAATTAAACTCTTCAGGTAAGTTTTATGAATTTCATCTTTGAGGTATGATATACAAAGTCCAGATATAAGCAGGGTCTAAGGGAGTGATTTCTAGTAAGTTGAATCTTCAGGCATTTAGCACTCGTATCAGCCATTCATTGGGGTTTGTCTTTACATTCATCCACAAAACAAGCAACCAGTTTTAACATTTTATTGTAATTTTATATACAAAGAATGCTTAACATTAACAGAGCTTAGAACAACAGCAACATTTACAGAAAACTGGATTACAGATGTTTAACAACTAATTTGTTTGAACCCAAACATTGTTTTACAAATACCTGTAGTTTAAAAAAACAATAAAAAAAAAAAAACCAATCCCCCAAACCTCCCCAACTCCTCCCCACAAAGAAACAATGGTAGGAATAGACCAAAAACTCAAATATGGCCCTTACAGTACATAAGAATAAAAACAGTAAACTATAAACTTCTAAGTGTTAACTCTATACTAAACCACTTTGCATTAGAAAATTATAAAATAGGATGGCTTTAGTCCACTTTATGTTTTAGAATAATCAATTTTAATGCTTAGTTTTCCCAGAACAGGAGCTTAAAAAGCAATTTGTTACTAGGACATTTTGTCGGGATACAGTCTAGGGGAAAGGACATAACAAAGCCAAGAACAAGATAGGGACAGCACTAATGGAAAACCCATCTTTTCATTAATCTTGGTTGCTAAATTTGGTTTCACATTTCTGATAGCAGGGAAAAAGGATTTTTGGAAAACTGGACAGCTTCCTTCTTGGCCCTCAAAAGTCTGCCTATTTTTTTTTAAAGGCACAATTTGCAAGCTAAATGTATTGCTTTAAAAAGTAATCCATCACTAGTGCTTTCCCAAACAGAAGATACACATTGTTCAGCAGAATATGCAAGCAATCTTATCGCAAAACATGGCATATACAGTGATTCAGAGGGTAACAATTTGCCCCTCTGCCAAACATACACATTGGTATATTCCTGCAAACAGCTTTACACACTTACACAATTCATGTAGTCTGTGTTCAAACAAATTAGGTTGTTCAAAACTTTTTCTAATGCAGACAGACTACAAGTCTATAGCATAAAGAAACAACTGCATCACATTTAAAATATTGACCTTCATGGGATCAAGTCAAATATTCAAGAAATAACCATGCAATCGTCCGTGTAAAGGAAATCTTCTGTTTTGGCTGCTTAAAAAAGGTCCACATAATTTATAGCCAAAACCAGGAAATTCCTCCAGAACCTTGTTAGTTTCCAATGTATAATTAAACAAAATGTATGAGGGAAAAAAAATAATTAAGTGTAGCTTCAAGTGTTTCTTCTGTCTTGAAGATGAACAATACTCCAATACGCTGAGGCTGACAAAGTATTCCCCTATCTTCTCAAAACAGCAACTACTCTTTACAGGATAGTAATAATATGTACAATGCTTTTGCAAAATATATCCTCCCCCAACCCCTCTTAAAAAACCGTTCCACATAGAAAAATATGATGTTAGAAAAAAACTTATATTTTCAAGAATATATATACCTTTGTAAGCTGGGCCAGAGAAATAGACGCGGAAGAGTCATCAATCTGTTCACAAAAAATTAAACACACATTCAAGTTCCAAACTGAAAACATCTTAAAGTGATCATTTAGCCCCTATTGACACTTAATGTTGAAACATTGGGCATTTTCTTAGTTTTCTAAAGAATGTTATGTTAAGCTTGAAAATGTAGCTCAGCCTACTTCATTATTCTCTAGATATTTCACACAGTTATAAAAAGCTATCAGTTGGAGGGGAGGAAGAGGGGACTCAATTAAAATGAAAAAATGGGGAAAAAAATGTATCACACAGAAAATCTGTTCAGAGTGTTGACTGAATACTAGGAGTCCCATGTCTCTCTACGGTCTCTAAATGTGACAATACTCAAGACAATGTACACTGGAAGAGAGAATAAGAAATCTAATTTTCCTGCAAGGCCATTATATAACATTGTAAAAACAAACAGCCCTTTAAGGGCTCAGATAATTGCTTTAATGAATAACAGCTCCCATATAATTGCTACTTCTTTAATTTTTGAAAACATACTCTTCAGTCTGAGTAAGTTTGTTTATTCTCTCATACAAAGAGTAAGAATATCTTCTTGTCAAAGAAACCACAGCTTTATCAGGGCAAAGGTGTTAAGTCAAAAAAAAGGAAAACAACGGCACCCTGAGGAGAAGGCCAACAGAGCTGTCACTTATGATGGACTCTAATATTTGAAGAAAGTTAATTTAATCACACAGAGCAAGTGTACATATAAAGGATATAAGAGGGCTTTAAAAATGTATTTTAATGAGTCTTAAGCATTCTGTCCCACTCACTAACTGCCAATTCTCCAACACTGAAGTGGGGGAGATAACTGGGCATATTTGAAGAGGCATCTTTGTGTAAAAGATGTATGGAGTCAGGAGAGAGCCACCTTCATAAATTGTTCTGTGCAAAGAGGAATAAAACATTTCTCTTTCAAAATAAAATAAAAATAAAAATGTATTTTAAATTGAACACTAATTTTTTTATTTGATCCTCTGAAATGATTTTAATATCAGTTTTTAAAAAAATCTTTAGCAAACAATCCTGAAGATATGATTTCCCTACAGCTTCCTATGTAGTAAGTGGGTTGCTTAGTTAACATGTCGTAAGGTCAGAACTCTTCATTTAAAATGGAGAATGTAACAAGATGTCTGGATCAAAGAAAAAAGTCTTCATCAGGTATTCTATGTTCCAGAGAACTAAAGTTTTAAAATAAAAGCAACATGACTTAAGATCCCCAAAGACAAATGTAACCGGTCTCAATATGAAGTTCTTAGCCAACGCCCACACAGTAGGGATTCAATAAATGTAAATAAAAAATAATGTTGGCTAAATATAAGACACATCTCACAAATATCTTAGGGTTTTAAAAGTTAGTTTGATAGATATTACTGGGATGTTTATTCAGACAAAAATTGCCCCACACTAAGGAACTGACTATAAAAGAGTTCACGATGCACTAACCCCATAACTTAATGCATAATTACATAATTTTCCAATGGGTTATCATTTTTGTCCAGCTTTGAAGTAATTTTTTCCTTTAAGAACTAATCTCAAGTGGTTAAGTAGAAAAAAACCTCTAAATAATACCTATCTCTTTTTATCTGAAATAAGTCCTGACCTACTCAATCTATTTTAAAGATTTTATACCAACCAGGAGTTATTTCATTTTAAGTAACAAGGACTAGACAAATTGCTGTTAACCATCATCTATACTACATTTCTAACCCATAAAACAAATAGTCTTTAAAAATAGCCCATTACTATCTAGAATAGAATATAAATACTGATGATTTCCTTGGAAATAAAACAATTATATTAACTTCCTTACCACTGGAACTAAAAAACTTAAGAACAAAAAAAAAATTTTCCCACTCCTAACACTCAGGATATAGTATCCTTTTTGTTTTCATGCTGGGCTTTTGTGTGCTTTTAAGCTTTCTGCCAACTTATTAGTATTATATATTTATTGACTTTGAAGTGGTTTTAGATATGCAACTGGATGCACCTAAATCACCTTTTTACCACCAAATAATGACTATTGCCCCTAAATATCTTATAGTCTACAAAGAAGTCAAATTTACCTCAAATTTAGAAAAGCAAACAAATGTTTTCTACATATAGCAAGGTGTTAAGAAATGAGCAAAAAATGTTGACAAAGAATGGTTTAAAAATGATTAGGAATTTGTATTACTAAACATCAATAAAAATAGTGACTCTTGGTAAGATACTAATGGTAAAAAAAAAATCTGCCACTTAAAGTCCTCACAAAACTGACTGATGCAGACTGTAGACATTAAAATTAACCCACCTCCCTGTACCTAATTAGGGGTCTTGTTTTGGGGAGCAAGGTTCTAAAATCTTTTATGCCAATTATACTAGCTTTTTGAAGTTAAAGAATCCTGTAAAATGCAACTCTGATATTTAGTTAGCAAGAAGAACATCCAGCTTTGGGGTATCAACATGGATGGATGACTAAAAACAAGAATGGGGAATATGGAAACAGCCATCCATCCTTGATTAGAGTTCGCTTCCATTACCAAAACTATACATTTACTTTACTAATCAGGATAAGAAAAATTTGGCTTAGTGCCTCTAATTTACTTTGCTTTTGTGAATGTGTACAATCCACGTGACTCTAAATCTTCTAAGATGGGCACTAATTATGCTTGATGAATATATTCTCATCCTAAATGCCAGCAAATGTACCCCAAGCAAATAAATGATGGGGACAACAAGGTATCTAGTATCTCTATTTCAGATAATTCTATCTAAAAATTAAAGCCACTTTTGAAGTATTAAAAAAAAGAAAAGAAAAGAGAAACCTAAATAAGCTTAAATAAACTGCTTCTTATAAATGTAATACAGACATGCCGGAACACACAAGGCTAAAAGAATGTTAACTTTATTTATGAACATGTGATTTGTGTTTATACACATGCTAATAAACAAAAAGGAAATAACTGTTTCCAAGAAATAAAACTTTAACTGAATTAGTTTAAATACTATATAAACTGTACTTTATACAAAATGTGTTACATTAACTACTACAGTCACCAGGATAGTCAATCTAATTTATGCTAGCATTTGGATACATAAAAATCAGTTTTAAACCAATCACCAGCAAAACATAAGCTTGGACAGTTTTTACAGCATTATGCTTTAAAAAACAAAAAAAAAACAAAAAAAAAAACAACAAAAAAAAACCCCATATCCAAAAAGAGGAAAAAAAACCCCAAACACTAAGACTTTTGATCTTAGAATCACTGTATTTAGTTCCACAAGAACTAAAGGCCATATACTCTAAAGAACAAGTCCAATGTTCAGATATTCTATATTATCATGTTTAAGATCCAATGATCCAAGGTTAGTGAAATGCCTCATATACAAAGAGCAATAGTATTTAAAAAGTATATAATGTGAAATAGCAAGCAATACCCTTGAATTCTAAATGAAGATTTTAGACATCTTGTATTGTGTACAATATCAAGCCTGGGCATTAAAATGTTTAGAGAACCATTACATTTACAGAACCCAATTATGATAGACTTGTGTTATGAAACAGATGCTTCACCCCACAACTTAGGAATGCTGCTACTTTTTACTTAAGAGCTCAAAGTTAAAATGGTATCACAAATTAAGTTAATCTGTGATTACAAAAATTAAGCTTAACTTTCTTCAAACCAGTTATCCTGGTTAAGGGAGTTACCTCTGATAAGGTACAGCTTTCAATGGCCTACAATTAACGCAGCATTTTAGTATCTTATGAGAGGGAAATATTTTAATTTGGACATCTGCACTAACTAGATAGAAGTGGAAGATCTCATTAAACTTTGAAAACAATATAATCAATTTATATAAACTCAAAATCACTAAGACATTTATATATTCATAGGGGGCCCCAGGTTCAGGTTTCACTTTATAGTACAGATGTAAACAAAAGAAGGAGCTCAAAATGCCAAATAAAGCAAGACTAAATCATAAAGCTGCATCAATGGTCCCTGGAAAGCTCTTTTCTATGATGTGTTTGAACTTGGAGAAAGCATCAAACTTTAATATAAGCTTTGCATGTTGCTAATGCGTTTTTGGAAGCCATAAATCAGGCAGGAAAAAAAAAACTAACAAAAACTAAGTGATACAACGTGAAAATGGCAAAATATACACTCCAAACATTTTTTATTGCAAGAAACAAAAAGCACACAACAGCCTGTACATACATACAAAATACTAACTATAGACAGACAAATGTAGAACATGTCATCATGTTCCTTAGTGTAAAACCTAAACCATCTAAAAAGGATCATACATTAACTGTACAACACAGTGTCATACAGGGAGAATGCTATCATATTTAATATGAAACAGTGTTACGGGCACAAATTACCCATTTCTACAAAATAAGTGTGCAAGTGATGCCACATATATCCATATTCAACTGAGCTGTCATCAAAATACATTTTATTTACAATATGTACTATGATCAGTTGGATATTAAGTTCTAAAATGATTTACTTCACTGCTACATTATAAAGGTAAAAGCAATGTGTAGAAAAAGTGTGAGATTGTGTTTTTACATACTGCTTTTGTAGTTGCCATCGCTGGTTCAGTTCGACTTCTAAAACACAAAATAAAAACAAAAATTAAATTAGCTATTTGTGAATTTTTGTGCTAATAAATTTTAACACATTATCTTCAATGATACATTTTTAGGAACCTAATTTTCCTTTGGTATAAATATTTAACAACAGCCAATTTCTGAATGAATAAATTACTCTGATTAATCTTTACCACCTTTGAGCAGTTTTAAGATAGATTTGTGGTTTGGAAAAAAATTCCATACTAGGGAATTCGAAAATAGGTGTACCTTGCCACTTAAAACAAATGTTTTCTCAAAGGTAGTATAGGGATTTTATGTTTAGAAATGTAGTTTATTCTTAATAAACTGAAAAATTTAAATTATATAATTTCCCAGTTTCTGAATGCATAAATTTTCACACATCAGGAAGACCACTGTTGTTAACATTTGTAATTTGGATCCCTGAGAAATTGCTGTGCTCCCAAAACTAATTTTCAAATCTGGAGGGCCAGGCTGATAGCTATTTTCATTTTTCAAATGTCTCAAAACAATAATCAAGGATTGAACAAGAGGCCAAGGTGAGAGGATCACTTGAGCCCAGGAGTTTGAGATTAGCCTGGGCTGTAACATAGTGATCCCATCTCTTAAAAAAAGAAAAAAAAAAAAAAAACTGCACAAAAATTCTCACTCCCAGAAAAACACAATATATATCAGAGTATTTTAATTAAAAGAACTAACTTAAATGGCTGTGTAGAACTGGACAATTTGATGTTTAAAAAACATAAACCCCAAAAGAAATTATTTTAATCCACACAGGAAAAAGGAAGGAGTTGAGTTGCTAGACTATAGCCTTTTAATGCTTAAAGTTTAAGGTATCTTGACTATAGAGAAATGTTAGCATCTAACAGGAGTTTCTAGGTGTGTGTATAATTTGGAATTTGAGATAAAAAAAAAAACTGAGCTTTGATTTTCTAGTATTTGCTCAAAAAAAAAAACTGAGATGCGTTTTATGAGGCAAATTTATTACAAACAGAATCCTATATATTGTATATTAACATATAAAATTCTGTGTAAAAGGCAACTTATTTTGCTATGTACTTCAAATAATTCTTGAGTTTCTATCAAAAAATCTAAAGAAAATGTTTGCCATTTTTTAAAAAGCACTTGGTAAATTAAAGTAAAATTTCACACTGGATTGTAGGAATTAATTCTCCCCATAAGTTTGTAATTCTTAGGCTGGGTGCAGTGGCTCACGCCTGTAATCTCAGTACTTTGGGAGGCCAAGACAGGTGGATCACCTGAGGTCAGGAGTTTGAAACCAGCCAGGCCAACATGGTGAAACCCACTATCTACTAAAAATACAAAAATTAGCCAGGCTTGGTGGTGGGCACCTGTAATCCTGGCTACTTGGGAGGCTGAGGCAGGAGAATCGCTTGAGCCCGGAGGCTACAGTGAGCCAAGATTGCAGCACTGCACTCCAGCCTGGGCAACAAGTGAGACTCCATCTCAGGAAAAAAAAAAAAAAAATACACACACACACACACACACACACACACACACATAAAATTCTTAGAATCACTTAAAGTTAAGAACACATACCATTAAAAGTTCACTTGGCAATTAACAACAAGGAAAGTATTCAGCTTTTTAAAGTAGCTACTATATGGAAGATACTGCACAAAAGGACCTCTAAGTGTTAAGATATGGAATATAACTTTACAACAAACTAATGAGAAAAATCTTAGAATACTTGTCCACATGAGGTAAAGCTCCAAGAAATGACTTTATTTTTACCTTAATTTCAAGAACACTTTCCATTCCCTAGCACTGGCAAATTCTAGAATTTTTCATTGACTCAAAATAATTTGTTCCAATTTCAAACAATACTACCTAATTCTAAGTGAAAATCCCTACTCTTTAAATAACCTATGTTGCTGCCCTTTTCACATATTATAGTTCTGCTATCACTACTGAAATTGCAAGAAAGCAGAGAAAGTTAAGGATATAAGGTTTTAATCCTGCCCCAGGTTAGTGAATATCAGCTCTGGACTAGTTGTGAGACTGCTCTCTTCCTACTCCAATAATGTGCATTTAGCATGTACCAGACACTATTTAATTCTTACAACCCTCTAGAGTTAAGTACTCACGTCCCTATTTTATTTTTGAGGAAATCTGAGGCACAGAGACTTACCCAAGGTCCAAAGTCACACAACTGGTATGAAGCAGTAAATGGAGTCAAATCTAAGCCTGATTTCAGTGCCTATGATTATAAATCCTATATACTTTATGCCTCTCAGCCAAAGCCCCTTATTGATAAAGAGTAAACGTTAGCATTACTGAATACTCTTGATGCTGTCAAAATATTTAGGACCGATGTCTACAACACTAAATTTTTGTGGTGAAGAAAACTGAAGGAACCCCCACAAAAAAGTAGTCAAAGAAAGGCACAGAAATAATTTGAATATCACTTTCTTGTATTTGTAAATACTGGCCATATGGAGAAAAATTTTTCCTAATAATGGCCCTCTCACCACAGGCTAAGTCAATTTAACTGGGGGAGGAAATCAAAAACAAACGAACAAAGAAACCTACTATCCTCACAGTCTTGAGAAGATGTATTCATTAAGGTTAAAGTAATGAGTTCAGTTCTAAAATACAGTTTTTTCTCACAAAATTAAAAAAAACTAAAAAACAAGTCTATTTTGAGAAATACATGAGATTTGATACTTACATAACATATGTCTTGCTTGTAGATTTAACACCTCCAATAGGAATTCTTCTAACAATTACAGACGAATTCTTAGGAATCAGAGCATTATCATCAGTATATTCTGTAAATAAAAAGACAGAATCGAATTTCCATTTGGGGATTTGGGTGAGTACCCAAGAATTAGAAAACTTCAAATATAAATTTCATGGGAAATGAACTTAAATACAGTTAACTACAAGTTCCTTGCAACTAGATTACTGATATTGTCAGAACAAACATCCAAAGCCCTAAGAGGGCTTCTTTTCAAAGGACAACAAATATCATTAGCAGGTTCTTGGCTCTAGCACCTCTACTTTTGTGGAACTCCAAATCTCAGTAACACTGTCATTCTTTAGTTTAGTCCGAAATGCTGAACATGTGAATGGAGAAAAAGCTGTTATTCAGAATGAAGATATTCTGTCTCTCCTAGTCCCTAAACATTAGTTGAGTATTACAATCCCTGCACTCACAGAAATTATTACTGAGGAAGACAGACTAAAAATTAAATTATGACGTTATGAATAAAGAGAAAATGGTTTTCTAATAAGGAATGAACAGTGGAATACAACTTCAGATAGAATGTTGATTCCAAGAAAGCCCCTTGGAGGAACTTCTACTGGATACTTAAAGACTGAGAACCCAGCCAGATATGGGAAAAAAACTGATTGAGGACTATTTCAGGCAGAGGATTAAAAAAGCATGTGGAAAAATGACACGAAACGGCTTGAAGAGTCTAAGAAAATAAAAGAGAAGAATGACAGAGAGGTATAGACCATACAGATTTATATTTTGTTTTGAAGTGCAACAGGAAGACACTGAAGGATTTTAAGCAAAGTGATTATTTGCTTTTTGTTAAAGAAAAAAAGACTACTGGCCAGGCGCGGTGGCTCACGCCTGTAATCCCATCATTTTGAGAGGCTGAGGGGGGCAGATCACGACGTCAGGAGATCAAGACCATCCTGGCTAACACGGTGAAACCCCATCTCTACTAAAAATACAAAAAAATTAGGCAGGCTTGGTGGCAGGCGCCTGTAGTCCCAGCTACTTGGGAGGCTGAGGCAGGAGAATGGCGTGAACCTCGGAGGCAGAGGTTGCAGTGAGCCGAGATCGCGCCACTGCACTCCAGCCTGGCGACAGACAGAGCGAGACTCCGTCTCAAAAAAAGACTACTGTGGCATCAATGTGGAGCACCAACTGTAGGAGAACAAGAGTAGAAACCAGGGGACTAAAAACCAGGCGACTAAACAATCCAGGTAGAGAGAATGATGACCTGTGTTATGATGTGAGCGAGAAATAAGGACAGAATGTTTTCAGGTAGGATTGACAAAGCTTGCTGATGGACCGAATATGGGGGAGATGAAGGAGAAAGAGAGATCAGGCCAGAGGAATCCCTGGGTTCCTGGCTTCAGTCACCAGATAAACAGTGATGTCACCTTCTGGGAAAACCAAGAGGGAGATGAATGGATCCTATTTTTATACTCCTTGGGCTATCTGCAATACTTTTATAAGAATGAAATTAAGAAACTGGACCTTAACTATGGTAAAAAGATTTGCTAAAGAATGAATCTGTAAAATTACCAAAAAGAAAAATTACCTAGAGATACAAAAATGTATCTCCTTTAATCACACAACCAGGCCTTTTTATTGTCATTAAGTTTACTTGCTTCACTTAAAGTTAGTCTGCACAAAATGACTATCTCTGTTCTTCCGATTATTACGCTTACCACATATGTAGGCATATTCGGCTTTTAATGAATATTAATTATTTTTAGTCATAATGCTAATAGTATTCCTTGTTATAAATGACATTGTTCAGGCAAGGGTTATTTTCTATATACTTCAAGTAGAAGGTGCTATCTCACAGGTATTCAACTAGAGGTAGGCAATTTCCTAGATTTAGGCATGCCAATGTAGGACTATAATCTTTATCTTGGACAGTTCATGATAGTCCCAAATTCCAAGGAAGCTTTGAGTCAGAAAAACTGAGAGCATGGGGTGACTAGATTTTTTTAAAAGCTAATTCTAGAAATAAAACTTAGTGTCAAACACCTGACAGGAAGTTTCTGAATATGTAACAACTCAATGCACTCACAAGAGCTTTCCAAGACAGCTTATTAATTTGATTAGCACTGTACTGTGTCAAACTAAAAGGTGCCTCAATGCCCTTCAAAACAGATGTTCTGACTTTTAAAATACCTGAATTACAATGATTTCTTACCCCTCAAAGTATCTTTCTAGGGGTAATAAAGACACTTTGGGGGGTATTTCATTTAAAATACCTCCTTAACAAGTAGTCTGTTGGCTTCAAAAGACCCTTTCTGCTTGCCAGTTTTTTTGACCCCAGACATGAAAGGCATGGATGAAATGAAAAACAGAATGAATCCGAGAAATGGAGAGTAAGAAAGATAATAAGGGTCATTTATAAACACTTCATATTCAGCTTCCAAACCTCACACTTTAATTTCAGAACGAAGGATGTTTTGTTTTTTAGGGGTCGGTGTGCAGAAAAGTAGAAAAGTTTTTCATATATAACAAAGATTACTTGAGATTCTTTTTGAAATATAGTCTAGAAACAAGCAGGATTCTTGTCTAAAATCCATGGAATTCTGACCCAAGCATTTTAGTCTTATCAAGATTTAAGGGTCCTAGGCCAGGCACAGTGGCTCAAGCCTATAATCCCAGCACTTTGGGAGGCCAAGGCAGGAGAACACTAGGGCTCAGGAGACCAGCCTGGGCAACATGGCAAAACCCCCATCTCTACCAAAAAAAAAAAAAAAAAAATTACAATAAATTAGCCGGGCATGGTGGTGTGTGGCTGTAGTCCCAGCTACTTGGGAGGCTGAGGTGGGAGGATCACCTGAGCCTGGTAGGTTGAAGCTGCAGTGAGCCGAAATTGTGCCATTATACTCTAGCCTGTGAGGATGTGTCCCCCCCCTCCCCCCCAAAAAAAAAGGAATTTAAGGGACCTAAACATGGACAGAATTCCAAAACTGTAAGGAAATGTTTTATAGAAACATGGCAGATTAAGTAGCTACCATCAATATCTCTTTCTCTCTTAATCTGAGGACTGCATAAAATACACATTTTCTCCCTCAAAGCTCCCTTTTCTTAACAAACCGAACATCAAAGCTTTCTCCAATAAAGGGCAGTTCACATAAATATAAAAAAGAAAATGTGCTGGGCAAAAACACATTCCTGGCTTTCTGGGTTTGAATTACGTATCATTTATTTCCTGGACTAGGAAAAAAAAATTGGTTACACAAAGTCACAAAACTCTCAAATTTCTGGACAGGATTCTTTCAACTATAACTTACCCAGTCTAAAATTGCATTCACATGTCTGTAATCCCAGCACTTTGGGAGACCCAGGTGGGTGGATCACTTGAGGCCAAGAGTTCAAGACCAGCCTGGCCAGCAAGGCAAAACCCCATCTCTACTAAAAATACAAAAATTAGCTGGGTGTAGTGGCGCAAGCCTGTAGTCCCAGCTACTTGGGAGGCTGAGGCATGAGAATCGCTCAAACCACGGAGGTGGAGGTTGCAGTGAGCTGAGACGGTGCCACTGCACTCCAGCCTAGGTGACAGAGTAAGACTCTGTCTCAGGAAAAAAAAAAAAAAAAAGTTGCATTCAATTGTTGGGTCGAAAAGATGGATAACGCCTAGCCCTAATGATTCAATTGTGTAATACTCCAGTAAAATATGAAACCTGAATATATGACAATTAAAATTGCCTTTAATATCCTTTAATTCCATTCATATTGTCTCTCCTCTCATTCATAAATACTCAATATATCAAGATGGCCCAAACTTCTTATAAACCCATCTGTTCTGTGAAATGTGACTGTTGTAGTTAAGGGATGCTTGTGAGGCACTTAAATAAAGCTATTTCTCAACTGTTCATGACCACCACCAGTTTTTCCTCTCCTTAGGCAGAGGATTACACATAGCTCCAATTATCAAAGGGTATGACACTTGTTTTTAAAAGGTGGGGAAGCAGACAGTATTTTCATATAATATCATTAGAGCAAATAAATTCTTCCTTAATATTTTTGAGTCATGATATGCCAGCACTGCTGTTCCTTAACCTAATACAATTATACTTAGGTCTGCATTGTAAATGGAAAACTGGTCTTCTACATGACAAGATTTACTCTACCTTAACTACAGGCTGGAGGTGGGGGACCTCCCATTTCAACTAAAAGAATCCATGTCACACCTTAAGTGTGATAAAAATTTAGTGACTAAAAAAATATCCTAACCTAA
The DNA here is from genome assembly GCF_006542625.1 of Nomascus leucogenys. Lineage (NCBI taxonomy): Eukaryota > Metazoa > Chordata > Mammalia > Primates > Hylobatidae > Nomascus > Nomascus leucogenys. Next base: position 80,661,522 of record NC_044382.1, read on the forward strand.
TTGTAACTTCACTTCTTCTCATCCCATCAGTAACTTTTAGAACACCGAACTGCTAAAAAATACACATCAGCATTACTGATCTGAGAAAAAGAAACCAAAACAAGTTCAGAGTCAGGAAAGACTGCTTGTCACATTTATCTACTATTAAGTTCCCAATATTATAAAATACTTTTGAAAAGGAGAAAGAATCTAACTATTCTTATCAGTGGCTTATTTGTACTCTATGGTAGCAGCCTATTTTTCAGTACCTTAGTATCAACAGTCATGTAAAATCTAGCAACTACTACTTTTAAAAAAAATCAGTACTTTTGATCTTCACCGAATTGATAAATCTTAAGAGTAATGTGATGAACTGGGAGTTTAACTACTTAGTTGCCGTATTACTAATTCTGGAATTGAAACGTAAGACAAGAGCGGTGACATCAGAACATTTCAAGATCCAAAAACAATTCCAATACTGATTAAATCCTCAAAAATATTAAAGTTCAGATCCCTTCTCCACAACACAGGCAAGCAACTCCAAATAAAAAAATGCGGGGAGGGAGGAAGGCAGGATATAAAATTTGCCATCAAACTCCACAACGTTGTTAGGCTAGAAAATTGTAGTTTTTTTTTTTTTTTTTTTTTTTTGCTGATTGAACAAACAAGCCTTGCACAGGCTCTCCTGCCCTCCTGATGGAAAGTAAGTTAGAAAACGCCCTAAGACAAGCACTCAGTCTAGATAGCTATCCCCCTCTCCTCCCTCTCTCATTTTAAAAAACAGCGAGAATAATAATCAGGCTTCCACGTTTTGGGTTAGCCTGTTACAGATGACCCAAGTATGCAGAAATAAAATAAACAGTGAAACTCCAAGGCCAGCTGCTGCAAACCTTGGCTATCAATGAAAGTTGTATCCAAAGTACTAGAACGAACAGTCCCACTAGAGACATAATGGCGGTTAGCTTCCTGCCAGGCACCTTCTAGCTAGTATGTCTCGCCAGCCACCAAATATCTTAAGACCAAGCGGCCCTTACCTTCTTTCGTCTGCGCATTGGTGATCTGCAGGTCGCAGTCGGCAGCTTTCAGCTTCTCTCTCCCCATAATCTGCTTCTTTAAGTCGCAGAGGGAGATGTGGAGCCCATCAAAGGTGACGGTATCATAGTTGAGTTTAGAGGAAAATTTATAATGCACACAGGACATGGTGCCAAGGGATTCCTAAGGTTCAGCGAGGAGACGTGGACACTCTCAATATACGTATATTTATAAACTTTAAGAGCAAAATATGTACACACAAAACACTCAAAGACACCGAAGGACCCTAAGGCCTCAGATTAAATACCCCCCAACCACAAGCAGGGGTTCGTCAGAACAATAATCCAGAGCCCTCCCGATACTCAGAATCACTTCATGGGGGAGGAGGAGGACGAGGACGGGGAAGAGGGGAAATCGAGAATCCGCCAACGGGCACAATGTCACCCGGCTGGGTCCCCCTCGCTCATGCTAAGGGGCCGGCAGAGACGGGGGGGTAGGCGGTGCAGTCAGTAGCGGTCAGTCCACACGTTAAGAGTCCGAGCGACCCCACGGGGTCAGGGGTCCATAGCGCGGCCGCACCTCCCGGCGGGTCTCTCTCTCCGTGGATTGGGGTGACCCAGGCCCCGGGAGAAGGTTGAGGGGAGAGGGCCTAGGCCCGGAGTCCACGAGCGGCCTCACGCCTCCTCCTGGCTTCCGGACGACCGGCGTCAGCTTGCCCAGGCCCAGGCCCAGGCCCCCACCGCACACAAACCCCTGGCGCCTGCTCCCCGGAGGCCACGAGCGGCCCCGCGGCCTAGGCCGAAAACGCGCGGTCGGCGGAGGAGAGGCCTTCCCGCAGGCCGCCCCCGGCTCCGCCTCCCCCCGCCGCCGCCGCCGCTGCCGCCTCGGACACAAAGCTGGCGCTAGGCCTCGGCGAGGCCTCGGAGCACTTCCTCACCACCCCGGGCCCCAGCCGGCGGCCGGGTGGCTTCGGCGGACCCCGGGGACACCGCCGAGGTTCCCTGACGCTTCCTCTCGCCGGATCCTCCGCGCTTCGCTCGCCTTTCGTTTCCGTCGCCTTGAGGCCCGGAACCGCGAGAACACGCCCGCAAGCTGCCGGGCAGCGGCTAAGGCTTCTCCGGCTCCCTTTTTGTGTTGCCCCCTGCCGCTCGGGGGGCCCTCACTGAGCGGCGGCGAAACCTCCAAGCCAGGCACTATGGCGGACGCGGCCTGGCTTCGGACGAGCGCCCCACTGCGGGGTCTCTTAAGCAGGGATTGCACGGGCGGCGCGCGCGAGGCGGGGCTGGCGTGCGCGGATAGGCGGGCCGAGAGGCGGGGCGGCTGACGTCACAAAGCGCACGGCCCGCCCACGTGACCCCGCGCTTTGTGACTCCAGAGCGCGGAAACTGAAAGAGCAGGGACAACGGGAGGAACCATCTGCTTCAAAAGGGAGGGGGGTTGCGCGTCAGGAGGAACGGCTCACAGGGAGGCTCGGTGGGGAGAGCTCGCCTTGCAGGGGCAGCGTGCAGTTTCCGCTGCAAAGTGGCTTGCCTAGGGGTGGCCGGCTAACTCCCCCTTCCCCACAGGCCCTGTCGGCTCTTCTAAGCCTCCCAATTTAAGTGAGCATTATGGTTGCTAAGCAGAAAACTGTGGTTGCTATGCAAGCTCTCCCTAGGTGCTGCTTCCAGTAAACTGGCTACCCTATACTCTTCACAAGTGGAAATCGTGGAGCAGCTGCTGCCGAGAACTGATAACAGCCACTAGCACCATACAGATTTATTGAGCGCTTACTATGTGCTAGGCACAGGGCTAATCGCATAATAACATTGCCAGGCTCAGCAGCCACGTTGTCTGGGTTGGATCCCTAGCTGTGGGGCTCTAGATTTAACCTGTCTGTGCCTGGGTTTCCTTGGCTGTAAAATGCCATTAAAAATAGTACTTGGTTTACTTGGTTGTTATGGATTAAATAAATGCACATAAATCCATAGTCTAAGCCCATGCCGGTGCATTGACATGGCTCAATGCACCGAAATATTAATAGCTGTAGCTCAATAAATGTCAATTTAACAACAAAAACCCTACGTGGTCAACATGACATTATTTGCGATTTATAGATGATGGAACTGAAGCTAGCAATCACATACTTTCTGAATTTGCAGAAGGGGATGCCTGCTCAGTGGCAGGGTCCCAATTCCATTCCTAAGCACAAATGCCAGAAACAGTGACAAGAACCCCCTCAGTAGATTGGAATTTTCTTTTCCTTTGGGCATGGGGATGTTATTACATTAAGAAAAAATCATAATATAATAAAATTACATTCATAAGCGATAGTCATTATCGTTTACAATCCATGTTCCTCATCCTCTCTGAATTTTACAGGCTGGGCTCAGTGAATTTAGGCAACTGAGAATAAGATCCTATAGCCAAGAAGTAGCAGAGTTTCCCAGGGACTTCCTGCAAGCACACTCCAAATTCTTACTGAACCTGATTTAAAATTAATCATCATCCTGCCAGAAAAGCCTTCCTAAGGCCATCTTTTTAAAATAAGATGGCGATCTTTCTCTATCCCTTTAGTCTTTTCTTCCTAGCACTTACAGATAGTTGACAGTTGTACATTTACTTTTTAATTATCTATCTCCCCCAACCCCTACCTTCAGCTGACAATAGGGATCTTATCTTTATATTTGTATTTGCTGTATCCTCAGCTCTTAGAACATAGTAGGTGCTCAATAAATACGTGCTGAATAACTGGATACATTTTTACGTGATCCATAGAGATGTCGTGGCAATAAAATTTTGGCCATAGTCAAGGGCAGCTCTAGAGATACCATTACAATTTAACTCAACCACACACATCAGTACTTTTCATATATAACAAGTTTCTTCCACTTTTACCTCTTTGTTAACTCACGAAAAACTTATTGCTGCCAGGTCCTCTTCAGGTTGGTTGCTTTTTCTTAAAAGCCTCTGTATGAATGAGCGGGCGAGGGCTATCTCTAGTGAAAGAAAAACTCGACGAGAAAATTGCAAACCATCGTGGAATTCACTCCGAAGCGGTGGATCTGTTCCTTTCGCCCGTCTATGGCTGACCCCTTTATATACTGAATGCCTAATTTAATCAGCCCGGTGCATCATGGATCTCAAAGGGGGCCACACCCTCAGGATATGACAGAGTGGATCATAACCTAATCTGAGGGGGGGATGTCCTTGGAAAGGATGTTGTCGATTGGTCCAACTGTTCTCTAGTGAAAGAAAAACTCGACGAGAAAATTGCGAACCATCGTGGAATTCACTCCGAAGCGATGAATCTGTTCCTCTCGCCCGTCTTTGGCCGACCCCTATATACTGAATGCCAAATTTAATCAGCCCAGTGCATCATGGATCTCAAAGGGAGCCACACCCTCAGGATATGACAGAGTGGCTCATAACCTAATCTGGGTGGGGGGGGATGTCCTTGGAAAGAATGTTGTCGATTGGTCCAACTGTTCTCATCCGCCGAAAACTTTGTTCAACCTTGATATTCTCATTTGCAGAGGCCTCACTTCATATCACATCAAACAGGTCAAAATGCATTCACCACCCCCAATAAGCCTATGACTTGAGTTACCTGACTAATTGACACAATGCTACATTTTGTCCATTTCACTGAATTCCTTTACTAATCTTCATTTTGCAGTTTTCTTTTTTTTTTTTGTTTTTGAGACGGAGTCTCGCTCTGTTGCCCAGGCTGAAGTTCAGTGGCGCCATCTCGGCTCACTGCAGGCTCCACTCCCCTGGGTTCACGCCATTCTCCTGCCTCAGCCTCCAGCGTAGCTGGGACTACAGGCGCCCGCCACCTCGCCTGGCTAATTTTTTGTATTTTTAGTAGAGACGGGGTTTCACCGTGTTAGTCAGGATGGTCTGGATCTCCTGACCTCGTGATCCGCCCGCCTCGGCCTCCCAAAGTGCTGGGATTACAGGCTTGAGCCACCGCGCCCGGCCTAGTTTTCTTTAAAAAAAAAAAAAAAAAACTTTTTATTTTCTTTTTTCTTCAGTGAGCTGAACTGTAAATTTTGTCGTTTTCTTTGGGTAATAGGGAGCTGTTCTCCCTGCCGCTTCTCTCCCCTACCATATTTTTGTAAGCCCTGAAAAAGCCTTTTGTACTATCCTACAGTGAATGAAGCATTCCTGTCTAAGCTTCTCATAATGTAACAATTCTGGAGCTCCCATGTCCCAGGATTTCAAACCTTTGTCATTCTCAAACCCAGTATAGCCTCATACCACTGACCACAGACAGTTAGTAAACCCCTTAACTTATTTTCTTATGTCAAAAGTTCAGTTGCAGCAAGCGGAATTGGGAGATCCAAGGAGCTCTGCCTGCCTGCTGTCTGTAGTGAACTACTCAAGCTCAGGAAGTTGGAATGAGATCTGTTTCATGGAGGCTGTTCTCTTTTTGTTTGTTTAATTATTAGTAGTATTATTTTGGAGTCCAGGTCTTGTTCTGTCACCCAGGCTGGAGTGCAGTGGTGCAATCATAGTTCACTTTAACTTTGAACTCCTGGGATCAAGCAATCCTCCTGCTTCAGGCTCCTGAGTAGCTGGGACTACAGGCTTGTGCCAACATGCTTGGCTAATTTTTAGTTTTTTCAGCAGTGTCAGAGCCTCACTATGCTGCCCACGCTGGTCTCAAACTCATGGCCTCAAGCAATCCTCCCGCCTTGGCCTCCCAAAGTGCTGGGATTACAGGCCTGAGCTTGTGCCTGGTCCCATGGAAGCTGTTCTATGCTTGTATATTGAATGTAATCTTAAAAATGCACCAACAAGGCCAGGCATGGTGGCTCACGCCTATAATCCCATTACTTTGGGAGGCCGAGGTGGGTGGATCATCTGAGGTTAGGAGTTCAAGACCAGCCTCATCAACACGGTGAAACCCTGTCTCTACTAAAAATACAAAAAACAGCCTGGCGCACTGGTGCACACCTGTAATCCCAGCTACTGGGGAGGCTGAGGCAGGAAAATCACTTGAACCCAGGAGGCGGAGGTTGTGGTGAGCCGAGATCTTGCCACGGCACTTCAGCCTGGGCAACAGAGCGAGACTCCATCTCAAAAAAAAAAAAAAAAAGAAAAAGTTCTAAGCCTCTGTGTTGTCAGTCTAATTCACAGAAGGTAGATACGTCCCTTACATCACACTGTATTTTCTCCAGATAGTTGATTGCTTTTATGTTGCCTTTCTATTTTATTTAATATTTCAGCCTACAGTTGTTGGGGAATTTTTTTTTTTTTTGCAGTTTATGTAATACAGTCCATCGACAGGCAGGGTGCTGTGGCTCATGTCTGTAATACCAGTACTTTGGGAGGCTGAGGTGGGAGGATAGCTTGAGCCGGGGAGTTTGAGGCAGCAGTGAGCTATGATCGTGCCACTGCACTCCAGCCTAAGCAACAAAGGGAGAATCTGTCTCCAAACAAAGTCCATTGACCTTTTTCTCTTTATGGTTTTTGTTTTTGCTTTTGCTTTGAGAAATGGCTTGTAGCCCACTCAGCACTCACCTTAGATATTTTTTTGCTATATTTCCTTCTAGTTTATACATAGCTTCATGATTTTAATCTCCGTAATCAATTTGATTTTTTTTGTTGTATAGGGTATAATATAGAACGAAGATCATTGTATTCCCTTTTTCATTGTGAAGTATATTGTTTATAAAGAGTCCATGAGTGGTGGCTCACACCTGTAATCTTAGCACTTTGGGAGGCCAAGGTAGGAAAATCACTTGAGCCCAGGAGTTTGAGACCAGCCTGGGCAATATGGCGAAAACCCATCTCTACAAAAAATTAATAACTTAATCAGGCGTGTTGTCGCATGCCTATAGTACTAGCTACTCAGGAGACTGAGGTGGGGGAGGATTGCTTGAGCCTGGAAGGTTGAGGCTACAATGAACCGTGATTGTGTGCCACTGCACTCCAGCCTGGGTGACAGAGTGAGACCCTGTATCAAAAATAAATAAATGTAGAAAAGGGACAAAATATATATCTTGCTCTGTTGTCCAGGCTGGAGTACAGTGACACAATCTCGGCTCACTGCAATCTCCGCCTTCTAGGTTCAAGCCATTCTCCTGCCTCAGACTCCCAAGTAACTGGGAGTGCAGGCGCCTGCCATCATGCCTGGCTAATTTTTGTATTTTTAGTAGCGACGGGGTTTCACCATGTTGGCCAGGCTGGTCTCAAACTCCTGACCTCAAGTGATCCGCCTGCCTCGGCCTCCCAAAGTGCTGGGATTACAGGTATGAGTCACCGTGCCCAGCCTTATTTTAATTTTTTTAATGTTTAATTTTTGTCAGTACATAATATACTCTTTTTTAGAGCAGTTTCAGGTTCATAGAAAAATTGAGTGGAAAGTATAGGGTTCCCAAATGCCCGTCTCCCCTCATACAGTTTCCACTATTATTAACATTTTGCACTGATGTCATATATTTGTTATGATTGATGAGTCAGTATTGATACATTATTAACTAAAGTCCACAGTTCGTATTAGGGGTCACCCTTTGTGTTGTACATTCTGTGGATTTTGGCAAATGTATAGTGACATATAAAAATTCCCCTGTGTCCTTCCTAGTCATCCCTCCTTCCTGTTGCTGACAAAGGGATCCCCATCCAGACCTCAAGAGAGGGTTCTTGGATCTGGCACAGGAAAGAATTAAGGATGAGTCTCAGAGTGCAGTGAGAAGAGATAGTGTATTGAAAGCTACTTCTTTGCAGAGTAGGGCATCCTCAGAAAGCAACAGGAGGAATGCACTGTCTTTATTTTAAACTCTTCTAATACAGGGGTCTTATCTATGTAAAAGCAAAGCTGTGTCTATGTGATAGTAGGCTGGCAGCATAACAAAATTTATTACCTTGTTGATTGAAAGAAAGTTATCCTTGGCATTTTAGTGCATAAGTATATCAAAAAGCATGACTATAATGCTTGTAAAAGCATATATTGTTATGAAAGATCGGGACATCTGGACATTTTGTTGTTGGAAGAGTTTGTCCTTGCAGGCATTACTAAGCTGTTTCTTCAGTTGTAAACATCTTATGACCATGAGCTGTGACCAGCAAGGAATGTGCCTTGCTAGTTTTAAGATGGAGTCTGTTTTAAAATGGTGACACTGGCCGGACGCAGTGGCTCATGCCTGTAATTGCAGCACTTTGGGAGGCTGAGGCAGGTGGATCACCTGAGGTCAGGAGTTGAAGACCAGCCTGGCCAACATGGTGAAACTCCATCTCTACAAAAAATACAAAGATTAGCCGGGCATGGTGGTATGGACCTGTAATCCCAGCTACTCAGGAGGCTGAAGCAGGAGAATCACTTGAATCTGGGAGGCAGAGGTTGCAGTGAGCTGGGATCGTGCCATTGCACTCCAGCCTGGGTGACAAGGGTGAAACTCTGTCTCAATAAATAAATAAATAAATAAATAAATAAATAAATAAATAAGGTGTTACCCTGGCTCTCCTATGCTACTGTTTCCCCAACCCTCCCTTCCACCCCAGACCCCAAGCAATCATTGATTTCTTTACTGTCTCCACAGTTTTGCCTTTTCTAGAATGTCATATAGTTGGAATCATAGATGAAGTCATACAGCCTTTTCAAATTGGAGTGTTTCACACTTATGGATAAGCAGCAAGAACATAAGAAACCTCTATGTACCCTTTACTCAGATTCAGCAATTGTTTACATTTTTTCCCATTCTGGTTTTTCTTTCCTTTTTTTTTTTTTTTTTTTAGAGGCAGAATCTCGCTCTGTCACCCAGGCTGGAGTGCAATGGCACAATCATAGCTCACTGCAGTCTTGACCTCCTGGGCTCAAGCAATCCTCCCACTTCAGCCTCTGGAGTAGCTGGGACTACAGGCTCCAGCCACCACACCCAGGTAATTTTTTTTTTTTTTTTTTTTTTTTTTAGAGATGGGATCTCACTATGTAGCCCAGGCTGGTTTCAAACTCCTGGGCTCAAGTGATCCTCCCCGATCAGCCTCCAAAAGTGCCCCGTCTTGTCCCAGTCCTTTTTTTTTTGTTTTTGAGAGAGTCTCACTATGTCACCTAGGCTGGAGTGCAAAGGCGCCATCTCGGCTCACTGCAACCTCCACCTCCCAGGTTCAAGCGATTCTCATGTCTCAGCCTTCCAAGCAGCTGGGACTACAGGTATGAGCCACCATGTCCAGCTAATTTTTTGTATTTTTAGTAGAAAAGAGGTTTTGCCATGTTGACCAGGCTGGTCTCAAACTCCTAACCTCAAGTGATCTGGTCCCCCACCCCCACCCCTTGGCCTCCCAAAGTGTTGGGATTATAGGTGTGAGCCACCGTGCCTGGCCCCATTTTTTTTTTTTAGTTAACCATTTGTCCCCTGCTCTTCTTCATATAGGTATATCTGGATGTCTCTGAAAGGATTTTGCAGACACCACGCCTCTTTATCCCTAAAAAAATCCATGTATATTTCTTGAGAACAAAGGCATAACTTACACATTACACTTATCAAAATCCAGAGGTGTAACATTGATACAGAACTATTACCCAATCCGCAGTTCCGATTCGAATTTTGCCACCCACTAATGTAATTTATCTCTTTTTTTTTTTTTTTCTGGTCTTTGAGCCATTCCTGGATCACACATTGCAATTAGTTGCCATGTCTCTCAAACCTCCCTTAGTCTGAAACATTTCGTTAGCCTTTGTCTTCTGAATTTTTTTTTTTTGTTTTCCGAGACAGGGGCTTGCTCTGTCACTGAGGCTGGAGTGCAGTGGCGTGACCACTGCAGCCTCAAACTCCCTGGATCTAGTGATCCTTCTTCCTTAGCCTGGGACTAAGTAGCTGGGACTAACGCTTGTGCCACCACATCTGGCTAATTTTCAATTTCTTTGTAGAGACAAAGAGTCTCGCTGTGTTGCCCAGACTGGTCTTGAACCCTCAGCCTCAAGCAATCCTCCCTTTTCAGCCTCCTGCAGTGTTGGGATTACAGGCATGAGCCACTGCACCCGGTAGTCTTTTGATATTTTTGAAGAGTACGGGATAATTTATGTATATTTATGTCTCTTGATTTGATTTAATGTTGCCTCATAGTTGGATTTAGGGTTTGAATACCTGGCAGAAAAACCACAGAATTGATGTGTCCTACTCAGGGAATCATTGCAGCAGGGAGTCCGTGATGGCTACTTATTATTGATGATGTTATTTTTATTTATTTTTTTCTTTTCAGAGACAGAGTCTCCTTTTGTTGCCCTGGCTGGTACAATTGTAGTTCACTGCAATCTCAAACTCTTGGACTCATGCAATCCTCCTGCCTAGGCCCCTCAAAGCTTGGGATTTTGAGAACAAAGACATTTTCTCTTACACATTACATTTATTTATTATATTATTATTTATTTATTACATTACATTTATCAAAATTCAGAGATACAGAGCTATTATCCAATCCACAGTTCAGATTTGAATTTTGCCACCCACTAATGTAATTTACTTCTTTTTTTTTCTGGCCTTTGATCCAATCCTGGACCACGCATTGCAATTAGATCATTACATTTGCATGAGGCATGAGCCACCACACCCAACCTATTTTTGATTTTCAAATAAGGTTGTTTTGCTGGTTTTATCCACTCTACAGATGTTACCCCTTTGTAGTTAATAAGTAATTTGTGGGGAGATACTTTGAGACTATTTGAAGACCTTGTTCCTCATCAACTTTTCACTCATTAGTCTAGCATTTATTGAAGAGTCCTACCTGAACAATGATTACTATGGCAGTTGCAAAATAGTGATTTTTCTAAGTCCATCATTCCTTTTTAATTTTTTAGTTGTTAGTTTAGATATACTTTGATGAATAGAAATGTTTAAGTATAATGTCAAATTTAAAAGATGTTCCTTTACAGGCAGTGCATTTAGTCTATTCTAAAAGCTTTTAAGTTTACCATTCATATTTAATTCTTTTGTCTAGCTGAGTTCAGTTTGGTTTATGGCATGAACTGTAGGTTCTGTTTCATTTTACTTTCCGCATATGGATATCCAAATGTCTCAGCACCTGTCATTTGATAAGTCTTCTGTTTTCTCATGGATTAACATTTTTTTTTTCTCCAAATAGTGAACTGTGTTTTTTGGATTAAAAGTATAATAATTCAGCTGGGTATAGTGGCTCATGCCTGTAATCCCAGCACTTTGGGAGGCTGAGGCAGGTGGATCACTTGAGGCCAGGAGTTCAAGTCCAGCCTGGGCAACATGGCAAAACCTGTTTCTACTAAAAATACAAAAATTAGCCAGGCATGGTGGTACATGCCTGTAATTCCAGCTACTTGGGAGGCTGAAGAATGAGAATTGCTTAAACCTTGGAGGCAGAGTTTGCAGTGAGCCAAGATCATGCCACTGCACTCCAGCCTGGGCCACAGAGTGAGACTCTGTCCCAAATAATAATAATAAAAAAGTATAATAATTCACTGAAAATCATTTCCCCCAAAAGTAACACGTACTATTCTTCCAATAGCACTGATTTTCAAATTTCATGTTTTATTTTATTTTATTTTTTTTTTTGTGAGAGTTTCTCTCTGTCATCCAGGGTAGAGTGCAGTGGTTCAACCATAGCTCACTGTAAATTCAAACTACTCAGCTCAAGCAATTCTCTTGCCTTAGCCTCCCTAGTAGCTGGGACTACAGGCGTGTGCCAACATGGCTGGCTAATTTTTTTGTGTGTGTTTTTTGTAGCAACAGGAGTCTTGCTATGTTGCCTAGGTTAGTCTTGAACTCCTAGGCTCAAGCAATCTCCCAACTTCAGCCTCCCAAAGTGCTGGGATTGAGCCACCACTCCTGGCATTTCTTAAAATTTTAAAGGGGTTAAAAAAAAAAGCAAAGAAGAATAATAGTTCATGGAATGTGAAATATTTCCTATTTAGCCCTTTACAGAAAAAGTTTACTGACCCTTTTTCTTTATTATTATTATTATTATTATTATTATACTTTAAGTTTTAGGGTACATGTGCACAATGTGCAGGTTTGTTACATATGTATCCATGTGCCATGTTGGTTGCTGCACCCATTAACTCGTCATTTAGCATTAGGTATTATCTCCTAATGCTGTCCCTCCCCCCTCCCCCCACCCCACAACAGCCCCCGGAGTGTGATGTTCCCCTTCCTGTGTCCATGTGTTCTCATTGTTCAATTCCCACCTATGAGTGAGAACATGCGGTGTTTGGTTTTTTGTCCTTGCGATAGTTTACTGCGAATGATGTTTTCCAGTTTCATCCATGTCCCTACAAAGGACATGAACTCATCATTTTTTATGGCTGCATATTATTCCATGGTGTATATGTACCACATTTTCTTAGTCCAGTCTAGCGTTGTTGGACATTTGGATTGGTTCCAAGTCTTTGCTATTGTGAATAGTGCCGCAATAAACATACGTGTGCATGTGTCTTTATAGCAGCATGATTTATAGTCCTTTGGGAATATACCCAGTAATGGGATGGCTGGGTCAAATGGTATTTCTAGTTCTAGATCCCTGAGGAATCGCCGCACTGACTTCCACAATGGTTGAACTAGTTTATAGTCCCACCAACAGTGTAAAAGTTACTGACCCTTTTTCTAAATATTTTTCAGCCATTCCAGTTTGATAAATGACTAGCTGAACTTACAACATTTACCAAAAGTTTGTTTGATTTTTTTACTATATTTTATGATGGTTTAATCAGATGAGATGATTTTAGTTTTTAGAAGATTTTTACAATATTATAATTGACTGCTTTTTGTTTTGCCTTCTCAGCATCCTTTTAAAGAATGTTCAGCAAGTATGATGGCTCAAGCCTGTCATCCCAGCACTTTGGGAAGATGAGGTGAGAGGATCGCTTGAGCTCAGGAGTTCAAGACCAGCCTTGGCAACATAGGGAGACCTCCATTTCTACCAAAAATTAAAAAATCAGCAGGGCGTGGTGGTGTGCACCTGCAGTCCCAGCTACTTGGGAGGCCAAGGTGAGAGGATCACTTGAGCCCAGGAGGTTGAGGTTGCAGTGAACTATGATCTTGCCACTCTGCTCCAGCCTGGGAGACAGAGCAAGACACTGTTTTGTTTTGTTTTGTTTTGTTTTGTTCAGACGGAATTTCCCTCTGTTGCCTAGGCTGGAGTGCAGTGGTGTGATCTTGGCTCACTGCAACCTCTGCCTCCCAGGTTCAAGCAATTCTTCTGCCTCAGCGTCCTGAGTAGCTGGGATTACATGCATGAGCCACCATGCCAAGCTAATTTTTGTATTTTTAGTAGACATGGGGTTTCACCATGTTGGCCAGGCTGGTCTCCAACTCCTGACCTGAAGTGCTCTGCCTGCTTGGCCTCCCAAAGTGCTGGGATTACAGGCGTGAGTCACTGCGCCAGGTCTAAATGAGATCCTGTCTCCTAAAAGAAAAAAAAAATTCAATTTGTAGAAATGTAAAGTAATAAATTAAGTCATGATATGAACAGATTTTCTGAAAATTAATGTGAAAAATCCGTTGTTTTCCCACTATTCATTTAATTCAAAGCTCATTCAATTTGCAAAATTTAAAAGTTTGACAATACCATGTGTGAGAGTTGGAGACCAGACCAATTGTTTCCCAAAGTGATTATTCCAGTATACATCCCATCACTGGTGGGGGATGTATCCCAGTGATGGGATATATATTGGAACTGATGGGATATATATTGGAACAATCACTTTGGGAAACAATTTGGCATTTTCTAGCAAATTTGAACACTCCTATACTCTATGTAATTTCATTCATTGGGAGGCTGAGGCAGGCGAATCTCTAGAGGTCAGGAGTTTGAGACCAGCCTGGCCAAAATAGTGAAACCCTGTCTCTCTTGAAAATACAAAAATCAGTGGGGTGTGGTGGCGCTTGCCTGTAATCCCAGCTACTCTGGAGGCTGAGGCAGGAGAATTGCTTGAACCCAGAAGGCGGAGGCTGCAGTGAGCTGAGATCGCACCACTGCACTGCAGCCTGGGTGACAGAGTGAGACTCTGCATAAAAAAAAAAAAAAGTCCGGGCGTGGTGGCTCATGCCTGTAATCCCAGCACTTTGGGAAGCCGAAGCAGGCAGATCACCTGAGGTCGGGAGTTCAAGACCAGCCTGACCAACATGGAGAAACCCCATCTCTACTAAAAATACAAAATTAGCCGGGCATGGTGGCCCATGCCTACAATCCCAGCTACTTGGAAGGCTGAGGCAGGAGAATCATTGAGCCCCCCAGGAGGCGGAGGTTGTGGTGAGCTGAGATCATGCCACTGCACTCCAGCCTGGGCAACAAGAGCGAAACTATGTCTGAAAAACAAACAAACAAACAAACAACCCCCTCCCCCAAAAAAAAACAAAATTCAGGCTGGCGATTACCTCTGAGATGGAAAGATGAGATAGGAGGAAACCATCTGCTCTCTCCATGTCCCCTCCCAGAGATGTGAGTTGTTAGTAATGATGTTCTTGGGTGAGTGAGTGAGTTCACAAGTGTTCATTATTTTACCATAAATAAAGAAAGAAAAAATAATTAAACTAACAGAGAGTCATGCCTAGAGCAATAATGATGAGATGTTATGACATTAGGATTATGATTAATTCATTTATGTTTTCCTGAGTTTCCTTCTCTCACCCCCCGAACCGACTGCCTGCAAAGCATCTTATAAACATTCAGACAGAAAAATGTAGTTCCTTTCAAAGAAACAATGATCAGGCTAGCTCCCTAAATCTAGTTAAGATTAGATTACTCTAATTAGATTAATTAATCTTGGCTGACCTAGTTATTTACGGTTATGGCATTAGCTGGTGGTGTGTGTGTGTGTGTGTTTGTTTGTTTGTTTTTTGAGACAGGGTCTTGCTGTGTTGCCCAGGATGGAGTGCAGTGGCACAACCACAGCTTTCTGCAGCCTCAACCTCCTCGGCTCAAGTGATCCTTCTGCCTCAGCCTCCTGTGTAGCTGGGACCACAGGCACATGCCACCACTCCTGGCTAATTTTCAAATTTTTTGTAGGGATGCAGTCTCACTATATTGCCCAGGCTGGTCTCAAACTCCTGGGCTCAAGTGATCCTTCTGCCTCTGCTTCCCAAAGTGCTGGGATTCCAGACCTGAGCCACTGTGCCCGGCAGCATTAGCTGTTTTTTCACTTAATGCCATAACCATAAATAAAACCCATTTTTTGCTTCTGCTTTAATAAGTTGGTTCTAGTTTCCTTGCATCAGGATCAGACCAGGGACTTGGCCATCAGACTTCAGGTGATGTGGGGGCCTGGAGTGAGGTATGCCATCAGTGACCTTCCATTATCTCATGTCCCCTAGCTTCACTCCACCCCATCAAAGTGGGACTCAGAGACTCGGAATGTTCTGGAAAGGTGGAGCCTCATAAAAGTGTCCGGCGTGTGGTCATTACATGTAGACAGGCACGCCAGTCTTGCTTTTTCTAGGAATTCAAGGCTTTAAGTAAACATGAAGGAGGGGCAGAAATGGGAGTGTTACTTGTGCCAGAGCCAAGGCAAAACAAAAGAACCTCCGAGAAGCTGCTTGGCTCTTGGGTGAATGTGACCTACTCATTCATTCCTCCAAATATGAAATATGTCATGAGTGCCAATGTGTGACAAGACCTGAGAGGGAGCCAGGCAATCCGTGGTGAACAGATCAAAGCCCCTGCCTGCAGGGAGTTTTCAATAAGTAAAGGGAGTCGCATCATTTTAGAGCCTGGGCTTGAATCCTGGCTCCAACACTTGCTGGGTGACCTTGGGAAAGTTATACAACTTCTCTGGCCCGTGGTTTTCTCCAGGGTCGGCTTCACCCGCCCTGTGTGACTATTCAGAAAGGCTCTGTGCTTCAGTTAATGCTCTACTGTCGCTGTCTTGACCTTCTTTAGAGCAGTTTAAACACTGGGGGCCGGGTACAGTGGCTCACGCCTGTAATCTCAGCACTTTGGGAGGCCAAGGCCAGCGGATCACTTGAGGTCTGGAGTTCAAGACCAGCCTGACCAACATGGTGAAACCCCCATCTCTACTAAAAATACAAAAATTAGCCAGGCGTGGTGGCATGCGCCTGTAATCCCAGCTACTCAGGAGGCTGAGGCAGGAGAATTGCATGAACCTGGGAGGCGGAGGTGGCAGTGAGCTGAGATTGCACCACTGCACTCCAGTCTGGGTGACAGAGTGAGACTCTGTCTCAGAAAAAAAAAAAAAATTTAAACATGTTTTTATTTTACTCTGAGTCCCTCAAGTTATGTAGCTGGATTTGGTTCCTTTTTTTTTTTTTTTTTTTTGAGACGGAGTCTCGCCCTTTTGCCCAGACTGGAGTGCAGTGGCGCGATCTCGGCTCACTGCAAGCTCCGCCTCCCGGGTTCACGCCATTCTCCTCCTCAGCCTCTCCGAGTAGCTGGGACTACAGGCGCCCGCCACCACGCCTGGCTAATTTTTTGTATTTTTAGTAGAGACGGGGTTTCACCGTGGTCTCGATCTCCTGACCTCAGGATCCGCCCACCTCGGCCTCCCAAAGTGCTGGGATTACAAGCGTGAGCCACCGCGCCCGGCCTTGGATTTGGTTTCTTGACTTGTGAAACGGGTAAAATAGTCTCTTCCTAGAAACAAAGTAGAATGGTGGTTGCCAGGGATTGGCTGTGGGGTGGGGAAGAAGGAAATGGGGAAATGGTATTCAAAAAATACAGAGTTTCAGTTTTGCAAGACAAAAAAGTCCTAGAGATCTGTTGCACAACAATGTCAATATACTTAATACTACTGAACTGTGCACTTAAAAATGGTTGTGAGAATAAGTTTTATGTTATGTGTAAAAAAAATGATATGAAAGATAACAAAAGTACCTTCCTCATACAGCTGTTTTTGTTTTGTTTTGTTTTGTTTTGTTTTTGAGACAAGATCTCGTTCTGTCATCCAGGCTGGAGTATAGTGGTGCAACCACGGCACACTGCAGCCTTGACCTCCTGGGCTCAGGTGATCCTCCCACCTCAGCCTCCCAAGTAGCTGGGACTACAGACTCATGCCACCACACCCAGCTAATTTTTTTTTTTAGTAAAGATGGGATCTCACTATGTTGCCCGGGCTGGTTTCAAACTCCTGAGTTCAAGCTATCCTCCCACCTGTGCTGAGATTACAGGCATGAGCCACGGTGCTCAGTCCTTCATAGAGTTTTTAAGGCAATTTAATGACTGTGCCTGGTACACAAGCACCACTTGGGGGTTGTTTGGGACATAAATTCATGTGGCATGTTTCTCTGAAGTGCTTCCAACTTGGTAAACCTAACACCAACAAAACAACAACTGCTTGCATTTACCATGCATTTTCTGTTCACCATACCCTGAGTCAAACACTTTTTACTGCATTGAATTCTTAAATCCTCCCAGCAACACGTGAATCCATCCCAATATTATCCCCATTTTATAGATGATGCAATGAAGTTCAGAGAGTTGAGGTCACACAGGAGCCATCATTTAAAATGGATGTGAGCTGGATGCAGTGGCTCATGCCTATAATACCAGTGCTTTGGGATGCTGAGGTTGGAGGATTGCTTGACATCAGTTCAAGACCAGTCTGGGCAATAAGGTGAGATGCTGTCTCTGTAACAACAACAACAACAACAAAAAGTTAAGTTATAAAAACAAAACTAAACCAGAGGCCAGGCACAGTGGCTCACACCCGTATTCCTAGCACTTTGGGAAGCCAAAGTGCTTGAGCCCAGGAGTTTGAGACCAGCCTGGGCAACAGTGAGACCCCGTTCCCACAAAAAATACAAAATTAGCTGGATGTGTTGGTGCATGTCTGTAGTCCCAGCTACTCGGGAGGCGGAGGTGGGAGGATCGCTTGAGCCCAGGAGGTGGAGGTTGCAATGAGCTGTGATCTTGCCACTGCACTCTAGCCTGGGTGACAGAGTGAGACTCTGTCTAAAACAAACAAACAAACAAAACAACATCAAAACCTCCAAGAAAACGGGATGTGTCTTGCTGGGGAGAGCAGTGTCTCCCCCACTCCACTGACTCCATTTTAATGCGTGTGGCTAACCTTTCCCGTGGAGAGCAGGAGCAGAGCTGGCCCTCTGTAAACAGGCCAACACATCCCCTTGCGACAGCGAGTCTCCTATTATCTTTGTTTTTATCTTGTCTCAGCTTTGAGATAAGATTCCTAGAAGGCACAGACCTTGTCTGCCTCACCTGTGTCTTCCCTAAGCTTGTGGCAGGGGTTGGGGAATTATTTGTGGGGCCCCAGAATGACTCTTGATAAGTGGTTCTGTCTGGCTTCTGCAGCAGTGACGAGCTTGATAGGTTAAAGCAGAGTGCTGGCCTGGAATCTCCCCTCGCACTGCTGAGCCTCCCTGGATGAAGTGCACACGGGGAAGCCTTTGCTTACCTAGGTCATCTCTCAGGCTTTGTGAGTGATGCTGCGGCTAATATCTGCCCCGCCCCCCTCTCCCCAACTCTGCAATCGGGGTTGCTGGTCCTATAGGCCTGGTGCTGTACTACAGGCTTAACAGGTACTATCTCACTTATCCTTGTGATGACCTGGTGAAGGAGGCCTGATTCTTCTCCCTGTTTTACAGAGGAAGAAACCCCGGGCTCACAGAAGGAAGCCTCAGGTTATATACCCCAGAGGTGGGTCCAGGGCCGCCACTAGTATTGATGGAGTCGGGGTTCAAACTCAGGGGGTGAGCTCGCCCTCCCTGTTAGGTGCTCCTAATGGTATCTGTCACACCAGTGCCCATCTCAGGCACAGTAAATCCTCACCTAATGTCATTAACAGGTTATTGGAAATTGTGACTTTAAGTGAAACAACACACAACAAAACCAGTTTTACCATAGGTTTATTGATATTAACAAGAGTTAAATTCCTATGGCATATTTCTGGTCACAAAAACATCACCAAACTTCTCAATAAAGACAAACACACTTCTCCTATCGAACATTGAAATGAATGTGAGCTATACATACTTTTAAGAAAGATTAAGAAAAACATGTAAGATTGTTATTTTCCTGTTTATTCCAGTTCAGAGTCTCTAGTGGCCTGAGCCTGTCCTGGCAGCTCAGGGTGCGTGATGCGACCCCATCCCCGCAAGATACATTCCATCACAAGGCACACTCACAGACACACTCATTCACATTGGGACCATGTAGACGCCCGATTCTCCGAACAGGCACAGCTTTGCGATGTCGGAGGAAATCTAATGTGGTAACCCACGCAGATGCAGGGAGAATGTGCGAATTCCAGATAGTGGCCCCGGCTGGTGATTGAGTTATGGTGAAACCACTGATGTTGAACGAAACAATGTATTATTCAAGGACCTTCTTTCTTTTTTCTTTTTTGAGATGGAGTCTCCCTCT
The DNA here is from genome assembly GCF_006542625.1 of Nomascus leucogenys. Taxonomy (NCBI): domain Eukaryota; kingdom Metazoa; phylum Chordata; class Mammalia; order Primates; family Hylobatidae; genus Nomascus; species Nomascus leucogenys. The sequence continues at coordinate 80,680,818 of NC_044382.1, forward strand.
GTCGCCCAGACTGGAGTACAGTGTCGTGATCTGAGCTCACTGCGGCCTCCACTTTCCAGGTTCAAGCGATTCTCCTGCATCGGCTCCTGAATAGCTGGGATTACAGGCACACGCCACCACACCTGGCCAATTTGTGTATTTTTAGTAGAGACAGGGTTTCACCAAGTTGGCCAGGCTGGTTTGGAAGTCCTGACCTCAGGCGATCTGCCCACCTCAGCCTCCCAAAGTGATGGGATTATAGGCGTGAGCCACTGTGCCTGGCCAGCAACAGCTTTAGAATGCAATAAGTGCTGGGAAGACAATAAAGCAGGGTAGTGAGATGGAGAGTGACGGGGAGGCAGAGAGCAAGGGTGACTTAACATTAGATGGTCAGAAAAGGCCTCCGTGAAGAGATGACATTTGACTTGACATTTGATTGACAAGACAGAGTTAGCCGTGGGAAGTTCTAGGGGAAAAAGTTCTTGGTAGGTTGAACAGCAAGTGCTGAGGCCCTGAGGTTTGATCAAGAGAAATTTAGGCAGGCACAGTGGCTCACATCTGTAATCCCGGCACTTTGAGAGGCTGAGGTGGGAGGATCACTGGAGCTCAGGAGTTTGAGGCCAGCCTGGGCACATAGTGAGACCCTGTCTCTATAAAATAAAAACTGGCTGGGCGTGGTGGCTCATGCCTGTAATCCCAGCACTTTGGGAGGCCGAGGTGGGCAGATCATGAAGTCAGGAGATTGAGACCATCTTGGCTAACACAGTGAAACCCCATCTCTACTAAAAATACAAAAAATTAGCTGGGCGTGGTGGCAGGCACCTGTAGTCTCAGCTACTTGGGAGGCTGAGGCAGGAGAATGGCGTGAACATGGGAGGTGGAGCTTGCAGTAAGCTGAGATTGCACCACTGAACTCCAGCCTGGGCAACAGAGCGAGACTCTGTCTCAAAAAAAAAAAAAAAAAAAAAAAAAAAAACAACACCTAAAAAGTTAACTGAGCATGTTAGTGCTTGCCTGTAGTCTCAGCTACTTGGGAGGCTGAGGTGGGAGGATCACTTGAGCCCCAGAGGTCGAGGCTGCAAGGAGCTTTGATCATGCCACTGCATTCCAGCCTGGGTAAAAGAGTAAGACCCTGCCTCTAAAAAAAAGGGAGGGGGAGGGGAGAGTCAAAAGGCCAATGTGGCTGAATGAAGTGTGGTTATTGGGGTTGGGGCTGTGGGGAGTGGTAGGGCTTAGGCTTGACAGATGAGCAGGGGTCAGATAGTGTAGGATCATAAAAGACATGTGAATGAATTTAGATTTGAGAAGGGAATGTTCTAGAAGGGTATGAGAACTGAAGACATTCCCATTTTAATGTTCGGGATTCTCAGTATGGTTGGTACCATGGGTTCCTAAGTCCTTCAAGTTACAACTGAACTGTAATTATCATCAAGAGCATCCTGGGAGGTTCCAGGAACTTGCAGGGGCTCAGGAGAACATGGGGTTGCCAGGTGTGGTTTATTTAGAATGTAGAGATTGGGTGACATACACCATGACTCACAGTGTCTTTGCCAGAGGCCACATGACCAGAGTTACAGCTTCAGCCAGGCGGGTAAGGATGATCCAAGGGGCAGGGGCAGCCGTTTCCTGCCGAAGCTCCTGGAACCTGTTCCACCTGTTGCTCAGGCTGGTGACATAGATTTATCAGGAATGGGTCAGAGGTTACCCTAATAATCTAGGCCTGCAACTTGGTTGAGAGCCCAGAAGAGGCTGGCAGCAGCAATCCTCCCCTGTGAATCAGGAAAAGGGAGACCAGGAGGTAAGGACATTCATATTTTAGCACTGACGCAATGCCAAGGCATGGAGATTTTTCCAAATACAGAGGCTGGAGATTCTGACTCAGCAGGTCTTTGAGGGAAGCCCAGGTGATTCTGATGCAGACCCAGGATGAAGAAGCACCACGTTCGGCTGAGTGGTATTGCATGACTGTAGTCCCAGTTACTTGGGAGGCTGAGGCAGGAGGATGGCTTCAGCCCAGGAGTTTGAGGCTGCAGTGAGCTATGATTGCACCACAGGACTCTAGTCTGGTCAACAGAGCAAGACACTGGCTCTTTGCAATTTTTTTTTTTTTTTTTTTTTTTGAGACAGGGTCTTGCTCTGTCACCCAGACTGGAGTACAAAGGTGTGATCTCAGCTCCCCGCAACCTCCACCTCTTGGGTTCAAGTCATCCTCCTGCCTCAGCCTCCCAAGTAGCTAAGACCACAGGTGTGCACCACCATGCCCGGCTATATTTTTGTGTTTTTAGTAGAGAGGGAGTCCCACTTTGTTGCCCAGGCTAGTCTTGAACTCCTGGGCTCCAGCTATTGGCCCTCCTTGGCCTTCCAAAGTGTTGGGATTACAGGCATGAGCCACTGCACCTGGCCTGACACTGACTCTTCAAAACAAAACAAAAACAAACCCCACATTATAGGTTCCACATGATTAGGTGCACAGATGCAGGCACCACATGGCCTTGGTTCAAATCCCAGCTCCACCACATACTCCATGAAGGGTACTCAGCAAATCATGTAAACTCACTGTGCCTTCATGTCCTCACCATCAAATGGAGCTGATAATCACAGGACCTCACTGATGGGCTGTGGCTGGGAATAAGGTACCTGAGCAGCAGTACCTGTACACTGTAAGTGCCACAAAAACATTGACCATCACTGTGGTATCTCATTGAACTTCTGCACCAGCCTGTGAGGAAAGGCTCATTGACATTCAGTTTTATAAATGAGAACTGAGGTGAAGCAGCCCTTCCAAGGTCATGCTGACAGTGTTTTATTTGTCAACACACACAAAAACCAAAACCACACTCCATCTCAAATTGCTCAAATGATCTGGGATCTGATGGCCCATACCACCCGTTGCTCTGAAGACAGGGGGGTTGGAGAGTTGTGATCTTTCTCTTCCTTCGTTTCTTTCTTTCCTTCCTTCCTTCCTCCCTCCCTCCCTCCTTCCTTCCTTTCTTCCTTCCTTCCTTTCTTCCTTCCTTCCTTTCTTTTTTTTGTTGTTGTTTTTTTGACGGAGTTTTGCTCTTGTCGCCTGGGCTGAAGTGCAGTGACACAATCCCAACTCATTGCAACCTCCACCTTCTGGGTTCAAACAATTCTCCTGCCTCAGCCTCCCAAGTAGCTGGGATTACAGGTGTGAGCCACCGCGCCCAGCTGGGTTGTGACATTTCTGAAGGTGAAATGTGGCAGTTGAAGAGTGAGGCAAGCTGGGTGTGGTGGCTCACGTCTGTAATCCCAGTGCTTTGGGAGGCTGAGGTGGGAAGATTGTTTGAGCCCAGGAGTTGGAGACCAGCTTGGGCAACATAGCAAGACCGCATTCCTAAAAAAAAAAAAAAAAAAAAAAAAAAAAAGAGTGAGGCAAAAATTCACTCCCATCCTGGATCAACCCTGTGCAGATAACAACTGTAAACTCTGGAAAAAATGTGAAAACCTGAAAGCACTGAAGAGTGAGCACAAGCAGGCAGGTGCTAGAGTGGTGCTGCCACTTGGGACAAGCTGGGTGAGTGCCTTGTTTTTGAGGGCAGGGCAAGTCTGTGCCAAGGTCTGGGAGTAGCCTAACCCCTGCAAGAAAACCTGGTTTTATGTGGAAAAACCAGAGGGCAGGGTATGCACAAACACAGTCTCTGGAGATCGAGGCAGGGGGAATCCTGGAAAAGAGAGATCCAGGGAAGGGGAGACCCCAGTTCTATATATGGGCCAGGCACAGTGCCTCATGCCTGTAATCCCAGCACTTTGGGAGGGCTGAGGCAGGTGGATCACTTGAGGTCAGGAGTTTAAGACCAGCCTGGCCAACATGGTGAAACCTTGTCTCTACTAAAAATACAAAAATCAGCCAAGCGTGATAGCACACGACTGTAATCCCAGCTACTTGAGAGGCTGAGGTGGGAGAATTGCTGGAACCCGGAAAGTGGAGATTGCAGTGACGCGAGATCACGCCACTGCACTCCAGCCTGGGCAACAAGAGCAAAACTCTCTCTCTCAAAAAAAAAAGAAAAAGGAATTAGATGGCATACTATTTGCTGTTGTAGAAAGGTGTCCAAGATATATATAGATAAGTGAAAAGCACAGTAAAAACCAATGTATGATATGCTACCAAAATTATATCTATCTATCTATCTATCTATCTATCTATCTATCTATCTATCTATCTATCATCTGTCTACCTGCAGTTGGCCTTTGAACAACATGGGTTTGAACTGCTTGAGTCCATGGATTTTTTTCAGTAAATATATTGGAACACGTTTAGGAGATTTGCAATAATTTGAAAAAACTTAGGCTAGGTGTGGTGGCTCATGTCTGTAATCCCAGCACTTTGGGAGGCCAAGGTGGGAGAATTGCTTGAGGCTGGGAGTTCAAGACCAGCCTGGGCAATAAACTGAGACCCTGTCTTTACAAAAAATTAAATAATTAGCTGGGCATGGTGGCGTGTGCCTGTAGTCCCAGCTACTTGGGAGGCTGAGGTGGGAGGATCACTTGAGCCCAGGAGGTGAAGGTTGTAGTGAGCCGAGATCACACCACTGCACTCCAGGCTGGGTGACAGAGATCTTGCCTCCAAAAAAGAAAAAGAAAAAAGAAAAAAGAAATTTGCAGACAGACTGCATAGCCTAGAAATATCGAAAAAAATTTAAAAAATAGGTATGTCATGAATGCATGAAATATATGTAGATGGTAGCCTATTTTGTCATTTACTACCATAAAATACCCTTGAAACAGTAAGACCAACTCCTCCTTTTCCTCCTCCTCTTCAGTCTACTCAGCATGAAGATCCTTTTTTTTTTAAATAGATTATTCTTTTTCAAGACTCCTAGACCTGAGGCAATTTTTTTTCTTTTTTTTTAAAGACTTTTGGAGGGATGGAGATCTTTATGATAATCCACTTACACTTAACGAATCATAAATAATTTTTCTCTTCTTCTTGATTTTCTTAATAATATTTTTCTCTAGCTTACTATATTGTAAAAATATAGTATATGATATATTTACCGTACAAAATATGTATTCATCAACTGTCTATGTTATTGATAAGATTTCCAGTCAACAGTGGGCTATTAGTATCAATAGTTAAGTTTTGGGGAAGTCAAAAGTTAATATTTGCATTTTCAACTGCATGGAGGGTTGGTGCCCCAAACCTTCATGTTGTCCAAGGGTCAACTGTATATAAATTATGTTTTGTTTATTTTTTTGAGACAGGGTCTGGCTCTATTGCCCAGGCTGGAGTGCAGTGGGGTGATCTCGGCTTACTGCAGCCTTGACCTCCTGGGTTCAAGTGATCCTTCCACCTCAGCCTCCCGAGTAGCTGGGACTAAAGGCGTGCACCTTGGCACGTTCAGCTAATTTTTGCATTTTTAGTAGAGAGAGGTTTCACCATGTTGGCCAGGCTGGCCTCGAACTGCCGACCTTAAGTGATCCACCCTCCTCGGCCTCCCGAAGTCCTGGGATTACAGCACCAGGCTAATTTTGTTCCATTCTATCCCTTATATTTTCTTATAGTGGTTTTGCAGTTTCAGATCTTATGTTTAAATCTTTAATCCCGTTTTTTGAGTTCATTCTTGCATAAGGGGTGAGATAACGGTCTGTTTTCCTTCTGCCTGTGGATTTCCAGCTTTCGTTTCATTTGATTTGAAGCGACTTTAGCAAGTGGAGGCTGTTGATGGCTGCCCCCTAGTGGACTCCCATGAGATTGTGTTTTCATGGTCTGCTCTTTTCTGCGGGAGGACCTCTGCTGGATACCAGCACCTGGCCTCCAGCAGAAGGTAAACGAATTAATACTCCCCAGTGTGGCAAGAGTTTAGATAAATGACATTCTCATCCCCGCAGCATGGACACACGCTCGGGGAACAAGATGAAGATCTGCCTTCAATATCACCGCTATGATTACAAGGCTGGACCGGCCATCAGAGAAGCACAACAGGACCAGGTGGGGTGGCTCACGCCTGAAATCCCAGCACACTGGAAGGCTGAAGCAGGAGGATCACTTGTGCCTAGGAGTTCGAGACTATCCTGAGCAACATAGGGAGACTCATCTCTACAAAAATTAAAAAATTAGCCAGGAATGGTGGCGTGTGCCTGTAGTCCCAGCTACTCAGGAGGCTGAGATGGGAAGATTGCTTGAGTCCAGGAGGTCAAGGCTGCAGTGAGCTATGATCACACCACTGCACTCCAGCCTGGGTGACAGAGCAAGTCCCTGTCTTAAAAAAAAAAAAAAAGAGCCGGGAGCGATAGCTCATGCCTGTAATCCCAGCACTTTGGGAGGCTGAGGCTGGTGGATCACCTGAGATCAGGAGTTCAAGATCAGCCTGACCAACACGGTAAAACCTTGTTTCTAGTAAAAATACAAAAAAAATTAGCCGGGTGTGGTGGTGGGCGCCTGTAATCCCAGCTACTGGGGAGGCTGAGGCAGGAGAATCACTTGGACCCAGAAGGCAGAAGTTGCAGTAGCTGAGATTGCACCGTTGCACTCCAGCCTGGGCGACAAGAGCAAAACTCTGTCAAAAAAAAAAAAGAAAGAAAGAAAGAAAGAAAAGGCACAACAGGCTTTAGTCTAATAGTTCTTCAACCTTGAGGCTGCACAATCTTTTGTTGTGGGAGACTGTCCTTTGCGTTGTAGGATGTTTAACCACATGCTTGGGTCTTTACACACTGGATGCCAGTAGCATCCCTTCCCCCATTGTGACAACCCAAAATATCTCCACACATTGCCTATGGTCCCTTGGGGGGCCAAGTTGCCCCCCCCTTTTTTTTAGATGGAGTCTTGCTTTGTCTCCCAGGCTGAAGTGCAGTGGTGTGATCTTGGCTCACTGCAAACTCCACCTCCCGGGTTCAACTGATTCTCCTGCCTCAGCCTCCTGAGTAGCTGGGATTACAGGTGTGCGCCACCATACCCAGCTAATTTTTGTATTTTTAGTAGAGGCTGGGTTTCACCATGTTGGCCAGGCTGGTCTTGAATTCCTGACCTCAGGTGATACGCCCGCCTCAGCCTCTTAAAGTGCTGGGATTACAGGCATGAGCCACCACTCATGGCCTTTTTTTTTTTTTTTTTTTTTTTTTTTTTTTTTTTTGAGACGGAGTCTCGCTCTGTCGCCCAGGCTGGAGTGCAGTGGTGCAATCACAGCTTACTACAGCCTCGATTTCCTGGGTTCAAGCGATCCTCCCACTTCAGCCTCCTGAGTAGCTGGGACTACAGGCATGTGTCACCATGCCCAGCTGATTTTTTAATTTTTATTTTTACTAGAGACAGGATCTTGCTGTGTTACCTGGGCTGGTCTTGAGCTCCTGAGCTCAAGCAATCTGCCCTCCTCAGCCTCCCAAAGGGCTGGGATTGCAGGCATGAGCCACTGCGCCCGGCCAGCAGATTAGTCTTGGTGAAAGGGAGCCCATATTGTTGAGCTCTTAGCAAGCCTCTGTCTGTGCCACCATGGTTAGTCTATTCAAGGACCCACTGTGCCAACACAGTTACAGCTGGGTACACAATCTGGCGGGCCTCCGCTGGACCAGTCAGCCTGTCCACTCAGTTGTTTAATGCTGTCTTTTGGCAGATACCCTCTGGTGGGCATTGACATGAGACTTGAAGATCCACACGGTTGGCACCTCTCCCACAAATCCATCTACATACTTCTGCTTCAGGTTCTCCTGTCTTCCAGTCTCACTCCTTCAAGGCTCCCTGCCAACCATTTAAGCTATTCACCACTGCCAAGAAGTCTGCATATACGCTCATGTCAGGCAACTTCTCTCTTCTCACAAAGTCGATGGCCAGGTATACCATCTAAAGCTTGTCCAGCCTTCCTAAGCTGCCCCTGCCTGGGAATCTAGTGTAGCAGCAGGACATTTTCAGCTCTCACCAACAGAGGAGACATCCCATGCATAAACTTGGCTTGGGGTCTCTCCTTCTCCATCAACTGTACATAAGAAACCCTTGGCCGGGCACGGTGGCTCACACCTGTAATCCCAATACTTTGAGAGGCCAAGGTGGGCGGATCACGAGGTCAGGAGATTGAGACCATCCTGGCTAACAGGGTGAAACTCTGCCTGTACTAAAAATAAAAAATAAAAAAATTAGCCAGGTGTGGTCGTGGGCGCCTGTAGTCCCAACTACTCGGGAGGCTGAGGCAGGAGAATGGCGTGAACCCGGGAGGTGGAGCTTGCAGTGAGCTGAGATTGTGCTACTGCACTCCAGCCTGGGCGACAGAGCGAGACTCTGTCTCAAAAAAAAAAAAAAAAAAAAAGAAACCCTTCATCAGGATGTAAGTATGAGCTGAGGAAGGGCATCAGAGCAATGAGGCAGGGAACATGTAGGTCTGGGTCACATCTTTCTATAACTTAATTGAACTTCGGACCTGCCCAGGAGTGACCCTGAAGGTGCTGTTTCCACTGTACTATGGATTTCTGCTGTACTTTTCAAGCTAAAGACTTGGTGGGTCTGACAATTACTGGCTTACGATAGGCATCCCATGTTTAAGTACTCCATCTTTACTAGGGCCCAGTAGCATGCCAGGAGCTGCTTTTTCCAATGTTGAGGAGTTCTCTGTTGCAGATGGCATGGCCTCGCTCCAGAACCCTATAGGTATTTGTTGTAACTCTCTAGTGGGGCTTGCCAGAGATTCCACATGGTGTCATTTTCCACCCCAGATAACTCTATGCCTTGGGACCTGCCATGCTGCATGGCCCAAGTTGCAGAACCATTTGTATTGCAGCTGAAACCTACTACAAAGCTCTATTTCGCTCTACTTCTACTTCAAAACTAATATATTTTTTTTCTGAGTTAGCAAGAAGCAGGAGCCCAAGGAATGGTATGAGCTGTCTCTAAAACACCAAGACTTTGCTAATGATAGGTTTTTCTTTTTTTTTCTTCCAAGACGGAGTCTCGTTCTGTCACCAGGCTGGAGTTCAGTGGAGGGATCTTGGCTCACTGCAACTTCCGCCTCCCTGGCTCAAGCAATTCTCCTGCCTCAGCCTCCTGAGTAGCTGGGACTACAGGCATGTCCCACTACGCCCAGCTAATTTTTGTATTTTTAATAGAGACGGGGTTTCACCATGTTGGCCGGGCTGGTCTCAATCTCCTGACCTCGTGATCTGCCTGCCTCGGCCTCCCAAAGTTCTGGGATTACAGGTGTAAGCCACTGTGTCCGGCCAATGCTGGGTTTTTCATAGTGATAGTAAGTGCATGGTGCAGGCCTGGCACGGGGGCACATGCCTGTAATTCCAGCACTTTGGGAGGCCGAGGTGGGCAGATCACCTGAGGTTAGGTGAGACCAGCCTGGCCAACATGGTGAAACCCCGTCTCTACTAAAAATACAAAATTAGCTGGGCGCACTGGTGCACACCTGTTATCCCAGCTACTCAGGTCGCTGAGGCAGGAGAATCACTTGAACCGGGGAGGGGGAGGTTGCAGTGAGCTGAGACTCTGTCAAACAAAACAAAACAAAACAAAACAAAACAAGTAAGTAAGTGCATGGTCCAATATTCTTTCCTCTGTCCTGGAGGAGACGTCTTTCTATGCCCCAGACCACTAGGCTGCAAGGAGAACTTCACCAACGTGACAAGTTCCTGGATCTTTGTAGGATTTATCTACCATCCTGTGGCACACCAGAATGTTCAGGTATCTTCCACTTCCTGCTCACCAGGTCTGATTGACATGGCGTCATCAGTATAGTGGACCTGAGGGATGTTCTGTGGGAGGCCCAGAAGATCAAGGCCCCTTGGGACTACGTTGTGACAGACAGCAGGAGAGTTACTATAGCTCTCGGCTAGACCTCAAATGTGTACAACTGTCTGTCCCAAGTGAATTGAACTGCTTGAGATTTGCCTATCTGATGCGGATTGAAAAGAACTCATCTGGCTGGGCACAGTGGCTCATGCCTATAATCCCAGCATTTTTGGAGGCTGAGGTGGGAAGATTGCTTGAGGGCAAGAGTGTGAGACCAGCCTGGGCAACATGGCAAGACCCCATCTCTACAAAATAAAATAAAATAAAAAGATGAGCCACACGTGTTGGTGTGTGCCTGTAGTCCCAGCTACTCAGGAGGCTAAGGTGGGAGGATCACTTGAGCCTGGGAGGTTGAGGCTGCAGTGAGTCGTGATCATGCCACTGTACTCCAGCCTTGCTGACGAAGCCAGACCTTGTCTCAAAAAAGAATTTAAAAAAAGAATAGAACTCATCCGTCAGATCAACAGCTGCTTGTTCAGTTCAGGGGCTGTGTTGATTTGCCCTGGTGAAGATTTCCAAAGAGCAAGAGTCAGATGCTGAAGATTTTGATTAGGGGAGTGATATAATTACATTTGCATTGTAAAGGGCCACTTGGGATTCCGTGTGGGGAAGTGATTGAAGAAGAGGGCAAGAATAGATGCAGTAAGACCTCATATTTTATGTTCTTCACAAATTTGCACCCAGCTAGCTTGGATGGCAGAGGATGAGGCTCTGAAAACACACACACACAGACACACACACGTGTGCATTTGGAGTTGTTGGTCTGGTGGGCTTAGCTCTATTCACTAAGGTGAGGGAATAGGAGCTAGGATTGATCTGATGCATCTTTTAAGGTGAATATCCTGAGCTGTTGTAATGAGTGGTCTTCCCAAAGCTCAGTATTCTACACAACAAAAATGTATTTCTTACAATGTAATAGAATGCAGGTCATTCAGGGACCACTGCTATGAACTGAATTGTGCTCTTCTCGCCCCAATTCATATGTTGAAGCCCTGACCCCCAATGTGATGGAATTTAGAGATGGGGCCTTTGGGAGCTAATTAGATTTAGAGGAAGTCACCATGGTAGCGTCTTCATGATGGGAGTAGTGTTCTTATAAGAAAAGACGCTAGAGCAGGCACCAGTGCTCTCTCTCTGTCTGCCAATGTGAGAACAGAGTGAGAAGGTGGCTGTCAGCCAGCCAGGAAGAGGGCCCTCCCCAGAACCTGACATGCTGACCCCCTGATCTCTCTCTCTCTTTCTTTCTTTCTTTCTTTCTTTCTTTCTTTCTTTCTTTCTTTCTTTCTTTCTTTCTTTCTTTCTTTCTCTTTCTCTCTTTCTTTCTTTCTTTCTTTCTTTCTTTCTTTCTTTCTTCTTTCTTTCTTTCTTTCCTTTCTCTCTCTCTTTCTTTCTTTCTGTCTTTCTTTCTTTCTTCCTGTCTTTCTTTCTTTCTTTCTTTCTTCCTTCCTTCCTTCCTTCCTTTTCTTTTTTTTTAGACGGAGTCTCACCCTGTCAGCCAGGCTGGAGCGCAGTAGTGCCATCTTGGCTCACTGCAACCTCTGCCTCCTGGGTTCAAGCGATTCTCCTGCTTCAGTCTCCGGAATAGCTGGGATTACAGGCACCCATCACCATGCCGACTAATTTTTGTATTTTTAATTAGAGACAAGGTCTCACCATGTTGGCCAGGCTGGTCTCGAAATCCTGACCTTAGGTGATCCACCCGCTTTGGCCTCCCAAAGTGCTGAGATTATAGGCTTGAGCCACTGTGTCCTGATCTCATGCTTTCAACTTCCAGGACTGTGAGAAAATAAATCTCTGTTGTTGAAGCCACCTAGTTGATGGTGTTTTGTTATGGCAGCCTGAGTTGACTAGTACAGATCCCATTTAGGACCTTGAATTTTTCTAATCAACTGGGAGATGGGGAAAAACAATGGAAGACAGCATGTAGGAGGTTTCACTGGGCCAGTCTTGGAAGTGATGCCTTGCTTATGCTCAGTTTATTGGCCAGACTCAGTCACATGACTACTCCTAACTGCAAGGGAGGCTGAGAAATATAGTCCAGTTGTGTGCTGAGGAAGAAGAAGAAATGGGCTGGGTAAGAACCTGAAGAGTCTCTGCCACAACTTGAGAACCAGGAAACAAAACACAGTAGTGCTAAACATACCTTGTCATGTCCCAGTAGCCCCATGGACCCAGGCTATCTTCCAATAGAAGGAGGAATTGTCTGAGTTATTATAAATGTCTTGTTTACCAACATCTTGTCTTTACCAACAAGACCATACTAATGTCTTGTTTCCCATCAAAAGGTGGCCGTCTCTGCCAGGTCACTCAGGCAGGTGGAGCAGGTCACTGGGGAATCCAGGAGGTGACATTTGGAGACCCTGGCAGGAAGGTAGATGGGTAAATAGGTTGTCAGAGGTGATATGGCCCCAGGCATCCAGGCTGGGGTCCAAGGGTGAGATTCTGATTCCTGAGTTACAGAGAGGGAATATTAAACTAGGCAAGATTCTATGTGTATGCAGGTGGCCCAGCCTGGAATTTAGGCAGAGAGAGGAGAGAAAAGTCCAACTTTAAAAGTAATGGCAAAAACCGCAACTACTTTTGCAGCAACCTAATAAATCTGAAGTCCAAGGTCAGGAGTTGACTAGAAGCCTGGATTACTGGATGCAGAGCCTTACACTGTTGGGTTCAGAACTCCTGATCTCCACCTGTCTAAAGCTATCTAAAGTCTTTATTGGTCTCTCAAACGGAGTGGGATAATACTGGAAACTTGTTATTTTTCCTTGAGCAGCACCTGTTTTCATTTTTTTTTTCTGCTTTAAGAACTTTTTTTTTCTTTGATGAGCTATTCCTCACTGACTCTCAGTCCATGCAGCTTTAGCGGTGCTGAGCACAGTCCGCTGGTTCCAGGGTTAGGAGTGGGGCCCAATCCTGGCCAGTCAGAGTCACTGCCATGGTTCACGGATGGACCCATGACTCCGCTGGAACCTGTAAGAGTCAAGCGTGTCATGAGAGAATGTGAACCAGAAGAAGAAGAAGAGTCAGGTGTGGAATTTTTGCTGGAATCATTGGGCAAAAGTCACCTTTCTAAGCCAGTTATTTCAGTACAGCATTTTTCTTTTTCTTTTTTTTAGACCTGTCAGCAGGAAGTATGTACAGCATATTTCATTTTTTTTTGTACTGCTACCCCACAGGCAGTGTGCCCAGAGTAGGCTGTATAGCATATTTTAAATTGTGAGTTGTGACCCATTAATGGCTTGTTATACAATTTAGTAATTATAATCAACATTTGGCCAAGCGCGGTGGCTCATGCCTGTAATCCCAGCACTTTGGGAGGCCAAGGCGAATGGATCACTTAAGGTCAGGAATTTGAGACCAGCCTGGCCAACATGGTGAAACTCCCTCTCTACTAAAAACTACAAAATTTAGCCGGGCGTGGTGGTGAGCACCTGAAATCCCAGCTACTTGGGAGGCTGAGGTGGGAGAATCGCTTGAACCCAGGAGGCAGAGGTTGCAGTGAGCCAAGATTGTGCCAATGCACCCCAGCCTGGGTGACGGAGTGAGACCCTGTCTCAAAAAAAAAATAATAATAATAAATAAAATTTAAAAATCAACGTTTAACAAACAATGCAGTATAGAGTAGAACTAACAGGGTGCATCATATATAGTAAGGATAAATACTGTTTTGGGAAATTTATATTTACATGAATGTATACTGAGTCATGATGTAAATGACATCATAGGTTGAGTTGCAATGGAAATGATTTGAAAGACAAAAGACACATCTCTTGGTGGACATAGTGGTTGACTCTCTAAAATTCATTACCCCCAGATAATTATCTTAAGTTAATCATAATAATCCATTTTCTTAGCAGTGACTAGTTCAAGGGTGGACAAGTTAAAATCAATTTGGGCCAAGAGGTGCAAAGAAAGTCTTGCTAGGAGCTTCTGAAAAGGATGCTTTAAAACATTTAAGCCAGATTGAGGATGAAGCTGGTGCCGTGAATGGGCAGAGTAAAGAGACAGAATGAAGATTCATCTTGGTGCAGATGAATCAACTGAGCTGAAAGCCCAGCCCACCTCTGGACTCTGTCTCTGGGTGCTGTCTGTCTTGTTGAGTCAGCTTTTTGGTTATGAGTCTCCAAAAAGCATCTTAACTGGTAGAGGTATCATAGGATGTAGACTTGGGGCTGCTTGGGGTCATCTGTGCCACTTCATAGGGACAGCCTGCCTTCCATAGAAGCCAGCACAGAAAAACTGAACTAAGGGGTTTAAAAGGACACATTCCCAAAGCTACTTTTTTGGAGACCCAATCCAGTAGTGCCTGGCATATTCAGTAACTTGAGCCTATAAACCCACCCTCTCTATTTTTAAGCCAATTTGTGCTGAGGTTCTGCAAATTGGAACCAAGGAGTCCTGATTTTCTTTTTCTTTTTCTTTTTCTCCTTCTCTTCCTTCTCTTCCTTTTCTTTTCTTTCTTTCTTTCTTTCTTTCTTTCTTTCTTTCTTTCTTTCTTTCTTTCTTTTCTTTCTTTCTTTCTTTCTTTCTTTCTTTCTTTCTTTCTTTCTTTCTTTCTTTCTTCTTTCTTTCCTTTCTCTTTCTCTTTCTCTTTCTTTCTCTTTCTTTCTTTCTTTCTTTCTTTCTTTCTTTCTTTCTTTCTTTCTTTCCTTTCTCTCTTTCTTTCTTCTTTTCTGAGACGGAGTTTTGCTCTGTCACCCAGGTTGGAGTGCAATGGCACAATCTCAGCTCACTTCAACCTCTGCCTCCTGGGTTCAAGCAATTCTCCTGCCTCGCCCTCCTGAGTAGCCGGGACCACAGAAACACGCCACCACGCCTGGCTAATTTTTGTATTTTTAGTAGAGATGGGATTTCACTGTGTTGGCCAGGCTGTTCTCAAACTCCTGACCTCAGGTGAACTGCCTGCCTCAGCCTTCTAAAGTGCTGGGATTACAGGTGTGAGCCACTGCACTGGGCCCAAAGAGTCCTGACTCATAAGCTTGAGCTGGAATGTGAGACAGTGAAACTGCTCCTGCTCTGGGATGGAAAGAGTAGCAAAAACAGGAAACCAAGCAGGCTGTAATGGAAATGCTCTGACTTGACTTGGCAGTTTGTTGGCACATACAATTGGTAGAAAAATCACTTAAAGATCTGCTGTTGAAACAAACTAGAGTTGGCTCAGAGCCAGGTACCATAACATAAGAATCAGGTAGGCTGAGCATGGTGGCATATACCTGTAATCCCAGCACTCCGAGAGGCCAAGGCAGGAGGATCACTTGAGGTCAGGAGTTCGAGACCAGCCTGGGCAACATCGTGAGGCCCTATCTCTACAAAAAATAATTTAAATAAGTTAGTGAGGCATGGTGGTGCACAAATGTAGTCTCAGCTACTTGGGAAGCTGAGGTGGGAGAATCACTTGAGCCCAGGAGGTCAAGGTTGCAGTGAGCTACAATTGTGCCACTGCACTCTAGCCTGGGTGATAGGGCAAGATCCTATTTCAAAAAAAAAAAAGAATCTGATGGACTTAGGGGATATATGGGGTGGCATAGCAAGACAGTCAGTGCCCCACCCCAAATCCTCATGCACTCACTGTCCCTTTTCATGCTGACTGCATCCTGCTGTGAGCAGTTGCATCTGTCAGCCCGAGTACTTTCTCTTAGACTATGAGTGCTGGGGAGCTAATGTTCTGGAAGCAGCCGTTGACAACACGGATAGGCAATGAAAGATAAACACCCCACTCCTTGTTCCTCAGCAGGGAAGCATCACCCTGAGAGAGTTTATTTTATTTTTATTTATTTATTTTTAGACAAGGTCTTGTTCTGTGGCCCAGGCTGGAGTACAGTGGTGTAATCACAGCTCACTGCAATCTTGACCTCCTGGGCTCAAGCGATCCTCCCACCTCAGCCTCTAGAGTAGATGGGACGACAGGTGAGTGCCACTACACCAACCTTATTTCTTCATTTTTTTTTGGTAGAGATGAGGGCTCTCTATGTTGCCCAAGCTGGACTTGAACTCCTGGACCCAAGGGATCCACCCCTTTAGGCTTCCCCAAGTGCTGGGATTACAGGTGTGAGCCATCACACTTAGCTTGAGAGTGTTTTTTTTTTTTTTTTTTTTTTTCTCTTGAGACAGAGTCCTGCACTGTTGCCCTGGCTGGAGTGCAATGGTGCAATCTCCGCTCACTGCAACCTCTGTCTCCCGGGTTCAAGTGATTCTCCTGCCTCAGCCTCCCAAGTAGCTGGGACTACAGGCACACACCACCACGCCTGGCTAAATCTTTGTATTTTTAGTAGAGATGGTGTTTCACTATGTTGACCAGGCTGGTCTCAAACTCCTGACTTTGTGATCCGCCCACCTCGGCCTCCCAAAGTGCTGGGATTACAGGCATGAGAGAGTGTTCTAAACTGTCTCAGATGTACCCAGTGGGATCAGCCCCAGTTCCCCACAGCAGTAACCTACTTAGTCAAGTGCCCTTTCTTTGTGTCTTTCCCTCCCCTGTCTTACTTCCTGTTAGGGACTGAACTGTGTGCTCCCCTCTCAATTCACATGCTGAAGTCTCAACCCCCAGTGCCTCAGAACGTGACTGCATTTGGAAATAGGGCTTTTCAAGAGGTGATTAAGCTAAAATGAGGCTGTAAGGGTGGGCCCTAATCCAACCCTACTGTTGTACTTAACAGAGGAGATTAGGACACAGAGAGTCACCAGGCACGTGCCTGCACAGGCAGACAAACATGTGAAAAGGCAGCAGGTCAGCCACCTGCAGCCAAGGAGAGAGGCCTCCGAGGAAACTAACCCTGCCAGCACTTTGATCTTGAACTTCCAGCCTCCAGAACTGTGAGAAAGCATATTCCTGTTGTTTAAGCCACCCAGTCTATGACATTTTGTTTTGGCAGCTTTAGCAGACTTACATACTCCCCCATTCCCCCACCGTGCTTCCTGGGGTCAATTCTCAGACAAATGATTTGCACTTAAATCCTTATCTCAGGGGCCAGGTGCAAGGGGGCTCATGCCTGTAATCCCAGCACTTTGGGAAGCCGAGGTGGGCAGATCACCTGAGGTCAGGAGTTCAAGAGCAGCCTGACCAACATAGTGAAACATCGTCTCTACAAAAATTACAAAATGTAGCTGGATGTGGCAGCACATGCCTGTAGTCCCAGCTACTCAGGAGTCTGAGGCAGGAGAATCCCTTGAACCCGGGAGGCGGAGGTTGCAGTGAACTGAGATCGTGCCACTGCACTACAGCCTAGGTGACAGACTTCGTCTAAAAAAAAAAAAATATCTCAGGAACCCAACTCACAGACCAACAATGCATACGTAAGTACATGGAACCACATGGAACTTTGTAGATCGAACAACAGTGCCCAGAAGTCAGGGACAAAGTATTATAGTGCAGTGGTTAAAAGTGTGAGATTGCATGGTGGTTTGTGCCTATAGTTCCAGCTATGTGAGAGGCTGAGACAGGAGGATTGGTTGAGGCCAAGAGTCTGAGGCTGCAGTGAGCTATGATTGTGCCACTGCACTCTAGTCTCGGCAATAGAGCAAGATCCTGTCCTTAAGATAAAAATTAAGGGAAAAGATAAGAGGGCTCAGTGACTCATGCCTGTGATCCCAGCACTTTGGAAGGCCAAAATGGGAGGGTTGTTTGAGCCCAGGAGTTCAAGACCAGCCTGGGCCACACAGTGAAACTCCATCTTTACAAAACATTTTAAAAAAATGAAAAATAAAAAAGATTAGCCAGGCATGGTGGTGTGTGCCTATAGTCTCAACTTCTTGGAAGGCTGAGGTGGGTGGATCACTTGAGCCTGGGAGATTGAGGTTGCAGTGAGTCATAATTGTGCCACTACACTCCAGCTTGGGTGACAGAGCAAGACCTTGTCTCATAAACAAAAAGAAAAAAAGAAAGAAAAAAAAAGAAAAAGAAAAGGTGAAATTTGGAGTTAGGCAGAACTGGACTCAGGCTCTAGATCTGTGGATGGAGTAAAAGAAAATTAAGCCCTAGTATCCCCATCTTTGCTGAATTTCTAGTCCAGGTAAGAAGACCAGGCCGGGTGCAGTGGCTCACAAATGTAATCTCAGTACTTTGGGACACCTGAGGCAGGTGGATCACTTGAGGTCAGGAGATTGAGACCAGCCTGGCCAACATGGTGAAATCCTGTCTGTACTAAAAATATAAAAATTAGCCGGGCATGGTAGTGGGTGCCTGTAGTCCCAGCTACTTGGGAGGCTGAGGCACAAGAATCACTTGAACCCAGGAGGCAGAGGTTGCAGTGAGCTGAGATCACACCACAGCACTCCAGCTGGGGTGACAGAGCAAGAGTCTCTCTCAAAAAAAACAAAAATAATAACAACAACAAACAAACAAACCAAAAACCAGCCACCCAGAAAATGAGCTGGCATTCCTAGTGTCATAGCAAAAAGGTCATTTGCCTGGGCAACAGGGACCTCAGTTCTGGTAGCAACTGACTAATCTCCAAGCTTTTTGAGGGCAAGGTAGGGATCTTGTGTGTTTTACTTTCCATTTATTTCCAGTGTCCAGCGCCGTGCTGAAGACTGAGTGATAAATTAGCATTGAATGAAGGACGGAGTATGACTTTGGGCTAGGCTGTTTAGCACTGCAGCTTCTAGGTGTGAGAAGTGGGTGTAATAACCTTTGTCACAGGATGTGTGTGTTGTTTCAGTGATGTAAGGGAAGGGCTTTATCCACTGGATCACCTGTCTGGATGCAACATGATGGTTTTCTCCAGCCAGGCGCTGTGCCTTGTGGATAAACAAGAAGGCTCTGAGGCCAGACAGGGTTGGGAGACCCCAACCCTGCCACTTAAAATCTGTGTGGACTTCAATGAGGTGTTTAAATTCAGCATCTAGTAAGCTCTCAATAAAAGCTACTCAATAAAGCGTCCTGCCAGGGCGGGGACTTCGCTTTGCCACATTTGAGCATCTCCCGCCAGCTTTGTACTGTTTTCCGTTTGCCCACTAGAGGTCAGGCTAACCCCAAAGTTCAAAGCTCCTAAACCCCGCCCAAAACACCATTTCTAAAGGGTCCAAGCAGGGCGCGGTGGCTCACGCCTGTAATCTCAGCACTTTGGGAGGCTGAGGCGGGAAGATCACTGGAGCCCAGGAGTTCCAGACCAGCCTGAGCAACAAAGTGAGACCCCCAAAATACGAAAAACTTAGCCAGCAGTTGTGACGAGGGCCTATTGTCCCAGCTACTTGAGAGGCTAAGCTGGGAGGATTGCTTGAGCCCTGGAGGTTTAGGCTGGCTGCAGTGAGCCGTGATTGTGCTGCTTCACTCCAGCCTGGGAAACAGAGCGAGACCCAGCCTGAAAAAAGTGTCGGGAGGGGAAGATGACTTAACCTGTGAAACCGCGCTGGTCACACACACACATTTTCCAAGGCTGCTCTCTGCCCTTCTCAACCAACCCTCGGATTTTATCACTAGACTAAGAGAATGGAGATTTTTATTGAGGGCAAATTTATTGAGTTACTTCTGAGAAATCATCAGGGAACAAAGGACACAAAAGAAAGGGAAAGCTGGAGGTAATAATAACAATTTCTGAGTACTGACGATGTTTTGGGAACTTAAATAATTTTACCCTTATTAACTGATTTCATGATTGTAACACTCTATGGGGTAGGTATAGTTTCATGTTACAGATGAAAAGCCGGCACGGGGATGTAGCTCTGGGCTCTTAATCACAGTGTGACGCTGAGATTAGCAAGAGCCTGAATGCCATTAGGAACCAGCTGATTTATTTCAGGCCTAGGATCTATGAAATACAACAGGCTTTGAGCATTTCCCAGGTGCAGATATTTTTGTTGTGTTGTTGTTTGTTGTTTTGAGATGGAGTCTCGCTCCGTTGCCCAGGCTGGAGTGCAGTGGGATGCTCTTGACTCACTGTAACCTCCATCTCCTGGGTTCAGGTGATTCTCCTTCCTCAGATTCCTTAGTAGCTAGGACTATATGTATGTGCAGCCATGCTCGGCTAATTTTTGTGTTTTTAGTAGAGACAAGATTTTGCCATGTTGGACAGACTGGTCTTGAAGTCCTGCCCTCAAGTGATCTGCCTGCCTTGGCCTCTCAAAGTGCTGGGATTACAGACGTGAGCCACCGTGCCCGGCCCCCAGGTGCAGATGTTTTTGGTCTTTGAGACACATCTTTTGGGTTCGTTGAACCAGGGAGAAAACTCTCCACCTCCCTCCTTCATTTATCTCTGTCTGTGGCTCTTTGGGGGTCACATAGACATGGGTTCAAATCTTGGCACGGCTGATTGCCAGCCGTGTGGCCTGGGTAAGTATGTACTTTGCTGAGCCCCAGTTTCATCTGTTGTAAAAGGTAGAATTTTTCTCACAGGCCACTCTTCAATCTCTCTGACTCCTCTTCTGTCTCCTCTGGAATGTGAGTTCCTAGAGGAAAGTTTCCTTCTTGGCCAGGCACAGTGGCTCACGTCTGTCATCCTAGCACTTTGGGAGGCTGAGGTGGGAGGATCACTTGAGCCCAGGAGTTTGAGACCAGCCTGGGCAACATAGTAAGGCCCTGTATCTGCAAAAATTAAAAAATTAGCCATAGGAGGTGGCATGCACGTGTAGCCCCAGCTACTCAGGAGGCTGAGGCAGGAGGCTGACTGAGCCCAGGAGTTTAAGCCTACAGTAAGTTATGATTGCGCCACTGCACTCCAGCCTGAGAGACTCTGTCTGGAAAGAAAGAAAGAAAGAAAGAAAGAAAGAAAGAAAGAAAGAAAGAAAGAAGGGAGGGAATGAAGGAAGGAAGGAAGGAAGGAAGGAAGGAAGGAAGGAAGGAAGGAAATTTCTAGTATCCAGAACAGCCTGGCATATGTTAGATGCTTAAGAAATAAATGCTGATGGCTGCCTGATGCTTCCCACTGAATGTCCCTTAAAGCGTAAGCCTGTATTCCCATTGAAAGTGCAGAACTTCAATCATTTGCTAATGACTGTCAAGCAGCCATTCATTCATGGATGCATGTGTTCATTCCTGAACACTTGTGCATTAGAGGCTGGGCATGGTGACTCACACCTGTTATCCCAGCAGTTTGGGAGGCTGAAGCAGGCAGATCATTTGAGGTCAGGAGTTCCAGACCAGCCTGGCCAACATATCAAAACCCCGTCTCTACTAAAAATACAAAAATTAGCTGGGCGTGCTGGCAGATGCCTGTAATCCCACCTACTTGGGAGGCTGAGGTAGGAGAATCACTTGAACCTGGGAGGTGGAGGTTGCAGTAAGCTGAGATTGCACCACTGTACTCCAGCCTGGGTGACAGAGCTAAACTCCGTCTCAAAAAAAAAAAAAAAAAAGTAGGAGCCTGCTCTCAAGAACTTCAAGTCCAGCATGAGACAAGCTGGCCATTATGGAGTTCCAGCCTCAACAGTCCCACCCTTGGCTGGCCCCACCAATCGTGTGCGTTTTCTGTGTATTTGATCCTTGCCCACTTAGAAGTGGAACTTGGCTGGGCCAGGTGCAGTGGCTCACGCCTGTAATCCCAGCACTTTGGGAGGCTGAGGCGGGCAGAACACGAGGTCAGGAGATCGAGACCATTCTGGCTAACATGGTGAAATCCTCTACTAAAAATACAAAAAATTAGCCGGGCATGGTGGCGGGTGCCTGTAGTCTCAGCTACTTGGGAGGCTGAGGCAGGAGAATGGCGTGAACCTGGGAGGCAGAGTTTGCAGTGAGCCAAGATTGCGCCACTGCACTCCAGCCTGGGTGACAGAGTGAGAGTCCATCTCAAAAAAAAAAAAAAAAAAAAGAAGTGGAACTCGCTGTGGCCATACCATGCTCATCTCTTTTGCTCTTCTGGATTGCTTGAGCCCAGGAGGTCGAGTCCAGTCTGGGCAACATAGGGAGACCCCATCTCTTAATAAACAAAAAACACCAGCCTGGGCAACGTGGTAAAACGCTGTCTCTACTAAAAATACAAAAATTAGCTGGGCACGGTGGTGTATGCTTGTAGTCTCAGCTGCTGGGGAGGCTGAGGCAAAAGAATCACTTGAACCCAGGAGGCAGAGGTTGCAGTGAGCCGAGATCAAGCCACTGCACTCCAGCCTGGGAGGTCTGGGTCACATTCTTGGACAGACTGAGGATCAGGTGCTGTATCAGTCCATTATCACACTGCCATTAGAAAAACCTGAAACTGAGTAATTTATAAAGAAAAGAGTTTTGATTGTCTCATGGTTCTGCGGGCTCTACAAAAGCATGGCTGAGGAGGCCTCAGGAAACTTACAGTCGTGGAAGAAGGGGAAGCAGGCACATCTTACATGGCTGGAGTAGGAGGAGGAGAGAGAAGTGGGAGGTGATACATTTTAAACAACCAGATTTCATGCTGGGCGCGGTGGCTCATGCCTATAATCCCAGCACTTTGGGAGGCCAAGGCAGGCGGATCGCCTGAAGTCAGGAGTTCAAGACCAGCCTGGCCAACATGGTGAAACGATGTCTCTACAAAAATACAGACACATACAAAAATTAGCTGGATGTAGTGGTGGATGCCTGTAATCCCTGCTACTCAGGAGACTGAGGCAAGAGAATCGCTTGAACCCAGGAGGCAGAGTTTGCAGTGAGCTGAGATCGTGCCACTGCGCTCTAGCCTGGGTGATAGAGCAAGACTCCGTCTCAACAAAACAAAACAAAACAAAACCAAAATAAACAACCAGATCTCATGAGCACTCACGAGCAGCACCAAGGGGGAAATCCACCCCCATGATCCAATCACCTCCCACCAGGCCCTGCCTCCAATTTTGGGGATTACGATTTGGCATGAGATTTGGGTGGGGACATGGATCCAAACCATTTCAGGGGCATAAATGAAGACTCCTGGGGCTGAGTATGGTGGGTCATGCCTGTAATCCCATCACTTTGGGAGGCTGAGGAGGATGGATCACTTGAGTCCAGGAGTTTGAGACCAGCCTGGAAAACATAGTGGGATACCATCTCTACAAAAAGTAAAAAAATAAAAAATTATCCAGGCATGGTGGTGCACACCTGTAGTCCCAGCTACTTGAGAGGCTAAGGTGGGGGGATGGCTTGAGCTCAAGAGGTTGAGGCTGCAGTGAGCCAAGGTGGTACCACTGCACTCCAACCTGGGTGGCAGAGGAGACCCTGACTCAAAACAACAACAACATCACGAAACAAAACAAAACAAAAACTCCAGTTTCCTCTTATATGGTTGTAGCAGGAAGAAGTGGGGGAGGAGGTGTGTGTGCGTGTTTAAATCTTTTTTTTTTTGGCAAGCACACATGTGCACAACCCAATATACACATCATGCTTGCTTCTCTTTTCTTGGGGTAAGCCCCAGCATGACCAACCTCAGGCAGGTTTATTCTTCTCTCTGGACCTCATTTTCCTTATCTGCTCAGTGAGGCTGATAGATACAGTGCTTTCCAAGGTAGCTTTTCACAATAACATGTTCTCAACCAGTGTGCAGGTATTCCCCTCCTAGGGAGACATTTCTTGCATCTTTCACACACGTGGCCCTGCATGCACACACAGACACAGAGCTGCAGTGTGTGCACATCTATTCCACACTCTGTCCCTGCAAGCCTTCCTGCCCTGGACTATCTGGACTAGTAAGGAATGAAACAAGAAACAGAGGGTCCGGGTCATGGTGGTGAGGGTGAGGGAGGCAGTGTCCCAAAGGCCTGTTCTCACCCTTAGGAGATTCTGGGGCAGGAGGTCTGGGTCACATTCTTGGACAGATGCCGGAGGCCAGCTCTGCCCTAGTCTATGATTGAGGCCAGGCACTCTTTGAACTGATGGATATGGGGAACCAGTACTTTTGAGCCCTCTCTAGACCCAGCTTTACCCCTACAAGCTCTGCAAATCACTTCTTAGTATTTAACTTTTTTTTTTTAATTTAGAGATCAGGTGTATCAGCCCGTTCTCACACTGCTATAAAGAAATAACTGAGACTGGGTAATTCATAAAGAAAAAAGGTTTCATTGGCTCATGGTTCTGCAGGCTTTATAGGAAGCATGGCTGGGGAGGCTTCAGGAAACTTACAATCATGGTGGAAGGCGAAGGGGAAGCAGTTTCCTCTATGTGGTTGGAGCAGGAGGAAGTAGGGGAAGAGGTGCTACACAATTTTAAATGAGCAGATCGAGTGGTAACTCACTATCATGAGAACGGCACCCAATGGGAAATCCCCTCCCATGATCCAATCACCTCCCACCAGGCCCCACCTCCAACATTGGGGGTTACAATTCGACATGAGATATGGGTGGGAACACAGACCCAAACCATATCACCAGGTCCTGCTTTGTTGCCCAGGCTGGAGTGCAGTGGCATGATCATAGTTCATTGCAGCCTCAAACTCTCGGATGCAGAGATCCCCCCGCCTCAGCCTCTGGAGTAGCTGGGACGACAGGCATGCACCGTCACGCTCGGCTAATTCTTAGTATTTTTGAAAGCATGGGTAGCAGTGCGTGTGTGGAGGAAGGAAGGGTGTAGAGGGCTGGTGTTCCCCTGCTGTTCCTTCTCCACAGGAGAAATTGAGCTGGGTGTGTCTAATTCCAGCTTGCCAGCTGAGGGCCCTTCTGTTCCGTAATTCCACCACCCTGGCCTTGGTGAGCCGAGTACAATTTCTTATCCCAAAGATAGGCCTAGGAGCAGGTTCTTTTTCACTCAAAGTGAGGGAGCCTTCAATACAGACCATAGCCAACACAGACCAGGCACGGTGGTGGGCGCCTGTAGTCTCAGCCATCAGGAGGCTGAGTCGGGAGGATTGCTTGAGCCCAGGAGGTTGAGTCCAGTCTGGGCAACATAGGGAGACCCCATCTCTTAATAAACAAAAAACACCAGCCTGGGCAATATGGTAAAACCGTGTCTCTACTAAAAATACAAAAATTAGCTGGGCACGGTGGTGTACACTTGTAAAGAATCACTTGAACCCAGGAGGCAGAGGTTACAGTGAGCTGAGATCAAGCCACTGCACTCCAGCCTGGGTAAAAAAGCCAGGCTGTCTAACAAAACAAACAAAACAAAACCACCCCAAAATCAAGCAAACAGAAAACAAAAAATACCCACAAGGTTTAGGCTGCCACCCATCTTTCTTTGATGGTGAGGTGGAGATGGGGAGGAGAGAAGGTAATCATTTCTTGCCTATGGGGTAATAAGGAATGCAAATTCTCATCCCTTGACTTGAGTTGGGTTCCCTAGCAGCAGATCCTAAGATGGAAACCAAGAATTCTCAGGAGGAGATGAGTGAGGAAGCAGGATAAAACAGTACAGAAAGCTCACTAATGTCGCAGGAAGCAAAATGACAACACAGAGCTGGTCCCCACTTAAGGCCAAGGGGCTGGCCCCATTCCCGTGGGTTATTGTCCGAGGTCTGATCCCAGGAGGTGTGGGGGCCATCATCTCTTAGTGGTTCCTTTCTGGCCAAGGGCTGCGCATTAGTTTGGAAGGCTGCCGAAACAAAGTACCACCACCTGGATGGCTTAAACCACAGATATTTATTCTCTCATAGTTCTGGAGGCTGGAAGTCCAAGTTCAAGGTGCCAGCAGGGTTGGTTCTTTCTAAGGGCCATGAGGGAGAATCTGTTCCATGCCTTTCCCTCAGCCTCTGGTGGTCTGCTGGCAATCTTTGGCTTTGCTTGGCTTGTAGAAGCACCACTTCAATCTCTGTCTTCTTTTTTGAGGCAGGGTCTTGTTCTGTCACCCAGGTTGGAGTGCAGTGGTGCAATCATGGCTCACTGCAACCTCTGCCTCCCAGGCTCAAATAATCCTCCTGCCTCAGCCTCCCAAGTAGCTGGGACTACAGGCACGTGCCACCATGCCCAGCTAGTTTTTTGTATTTTTGGTAGAGATAGGGTTTCACTATGTTGCCCAGGCTGGTCTTGAACTCCTGAGCTCAAGTGATCCACCCACCTCAGCCTCCCAAAGTGCTGGGATTACAGGCGTGAGCCACTGCGCCTGGCCCTCTGCCTTCATTTTTACCTAGCATTGTGTGTGTGTGTGTGTGTGTGTGTGTGTGTGTCTGTCTGTGTCCAAATATCCCCTTTTTATAAGGACAGTGGTGGTCCTAGTCTGTTTGCATTACTATAAAGGAATACCCAAGGCTGGGTAATTTATAAAGACAAGAGATTAATTTGGTTCACAGTTCTGCAGGCTGTACAGGGAGCATGGCGTTAGCATCTGCTTCTACTGAGAGCTCAGGTTGCTTCTATTCGTGGCAGAAGGCCAAGCGGGAGCTGGTGTGTGCAGAGATTACATGGTGAGAGAGGAAGCAAGAGAGGGAGGGAGGTGCTGGGCTGTTTGTAACAATCACTTCTCAACTTATTACTGGGAGGATAGCACCAAGTCATTCGTGAGGGATCCGCCCCCATGACCCAAATACCTCCCACTGGGCCCCCCCTCCAACACTGGGGATCACATTTCAACATGAGATTTGGAGAAGACAAATATCTAAACTATATCAGTGGTTATATTGGATCAGGGCCCTAAAGACCTAATGATATAATTAGGTTAATTACCTCTTTAAAGGCCCTCTTTCCAAATAAGGTCACATTCTAAGATATTGAGGGTTAGGACTTTAACACTGGAATTTTAGGGGCATATAATTAATTCAACCCATACCAGGCAGTGCTCTAGAGAGGAAACAGCTGTGAGCCATTAGCAGCTAGTGCTCCGGGCATCTGGGGATGGATGCACTGTCTGGGAAGAGGGTCCCTGTGAGGCACCAACAGCACCCACTACACCAGTGGGTGCCTCCTGGGCCCGCAACATCAGCCTCCTCTGGAAATGTGCTAGGAATGCAAAGTCTTGGGCCTTCCTCCAGACCTTACTGAATGAGAAACTCCGGGGATGGTGCCTCACAGTCTGTCGTGATTCCAATGCATACCAACGTTTGAGAACCACTGCAGTATACCACTTGGGTCACTGAACAACAAATGCTGATGGCAGAGAAAGGCAGTGAGCATTGATTCAGGAGGCTCGAGGTTCCCCAAGGAACACGGGACTGCTGCACTGCATAACTCTAGGGAGCACCATTCCAGTTGCAGTTCAGATCAGTGGTGCTCACAGAGCACAGTCTGAAGCATGCAATGGAGTACAGTTGCATGGTGCACACCTGGAGTGGTGCAGCTGCCACCAAGGAGCCAGAACTGGGCTACTCTATTAAGGGAAGTGCAGTGCTTTCTAGCAGGGCTAGAAAGTCTAATCAGGGCCAGGTGTGGTGGCTCACCCCTGTAATCCCAGTGCTTTGGGAGGCCGAGGTGGGAGATCGCTTGAGTTCAAGAGCGGCCTGGGCATCTCTACAAAAAATGAAAAAATTATCCAGGCATGGTGGTGCATGGCTGTAGTCCTAGCTACTTGGGAGGCTGAGGCAGGAGGATCACTTGAGTGCAGGAGTTCCAGGCTGCAGTGAGCTTAGGTCGTACCACTGCACTCCAGCCTGGGTGACAGAGTAAGACCCTGTCTCAAAAAATAAAAAAGTAAAAACAAAAAACCCAGAGAAGCCACGCCCATGTGTATGCCCCGATCATTGCTTGAGGCCCATCTGACCTACTGCATGATGTGAAACTGAGACAGGGTGAGGGCCCCCTTTTGTAGGGGCCTGTGGATCCTAAGAATGGAAATAAAGGAAAATCCTGAGTTCCTTCAAGGGAAATTCCACACACCTAGCTAGCCCTGATAACTAAATAAGTAACTTCCTTTTTTTTCTTCTTTCTTTTCTTTTCTTTTTTTTTGAGACAGAGCCTCACTCTGTTGCCAGGCTGGAGTTCAGTGGCGTGATCTTGGCTCACTGCAACCTCTGACTCCTGGGTTCAAGCGATTCTCCTGCCTCAGCCTCCGGAGTAGCTGGGACTACAGGCGTGTGCCACCACCTCCAGCTAATTTTTGTATTTTTAGTAGAGTTAGGGTTTCACTATGTTGGCCAGGATGGTCTCGATCTCTTGACCTCTTGATCCGCCCACTTCGACCTCTCAAAGTGCTGGGATTACAGGCGTGAGCCAATGCGCCCGGCCCAAAATAAGTAACTTCTTAAACAAGAAAGGCAATCATCCTGAAACAATAGCCAAGGAAGTTAAGAGTCAGGAGATATTTGCTTTCCCTACAGAAACTAAAGATAACAACTTAACAAAAGTTCGTGAATTGTCTTTCAGATGGTGGGACATAGACCCCAGGTAAGAGTGAAGCGAAGACTCAACTTTAACCACCACCCTCTAAGTTTCTTTTGAGGAGCTTGGAGAATGCCACTCCCTGTTGGTTTAAGTGGTACAGGCGCTAAAAGATTATTTAGGCAGATAGTGAGGGTAAGCAAGTCCTCGGCTAGGTTTCCCTTTTAACAAAAAGCAGCCCCTAAATCATTTATTTTCTAACAAAGAGCAGCCTGTAAAATCGAGCTGCAGACATAGATAAGCAAGCTGGAAGCTTGCATGGGTGAATGCGGCAGCTGTGCCAATAGGAAAAGGCTACCTGGTGGCCAGGCATGTTCCACATGGTGGCTCCATCTTCCCTTTTCTTTTTCTTTTCTTTTTTTTTTTTTTTTGAGATAGAGTCTCGCCCTTTTGCCCAGACTGGAGTGCAGTGGCGCGATCTCGGCTCACTGCAAGCTCCGCCTCCCGGGTTCACGCCATTCTCTTGCCTCAGTCTCCCGTGTAGCTGGGACTACAGGCGCCCACCACCACGCCAGGCTAATTTTTTGTATATTTAGTAGAGACGGGGTTTCACCGTGTTAGCCAGGATGGTCTCGCTCTCCTAACCTTGTGATCTGCCCGCCTCGGCCTCCCAAAGTGCTGGGATTACAGGCGTGAGCCACCGCGCCTGGCCTCCATCTTCCCTTTTCTTTGTCAACCACGTGTACAGTAAGGAACAGACAACACCACACCGGCCAGGTAGAGAGGCCATTTGCATAATAGAAGATTGGGGTGGGGTGGCCAGCTTCTTTGCGCGCTATGTGAACACCACACCTAGTCCACCAATCTTTGGGCCCTATGTAAATTAGACAACACCTCCTCAAGCCAGTCTATAAACCCTCCCCTCCCCGCACATGCGTTTCACCGCAAAACCCAAAGACCCACTTAGGTGCCCCGTCTCTCCGCAGGAGAGAGAGCTTTTCTCTTTCTCTCTATCAAATCTCTTCTCTTAAGCTCACTTCTTGTGTGTCCGTGTCCTCGATTTCCTTGGTGTAAGACGACGAACCTCAGGCATTTACCCCAGACAACGAAGGTGCTTCATAAGGTCATGCAGCTGGTAAGTGGCAGAGCAAGGACTTGAACGGAGGGAGTCTGGCTCCAAGGCTGGGCTCTCTCTCTCTCTCTCTCTCTCTCTCTCTCTCTCCCCCCCTCCCCCCTCCTTTTTTCTCTCTCCCTTTCTCTCTTTCTCTCTTTCTTTCTCTGTTGCCCAGGCTGGAGTGCAGTGATGCAATCTCGGGTCACTGCAACCTCTGCCTCCCCAGCTCAAGCAATCCTCCCACCTCAGCCTCCCAAGCAGCTGAGACTACAGGAATGCACCACTATGACCAGCTAATTTTTTTTTTTTTTTTGAGGCAGTTTCTCACTCTGTCACCCAGGCTAGAGTGCAGTGGTGCGATCGTGGCTCAATGCAACCTCTGCCTCCCAGGTTCAAGGGATTCTAGTGCCTCTGCTCCTGAGTAGGGATTACAGGCACCCACCACCATGCCCAGCTAATTTTTGTATTTTTAGTAGAGAAGGGGTCTCATTATGTAGCCCAGGCTGGTCTCCTGGACTTAAGCAATCCTTTTACCCCAGCCTCCCAAAATGCTAGGATTTCAGGAGTGAGCCACCGTGCCTGGCTAAGGCTAGGCTCTTATCTCCCAGCCTATGTGACCTTCTGATGGAGTCACAGGTGAGGGGGCGTGGCACATGGAGACTTGATTTTCACCAGGCACTCAGTTTGGTTCCCAGTCCAACTCTGTTTCTGCCCTGGGGTCCCTTCTTGATACTGGAAATGGATAAAGCCTGTGGGTTTTTATTAAATTTTTTTTTTCCCCACACAACACTGATGTATCAAGGGGGTTTTACCCAGTCTGGATTATGACTTCGTCTTTGACTTTTGATTTTAAAAACTAAGCATTTGCTTCTATTGTTCTCTGGTTTTATGGTGACAACTTTCATCCTCAGGCAATGAGTAAGTGACTCATGTTGCGTTGCCTGGAGGATGGGGTGGGGAAGGAGTGAGCGGGAAAGGGCGTCAGAGTACTGAGCATGATTCCACTTATAGGAGGGATCTAAAATAGTCAAGTGCACAGAATCAAAGAGTGGAATGGTGGTTGCTAGGGACTGGGGGAGGGCGAAATGGGGAGTTACTAATCAATGGGCAGAAAGCTCCAGTCAAGCAAGATGAATAAGCTGTAGAAATTTGCTGTATGACATTTACTTATAGTCAGCAGGAATGTATTGGACACTTAAAAAATCTGTTAAGAGAGGAGATCTCATGTTGTGTTCTTTTTCTTTTTTTTTTTTTTAAAGAGATTGGGGTCTTGCTATGCTGCCCTGGCTAGTCTTGAACTCCTGGCCTCATGCAATCTTCTGCCTTGGCATCCCAAACTGCTGAAATTACAGGTGTGAGCCATTGCACCTGGCGCCTAGTGTTCTTATCACAAGTAAAAAAATAAAAAAAGATGGCCAGGCATGGTGGCTTGCGCCTATAATCCCAGTGCTTTGGGAGGCTGAGGTGGGGGGGAAATCGCTTGAGGTCAGGAGTTTGAGACCGGCCTGGGCAACACAGTGAGACCCAGTCTACATTTTAAAAAAGAGAGAGAAAGATGGACTATATCACATCTGTTTCTCTGTATCCCATTTTTCATCTCCTCCACCTTCATTTGTTCTACTTCTTGTCAGCCTCAAGTCTTGGGGACGGAGGTGAAGATTCTGTGGCTAGCACAGGTCTGCCCTTCTGGGATACATTGCCCCTCCAGGGAAGTGCTGCCTAAAAGAAATGTCACGTGACCCACACATGTAATTTTAAACTTTCTGCTAGCCACATTAGAAAGGTAAAGAGAGGCCGTGGTGGGTAAAGGTAAAGGTAAAGAGGGCATGGTGGGACATGCCTGTAATCTCAGCACTTGGGGATGCCATGGTGGGAGATTGCTTGAGCCCAGTTTAAGATGAGCCTAGGCAAATGGTGAGACACTGTCTCCACGAAAATAAATAAATAGCTGGGCGTGGTGGCTGATGCCTGTAATCCTAGCACTTTGGGAGGCAGAGGTGGGTGGATTGCCTGAGCTCAGGAGTTCCAGACCTGCCTGGCCAACATGGTGAAACCCCATCTCTACTAAAAAAATATAAAAATTAGCCGGGGGTGGTGGTGTACATCGGTAGTCCCAGCTATTCGGGAGGCTGAGGCAGGAGAATCACTTGCAGTGGCTGCAGTGAGCCGAGATCGTGCCACTGCACTCCAGCCTGGCCGACAGAGTAAGACTCTGTCTCGATAAATAAACAAACAAATAAATAAATAAATAAAAATGAGGCCAGGCACGGTGACTCACGCCTGTAATCCTAGCACTTTGGGAGGCCGAGGAGGGCAGATTACTTGAGGCCAGAAGTTTGAGAGCAGCCCGGAAAACATAGCAAAACCTGTCTCTACAAAAAATTAAAAATTTTTGAGAATCTGTCTCCAAAAAAAAAAAAAAATAGCTGGCTGAGGTGGGAGGATGGATTCAGCCCAGGAGGCTGAGGCTGCAGTGAGCTATGATCACACCACTGCACTCCAGCCTGGGAGATTTCTCTGTCTCCAAAAAATAAAAGTAAAGAGACACCCATGACAATTTTCTTTTTTCTTTCTTTTTTTTTGAGATGGAGTCTCGCTCTTTGGCCCAGGCTGGCGCGTTCTCAGCTCACTGCAAGCTCTGCCTCCTGGATTCATGCCATTCTCCTGCCTCAGCCTCCCGAGTAGCTGGGACTACAGGCACCCGCCACTGCGCCTGGCTAATTTTTTGTATTTTTAGTAGAGGTGGAGTTTCTCCGTGTTAGCCAGGATGGTCTCGATCTCCTGACCTCGTGATCCACCCGCCTCTGCCTCCCAAAGTGCTGGGATTACAGGCGTGAGCCACTGAGCCCGGCCTCTTTCTTTCTTTTTTTTTTTTTTTGAGACAAAGTCTTGCTCTATTGCCCAGGCTGCTGGAGTGCAGTGGCACAATCTTGGCTAACTGCAACCTCCACACCCCCACCACCAGTTCAAGTGATTCTCGTGTCTCAGCCTCCGGAGTAGATGGGATTACAGGTGCCCATCACCATGCCCAGCTAATTTTTGTATTTTTAGTAAAAAGGAGGTTTTGCCATGTTGGCCAGGCTGGTCTCAAACTCCTGACCTCAAGTGATCTGCCTGCCTTGGCATCCCAAAGTGTTGGGATTACAGGTGTGAGCCACTGTACCTGGCTGACAATTTTCATGTTTTATTTAACCCAATATGACTAAACTATTGTTACTTCAATGTGCTATCAATATAAAACATAATTATTTTTCCATACTAAAGTTTTTTAAAATACTGGGGTGTAATTTATACTAATGATCCCAACTTAATGCAGACTCACCACATTTCAAGTGCCCGATGGCCACATGTGCCCAGTGAATACTGCGATGGACAGTGGAGCTCTGGAGCTCTGAACCTCTGTGTTCTGGGGTGACCTTACTCCCGGGACTAATGTCAGAGGATGGCTGTAAGGCCCAGGGCTATTTGTGTCCAGCTCCAACTTAATCTCTCCTGGGGAAATGAACTTTGTTCTCTTTTAGTGGGGAATCTGTCCTTGGTTTGTCCATTGTGGGATGTTTTCTAGAGCACAGATGCTAATGTTGTTCTAAAAAACTGGGGTTCTTGGCCAGGCGAAGTGGCTCACGCCTGTAATCCCAGCACTTTGGGAGGCTGAGGCGGGCGGATCACGAGGTCAGGAGATCGAGGCCATCCTGGCTAACACGGTGAAACCCCGTCTCTACTAAAAATACAAAAAATTAGCCGGGTGTGGTAGTGGGCACCTGTAATCCCAGCTACTTGGGAGGCTGAGGCAGGAGAATGCCGTGAACCTGGGAGGCAGAGGTTGCAGTGAGCCGAGATCGCATCACTGTACTCCAGCCTGAGTGACAGAGCAAGACTCCATCTCAAAAAAAAAAAAAACCAAACAAAAAACTGGAGTTCTTCATCAGGCAAGTAACAAAGACTCTTCACAGAGATGTAGGTTTGGATCAATAGGAGTTTTATTGCTTGACACAGTAAAGAAGAACATTGAGAGTATTCTCCAAAGCAGTGTCTTCCCAAGGGAAAGTGATAGGCGGGTTTTATGGGGTGATAGAGGGTGCATCATTGCGTGTAGTGGGGTCTCAGTTGTACAAATGCGGTGAGCCATCATGCCAGCACATAAGTTGCATGTTAAGGTAATGAAGCTATAGCTCCTCTGGGGGTGGAGACTTTAGCATGGTAATGAGAAATGTTCACTTGGGTTCATCTATAAGTTGTGGGAGTCTGCCAGGAGCTGGTTTTAACTGATTAGGTGACTGCATTCCATACAAGGTTTAGGAAGAAAAGGACTCCAGGGCAGGAGGCTATAAAACAGGCTGATTGCTCAAGTTTATTAAATTCCTGTAATCTCTGGAGACCCTCCCTGTCTGCTTACACTAAGTAAACCTGACCTGCATGTTAACATGAAGAGCAAAGGATGCTATGTATTCATTTAAAAATTATGTATTGAATATGTCATAAGCTCAAGATTCTGTTCTAACATGCAGTTCCGGGTCCTAGGGGGATGGGACCAAAGCCTCAGTGTTTTTTTTTTTTTTTTTGAGACAGAGACTCACTCTGTTGCCCAGGCTGGAGTGCATTGGCATGATCTCAGCTCATTGCAACCTCTGCCTCCCGGGTTCAAGAGATTCTTGAGCTTCAGCCTCCTGAGTAGCTGGGATTACAGGCATGCACCACCATGCCCAGCAATTTTTTTGTATTTTGGATTTCACCATCTTGGCCAGGCTGGTTTCAAACTCCTGGCCTCAGGTGATCCACCTGCCTCGGCCTCCCAAAGTGCTGGGATTACAGGTGTGAGCCACGTGCCCGACCTCAGTCTTTAGGATCAAAAGCGAAAGCCCCTGGCCTTGTGGAGCTTTCATTCCTTGGAGGGAAACAGGGAGGACAGGGAGTGCAGCTGGGGCTGAGGTGGTGTGCAAAGACCTCTCAATAGTGACGTGACATTTGAATAAACACGAGAAGGAATTGAAGGATTGATGAGGGATGGGGAGGAAGCTGAGGATTCAGTCTCCCTGGGTTCAGATCCTGGCTTCAGAGACTTCAGTTTCCAACCATGGCAGACTGGGAGGGACCAGATTTACTCTCTTGCTTTAAACAACTCAAAAACCCAATGACATACGTGAAACAATAATTTCCGGACATTGAACCACAGATAGCACAATACAGAGATCCTGAAAGAAAAGAAATAGCTAAGTCTCGTGATGGCCACAGGTCTTGATGCAGAGAGGAGAAACACAACAGAATACGACAGTGTCCCTGAGTTGAGAGTCTGGGGAGGCCAAGGCAAGGGAGTGAACCACACAGAAAAGATTTTGGAGCTGTTTAGAGCATTCCCCTCCATTCTTTAGCTGAGTACTGATCAGTACACACCTGTGAAGAAACTCCCGGAGGCCAAGGAAAGACCACCAAGAAGGACCAGGTGGAGCTCACATAGGATCGGGAATTGTGTTCTTACTGACCAGAAAGGAAAGACCTCTCCATGAGTCCATTTTGCATTGCTCCAAAGGAATACCTGAGGCTGGGTAATTTATAAAGAAAAGAGGTTTATTTGGCTCAGAATTCTCAGGATTCTGTATAAGCAGCATGGCACCAGCCTCTGCTTGGCTTCTGGTGACAGGAAGCTTTCAGTCATGGCGGAAGATGAAAGGGGAGTAGGCATGTCACATGGTGAGAGAGGGAGCAAGAGAGAGAGGAGGAGATGCTAGGCCCCTTTAAACAACCAGCTTCTGCATGAACTAACAGAGTGAGAACTTATTCATTACCATGGGGAGTGCACAAAGCCATTTGAGGAGACAGAGAAAAGAGACCCAAATTAAACTTTAAGAGATGACAGTACGATGATGGAGCAAATAGCAGATCAGACACTATGAAGGCATAGGCTATGGGAAATATTGAGACACAGAGAAAGAAGACTAAAGAAAAACAAGTCACACACGCACACAAATAACAGAGCCTCTGTTCTCTGCAGTGGCTCACGCCTGTAATCCCAGCACTTTGGGAGGCTGAGGCACGCAGATTACTTGAGGCCAGGAGTTCAAGATCAGCCTGGCCAACATGGCAAAAACCCTTCTCTACTAAAAAAATACAAAAATTAGCTAGGCATGGTGGTGCATGCTTGTAGTCCCAGCTACTTGGGAGGCCGAGGCAGACAATTACTTGAACCTGGGAGGTGGCAGTTGCAGTGAGCTGAGATTGTGCCACTGCACTACAGACTGAGCAGCAGAGCAAGACTCTGTCTCAACCCTCCCCCTGCCAAAAAAAAAAAAAAAAAAAAAAACCAGCCATGATAAAGTGTGGTCAACATCAAGTGCTTTAATATATGTATAATTGGAGTCTCTGAAGGAGAGGTGAGAAGTAAGGGGAATAGAAATTGTATTTGAAAAAATAACAACTGAACACTTCAAATTTTATAAAAATCTATAAACCCACAGTTATGAGAATCTCAAGGAACCCCAAACAGATCTTGCATCCAATGCTTGCTTTGTAACTGTGGGCAAGTTACTATGCTGTCTGAGGCCGCATTTCCTCATCTGTTGTAATAATGAATCTTGTATGGAGCACCCTTGACATAAATGATTCCACCTTAGAAAAAAAGTCCAGTTTGGCCGGGTGCAGTGGCTCATGCCTGTAATCCCAGCACTTTAGGAGGCTGAGGTGGGTGGATTACCTGAGGTCAGGAGCTTGAGATCAGACTGGGCAACACGGTGAAACCCCGTCTCTACTAATAATACAAAATTAGCTGGGCGTGGTGACACATGCCTGTAATCCCAGCTACTTGGGAAGCTGAGGCAGGAGAATTGCTTGAACCTGGGAGGCAGAGGATGCGGTGAGCCGAGATCATGCCATTGCACTCCAGCCCGGGCGACAAGAATAAATCTCCGTCTCAGCAAAAAAGAAAAAAAGGAAAAAGTCCAGGTAACATTTCAAAACACATTAAGGCAACAGGGTCCAGATGTTCTCCTAATCAATACAGACAAAATCCAACCAGATAAGGGCATCACCCTTTACTATCAGTTATCACCAGAGGACTCAAAGGCCATAAAGTGAGCAGAACTGTATCGACTAGACATGGCCATCTTGGCAGACCCTGTCTTGCTTTCACTCATGAGCAGCACCTGGCATTTGCTCCCGAAGATCCTGCCCAAATCAAGGAGACAATGTCTTGCTCTCCTTGCAAGACACTGATAACCATCCAGGTCATCCCAGGACACTCTAATTGTCCATGTAACTCTCCTTGGCCTGGTTCATTAACCCCTTTTCCTATCCCCTTTTCTCTTGCTGTTGAATGCTGCTCTGTTTTGTGTGAAATTTTAATCTACAACATTTATAGACTGATTAAGCATACTCTTATGTATGGTTTGCAATATTGACTGACCTGTGGATTGGCTTGAGCCCGTGTGCCCACAGCTCTGACTACTGAGTGAATGGGAAGTACTAAGGAGAATTGCCTGCTTGGGAACCCCATGATTGAAATAACATCAGTAAAAGTTGACCTAATCAAGGAAATATTGTGATTTCCTTAAGTGATTACCTTAATCTACAACCAAGTGGTTACCTTGATTAAGTTCACCTAATCAAGGTGACCTTGTGTGCTCCTTATCAAGGTAACCTTGTCTGACCTTGTGGAAAGACACAAATGTGCATGGACTTGGTTATGTCTGACCTTGTGCTACTCACTACAAACTTATATTAAGCACTAGTTCTGCTCCAGGAACTGTTCTTTTTTGTTTTATTTTGGGGGCAAGATCTTGCTCTGTTGCCCAGGCTGAAGTGCAGTGGCATGATCACAGCTCACTGCAGCTGAAACTCCTGGGCTCAAGTGCTTCTCCTGCCTCAGTCTCTGAGACTACAGTTGCATGCCACCATGCCTGGCTAATTTAAGGTTTTGTTTGTTTGTTTGTTTGTTTTTGTAGAGACGGATATTGCTATCTTGCCCAGGCCGGTTTTGGACTCCTGGCATCAAGCAAGCCTCCTGCCTTGGCTTCCCAAAGTGCTGGGATTCCAGGTGTGAGCCACCGCAGCTGTCCACCAGTTGCTGTTCTAAAAGCTTTACAACAAAACCATGTGGGTGCTGTTACTATCATCTTCATTTTGCATATGAGAAAAGTGAAGGATGAAGCATGGGAAGGTTAAGTAATTTGCTGAAGATTACACAGCTCAGAAGCCTGGTGGATCCAGGATTCAAATCAGAGCCCCAGCTCCTAGCCTCTGTACAGCTTCTAAACTCTATAAGACTGGGAAAACGACAGTGTTGAATTCATAGGCTTTTTGTGATGGTTAAACCTGGTAATCCATATGAATGTGTTTACTTAGCAGAGTGTTTGTTCAAAACAAAAAACAAAAACTTCGAGTGGAATTGGAATGGCTGGTGTGGGGAGGGGTGAGGCCTATAAGGCCATGAATGAGAATTAACACCACTATTTACCAGCCACAGGACAGAGGGCAGTCCTTTAGGCCCCTGGATTCTCTTGGATTTCTATTCCTTCCCACATCTCTACTTGCCCTTTCCCTGGGAAAGGAGGAAGTGAACAATCAGTGAGCTTTTCTTCTCATTTCCACTTTACATAGACTGTGCCAGTTATGGTTGGGGAAAATGAGCTAGAAGGTGACTGAAGGTTCGTTAGTGTTATTTGCTCTTTTTCTGAGTCACCAAAATGGCATCCTTTCTGTTTTGTTTAAAGATATTGTCAAATGTGAAAAGATCACATATGGGCTGGTGACAAGGCGCACATCTGTAATCCCAGCTCTTTGAGAGGCTGAGGCGGAAGGATCACTTGAGCCCAGGAGTTTGAGACCAGCCTGGACAACATGGCAAGACCTCATTTCTACAAAAAAATATAAAAGAAAAACATATCACTCCTGTAATCCCAGCACTTTGGGAGGCTGAGTCAAGTGGATCACCTGAGGTCAGGAGTTCGAGACAAGGCTGGCCAACATAGTGAAACGCCGTCTCTACTAAAAATACAAAAATTAGCTGGGCATGGTGGCGGGTGCCTGTAGTCCCAGCTACTTGGGAGGCTGAGGCAGGAGAATCACTTGAACCCAGGAGGTGGAAGTTGCAGTGAGCCGAGATTGCGCCATTGTACCCCAGCCTGGGCAACAAGAGCAAAACTTGGTCTCAAAAAAAAAAAAAAAAAAAAAAAAAAAGAAATACATATAGGCATGTTAAGTATAAACCAGATTACATTCAGTATAATCTGATTTCTAACGTATCCTTTGTTGCATTTTGAGAGATTTAATTGACTCTGAATTGGGCTCCTGGGGCCTGAGGCTGAGCTCTGGTCAATGCTGCCATATGGGCATTTTCTGTCCAGACCTATCTCTGGGACCAAGTATTAGAGAAAAACAAGTAGTTTCTTAAAGCTGTAGACATTCTATGATAAGGCAGAATTATCTTCTTTTTATTTTATTTAATTTTATTTATTATTTTTATTTTAGTATTCTTATTTTTTGAGACAGTCTCACTCTGGCTCCCAGGTTGGGGTGCAGTGGGGCAATCTCGGCTCACTGTAACCTCCACCTTCAGGGTTCAAGCGATTCTTCTGCCTCAGCCTCCCGAGTAGCTGGGATTACAGGTGCCCGCCACAACACTCGGCTAATTTTTATATTTTTTTAGTAGAGACGGGGTTTCACCATGTTGGCCAGGTTGGTTTCGAGCTCCTGACCTCAGGTGATCTGCCTGCCTCAGCCTCCCAAAGTGCTGGGATTACAGGCGTGAGCCACTGTGCCCGACCCTTTCATTCATATTATAAAAATAATACATGTTCCTTTAGGGCATTAGAAACTGTAGGCAAAGAAAGAGAAGGAAACAATTACAAGTAACCTGCTAGCACACATGAAATTTTGCTGTATAGTTTTCCAGTGTTTTAAAAATGTCTATCTGGTAAAAATGGGGTCACACTTTTAAAAATGGATATATCGTGGATGTCATCCTCAGCTGTTGCTTATTCTTCTGCAACATAAATTTTTGTGTAGTTCCATAATAAATATACAGTCAGGTTACATTTAATGCAGATTTGAACTACACAGCTTGAAATAATAGGATATAAAATATTAATTAAATCTAACTTTATGGGCAAAATTTGATAAAATGTGAATCCTGCCTTGCATTTATTCTCTGTAGGAAATTTAATCTTGCATAATGTGAGGTATTGTATTATGAGAGGTGTTCAGCAATTCAATCCTTTGCATAAAATATGGCTGCCCTGT
Organism: Nomascus leucogenys; assembly: GCF_006542625.1. Lineage (NCBI taxonomy): Eukaryota > Metazoa > Chordata > Mammalia > Primates > Hylobatidae > Nomascus > Nomascus leucogenys. The sequence continues at coordinate 80,719,922 of NC_044382.1, forward strand.
CCCATCATTTATTGAGCCAGGCCTCTGTTTATGGTCACTTAATACTGCAGTGAGCCTCTTTGAAGATAAATCTTTGCGCATGTCCCATGATGATGTCTTTAGGAAAAATCCTTTGATATGTAATTGCTGGGTCAAGGCTTTTAATGCATATTATCAAATCCCATCCTGGAAGGCGGTATGAACATTTACGTAACAAACATTTCCATAGGGCTTACTATTGGACAGGCACTATTCTAAGAATTTTGCATCCTGATAATAATGGTATGCAATAGATGCTGCGATCATTACCATCATCCCTGTTTTATGGATGAGGAAGCTGAGGTCACCTCAGAGACGCAGGTCGTAGAACTAGTAGGTGTTAACGCTGGCTTCTGGGTCCTGGCTCCTAAACGCTGGAGTGTGGTATTTCCCTAACATCCTCAGCATCAGAGTACAAGGTGATTTATTTCTCTATACCCTTGCCCACGAGTAATATGTATCTGCTCAAAGGGATTGTGACTACATTATTATACTCGGGAAATCAGTTCACCAAATGGTGATTTCTGAGCACTGGCATTGTAACAGATAAAGAAGAAGTTCTAATCTATGGCTTCCAGTGAGTTACAATTTGATGTTGATTTTTTTTCCTCCAAGAAACCCCATGGTTATGAATTGCATGCTTGTGTCTTCCCAAAATTCATATGTTGAAACCCTTATCCTCAATGTGATGGTATGAGGAGATAGGGCCTTTGGGAGGTGATTAGATACGAAGTTGGAGTCCTTATAAGATTAATGATATTACAAAAAGAGACAGGAGAGCTTTCTCTCTCTCTCTGTCTGTTCATATGAAGGTATAATGTGAAGTGGCCTTCTGCAAATCAGAAGGAGAGCCCTCGCCAGACACAGGATCAGCCCATGCCTTGATCTTGAACTTCCCAGCCTCCAGAACTATGAGAAATAAATGCTTGTTTAAGCCACCCAGTCAATGGTATCTTGTTATAACAGCTCAAAATTACCAAGGCACCGTCAAAGTAATATTTTCTGATGCTTCCTCCCGGCAGAAGAGTCCCTCATTTTTGGTCTTCATGTAGCAGATGTTTTGGGGGTTCACTGGTTCTCTCAAAGGCTCTGCTCACAGTACCAGGATTTTAGGAAACTCTCTTAAGCTATGTGGCATACTTTCTCTGCTGTCTGCTACAGATGCTGGCTCCATGCCTTACGGTCTCTGCAGTTTGCCTTAGCCCCTGATCCAGTGCTAGCTTTATTCATTCACTGCAGCGAGCTTTCATGCTGAGAGAATAACAAAGAGGCATGAGATTCTGTGGCTTTTAACCTGAGATAGGGAGCTGTGTTTAGTTACTTTTCTTGAGCTCACTCATAACATGACTAATTCTTTTCCAAGACCTCTAGATCCTTGTCTTAGTGTAAAACTGCTCAGCGGCCATAACAAAAGTATCCAACAATACGTGGCTTAAAGAACAAAGTGTTTTTTTTTTCCCTCTCATGTAACAGTGCTGAGGTTAGCAGTTGAGATCATTGAGGTGGCTGTAATCCACATAGTCTTTCAGGGACCCAAGTCCTTTCATCGTGTTGCTTTGCTATATACCAGTGCATTAACATCATCTGCATGGTGAGGGTTCCAACCAGTGGGAAAGAGAAAGAACATGGAGGAGTAATGCTCACTGCATAGGCCTAGACACAAACCACTTCCACTTGAATCCCTTTGGCAAGAACTAAATCACTAAACACCTAACTGCAAGGGATGCTGGGAATTGTAGTTCACCCCCATACCCAGAAAGAAGAGAATGGGTTTAAGGGGAGGGCCAGCGGTATCCAAAAGACCCTCCAAGTAGAGAATAAATCTAGCTGGGTTTCTGTTTATGCATAGCTAGGTTATTATTGTCTTTATTGCCCCTCTTCCTATACCATATCAATGGGTGAATTTAAGACTAAGATATATAGAGGCCAGGCACGGGGGCTCAAAATTGTAATCTCAGGCTACTTGGGAGGCTGAGGCAGGAGAATCACTTGAACTTGGGAAGCAGAGGTTGCAGTGAGCTGAGATCCCTCCACTGCACTCCAGCCTGGAAGCAAGACACTGTCAAAAAAAAAAAAAAAAAGAATAAGATGCCTTATTGAGTGTTAGCACACCAGCTTCATGGGCTCTGGGACCTTGCTCTTAAAAACATGTGCCAGGGCGGATCATGAGGTCAAGAGATCAAGACCATCCTGGCCAACATGGTGGAACCCCATCTGTACTAAAAATACAAAAATTAGCTGGGCGTGGTGACACATGCCTGTAGTTCCAGCTACTCAGCAGGCTGAGGCAGGAGAATTGCTTGAACCTGGGAGGCAGAGGTTACAGTGAGCTGAGATGCTGCCGTGAGCCGAGATGGCACCACTACACTCCAGCCTGGCGACAGAGCGAGACTCCGTCTCAAAAAAACAAAACAAAGACAAACAAAAAAACACACATGTCAACCTTCTTATTGGCTCTACCTGACCCCAAAATGAGCTCATAGTTTGATGTTAAAGCAGAATATGCAGACTTTGTAGGCAAAAGTTCTGAATGAGAATCACAGCTCCATCATTTATCTCCCTTCTGTGTGACTCTGGACATGTTACCTAAACTCTCTGAGTTTTAGTTTATTGTGAGGATTGTATAAGCACGTAGAATGATTAAGAGCCAGGGCTTTGGCATCCAACATGATTGGTTGCAAATCCTGGCTTTTGTGACACTAGACAATCCTCTTAATTTATATGAGTACCAGGTTTCCTGTAGAATGGGGTAATACCCTACCTCTTACTGGGTTGTGCGAATGATATATGTCCTAAGCAGTTAGGTCAGTATTGGCTCACAGTACTGAGAAGTTAATCTACATTCAGCCTCAAGTAGTGTGACCATCCTTTCTCACTGCCTTCTCCCACAGGTTGGCTTCATCCTTAGGCTGCCTCTACAGTGGAAACAAGATGGTGGCTACATATTCAGAAGAAGAGTGACATTTTCTCTTCCTCGCACCCCCCTTGAATCTCATTGGCTCTAACTGGTTATGTGTGTATCTTTAAACTGTGGCTTGGGGGATTAGACTGATTAGCTGATTGGCTTCAGGGAGTTGATACCCATTCCTGGAGTTAGGGATGGGGTCATTCCCAATCAATTATATGGCAGACATTTGGGGGAGGGATGTTCCTCCAAAGGGAAACTGGCTTGTAATTACCCGAAAGGCAGCCAAAACAACAGATGTCCACTACAGAGAATGTGTTTGAAGGATGAGTTAATTGGACCTAATTATGGCCCAATTTTTATTTGTTTTTTTTTTTGAAATGATGAGTTGATTCCTTCTGATGATAGATGAGCTAATCACCATTTCTGGTAGTTTTCTTTCGTATCCTACTTAGTTGACTCTTGGAGTTTTCTTTTATTGCTTTGCCCATACCAATGAATGCTTTCTCCCCCATTACATCTTCAATGTCTCACCCAAAACTGAGCTCATAGTTTCAAGTCAAAGCAGAATACAGGAGCTGTAATTCTCAGAGTGTTAGTTTGTCTCCAAAGCCTAAAGACACTCCAAAGAGTCAGTGTCTTTCTGACCCATAAGTTCATGTTACAGGTGCAGACAGAACCTGTATGTGGTGATCAGACACCCCCAAACAAATGCATTGAAGGGGAATCTAGTTGGAGTCTATTTATTTATTTTGAGACAGAGTCTTACTCTGTCACCCAGGCTGGAGTGCAGTGGTGTGATCTCAGCTCACTGCAACCCTCACCTCCTGAGTTAAAGCAATTCTCGTGCCTCAGTCTCCCGAGTAGCTGGAATTACAGGCTTGTGCCACCACACCGCTAAAAGTACTAATTTTTGTATTTTTAGCAGAGATGGGGTTTCACCGTGTTGGCCAGGCTGGTGTTGAACTCCTGATCTCAAGTGATCCACCACCCTTGGCCTTCCAAAGTGCTGGGATTACAGGCATGAGCCATTACGCCTGGCCTATATATTTTTGAACTTGTAGCATTTGTCTTTGAAATAGCAGTGAGCTTTTTGATTCCAAAGTTTTTGATATAAGTATGTGTGTGTGTGTGGTGTGTGTGTGTGTGTGTGTGTGTCTGTGGGTGAAAGAGAGAGAGAGAGATTGGGAGAGAGAGAGAGAGAGAGGAGATAGACATTGGGAGAGAGAGAGAGAGAGAGATTGGAGGGAGAGAAGAGAGAGATTGGGAGGGAGAGAGAGAGAGAGGAAGGACAAGGGTCAGGTAAGTGTGTCCTGTCTCCCTCCTTCTGGATCAAAACTCCTGCTGGGTGGGGTGAGAATGTGTAGTAGCAAAAACCGGAGGCATATGGGGGAATCCTCAAGCAGTGGGGTATGGGCCCCAGTCCCCGTTTGAGACTCTGGGATGCAAATGAGTAATCGGAAGCCCTGCACTAGCACAGAGTGGCTGCATTAGAGGAACATTGGTGGTGTCGTGTGTTTATGTAGAGAGGGCTTCCACTGATGCCTTGGGTCTCTGTCAATTCCTGAGTGCCTGGGAATACCTCCAGCACTCCCTCCACCATCACCAAGAGAGACAAAGAAAGTAATTGAATGTACTAGCTGTCTTTTTATTTTTATTTTTATTTTTATTTTTTTTAGAGACAGGATCTTGCTCTGTCACCCAGGCTAAAGTACCGTGGTGTGATAACAGCTCACTGCAGCCTCGACCTTCAGAGCTTAGGTGATCCTCCTGCCACAGCCTCCTGAGTAGCTGGGACTACAGGCATGCGCCACTGTGCCCAGCTAGTTTAAAAAATATTTTTTGTAGCCGGATGCGGTGGCTCATGCCTGTAATCCCAGCACTTTGGGAGGCCGAGGTGGGAGGATAACCTGAGGTCAGGAGTTAGAGACCAGACTGACCAACATGGAGAAACCCCGTCTCTACTAAAAATACAAAATTAGCCAAGCATGGTGGTGCATGCCTGTAATCCCAGCCACTTGGGAAGCTGAGGCAGAGAATCGCTTGAACCTGGGAGGCAGAGGTTGCAGTGAGCCGAGATTGCGCCATTGCACTCCAGCCTGGGCAACAAGAGCGAAACTCTGTCTGTCTCTCTCTATGTATATATTTTTGTAGAGACAAGAACTTACTGTGTTGCCCAGGCTGTTCTCGAATGCCTGGCTTCAAGCACTCCTCCCACCTTGGCATCCCAACGTGTTGGGATTACAGGTGTGAGCCACTGCACCTAACCTGCCTTTTTATTATAAGGTCAACATGACTGTGTAGCCAAGAGCTACAGGATGGATTGCCGAGGCCAGGGAGATTGAAAGGAAGTCACAGCCCAAAATCTCAGAGGGATCCACAGAGCCGGTGAAAGCTAAGGTGGGACTTACCCAACAGAGGGGTCTGGCCCAGCCACCCAATGGCACAACCCAACTAGGAGATCTGAGCATCTACCAACTGTGGCCACCAGTGAAATGGTGTCATTGGGGTAAATACCGAGGGTTTGTTGTCTCATGCCAAGGGAATCGAGTTTGCGGACACAAGAAGTGGGTGTAGGAGCAGAGGTTTAAAAGGCAAAAGAAAGAGAAAGGGTAAGAGCTCTCTCTCCTGTGAGAGAGAGTGGTGGCCCAGTGGGGCTTCTGACCCACGTTGGAGTGCACTGGATTTTATAGACAGGCTTGAGGAGGCAGTGTCTAATTCACAAAGGGCCCACAGATTGGTTGGACCAGGTGTGAGGTTTACATAGTGTGCAGGGAAGCTGGCCACGCCACCCTAATCTTATTATGCAAAGGGGCTTTCCACTTGGCGGGCACCATGTTGTCCGCTCCCTACTGCACACATGGTTGGAAAGGGAAAGGGAAGATGGAGCTGCCATTTTGAACATGCCTAGTCCTAGGTAGCCTTTTCCTATTGACACAGCTGCCGCATTCGCCCGTGCAAGCTTCTGTGTCTGCAGCTCAATTTTACAGGCTGCTGTTTGTTAGAAAAGAAATGATTCAGGGGCTGCTTTTCATTAAAAGGAAACCTTACTGAGGACTTCCTTACCCTCACTGTCTACCTAAATAATTTCTTATTTACTCGTATGTCACCAGCATCAGAGGCCAGCAGAAGTCTCAGTGATCAGGCAGGACAAAGGACATTTCTGCAGAGAGTATTGAAGGTCCAGGAGACAGCACAGTGGGGGATATGTGGGCCCCTGCCCCAACATTAGGAGGAAGTGTAGACTTTTCTGAGGACCTGGATGCCATACCATCTTGAGACAGAGAATGAGGAACCAACCCTTGACAAGAGAGAGATGGCCCTGGTAGAGAATTTGAGCCTTGAATTGGATTGAGTATTTATCCAAAAGAAATTGAACCAGCACTAGAGAGACTGTTTTGAACTAGAAGTAACCAAGTTACCTTAACTGGAAGTTAGGATTTTTCCACCCCTGACATCAGTGGGACAAGGGCACATGAGCAAGATATTTACGGACAAAGAAGAAAGTTCATGTTTTGTGCACCTGCTTTGTAGTATGTTGCAGATACTGTTGGTTCCCCTGGTTTCAGGTGTTCTTGTTCTTTCTGTACAGTCACTTGCTCAGGGCAAATGGCCCTCTCCTGCATGACTCAGAAGCACATACTGATTATTTTAAACTGGTCTTCATGCCCCATTCCCTTGTCAGTGATGGAGTTAGGCAAAGGATTGTGTAACAATTCTGGCTATGAGACATTGGGACTTCTACTGTGGGGCATCTGGGAAGATTTTTCTCATTGAAAAGAAGAGACACAGGATGTGGAGACTCATGCCTCTAATCCAAGCCCTTGGGAGGCCCAGGAGGGAGGGTCACCTGAGTCCAAGAACTCAAGGCCAGTTCGAGCAACACACCAAGGCTGCAGTAAACAAACAAACAAACAAACAAACATTAGCTGGGTGCAGTAGTGCACACCTGTAGTCCCAGCTACTCAGGAGGCTGAAGTGGGAGGATTACTTGAGCCCAGGAGTTTGAGGCTGCAGTGAGCTATGATTGCACCATTGCACTTCAGCCTGGGCAACAGAGCGAGATCCTGTCTCTATAAAAAAAATTAAAAAAAAAGGAAAAAGAGAAAAGAAGAGACACACGTGGAAGAAACAGTCTCTATTCTGATGCAAGTAATGACTGGAACTGTGGCAGACAGCTTGGAACCATAAGAGGAGTTAACTGAGGGCTATCAGGGAAACTAGAAGAAACCTGTGTCCTTGAGGAGGCTGTTAGACTACCAAATGGACCATCGTCCCTTCACCCTTTGTTATGTGAGATAATAAACTCTCTAATTTAAATCTACTTAAGATGAATATCTGATACTTGTAGCCAAAAGCATCCTTAATGGGACAGAGTGTGGGTAAATTATCAACCTTGCTAGTCTTGCCTCACAATTTTTGAATTTATTTTTATCTTTTAATTTTGTTTATTTTTTATTTTTAAAGTAGAGACAGGATCTCGTTATGTTGCTCAGGCTGGTCTCAAATCCCTGGCCTCAAGGGATCCTCCTGTCTCAGCCTCCTAAAGTGCTGAGATTACAGGTATGAGCCACTATGCCAGGCCATTGCTTTATCATTGTATCCATGTGATTGCAAAAAAGAAAATCATGCTAATAGTCATTAACTTTGAAAGACACTTGGAATTTCTTCCTTCAAGCAAGCTTTATTCCCTAACTGTTGAACCCTCTGGGTTTGACAGCAGGATCTACTTCACATGGTAGCATCTCCTCCTGTTTGCCTTCAAGACATTTCCTAAGGGGAGAGATGAAGACACACTTGTAATGTGAACAAAAGAAACCTTTTTCCTTTTAAAAATGTATGATTAAAATGTAATATATATATATATATATCTTCTAGAGTTGCCTGGAAAGTGAGCTGAGAGCAGTTAAACATCTAACCCACTGCTGCTTTCCAGCTTTAACCAGAATCACCTTTGTCTTTCCCTATGAAAGAAAGGAAATCTTAGAACTTAAAAGGATTTCAAGAAGAACTGGATTTTAACCACTGAGATGACCAGAGATGTAAGGCTCACACTGACTGGAGCAGTATAATTTGGCTGTCTTTTTAACATTCAGAATCCTCTCTGACTCTCCAAAATTGCATCTACTTTGATGAGCTTATTTTTTTCCTCAACCAAATTACATTTCTTGGAGTTCACCTGATACATCATGCCTACTTACTTTTTTTTTTTTTAAATGAAGTCTTGCTCTGTCACCCAGGCTGGAGTGCAGTGGTGCAATCTTGGCTCATTGCCACCTCTGCCTCCCAGGTTCAAGTGATTCTCCTGCCTCAGCCCCCCAAGTAGCTGGGATTACAGGTGCGTGCCACCACGCCCAGCTAATTTTTGTATTTTTAGTAGAGATGGGGTTTCTCCATGTTGGTCAGGCTGGCCTCGAAGTCCTGACCTCAAGTGACCCACCCGCCCTGGCCTCCCAAAGTGCTGGGATTACAGGGGTAAGCCACCATGCCCAGCCCTGCCTAGTTACTTTGAACAAATTATTTCAGGCTAATTTACTACCTGGAGAGAAAGAGGGAGGGAAGCAGGGAGGAAGCAAAGATAGAGGGAGAGAGAGAGAGAGAGAGAGAGAATGAATTGTGTTCTCCCAAAATTAGTATGTTGAAGTCTTAATATCCCAGTACCTCAGACTATGACTGTATCTGGAGATAGGGCTTTTGAAAAGGTGATTATATTTACATGAGGCCATTGGGGTGGGCCCTAATCCAATCCAACTGTTGTCCTTGTAAGAAGAAGAGATTAGGACACAGAGATACCAGGCATGTGCATGCCCAGAGAGACAACTATGTGAAGAGACAACAATAGGTCAGCCACCTGCAAGCTGAGGAGAGAGGCCTCAGAGGAAACCAACCCTGCCGGCACCTTGATCTTGGAGTTCCAGCCTCCAGAACTGTGAGAAAATGTATTCCTGTTGTTGAAGCCATTTCTGTTGTTCTGTGGCATTTTGTTATGGCAGCCCTAGCAAACTAATAGGATAATTAACTCTTCCAAGTGCTGTTTCCATTACAAAGTATCCCAGAATTTTATATTGGTGAATCTGTGTTCCTCAGGCCATGTCTTCCCTGTTGGAAATGCTGTTATTATGTCCCAAGGTGACTTCAAGGAGTGGGTTAGAGGCTGAGACAGAGGGTGTGAGATTGTCACTACTCTAACCTTGCTTCATTCAGTATGAACATGCTCAGATATTCTCTGTTTTGTATTGGGAGATAGGGAAAGGATTTATTGAAAAAATGTTTCCATTAGCAAATGAAGTTTGAAGGCAACTACCTTCTACAAGAGCAAACAAATGCATAAAATTCAAATATTATTTTGTCCCAACCTCAGTGTCATGAGGTTCTCTTATACTGAATAGTAGATAAGAATAAAATTTGAATTAATAATACTGGAATAGAGTAGTTGTTATGCAATGTAACAAACCTCAAATATTCAGTGGTTTAACACTATAGACGTTTATTTATCACTCATTCAATGTATGTGTTCCTTGTTAGCAGTAGTTTTCCTTGTAGTCATTCAGGAATCCAGGCATATTAGTTATCTATTTCTGTGTACCCCATAAAAACCATTTATTATTGCACACTTTCAGAGGGTCAGGAATTTGGGAGTGGCTTAGCTGGGGTGTTCTGACCAGAGTCTCTCTTGAGGTTGTAGTCAAGATGTTGGCTAGGGTTGCCATCATCTGAAAGCTTGACTGGGACTGTATCCACTTCCAAGATGGCACACTTACTTGGCTGTTGGCAGGAAGCCTCAATAACTTATAATGTGGTCTTCTCCACAGTGCTGCTTGAGCAGCCACACAACATGGCGCTAGCTTCCCCCAGAGTGAGTAATCCAGAATGAAGAAGACAGAAACCACAGTATCCTTTATGAACTGGCCTTATAAGTAACATTTTGTCATTTCCATAAAGTCCTATTGGTTACGCAAGACTGCCCTATTCAATATAAGAGTGACAACACATGGGGATAAATACTTGGAGGTGTAAATCATTGGGAACCATCCTGGAAGTTGCCTACAATACTAGGATCTATGCTACAATTCCTTGGGTCTTGGCTTCAAGACAGAGAAAAGGGAAAGAACATGAAAGAGCCCCATGTGGTGTTTTTTTTTAATGGGCAAGAGTAAAAAATGGTGAACATTTCTTCTACTCATATTCTACAGTTAGAATTTGGTCACATAATGTATCTAACTATGAAGAATTTGGTCACATAATGTATCTAACTATGAAGGTAGCTATCTAACTACGAAGGTAGCTATATCATCTCTTGTTGGGAGGGTAGCTGGGAATACCTCTATACAATGGAAGGAAGAGCATGAACTTTTGGTGGAGAGATAATGCTCTCTGCCATGATAAAATGAAAAAAATAACATATGCAGGACGGTCAACACAACAGCATGAAGCAAATGCAGGATGAATGATAATCATAATATAGTGCTCTTTTGATAACCTAGTGCTTACCCAGAACCTGGGATGTATTTGGTTTTTATACATGTTTGTTGTATGAATACGTGAGTTAAGGTAATGGATGCAAAAATGGTATAAATAGGAGGAATTATAATTGATATTTCTTGAGTTATCATGTTTCATTGGCATCTTTATGGAGGTCCAGACCCTCCTCTGAAGGTGGATATTACTGTCCCGATTTCAGTTGGTCAAATAGAGACCAAGAGACTTTAGGCAACTTGTTTTAGATTTGGCACTGAATGGCGGGAAAGTGCAGATTTTCTGAGTACTATGTCTGGGCTCTTTGCTATAGGCACTATTGATTTGAATGGATAAGAACAGAAAAGTCCTTTGCTCAGAGGAGAATCAGGGCCACTATATCAGTCAGGGTCCAATCAAGAGGCAGAAACTCTACCAGTTATTTCATTTCATTTATTTATTAATTATTATTTTTTAGAGATGTGGTCTTGCTATGTTGCTCAGGCTGGTCTCGAACTCCTGGGCTCAAGCAATCCACCTGCCTCGACCTCCCAAACTGCTGGGATAACAGGTGTGAGCCACTGTGCCTGGCTCCATACCAGTAATTTTAACAGAGAGAATTTAGTATGGCCCAGATGCAGTGGTTCATGCCTGTAATCCCAGCACTTTGTGAGGCTGAGCAGGGAGGATCACTTGGACCCAGTAGTTTGAGACCAGCCTGGGCAATATGTTGAGACTTCACTTAAGAAAAAGAATTTAATATGAAGAATTTTTTTTTTTTTTGAGATGAGTCTCACTCTGTCACCCAGGCTGGAGTGCAGTGGCGTGATCCCAGCTCACCACAACACCCACCTCCTGGAATCGACCACCTCTCCCTCCTCAGCCTCCCGAGCAGCTGGGATTACAGGCGCTGGCTAACACGCCTGGCTAATTTTTGTATTTTAGTAGAGACGGGGTTTCACCATGTTGGCCAGGCTGGTCTCGAACTCCTGACCTCAAGTGATCCCCTGCCCTTGGGCTCCCAAAGTGCTGGGATTACAGGCATGAGCCACCACGCCTGGCCAAGAATTGTTAACCAGGAATCAAGTTGATAACAAGGCAACTAAAAAGGAAAAAAACAAAAAAACAAAATGAAACCAACCCAGCAAAATATTAATGTATCACAGAAGAAGCAACTGAAGGAAACAGCTATACTCAGAGGTCTGGGGTAACAATGAGAAAAGGTTGGCATTAACACTTAGAATCAGCCAGGTGCAGTGGCTCATACCTGTAATCCCAGAGACTCAGGAGACCAAGGTGGGAGGATTGCTTGAAGCCAGGAGTTTAAGACTAGACTGGGCAACATAGCGAGACCCTGTCTCTACAAAACATAATAAAATTGGCCAGGCAGAGTGGCATTCACCTGTGGTCCCAGCTACTCGGGAGGTTGAGGTAGGAGGATCACTAGAGCCCAGTTACAGTGAGTATGACTGCGCCACTACACTCCAGCCTGGGAGACAGAGTGAGACCCTGTCTCAAACAAGCAAACAAACAAACCAAAAAATCACTAGAATAATAGGAGAAAAGTGCCCTGCAAACTGAAACTCAGATCTCTAAGGAGGGACGGGGGTTGGAGTCTTTGAGGGGTGCAATTAGACTGGTTCTGCCAGTGTTAGGAAAACTGCAAATTGGATTGAGATGCTGCTATGGGAAGGAACTGCCATTGCGGGAGAAAGGAAGCCTTCCTAGGAGAATGTTCATAGGAACAGAAAGAGCAAGTTCCTTTCTTCCTCCAGTCTTGCAGTTGCCCTCTAACACCCCCATGGGTAGAACCTCACAGGAAGCAGCTGGAACAGCAGAAATATGCTTTTCCCAATTTCAACTCTTGTATCACAAAGCAGAATACAGAAGATTGGGTTTGGAGTTGAGAGATAACAACTAAATAACAGCTGGCACAAGGCCTGCCTGATCAGAAATTAATCTCACCTCCTTGAGGATAAGGGCTTTGGATGGGAGGAAAGGAGGCTCTTGAACTCATGGGCATTGGGCACGTGACTAGTTGTCTTAGAGAAAATGTGCCACCCTGCAGGGCCGCCTGAAAGCTTGTACAAGTGCCTGAGGAAAGCCAGATTTGGCAGGCTGCAACCACGGTGGATGACAGCTGAAGGAGAATTACAGCAGCAGCAGTTAAGTAGAAGATGTTCACACTTCCTCACTCTGCATCTCTCTTCCTGGAGCCCAACACCTCGGAGGAGAATGGGAAACCCAGAAGAGGGAGTGGGAAGTAGGGTTGCCACATAAAATATAGGATTCTCAGTTACATTTGAATTTCAGATAAACAGCAGATTATTTCTTAGTATAAGTATGTGCCAGTATGTGTGTGTGTGTATGTGCACACATATGTGCACATGTATGCATGCATCAGCTAGATTCTGCAACCATCAGAGAAATAGACAAAGGTCCTTTAGACCAGTGGTCAAACTGAGCTATGAGGAGAAGATCTTGAAATTGCATGTGATATTGAAGCTTTAAACTTATTGAGTTGCATGTGTTAGGTTTTTAAATACCCTAATGGGACTAAAAAACTATGTTTCTAAGAGAGAGGAATATTTGGGAGTACAGTTGACTCTTGAACAATGCAAGCGTTAGAGGCATTGTCAAAAATCCACATGTAACTTTCGACTCCACAAACATTTAACTATTTTTCTTTTCTTTTCTTTTTTTTTCTTTTTTTTTTTTTTTTTTTTTTGAGATGGAGTCTCACTCTGTCTCCCAGGCTGGAGTGCAGTGGGGCGATCTTAGCTCACTGCAACCTTCACCTCCCAGGTTCAAGCAATTCTCGAGACTCAGCCTCCTGAGTAGCTGGGATTACAGGTGTGCACCACCATGCCTGGCTAATTTTTGTATTTTTAGTAGAGATGGGGTTTCACCATGCTGGCCAGGCTGGTCTTGGACTCCTGACCTCACGTGATACGCCCATCTTGGCCTCCCAAAGTGCTGGGATTACAGGCATGAGCCACGGCATCTGGCCAAAAACTGAACTATTAGTAGCCTACTGTTGACTGGAAGTCTTACTGATAACATAGTCAGTTAACACATGTTTTGTGTTATATGTATTATATACTATATTCTTACAATAAAGCAAGCTAGAGAAAATAGAATATTAAGAAAATCATAAGGAAAATATATTTAGGATTCTTTTTTTTTTTTTTGAAATAGAGTCTTGCTCTGTCACCCAGGCTGGAGTGCAGTGGTCAGCCTTCCAACGTGCAGAGATTACAGGCTTGAGCCACTGCACCCGGCCATATTTACTATTCATTAAGTGGAAGTGAATCATCATAGATGACTTCATCCTCATCTTCTTCACGTTGAATAGGTTGAGGAGGAGGAGGAAGAGGAGGGGTTGGTTTCACCGTCTCAAGGGTGGCAGAGGCAGAAGAAAATCCATGTAGAAGTGGACCCAAGCAGTTCAAACCCATGCTGTTCAAGGGTCAACTGTGTAGTTAAAGGTAGCGAGTAGTTGGAGAAAAATGAAACTGCTTTTGTGTTTATACCTCCACTGAGTTCAGATCTCATAGTAAACTGGGTATCTGTATGTGTGACAAACAAGAGAGGAGATGTGTGTGCAGGGCGTTCAAGGGGCTTTTGCTTCTTTGCTTGTGATCACAAATAGGGCTTTAATTCTTGGACTTGAAGAGCTGCAGGAGCCATTGAAAGGATACATGGAGCTAGTTGAATACCACATTATCATTTAGCAAGTGATATTTAGCTCTATTCCTGTGGATGAACCCTGATTAGGATCTTAAGTTTGTATGTTGTTGGAGATTATTCTTGTTTGTCTTGGAAATGAACAATCATTCATTCATTCTGGTGCCTAGCATAGGCAATAAATCACAGTTCAAATAATGAAAAATTATATATTTATTAAGCATCTACTGCATGTAGGTTCTGTGTTAGATGCACAAAAATGAACACTACAAAATCCTTTACTAAAATGCCATTCCTGTCTTTGAATGGAAAATGTAGCAGCTACAGGAATTAAATTATAAGGTAGCATGTGTGGTTACCTACTTGACAAAGACAGAATCCACATTATCAGGTGTGATCAGATGAGGGATTCTCTGCCTGGAGAAGGTGTCATGGACAAGGTAGAATTTAATTTAGGTTGTAAAAGAATACCAGGATTTAGGGACTCCTAAAGACAGAGACTGTACATCCCTCATCAGATCAGCCATTCTTTTCTTTTTTTTTTTTTTTTTGAGACAGAGTTTCGCTCTCGTTGCCCAGGCTGGAGTGCAATGGTGCGATCTCGGCTCACTGCAACCTCCACCTCCCGGGTTCAAGCAATTCTCCTGCCTCAGCCTCCCGAGTAACTGGGACTACAGGTGCCTGCCACCACACCCAGCTAATTTTTTGTATGTTTAGTAGAGGTGAGGTTTCAGTATATTGGCCAGGCTGGTCTGGGACTCCTGACCTCAGACAATCCCCCCACCTCGGCCTCCCAAAGTGCTGGGATTACAGGCATGAGCCACCATGCCCAGCCAACCAGATCAGCCATTCTAAGGCCAAGAGTTGCATTACTCTTTTCTCTGTTTCTTGGAAACATGACTGGAGGACTTGCTGTAAAAAATATTAAGACTTATTATTATAAAGCTATGGTAATAACAAGGTGTAGTGTTAGAATGAGCCTGGGCAACATGGCAAAATCTTGTCTGTGAAAAATATCAAAAATTAGGTCAGGTGTGGTGGCTCACGCCTGTAATCCCAGCACTTTGGGAGTCTGAGGTGGGCAGGTCACCTGAGGTCAGGAGTTTTAGACCAGCCTGGCCAACATGTTGAAATCCTGTCTCTACTAAAAATAAAAAAAAAAATTAGCCAGGCATGGTGGTGCGTTTCTGTGGTCCCAGGTATTTGGGAGGCTGAGGCAGGAGAATCACTGGAACCCGGGAAGTGGAGGTTGCAGTGAGCCGAGATCGTGCCATTGTGCTCCAGCCTGGGTGACAGAGTGAGACTTCATCTCAAAAAAAAAAATTTGCCAACAAGCCTGGCCAACATGGTAAAACTCTGTGTCGCTGCTAAAAATACAACAATCAGCTGGGCGTGATGGCATAAGTCTGTAATCCCAGGTAATTGGGAGACTGAGATGGGAGGATTGCTTGAGTCCAGGAGTTCAAGGCTGCAGTGAGCTGTGCATTCCAGTATGGGTGACAGAGGGAGACCCTGTCTCAAAATTAAAAATAAATAAATAAAAAAGCCCAGAAAAACAAAGACAAATAGAGCAATATAGCAGAAGAGGAAGCCCAGAAACAGACACAATATATGGACAGTTGATTTATCACAGGAGGGACTCAGCAGAACTTTAAGAAAGGACAGTCTTTTTTGTAAATGGTATAGAGAAAATTGGATATCAATATGGAGAAGAAATAAAATGGGACACCTACATCATACTTACACAAAAATCTATTCCAGGAAGATTATAGATCTATTTTTTGGAAGGCAAAATAATAAAGTGTTTAGATGACAATATGAGAGAATGTCTTCCTGACCTCACGATACAGAAAGATTTCTTAAAGAAAATACAAATCACCAATTATAAATGAAGAGGTCAATAAATTTGGCTATGTTCAAGTTAAGAACTTCTACTTATTAAAAGACATGATTAAGGGCCGGGCGTGGCAGCTCACACCTGTAATCCCAGCATTTTGGGAGGTCGAGGCGGGCAGATCACCTGAGGTCAGGAGTTCCAGACCAGCCTGGCCAACATGGTGAAACCCTGTCTCTACTAAAAATACAAATTTAGCTGGGTGTAGTGACGCATGCGTGTAATCCCAGCTACTCGGGAGGCTGAGGCAGAAGAATTGCTTGAACCTGGGAGGTGGAGGTTGTAGTGAGCTAAGATCATGCCATGGCACTCCAGCCTGGGTGACAAGAGTGAAACTCCATATCAAAGAAAAAAAAATAATAATAATATAAAAAAAATGGTTAAGAAAGTGAAATGGTCCCAGCACTTTGGGAAGCCAAAGCAGGAGGATAGCTTGAGGCCAGGAGTTCAAGACCAGCCTGGGCAACATAGTGAGATACTAATTAAAAAAAAAAAAGTGAAAAGGTAAGCCACATGGTGGAAAATGTTTGTAAAACACATGAACAATGGCTTTATATGCAGAATATAAAAAGTACTACCTAGGCTGGGCATGGTGCCATGTGCTTGTGGTCCCAGCTAATCAGGAGGGTGAGGCAGGAGGATCATTTGAGCCCAAGAGTTTGAACTGTAGTGCACCATGATCACACCTGTGATTAGCCACTGTACTTCAGCTTGAACTTGGGCAATAAAAGCAGAACTTCATCTCTAGGAAAAAGAAAGTGTTCTTACAGGACAGGAGTGGTGGTTCATGCCTGTAATGCCAGCACTTTGGGAGGCCGAGGCAGGAGGATCACTTGAATCCAGGAGTTCAAGACCAGTCTGGGCAACATAGGAAGACCCCATCTCTATGAAAAATAAAACATTAGCCAGGAGTGGTGCCTGCCTGTGGTCTCAGCTACTTGGAAGGGTGAGGCAGGAGAAATGCTTGAGTGGAAAGTGGAGGCTGCAGTGAGCCATGATTGTGCCACTGCACTCCAGCCTGGGTGACAGAGCAAGGCCCTGTCTCAAAAAAACAAAAAACAAAAAACAGAACAAAACAAAAAAACCCAAACACTCAAGCACTCATACAGCTCCACAGAAAAAATGACCAAAATACTTACAAAAGAAGAAATTCTGATGGCCAACACAAATGAAAAGGTGCTCCACATACTAGTAATCAGCGAAAAGCAAATGAACACCACAATGAATGTGCTAGCCAGACTTCAGGATGGCTCCCAGTGATCCCTGCCACCTGGTGTTCACACCCTCCCATATTGCACCACAGTTGGTTGGTGTGATCAACAGAATATGGCAGATGTGGTGGTATGTCACTCCTGAGTTGAGGTCATAAAAGAAACCACCTTGATTTCTCATTCTCTCTTTCTCTGTCTCACGGATCAGTTGCTCTGGGGGAAGCCAACTGTCATGTGACAAACAGCTCTCCAGAGAGGATTATGGGGCATGAAACTGAGGACTCCAACCAGCGGCCACATCAGTGAGTTTGGAAATAGGTCCTCTAGCCCAGTTGAGCCTTCAGAAGACTATGTGAGAATTTGCTGTAGTTCTGTCCAACATCTTGATTTCAAGCTCATGAGACAGCCCGAGCCCAAACCACCCAGCTAAGCCATTCCTAGATTCCTGACCCAAAGAAACTATGTGAGGTTATGTGTCTGGTATTTTAAGCACTAAGTTCTGGGATAATTTGTTTTGAAGCAATAGTCAAGAAATACAATGAGATAACACTAAACGCAATGAGAGAGCACTAAACACTATACTTGGTGTAGATAAGGTCATGGAGCCACAGGAATGCTCATATTGTGCTAGTAGAAAAGGAAATTGCAAAAACCATTTTGCAATGCATAACCAGGTGGTAATATCTACAGTTTTAAAGCTATGCTTATTATATGATCTCACAGTTCCCCTTCTAGGTATGTAGTGCATGATCCTGTGCACAGGAGACATGTACATGAATGTTCATAGCAGGAATGTTTGTAGTAGCCTCAAATTGGAAACCATCCACATATCCATCAGTAATGGAATGGATAAATAAGTTTTGGTAGGAGCTGAGCCTTGAACAACAGGAGTTTAAACTATTTGGGTCCACTTAACATGCACATTTTCTGGGTCCACTGATATGCAGATTTTCTTCTACCTCTGCCACCCCTGAGATGGTAAGACCATCTTCCTTGATCCACTTTCACAGTAAATATATTTTCTCTTTCTTATGATTTTCTTAATATCATTTTCTTTTCCCTAAGCTTACTTGATTGTAATTGTACAGTATGTAATAAAGATAACATGCAAAATATGTGTTAATCAACTGTTTAGTGATCAGTTAACACTTCTGGTGAACAGTAGGCTATAAGTAGTTAAGTTGTGGGGAAGTCAAAAGTATATGCAGATATTTGACTGTGTGGGGTGTTGGTATCCCTAACCTCGTGCATTGTTCAAGGGTCAATTATATTTGTACAATAAAATGTTATACAGCAAGAGTTGGAAAACTTGTTCTGTTAAGGGCCAGAAATCCAATATTTTAGGCTTTAAGGGCTGTACAGTCTCTGTCATAACTAGTCAACTCTGCTGTTGTAGCGTGTAAGCAGCCACAGATGATAGGGAAATGAATAGGCATGGCTATATTTCAATTATACTTTATTTACAAAATAGATGGGGAACTGGATTTGGCCCAGGGGCCACAGTTTTCTGACCATTACTCTATAATATTGAGAGTAAAAGGGGCCAGTTGCAGTGGCTCACATCTGTGATCCCAGCACTTTGGGAGGCTGAGGCAGGAGGATTGCTTGAGGCCCGTAGATCAAGACCAGTCTGGGCAACATGGTGAGACCCCATGATATGATTTGGATGTGTGTGCCTCCTCAAATCTCATGTCAAATTGTAATTCGCAGTGTTGGAGGAGGGGCCTGGTGGGAGGTGATTGGATCATGGAGACAGGCTTTCCCCTTGCTGTTCTTATGATAGTAAGTTCTCATGAGATCTGATTGTTTAAAACTGTGTGGCACCTCCTGCTTCTCTCTTCCTCCTGCTCTGGCCACATAAGACAAGCCTACTTCCTCTTCACCTTCTGCCATGATTGTAAGTTTCCTGAGGCTTCTCCCACCATGCTTCCTATAGAGCCTACAGAACCATGAGCCAATAAAAACCTCTTTTCTTTATAAATTACCCAGTCTCAGATATTTCTTCATAGCAGTGTGAGAATGGACTAATATACCCCATCTCTACAAAAAAATTTAAAAAATTAGCCAGATGTGGTGGTGTGTGCTTGTGGTCCTAGCTACTTGGGAGGCTGAGATGGGAGGATCTTTTTAGCCCAGGATGTGGAGGCTGCAGTGAGCCACTCTCAGTGTTTTAGTCTGTTCTCACGCTGCTAATAAAGACATACCTGAGACTGGATAATTTATAAAGGAAAGAGGTTTAATGGACTCACAGTTCCACGTGGCTGAGGAGGCCTCACAATCATGGTAGAAGGCGAAGGAGGAGCAAAATCATGTCTCACAGGGAGGCAGGCAAGAGAGCATGTGCCAGGAAACTCCCCTTTATAAAACCACCAGATCTCACGAGACTTATTTACTGCCATGAGAACAGCACAAGAAAGATCTGCCTCCATGATTCAATTACCTCCCACGAGGTCCCTCCCACGACACACGGGAATTATGAGAGCTACAATTCAAGATGAGATTTGGGTGGGGACACAGCCAAACCGTATCACTCAGGTTGGGTGACAGAGCAAGGCCCTGTCTCAAAAAAATAAATAAGTAAAATAATAAAAAAAGAGAGAATGAAAGAGCCCAGCTACAAACAAGAACATAGATAAGTCTTTGAAAAGTATTGAATGAAAGAAAGTGGACATAAAATATGTACTCCTATTTATAAAAAGTTCAAAAGCATGAAAAATGAGACTATACTGTTGAGGGAGCATCTTGAGGAGGTGAAACTAGAAGGCAAAACAAGGAATTGAGTCTTTAAAATGCCAGGATTGTTGTTACTTTGGAGGGTAGGTAGGGGGGTGTAATTGAGAAGGGGTACCTAAGGGACTCATGGGGTGCTGGCAATAATCTTATTTATTAATCTGTTGGGGGTTTCACAGGTGTTTATACAATCTGGTAAGTTGTATATTTGTGTTTTGTGTTCTTTTCTGTATTTGCATTCTATTTCTCAATAAAATGTTGAAGAAAAATGAATATTAAGAACCATGTACCATGCTATTATGTTCCATTAACTAACTGAGAAACACTTTTCTTTGGTTGACAATTATGAGTCTTTCTATATCATTCTAATAAGCTAACTCATTGGGATTCAGTCCTCGCTGTGCATCAGAATCTCCAGTGGAGTGTTTCTCCCTCCACAACACAGATGCCTGAGTCCATCCCCCTTCTAAGATTCTGATTCAGCAGGTCCAGCATGGAGCCCAGACCTTGGCAATTTGCAGACATTCCCCAAGCAATGGTGATCTGCAGCCTCAAGCTTAAACCAGAGACCCTCCGGTTTAAACTACGCTCTTCTGTTGCAGTTTCTGTGTAGTGTATTTCCCTTAGTCATCCACTTCATTCCAACATTCACCCAAACTGACAACCTAAGCATTTTATTTTTAATTGCATTTGCCTTGAAGTTAGTTGTTCTTTGAGTAGAAGAGTCAGTTCTATTCAAGGTATTATCTCATCTGGCATTTATTCCAGCCTCCCATTCACTTGCTCCTAAACTGCAACACCTTGAAACTGCCTTGTAAATGCACTCATTGCCTTAAATGAAAGAAAGCACACATTCTCAGCTTATAGCCCATCCCATCTCCCCTCCTTTCTCCCCAGTGCTGTGGCAGGCTTGCCACCCACCCTAGCGTAGATAAGTGCTTGTTTGTCCCTTGCCTTTGTTTCCAGGCTCTAAGTCACTTTCCTATCACGAGGAAACATTCCTTCCATCCTCTGATGACTCATCTTTATCAGCCTTTCCTGGAGAACCTTATCAATAGCCTTTTGAACAACTACAGAAATTAAATCTATCCCTCTTATCCTCCCTCCTTATTTACTGCTTCTGAACATCTTTAGCAATTGCAACATATTCCTGATTAACTTCCTCCTAGAGTAAGCACTTCATTTCCTCCCAATGGATTTTTTAAAATGCTTAATAATTTGTTCATTTGAAGTTAATCTCTACTTCTTTTACTGGCAACGTAACCATAAGTCTCTATTTGCCTTAGACAGTCCTGCTCTGGCCCCAGGAATCATTAATGGCACCTCCTTTTTCCTTATTACAAGAAGTCACATTTGGGATGATGAATTTTTTCTTTTTTTCTTTTTTTTTTTTGAGATGAAGTCTTGTTCTGTTGCTAGGCTGGAGTGCAACGGCACGATCTCGGCTCACTGCAACCTCTGCCTCCTGGGTTCAAGTGATTCTCTTGCCTCAGCATCCCAAGTAGCTGGGATTACACGTGCCCCCCACCATGCCCGGCTAATTTTTTGTATTTTTACTAGAGATGGGGTTTCACCGTGTTGGCCAGGCTGGTCTTGAACTCCTGACCTCAGGTGATCCGTCTGCCTCAGCCTCCCAAAGTGCTGGGATTACAGGCGTGAGCCACCACACCCAGCAGGGATGATGAATTTTATGGTTACCTTCTTAAGGTCAATGTGGGATAGATGAACAATAACCAGATTACCTGAAGGCTTGGATTCTAATCCCTGCCAGGATATAAATGGGCTCTGTGGGTTTGATGATGGCAAACTCTCACTCTCAAAGTGTGGTCCCCAGACCAGCAGGTCAGCTTCACCAGGGAGCTTGTTCAAAATGCAGATTCTCAGGCCTCACCTCTGACCTGCGGAGCCAGAATCTGAATTTTAACAACACTCCCAGGTGATTTACCTGTGCGTTATAGTTTGCAAACTATTGTCTTTTTTTAAAAAATTCTCTGTTGTTATGGTTTTTTGGTATAGTCAGGGTCTCACTATGTTGTCCAGGCTGGTCTCCAAACTCCTGAGCTCAAGTGATCCTTCCAGCTTGGCCTCCCAAAGTGCTGGGATTACAGGTGGGAGCCACTGCACCTGGACTCAAACTACTGTCTTAAACCTCACGGGTGCCGGGCACAGTGGCACAAACCTGTAATCTCAACACTTTGGGAGGCCAAGGTGAGGGATTTCTTGAGGGCAGGAGTTTAAGACCAGCCTGGCCAACATGGTGGAACCCTGTCTCTACTAAAAATACAGAAATCAGCTGGATGTGGTGATGAGTGCCTGTAATCCCAGCTACTTGAGAGGCTGAGGCTCGAGAATCCCTTGAAGCTGGGAGGCGGAGGTTGCAGTGAGTCGAGATCACACCACTGCACTCCAGCCTGGGCGACAGAGCGAGACTCAGTCTCAAAACCAAAAAACAAAAACAAATCCCAAAAAACCTCATACTGCTTCAGTTAATTAGTAAAATAAAAATGTTCAGCCCCTTCGTAGCATTAAAAATAAGTAGTTCAGTGCATTTTAATAATAAATCCCCAGGAACAACAGGGAAGTTCATTGAAAAAAAACATGTACTGAAATGTAGGATAACTTGCTTTAAAAAAAAACAAAAAAAAGTGGGCCGGATGCAGTATCTCATGCCTGTAATTTTGGAGGCCTAGGTGGGCTGATCATTTGAGGTCAGGAGTTCAAAACCAGCCTGGCCAACATGCTGAAACCCCATCTCTACTAAAAATACAAAAATTAGCCAGGCCTGGTGGCACACATCTGTAATCCCAGCTACTCAAGAGGCTGAGGCAGGATAATTGCTTGAACCCAGGAGGTGGAGGCTGCTGTGAGGCGAGATCACCACACTGTACTCCAGCCCAGGCAAGAGCCGATTCCATCTCAAAAAAAAAAAAAAAAAAAAAAGGAATTAATGGATTCTACTATACATTTAACATGCTCTAGACATCATTTAGTTGTCACTGATTAAAAAAAGGTACCTGTTTAAAAAAAGTCCAAATGCTGGCATGGTCTAGAAAATACTTAACTGGTCTATTTGTGATTATTATAAAATTGTTCAGTAAACATTTTGACTTGCACAAATACTTTATGTCCCTGTTTTGCATGAAAAATCCCCACACAAATGAAAATGGAAAGAAAAAATAATTTGTCAATATCTATTTATGTCTCCTATTTTTCCATGCCCTGTCATTATACTAAGATTACTTTTACCCTCTTGGAAAAAAAAATAGTGTTAAGTTCAGATTTCCGATAATAGCAAAGGGAGAACAAGGTATTTTTATTGGCTTGGCAAGGAAATGTTTCTTATTGTACTGGAACTTAAGCATGGTGTCCAGTATGTAGCAGGCTGTCTGGTTGTTTTGGGGCATGGTAGTTACTCGTTTGACATGGGTGGTACCAGGATGGAATCTTCAAACAAGAAGACTGGTAGGCCTCACTTGCCTCCCCCAAAGCATCAATGTCATCTTCCCAGAAGCCCAAATCTGATGTGATGCCCAGGGCCACTGTTTGCACCAGACCCAGGAAAGTATGTTCATGGGTTCCATGGGTCTTTGATAACATCTGATTTCATGGAATGCCATTGTATCAGGCTTGTAGCAAGGCAGTTTCATTGCCCTGTTAAACCAAGGCGTGGTCTTGCAAGCAATGTCTGTAAGGAGTTATTGCCTGGGGTTTTTTTCCACTTGTTGATTGGCAGGCAACTTCTTTCTTATCACACAAGGTAGAGGGAAAGTCTCGTGACCTTATAGTCCAGCTCTTATGCCTACAACTGGGTTGTGATAGTTAACATTGAGGGTCAATTTGATTGGATTGATGGATGCAAAGTATTGTTCCTGGGTGTGTCTCTGAGGGTGTTCCCAAAGGGGATTCACATTTGAGTCAGTGGACTGGGAAAGGCAGACCCACCTTCAAGCCAGGTGGGTGCCATGTAATCAGCTGCCAGCTTGGCCAGAATAAAAGCAGGCAGAAGAACTTGAAAAGACTAGACTGGCTTGGCCTCTCAGGCTACATCTTTCTCCCATGCTGGAACATCAAGTTCACCAGGTTCTTCAGCTTTAGGACTCGGACTGGCTTCCCGGCTCCTCAGCTTGTAGACGGCCCATTGTGGGACTTCACATTGTGATCATGTGAGTCAATACTCCTTAATAGACTCCCCTTCATATACACATCTACCCTATTGGTTCTATCCCTCTAGAGAACAGTGACTAATACATGGGTGGATACGGGGTGGCCTGACTTTAGAAAGAGGTGATGGTGGTGGCTGAATCCAATTTATAGATCCCCATAGGATGTTGCCATCACAGAGGTAAAATGCAGATATGTAGTTATAATTTTGTGGCCCTGAGGCTGGTCAAGGTACCCGCTCTATTGAACCTAGAAAGTTCCACTGTTTCACTCTCTGTGTCCCATCTCTCATGTACAGACAAATGACATTTCATATGGGATTGCCACAGGCTACACAGGCTGTAGGCTTTTGTATATACTCTACAAACACTTGTTATGTACCGTGTTTGGGGGATGCAGACATTTGGAGGAGTTCATAAGGTCAAGTGGGGGAAACAGACAAACCTCAAGATTATAAAACAGTTTAATAAGAGAGGAAAAAAGAGAGGATTGCACCCACTTTTGTGGGATGTGATACAGCTTGCTTACCTGGGAAGGTCAGGGAACAATTTCAGGCAGAGGGAAGCCTGACCTGAGTCTCAGAGAATAAGTAGGAGTGATGCAGGCAGCTGAGACCCTTGCGGATGGAGTGGAGGGTTTGTCACTGTGTGATGATGATTCTCAGTGGGGGGTTAACCCCTCCCTCCTCTTCCCTTCCCTTCCCCTCCTCTACAGGCAGTAGGTAATGTTTGGAGATATTTTTGGTTGTTACAACTTGGGGTGGGGATGCTACTGGAATCTAGTGAGTAGAGTCCAGGGATACTGCTCATTATCCTACAGTGCACAGGACAGCTCCCCACAACTATCTGGGCCAATATGTCAATAGTACCAAGGTTGAGAAACTTTGCACTAGGAGAAAGGAAATGGTTCTTTAAAAAAATTGAAGTATCAAGGAGCATCAGGTCCCTATACGTCTGTTCCAGCAATAGTTCAGACAACTGATGCAGAAGTGCCTTGTAGTGCAGTTAAAGAAGAAAGAAGACAAATTTAAGAAGGGATTTGTAAGCTGGGAGCAGTGGCACACACTTGTAATCCCAGCTACTTGGGAGGCTGAGATAGGAGGATTCCTTCAGGCCAGAAGTTCAAGACTAGCCTGGGCAATGTAGTGAGGCCTCATCTCAAAAAAAAAAAAAAAAAAAAGAAGGCCTTTGTATAGTGTACCAAGATAAGAATGCCTGAAGGAATTAGGGAGCCCCAAAAGGTTTACCATATTTAAAAAAACATTAAAGTGATATGTGCTCTGGCCAGGTGCAGTGGCTCATGCCTATAATCCCAGCACTTTAGGAGGCTGAGGCATGAGGATTGCTTGAGGCCAGGAGTTTGAGACCAGCTTGGGCAACATAGTGAGACCCTGTCTTTACAAAAAAATTTAAAACAAAATAGCAGGCCATGGTGGCATGCACCTGTAGTCCTAGGTGGGAGAATAATTTGAGCCCAGGAGTTTGAGGCTGCAGTGAGCTATGATTGTGTCACTGCATTCTAGTAGCCTGGGCAACAGAGTGAGACTTTGAATCTAAAAAATAAAAAAAAAAAAATCTCATTATTGAGATTTTACATGCCATTTCTTTTCTTTTTTATTTACTAAAATTTCCCTAAATATCATTTAATGTATATGTTTTTGTCACGAATGCTATTTTTATGATAAAATGTTATAAATTTTAATTTATCCAAGAAAAGCTAATCATAAAAAAGGAAAACATGAAAGAGCTGTGAGAAAATGTGTGTAGTGATTATTTTATCAGATCTTGGGGAAGAGGAGAGCCTTTTTCAGCATAACAGGAATAAAAAACCCCTTGAAGGAGAATACCCTTGGGTTTTACTCCATAAAATTCAAAACAGTGTTTAGTAAAATTGTAAGGAAACAAGGAGAACCCTGTTAAACATAAAGTAATAGAAGAAATTTTAGAGGAAGTGATTGATTTTGCTACATTATTCTTCAAGTGTCTGTGAATCAAATGTGTTAAGCAAAATAAAAATACAAAAAGCATTGTGAAAAAAAACCTTTAAGGCCATGTGTGGTGGCTCACACCTGTAATCCCAGCACTTTGGGAAGCTGAGGTGGGAGGATAGCTTCGGCCCACAAGATCAGCTTGGGCAACAAAGTGAGACCCTACCTGTACCAAAAATAAAAAAATTTGCTGGGTGTGATGGTACACGTCTGTGATCCCAGCTACACGGGAGGCTGAGGTGGGAGAATTGCTTGAGCCTAGGAGGTAGGGGTTTCCGTGGGCTGTGTTTGCATCACTGCACTACAGCCTGGGTGACAGAGTGAGATCCTGTCTCAAAAAACAAACAAACAAAAACTTTAATATCAAAAGTCATCTGGCAATTCAATAAGAAAATCTCCAGAAATATCTAAATAGGAAAAATTAGTAAAGACATAAATTCTTGGTGTGCTCACTAATAGATAGTCATTATAATAAAATTGTTTAATCTTGCTTGTATTGAAATAAACACATATTCAAATAACAAGAAACATTTTATTCCTATTGAATAGGCAAAGATTAAAGAAAAATGAATCAAAAGAAAAGAATAAAGGAAAACTGATCACATAGCACTCAGTTTTGAAGAAATTGAAGTGAGATCCACCCTTTCCTGATTGGAGGTGTAAACTTGGAAAACCTTCTGGAAAGCAATTTGGCAATATATAGCAAGGGTCTGGAAAAAGCCTATACCCTTTGGTCCAGCAATTCCACTTCTAGGAATCTATCCTGAGAAAACAAACAAGGACATAATAAGAGATTATATATAACTTTTCATCAGTCATGCTGTCATAAGAGCAAGGAATAAGAAATATTCCCAATAAGAAGTAAAAAAAAAAAACAAAAAAAGGCCAGGCATGATGACTCATGCCTGTAATCCCAGCATTTTGGGAGGCTGAAGCAGGAGCGGATTGCTTGACCTCAGGAGGCCAAGGCTGCAGCAGTAAGCTGTGATCACGCCACTTTACTCCAGCCTGGGTGAGAGAGTAAGACCATGTCTTAAAAAAAAAAGAAGAAGTGAAAAAAATACATTATGGTACACCCATCCAATGTAATGAAATGAATTTTTGAATAAATTTTCAATAACAAGGGAGAAATAAGTGTTTAATAACAAATCATAGTTTGTTTTTTTTTTGAGACAGAGTCTTGCTCTGTCACCCAGGCTGGAGTGCAATGGTGTGATCTTGGCTCACTGCAACCTCTGCCTCCCAGGTTCAAGCGATTATCGTGTCTCAGCCTCCTGAGTAGCTGGGACTACAGGCATGCACCACCACACTCAGCTAATTTTTGTATTTTTAGTAGAGAGAGGGTTTTGCCATGTTGCCTAGGCTGGTCTGAACTCCTGGCCTCAAGTGATCCACCTGCCTCGGCCTCCCAAAGTGCTGGAATTACAGGTGTGAGCCACTGCACCCTGCCCCAACAAATCATAGCATATTATTAAGAAAATAAGACACAAAACTATTTGTATTTTCATTCAGTCCCAAATGTCATGTAAATAGTGGTGTGTGTGTGTGTGTTTGAGTGTGTGTGTGTTTATGTATATGTAACAGGGCATCTTCACTAGCACTCAAATATTCTGTTCTATGCAGTTAGATAATATTATCTTGGAGGTCTTTCTGTAAGTGTTGGGAAATAGAGCTGCCCTAACTGTATGTAATGCTTGTGGACACCTGATTCATTCCCTGGACCTCATCTGTTTGGGTCCCAGAAGGCAAGGGCAATTTGCAATTTGGGTTTAACACATATTCAGACCTGTCTAATGAACTTGGGATGGCCCTAATGGAAACTTGCCTATAGGAAGGTGTATTGGTCCATTTTCACACTGCTATAAAGGTACTGTCTGAGACTGAGTAATTTATAAGGAAAAGAGGCTTACTTGACTAACAGTTCCACATGACTGGGGAGGCCTCAGGAAACTTACAATCATAGGGGAAGATAAAGGGGAAGCAAGGCATGTCTTACATCGCAGCAGGAGAGAGAGCACGGGGGGAAACTGCCACTTTTAAACCATCAGATCTCATGAGAACTCACTTACTATCATGAGAACATCATGGGGGAAACCACCCACAGTCCAATCACCTCCTGCCAGGTCCCTCCCTCAATACATGGGGATTACAATTTGAGATGAGATTTGAGTGGGGACACTGAGCCAAACCACATCAGGAGGGACTACAGAAACCCCCCAGACAACCATCACCCAATTCCAGGGGGAACAGTCTGGTACTGGGGTCTGGGATCTGTGCAAGGTTCAGAGTTTGAGAAGGAGGAGATTCTGGGTCTAGGCAGGTTAGAGTGCTTGTGCTTCCTGGGAAGGAAGAGGCTGAGTGGTGACATCAGAGGAACTGTGTCAGCCTCTACATTGAGGAACCTCCTAGATGAGTCAAGTGGTAAAATAAAATAACTATGCCAATGTGAAATAAAAATAAAATCCTAAGCCCCCATCTGACTGAATAAACCCCACTTGGCCAAAGAAACCCCCCAAAAAACATTAAAAACTAATTTTCCCAGCTATGATAACAGGAAGTTGGTCTACTCCCTTCTTTACTAGCTGATACCAGATGGTTTTTCCTAAGAATTAAACAAAAACCAGCCCTGCAAAAAAAAAAAAAAAGAAGAAGATTTCTCTATTGACTCCAACTTTCAACTTCAACAAGCTGCCTGGCACCATGGCCAGAGTCCCCTCCCTTTTTGTGTTTTTGACATGGCAGCTAACCAGATTCACAGAGCATTCCTTCCTGATAAATGACCACTGACTACGGACTGGTTCTGGCCAGTTTATGGAGGCTGCACACAAAATGACTTTGTGTCCTGTGTTTCACCTTTTGATGTATAAAGCCAAATTTTATTGCATTTTAATGTTAACTCTCTACCCCAGAGTGAACATGGGATGCATGTAACATGTATGTTTGCTTAGCATGCATGCCTACAACCCCTTTCATAAATATTCATAGCTCCCCCATAACCTCTTAAATATATATGTTCAGCCAACCCATTTAGCATAAAACTCCTGTCCCACCCTTCCTCTATTAAAGTGCCTGCTTTTGGTCTCCACTGGAGGCTCTGCTTCCCAACCTGCAGGTTGCAATCCTTCTCAAGAAATGAAGTCCTCATTTAAAAATTTATAGGTCTCTTGACTTTAAGCCAATACCATTAAGGGCTTGAACCACTTTTTTTTTTTTTTCTTTTTTAACAGACGGGGCCTCATTATGTTGCCCAGGCTAGTCTCGAACTCTTGGGCTCAAGCAATCCTCCCACCTCAGCCTCCCAAACTGCTGGCATTACGGGCATGAGCCACTGCACCTTGCCCTGAACCTCTGCGTGAAGGCAATCCATCTTGTAAAAGTCTGGATGGTAAGAAGCAGGCATTTCCCTACCAGCCAGTGAGAGACACAGAGGCAAGCAGAAGGGTCAAGTTGCTTATACAGTCAGCAGCAACAAAGCCAGAGTGAAGAGAGGCATTGGTGGTCAAGGGTGGAGGGGCCTCTGGAGGGGTGGCTGAGCTGTCTATCAACAGGATGATGCACTGGGGCTGGCAGTGGCCAATCTGTAGCAGCAAAGGGGACAGGGAATGGTGAGGACCTGGGTTGGTGCAGTGACTCCCAGGCTGCATGTGGAAGTCCATCTTACATGTGAGACAACCATCTCATGTTGAGAATTCCTAGGGACACACAAGTGGGAAGTGCCTTGCCATTTGATAGATGGGGCTAGTCATCCACTAGACAAAGAATAAACCATGAAGGTGAACCAATTATATGAAGGCTAGCTAATTATATTTTAGAGACTTCACCTTGTGTTATTTGAATTATAACGCAACAACTAGCCATTACCCCTAGAATACAGCCTGGATTTCCATCCTCATTATGGTTGGTAAATCACTAGCTGGATGGTTCAATGGCCTTGATTGGCTTTTGGGATACACCAAAGAAAGAGAATATATTTGAAACTACAGGGATTTTATCTTCACTCTTCTCCAAGGTAAGGCAATGGTTATGGGGAGAATGCACTCTTTGAGGCAGGCAAGTTAAGCCTGGAAACATTTGCAGGAAGAGGTAGGGAGCATGGGTGTATTTATATTTACATTTCTAATTTATATTTTTTTTCCATTGCAACAGACAGAAAAACAAGCAAACTGGCTTAAAAACAAAATATTGGCTCACGTAATGGACCATTTCGGGGTAACTGGCTCAGGTAACTCAGATAGGACATCGATAGTTTTCAAGCCCATACTTTCCACCTCTTGGCTCCCCTTTCTTGCTTGTTAATTCCATTATCAGCTTTTAAAACCAGGTATTAGAGGATTTTAAGCAGCCTTGGATTGGGGTAGGGGTGGGAGTGGCAGTCCCTAATTACCTAATGGCTATTTGGTCAATTTTTAGTATTCTATATCATTTTAATTCATTTTACAAAAAGGTGATTCTTCTACATTGCCCTTCTAATCTTTCAGTTTATGTCTTTAACTAAGGAAACATGAATGACAGCAAAATGAAAGGGGAAGATACATGAATCTTTCTTTCTTTTTCTTTTCTTTTCTTTCTTTCTTTCTTTTTTTTTTTGCGATGGAGTTTCACTCCTGTTGCCTAGGCTGGAGTGCAATGGTGCGATCTCAGCTCACTGCAACCTCCGCCTCCTGGGTTCAAGAGGTTCTCCTGCCTCAGCCTCCCGAGTAGCTGGGATTACAGGCACCTGCCACCACATCCAGTTACTTTTTGTATTTTTAGTAGAGATGAGTTTTAGCTAAGTGGGCCAGACTGGTCTCGAATTCCTGATCCACCCGCCTTGGCCTCCCAAAGTGCTGCGATTACAGGCATAAGCCACCAGGCCCAGCCAAATCTTTCTTTCATTTCATGCTAGAGAAGTCCACTTGAGTGGAAGCTGAACTTCTATTCCAATTTTAGGGAACTCAGCTGATCCTAAAGATTGTTCTCTGGGGCAGGCATCAGCCTGTCTCTGGAAATCTCTGCTCCTCAAGAACTTTGAAGACATGCAACCAAAAATGTCCCTTAAAGAAAACGAACAAACAAAAAATGTAATCCCCAAACCAAGACTAGCATAAAGGAACATGCCCTGGAGAGAGAGGATATTGAGTTAAATGTATTTGCTGTGTGATGTTGGATAAATCTTCAAACCTCATTCTACTCCTTTGCAAAAGGAGACAAGTATTCTCATCTGAATGTTTTCCAATTCTCCTTATGGGTATTTGGTATCCATAACAGTTCTGTGAGGTGGGTTCTTACTTCCTCCATTTGACAAAAGACGAAATGCAGGTTTAGAGAAGTAACCTGGAATTTCAACACAGTTCTGCTTTGCTCCGGGGAGGGTGGAGGTATATTACTTCTGTGGCTAAGATTCCAGAAAGTTCTACAAAGCTGATTCTGTTGCAAGGGACAGAATTGCATCTCTCTGGTTCAGGACCCCTGAGGTCAATTGTGCTTAGCAAAGGTGAGTGTGTTTTGTTTTTTCTTTTTAGAGACAGTCTTGCTGGGTCACCCAGGCTGGAGTGCAATGGTGCAATCATGGCTCACTGCAACCTTGACCTCACAAGCTCCAACCTCAGCTTCCCAAGTAGCTGAGACTACAGGTGCATGCTACCATTCCAGGCTAATTGTTACATTTTTTTTTTTTTTGGTAGAGATGGGGTCTTGCTATGTTGCCCAGGCTGATCTCGAACACCTGGACTCCAGCAGTCCTCCCACCAAGGCCTCCCAGAGTTCTGGGATTACAGGTATGAGTCACTGAACCCGGCCTGAGTGTGTTTTTGTGGCTCTAAGGAGCTGCACCCTGTGCTCACAAGTGGATGCCCCCAAAAGTCAACTAGAGGTGGAAGTTGGAGCCACAGGGGCTATGAGTGAAGATAGAGGGGCTGATAGTGCTTTGGGGACAAAAAAAAGTAATTCTGACACAGGAGACTTTTTACTAGGGAAGCCAGACAAAAATCATGTGAACAAAGCTTCAATCTTAGCTGCTTCTAATGAATGGCTTCCCTGGCTTTCTTTATGTCTCCAAACCTTGGTCTTTGTTTTCTTATTTTCTCTAACACCTTTTTTTTAAATGTAACTTATACTGCCTTTCTCATTGTTATATCCTTGACATGTCATCTCAGGGTGCTTTTTAATTTTTAACTTTGAATGTATAATTGTTACAACTTCTCATTTTCATTATTTTCTTTCAAACTGTGTCTGTTTTTGTCTTTTTATCTCAGCCTTGTTTTATTGGAATTTTAACAAAATAAACGTTTATCTTAAGTATCTAGTCTTTTAATTATCTCTCCTCATCATATTTTAACATTTTATTATTCACATTAAATGTTTCATAGATGTATTTAAATGTAGATGTGTATAAAATAAAAAGTTCAAATGCTCTTTCCCTGATTTTATTCTCTAGATGAAACTACTGTGAAAAGGCTGTGTGCCCATTCAGTTTTTTTTTCCTATAAACTGATAAAGTATCTAAACATATTTGTTTTCATAGTGAAAAACTGTCTCTACAAAAAGTTAAAAAATTAGCTAGGTGTGGTGGTGCACGCCTGGAGTCCCAGCGACTTGGGAGGCTGAGGTGGGAGGATCATTTGAGCCCAGGAGGTTGAAGCTGCAGTGAACCATGATTGCGCCTCTTCACTCCAGCATGGGTGACAGAGTGAGACCCTGTCTGAAAAAAAAGAGAGAGAGAGAGAGATCACACTGTCCTCACTGCTCTGCAGTTTGCTTTTTCTTGCATACTATGATTGTTCACATTTTAAACCTTGTTTCCTTTTCTCCTCTATAACTTAGAGGAAATAAAAATTATCATTCATTATTTACTCAATGTATTATACTTTGATCATTCCTATGGAGGGGTAATACGCTGCTATGCAAGCCATGTGAATTTTTTTGTTTTCTCTTGTAGTTTCTACTTTTTTCTTCCCGTACCCAATGACCCTCTTCCATTTGGGCTGTCGGAAATGAGGCATCTGTTGCCTTGAGGGAGAGTGGCACAACAGAAGGGATTTTGAGTTTCTGAAGCTAAGGCTATTTGCTTAGCTGAGTTTTCCTGCTGTAGAGGAGATAAAAGCTCCCTGAGCATGTGCAGAGGTGACGAGTAGAAGCAAGAGCATGAGAATGAGATGGAGGTGTGGGTCTTTGAGACGGGGAAGGGAAATTAGTAGGACTGTGTTATGGACTTAATGTTTGTGTCTTCACCCTCTTCCAGCCCCACAAATTCATAGCTGAAGTGCTAACCCCTAGTGTAGCTGTTTTTGGAGAGCAGAAGTGATGAAGTTTAATTGAGGTCGTAAGTGCAGGACAGTTCTCCCGGTGGCCTTGGATCAGCCCAGTACCTCCCAGGAACACCTCCCACCCCGCTTTGTCACCTGTACTTCTCAAGAATAACTGTATGCTGGGCACAGTGGCTCACGCCTGTAATCCCAGCACTTTGGGGGGCTGAGACGGGAGAATCAATTGAGGTCAGGAGTTCGAGACCAGCCTGGCCAACATGGCAAAATCCCGTCTCTACTAAAAAAAAAAAAAAAAATACAAAAATTAGCAGGATGCAGTGGTGCATGCCTGTAATCCCAGTTACTTGGGAGGCTGAGGCAGGAGAATCGCTTGAACCCAGGAGGTGGAGGCTGCAATGAGCTGAGATCATGCCACTGCACTCCAGCCTGGGTGACAGAGCTAGACTTGGTCTCAAATAATAATAATAGTAATAATAATAATAATTGTACTGTAGAATGTGCTGGGAGTGCAGCATACTGGCAAGAACAGTCTGGGCTCTGTTTCAAAGCTCCTAGAAACAGGAGGATATCCTTCAATGCTTTAGCCTAGTGATCACATGCCCTTGGGCTATAAAACCCAGGGTGGGTTGCTTTTCAGAGTCCCTTAGCTGTGGTGCACTTGGGTCATGCACAGACAAGACTCCATCTCCCCTAGGCAGTTTCCCTGAGCCTTGGGGGACCGGCTTGCCCCAATTCCTAGCTTCTATTGTCCCTTACTGTCTACCTGTGAGCAATAGAGTTGCTTTTCTGAACTTGTGTGAGTGTTCTGTCTCACCAGACTTGTACAAGTGATAGAAATTGCAGCCCAAGATGCAGTGGGCTGAAGTGGTAACCAACGAACAGTGAAACTGCTTTGCAATAAGGGTAGGAACCCAATCTGATAGGATTAGCATCCTTATAAGAAGCACAGCAGAGAAATTATGACCATCTGATATGGTTTGGTTGTGTCCCCACCTAAATCTCATCTTGAATTGTAGTTCCCACAATCCCCACATGTCATGGGAGGGACCTGGTGGGAGGTAATTGAATCATGGGAAAGTTACCTCCATGCTGTTCTCATGATAGTGAGTGAGTTCTCATGAGATCTGATGGTTTTATAAGGGGCTTCAGTAAGCCAGGATCATGCCACTGCACTACAGCCTGGGTGACAGAGTGAGACCCTGCCTTTATTAAAACAAACAAAAAACGCAGACACAGTTCTTGCTTGCATTCTCAAGTCTATTGTGGCTTAGTTGTGGCCACGCAGAGAGGGCATGAAACTCTCTTTACATTTCCTGCTGCCCAAGAGTGGCATGGGAGAGCCTCTGAGATGAAAGTAGGAGGTCGGCCAGGAGTGGTGGCTCACGCCTATAATCCCAGCACTGAGGTGGGAGGATCACTTGAGACCAGGAGTTCGAGACTAGCCTGGGCAACATAGTGAGATCCTGTCTCTATTTTAAAAAGTTAAGTGAAAAAAAGGCCAGCAGTGGCTCACACCTGCAATCCCAGCACTTTGGGAGGCTGAGGCGAGTGAATCACTTGAGTCAAGAGTTCCAGATCAGCCTGGCCAACATGGTGAAACTCTGTCTAAAAATACAAAAAATCAGCCAGGCATGGTGGCACCTGCCTGTAGTCCCAGCTACTCAGGAGGCTGAGGCAGAAGAATCGCTTGAACTTGGGAGGCGGAGGTTGCAGTGAGCTGAAATCATGCCACTGAGCTACAGCCTGGGCGACAGAGCAAGACACTGTCTCAAAAAAAAAAGAAAAAGAAAAAAGAAAATGAGAGGCAATTGTGAATAAAAATGAAACAGAAAAGAAAGAGGAAAAAAGAATGGTTGTTAGTGCTGGATCAGCCCTTGTCTGATTTTTCTGGTTTCTTTTTTTACACAATGATTAATAGACTCAGATACTCAGGGACCAGCTAATCCAGTGCTTCTCAAACTTCAGCGTGCATAGAAATCTCCTCGAGGGTTTGTTAAAGCATAAAATTACGGGGCTTCTTCCCAAGAAAGTCTTGGCGGGAGGCCCAAGGGGGACAAATTCTCCCAGACCAAAGGGTCTGGGAGGGGCCCAAGAATTTGTATCTCTTTTTTTCTTTCAGAAGGAGTCTCGCTCTGTTATCCAGGCTGGAGTACAATGGCGCGATCTCTGCTCACTGCAACTTCCGCCTCCCGAGTTCAAGCGATTCTCCTGCCTCAGCCTCCCAGGTAGCTGGAATTACAGGCATATGCCACCACACCCAGCAAATTCTTATAGTTTTAGTAGAGACAGGGTTTCACCATGTTGGCCAGATCGGTCTCGAACTCCT
Source organism: Nomascus leucogenys (assembly GCF_006542625.1). Classification (NCBI taxonomy): domain Eukaryota; kingdom Metazoa; phylum Chordata; class Mammalia; order Primates; family Hylobatidae; genus Nomascus; species Nomascus leucogenys. The sequence continues at coordinate 80,755,540 of NC_044382.1, forward strand.
GACATCAGGTGACCCACCCACCTCGGCCTCTCAAAGTGCTGGGATTACAGGTGTGAGCCACCGTGCTGGACCAAGAATTTGTATCTCTATTAAACACCAGGTGATGTTGATGCCGCCTTAGTTCAAAGTGGATGTAGCACTGATCCAGTGCCACATTCCTAAAATAGACGCCAACAGAGGTAAATGACTCACCCAAGGTCATCCTGCAAGCCAGTGAAGGAAAGTGCCTCAGGGACTTGTTTTGGCTTGTATATGACCACACACCCATCCCTGGACAAATCCCGCTAATCCTACTGAAGTTGGAAGAATGTAAAGCTCTGACTGGCCAGGCCTGAGTCAAGGGCCACCTCTGTAGATGAGGCTAGAGTCAGCAACCCCACCAGAACCACATTTTTTTGTTTTTGTGAGACAGATCTCACTCTGTCTCCCAGGCTGGGGTGCAGTGGCAAAATCTCAGCTCACTGCAACCTCTGCCTCCCGGGTTCAAGTGATTCTCCTGTCCCAGCCTCCTGAATAGCTGGGACTACAGGCACATGCTACCATGCTTGGCTAATTTATGTATTTTTAGTAGAGACGAGTTTCACCATGTTGGCCAGGCTGGCCTCCAACTCCTGACCTCAGGCAATCCATCCGCCTTGGCCTCCCAAAGTGCTGTGATTACAGGCGTGAGCCACCGCACCCAGCCAGAAACTGAGGTTTTTTTTTTTTTTTTTTTGAGATGGAGTCTCGCTCTGTCGCCCAGGCTGGAGTTTAGTGGCTCGATCTCGGCTCAATGCAAGCTCTGCCTCCCAGGTTCATGCCATTCTCCTGCCTCAGCCTCCCAAGTAGCTGGGACTACAGGCGCCCGCTACCACGCCTGGCTAATTTTTTGTATTTTTTAGTAGAGATGGGGTTTCACCATGTTAGCCAGGATGGTCTCTATCTCCTGACCTCTTGATCTGCCCGCCTCGGCCTCCCAAAGTGCTGGGATTACAGGTGTGAGCCATCGCGCCCAGCCAGAAACTGAGTTTTTAAGGTTTCTTTGGGGTCCTTTTGGCCAAGAGGAGGTCTGTTCAATCAGTGGGAGACTTAGGATTTTACTTTAGTTTACACATCAGACCCCACAGGTTAACAGCTCAGTCTCACAAGACCGCCTTCACTTCAGATGCCAATCCTGGAGCTCCAGTACTATTTTTTTTTTTTGAGACAGGATCTCACTCTGTTGCCCAGGCTGGAGTGCAGTGGTATGATCATGGCTCACTGCAGCCTTGAACTCCCAGGCTCAAGCAATCCTTCCCCCTCAGCCTCCCCAGTATCTGGGACCACAGATGCGTACTACCATACTTGGCTAACTTTTAAATTTTTTATAGAGATGGTGTCTTTTTATGTTGCCCAAGCTGGTCTTGAACTCCTGGCCTCAAGTGATCTTTCCATTTGGGCCTCCCAAAGTGCTTGGATTACAGGCATGAGCCACTGCTCCTGGCTCCTCAGTACTTCTAACCAACCAGCTCTAAGCTTCCCAGGATCCACTCCTTGGGTTCCATAATTTGCTAGAATGGCTCATAGAAATCAGGAAAACAGTGTGCTTACTAGATTACCAATTTATTATTTTAAAAAACCCTCAGGAGCAGCCAGATGGAAGAGGTCCACAAAGCAAGGCCTTGGAGAGGGGTATGGAGCTTCCATGCCCTCTCCGGGCACATCACCCTCCCAGCATGTCAGTGTGTTCACCAACCTGGGAGCTCTACCGACCCCACTGTTTAGGGGTGTTTTGGGTGGGGCTTAATCCTGCAGGCATAATTGATTAAATCACTGGCCATTGGTGACTGGCTCCCTTTCCAGCCTCTCTTTCCTCCCTTAAGGTTGTGGGAGTAGGGCTGAAAGTTCCAAACTTTTTTTTTTTTTTTTTTTTTTTGAGACGGAGTTTCGCTCTCGTTGCCTGGGCTGGAGTGCAATGTCACGGTCTTGGCTCACTGCAACCTCCGCCTCCTGGGTTTAAGCAATTGTCCTGCCTCAGCCTCCTAAATAGCTGGGATTACAGGCGCCCTCCACTATGCCCTGCTAATTTTTGTATTTTTAGTACAGATGGGGTTTCCACTATATAGGCTGGGCTGAGCCCGAATGCCTGACCTCAGGTGATCCATCTGCCTCAGCCTCCCAAAGTGCTGGGATTACAGGCATGAGCCACCGTGCCTGGCCTGAAAGTTCCAAACTTCTAATCACATGGATGTGATTCCTCTGGCAACCAGCCCCAAGTCTGAAGCTGTCTAGGGGACCACCCCTTGAATCATTTGCATATACCATTAGCATATACTCAGGTGTGGTTGAAAGGACCTTACTATGAATAACAACAGATGCCCCTAACATTCTGTCACTCAGGAAATTACAGGAAGCTCTTGTACCAAGAACTGGGGAGAAAGACCAAGTAGGTATTTCTTATTACATCACAATATTACGCTTTCCCAAATGAAAACAAGCAAAAGTGAGGTTAATTGTTGAGGTAGGGCGGGAAACAACAAATTCTATAGATCAAGGGTCCCCAACCCTTGGGGTCACAGACCATGGCCTGTTAGGAACTGGGCTGCATGGCAGGAAATGAGCTTGGTGAACCAGCATTACTGTCTAAGCTCCACCTCCTGTCAGATCAGCGGAGACATTAGATTCTCATAGGCCTGAGAACCTTATTGTGAACTGCGCATGTGAGGGCTCTAGGTGGCGTGCTCCTTATGAGAATCTAATGCCTGATGATCTGTCACTGTCTCTCACCACCCCTGAATGGGACCATCTAGTTGCAGCAAAATAAGCTCAGGGCTTCCACTGATTCTACATTATGGTGAGTTGTATAATTATTTTATTATATATTACAATGTGATAATAATAGAAATAAAATGCACATTCAATGTAATGTGCTTGAATTATCCCCAAACCATCCATCTCCCTCCCTGCTGTCCATGGAAAAATTGTCTTCCACGAAATTGGTCCTGGTTGCCAGAGAGGTTGGGGATGGCTTCTATAGACCATAAACTATAGGGGAAAACCTATAGGGAGGCTCAGATAAATCTACTTCGTAGGTAAGAGCAGAGGCTCAGAGGGAGTTTGTCCAGGTTCAAAATGCCCCCTTGTTATGTGACCCTGGGAATGTCATATAATGACAGTTACAAAAAGAGGAGAGGCTGGGCATGGTGGCTCACCCCTGTAATCCCAGCACTTTGTGAGGCTGAAGCGTGTGGATCACTTGAGGCCAGGAGTTGGAGACCAGACTGTGCAACATGGTGAAATCCCTCCTCTACTAAAAATACTAAAAAGTAGCCAGACGTGGTGGCAACCGCCTGTAATCCCAGCTACTCCAGAGGCTGAGGCACAAGAATCTCCTGAACCCGGGAGGTGGAGGTTGCAGCGAGCCAAGATTGCACTACTGCACTCCAGCCCAGGTGACAGAGTGGGACTCTGTCTCCAAAAAAAAAAAAAAAAAAGGAGAATATCAGTAACTGCTTCATAGGGCCATTGTGAGGACTGAACTAAATGATACACATAAAGTATTTAGCAGGGTGCCTGGTTCATTGCAAGTATTGACAAAACATGCCCTCCACATCCAGGGGGTGTGGGGAGAGACAGTCTAGTCCCTGACCCCAGCCCTGACCAGCTTAATACGTACCCTAGAGCCCACCCTTTGGAATGGAGTGTAAACTTCATGTTTAAAGCCTTCTGTCACTGAATAGAAAAGATGTAGCTCGGAAAACTCTTTTAGTTAGGCTCATGGCTCTAGGGCTCAGTCGGAGATTATTTGTTTTTTCTTTTTTTCAGTGCTGCCAATGCTGGGGATGAGAGTTGGCAGAAAGAGGATTTTTAGAGGATGGGCTTTTTTTATTCCCATGAGATACACGTAACTGTCAGCTGCGCCTCCCCCTGTGAAGGTGTTATTGAGCAAATGGGCTTGCAGCCTGATGTGCATGGAAGCCAATAACTGTGGCACCAGAATTTGAGAAAAGAAAGGCTTTACTGTGAAACCGGCCAGCAAGGACACAGGAGTCAGGCTCAAATCTGTCCCCCTAGGGCTAGGCGCAGTGGCTCATGTCTGTAATTCCAGAACTTTGGGAGGCCGAGATGGGAGGATCTCTTGAGGCTAGAAGTTCGAGACCAGCCGGGACAACATAGTGAAACCCTGTCTCTATAAAAAATAAAAAATAGCAGGGCGTGGTGTTGTGCACCTATAGTCCCAGTTACTTGGGAGGCTGAGGAGGGAGGATCACTTGAGCCTGGGAGGTCGAGGCTGCAGTGAGCCATGATTATGCCACTGCACTCCAGCCTGGGTGATACAGCAAGATCCTGGCTCAAAAAAAAAGAAAAAAATCTGTCTCCCTGAATTTGGGTCTGGGACAATTTTTAAAGAATCAGAGGACAAGGGAAAAGATTTAGGAATGTTAGCTTGGCAGAGTTTGATTGGAGGGCTTCAAATTTGACCATTTATAGTAAGATATGTTGAGGTTGGGCTGGGCGTGGTGGCTCACGCCTATAATCCCAGCACTTTGGGCGGCTGAGGTGGGTGGATCACCTGAGGTCAGGAATTCGAGACCAGCCCGACCAACATGGTGAAACCCTGTCTCTACTAAAAAAACACAAATTAGCTGGGCATGGTGGCACACACCTGTAATCCCAGCTACTCAGGAGTCTGAGATAGGAGAATTGCTTGAACCCAGGAGGCCAAAGTTGCAGTGAGCCGAGATCGTGCCATTGCACTCCAGCCTGGGTGACAGAGCGAGACTCTGCCTCAAAAAAAAAAAAAAAAAAAAAAAAAAAGAAAAGAAAAGATATGTTGAGGCTGATTTTGGCCCAGATCTTTCCAGCCAGTGGAACCCTTGCTTTTGAAGAGTTCTGGTGTTCAGGTTTCGGCCATGTCCTGGTCTTCTTGGTTTCAAAGGGGAGGAATTGTTGGTTCTTGGTGTTGTCAAGCTTTTTCTATTGCATATGCCCAGGCTGCCTGACTTGCAGCTTTTGGCTCTGTTACATCTAAAAGACAGCTCCACATTTGCTTATAAACAGAGTAGGCCCAGTTTGGGCTGGTCCCATGGTTACGAAGGGATATAACTCAGTCACGAAATTAGGAAGCATAGATTAGCCTATTGGAACCAGGACTTTGGTGCCCATCTGACAAGGAAAGAGATGGGTCCCAGGCAGCACCCACCTGCCCCCTCTTGCTACTGCACTTCATGGCTGCCACCATAGCATGCATGACTATGGTTTCGGAGCAGCAAAGGCTGGGGTGGGGCCCAGGAAGTCACAAGAACCTTCTGTAGGGATGTTCCCATTTGGGTCTGAAGGGTGGATGAGACTAAAAATACCACCTACATGACATATTTACTCTGCTCTTGTTAAAATCCTAGAGAGATTGCCAAGAGTCACTACCACCAAGCCTGTGATTAAGCCGTAATAACCACTTTTGTGTTTATAAATTTTGTCCTTGATATCAGAGAGGAGTATTTTTAGGCTAGAACTTGGAGCTAACAAATCCCATTGCAGGAGTGCGGATTTAGGCAAGGATCTCTCAAGAACTTCCCAGGGCACAGCAACAAGGCCAGGAGAGATCTGTCCATAGGAATAAATTGGGAGGCTCCAGGCACCACGTCTCCATCTTGTGGAAAGCTTTGTAGGGAAAACTCTCTGCAAACTGCACTTTTCCTCTACTCTCATGCTGCAACAATCATCAACAAAGAAGAAGACTTCTGTGACCAAATGTGTGGGGTTTTTTCCCCACACACCAAGCAGTGGACCCCAGCTGGGTGTCCTCTAATTCAGTTCCTTCACTATCTACCTGGAGATAGTGTCAGATCCCAGGCTCAGTCCCCAGTACTGCCCCCCTACCACACTAGTTGCAAGTCTGGCCTCTGGAACTTCAAGTTGGGGTTCCCATGATTCACTGAACCCAGGGAAACACTTACTTACATTTGCCATTTGTGATAAAGGATATTTCAAAGGATACAGATGAAGAGATACATAGGGCGAGCTATCGGGGAAGAGGCGTGAAGCTTCCATGCCCTCCCTGAGTGCAGCATCTTCCAGGAACCTCCATGTGGTCAGCTATCTAGAAGCTTTCTGAACCCAGTCTTCTTGCTTTTTTATGGAAGCTTCCTGACATCAGCATTCCTTCCCCCAGAGTATAGGGTGGGACCCTCTAATTGGAGGGTCTTAAGACCCACAATCAGAAACGCGGGTAACATTAGAGTCCTGCCTTGGAGCAGGTGAAAGGAGGGTAGGGAGAAGGCCAAAGGCCTGCCGCTGAGGCCTAACACACCCAACATGACCACAAGTCACTGTAGCAAACGCTGTGGGAGTTAGGGCCAGGAACCATGGATAAAAACCAATACGTATCATAACACTACAGAAGCTAATCACACCAGGGCACACATCCCTTTAACTCAGGGCACCTTGGCAAATGTGGAAGCTTTGTGGATATCTGTGCCTTTTTATTTTTATTTTTCAGTTGAGACAGGGTCTCACTCTGTCACTCAGGCTGAAGTGCAGTGGCATGATCACAGCTTACCGTACCATCGACCTCCCAGGCTGAAGTGATCCTCCCACCTCAACCTTCCAAGTAGCTGGGACTACAGGCACTCGCCACCATGCCTAGCTAATTTTAAAATTTTTAGTAGAGACAGAGTCTCACCATGTTGCCCAGGCTGGTCTTGAATTCCCGGGCTCAAGTGATCCTCTGGCTTCAGTCCCCCAAAATGCTGGGATCACAGGTATAAGCCACCACACCCAGCCATATCTCTGCTTTTCTATCCTCCCACCCTCATAGCACTACTTATTCATCCATCCATCCATCCATCCATCCACCCATCCATCCATCCATCTGTCCATCCGTCCATCCGTCTATCCGTCCGTCCGTCCGTTCATCCATCTATCTGTTCATTAATGAATTCATTCAACATATATTTATTCAGACATGGTCCCTGCTTTCATGGAGTTTACATTCTAGTGGTGGTGGTTGCCAACTGGAGAGCCAGACAATAAACAAATTAAAAACACAGTGCCATTTTGGATTGAGTACTCCGATGGAAATAAACAGGAATAAATGCTGTATAGGACCTGGGCAGGCAGGGCTGAGGTAAGATCAAGGAGGTAACAAGCCACTGGGAAGGAGCCAGCCATCCGAAGAGCCAACTCTCTCATCTGCTTTGCTGACCCAAACTCCCCACTTTCCCCTCCCTCTTAAGTCTTCTCTCTGTGCTCATTTCCAAGGTAAGCATCTACAACCACTCCATGAGTCTGTCTTCAGGGAAACTTGACTCTCCTTGACAATATTGCTTCGCCTTGCAGCTCTTGCAAATCTGGGTTGTTCATTCCCTGCATCCCACCTTATTCCCAGCCAGAAGAGAGGGTGTTGGAGCCCCTATTCCTGGTGCTCTTTCCACAGGCACATAATCATCCCCATTCCTTTACTATATGGATGTATGTATAGAAGAAAAACATGATATAGACAGAGTTCAGTACTATTTGCAATTTCAGGCATCTACAGGGGTCCTGGAACATGTATCCTGCTGATAACAGGAGACTGCTGTACACCACACAATATACAGGAAGACTTCCTAAACATCTGTCTTAATCCGTTTGTGTTGCTATAAAGGAATATTTGAGCTTGGATGATTTACAAAGAAAAGAGGTTTATTTGGCTTATGTTTCTGCAGACTGTATAAGAAGCATGACGCCAGCATTAGCTTCTGGTGAGGGATTCAGGCTACTTCCACTCATGGTGGAAGGGGAAGAGGAATGGTGCTTGCAGATGTTACATGACAAGGGAGAAGGCAATAGAGAAAGAGAGTGAGGAGAGGTCTCAGGCTTTTTTTTTTTTATTTTTCTTTTCTCCCTCTTACCACATCCCAACCAGGCTCTTTTAAACAATCAGCTTTCCCAGGAACTAATAGAACTAGAACTCACTCATTACCAATAGAATGGCACCAAGCCTTTTATGAGGAATCTGCCCACTATGATCCAACAGCTCCCAATGGGCTCCACTTCCAACACTGAGGGTCAAATTTCAACATGAAATTTAGAGGAGACAACATTCAAATCATAGCAATGACCTTTTCTCCTCTCTCTTCCCAAGATTCTGCACCTTACAGAAGTTCCTTATCTCTTTTCCTCTACCCCGCTCAAAACTTCTGGTCCACTTAATTCTCTTGTCTCACTCATCCTTCCCATCCATTGCCTCCTCTTCCCACTTCTTTTTCTTCTCCCTCTCAAGTAGGATCTATGTTTTTATTTTATTTTATTTTATTTTATTTTATTTTATTTTATTTTATTTTTTGAGACTGAGTCTCGCTTTGTCAGCCAGGCCAGAGTGCAGTGGCTCCACCTCAGCTCACTGCAACCTCTACCTCCCGAGTTCAAGTGATTCTCCTGCCTCAGCCTCCCAAGTAGCTGGGATTACAGGTGCATGCCACCACACCTGGCAAATTTTTGTATTTTTAGTAGAGGTGGGGTTTCATCATGTTGGCCAGGCTGGTCTCGAACTCCTGACTTCAAGTGATCCACCTGCCTGGGCCTCTCAAAGTGCTGGGATTACAGGTGTGAGCCACCATGCCCAGCTCTGGGCTCAAGTGATTCTCCAACCTCAGCCTCCCAAGCAGTGAGATAGGATTACTCCCTTAATCCCCTTTGTGGGTGGGAACTGCAGTGGCTTGTTTCACTCAGCCTGCAGTCTTTGGATGGCTAAGTGTTAACAGTCCATTAAGGATCAGGGTGACAGCCTTCTGCACCTGCCCTTTTTGACACCTGAGTTCTTGTTTGGTGTCCAGGAAGAATCAGGTCACTCGGACTGATTTAAGGGTAGTGTATGCAGAGGATTTTATTGGGCAATGGATGTGGCTCTCAGCAGAATGGGGAGTTGGAAAGGAGATGGTGTGGGAAGAAGGTGATCTTTCCCTGAAGCTGCACCCTCTGAAGTTAGCTGCGTCTATCTGTAGTCTCTGGTGCTCAGCTGCTTGTATCCCTGATGCTCAGCCTTGCATCCACGAATGCTTGCATTAGCTGTTTGTGTTGCTCTGCCAGCTGGTCTTTTTATGGGCACAGGATAGGGGCATGGCAGCCCAAAAAGGCAACATTTGGGCAGTAAAAACAGGGTCAGCTGTTTTCACTTAGGGGCATGGTTCCAGGCTTAAGGGTGGGGTTTAGCCAGGAGCCCAGTTTTTCTCTATCAGTAGCTGGGACTACAGGTGCATGCTACCACACCTGGCTAATTTTTGTAGAGACAGGGTTTCACCATGTTGCCCAGGCTGGTCTCAAACTCCTGGGTTCCAGTGATCCTCCTTCCTTGGCCTCTTAAAGTGCTGGGATTACAGGTGCAAGTCATTTTCCCAGCCCCATGTCAGATTTCTCTGTGCCATAATTTTTTTTTTTTTTTTTAAGACAGAGTCTCGCTGTGTCAGCTAGCCTGGGGTGCAATGGCATGATCTCAGCTTACTACAACCTCTGTCCCCTGGGTTCAAGTGATTCTTGTGCCTCAGCCTCCTGAGTAGCTGAGACCACAGGCACGAGCACCACGTCTGGCTAATTTTTGTATTTTTAGTGGAGACAAGGTTTCACTATGTTGGCCAGGTTGGTCTTGAACTCCTGACCTCAAATGATCCACCTGCCTTGGCCTCCCAAAATGCTGAGATTACAGGTGTGAGCCACCACACCCCAGCCATCACTGTCATAATTTTTGTAAAAGTGGTTTCATCCCCTTCTCAACTTAGGCCCATCTTGGGGGAGGTCATCTGAATGGTCATTTCTCTTGTATTTCTTGACTTCTAGTTTTTTTTTTTTTTTAACCATATGTGTCAAGCTAAACTCAATTCAAATTCCTCAATCAGCCGTTTCTGCATCTATATCTGAAGAAAATTGCACAACTTGAAAACTGGTGCATTGCAAATCCATGGCAACGAATCCTGGGCCCAGAGGGCTGCTTGTTAATCCTTTTACTGGTCCATGACGGGTTCCTTCTCCTGCCCCCTCAACCTGGACCCAGTATGCCTGAAGCCAAATCATACTCGGACTTTGCAGCTACAAAAACAAATAATTCCTCTCCTGCCTTTTCTGTTTGTTTATTTAGTTTGAATTGTGCTTCTTCCACTTGAAATCAAAAGACTCTTGACAAATAAAATTAATGACCCCAAGCTTAGAGAAGGCTCTAGGGAAGAAGGGAAAAAGCCTCTTCTGAATGAATAATAATTTGGGAGTAGTTGTTGATTCAATTTGACATCCAGTTTCTGCAAATTCTTTTCTTTCTCTTTCTGTTTTTAAGACAGAGTCTCATTCTGTTGCCCAAGCTGGAGTACAGTAACATGATCATAGCTCACTGTAGCCTCTAACTCCTGGCCACTAGGGATCCTCCCACCTCAGCCCTCCGATAGCTGGGAATACAGGGTCATGCCACCGTGTCTTGCTGAATTTTTAAATTATTTTTGTAGAGATGGGGTCTCGCTCTGTTGCCCAGGCTGGTCTCAAACTCCTGGGCTCAAATGATCCTCCCACTTCAGCTTCCCAAAGTGCTGGGATTACAGGCATTAGCCACCACACCTGGTCTCTGCAAATTCTGAGGACAAGCATGGTGGTCTATGTAGGCGTGAAGGGAAAACTTCCCCATTGTCCTTGGAAGATTCATTGACAAAAATCAGATTAATAAGGGAAAAGGCATACACATTTATTATGCGTGGGGTAAAAATTACGGAGCGATTACCCAATATCTCAGTGAGGCCCAGATACCTACCATAGCCTGTTTCAGAGGGGAGAGGAGAGATGGGGAACATAGGTAATTCTGTTGATGGGCAATAAATGATTACTAGGAGGAATGAATGGAACAAAGATTCATTTGTGAATGGTTCTGTTTGGCAATTGAATGAGCCTGAGAGGCAGACAGACATTATCTTGTGAAAGGGTCTGTTTAGGTGTGGTTACATTCTTGGTCTTCTTTTGTGCAATAGACAATAAGATAGGGAAGCAAAGGAAGAAAAATTGTTCTTCCTGCAGGGTCTGTCTAGTCCTTTTTTTTTTTTTTTGAGACAGAGTTTCACTCTGTAGCCCAAGCTAGAGTGTAGTGTCGTGATCTTGGCTCACTGCAACCTCTGCCTCCCAGGTTCAAGTGATTCTCCTGCCTCAGCCTCCTGAGTAGCTGGGACTACAGGCGCGTGACACCATGCCCACCTAATTTTTTGTATTTTAGCAGAGACAGAGTTTCACCATGTTGCCCAGGGTGGTCTTGAACTCCTGAGCTCAGGTAATCCGCCCTCCTTGGCCTCCCAAAGTGCTGTGATTACAGGCACGAGCCACTGCACCTGGCCAAGGTCTGTCTAGTTTTTATGTAGCTAAAGGAAAAGTCTCTAACCGTGTCTTTTGATCTCTAAGGGTCTTTAATTCAAAATATGCATTATAACAAGGAGCTACCTTTTGGGATGAAGTTTCTGGCACTCCTTCATCTGGAAGCACAGGCAAATCTCACAGAGAATATTCTGGAAGGCAATTGATGAGAGAGAGTGGCTCTGTCCTCTTCCTATCTTTGCTCCAAATCTTCCTTAGAAAGGCAGAACTCCCTGCAGAATGAAATGGACAATCAGACACTGCTAACAGCTGCAGCCCAAGAACTTCGGTTCTTGGTAAAAGAATCCTGACACAAAAGTATTTCTTTGTGGAAAATTATGCATTCATTGGGCTCATTTGAAACAAAATATGATTTGCATCTTAACTTCCTGTAACAAGCTCCACTTCTTTTGCGGATTTCATAATGTCTGATTTTGTTGAACCAGATTGGTGGGGCACATGCTTTTACCAGTTTAAATTCAAGCCCAGGTTTTTCTTATTTTAAATAGCAACAGCTGCTAAGCACACTAATTATTGTATTTCATCAAAATAAACTCACCAAGTTGCTTCTGAATGTTCCCTGGAGCTGCTGTCCTGGGGGCTGGGGTCCTCAGGGCTGTCAAAGAAGGTGCAAAGTTTGGATTTGAAAAATATAGGAGAGGAGGCTGCAAGTCCTGGGAGGGGATGGGTAAGCAACTCCAGAAACAGAGAAAGGGAAAAAGTCACTAGCTGGAGAGAGAAGCAGTGGGATACTCACTTCTCAATATCTGGTTGGGCTTTCTCTTTGCAATGTTCAGCAATTTCAAATTTCTGAGGGTCATCAGGAAGTGGGGAGAGAAGGAAGAAAACATTGGAGATTGTGTGGGAACGTCTTGTACCTATGTGGCAGCCAGAGTGATTTCTTTCTTTCTCTTTTTTTTTTTTTTGTAGGGACAGGGTCTTGCTGTGTTGCCCAGACTGGTCTCAAACTCCTGACCTCAGCTGATCCTCTTGCCTCATCCTCCCAAAGTGCTGGGACTACAGGCATGAGCCACTGCGCCTGGCTGTATCCTCTGTCTTCACTGAGGTTAAGTATCTGATATTTTAGTTATTTGCTCTGTGTTGAGTACTTTTCATGTCTTCTGAGACCTCCGGCCCAGGGAGATACACAGCTCTGGTGTTCTGGTCTCTACCACATCTCCAATCTAACCCTGATCTCCTCACCCTCTCCCCGACTGCCCTTCTTTCTGCTCCTTAAATAAAGCTCTCCTTCTAGAATCTACGCACCGGTCGTTTCTTTTGCCTTCTGGCAACATGTTCTTTCCCATCTTCCCAGGGCCAGCTTGACATTCAGGTCTCTGAGAAGCCTTCCACAACCACGCAACCTCTAATGTACTCCCTTATTGCTTTCTATCCCATTACTGTGTCTTGTTTCAGGTATAGCTTATCATTGTCTGACGTTATCTGGTTTATCTATCTACTTGTACTTTGTGTTCCATCTAGAAGGAAAACTGTAAGAGCTGAGACCGTCTAGATGGGATTCACTGCTGCATCCTCAAGGGGGTGCGGTATATAGCAGATGCTCAGTAAATATTTGTTAAATGAAAAAAAAAGAATGAATGGCATGGGAGTTCAGGAGAGGAGCTCAAATAATATTGGCTGAATACATGAATGAATGATCTCATTTAAAAAAAAGTTGCTGTCATCTTTATTTTCTATTTTATAATTTCAACTTTTATTTTAGATTCAGGGGGTACATGCACAGGTTTGTTAAATGGGTATATTGCGTGGTGCTGAGGTTTGGAGTACAACCCGTCACCCAGGAAGTGAGCATAGTACCCTGAATGATCTCATTTGATCCTTCAAACAGTGGGCATTGTTAGCACCATTTTAAAGATAATTCATCAGGGTCAGAGGTTAAATAGCTCTTCAAGGTTACAAATAATGGCAGAGGTTTGTAAGCTATCTGCCGTTGAAAGGAGAGTGGTTTGTTAGGGGACAGCAGACATCCTTTTTTCAGATTATGGATTTTTGGGGACTCTGCCATCACTAGAGAGGGCGTCTCCTTCCCTAATTGGCAAGAATATGTAATTGGTTTTAATTGTGGGCTTCTGAAGGGACTATTTTAAAACCACATCTGTGGTTGTCTTTGATGGAATCTGACCTTCTGACCTTCAGGAGGGTGATGGGAGGGCAATTCTGATGATTTGGAAACCAAGGGAGAACTGTGTTATTTTGGGGTGACATGGTCTTGGCATGCCCAGAGGAGCTGGGGGCTGGGGAGTGGAACAGGTCGTAGAATTGCAGGGACTTCCCTGCTGTTGACTCATAGCAATTGTCAGATGGTCTCTACCAAGCTCTGCATCCTATACTGAATCCATAAAAGGGATGATTCATTCTGCAATGGTCTCTGTAGCGAGCCAGCCAATGTGCAGGACTGGAAAGGAGTGTGGATTTTGGCTTCCTCTGCACGATAGGTCTGAGAATCTTCATTAGTATAGAAAACGAAGAGCACCTTGGATTTCAGCTTTGCATCTGGATTTAAAAATAATAATAAGAAGTGACATATTAGTTCACTAGGGCTGCCATAACAAAATATTACAGACTGGGTGCTTTAAACAACAGACATTTATTTTCTCGCAGTTCTGGAGTCTGGAAGTTCAAGATCAAGGTGTCAGGAGGGTTGATTTCTTCTGAGGCCTCTCTCTTTGGCTTGCAAACGGCTGTCTTCCTGCTGTGTCTTCTTGTGGTCTTTCCTCTGTGCATGGGCATCCCTGGTGTCTCTCTTACTCTCTCTTTCTCTCTTTTAAGATAGAGTGTCTGTCACCCAGGCTGGAGGCAGTGACATGATCTTGGCTCGCTGCAACCTCTGCCTTCCAGGTTCAAGTGATTCTCCTGCCTCAGCCTCCCAAATTGCTGGGGGGACTATAGGCGCCTGCCACCATGCCCGGCTAATTATTTATATTTTAGTAGAGACAGGGTTTCACCATGTTGGCCAGGCTGGTCTTGAACTCCTGACCTCAGGTGATCCACCCACCTTGGCTTCCCAAAGTGCTGGGATTACAGGTGTGAGCCACCATGCCTGGACTTCTGGTGTCTCTTTGTGTGTTCAAACCTTCTCTTCTTAAAAAACCTCCAGTCAGATTGAATTATGACTCACTCTATTGGCCTCATTTGAACTTAATTACCTCTTTGAAGGTCCTGTCTTCAAATACAGTCACATTCTGAGGGACTGGGTGTTAGGGCTTCAACATGGGAATTTTGAGGGGACACAATTCATCCCATACCAGGTGTCATTTATTGTTTATTATGTGTTGGCCTCATGCAAATATTTTACAAACATCACCTCACATAATTTCCCAAGTATCCTAAGAGATCAATATGATTATTATAACCCCTTTCATAAAACCAAGAAACTGAAGTAGAGAGAGTAAGAAGTTGCCTAAGTTTACACAGTTAAAAGTGCCAGAGGGGCTGGGCGCGGTGGCTCACGCCTGTAATCCCAGCACTTTGGGAGGCCGAGGCAGGCGGATCACCTGAGGTCGGGAGTCCAAGACCAGCCTGACCAACATGGAGAAACCCCATCTCTACTAAAAATACAAAATTAGCCGGGCGTGGTGGTGCATGCCTGTAATCCCAGCTACTTGGGAGGCTGAGGCAGGAGAATCGCTTGAACCCAGGAGGTGGAAGTTTCGATGAGCCAAGATCATTCCATTGTACTTCAGCCTGGGCAACAAGAGTGAAACCCCATCTCAAAAAAAAAAAAAAAAAAAAAAATAACCAGAGCTCAGATTCAAGCACAAGCATTTCTGATTTTGAAGTCTTTTTTTTTTCTTCCATGAAATCTATGCTAAATTGCTGAATATTATATTTTGGCCTTTCTGTTCTCTCTTTCTGAAGTGGCTAAATATACACATATTTTTGGATGTCACATATCTATTTTTCATGTTTTATCTTTTTTCTCATAACTTTTATCTCTTTATTGTAAAAACATAAAGAGATTCCAGAAGATTTTTTTGAGCTTGTTTTTTGAGTCACTTATTTCTTTTCTTTTCTTTTTTTTTTTTTTTGAGACACAGTCTGGCTCTGTCACCCAGGCTGGAGTGCAGTGGCGCTATCTTGGCTCACTGTAACCTCTGCCTCCTGGCCGCAACCCATCCTCCTCCTACCTCAGCCTCCCGAGTAGCTGGGACAATAGGCATGTGCCACCATGCCTGGCTAATTTTTTCAATTTTTATTTTTGGTAAAGGTGACATTTCACTATGTTGCCCAGGCTGGTCTTGAACTCCTGAGCTCCAGCAATCGACCTGCCTTGGCCTCCCAATGTGCTGGGATTGCAGGCGTGAGCCACCACACCTGGCCCTGCTTATCAATTTTTCTATGATAACCAATCTGCTTTTTCCTGATTCTACTTGCATTAAAAATTTTGAATAAGGTCTTCTCTCTTTAAGGTCATTTTCCTGTTCATGGAGTTCCTTCTCTATGGCTGCACCCTTTTGCTTTAGCAATGCCTTGAGCAATAGGAAGTGAGCCTCAGCTGAGTACCATATGAAATAAACAAAGATTGTGCTGGCATAGTGGTTCACGCCTGTAATCCCAGAGCTTTGTGAGGCCAAGGCAGTAGGATCACTTGAGGCCAGGAGTTTAGGACCAACCTCGATGACACAGGGAGACTCGCCATACCCATCTTCACAATAAAAATAAAATAAAATAAAATAAAATACAAAAAGATTGTGTAGCCATGCTTTCTGAGAGGACAGAAATCATTTTGTATACAAAAACAAACAAAAATAAACTAGCTACCTGCATGCCCAAAGGAAACCCTACCCAATATTCAGGACAAGGAAATGTTGATCAATGTCATTTTTACTTCACTGTTTTTTGTACTATTCACTGGCCCTCTCACTTTTTCCAGTCCTTGATTTTCAGTCTCCTTGTCTAAGACCAGAACACTACCCTACCCCTGCCCAAAGTGTGGATTTCCTCTAATCTATGGAAAACTTGCCATCCCTGAAGGGCAGGGGTTAAGAACACCAGTAAGAATCAAAAGGGTTTGAATTCTGGGTACACACTCACAAGAACTGGAATTGAAAGCAGGGTCTTATGGAGGTATTTATTTGTACACTCATGTTCATAGCAGCATTATTTGCAATAGCTAAAACATGGAAGCAACCCAAGTGTCCTTTGATGAATGAATGGATAAGCAAAATGTGGTATAGCCTACAACAGAATATTACTTAGCCTTAAAAAGGAAGGAAATTCTGAAATATGCCACAATGTTGATGGACCTTGAGGACATTTTGCTAAGTGAAATAAGCCAGTCACAAAAAGATAAATACTATATGAATCTACTTTTTGAGGACTTAGAAGTAGTCAAAATCATAGAGACGGAAGGTAGAATGACATAATAAAAGTCATATATGACAGACCCACAGCTAGTATCATACTGAATGGAGGAAAACTGAAAGCATTTCTTCTAAGACCTAGAACATGACAAGGATGCCCACTTTCAGTACTGTTATTCAATATAGTGTAGGAGTCCTGGTTAGGGCAATCAGACAAGAGGAAGAAATAAAGGGTATCCAAATTGGAAAGGAAGAAGTCAAATTATCCTTGTTTGCAGATGATTTGATACTATATTTGGAAAAACCTAAAGACTCCACCAAAAAAACTATTAGAACCAACAACAAAAATTAGTAGCATTTTATATGCCAACAGTGAACAATCTGAAAAAGAAATTTGTAAAGTAATACAAATGCCATTTACAATAGACACAAAAAATAATTATCTAGGAATTAACCAAAGAAGTGAAAAATCTCTATAATCGAAACTAAAAAACATTGATGAAAGAAATTGAAAAGGACACCAAAAATGGAAAGATATTCCATGTTCATGGATTGAAAGAATCAATATTGTGTAAGTGTCCATACTACCCAAAGCAATCTACAGATTCAATCTTCAATGCAATCCCTATCAAAATATCAATGTCATTCTTTACAAAAATAGAAAAAACCATCCTAAAACTTACATAGAACCACAAAAGATGCAGAATAGCCAAAGCTATCCTAAGCAAAAAGAACAAAACTGAAGGAATCATATTACCTGACTTCAAATTGTACTACAGAGCAATAGTAACAAAAACAGCATGGTGCTGGTCTAAAAACAAACATATAGTCCAATGGAACAAAATAGAGAAGCCAGAAACAAATCCACACACCTACAGTGAACTCATTTTCAACAAGGGTACAAAGAAGATACAATGGGGAAAATACAGTCTTTTTAATAAACGGTGCTGGGAAAACTGGATATTCGTATGCAAAAGAGTGAAACTAGACCCCTATCTCTCACCATATACAAAAATCAAATCAAAATAGATTAAAGACTTAAATGTAAGACCTCAAACTATGAAACTACTACAAGGAAACATTGGAGAAACTCTCCAGGAAGCTGGTCTGGGCAAAAAATTCCTGAATAATACTCCACAAGCACAGGCAACCAAAGCAAAAATGGACAAGTGGGATCATCAAGTTAGAAAGCCTCTGCGCAGCAAAGGATGCAATCAAAGTGAAGAGACAACCCATGGAATGGGAGGAAATGTTTACAAACTACCCATCTGACAAGGGATTAATAACCAGAATATATAAAGAGCACAAACAATCTGTATGAAAAAATCGAAGTATCCAATTAAAAAATGGGAAAAGATTTAAATAGACATTTCTCAAAAGAAGACATACAAATAACAAACAGGCATATGAAAATATGCTTAACATCACTGGTCATCAAAGAAATGCAAATCAAAACTATAACAAGATATCATCTCACCCTAGTTAAAATGGCTTATATCCAAAAGACAGGAGGTTGTAGAGAAAAGGAAATCCTCATACACTGTTGATGGGAATGTTAAATGATACAACCACTATGAAGAGCAGTTTGGACATTCCTCAAAAATCTAAAAATAGAGCTACCATATGATCTAGCAATCCCACTGCTGGGTATATAACCAAAAGAAAGGAAATCACTGTGTGAAAGAGATATCTGTAGTCTCATGTTTTTTTGCAGCACTGTTCATAATAGCTAAGATTTGGAAGCAACCTAAGTGTCCATCAACAGATAAATGGATAAAGAAAATGTACCTATACACAATGGAGTACTACTCAGCTATGAAAAAGAATGAGATCCTGTCACTTACAACAACATGGGTAGAACTGGAGGTCATTATGCTAAGTGAAATAAGCCAGCACAGAAAGACAAACATTGCATGTTCCCACTTACTTGTGGTATCCAAAAATCAAAACAATTGAATTCATGGAGATAGAGTAGAAGTAGGGTTACCAGAGGCTGGGAAAGGTAGTGAGGGGTGGGGGTAGTTAATGGGCAAAAAAAGTATACTTACAAAGAATAAATAAGACCTAGTATTTTATAGCACAACTGGGTGACTATAGTCAATAATAATTTAATTGTACATTTAAAAATAATTGAAAGAATATAATTGGATTTTTTTTTTTTTTTTTTTGAGATGAAGTCTTGCTCTGTCGCCCAGGCTGGAGTGCAGTGGCGCAATCTCGGCTCACTGCAAGCTCCGCCTCCCGGGTTCACGCCACTCTCCTGCCTCAGCCTCCCGCGTAGCTGGGACTACAGGCACCCGCCATCACGCCCGGCTAATTTTTTTTGTATTTTTAGTAGAGACAGGGTTTCACCATGTTAGCCAGGATGGTCTCGATCTCCTGACCTTGTGATCCGCCCACCTCGGCCTCCCAAAGTGCTGGGATTACAGGCTTGAGCCACCGCGCCCGGCCTATAATTGGATTTTTTGTAATGCAAAGGATGAATGCTTGAAGGGTGGATACACTATTTTCCATGATGAGATTATTATACATTGCATGCCTGTACCAAACATCTCACATATCCCATAAATATATACACCTACTATGTAGCCACAAAAATTAAAAACTAAAAAAATTTTAAAAAGTAGAATGGTGGTTGCCAGGGACTGGGGCGGGGGTTGGGGCATGGCAGAAATAGGAGTTACTGTTTAACGGGTATAGAGTTTCAGTTTTGCAAGATGAAAAGAGTTACAGAGATGGATGTTGGTGATGGTTGCACATTATGAATGTATTTAATTTGACTCAACTGCACACTTAAAAACTATTAGGATGGTAAGTTTTATGTTATGTATATTTTACTACAATAAAATAATTGAAAAAAAGAGGCAAGGTGTGGTAGCTCAAGCCTGTAATTCCAGCACTTTCAGAGGCCGAGGCAGGCACCTGAGGTTGGGAGTTGGAGACCAGCCTGGCCAACATGGCGAAACCCCGTCTCTACTAAAATACAAAAACTAGCTGAGCATGTTGGTGAGCGCCTGTAATCCCAGCTACTCGGGAGGCTGAGGCAGGATAATTGCTTGAACCCATGAGGTGGAGTTTGCGGTGAACCAAGATCGTGCCACTGCACTCGAGCCTGGACAACAGAGAAAGACTGTCTCAAAAAAAAAGAAAAAAATTGAAACAAGAGTCAGTAGAGTTTGGCAGCGGGGGGAGAAGAAAAGTTGAGCATTACTCTAAGATTTAAGACTCAGGGTTGAGAATTTAAGACTCTGAATCACCTTGAACTTGAAGCACCATATATTATCAAGAACAAGTATAGTTTCTCTTCTAAATGATCTCTTGTCCTATTTGGTTTACTCCTTGCAGGAGGAGGGGGCTGCAGGTTCTCCCAGTTGAATTATGCTGTCCCATGTAGAGCTTTTTTTGGATCTGCTATGGGGTCCCAGACAGAAGAAAGGGAGGTTTTGCTTAATTGTCTCCTGGAGAAGCAGGCAGGTGGCTCAGTAAAGGACTTTGAGCTAAGTCCTCTGACAGTCACCAGCGTCCCTCTCCTCCCCATCCAGATACCTTTCCCGTCAACCAAAATCCCCTGAGAGCCATTGCCATTGCCTCTGACTCCCCTCGCCTTCCGGTGTGTTTGTTTAGATTCTAAAAAGGGATTTACTGTAGCAGCCTCTGGGCATGCATTCAAAAACACCCAAACCCCAAGAGAAATTGTCCAAACTCACATTGCACCCAGCTTTATTGGGGGGCACTTTTCACAGCAGCCGAAGGTTAATGCACTTGTTCTTTGCCAACTACGAGCTGCTTAGGCCTCTAATCACTTTCTGAATATTCAGTGAGATGGGCTCAGAGAAACATATGGGTAATGATTATACCAGGATGACTCCAGAAGAGCAGCTTCATCATTTCAGGGAAGTTAACCCACACTTCGACACTCTTCTATGTTGCTAATGCTGGACGTTTGGTTTTCCTTTCAGTCCCCTTCTCTGCCTGCCAAAATTTGACAACTCTTTCTCAGTCTAAATTTTGGAAATCACCTGTTTTTGTAAAGCTTTTCCCTGTTTTCAGAATTCCTTCTCATCTGCATCTCAGCATCATGTACACATCTTTTATTCATATTCAAAAATATGTATTCTTTAGTTACTGTGTGCTGGTCTTTTGTCAGGCAATGGAGATATAGTGGTGAGACTATATATAAGGCTTTGTCAAAGAACAGAATTTCAACAAATTGAGATTTAAATCGAATTGGCTTTTATTAGTGACTCATGAATTGGGCAGCATCCCATCAATGAAATAGAAAGACGCTTTGCCAGGCATGACAGGACAGTTGGCTTTTGTAAAGTAGCTCGAGCAGGAACAAGAAATCAGTATAATGCAAAAAGTGGATTGGTTAACATCAGGTTACTTGAAGTTACTTCCCTTGTAGGGTTAAAGCAGTGGGGACTTCCTTAGAATGTAGGCTCAGATTTACCAGGCCCCTTTGGATTGGTTGCAGTGAACGTCCTGTTTTTGCAGAAAATTGGCCCCTTTGTAAGTTCAATTTGATTATGTGGTGCCTAGCATGACTGATTCCATTCTGGTTTGGTCTGGTCTGTTGGAACTCAGTCCAAAACAATGGCCTGCCGTGAATTTTATTTAACAGCTTTAACTTTCATGGGGCTTATTTTTTGTTTTATAGCACAGACAAAAAGAACTCAGATGGAGTTACTCTATCTGAGATCAATACTCATCACAGTATTTATCTCCATCAAGTAGTCTCCCTTATCTGAGATTTCACTTTCTGTGATCTCAGTTACCTATGGTCAGTCAACTGTGGTCTGAAAATATTAAATGGAAAATTCTAGAAGGAAACAATTTATAAGTTTAAAATTGCATGCTGTTCTAGGTAGGGTGATGAAATCTCTTGTTGTCCTGTTCCATCTTACTTGGAACGGGAGTCATCCCTTTGTCCAGCGTATCCACACTCAGTATGCTATCCACCCACTAGTCATCCACATGGTCTGCTCCACACACTCAACCATAGACATCATCATGGCTCAATGGCTCAGTGATTCAGGATCTTCTGAAGCAGATGGCCCTCCTTCTGACATATCTTCAGAAAGCCAGTAGAAGCCTAAAGCTATGTCACAATACTTAACGTCATTCACATCACTTCATCTCATCAAGTAGGCATTGTATTTATCTCACATTATTACAAGAAGGGTAAGTACAGTACAATAAGTTATTCTGAGGCTGGGAATGGTGGCTTATGCCTGTAATCCCAGCACTTGGGAGGCTGAGGTGGGAGGATCACTTGAGCTCAGGAGTTCGAAACCAGCCTGGGCAAGATAGTGACCTTGTCTCTACTAAAAATAATAAAATAATTTAGCTAGGCATAGTGACAGTCTCAGCTACTTGGGAGACTGAGGTGGGAGGATCTCTTGAACCACGGAGTTCAAGGCTACAGTGAGCTATGGCTGTGATTGAATCACTGCACTTCAGCCTGGGTAACAGGCTGGAGTCTCAAAAAGTAAACAAACAAACAAAAAGATATTTAGAGAGAGATTACATAACTTTTATTATAATATATTGTTACAATTGTTCTATTTTATTATTATCGTTATTGAGACAGGGTCTCTCTCTGTTGCCCAGGCCGGAGTGCAGTGGCACGATCTCAGCTCACCACAACCTCCACTTCCTGGGTTCAAGCGATTCTCCTGCCTCAGCCTCCCGGGTAACTGGGATTATAGGTGCCTGCCACCACCCCTGGCTAAGTTTTGTATTTTCAGTAGAGATGGGGTTTCATCATGTTGGCCAGGCTGGTCTCAAACTCCCGACCTCAGGTGATCCACCTGCCTCAGCCTCCCAAAGTGCTGGGATTACAGGCGTGAGCCACTGTGCCTGGCTCATGTTTATTTTAAAGAATTAAAAAATGATTTAAAAAGAATAGAAAGGTAATAATTCCTCTCTTCTCCTATCCTGGAGATAACCAGAGCTAGTAATGAGGAGTAACACCTTTCTTTTATGAAGGGCTGATTGGTTTGCTTATTTGATTTGGCATGGATTACAAAAATGGCATTATATACTTATTACTCTGCAACTTGCCCTTTTCCCTCTAAACGAATTAGATTAACTCTTTTGTTTATTCAACCATTCTCTCATTGGTGGACATTAAGATTGCTTTCTGTTTTTAACAATGATACAATTACTATAGTATGACTCCTTGAGAATATTCCTGGGTATATTGAGACTTTCACTAAAACAGATTTAGAAAGGTAGAAACTCTGGGTCAATGGATATTTGCAGTTCTAGTTTTAATAGGTGTTTTTCAGATTACTTTTCTAACAGATTGTAGCCATTCCTATTTCTCAACACTGTCAGCCAGAACTGGACATTATTGATCTTTTGCTTGTAAAATTTGGCAAATATAATGGGTGAAAAAAAGGCTGATTTAATTTACCTTTCCTTGACTACTACATATGTTGAGTATCTTATTCTGTCTAGTGACAATTTGCAGATACCCTTATGTGAATTGCCTGCTATTCAGTTGTCTTTTTCTTTTCAACTGGTAAAAGCTCTTTGAATATTAGTAATTGTTAATATTTATGCATACATTTTGCAGAAGTTCTCTCCTCTCACCAGATTATCATGTCTTTTAAAAAACCTTTTTATTTAGAAATAATTAGAGGCTAATAGAATAGGAGGTTGTGAAACTGGTACAGAGAGACCCAGGTGCCCTTAACCCAGCTTCCCTCAAGGGTAATATATTAGTATGTTCTTGCTTTGCTATAAAGAAATGCCTGAGGCCGGGCGTGGTGGCTCACGCCTGTAATCCCAGCACTTTGGGAGGCCGAGGCAGGCGGATCACGAGGTCAAGAGATGGAGACCATCCTGGCAAACACGGTGAAACCCTGTCTCTACTAAAAATACAAAAAATTAGCCGGGCGTGGTGGTGGGCGCCTGTAGTCCCAGCTACTCAGGAGGCTGAGGCAGGACAATGCTGTGAACCCTGAAGGCGGAGCTTGCAGCGAGCCGAGATCGTGCCACTGTACTCTAGCCTGGGGACAGAGTGAGACTCTGTCTCAAAAAAAAAAAAAAAAAAAAAAGAAATGCCTGAGCCTGGGTAATTTATACAGAAAAGAGGGCCGGGTGTGGTGGCTCACGCCTGTAATCCCAGCACTTTGGGAGGCCGAGGTGGGCAGATCACGAGGTCAGGAGTTCGAGACAAGCCTGAGCAGCATGGTGAAACCCTGTCTCTACTAATACAAAAATTAGCCATGCGTGGTGGTGCGTGCCTGTAATCCCAGCTACTCAGGAGGCTGAGGCAGGAGAATCACTTGAACCCGGGAGGTGGAGGTTGCAGTGGGCTGAGATCACGCCACTGTACTCTAGCCTGGGTGAAAGATTGAGGCTCTGTCTCAAAAAAACAAACAAACAAACAAAAAAGAAAGCAAGAAAGAAAAAGAAAAGAGGTTTAATTAGCTCATGGCTCTGCAGGCTATACAGGAAGCATGGTGCTGGCATTTACTCAGCTTCTGAGGCGGCCTCAGGAAACTTACAATCATGGTGAAATGCAAAGGGGACACAGGCACATCATATGGCCAGGGCAGAAGCAAGAGAGCGAGGCGGGAGGTTCCGCACACTTTTAAATTACCGGTCTCATGAGTACTCACTCACTATCACAAGGACAGAACCAAGGCAGATGGTGTTAAACCATTCGTGAGACACCTGCCCCATGAGCCAGTCACCTCCCCAGGCCCCACCTCCAACACTGGGGATTACATTTCAATATGAGATTTGGGTGAGGACACATATCCAAACTATACCAGCTAACATCTTACACAGCTCTAGGTCAGTATCAGAACCTCATTTGTCTTTTTATATTTATTTCTTTTTTGAGACAGAGTCTTGCTATGTTCTCCAGGATGGAGAGCAGTAGCGATTCACAGGTGCAATCATAGTGCACTGCAGCCACAAACTTTTGAACTCCTGGGTTCAAGCAGATTTTCCTGCCTCAGCCTCCCATGTAGCTGGGACTGTAGGCATGTACCACTGCACTTCACATTCATTTGTCTTTTGATGTAGTTTATGGTATTGTTTTGATTACAATATGTTATTGCAAATTTTTTTTTTTTTTTTTTTTTTGAGATGGAGTCTCCCTCTGTCACCCAGGCTGGAGTGCAGTGGTGCAATCTCGGCTCACTACAACCTCTGTCTCTTGGGCTAAACTGACTCTCCTGCCTCAGCCTCCCAAGTAGCTGGGATTACAAGTGTGCACCACCCTGCTTGGCTAATTTTTGTATTTTTAGTAGAGACGGGGTTTCGCCATGCTGGCCAGGCTGATCTTGAACTCCTGACCTCAGGTGATCCACCCATCTCGGCCTCCCAAAGTACTGGGATTACAGGTGCGAGCCACCTTGCCCAGCCTGTTATTGTAAATTTTAATACCTGGTAAGGCAAGTCTCACCACTCCATACTTTTTTCTTTTCTTTTCCTTTTCTTTTTTTTTTTTTTTGAGACAGAGTCTCGCTCTGTCATCCAGGCTGGAGTGCAGTGTCATAATCATGGCTCATGGCAGCCTTGACTCCCATGATTCCAGTGATCCTCCCACCTCAGCTTCCCAAGTAGCTGGGACCAGAGTTGCCCACCACCACACCCAGCTAATTTTTGTATACCTTATTTTCTTGACTGTTTTCAGCTACTTACTTTAGTTTTCATTTGAAATTTAAAAGCCATGGACATGTCAGCCTGAGCAGTGAGAGAAAAGTCACCCTTCTTCTGCCTTTTTGTTCTATTTGGGCCTTCAACAGATTGGATGATGCCCATCCACATGGAAGAGGGTGGATCTTTTTTAGTCTACTGATTCAAATGTTAATTTCTTCCGGAAATACCCTCACAGACACACCCAGAGGGGATTACACAAGGCTGTAAATACCAGAAAACAGGAAGCAGGACTCATCTTAGAGGGTGCCTGTCACACCAAAGAATACTATGTAGCAGCCCAAATTAGGTGGTTCTCTATATACTGACATGGAAAATCTTCAAGACGTATTGTAAAGAAAAAAAAGAGACAAAATCATTTACGGGACCATTTATGTTAAAAAAAAATTCATCCAAAAACAACTTCTGTATAGATATGCATAGAAAATATCTAGAACACTCCCAGCTGATTACCATGGTTAACTCTTGAATTTTTGATTATCTATATTGTTTGAATGTTTAAAAAATGATAATATATTCATATGTTCTGCAATTAAAAATAATTTTCAAAGAATAAATAAAACAGACTATTGTGACTGCATAAGAGAGATGATGATAGCCATAACGTGTCAGCAAGGGAGATGGAGGCAAATGAGTTAGAGGTGCAAGGTATTTAGGAGGTAAAAACCAAGAGATTTTCAAGTATCTGATAGACTTTAGGGCTTTGAGCTTAGGTGACTGGGTGGAATTCTCATTCCATTAGTGTCGGGGCCAAGAGTAAGCTTCCCTCTTATTACAGCAGCAAGTCTGGGTGGGGTCCATGGTCCTCGGTTCTTGTCTTCTTGGAGGAAAGAATTTGCCAAGAGACAGAAAAAAATTTAAGATAGAAATGAGAGATTATTGAAGCGAAGAAAAGTACACTTGGAAGGGAGCAAGTGGGCAACTTGAAAGATTGACTGCCCCTCCTGATCTTTGGCTTAGGGCTTTTATAGACTTACTATTTCCTGTTTTTTGTTTGTTTGTTTTGTTTGTTTGTTTTTTCCGGTAGCTTCCCCTTGGGCAGGCTGTTGGCTAATCACTGCATGCACAGTGTCTTGTCAGTATCTAGGAGGAATGCATATGCCATTTGGTGGTTGAAGTTATGTGCATGCTCTCTTAGGGCAATTCTCCCTTACCAGTCTAGCACTCCCAGAGGAAGATCAGATACTGGTCAAACTCCACCGTTTTGTTCTGTGATGTGCATACCTGGATGTGTCTGCTCATTTCCTAGGATCTTATTGGGAAGTTGTTACCTACAAGCTCAAGATGTTTCCTGTTTGTTAGGAAATTTTCCCCTCCCTGGTGCCTCCTGAAGAGGTACATGACAGTCACCTGACTTCACCTGACATTCCTTGGGGCTCTATCCTGACTTCTCATGTCTGTCTACCAACTCTAACACTTTCACCCTCTGAAGTTTCACTGAAAAACCAACTCACAAAAGGCAGATTAATTGGAGAAAAGACATATAAAATGTATTAATGTGTACAGTGGGGAGAGCCACAGGTGATTACCTATCCCCAAATGAGTTCAGAATCTTCGATTCCATCTTAAGGTTACAGAAAGAGTGGGGGCTTGGATCCTGGAAAATCAGGTTATGAGAGAAAGAAGAAGAGGAATTCTGTTAGGGAGCAATAAAGGATTGCTAGGGAGAATGAATGGATCCAGGAATAGAGATTAACTTGTAAATAGTTCTCTTGGACAGACATTATTTTGTGAAAGGTCTGTTCTGGTATACTTACATTTTTTATCTTACAGGGAGGGGAAGAAAAAAATATTCTCCTCGGTAGACCCAGATTTTAGGCAGATAAAGGAATTTCAACTACCTCCAGTGTTTTGGAAGAGATGATGGGGTTGGGGGTGGGGGAAGGTCAGAGAAACCTTGAGACTTCAGTTCAGCATGTCAAAGTGCTGTATTTTGGAGTATTGGTTTCTGGACCCCAATATTAGAGAACACAGAAGAGAAAACAGATTTTGGAGGAGCTAAGAGGGAGAAGGGTAAATGTCCAAACTCTTAGCTTTTTTGTTTGTTTTTGAGACGGAGTTTCACTCTGTCGCCCAGGCTGGAGAGTGGCGCGATCTTGGCTCACTGCAAAGTCTGCCCTCTGGGTTCGAGTGATTCTCTTGCCTCAGCTTCCTGAGTAGCTGGGATTATAGGCGCTTGCCACCACGACCGGCTAATTTTGTATTTTTAGTAGAGATGGGGTTTCACCATGTTGGCCAGGCTGGTCTCGAACTCTTGACTTCAGAAGATCCACCCACCTAACCCCCCCAAAGCGCAGAGATTACAGGCGTGAGCCACCACGCCCGGTCCAAACTCTTAGCTCTTAACAACTCCCTCTGTTACTGAGTAATGGGCTTGCTGCCGGATGCACACAGAAGCCAATAAGACGGCACTGACTTTTGAGAAAAGTCAGGAAGGAGGCAGAAGGTGTGACTCGAATCTGTCTCCCCAGTTTGGAGTCTGGGCAAGTTTTAAAGGGGTGGGAGAGCAAGGGAAAGGATTGTAACTGAACTTAGTTCCGCGCCACTCATTGCTTGAAAGCTAAAATTCAAGAGACAAGCTTTTGGTGAGAAAGAAAATTAGTTTTATTTGAGAAGCCAGCAATGAGGTTGAGGTTGGGAGGAGGCTAATGAACTCACGTTCAAAGACCACCTCTCCCTAAGTTGTGTCTCCGGATCAGGGATTTTTTTAATTAGATGGAGTCTCAATGTGTCACCCAGGCTGCAGTCCAGTGGTGCCATCTCAGCTCACTGCAACCTCCGCCTCCTGGGCTCAAGTGATTCTCCTGCCTCAGCCTCCCAAGTAGCTGGGATTACAGGCACCCATCACCATGCCCAGCTAATTTTTGTATTTTTAGTATAGATGGGATTTTGCCATGTTGGCCAGGCTGGTCTCAAACTCCTGACCTCAAGTCATCCGCCTGCCTAGTCCTCCCAAAGTGCTGGGATTACAGGTGTGAGCCACCAGGCCTGTCTTGGATCAGGGGTTTTTAAGGGAAATTAAGAGAGTGCAAATGGTGATTAAAAGATTCTTGTGAAATGTGCACAGTCTCAGGTGTGCAGTTGATCATTGCTTTCTTGGTCAATGTCTTGTGGCCTTCCACTGGTGTCCTCAAGCTGTTCTTATCAGGCCAATCAGCCAGTTCCCAGAGTTGTTGTTCAGCATATTATCTTTTACCTCTGTTTGTTTTTTATCTCAGATCCTGTTTTCCTGAGGCTGTTTTTAATGAATAATCTACAAACTCAGGCAAAATAATAATTATATTCACTTAAACAAGCTTTGCTCTAACATGGAGTCAGTACTGTTATAGTGTCAGGAATGTTGGCTTGGCAGAGTCTGATTGGAGGTCTTCAAATTTGACCATTTACAGTAAGGTATCTTCAAGCAAATTTCAGCACTGGATTTTCCTGGCCAACAGACCCCTTCTGAGAAGGGCTCAGAGGAACCTTTTCTTCTGAAAGAGTTCCAGCATTCAGGTTCTCGTCCCGGGCTCTGGACATGTCTGTCTTCTTGGTTCTGCAGAGAGGAAACATTGGTTTCGGGTATTGTTAGAGGTCAATGCATTTTCTATTGCATGCCTGGGCTACATGAGTTGAATTTTGGTTCTGTTAGACCTAAAAGGTAACCTGACAATCAATGTTCTGTTATCAACAGAGTAGGGCCAGTTTGGGATGCTTCTGTGGTTATATCTCCATGCTAAAGGCATATAAGGCCACTGATACCTGTTGAGATGAAGCAGGGGTCCCTCTTGGATGCCTACAGGCACCCCCACCCCACCCCCTGCCAAGCATGGAAATAAAGGAAAATCTTGAGTTCCATCAGGGGAAATTCTAAGAGCCCAGCTTGCCCTGAGAACAAAATAAACACTGGGTGTGGTGGCTCATGCCTGTAATCCTAGCACTTTGGGGGGCTGAGGTGGGCAGACCACCTGAGGTTGGGAGTTCAAGACCAGCCTGACCAACATGGAGAAACCCCCTCCCTACTAAAAATACAAAATTAGCAGGGCGTGGTGGTGCATGCCTGTAATCCTAGCTACCTGGGAGGCTGAGGCAGGAGAATCACTTGAACCCAGGAGGCAGAGGTTGTGTTGAGCTGAGATCATGCCATTGCACTCCAGCCTGGGCAACAAGAGCAAAACTCTGTCTCAAAACAAAAACAAGAAAAAGCAACCAACTTGAGAAGCAAGAAGGCAATAGTGAAGCTGCTTTTGCCAACATTATAACAGTGAGAAAATTATGACAGTGAAAAAGATATGACCTATCAATTCTATCTTGCCTTTCACCTCCAAACTGCCCTTGATCATTCCTGGGCATGGGTTAAGTTAACTTTGGAGGAAATTTAGTTTATAGTTTAACCTTCAAGCAAGGATGGTAATGGCCCTTCCCCAAACTAAACCACCAAACTAATGAAAGCCCACAAGGTCAGGATTATGAGAGGGGCCTAAATTCTGCTAAGATGTAGGCATAGTTAAATAGTAACCAGCGATTCTGGAGGTCACAAGATTTGTAACTTCCCAGTTACTCTTGTAAATGACATTACTATTCTATTAGGTTGGTGCAAAAGTAATTGCAGGTTTTTGCCATGACTTTTAGTGAACCTTAGAACCTAAGATTGGCCTTTTGAGATATCTTTTCAGAGTTTTGCATTTCTGACTACTGGCTGACTCCATCCAGACCCACTATTCATGATTCAACTGGTCCTGTGACCCCAGTCCAGAAGCAGACTCAGCATAAGAGAAATATTTTCCACAGGCCTATGATTGCATCCCCAGTCAATCAGTAGCACCCATTCCCTAGCCCCCACCTGCCAAACCATCTTAAAAAAACCTTAGCCTCTGAATTTTTGGTGAGACTGATTTGAGTGATAACTCCAGCTCTCCTGTGTGGGCCAGCTGTGTGTCAATTAAACTCCTTTTTTATTTTTTATTTTAATTTTTTTCTGGAATGTCATGGTCTCAGTGAATTGGTTTTGTCTGTGCAGCAGGCAGGAAGAACTCATCAGGCGATTGCAATAGTAGCTTAAAACAATAGCCAAGGAATTTAGAATCACAGGATGTTTCGTTTCACTAAATATAACATCAACCCCTGAATTCCTGAATTGTTTTTCAAAAACCCAGACCCTCACTGAATAGATCTGCTGGCACATAGACCTCAGAGAAGGGAGAAGCAAGGACTGAACTCTGATCATCATTCTTTATTCTAAAGTTCTTCCTGAGGGGCCTGGAGGAGGTCATGCCTATGAGCCAGAGCCAACATTCTCTTTTGCTGACTTCAAAATTTAAACCAAGCCTCTCTTCCTTAACCAGTTACTAATCAGAAAATCTTTGAATCTGCCTATGACCTGTAAGCCAAGATATCTCATGCTTTTAGGCCAAACCTATGCATAACCTTCATATATTAATTTATGATTTGCCTATAATTTCTGCTTTCCTGAAACGTACGCTTGCCTTTAAAAACCCTTACTTGGCTGGGCACAGTGGCTCACGCCTATAATCCCAGCACTTTGGGAGGCCAAGGCGGGCAGATCACCTAAGGTCAGGAGTTCGAGATCAGCCTGGCCAACATGGTGAAACTTCATCTCTACTAAAAATACAAAAATTAGCCAGGTATGGTGGTGCACACCTGTAATCCCAGCTACTCAGGAGGCTGAGGCAGGAGAATCACTTGAACCCAGGAGGCAGAAGTTGCAGTGAGCTGAGGGCATGCCACTGCACTCTAACCTGGGTGACAGAGCAAGACTCTGTCTCAAAAACAAAAACAAAAACAAAACCCTGACTTGCAAGCCAGTAGGGAGGTCAGGACTTTGAGAGCTGCTTGATTCTTCTTGTTTGGGGCCCTGCAAATAAACATCCTCCTTTCTCCTGCTGCAAACCTGGGTGTGGATGTGACTGCACCAGGCGAGCAGACCCCAGTTCAATTCTGTAACTCTGTTGGTCTTATATATAGGGAGAAGATTAAGAAAAAGCTGAGCAATGAACCTCCACCTAAATTCTTGAATATCCTCCTTGATTAGCTTCACTCAGTCCCTCTAGGTTCAGAGGAAAATGAAAATGCCAGAGGAATGTTTTTTTTTTTTTAGACAGAGTCTTGCTCTGTCACCCAGGCTGAAGTGCAGTGGCACAATCTCAGCTGACTGCAACCTCTTCCTCCTGGGTTCAAGCGATTCTCCTCCCTTAGCCTCCTAGGTAGCTGGGATTACAGGTGCATGCCCAGCTAATTATTTTGTATTTTTAGTAGAGATGGGGTTTCACCATGCTGCCCAGGCTGGTCTCAAACTCCTGAGCTCAGGTGAGCTGCCTGCCTCGGCCTCCCGAAGTGTTGGGATCACAAGCATGAGCCACTGCGCCCGGCCGCCAGGGGAATTCTTTATTGCTGACCACAGACTCCAGTGTCACCCCCTTGTTGAGTTAGCTGATGTTCATGTGAATGCAGAGCACATCACTTGCCTCAAGTTGGTAAAACCTGCTTAACCCACCTCAGGCTTCCTTCTTGTATATCCTACTCTGGATCCCTCTTGGTCCTCTACTTAGGAGAAGGCTTGGACCTGTTCCTACCCTGCCAGTGGTCTGGGATCAGAGAGAACTAAACAAAGATTGGGCTCCATAAAGAAGAATCCTAAGAGACAAATACCAACAGAATGCTGCAGGAACTTCTTGCCTTTTTCTTCTTCGTGCAAAAACACCACCCCACAATACGCAAGAGCTGTACTACCCTGATGCACCTTGTGTACTATCTTGGTGCACAAAACTGTTCCTCTTAGGCTGTGTGTGTCTGTGTGTGTGTGTGTGTGTCTGTGCCCTGGAGATGGGACTGGGTGAGGGTGCTGGTTGGTGGCACTTACAATACAAACATCTCCACCATAGTTTGTTCTCCTTTAAACTGAATTTGGTTTCACAAATGTGAAATGTGGCCAGCTAATGACAGTGGTGCTGTAGTCACCATCAGGAGAGAAAATCCTGCCTGTGGCTTTAGTCATTACAGTTTAGTCCCACTATTTTCATTGTCTGTGGACAATGAAAAGTGATCACTGGTTTTAACGTGGAGCCTTTGATTTTCATTTTCTAAATTAAAAAATATTTTTTGATTCAGCAGATGAACTGTGACACACTCCTTAGCAGATTTCAACTTCTATGGCCATGGCCATCATCCTGAACATGGAGGCTTTACAAATGTCTTGGCTGGATGCGGTGGCTCACGCCTATAATCCCAGCACTTTGGGAGGCCATGGTTGGAGGATTGCTTGAGCCTAGGAGTTCAAGATCAACCTGGGCAACATGGTGAGATCCCAGCTCTACAAAAAATTTAAAAATTAGCTGGGCATGATGGCAAGCACCTGTGGTCCCAGCTACTGGGGAGGCCGAGGTGGAAGGATCACTGGAACCTAAGAGTTCAAGGCTGCAGTGAGCTGTGATTGTACCACTGCACTCCAGCCTGGGTGACACAGCGAGATTCTGTCTTTTTTTTTTTTTGAAACGGAGTTTCCCTCTTGTTGCCCAGGCTGGAGTGCAATGGTGCGATCTCAGCTCACCACAACCTCTGCCTCCTGGGTTCAAGCGATCCTCTTGCCTCAGCCTCCCTAGTAGCTGGGATTATAGGCATGCGCCACCATGCCTGGCTAATTTTGTATTTTCAGTGGAGACGGGGTTTCTCCATGTTGGTCAGGCTGGTCTCAAACTCCCAACCTCAGGTGATCCACCTGCCTCGGCCTCCCAAAGTGCTGGGATTACAGGCATGAGCCACCAAGCCCGGCCAAGACTCTGTTTTTAAAAAGAGAAAAAGAATGTTTCCTTGACACTAGCCCCAAAAGCTGCTGAAAAAGTCAAAAGGATGTGTGCAAATTAACTCCAAGGCCACAGTCTTCCTGGACCCAGGATCCTCCCTGAATTCATAACCTTCTCAATGGCGCTCAGTTACAGTGTCCACTTAGGCCCTACAGAGAGGGTTTAATATAATAATGGAGGTTCAAACCACACAACACTTGTGACATAAAATTCCCTAGACATGGCACTACTCACTTTTACACTATGAATTTCTTTTATCAGTTTAATCCTTTGTTCCTCCAGAGCAATTAAAACTCTTGTTTTTACTTTTGTATTTTAAATACAATGGGAGGTGGGGGTGAGGTGGGGGCAACCCTCCAGATGTATTCACTGGCTGGAACTTGGGTTCTTTCTTCCACCCTCACAGCAGGGATTCTCAGCCCAGACTGCACATTAAAACCATCTAGGAGGCTGGGCACCATGGCCCCTGCCTGTAATCCCAGCTCTTTGGGAGGCCGAGGAGGGTGAATCTTCTCAGCTTGGGAGTTTGAGACCAACCTGACCAACATGGAGAAGCCCCATCTCTACTAAAAACACAAAATTAACTGGGCGTGGTGGTGCATGCCTGTAATCTCAGCTGCTTGGGAGGCTGAGGCAGGAGAATTACTTGAACCCAGGAGGCAGAGGTTGCGGTGAGCCGAGATCGCACCATTGCACTACAGCCTGGGCAATAAGAGCGAAACTCCGTCTCAAAAAACAAACAAACAAAAACAAGCAAACAAACAAAAAAACCAAAAAAGCCACCTGCGAGCTTGAAAAAAAATAAAAAAAACCACCAGGCGGTATCCCTAAAGTTTCAGGTTTCATTGGCCTGGGGTCTCTTGGGTATGGAATAATTTTAGTGAGTGTTCCTTCCATGTCACCTGGAGATTTTACTCTATATCCCTCGTAGAGTAAAATCTCCCTCCTTCGTCTGTTTATTGATGTTAAACACACTCTTGGGGCCCCTAACTTCATGGCCATGACCTAGGCTTTAGAAACATCCCAATCTGGGTGAGAAATGGCATGTAAGGAGGAGCACACATATTGAAGACTAATACCATTTGCCCATCCCCAGACCCCCACCCTGGCTCCTCACCTGCTTCGAGGTGAGCCTGCCTCAGTCCTACAGGTAAGTGAAACTTGAAGCCTCCCAGTGTGTGACTGAGTTCCTTTCCAGTGCTTGGATCTGTCCAGTGGTGTGCTGGGGCTGGCTTATAGAGATGATTGTTAAATTTCCAGGGTTTTTGAAAGCTGGCTATTAAACACAGCCATTATTAAAAATTAAATTATATAAACTTATAATTAACTAAATTATATTTTGAAAGGTAATAAATACTTGAATTGCTTCCTAATAATTTTGTTTTACTATTATCTATACTTTTTTTTTTTTTTTGAGATGGAGTTTTGCTCCTGTTGCCCAGACTGGAGTGCAGTGGCACAATCTCAGCTCACCTCAACCTCCGCCTCCCGGGTTCAAGCGATTCTCTTGCCTCAGCCTCCTGAGTAGCTGGGATTACAGGCATGTGCCATCACTCCCAGCTAATTTTGTGTTTTTAGTAGAGACAGGGTTTCTCTATGTTGGTCAGGCTGGTCTTGAACTCTCAACCTCAGGTGATCCACCTGCTCAGCCTCCCAAAATGCTGGGATTACAGGCGTGAGCCACCACACCCAGCCTATTATCTATATTCTTGAAGTCCATAAATACATACATATAAAGATGTCTATGTATCTCTCTCTATAACATATATGATATATTTAGTATATATCTACATACATTTTGTGGCAATACTATATAATGGGGTGTTACTGAGCATCTGTTCCCAACTTGCAAGTTACCGTTCAGTGACAACATATTGGTGTAGCTTAAAATCAGCCACAGTTGAATATTTACACCATGGTAATCAATAACACTTTGAGTCTCAATCAAAGCAAGAACTGATTGACCGTTTCTCTCTTTTTTTTATTAGAAGTCTAGACTTCAGAAAGTGATAGAGAAAACTTTAATAATGCAGAAGAAATGTGTTTTGTCTGTAGTGGTTATGTTGTGAATGGCACAAAGCATTATCAAATCATGACTGAATTGTAACCATATTAACTACATATACAAGAGTTTAGCAAAATTCAACAAAAGCATTCTGTAAGAATCATCAGGGTGGAGCCAAGATGGCCGAATAGGAACAGCTCCGGTCTACAGCTCCCAGTGTGAGCGACGCAGAAGACGGGTGATTTCTGCATTTCCATCTGAGGTACCGGGTTCATCTCACTAGGGAGTGCCAGACAGTGGGCGCAAGACATTGGGTGAAGTGCACCGTGTGCGAGCCAAAGCAGGGCGAGGCATTGCCTCACTTGGGAAGCACAAGGGGTCAGGGAGTTCCCTTTCCTAGTCAAAGGAAGGGGTGACAGATGGCACCTGGAAAATTGGGTCACTCCCACCCTAATACTGCACTTTTCCAACAGGCTTAAAAAACGGCACACTAGGAGATTATATCCCGCATCTGGCTCGGAGGGTCCTACGCCCACGGAGTCTCGCTGATTGCTAGCACAGCAGTCTGAGATTAAACTGCAAGGCGACAGCAAGGCTGGGGGAGAGGCGCCTGCCATTGCCCAAGCTTGATTAGGTAAACAAAGCAGCCAGGAAGCTCAAACTGGGTGGAGCCCACCCTAGCTCAAGGAGGCCTGCCTGCCTCTGTAGGCTCCACCTCTAGGGGCAGGACACAGACAAACAAAAAGCAGTAACCTCTGCAGACCTAAATGTCCCTGTCTGACAGGTTTGAAGAGAGTAGTGGTTCTCCCAGCACGCAGCTGGAGATCTGAGAACAGTCAGACTGCCTCCTCAAGTGGGTCCCTGACCCCTGAGCAGCCTAACTGGGAAGCACCCCCCAGTAGGGGCAGACTGACACCTCACACAGCTGGGTACTCCTCTGAGACAAAACTTCCAGAGGAACGATCAGGCGGCAGCATTCGCGGTTCACAAAAATCTGTTCTTCTGCAGCCACCGCTGCTGACACCCAGGCAAACGGGGTCTGGAGTGGACCTCTAGCAAACTCCAACAGACCTGCAGCTGAGGGACCTGTCTGTTAGAAGGAAAACTAACAAACAGAAAGGACATCCACACCAAAAACCCATCTGTATATCACCATCATCAAAGACCAAAAGTAGATAAAACCACAAAGATGGGGAAAAAACAGAGCAGAAAAACTGGAAACTCTAAAAAGCAGAGCGCCTCTCCTCCTCCAAAGGAATGCAGTTCCTCACCAGCAATGGAACAAAGCTGGACAGAGAATGACTTTGACGAGTTGAGAGAAGGCTTCAGACGATCAAACTACTCCGAGCTACAGGAGGAAATTCAAGCCAAAGGCAAAGAAGTTAAAAACTTTGAAAAAGAACTAGATGAATGTATAGCTAGAATAACCAATACAGAGAAGTGCTTAAAGGAGCTGATGGAGCTGAAAGCCAAGGCTCGAGAACTACGTGAAGAATGCAGAAGCCTCAGGAGCCGATGCTATCAACTGGAAGAAAGGGTATCAGTGATGGAAGGTGAAATGAATGAAATGAAGCGAGAAGGGAAGTCTAGAGAAAAAAGAATAAAAAGAAATGAACAAAGCCTCCAAGAAATATGGGACTATGTGAAAAGACCAAATCTATGTCTGATTGGTGTACCTGAAAGTGACGGGGAGAATGGAACCAAGTTGGAAAACACTCTGCAGGATATTATCCAGGAGAACTTCCCCAATCTAGAAAGGCAGGCCAACATTCAGATTCAGGAAATACAGAGAATGCCACAAAGATACTTCTCGAGAAGAGCAACTCCAAGACACATAATTGTCAGATTCACCAAAGTTGAAATGAAGGAAAAAATGTTAAGGGCAGCCAGAGAGAAAGGTCAGGTTACCCACAAAGGGAAGCCCATCAGACTAACAGCGGATCCCTTGGCAGAAACTCTACAAGCCAGAAGAGAGTGGGGGCCAATATACAACATTCTTAAAGAAAAGAATTTTCAACCCAGAATTCCATATCCAGCCAAACTAAGCTTCATAAGTGAAGGAGAAATAAAATCCTTTACAGACAAGCAAATGCTGAGTGATTTTGTCACCACCAGGCCTGCCCTAAAAGAGCTCCTGAAGGAAGCACTAAACATGGAAAGGAACAACTGGTACCAGCCACTGCAAAATCATGCCAAATTGTAAAGACCACTGAGGCTAGGAAGAAACTGCATCAACTAACGAGCAAAATAACCAGCTAACATCATAATGACAGGATCAGATTCACACATAACAATATTAACTTTAAATGTAAATGGACTAAATGCTCCAATTAAAAGACACAGACTGGCAAATTGGATAAAGAGTCAAGACCCATCAGTGTGCTGTATTCAGGAAACCCATCTCACTTGCAGAGACACACATAGGCTCAAAATAAAAGGATGGAGGAAGATCTACCAAGCAAATGGAAAACAAAAAAAGGCAGGGGTTGCAATCCTAGTCTCTGATAAAACAGACTTTAAACCAACAAAGATCAAAAGAGACAAAGAAGGCCATTACATAATGGTAAAGGGATCAATTCAACAAGAAGAGCTAATGATCCTAAATATATATGCACCCAATACAGGAGCACCCAGATTCATAAAGCAAGTCCTCAGTGACCTACAAAGAGACTTAGAGTCCCACACAATAATAACGGGAGACTTTAACACCCCACTGTCAACATTAGATCAAGGAGACAGAAAGTTAACAAGGATACCCAGGAATTGAACTCAGCTCTGCACCAAGCAGACCTAATAGACATCTACAGAACTCTCCAACCCAAATCAACAGAATATACATTTTTTTCAGCACCACACCACACCTATTCCAAAATTGACCACATAGTTGGAAGTAAAGCTCTCCTCAGCAAATGTAAAAGAACAGAAATTACAACAAACTGTCTCTCAGACCACAGTGCAATCAAACTAGAACTCAGGATTAAGAAACTCACTCAAAACTGCTCAACTACATGGAAACTGAACAACCTGCTCCTGAATGACTACTGCGTACATAACGAAATGAAGGCGGAAATAAAGATGTTCTTTGAAACCAACGAGAACAAAGACACAACATACCAGAATCTCTGGGACACATTGAAAGCAGTGTGTAGAGGGAAATTTATAGCACTAAATGCCCACAAGAGAAAGCAGGAAAGATCCAAAATTGACACCCTAACATCACAATTAAAAGAACTAGAAAAGCAAGAGCAAACACATTCAAAAGCTAGCAGAAGGCAGAAATAACTAAAATCAGAGCAGAACTGAAGGAAATAGAGACACAAAAAACCCTTCAAAAAATTAATGAATCCAGGAGCTGGTTTTTTGAAAAGATCAACAAAATTGATAGACTGCTAGCAAGACTAATAAAGAAGAAAAGAGAGAAGAATCAAATAGATGCAATAAAAAATGAAAAAGGGGATATCACCACCGATCCCACAGAAATACAAACTACTATCAGAGAATACTACAAACACCTCTACGCAAATCAACTAGAAAATCTAGAAGAAATGGATAAATTCCTCGACACATACACCCTCCCAAGACTAAACCAGGAAGAAGTTGAATCTCTGAATAGACCAATAACAGGCTCTGAAATTGTGGCAATAATCAATAGCTTACCAACCAAAAAGAGTCCAGGACCAGATGGATTCATAGCCGAATTCTACCAGAGGTACAAGGAGGAACTGGTACCATTCCTTCTGAAACTATTCCAATCAATAGAAAAAGAGGGAATCCTCCCTAACTCATTTTATGAGGCCAGCATCATCCTGATACCAAAGCCAGGCAGAGACACAACCAAAAAAGAGAATTTTAGACCAATATCCTTGATGAACATTGATGCAAAAATCCTCAATAAAATACTGGCAAACTGAATCCAGCAGCACATCAAAAAGCTTATCCACCATGATCAAGTGGGCTTCATCCCTGGGATGCAAGGCTGGTTCAACATATGCAAATCAATAAATGTAATCCAGCATATAAACAGAACCAAAGACCAAAACCACATGATTATCTCAATAGATGCAGAAAAGGCCTTTGACAAAATTCAACAACCCTTCATGCTAAAAACTCTCAATAAATTAGGTATTGATGGGACGTATCTCAAAATAATAAGAGCTATCTATGAGAAACCCACAGCCAATATCATACTGAATGGGCAAAAACTGGAAGCATTCCCTTTGAAAACCGGCACAAGACAGGGATGCCCTCTCTCACCACTCCTTTTCAACATAGTGTTGGAAGTTCTAGGCAATTAGGCAGGAGAAGGAAATAAAGGGTATTCAATTAGGAAAAGAGGAAGTCAAATTGTCCCTGTTTGCAGATGACATGATTGTATGTCTAGAAAACCCCATTGTCTCAGCCAAAAATCTCCTTAAGCTGATAAGCAACTTCAGCAAAGTCTCAGGATACAAAATCAATGTACAAAAATCACAAGCATTCTTATACACCAATCACAGACAAACAGAGAGCCAAATCATGAGTGAACTACCATTCACAATTGCTTCAAAGAGAATAAAATACCTAGGAATCCAACTTACAAGGGATGTGAAGGACCTCTTCAAGGAGAACTACAAACCACTGCTCAATGAAATAAAAGAGGATACAAACAAATGGCACAACATTCCATGCTTACGGGTTGGAAGAATCAATATCGTGAAAATGGCCATACTGCCCAAGGTAATTTATAGATTCAATGCCATCCCCATCAAGCTACCAATGACTTTCTTCACAGAATTGGAAAAAACTACTTTGGAGTTCATATAGAACCAAAAAAGAGCCTGCATTGCCAAGTCAATCCTAACCCAAAAGAACAAAGCTGGAGGCATCATGCTACCTGACTTCAAACTGTACTACAAGGCTACAGTAACCAAAACAGCATGGTACTGGTACCAAAACAGAGATATAGATCAATGGAACAGAACAGAGCCCTCAGAAATAATGCTGCATATCTACAACTATCTGATCTTTGACAAACCTGACAAAAACAAGCAATGGGGAAAGGATTCCCTATTTAATAAATGGTGCTGGGAAAACTGGCTAGCCATATGTACAAAGCTGAAACTGGATCCCTTCCTTACACCTTATACAAAAATTAATTTAAGATGGATTAAAGACTTACATGTAAGACCTAAAACCATAAAAACTCTAGAAGAAAACCTAGGCATTACAATTCAGGACATAGGCATGGGCAAGGACTTCATGTCTAAAACACCAAAAGCAATAACAACAAAAGCCAAAATTGACGAATGGGATCTAATTAAACTAAAGAGCTTCTGCACAGCAAAAGAAACTACCATCAGAGTGAACAGGCAACCTACAGAATGGGAGAAAATTTTCACAACCTACTCATCTGACAAAGGGCTAATATCCAGAATCTACAATGAACTCAAACAAATTTACAAAAAAAAAAACAAACAACCCCATCAAAAAGTCGGCGAAGGACATGAACAGACACTTCTCAAAAGAAGACATTTATGCAGCCAAAAAACACATGCAAGAATGTTCATCATCACTGACCATCAGAGAAATGCAAATCAAAACCACAATGAGATACCATCTCACACCAGTTAGAATGGCCATCATTAAAAAGTCAGGAAACAATGTGCTGGAGAGGATGTAGAGAAATAGGAACACTTTTACACTGTTGGTGGGACTGTAAACTAGGTCAACCATTGTGGAAGTCAGTGTGGCGATTCCTCAGGGATCCAGAACTAGAAATACCATTTGACCCAGCCATCCCAATACTGGGTATATTCCCAAAGGACTATAAATCATGCTGCTATAAAGACACATGCACACGTATGTTTATTGCGGCACTATTCACAATAGCAAAGACTTGGAACCAACCCAAATGTCCAACAACAATAGACTGGATTAAGAAAATGTGGCACATATACACCATGGAATACTATGCAGCCATAAAAAATGATGAGTTCATGTCCTTTGTAGGGACATGGATGAAACTGGAAATCATCATTCTCAGTAAACTATCACAAGGGCAAAATACCAAACACTGCATGTTCTCACTCATAGGTGGGAATTGAACAATGAGAACACATGGACATAGGAAGGGGAACATCACCCTCTGGGGACTGTTGTGGGGTGGGGGGAGGGATAGCATTAGGAGATACACCTAATGCTAAATGACAAGTTAATGGGTGCAGCACACCAACATGGCACATGGATACATATGTAACAAACCTGCACATTGTGCACATGTACCCTAAAACAAGAAAAAAAATCATCAACTATGCATAATTTAAGATGAAGAGTATTTTCATGCTTTATAGTTATTTCTAAAGTGTGTGATACACTTTCTTTTCTTTTTTTTTTTTTTTGAGACAGAGTCTTGCTCTGTTGCCCAGGCTGGCATGCGGTGGCACCATCACAGCTCACTGAAGACTCCAGCTCCTGGCTCAAGGGGTCCTCCCACCTCAGCCTCCCAAGTAGCTGGGAGTACAGGCATGCATCATGACACTTGGCCAATTTTTAAATTTTTGGTGGGGATGGGTTCTCCCTATGTTGCCCAGGCTTGTCTTAAACTCCTGGCCTCAAGTAATCTTCCTGCTTCAGCCTCCCAAAGTTCTGTGATTACAGGCATGAGCCACTGTGCCTGCCTTGCTACACGTTCTTGATATCAGTACAGTTCATAATAAACATACATATGTAACTGCATGCATGATTTTTTTTCCCCCTCAGAGACACTTGTTAAACATTTTCTAGCACCACTGACTCTGGCTGCCCAAGCAGGCTTTGGCCAAAAGAGTGCTGCAGAGTAACGCCACCTCAACTTCCTGTCAAGCTGAGATTCCCGCTTTGCGAAGGTCCTCTCCTATGGCTGGAACTGTGCTTCTTCCACCTGGGACTTTGCCCCGAAGTGCAGTTATTAATAGTTTGTTATACAGAGACATCCTCCCAGGAGCTGGCCACCCACAATTCTTGCCTCCTGTGCTCACTCATTCCTCTGTGCCAAATCACCTAATGTGAGACGCGTCTTGGTGCAGGAAAGAAACCAGTAATGACGACTGGCATCCTGCGCCCCTGAGTCCTCAGCCTCCTGCTGTCTGCTGGATGTCAAGAGAATTGCATTAGAGGGATGTTCACTCCAAGCAAAGCATTCTCTAAGACATGTTTCATTACGTGGGGCCTCCAACGATCTCCTTTAGAACCACCCAGTCAACATGCACGTTACTGGACCTTACCCAGGGAGAGTCTGCAATTTTAACTGCCCCATTCATTCACTTATTGAGTGCCTGCGGTTTGTCAGGCACTGTTCTAGGCTCTGGATGTGCCAGGGAACAAAACAGACAATGATCCCTGATATGGTTTGGATCTGTGTCCCTGCCCAAATCTCATGTCAAATTGTAATCCCCAATGTTGGAAATGGGGCCTGGTGGAAAGTGATGGATCATCGTTGCCACCCCGCTTTGGTGTTGTTGTGGCAAATAGTGAGTGATTAAGTTATCGTGAGATCTGTTTGTTTAAAAGTGTGTAGCACCTCCCTCCTCTCTCCTCTTTCTCCTGCTCCAGTCATATGAGACATGCCTGCTTTCCCTTTGCCTTCTGCCATGATTGAAAGTTTCCTGCTGGGTGTGGTGGCTCACGCCTGTAATCCTAGCACTTTGGGAGGCTGAGGTGGGCGGATCACGAGGTCATAAGATCGAGACCATCCTGGCTAACATGGTGAAACCCCATCTCTACTAAAAATACAAAAAATTAGCCAGGCATGCTGGTAGATGCCTGTAGTTCCAGCTTCTTGGGAGGCTGAGGCAGGAGAACGGCGTGAACTCAGGAGGCAGGGCTTGCAGTGAGCCGAGATTGCACCACTGCACTCTAGTCTGGGTGACAGAGCTAGACTCTGTCTCAAAAAAAAAAAAGAAAGTTTCCTGAGGCCTCCCCAGAGGCCGCTATGCTTCCTGTACAGCCTGCAGAACTGTGAGCCACTGAAATCTCTTTCCTTTTTAAATTACCCACTCTCAGATAGTTCTTCATAGCAGTGCGAGAATGGTCTAATACAATCTCTGTTTGCACGGAGATTATAGTTAATGATGGCCAGGCGCGATGGCTCATGCCTGTAATCCCAGCACTTTGGTAGGCCGAGGTGGGTAGATCATCTGAGGTCAGGAGTTTGAGACCAGCCTGGCCAACATGGTGAAACTCCATCTCTGCTAAAAATAGCCATGCCTAGGCCGGGCGGGGTGGTTCACGCCTGTAATCCCAGCACTTTGGGAGGCCAAGGCGGGTGGATCATGAGGTCAGGAGATTGAGACCATTCTGGCTAACATGGTGAAACCCTGTCTCTACTCAAAAAAAAAAAAAAAAAAAAAAATTAGCCAGGCGTGGTGATGGGCACCTGTAGTCCCAGCTACTTGGGAGGCTGAGGCAGGAGAATGGCGTGAACCTGGGAGGTGGAGCTTGCAGTGAGGCAAGATCACGCCACTGCACTCCAGCCTGGGTGACAGAGCGAGAATCTGTCTCAAAAAAAAAAAAAAAAAAAAGCCATGCCTGGTGGCATGCAGCTGTAATCATAGCTATTCAGGAGACTGAGGCACGAGAATCTCTTAAACCTGGGAAGCTGAGGTTTCAGGGAGCCAAGATTATAGCCAGTGAGGAAACCCCTAATAGACAAAATATTTAAGTAAAATATATGGTATATTAGCTAGTAATAATCACTAGGCAGAAAAAGAAAGCCAGAAATGGGGAAAAGAGGTATGAAGACGGCATTTGAGTATTTATGTAAAGACCTGAAGGAAGTCTTTAGAGTGAGAGTGACTTAGAGTTAGCCATGCTGAACACTGCAGGGAACAGTGCTCCTGGCAGATGGAACAGCAAATACAGCAGCCCTGACCTGGGAAGAGAAGGAAGCCAGTATGGCTGAAGAACCCTCAGAAGATTCTTTTGCACACAGAAATCGAGAACCCGGGCCAGGCGCAGTGATTTATGCCTGTAATCCCAGCAGTTTGGGAGGCCAAGGTGGGCAGATCATTAGGTCAGGAGTTCGAGACCTGCCTGGCCAGGAAACCAACCTGGCCAATATGGTGAAATCCTGTCTCTACTAAAGATACAAAAATTAGCTGGGTGTGGTGGTGGGC
Organism: Nomascus leucogenys; assembly: GCF_006542625.1. Classification (NCBI taxonomy): domain Eukaryota; kingdom Metazoa; phylum Chordata; class Mammalia; order Primates; family Hylobatidae; genus Nomascus; species Nomascus leucogenys. The sequence continues at coordinate 80,799,794 of NC_044382.1, forward strand.
CCCTGTAATCCCAGCTACTAAGGAGGATGAGACGGGAGAATTGCTTGAACCTGGGAGGTGGAGGTTGCAGTGAGCCAAAGATCGCACCATTGCACTCCAGCCTGGGCCACAGAGCGAGGTTCTGACTTAAAAAAAAAAAAAAAATTGAGACCTCCAGGTGAGCAAATGCCACTAACTTTTTCATGTAAAGTCTGTTATCCTCTGCACACTGATGCTTCCAGGCCCTTCTGGATCCTGGAACCAAGTTCATACATGTCTTTCAGTAAGTGTTTATTGAACTCTTATGAAGCACCTGTGATATTGAGATGGGATTGTTCCCTTGACCTTGACCCCCTTGTGGGCAGGAACTGGAGGGGCTCGTTTCACTCAGCCTGCAGTCCATGGATGGCTAAGTGTTAATGGCTCAGCGAAGGGTCAGGGTGACAGCCTCCTGCACCTGCTCTTCTTGGCACCCAAGTTGTTCAGTGTCCAGGAAGAATCAGGTCACATGATCTATTTGAAGGGTAGTGTATGCAGAGGATTTTATTTGGCAATTAAAATGGCTGTCAGTAGGATGGGGAATTAGAAAGGGGATGGTGTGGGAAGAAAATCTTTCCCTGGAACTGCACTGGCTGAAGTTAGCTGAGTCTATCCGTAGCCTCTGACACTCAGCTGCATGTATCCCTGACATTCAGCAGCTTGCATCCCTGACCACTTGCATTGGTTGCTTCTGTTGCTCTGCCAACTGAAGCCTTTTTATGGGCACAGGATAGGGGCATGGCAGGCCAAAAAGGCAATCATCTGAGCAAAAAAACAGAGTGAGCTGTTTTCACTTAGGGCCAAGTTTCCAGGCTCGAGGGTGGGGTTTAGCCAAGAGCCGTTCTGTGTCAATGTGATGAGGCTGAAAGTTTTTGACTTGAGACCATGTTCCTGCTTCTTTGCCTGTCAGCCCAAGATCCTCTGACTCCTACTGGGTTTCATTCTTCGGTTGTTTGAATCTTGAGTTATGAGTCCACCACCACCTCCAAAACTTACTTCAGCTACCCCTTGCTCTCTGCTTATGGCCACAGGATAGCTTTATGTTTCATGGTAAGTAGGTCTGTACAAACCTACCCATAAAAGCCGAGGAAGCTGAAAGGCCAAAGAAAGAGGATGACAAATCTAGTTTCTGAGAAAGAAACATTTAATAGGGACTTTTTATGAATAGTAGCCATGTCTTGGATGGCTGTGAGATGAGTTGGTGGATCCTGTACCATTACACTCAGACCCAGAGCTTATATACCATAGGAAATTTGCCAAAAGGCAGGATTTATGGCAAGCATACGTTTATCATAACATTAAGGTTTTTTGACCTAAGGTCAGGGTTTACTGTAAGTACATGATAACAGTAGATAAAGTACAGATCTTAGGGGCTGATATGGTTTGGATATGTGTCCCCTCCAAATCTCGTGTTGAAATGTGACCTCCAGTGTTGGAGATGGTCCTGGTGGGAGGTGTTTAGGTTATGGAAGTGGATTCCTCATAAATGGTTTGGTGTTGGTCTTGGTAATGAGTGAGTTTTTGCTCTATTAGTTCATGTAAGAGCTGTTTGTTTAAAGAAGGCTCTTTAAGAAGGCTCTCCTCTCTCTCTTAATTCCTCTCTCACCACGTTACAAGCCTGCTTCCCCTTTACCTTCCGTCATAATTGTAAGCTTCCTGAGACCCTCGTCAGAAGCAGATGCTAATACCGTGCTTCCTATACAGCCTGCAGAAATGTGAGCCAAAATAAATCTCTTTTCTTTATAAATTACCCACTCTCAAGTATTCCTTTATAGCAATGCAAAGCAGACTAACACAGAGGCATTCCCAGAAGTGGGGCTAATCACAAGTCAACCTGACAGATTAGCATCCAAGATGGAGTTGCTTTAGACTGCATACTTTAGTTTCAAAACAGGGGTCCAGCTCCTGGAACCTCTGTCCCAGTGGGAGGCCCAAATCTCTCCTTGGTCTGCCAGGGCCTTAGGGAGATTGAGTTTAACCTTAGATATATTGAGTTTGAGACCTCTTGGGGGGTCTCCTAACACATAGAAGGATGTGTACAGCATGTCGTTAAGTTGATAGGTCTGTGGCTCAGAAGGGAGAGCGGGGATGGAAAGACTGATTGAAATCACTGTTAGCATTTATTGAAATGCTTTCCGTCGGCTAGGCTGGTGATTGTCAACCCTGGGTGCATATTAATACTGCCTAGGGAGCTTTCAAAAATATCAACTTAAGGGCCCCACTGCAGACCAACTGATGCAAATCTCCAGGGGTGAGGCCCAGGCATTAGTATGTTTTAAAATCTCCCCACGATTCTAATAAGCAGGTAAGGTGGAGAACCACTGTGATCAGCAGTGGTTTATATTGGTGATTCTCAATCTTGGCTGCAACCTTGGGTTGCCAGTTGGGTTTCCAATCCTGTTGGAATCACCTAGGGAACTTTAAGAAGTATTGCCACCTAGTTCCCATCCACAGAGATTTGGACATATTTGTTCTGGGTGGAGCTGGGTCAGGGGATGTAACCAAGGTAGAGAACCTCCAAGCTAGGGGCTGAACACCTAGGAGAAGATTACAAAGATGTACTAGAAATCATCCTCCCCACTCAAGGATCTCACTACATCATGGAAGGCACCATTAAAAAAGTTAGCTATGGCCATCTTCTCTCTTGTGCCTTGTCCTAGCTCTGAAATCTCAAACTCTAATGGCCTATTTTGATGACATCCTCTGTCCTGCTGACTTTTCTACCAAACTCATCCCAGTACTGCTGTTTTAACTGTTTGCCTTTCCTGTCCATCAGTCTTTCCCAAGTGACTTCCTTCCTAACTGGATTCTACAGCCAATCCCTCCCATGACACCCTCACTAGTCCCCCAAATCTTTTGTCTCCTTGGCTTTCTGTCCCTCTAACCCACACTCCCCTTATTATCCTTATTCAGTTACCAAATCCTATGGATCCCCCCTTCTAAATATTGCTTGGATGAGTCCATTTCTCTCCATTCCCACTGCCACTTTTCTATTTCAGGACACCACCATGAACTTAGATGCCTACTGCAATCTCCCAAATGGCTTCTCTCAGTCTGGCCACGCCCCTCTCTAGTCTGTTTGCTGCAACTAGAGTGACCCGCTCAATATGCAATTATTAAAATTTCACTTTTTGAAAATGACATGCAACAGGCTGGGCGTGGTGGCTCATGCCTGTAATCCCAGCACTTTGGGAGGCTGAGGCGGGTGGATCACGAGGTCAGGAGATCGAGACCATCCTGGCTAACACAATGAAACCCTGTCTCTACTAAAAATACAAAAACTTCGCCAGGCATGGTGGTGGGCGCCTGTGGTCCCAGCTACTCAGGAGGCTGAGGCAGGAGAATGACGTGAACCTGGGAGGCGGAGCTTGCAGTGAGACAAGATCACACCACTGCACTCCAGCCTGGGCGACAGAGCAAGACTCTGTCTCAAAAAAAAAAAAAAAAAAAAGAAAGAAAAAAGAAAATGACATGCAACAATATTTACTCTTCTGGTTGTACAGGTCTATGAATTTTGACAAATGCATCTAGTCATGAAACCATGACCAAAATCAGGATACAGAACCATTCATCACCCCCTCACCCCAACCAAATTCAATCATGCCATCAGGTTTTCATTAACTTCTATTCCCACTCATAATTCCTGGCAACCACTGATGTATTTCTGTCCCTATTGGTTTGCCTTTTCCAGATTGTCCTATAAATGGAATCATATACAGTATGTAGACTTTCTGGCTTCTTGCACTTAGCATATTGCATTTGGTATTTATTCAAGTTATTTTGCATATCAGTCATTTAGTCCTTCTTGCTGCTGATTAGTATTCCATTGTGTGGATAATCCACAGCTCATTTAGCCATTTTTGCCAGTTGAAGGACATTTGGGTCTTTTCTAGTTTTTGGTTATTATAAACAGATCTACTACAAATATTTGTGTACAGGTTTTTGTGTGAACACACATTTTCATTCCCTTCGGTAAATATATAGCAGTGGGATTGCTGGGTCATGTGATAAGTGTATGTTTAACTTTATAAAGAACTGCCAAATTTGTTTTGCAAAATGGCGCTGCTATTTTGCATCTCTACCAGCAGCGTATGAGAGTTCCAGTTGCTCCACATCCTTGCCAAAACTCACTATCGTCTGTGTTTATAATTCTAGGTATTCCAATGGGTGTACAGTAGTATCCCATTTGCATAAATTGCACATTTGGTCACACTCCTTCCCTGCATACAACTGTCTGCAACTCCCTGTTGCTTTTAGGGTTGAGCCCTAATTGTTTAGCATGACTTGGAAGGTCCACTTGCTGGGTGAATTACCACTTGTCTCCCAAGCCCAGGTGTTGCCATCCTGTGCCCCTTTGCATTCCATGCAATGGCCACATTAAAGTACTTTTAGCTCCTGAGCCTCCTCTGCTTCCCTCAATTTCACATTTCTCTGTATGCTGTTACCTCTGCCTAGAACATTCTCCTCTCTTCTTTCATCTGGTCAATTCCTATTCATTCTCCCACGCACCTTAGAGGTCAGTTACTCCAGATCTCCCTGGTCACCTCTTCCCACTCCCAGTCTCAGCCCTAACTCTCATGGAATACTCTTCTTTGCCCTCCTATGCAGTTTGTCCACCAATAACCTGATGCACACCCTTCTGGCTGTTTCCGACTATGGTAGATTTCAAAATCAGCCATGATACTTTGCAGCTCTTCCTATCAAGAGATGGAGGTTTTTCTCTGCTCCCTTGAATGATTATGCCCATTTTATAGACAAAGAAACTGAGCCCAAGATCACATTGCTTGCTGATATAGATGTGTCCAAACCTGGGATTTCTGGCTCCAGATCCTAAGCTTTTCCCACCAGGCTTCAGAAATTTGGCTCCCATGGATATGCTCATCTGCACCCTTGCTTGCCCTGGCCTCCCTTCTGACTGGAAACATCACCTCCCTTCATTAGGGGCACTCCCGCTCCCATTCCAATAATATTATTTTAATGGGGATTGCCAACCAAAACATTCCCTGTTTCTTTGGCTACAGGGCATATGACCTGAGCTAAGAAAATCAGAGCTTTCCTGGGGACTTTCTGGATTAGAACTATGGGAGGAGATGTGAGCTTGGCCACCATTTGTTGCCATGCTTGCAGCTTCATGGAGACAACAGGTCTGAGAAAAAGAAAAGTATCACCCAGCAGGGAGTGGCGTGTGTTGAGGAGAAGGGGGAGGAATGGAGGTGTCTTTTACTAAGCAGGAGCACCTGGGTTCCTCATTTTATTGTCCCTAAAAGCAGCCACATTCTAAGCTTCCCAAAGTTTAGTTACCTTGGTCAATAAATTCCCCACTTTGCCTCTGTTAGTTGAAACTAGGCCACCTGCACCACGAAAGAACTTTCATAATACACAAGACTTGGGGGAATTAATCAAGGGGTAATGATGAAAGCATTAGGTAAAGCTAGCCCCTTTGAACAGCTCAGGGGTTGAGCTGGAGAATGGGTCTGTTGATGACTCAGGTGAAGGTATGGCCTGGGACCCTGGCTCTCCATATAAAGTGAAGGCTGTCAGCCAAAAATTTGACTTTGATTGCAAAGGCATTTAGGACTTAGGGGAGAAATGAAAATGCATGCTTCTGTAGCAGAGGGAAAAAAAGTGTCTAACAGGTTGTGAATAATTCAGATTTAATTACCAGGAAAAATGCCTTCCTTTTCTTTTTTCTTTTTATTCTTTCCCCTGCCTGATGCTTAGGTAGCAGGTTTAGTAGATATTTTTGTTCCAGAAATTCTACTTGAGAAATAGTGAGCCAAGTCTTCAGTTTTCTTCTGGTTGGGTGAGAAGACCAGGATGTTTTGGATGTGGGCAGGAAGGAGAAGCAGGTATTCCTCAGCTCTTTCTGCTAAAGACTGCCAGGTATGGTACCCATCATGGGGGGGTCGTTCTCTAAAGCCTGGAGCCTCTGAGCTTGTGACCTACAAACTGGAAGGCACAGGTGTGAAATGTTCCCAACCATGCAGATGGGTGCCATTATAATTTTGTGGTACTATATCTCAGACAGGGACTCATCACAGCTTAGCAATCCTATTACACACCCACTGCCATCGATTTCAAACCTCATTACTCATTTCAAGTCCTTTAGTACTTAGTTTAGTACCCCACTCTCTCTCCTCTGCAGGAGATGAATTTTTTTTTTAAATAACAACTTTATTGAGATATAATTCATATACCATAAACCTACCCCCTTTAAAGTGTACCATTAAATGATTAAGTAATTTTTATTATATAGGCAAACTGTACAACCATCACCATGATCTAATTTTAGAACATTTTTATCACTCCCCAAAGAAGCTCCCTACTTGTTAGCAATTACCCCTCATTTCCCCCTCTCCACATCTCCTGGCAACCACAAATCTACTTTTGCTACTTACTGTCTCAAAATAGGATTTGCCTATCCTGGACTTTTCCTATAAATAGAATCATACAACATGTGGTCTTTGGGTGTGGCTTCTCTCACTTAGCATGGTATTTTCAAGGTTTATTCATGTTGTAGCAGATATCTGTACTTTATTTCTTTTTAATGGCAGAATAATATTCCATTGTATGGCTATGTCTTTGATTTTTCCATTCATCAGCTGATGGACAATTGGATTGTTTCCAGTTCTGGGCTATTATGAATAATGGTGCTACGCACATTTTGTACAAGTTTTGGTGTGGACATACTTTCCAATCCTGTTGGGTATATCTATAAAAGTGCAACTGCTAGGTCATGTGGTAACTCAAAATGATAACTGAGTTACCATTAAATTGCTAGGTCATACGGTAACTTTGGAGAAACACCATTTTACGCTCCTCCTGGTAATGTATAGGGGTTCCAGTTTCTTCACATTTTTGCTAATACTTGCAACTGTCTGTCTTTCATATTTTTGCCATTCTTGTGAATGTGAAGTGGTATCTCATTGTGGTTTTGATTTGCATTTCCCTAATGACTAATGGTGTTGAATATCTTTTCATATGCTTATAAGCCATTTATATGTCTTTGGAGAAATTCTTTTCAAATCTCTTGCTCATTTTAAAATTAGGTTGTCATTTTATTACTGAGTTACATTAGTGTTACAGCTCTTTTAGAATTTGTCTAGCAGGTTTTCTGATTTTTACCCGGAACCCCTCCCCAGCCAAAAGTAAAAGAAAAAAAAAAGCTGCAATAGTTCTTTACATAGTTTAGATACAAGGCCCTTATCAGATATTTGATTTTCAAATATTGTCTCCCATTCTGTGAGTTGTTTTTTCACTCTCTTGATGGTGTCATATGAAGCACAATTTTTTTTTATTTTGATAATGTCCCATTTATCTATGTATGTTTTCTTTTCATTTGTGCTTTTGGTGTCATACCTAAGAAACCGCTACTTAACTCAAGGTCATAAAGATTTACTCCTGAATTTCCTCCTAGCAGTTTTATAGTTTTAGCTCTTACATTTAGATATGATTCATTTTGAGGTTATTTTTGTTTATGATGTGAGGTAGGGATCCGACTTTATTCTTTTGCCTAGGGATATCCAGTTGTCCCAGCACCATTTGTTGAAAGACTATTTTTTCCTAATTGAATTGTCTTGGCATTCTTGTTGAAAATCAGTTCACTATAAATATCTGACCTCTCAATACTATTCCATTGATCTATGTGTTTATCCTTATGCCAGTACCACACTATCTTCATACCGTTACTCTGTGTTTGAAACTCTAGGTTAGAAATGGGGAATGGTGCATTATTCAGCTCTGTTCTTTTTCAATATTGTTTTGGCTATTCTGGATTTCTTGGATTTCTGTATGAATTTCAGAGCCAGTTTATCAATTTCTGCAAAAAATGCTGTGGGGATTTTGATAGGGATTGTACTGAATCTATAGACCAGTTTAAGGAATACTGCCATCTTAACAATATGAAGCTTTCTGATCTATGAATACAGGATGCCTTTCTATTTATTTAAGTCTTAAGTCTTTCAACAATGTTTTGCAGTAGTCAGTGAACAAGTCTTGCACTTCTCTTATTGATTTTATTCCTAAATACTTATTTTTTATTTTATTGTAAGTGTAATTGTTTTCTTAGTTTCATTTTTGGATTGATCATTGCTACTGCATAAAATATTTTTGTATATTGCTCATATTTTGCAAGCTTGCTGAATTTGTTTATTAGTTCTACTAGTTTTTTTTTGTGTGTGTATTCCTTAGAATTTTCTATATACCACTGGGCACGGTGGCTCACGCCTGTAATCCCAGCACTTTGGGAGGCCGAGGTGGGTGGACGATTTGAGGTCAGGAGTTTGAGACTAGCCTGACCAACATGGTGAAATCCCATCTCTACTAATTACAAAAAAAATTAGCCAGGTGTGGTGGCGCATCCCTGTAATCCCAGCTACTTGGGAGGCTGAGGCCAGAGAATCACTTGAACCCGGGAGACGGAGGTTCCAGTGAGCTGAGATTGTACCACTGCACTCCAGCCTGGGCGACTGAGCAAAACTCCGTCTCAAAAAAAAACCTAAAACCAAAAAACAAAAAACAAAAAAAAACCCAAAGAAAAAACAACAAAAAAAGAATTTTCTATAAATGAGATTATGTCATCTGCAAAAAGAGATCGTTTTACTTCTTCCTTTCCAATGTGAATGCCTTTTTTTTTTTTCTTGCCTAATTTTCCTAGCAGAGGAACTTTTGAATGTTTTAATATAGTGGTCATAAGATATAGCATGGGCTTTGGAATCAGTCAAAGCTAGTCATAAATTCTGGCTCCACCACTTCACTCACTTTGAACTTTGATATTCACCTGTAAAAATGAAAAACACAATTTGCAGAATTTTAAAAAACGTTTTAAAAAATCAATGTATAATTTACATGGAATAAAATGTACAGACCTTAAATGTTCAGTTTGATGAGTTTTGACTATTGTATACATCTGTCTAATAACCATTCTAAAATAAGATATGAAGCATCTCCATCATCCCATGCCCCTTTCTGTTCAATCTAATTCTTCTATCACCATAGATTCAATTAGCCTAGGCTAAGCCCAGACTGTGTAAGTGCTGTCATACAGTATGTTCCCTTTTATGATCAACTTCTTTTGTCAAACGTAATGTTTTGGAGGTTCATTCATCCTGTTGTAGGTGTCAGTGGTTTATTACTTTGTATTGTTGAGTAGAACAGGTTGAGCGTCCCTAATCCAAAACTCCAAAATCTGAAATACTCTAAGATACAAAACTGTTTGAGTGCCGACATGATCATCAAAGGAATTACTCATTGAAACATTTTGGATTGGGGGTTTTTGAGTTAGGAATGCTGAGCCAGTAAGTATAATGTTAGTCTGAAAAAATCCAAAATCCAAAACACTTCTGGCCTGAAGCATTTTGGATAAGGAATATTTAACCTGTATGGACATACTACAATTTGTTTATCCATCTTCCTCTTGATGGACGTTTGGATTGTTTCCAGTTTGAGACTATTGTGAATAAGGTTGCTATGAACATTTGTGCACAGGTCTTTTTGCAGATGTATATTTTCATTTGATGTAGATAAAATACCTAGGCATGAAATTGCTGAACCATATAGTAGATATGCACCTGGTGCGTATATCAGTGCCCTGGCTTGACTATTTGTTCCACCAAAGCTCATGTTGACATTTGATCCTCAGTGTGGCAGCGTTGGGAGGTGGGGGGGTCCAATGGGAGGTGTTTGGATCATGAGGGCAGATCCTTCATGAAGAGATTAATGCCCTCTCTTGGGAGTGAGTGACTTCTCACTCTGTTAGCTCCTGTGAGAGCTTGTTTTGTTTTTGTTTCTGGTTTTGTTTAGTTTTGTTTTGTTTTAGACAAGTTCTGGCTCTGTTGCCCAGGCTGGAGTGCAGTGGCACAATCTTGGCTCACTGCAGCCTCAACCTCCTGGCCTCAGGTGATTGTCCCACCTCAGCCTCCCAAGTAGCTGGGACTGAAGGTGAGAGCACCACCATGCCAGGCTAATTTTGTTTATTTTTTTTTTGTAGAGATAAGAGTATCACTAAGTTGCCCAAAAAGGTCTCAAACTCCTGGGCTCAAGCGATCCTGCCATCTTGGCCTTCCAAAGTGCTGAGATTACAAGCCCTGCACCTGGCCAAGCGCAGTTGTTAAAAATAGCCTGGCGCCTCCCTTCTCTCTCTCTTGCTTCCTCTCTCACCATGTGATCGGCATACACCAGCTCCCCTTCACCTTCCACTAGGAGTAGAAACAGCCTGAAGACCTCATCAGATGCAGATGCCCAATTATGAACTTTTTCCAGACATCAGAATTGTGTGCCAACTAGACCTTTAAAAAGAATAAATAAATTACCCAGCCTGAAGTATTCCCATCTAGCAGCACAAAATGAACTAACACAATCAGTAAGGATTAAATTTGTTTTAAATTACAACAAACTATTTCAGATCCAAAACCATTTTCAAGGCATGTGATCTATGTGACTTGCACTCTTCCCAGCTGTCCTCCCTCCCCCATAATCTGTTTCCTCATTCACCTGCACCTTCCTACACTTTGCACTCCCACCAGCACCCCCTCAGCATCTCTGCTCAAGTCTCTGCCTCCCAAGCAACCCAGCAACTTGCCACACAGTCTTCCCTTTAATGGGCCTTAATAAAAACCCTTAACCAAGCCTGTCATCACTGTCAGTAGGAGGTGAGTAAGCAATTAGCATTCCTTACTTAATGGACCAGTATTTCTCTTGGGTCGTCAGTACCAATTAAGAGATGGAAATCAAATTTTAATCTTGTTTCCTCCCAAACATAGTACATGTGTGGTTGAATGCTCTCTTTCCAGGGCACCACACAGGTGAATTTGAAAACACCTTTATCTAGAGGGGCACTGCACAGTGACATAGAGGGAATCCTAAGTCAGGCTTTAGGATTTTTTTTTTTTCTAAAAAAAAAAAGGCCGGGTACAGTAGCTCATGCCTGTAATCCCAGCACTTTGGGAGGCCAAAACAGGTGGATTACTTGAGGCCAGGGGTTCGAGACCAGCCTGGCCAACATGGTAAAACCCATCTCTATCAAAAATGTAAAAATTAGCCAGGTGAGGTGGCATATGCCTATAATTGCAGCTACTCAAGAGGCTGAGGCAGGAGAATCACTTGAACCTGGGAGGTGGAGGTTGCAGTGAGCCAGGATCATGTCACTGCACTCCAGCCTGGATGACAGAGTGAGATCCTGTCTCAAAGAAAAAAAAAAAATAGAGACAGAGTCTCACTATGTTGCCTGGGCTGGTCTTGAACTCCTGGCCTCAAGTGACTCTCCTGCCTTGGCCCCCCAGAACATTGGGATTACAGGCATGAGCTAGTGGCCCTGGCCATGCTTTAGAAATGTAAATGCATCTTGTGCTCTAAGAAGGGACAAATTGACCCATCTAGCCTAGGAAGTTGTGGAGTATGTTTCTATAGAAAGTGATTGATAAAAAGAAATATAGAGGATGCATTTCTGGCAATTGAGAAAGCATCGTGTATGAAGAGATGTCCAGAAATGGAGACAATGTATTTCTGTTTGGATAACAGAAAGCTCTTATTTATTTGGCAGATATGTATTGAACACCTACTATGTGTTGGTCACTCTTCTATGTGCCAGGTTTACAGCAGGAAATAAAACAGACCTCAATGTCTTCTCTCACGGAGCTTACATTCTGGATTAAGGGTCGGTGGGGACCAAGAAGCCAAATGAGTTTGGTTGATAGTTGAAGAAGTTTGGAGATGAGCAATGAAAATGATTAGAATTCCTCAAAGTAGAATTACAGGAACAGATGATGGACTTGGATCTCAGATCTCATCTGGGAAAGGGAGTGAAGAAATGCCTTCACCTCATTCTCATAGAGCTTGGTTGGAGGGGCTGAGAGGCTCTCCCCAGCAGGAGCTGGGGAAGGATGAGGATGGGCAAAGGAGTCATTAGCTGGTTTGTTGACTGGTTCCCCCCTCCACCCTTCTTCTGGAGACAGTCTCGCTCTGTCGCCCGGGCTGGAGCTGGAGTTGGGAGTGCAGTGGTGCCTTCTCGGCCTCACTGCTGCCGCTGACTCTGCCCCCAGGGTTCAATCGACCAGCAATTTTTGTATCTTGATTAAAGACGGAATTTCACCATATTGGCCAGGCTGGTCTCGAACTCCTGACCTCGTGATCCGCCCGCCTCGGCCTCCCAAAGAGTGCTGGGAGTACAGGCGTGAGCCACCGTGCTTGGCCAATTCCTTCTTATTTTCTCCATGCTGCTGCGTATAAACATACATTTACACACACACACACACACGCGCACACGCGTAGTGATAAAACTATATTTCCATAATTTATACATGTTTATATTATGAATGCTAATTTTAATATATGAATATGTATTAAAAACCCATTTCATTTACGTATACATGTATATGTATTTCCTTCCTTCCTTCCTTCCTTCTTTCATTATTTATTATTTTTTATTTTTTATTTTGGTTTATTTATTTTCTTTTCTTCTTTGGCCTGCCTGGTCTTCTCACTCTGGGCTTTGGTGACCTCAGCCAAAGCAGGTTCTTGAGGGAGGAATGCTGAAGGGCTGGTATGAGGGAGTGGGGTAAGCTTGCAAGCTCACTTTTCTGGGGTGCTGGTGGCTAGACAGATCCAGGGCTCTGGAGCTGAGGACAACACAGAATAACAGAATGGTTCCAGGCATGTGCTTTGAAATCAAACAGATCTGGGTTTGAGTTGGGGTGTGCCACCTGCTGTGTGTGTGACCTTGAGAAAGTCTTCAACTTTCTCTGCAGAAGAAGACCTTTGTTTCTTCTTCTTTAAAATGGGAATGATGCTATGGCTTGTTTTATGGATTTAACATGTTAATATAATTATTACATATCTGGGATTATTGTTATTCTTATGGATTGTTTGCAAAATGTCTTCCTCCTATGTTGCTTCTCTGTGAGTGGATTCACAGTCATGTCTGGAAAATGACTGGGAGGAAACTCACTTCTTCCTCCTGAGACTGTCATGGCCACTGTCCCAGGGGTGCGCCGCCCAGATGTCTAGGGTTGCTAAGGGTCCATTGCAGCTGGGCAGGGGCTCCTGGCTGTCTCTCCGTGTCCTTGCACTCCCAGGCCTCTTTTCACTTTGTTTTTTAAATATTTCCCGAAGCTCTAATTGCTACACTTCCTCCAATGTTTTTAATACAGGCAATCAGTGACTACTGCAATTAGGAGGGCCTAATTACCATCGGCATTCTTTCTCTTCTCCCAGAAACCACCATCGGAACAGTCACAAATAAACCTTAATGAAGACCAAAGATCTTTCTCCAGTCTAAAGCCGTTTGTAATCATGATCGCTTATTGTCGAAGACAGCAGGCAAAGGAGTCCTTTGAAGGACTGCTGCATATTCAGCAGCAGCAGGGAAAGATGCTCTGTGGCCGGGAGTCTGTGGCCCAGGCGAGCAACAAACGGGCCTTGCATTCAACCTATTGTTGTTGTTATACTTCAATGTATTTGTCTGATAAAGTCTCTTGAGCTATTCTATTAAAAAAGTTATCGGCTGGGTGAGGTGGCTTATGCCTGTAATCCTAGCACTTTGGGAGGCTGAGGCAGGTGGATCACTTGAGGTCAGGAGTTCAAGACCACCCTGGTCAACATGGCAAAACCCTGTCTCTACTAAAGATACAAAAATTAGCCAGGCCTGGTGGCGGGCACCCGTAATCCCAGCTACTCAGGAGGCTGAGGCAGGAGAATCCCTTGAACCCGGGAGGCGGAGGTTGCAGTGAGCCGAGATCGTGCCATTGCATCCAGCCTGGGTGACAAGAGCAAGATTCCGTCTCAAAAAAAAAAAAAAAAAAAAGTTATCGGAAATGTAGCGCATGAATGGTAAAGTGCACTGATCTCAAGTGTAAAGTGTGATGAATTTTTAAATATGTACAGACCTCATGTAACCATTAGAGAGATGGAGATGTAGAACAATTCCAGCATTCTGGAAGGCTCCCATTCCCTTCTATGGTGTATCCATCAAGGTTGAATCAGAAAGCAGAACGACAATGAGTGTTAGGAAATCAGGGATAAGAATTTGACCTTACACAACTGTGGGAGGAACTGTGGAAATATAGGTCCAAAGAAAGGGAGTGAGGGGATCCAAGAAAAGGAGCTCGCCAGCTGTCCTGCAACACTGATATGCAGATGAATGAGTCAGAGTTTGCAGGGCAGCCCAGAAGCTGGTCACATTCAGTGGCAGGAGTGAGACCCCAAAGGGGCTGGGGGAGAAGTCCATGGAAGGCTCTTGGGTCTTCATAGCTGCTGCCTCTATGAAGTCACGTTAAGACGAAGCAGGGACCCCTCTTAAGGGACTTCCAGGCCACCCAAGCATGGAAATAAAGGAAAAATCTTGAGTCCCTTCAAGGAAAATTCCAGGCACCTAGCTAGCCTTAAAAAGTAAATGAGCATGATGGGTTGATAGGTGCAGCAAAACAGCATAGCACATGTTTACCTATGTAATGAACCTGCACATGTATCCTGGAACCTAAAATAAAGTAAAATTAAATAAAAAAATAGCAAATCAGGCCGGGCACAGTGGCTCACGCCTGTAATCCCAACACTTTGGGAGGTCAAGGCGGGTGGATCACCTGAGGTCAGGAGTTCGAGGCCAGCCTGGCCAACATGGTGAAACCCCGTCTCTACTAAAAATATAAAAATTAGCCAGGCGTAGTGGCACTCACCTGTAGTCCCAGCTACTCAGGAGGCTGAGGCAGGAGAATCACTTGAACCTGGGAGGCGGAGGTTGCAGTGAGCTGAGATCACGCCGCTGCACTCCAGCCTGAGTGACCAAGACAGACACTGTCTCAAAAAAAAAAAAAAAAAAAAAAAGAAAGAAAGAAAGAGAAAAAAAAGCAAATGAGCAGCCTGATACACAAGGAAATAGTAACAAAGTAGTCTCCCAAGCAAGCCGGAGTCACAGGTGTTTTGGTTCTCTATAGAACCTAAAAGATAACATTTTTTTTTCTTCTTGTGATGGAGTCTCACTCAGTCGCCCAACCTGGAGTACAGTGGCAGGATCTCGACTCACTGCAACCTCCGCCTCCCGGGTTCAAGCAGTTCTCCTGCCTCAGCCTCCCGAGAAGCTGGGATTATAGGCACCTACCACCATGCCCAGCTAATTTTTGTATTTTTAGTAGAGACGGGGTTTCACCATGTTGGCCAGGGTGGTCTCGAACTCTTGACCTCGTGATCTGCCCGCCTCGGCCTTCCAAAGTGCTGAGATTACAGGTGTGAGCCACTGCGCCCAGCAAAAATAGCATCTTAACACAAGTTCTTGAGTTGCTTTTCAGAAACCCCCACCAGTTAGAAAATGCTACCACTATCACATAGACATCAGATGGGGGAAACTGAGGACTGAACTCTGACAGCCATTCTTTGTTCTAAATTTTTTCCTAGGGTTGTGGAGAGAGTCACACACATGGGCTAGACTTTCATGTATTGGTTTATGATTTTGCCTGCAACTGCTGCTTTCCTGAAATGTACCCTTGCCTTTAAAAACCCTTGCTTGTAAGCCATTGGGGAGTTCAGGCCTTGAGTGTTAGCTACCCATTGTCCTTGCTTGGTACCATGCAATTAATGCCCTTTTCTCCCACTGCAAATCTCGGCATCAGCATCTGGCTTTACTGCACTGGGCAAGCAAACCCCAGTTTGGTTCAGTCACATCTGGTGATGGATGGGGGTCACTGCTGGTGAGCTGGTCCTGTGTTCTGGAAGAAGAGCTGGACACAGTGTAGGGATAGCGAAGATAAGCTGGAACCCACCAGCACCTCCGGACTGTCCTCACCACCTTGAACCTCAGAGTGCCCTGGTGCTGCTTCCCTCCTGCCTCCCACATCTCATACACCTTCACTTTCGGCAGCTCTCACCAGGAGCCTGATAGGGAAGGGGGTTCCGAGAAGCATGACTCCCAGTGGAACCAAACTGATTGTAGAATAATGCAGTGCCTATGCAACAATGTTTGTGTTCACCAAATGTGGCTAATAGGATCATGTCCTCAAGCTGTGAGATTGTAGGGCCCTCGAGAGAGAGGCTTTATATTTCAACACATGACACAAGTACAGCACCTTTCCCAGAGCTGGCAAAGGGAGGAGGTGGCCACCGCTCCGCATTCCTGTCCCCATCTCCCTTTAAGAGAAAATAACACTAACAGAATTGGGTCAGATTCCAGAACAAGGGGCCACATTTACCAGTGGCCAAGGTCACAGTGCATTGACATGATATTTGTGGCCATCTTTGGCTGCAGAGGTAAGAGCAGTGGTTCTCAACCTTGGCTCCACAATGGAGTTATCTGAGGAGCTTTACAAAATACTCATGCCTTGCCCCTCTCCTCCAGGAGATTCTGATACAGTTGATCTGGAGTAACGGTCTGGCACTGAGATTTTTAAAAATCTCCCCAAACGATTCTTTTTTTTTCTTTCCTTTTCTTTTCTTTCTTTCTTTTTTTTTTTTAAGACACGGGGTCTTGCTCTGTCCCCCAGGCTGCAGTGCAGTAGCACAATACAGCTCACTGCCTCCTCAAACTCCTGGGCTCGAGTCATCCTCCCACCTTAGCCTCCTGAGAAGCTGGGACTACAGGTGCCTACTACCATGCCTGGCTAATTTATGTATTATTATTATTATTATTATTATTTTGAGACAGAGTCTAGCTCTGTCGCCCAGGCTGGAGTGCAGTAGTGTGATATTGGCTCACTGCCAGCTGTGCCTCCCAGGTTCACACCATTCTCCTGCCTCAGCCTCCCGAGTAGCTGGGACTACAGGCACCCGCCACCACTCCTGGCTAATTTTTTGTATTTTTAGTAGAGATGGGGTTTCACCATGTTAGCCAGGATGGTCTCGGTCTCCTGACCTCGTGATCTGCCTGCCTTGGCCTCCCAAAATGCCGGGATTACATGCGTGAGCCACCATGCCTGGCCATGTATTATTATTATTTTTATATGTAGAGATGGGGGTCTCACTATGTTGCCTACGCTGGTCTCAAACTCTAAGGCTTAAGCAATCCTCCCGCCTCAGCCTCCCAAAGTGCTGAGATTACCCAACCCAGGACTGAGGAGAATGGGTAGCCACCATGTTCAGCCTACTGCAGGTGATTCTAATGGGCAGCCAAAGTTGGGGATAACTGGAGGGTCAAGACCTGAAGCTTGGTAGGCTCCTTCTCCTCTTCCAGGCTTTCTTCTTTCCCATGCAGCTAAAAGGTTAAATGGAACTGAAGCTAGCTGGCCTTCTTGGGGTAGGTCTGAGTGTTACAGAACAGAATGGGGGTCTACTCACTGGTGAAGCAAAGCCAAACCCTGACATTAGGATTGCAATAAGAGAAAGTGTGGCCTTTATTATAGGGTGCCAAGCAAGGAGAATCGGGCAGCTAATGCTTCAGACCTGAACTCCCTGATGGCTTACAAGTAAGGGATTTTTTTTTTTTTAGATGGGGTCTTGCTCTGTCACCAGGCTGGAGTGCAGTGGTGCGATCTCAGCTTACTGCAACCTCCGCCTTCCGGGTTCAAGCAATTCTCCTGCCTCAGCCTCCCAAGTAGCTGGGACTACTGGAGCCTGCCACCACCCCCAGCTAATTTTTGTATTTTTAGTAGAGATGGGGTTTCACCATGTTGGGCAGGATGGTGTCAATCTCCGGACCTCGTGATCCACCCACCTTGGCCTCCCAAAGTGCTGGGATTACAGGTGTGAGCCACCACGCCCAGCACAAGTAAGGGATTTTAAAGTCAGGGGGCCAGAGGTTACAGACAAAGTCATAAATCAATACTTGAAGGCTGTACTTTGGTTTGACCAAAAAAGGTGGGACTTCTTGAAGTAGGGGCCCACAGGTCACAGGTGGGTTCAAAGATTTTCTGATTTGTGATTGGTTAAGGAGATGAAGACTTGTCTAAAGATTTGGGATCAGCTGAAAAGACTGTTAGCTCTGGCTTGTGGACATGACCCCTTTCAGGTCCCTCAGGAAGAAATTTAGGATGAAAAATGGGGCCGGGTGTGAAACCCTGTCTCTACCAAAAATACAAAAATTAGTTGGGTGTGGTGGCACCTGCCTGTAATCCCAGCTACTTGGGAGGCTGAAGCAGGACAATCACTTGACCCCAGGAGGCGGAGGTTGCAGTGAGCTGAGATTGTGTCACTGCACTCCATCCTGGGCAACAGAGGGAGACTACACACACACACACACACAAAAAAAAGAAAAATGGCAGTCAGAGTTCCATCTTCAGTTCCCCCTTTTCTGAGGGCTACCTCCCAGTGGATCCATTTGGTGGGGGTCTAGATTTCTGAAAAACAAGTCAGGCACATTTGTTAAGATTTTTGTCTTTAGTTTTTATGGGGAACCAAACATTCTCATGGCTCTAACATCCTTGGCTTCTGTTTTAACCACCATGACCATCTTTCTTATCAAATTGCTCATTTACTTCTCAGTCCTAGCTAGGTGCCTGGAATTGCCCTGGAAATGTAACTGTCCAGTGGGTTCACCTTGCCTGCTGCCTAGACAGAGCCAATTTCTCAAGACAGGGGAATTGCAACAGAGAAAGAGTAATTCACGGAAAGCCGGCTGTGTGGGAGATCGGAGTTTTATTATTGCTCAAATCAGTCTCCCCAAGCATTCAGGGATCACAGTTTTTAAGGACTACTTGGTGGGTGGTGGGGAAGCCAGTGAGCCAGGACTGCTGATCGGTTAAGTAGGAGATGAAATCATAGGGAATTGAAGCTGTCCTCTTGCGTGGGGTCAGTTCCTGGGTGGAGGTCACAAGATCAGATGAGCCAGTTAGTGGATCTGGGTGACGATCCATCAAGTGCAAGATCTGCAAAATATCTCAAGCACTGATCTTAGGAGCAGTTTAGAGAGGGTCAGAATCCCGTAGCCTCTAGCTGCATGACTCCTAAACCATAATTTCTAATCTTGTGGCTAATTTGTTAGTCCTACAAAAGCAGTCTAGTCCCCAGGCAATGAGGTTTGTTTTGGGAAAAGGCTATTATTGTCTTTGCTTTACACTATAAACTAAGTTCCTCCCAAAGTTAGTTCAGCCTAGGCCCAGGGCAGCTTGGAGGTTAGAAGCAAGATGGAGCTGGTCAGGTCAGATCTCAGTTACAATAGCGCAGTGGTGGTTTCAGAAGGAACTCAAGGTTTTCCTTTATTACCTTGCTTTCGTGGTCGAAGCTTGCCCAGAAGGCCCCAAGAGGAGTCCCTGCTTTGTCTCATGATCACTTTTTCTTTCCTCAACACTCTTTGCTTTTGTCTTAATGACCCACTGATAATAAGATGTGGACCAATGGGGAACAAGGGGTTCCCCTTAGGTCCGAAGTTCAAGTCATCGGCTCCAGCCCAGTTGACCAGAGATTCCTGCATGTACTTACACTCGCTCCTCTTCTCCCTGCAGCTGTGAGGGGTGATCCATGGGGTCAGAGAGAGGCTATCTCAAAATCCTCTGGGATTCTTTAAAATTTTTTTCTTTGACAGTCTTGCTCAGTCACCCAGGCTGGAGCGCAGCTCACTGCAACCTTCTGGATTCAAGCAATTCTAGTGCCTCACTAAATGTGGCTAATAGGGTCATGTCCTCAAGCTGTGAGTAGCTGGGATTACAGGTGTGCACCACCACGCCCGGCTAATCTTTGTATTTTTAGTAGAGGCGGGGTTTCACCACTTTGGCCAGGCTGTGATCTGCCTGCCTCAGTCTCCCAAAGTGCTGGGATTACAGACATGAGCCACCGCTCCCAGCCTGGGATTCTTAAAAAATCCGCTCGTCTGGGCCCCACTGAGGACCAATTAAATCAGACTCTCAGGGAGAGGTGTTTTGTATTTTATATAATTTTGCTTATTTTACAAAAATTTTCATTGAGTTACATATTACACTAGGGTACATTAATCTTGAATCTTGAGTGTACAGCTCAACAAAATTTTTTTTTAATTAACTTTTTTTTGAAAGAAGGTCACCCAGGCTGAAGTGCAGTGGCATGATCACTGCTCATTGCAGCCTCACCCTCCTAGGCTCAGGTGATCCTCCCACCTCAGCCTCTGGAGTAGCTAAGACCACAGGTGCAAGCCATCACACCTGGCTAATTTTTAAATTTTTTATAGAGATGGGGTCTTGCTATGTTGTTCAGGCTGGGATTCCTGGCCTCAAGCAATCCTGCCGTCTTGGCCTCCCAAAGTGTTGGGATTACAGTTGTGAGTCACCATGCACAGCCAGCTCAATGAATTTTTACATAAGTATATGCCTATGTACCACCACCCAGATGAAGTTTAAAACTTTTCTAGCACCCTCTAGGAGGTTCCTTAAGGCCCTCCTGATTCAGAATGGCTGGGCTCCTGGCTAAACCGCCCCCAAGCCTGGAATCGTGGCCCTAAGTGAAAATAGCTGACCCCATTTTTCCTCCCAAATGTTGCCTTTTTGGCCTGCCATGCCCCTATCCTGTGTCCATAAAAAGACTACAGCTGGAAGAGCAACACAAGTGGCTGAGTGTCGGGGATACAAGTGGCTGAGTGGTACGCAGAGAAGCAACTGAGTGTCAGAGACTATGGATAGACACAGCTAACTTCAGACTGTGCAGCTTTAGAGAGGGTCCCAGCCGGAGATGGCCCGGCTTCAGGGAATGATTGCCTTCTTCTCACACCATCCCCTTTCCAACTCCCCAACCCACTGAAGAGCCACTTCCATTGCCCAGTAAAATCCTCCACATTCATTATGTTTTAATCCGTTCCTGTGACCTGATTGTTCCTGGACTCTGGACAAGATCCTGGGTGCCAAGAGGGCAGGGGCTACCACCCTGACCCTCCAGTTGGCTAGTTGGCACTTTGCTGTCCATGGGTGGCAGAGCTGAAAGAACATTGGTTGTAATATACTTGGATGCTGCTGCGGGGCCCGCACAGAGCCTGCTCCTGCCAGAGAGGAGCAACTGACCAGTTCCAGTATTCATTCGCTCCAGTTCCCACACTTGCTTGCATGCTCCCTCTTGTGAGGAGTGGCCAGTAGCGGGCTGAGATAAATGAGCCACTCCAGTTCCCTCCCACAAAGGGGGTGAAGGGAATTATCCTGTCTCACTCACAGGCAGTAACTCCTGCCACCCCACCAGAATAAGGCACTGCTATTCTGACCTCTGTACCTCTAGATTGGTTTTGCCTCTTCTTGACATCATATAAATGAAGCTGTGTAGTATGTGAGATTCATCCACTTTGTGGGGACAGCAGTCACTCATTCCACTGATGAATATATCACAAATTATTGATCCATCCTATTGATGATGAAAATGTGGTTGTTTTCAATTATTTGGCTATCGTAACAAAAGCTCCTATGAACATGTTGTACACTTTTTTTTTTTGACATGGAGATTCACTCTGTTGCTCAGGCTGGAGTGTAGTGGCAAGATCGCAGCTTACTGCAACCTCCGCCTCAAGTGATTCTCCTGTCTCAGCCTCCTGAGTAGCTGGGATTACAGGCTTGCACCAAAACACCCAGCTAATTTTTGTAATTTTAGTAGAGACAGGGTTTCTCCATGTTGGCCAGGCTGGTCTAGAACTCCTCACCTCACGTGATCTGCCTGCCTTGGCCTCCTAAAGTGCTGGGATTACAGGCGTGAGCCACTGTGCCCTGCCTGTACACTTTTATCTTTTTTTTTTTTGAGACAGAGTCTCGCTCTGTCACCCAGGCTGGAGTGTAGGCGCAATCTCGGCTCACTGCAACCTCTGCCTCCCAGGTTCAAGCGATTCTTTTGCCTCAGCCTCCCGAGTAGCTGGGTTTACGGGCGTGTGCCACCACGCCCGGCTAATTTTTGTATTTTTAGTAGAGGCAGGGTTTCACCATGTTGGCCAGGCTGGTCTCAAACTCCTGACTTCAAGTGATCCGCCCCCCTCAGCCTCCCAAAGTGCTGGGATTACAGGCGTGAGCCACTGCGCGCAGCCTCACTTTTATTTTTTGATGAACTTGTTTTTGTTAGGCATACACTTGAAGATGGGATTGTTGGGACATAGGGCAGGAGTAGGTTTACCATTTATAGCGTTGTCCAAAAGGCCACCAATATGGCCAAAGAGTAGAAAGGAGACCTTTATTGGTGATATCAGTTTGTAAACTGGGAAGAGACAGTCTCCAGCCTGGACCAAAGGTGCTCTCTTTTCAAAGAGGGAAAGAGCAGGTTGGTTTTTTTGCCTCACTGGACTTGTATTATACATATTCAGCAAGTCTGGGGGAACGGCTGTACATATTTATGAGGGGCGCTGAGTGCATGTGCAGTGGGTAAACATATATGTAACATACATCTCATGCTCACTTCAGGGTAGTGTTCTAGCATTAAAATGATGTGGAATATGGACCTTTACATAAAAAAGTGAACTACAAGACACAGAAACAGTTTGTGCACAGCCTCTATAAACTGCCGAAACTGGCTTAAGGTCTGCAGTTGCTTATCAGAGAAAAAAAGACCGGTCCTCTGTCCAACAGAGTTGTAGTGGTCTGAGTTGTAAATCAGAGTTAGGAGAGGCCTGGTACTTTGCCTGGTACCTCCTATTGTGTTAGGCAGTTTAGAAAGGGTGTGGCTTTTCTTGTAGCAATTTACGGAGTTTGCATGCCAATCACTCTGAACCCTCAACCTGTGGATAACTTTTGTTTCCCTAACCATAGGGCCCATCTTAGCTCATAAAGGGGAGTCTATTTTGGTCTCTCAGATCACAGTGGATAGGGAATAGGGTTTTGTTTGTCTGTTCTAAGTTCCCAAGGTGGTTCTAATGTTTAGCCATAGTTGAAAACATCTAACATGGCCGGGCGCGGTGGCTGGGCATGGGTGGGTGGCCCACAGTGGCGGGCCTCCCAGCACTTTGGGAGGCTGAGGCAGCGGATCACCTGAGGTCAAGAGTTCAAGACAAGGCTGGCCAACATGGTGAAACCCTGTCTCTACTAAAAACACAAAAAAATTAGCCAGACATGATAGCACATGCCTGTAATCTCAGCTACTCAGGAGGCTGAAGTGGGAGAATTGCTTGAACCCAGGAGGCAGAGGCTGCAGTGAGCTGAGATTGCGCCACTGCACTCCAGTCTGGGCAACAGAGCAAGACTCTGTCTCCAAAAAAAAAAAAAAAAAAAATCTGACCTGGAAGGTAAGTAGAGGAAGTAATTTGGGGCTGCATTGTAATAAAACCCAAGTCAAGGCTGGTGCAGTAGTTCACGCATGTAATCCCAGCACTTTGGGAGGCCCAGGTGTGCAGATCACTTGAGGCCAGGATCGAGACCAGCCTGGCCAACATGGCAAAACCCTGTCTCTTTAAAAATACAAAAATTAGCTGAGTATAGTGGCATGCGCCTGTAGTCTCAGCTACTCAGGAGGCTGAGGCAGGAGAATTGCTTGAACAGGGGAGGCAGAGGTTGCAGTGAACCAAGACTGCACCACTGTACTCCAGCCTGGGCAAGAGAGAACTTGTCCCCAAAACAAACAAAAAAAACAAACAACAAAACCCAAGTCAAAAAAAGGGGTAGCTGTGTCTTTAGCATAATAAAGCCAGATTTATTACTTGTCAATGAATAGGTCAAAGTCAAGTCATGAGAGACAAAAACATTGATTTGTGGTGGGGGTTTTTAAAGGGACATTAGCATTGTGTTTGATTTCAGTTGCCTTGAGAGAAAACAAGCCATAGTCTAGAGTGGATATATCTACTTCCCTATCTTACCCTGCACCCTCATTCATGGGACAAGGATTCCTCCTCACCATCTGGAGAAACCAGAAGAATGTATCAAAGCTTACCCTCCCCACCAGCAAAAAGAGCAGAGGAGAAGTCACTTCATATTCAGGAGACATCTGAGATGGCAGATTTTGCAACACATGAGGCCAGCCTGGGGAACTGGGGTCTTACTTTTCTGGGGGTGGCAGGTAGAGCTCAGCTTGAGGACAGGGCATGTGGAGTACTGAACAGAATTTAGAGGGAGAGGAAAATAATAATATACAATATTGCAATTAGTAAGTAATATAACTATATAATGAATATAACTGTAATTAATATATAATAATACATAATAAAATAAATGGACTAAGGAAAGAAACACTTTCTTAAGACTTAAGTGTCCTGTAATCCCAGCACTTTTGGGGGCAGAGATAGGAGAACCGCTTGAGGCCAGGAGTTTGAGACCAATCTGGGAGACACAGTGAAACCCCATCTCTACAAAAAAATTTTGAAAAATAGCAGGGCATGGTGGTGTGTGCCCGTAGTTCCAGCAACTTGGGAAGCTGAGAGATGAGACGATCACTTGAGCCTAGGAGTTCAAGGCTGCAGTGAGCTATGATTGCACCACTGCACTCCAGCAAGACCCTGTCTCTAAAAAATTAAAAGACTTAAGCGTTTGTCCTTGGACTGAAGGAAACATACATCTGTTTCCCTGCCCCAGTCCAGTTTCAACACTAGCTGTTTATTTCCCACTGGTGAGTGAAAGATTTAGTTTCTATCCTATGATTAGGGGACGGCAGAGGTGGACTCTGTGGAGCAAAGTCCCCGCCAGGCAGCTGAAATCCTAACACACCAAAGGCTGTCTCTAAAGATAACCCAGCTTTGGTTTACATAGCAGATGCCATGTCAGAATTAGAGTTATTTCCTCTGTCCTAGTGGGAGAGGTAATGGAAGGTCATGTTATCATTCTTAGGAAGATGCATTTCCCCAGAGCAACAAAAGGCCTTTTTATTGTGATGCTCTGGGCCCCTCTGGAGGAAATCAGGCTCTATTCTCTAGGAAAGGGGAAGTAATGATAGTCTTTAACGAACAAATAAGGGACGCTCTCAGGTAACTGTGGGCCTCCTGCGAACAATCCATGAACTACTTTTAAAGGGTGAGTAGCTCCATTATCTTGGAAGAATGAAATAGAGCTTTTTAAGAGCTTAAAGGAGATGAATAGCTCTTGCATGTGTCTCTGGGAAGGATAAAAAGGCAGAACTTCCTGGGTGGCTAATTCCTTGGGGGTAATGGTGACAGCTCTAAGTGGAAACGCTAAGCAAATGCTCAACTCTGTGGAGTGAGATTCTCCTTTAGAACTGCTGTGCATTACAACAGCTGCGGTCAGTTGAAGGATAGTGTGAGCACTGACACATGAAACAGAAACCATGTGTGACATCAAGGAGGGTGTTGACAATGGGTGAGTGGACCCTCAAGGCATGGAAGCTGGCCTATAATATTTTCCTCCCCACTCTGAAGCCTGCAAATATCCCCAAATGTCCCTTCCTCAAAATCTGCTATCCCTCTTCAACAGACAATAAAGCTCCAACCATCAAAGCTGCCTTTTTTTTTTTTTTTTGAGACAGTCTTGCTCTGTCACCCAGGCTGCAGTTCAGTGGGACTATCTCAGCTCACTGCAGCTTCCACCTCCCGAGTCCACATGATTCTCTTGCCTCAGCCTCCCAAGTAGCTGGGACTACAGGTGCCCACCACCACACCTGGCTAATTTTTGTATTTTCAATAGAGACAGGGTTTCACCGTATTGGCCAGGCTGGTTTCGAGCTCCTGACTTCAAGTGATCTGCCCACTTCAGCCTCCCAAAGTGCTGGGATTACAGGCATGAGCCACCGCACCTGGTCTGTTGCCAAAAATTTACCATCTCAAGTGTCTACTGTCTTCTGCCCTCTTCTGCTGGTGGAGAGGGATATGCTCTGATCTCTGTTTCTCCTGGTGGAGAAGGAGTAGGTGGAGGGAAGAAAGAGTCCTGGTCCCATGGATGGGGGGTACAAGGAAAGGGGTTTCAACCATAATAGATTTGTTGCCTGATGCACACAGCAAGTTGATATGCCAAGACATTAGGTTGCAGCAGAGTGCCACCAAATGAGGAGACGGGAGGGAACCTCAAATCCATCTTCTTGAGGAATGTTAGATACAGTTAAGTTCCCTCTTCAAACAGCTTATCCAGTTTCCCCATCCTCTATCCTGTAATTCCAAATACCCCCTTGTCTTTGCTGCACCCCACCTTGTCTGAATATGCCTAGGCATGCCTGAACTTGCCACAACCCCATCCACATTCCTTTCCTTATTAGGGAATAGGTTACCTTCCGAGTCCCTCCGTAAATAACCCCCTTTCTCTCTCTTCTCACCTCCCTTACATGCCTACCTTATCTAAGAAAGTTAAAATGTTTAGTCAATTGGGACTAGTTTAGACGTGCAGTCCAACCCTAGCCAACTGGAGAAAGACACAGAAGCAGAAGGTGCAGCAGAGATAATAAAAACCCCTGCTTTCCTCTGTTCTGTGTTCTCTTGCCATTGCTCCATACGCAAGACGCACCTTTCTGCAGAACTAAATTTGCCTTGCTGAGATGTTCTCTAAGTGCTTGTTTTCTTTGTGACTCCGAGCTCTTATTCCCAACAAGGAATTTGGGGATAGGGTTTTTAAGGGTTTTGGAGTAAGCTGGAGTGTGGAGATTGTTGATTGGTTGAAGAGTGCAGGGTAAAGTTATGGGACAGGGAGATGAAGAAGCTGTGTTCTCATGCTGATCCTGTTCCTCTGGGGCTCTTCAAACTGATTGGCATCAGCTGTTTCACTGGAATTTGAGATCTGAAAAACATCTTAAGTAATTCTTAAACAAAAACCTTACGATTCTAATGTCAGGAACAATGGGGATGACACTCAATTTTTTTTTTTTTTTTTTTGAGATGGAGTCTTACTCTGTTGCCAGGCTGGAGTGCAGTGGAGGAATCTCAGCTCACTGCAACCTCTGCCTCCTGGGTTCAAGTGATTATTGTGCCTCAGCTTCCCAGGTAGCTGGGATTACAGGCATGTGCCACCATACCCAGCTAATTTTTGTATTTTTAGTAGGGACCGGGTTTCACCATGTTGCCCAGGATGGTCTCGATCTCCTGATCTCGTGATCCACCCAGCTCAACCTCCCAAAGTGCTGGGATTACAGGTGTGAGCCACCGCATCCAGCCAAAAGTCAATTCTTTTTTTTTTTTTTTTTTTTTTTTTTTTTTGGGACAGAGTCTCACTCTGTCACCCAGGCTGGAGTGCAGTGGCACAATCTTGGCTCACTGCAACCTCTGCCTCCCAGGTTCAAGTGATTCCCCTGCCTCGGCCTCCTGAGTAGCTGAGACTACAGGCGTGCACCACCACACCTGGCTAATTTTTGTATTTTTTAGTAGAGATGGGGTTTCACTGTGTTGGCAGGCTGGTCTTGAACTCCTGACCTCATGATCTGCCCACCTTGGCCTCCCAAAGTGCTGGGATTATAGGCGTGAGCCACCATGCCTGGCCAAAAGTCAATTCTTAAACAGTCTTAAGACCCTACTGTCCAAAATCTTATCTATAGGAATCATGAGGATACAATGGTCAGTGTCCAGTGCTATGTGACTTTAGCAACAAGGAAGTGGGGCAGAGTGCAGCCTGATTAGGGCTTAATTATAACTATATTTCTGTCCAGAAACTGGCATGTAATTTTTATTAACACTGTGTGAATAGTTTCAGGGGGATCTTTCCCATTCAATTGTGGCTTACTGTCTCCTAATGTAACTGAAGTCAGACTCTACTCACTTCCTGAGACTAACTTCTTATCAAAGACCATCTCCCCATTAAGGGGACATTTAAAAAGCTATACAGGAGAAACCTGCAAGAAAAGATATAGGTATAGGCTCCAATCAGGTTTAAGTTATTTTGGAGAAATCTAAGATTTATTGCTGTACTCACTCCTGTTCAGTGTTGTGAATTATTTAAAATCTAATGCGGTGAATATTACCAACATAATTATGGAGGAATAGGAAAGTGTTAATGTTTCAGAGGCCTGATGCTACCCTGGCCTAATATTACTCATGAGGAAGCTTAATATTTAAACAGAATTGGAATGAAATGGGCTGATTTAAACTGCTTCCTTTATGTTCAAAGCAGACATTATCTCCTCAAGGTGGAATGGCCTTCCATTTGCATAATGTCTTTCCTTTTGTTCCCTCTGTTGTCCCAACTAATTGCTTTAGAATACTGACCTCTGCTGTTTCTCCTGTCTTTCTTGCCCATAATGATTTATGGTCCTCTTCCCTCTTGATATGTAAAATGTGAAATGAAAATTCAAGCACTTCAAAGGCACAAGACTTTGTGTAACTCCCCCACATCCAGAATGGCAATATTGATCCTGGGTGCCAGAGAGTGGATCAGGGTAGAGGAGAGAGAAGCCAGCTCCCCTTGGCTTCCTTCTTAACCAAAGTGTTTCATTATGGAATGAAAGGGGCTGGGTTTGGAGAAAAGATTGTAGGAGCTGGGTTCTTAAAATTTTCATAGAAGTTCCCCTTCCTAAGGTAGGCTTGGAGTGGGGATTGCCTGTTTCTTTGAGGTTATTAAAACCAGATAAGTTTCTGTGACTGAATTGTTCTGCTTTCTCTAAATTGTCCTGGAACCTTAAAGGATAAAGATACTGAGGCTGGGGGTGGATAGGGCTTGTATTTGTAATGACTGAACAAGTTATAATTTATTAAGTATTGACTATAAACCAGTCATGTGTTAAGTGCCATGCAGGCATCATCTTGTTAAATTTTCACTGCACTCAGTGAGTAGGATTCTATGGTTATCCCCATTTTGCAGTGTAGAGAGAAATTTTTTTTCCTCTACCCTCTTAGATTTAGTAACTAGGACCCTATAAATTGAACTGACAAAAGGATAAAGGCATACAGGTTGTATTTGTTGCTAATATTTTAATTTTGTACATGTACACATGGCTCTCACAGTAAAGGAAATGAAAACTCAAAGAAGTGATTGGGCCTGAGAGGTTATATACCATTTTAACAAAGAGCAATAAATGTGTGGATAAGTGACAAGACAATGGAAAAGGGTTTGCGCTTCTGAGGGTGGTAAATTGTGGGAAGATAAATACCTAGAAAAGGGGGGAACAAAGAGAAGATAATGGTTATTTCAGTAAGGTTTGTTTATGCAGATTCAAGTTGGTGCAATCTCCAATGATAAGAGTCATCTCCTTTTCCTGGTATGACAGAAGGGAGCCCGGACACCTTTTTATGCTCTGCCTTTATATAGAAAGTAGAGGGTAGAGAACTTTTCCTGCATCTGCTGTTTTTTTCTTGATTGCCTTCAGCTCAAAATAATTCTTATGCCAAAGTGTCATATTTTGGGGTGGCATGCTCTGATGCCCTTCAGCAGCTGAGTAAACTGAAGCACAGAAAGCACCTTGCATAAAGCCACAGAGCAGGGACTAGAACTGGGCCTATTTTAAAGATAGGGAGGATAAGCCTGGGGTAGTAGGGGAGCTTTGTGTGGCAAGTCAGTCATGGTCACATAGCTCAAAGTTTCTGCTCTCTCAGGTCCTTTAGCCCTTGGGACACCTGGCACAGGAAAAGAAGCTGCTTGATCTCTAAGCAGGTGAGCACTAGTAGGAGTGAGTGTAACAGGTTCATCTTGCCTGTTGCACAGAAAAAACCAATTCACAGAGACAGCCATATTGCTGTAGAGAAAGACTTTAGCCAGGCACAGTGGCTCACACCTGTAACCAGCACTTTGGGAGGCTGAGGAGGGTGGATCACAAGGTCAAGAGATTGAGACCATCCTGGCCAATATGGTGAAACTCTGTCTCTACTAAAAATACAAAAATTAGCTAGGCGTGGTAGCTCATGCCTATAGTCCCAGCTACTCAGGAGGCTGAGGCAGGAGAATCACTTGAACCTGGGAGGCAGAGGTTGCAGTGAGCTGAGATCATGCTGCTGCAGTCCAGCCTGGTGACAGAGTGAGACTCTAACTCAAAAAAGAAGAAAAAAAAAAGAGAGAGAGAAAGAGTCTAATAATCACAGGGCTAGCTGAATGGAAGGATGGGAGTAAATACTCAAATCAGCCTCCCCAAGAACTCAGAGGCTAGAGTTTTGTTTTTTATTTTTTTGAGATGGAGTTTCACTCTTGTCTCCCAGGCTGGAGTGCAATGGCTCAATCTCGGCTCACTGCAACCTCCACTTCCTGGATTTAGGTAATTCTCCTGCCTCAGCCTCCCAAACAGTTGGGATTACAGGCACCCACCATCACACCTGGCTAATTTTTGTATTTTTAGCAGAGATGGGGTTTCACCATGTTGGCAAGGCTGGTCTCAAACTCCTGACCTCAGGTGATCCACCCGGCCAAAGTGCTGGGATTACAGGTGTGAGCCACCAAGTCTGGCTGAGGCTAGGGTTTTTATAAGTAATTTGGTGGGCAGGAGGCTAAGGAATGGGTGCTACTGATTGGTTGGGGATGAAATCATCGGGGTAAGGGAAACAGTCCCTGTATACTCAGTCAGCCTCTGGGGGCTGAGTCAGGAATCATGAGGTCCAGGAGGAGTCAGTTGGCTGCCAGAATGCAAAAGTCTGAAAAACATCTCAAAAGACCAATTTTGGGTTCTACAATAGTGATGCTATCAACAGGAGCAATTAGAGAAGTCACAAACCTTGTGACCTCTGGACATATAACTGTCAAGCAAACAAATTATAGAAAAGCAAGCTAGGGGACATTGGCTGATTATCCTTTTTCTATGCCTACATCCTGGCAGAATTTAGGCCCCTCCCGTAATCCTAATCTTGTGACCTTTCGTTATTCTTACAAAATCGGTTTCAGTCCCCAAACAAGGAAGGGATCAGTTTTAGGGAGCAGCTATTATTATCCTTGCTTCAAAGTTAAACTATAAATGAAATTCTTCCTTTGGTTAGCTTGGCCTATGCCCAAGAATGAGTGAGGACAGACAGTCTGTGAAGCTAGTAGCAAGATGGAGTCAGCCATTCTAGACTTCTCTTATGGGAGTCAGGACCAGAGGGTCAGAGGTCAGAGAGGAGTCAAGACTGGAAGTGGGGAATAAGATTCAGGTTTCATGCCTTTAAAAATGGTGGTAGGGGCTAGGCATGGTGGCTCACACCTATAATCCCAGCACTTTGGGAGGCTGAGGCAGGCAGACCACGAGGTCAAGTGTTCAAGACCAGCCTGGCCAACATGGTGAAACCTCGTCTCTACTAAAAATACAAAAATTGGCTGGGTGTGGTGGCACGAGTCTGTAATCTTAGCTACTCGGGGGGCTGAGGCAGGAGAATTGCTTGAACCTGGGAGGCAGATATTGCAGTGAGTTGAGATCGTGCCACTGCACTCCAGCCTGGGCAACAGAGCAAGACTCCGTCTCAAAAAAAAAAAAAAAATTAGCTGGGCGTGGTGGTGCATACCCATAATCCCAGCTACTCAGGAGGCTGAGGCAGGAGAATAGCTTGAACCCAGGAGGTAGAGGTTGCAATGAGCCTAGATAGTGCCACCGCACTCCAGCCTGGATGAAAGAGCAAGACTCCATCTCAAAAAAAAAAAAAAAAAAAAAAAGTCGTGGTGGGGAGAGGGAAGAAGGCAGGGAAGGAAGAGGATATTGAGAGTTAAGGCTGTGAAAGGATTTATTGCAAGGAATGGGCTTATGTGATTGTGGAGGCTGGCTGGGTAAATCCAGAATCCATAGAGCAGGGTGTTAGGAAGGGCAGGCTGAAAACTCTTGGGTAAGAGCTGGTGCTGCTGTCCACAGGTGGGATTTCTTCTTCTGTAGGGAAGCCTCAGTTTTACTCTTAAGGCCCTTTAACGGACTGCATCGGGCCCACCCAGATGATTGAGAGTAATCCCCTTTACTTAAAGTTAACTGACTGTACATGTTAATCATGCCTACAAAATTTCTTCATAGCAACATTTGGATTAGGCTTAGGTTTGATTGGATAATTCCATACTATAAGTTAGCCAAATTGACACATAAAAGTGATCATCACAGTGCCCAATAAACAGTTGCTGAATTAATAAATAATAAACTAGGCCAGGCGTGGTGGCTCATGCTTGTAATCCCAGCACTTTAGGAGACCAAGGTGGGAGGATTGCTTGAGCCCAGGAGTTCAAGACCAGCCTGGGCAACATAGTGAGACTCCATCTTTACAAAAAAAATAAAAATAAAAATAAATACCCAGGCATGATGCCCAGCTACTCAGGAGACTCAAGTAAGGGGATCGCTTGAGTCCAGGAAGGTGAGATTGCAGTGAGCCGTGAATACACCATTACACTCCAGCCTTGGAAACAGAGTGAAGCCCTGTCTCAGTAATAACAATAATAATAATAATAATAATAATAATAAGCTAGTGTGTTTTGTTTTGAGACGGAGCCTCACTCACTCTGTTGCCCAGGCTAGAGTGCGGTGGTACGTTCTTAACTAACTGCAAACTCTGCCTTCCGGGTTTAAGTGATTCTCCTGCCTCAGCCTCCAGAGTAGCTGGGATTACAGGCATGCACCACCACACCTGGCTAATTTTTGTATTTTTATTGGAAACGGGGTTTCTCCATTTTGCCCAGGCTAGTCTCGAACTCCTGGCCTCAAGTGATCCACATGCCTCGGCCTCCCAAAGTGCTGGGATTATAGGCATGAGCTACAGTGCCCGGCCCTGCTAATGTTTATTCGGGAGTTAATAATACGCCACACACTGTTCTAAGAACTTTGTATATATTAATTTGTTTGCCCTTCCCAACAAATATATGAAGCAAGCATTATTACTTTCGTTAGATATTAGTGCTGTTTATCAATCATTATTTCCTCTTCTCCCTTTTTGCAGCATGTGGTAGGTTTTCACTTTGCAGTATTCTTCACATTTGGTATAGCCGTGGGACTTGTTTTGATCAATGAATTATGTGAGTGATGTGTATCCCTTGCAGGTAGAAACATTTAAGAGCCAGTTTATTTTTCTTTTCTCCTTTTCATTTTGACCAGCGATGTTCAGATGGTAGAGCCTCTTCTCAGCTTTTGTCTTCTGGAGTGGGCAACATGTGCAGAACCCCGGCTGATCACATTGGATACATAGCACGTGTTTCTCTTTTTTTTTTTTTTTTTTTTTTTTAAGATGGAGTCTTGCTTTGTCCCCCAGGCTGGAGTCTTGCTCTGTCCCCCAGGCTGGAGTGCAGTGGCATGATCTCGCCTCTCTGCAACCTCCACCTCTGAGGTTCAAGTGATTCTCCTGCCTCAGCCTGCCGAGTAGCTGGGATTACAGGCACGTGCCACCACACCTGGCTAATTTTTGTATTTTTAGTAGAGACGGGGTTTCGCCATGCTGACCAGGCTGGTCTTGAACTCCGACCTCACATGATCCACCCACCTGGGCCTCCCAAAATGCTGGGATTATAGACGTGAGCCACCGTACCTGGCTGCATGTGTTTCAAGCTACTGATCTTGGAGGGTCGTTTGTTCCCACTGTGTAGCCCAAACTATCCTGATAATCCCATTTTATGGATGAGGAAACTGAAGCACAGAGCGGTTAAGTCACTTGTCAAGTTGCACAACTAGTAGATGGTGAAGCCAGGATTTAGACTCATTCATTTATTAATCCATGCTCTCTAGAACCTTAAAACAACTCAGGTTTCCAACTTTTCTAAGGCCTAGGGCTTCAACTTCCCCACCACTGTACCAGTGGTTCTCAGTTGGAAGTGACTTCAGCCTCTCCCACTTCCAGGAGACATTTTTGGTTGTCATAACTTGGAGCGGGAGGGGAGTCATCCTGCTGCTATCTCATGGATAGAAGCCAGAGAGGCTGCTAAACATCCCACCATGCACGGGACAGACCACCCTCCACCAAAACAAAGAATTATCTGCTTCAAATGCCAATAGTGCTGCTGTTGAGAGGCCCTGACTTACGCTAAATTCCTCTGTTGCTTAAGTTAGCTGCAGTTGACTTCTTTTGCTTGCCACCAGACAGTCAGTTGGGTTATAATGAGTTAGTTAATTGATTAATTGAGAGCAGTGGGGTGTCAGTGCTGGGACTGGTCTTATCTGACATTTGCCTAACTGATCTGGAGGTGTAAGTGGTGAGAGCTCCACATTTGCTGATGACACTTCACTGTGCCAGGTAGTGAAATGCCAAGCCGCTGGTGATAAGCTGCAGGAAGATCTCACCAGGCTGTGTGAGTGGGCAGAGGAGTTGCCAAGGATGAGCTTCAGTGTGGGCAAGTGTAAGGTGCCGCGCTTGGCAAAAATAATCCAAGCTATACATAGAGGTTCGAAGAGGATGGAACAGGATAGAAGAAAATGAATAAAAATTAAAAGAACTCCAGAGTGATCCCCAAGACTACCTGAGTATAAGACTCATCTGAGCTCTAGCTCACGGTGCAGGTGGACAAGCCCTTGCCCTGGAGATACTTGGTCAGAAGTCTGTGCATTACTTCTCCGGCCTGCTTTTAATTTCCTGTGGGAATACAGAGCCAGCTTTTACAGATTTCCTGATTTTTGAAGAGAAGCCACAAATCCTGGCTTTTGTGTGTATGTTCCCATTTTCCCTCATTTTTGGTCACTTTTAACTTTGATATAATTTGAATCTATAGAAAAAACCACAAGAAAGTTATAAACAGCTTCCATATACCATTTACCCAGATTCACCAATTGTTAACATTTTGCCCCATTTTCTGCATCATTGTAAGTTCCTAAATTTTAAAATCACACTACAGATCAAGCTAAAAATGAAAAAGAAGGATTTTTTTTTCCTTGAGACAGGGTCTCACTCTGTCATCCAGGCTGAAGTGCAGTGGTGCAATCATAGCTCACTGCAGCCTTGACTTCCTGGGCTCAAGCGATCCTCCCACCTCAGCCTCCCCAGTAACTGGGCCTATAGGCACGTGCCTCAAAGCCGGGCTAATGTTTTGTAGAGACGGAGTTTTGCCATGTTGCCTAGGCTGGTCTTGAACTCCTGGGCTCAAGTGATCTGTCCACCCCAGGCTCCCAAAGTGCTGAGATTACAGGCATGGGCCACTGGGCCATTGTGCCTGGCCAAACTATTTTTTTTTTTTTTTTTTTAAAGAGATGAGGTCTCATTATGTTACTCAGGCTGGTCTCAAACTCTTGAGTTCAAGCAGTCCTCCCACCCCAGCCTCCTGAGTAGCTGGGACTACAGGTGCACACAGCCATGCATTGGTTGTGAATGAAATTTAGTCCTCACACTATCAGTTGGTGACTTCTGAAGCCCAGTCTTACATCAGACTAATTAACTAAGAATCTCTGGGGTGGAGACTGGACATTTGTATTTTTAAATAATTCCCTCTTGGTGATGCTAACGTACAGCCAGGGCTGAGAACCACTGGTGCCGGCCCCCGATAGTAATTTTATTCCCCTTATTGGTGACTGGTTTAGGAATGAGCACATGAGCCAATACTGTCCTGTGAAAGTTTGTTCCACTCTTTTTTTTTTTTTTTTTTTGAGACTGAGTCTCAATCTGTCGCCTGGGCTGGAGTGCAGTGGCACAATCTCGGCTCACTGCAAGATCTGCCTCCCGGGTTCATGCCATTTTCCTGCCTCAGCCTCCCAAGTAGCTGGGACTACAGGCGCCCACCACCAGGCCTGGCTAATTTTTTGTATTTTTAGTAGAGCCGGGGTTTCACAGTGTTAGCCAGGATGGTCTCGATCTCCTGAGCTCGCGATCCGCCCGCCTCAGCCTCCCAAAGTGCTGGGATTACAGGCGTGAGCCACCATGCCTGGCCTACTTTTTCCACTCTTAAAGGCACCTTTCTGCTGGATGTTGTACCTTGATACAATGGGATATTGTATTTAGATATGATAGTATATTGGCCTAAGCATGGAAGTGTGGAAAATACAAAGACTTTGGGTCCTTGAGTTTATCTTTCAGCTGCTGAAGTAACTAACCCTGGGACCCCTTTACCTTGAGATTTCTTTTTATGGAGCAGACATTTAGATGGAACTATGTGATTCATTCTCACCAGTGGAATGTGACATAAAGTGGGTTACTTGCGGGCCAAGGTTGTTATGTTTAGGTGCATGATCCTTCACATTCTCACCACCACTTCTTTTCTCTTCCCTCCATTTACCAGGTGGATGACACCAGGATAGCCCTGAAGCCACAATATGGTAGAACTACAAGACAGAAGCAGCTTGGGTCCCTGAGTCACCGTGTGGAGTAGAGACATCTAGGAGTGTTACTCAGCCAGGAGTGCCTGCAATAGTCTTTAGTAAGAAATAAAGGTTTCTTCTGTTAAGCACTCGAGATTTTAGGATTTATTTTGTTATGACAGATGGCCTAGTCTACCTGATTAATACAAGCTAGTTAAGTTGGAGTTAGGTGTTACTTGCAGCCAAAATCATCTTACCTAAAGCATTAGAGAAGGACCCATAAGTCCAGATTACCATCTCAAAACTGTTTTTTTGCTTGTTTGACTTGTTTATTATTTACAAAAATAAAGCTATCAACATACCATGAATTTTATATAATATCCAGGAATTCTTGCTTTCAACTTGGTGACTTGGCCTTGCCATGGCCTTTATGATGTCTTTTTAGACTGATGCTTTAGTAAACCCTCAGACCTGGCCACTTGTTTTCTGGTTACTGGTTCTCTTTCAGTCTTGGCTGTTTCTGAACTGAACTTGCTTTGAGGTTCTGATCTGTCTTCAACAAACATCCTGACTAAATACCATTCTGGCATGGCTGTTCTGTCTCTACAAGAGACTCTCAGCTGTACCCCCATAACCGAGTGTTCCTCTGTTCTAGAGACACAGCTTCTGGTTAGTGTTTATTTGGTAGCCCACTCAGGCTGGCTCAAGAAAAGGGAGGATTGTTGAAATAATGCAGAAAAAGTGACCCAGGCATCTGAGAATGGCAACTCGAATTGAAATGGGCCTTGAGGAGACAGGACAGGGAAGCTATTAGAAACAAAGAAGAGACCAAGAATCGTGGCTCATGCCTGTAATCCCAACACTTTGGGAGCCTGATGCAGGAAGATCACTTGAGCCCAGTAGTTTGACACCAGCCTGGGTAACATAGTGAGACCCTGTCTCTACAAAAAATATAAAAAAAATAGCTGGGTGTGGCGGCACACCTGTAGTCCCAGCTACTCAGGAGGCTGAGGTGAGAGGATCACTTGAGCCCAGGATGTTGAGGCTACAGTGAGCCATGATCACGTCACTGCACTCTAGCCTGAGTGACAAGGAAGCTGCTCCCTTTCTGTCCCTTGAGATGTTTCTGCTTTCCTCTGGACAGTTCTTAATGCATTCTCCTTCCTTCCGTCCTTCACTCAGGTATCTGAGCACCCACCATGTGAACAGCTCCATATTAGGCATGGAGTATACGGTCAAGGACCTTGCTCTCACAAAATGTATGTTCTCACAGGGAAATCTATAAAAATAAATAAACAAATACAAAATAAAATATTACAAAATTTTGACCTCTCAAGGGAATAAGGATGAACTTGAGTAAAGAATAAGAGGTGATCTACTTTAGAAAGTTGTTGAGGAAAGTCCTCTCTCAGGAGTGACTTGTCCAGCTCAGATCTGAAGGATGAGAAGGGGCTAGCCATGTAAAGAGATTGAAGACATTTCAATCAGTAGGAATGGCAGGTGCAAAGGCCCTGAGGCTTGAGCAAGGAACTGAAAAAAGAAGGACAGCCTGACTGGAGTGCAGGTAGCAAGATGGAAGTGTTAGATTCGCGCAAAAATAATTGTAGTTTTGGCCATTGAAAGTAATGGCACAGAATAAAGTTACTTTTGCACCAACTTAATGGCACAGAATAAAGTTGAATAAGTCAGCATGCTCCTGATAATGCAAGAACTTGTAGATCCTAGCAAAATTTTGTATTTTTTTTTTTTGAAGGAGTCTCACTGCACCCAGGCGGGAGTGCAGTGGTGTGACCTCGGCTCACTGCAACCTCCACCTCCCAGGTTCAAGCAATTCCCCTGTTTCAGCCTCTTGGGTAGCTGGGACTACAGGTGTCCGCCACCATGACTGGCTAATTTTTTTGTATTTTAGGTAGAGATGAGGTTTCACCATATTGGTCAGGCTGGTCTTGAACCCCTGACTTCAGATGATCCACCCACCTCGGCCTCCCAAAGTGCTGGGATTACAGGCATGAGCCACCATGCCCGGCTAAAAATCTTAATTTTATTTAAGTACAATGAGAAGCCTTTATAGAGTTGTCTTCTCTTTACCAAGCAGTTTTTTTGGTATAACTTTAACCTGCATTCGGCTGACTGTTGCAGCCCTAGCCTCATGGGTCCGTCATATCCTCTCTGTTCTGCTCCTTGTAGCCAACTGGTAATTGCCTTCTGTGTCTCTTAGTTAAAAGTCTCATAGAGATCATCTGATTGGACCAGCTGACCTTTTGGAGTCTAGTTACAAATCCTAGACCACTGGCCATCCTAAGACTAGATTGGCTGGCCTTATATCAGGTGCAATCTTTGATCCAATCAGCTGTCACCAAGGACAAGGTCATGCCTTCCTACCAGGGACTGTAGATAAAGCAGGCAATGATACTCCAGAGATAAGATCTAGGAAACTAGCATTTCACTGGGTGCCTAACTTATTAAACTTCTGAAAATACATGTTAGGTGGTGTCTGATGTATTCCTGATTAAAACTGTCAAATGGCTTCTAAATGCACTTAGGGTCAAAACTCAACATCCTTAGCATGCCCTTAATGCTGCATCTTCTGGACCTAGCTTCTTTTTTTTTTTCGAGATGGAGTCTCACTCTGTTGCCCAGGCTGGAATGCAGTGGTGCGATCACGGCTCGCCGCAAGCTCCACCTGCCAGGTTCATGCCATTCTCTTGCCTCAGCCTCCCGAGTAGCTGGGACTACAGGCGCCCGCCACCAAGCCTGGCTAATTTTTTTTTTTTTGTATTTTTAGTAGAGACGGGGTTTCACTGTGTTAGCCAGGATGGTCTTGATCTCCTGACCTCACGATCCACCCGCCTCGGCCTCCCAAAGTGCTGGGATTACAGGCGTGAGCCACCGCACCCAGCCCCTAGCTTTCTTTTCTGTTCTCTTCAGTGCTACTCTTCCTACACCTTACTGGACTGTTTTGTTGTTGTTGTTTGCTTGGTTGGTTGTTTTTTGTTTGTTTGTTTTTGGTCTCTCCAGTCTCAGGACATTGCATGTGCTGGTTTTTTTCCCCTAGACACTTTATCTATTCCCTTTCCTTGAATAACTCCCAATCTTGCTTTGGTCTGATCCTAAATGTCATTTCCTCTTCTTTGATCTCCACTCCACCAGCTAAATTAGAGGTCCGTGTTTATTTATTATTTTATTTATTTTTATTTTTTGAGATACAGTCTGGCTGTGTCACCCAGGCTGGAGGGCAGTGGCATGATCTCGGCTCACTGCAAACTCCACCTGCCAGGTTCAAGGGATTCTCCTGCCTCAGCCTCCTGAGTAGCTGGGATTACAGGCATGAGCCACCACATCTGGCTAATTTTTGTATTTTCAGTAGAGGTGAGCTTTCACCATGTTGGCCAGGCTGGTCTCATACTCCTGACCTCAAGTGATCCACCCACCTCGGCCTCCCAAAGTGCTGGGATTACAGGTGTGAGCCACCACACCTGGCCAGAGATCCCCATTTATATTTGTATTTTTTGCTTACGTTTTCCCTTCATGGCATAGATCACAATTTTGAACGATGTTGATGTGTATGTTCATTTGTTCGGTGCTTGTCTCCTCTACTAGACTGAGAGTTCCATGAGGACAGTGGTCATATCTTTTGGGATTATTACTCCTTCTGGCTGTCTTAGTCTGTTTTGTGTTGCCATGAAGGAATCTCTGAGGCTGGGTAATCTATGTATAACAGAGGTTTATTTGGCTCACGGTTCTGCAGGCTGTACAAGAAACATGGTGCCAGCATCTGTTCTGGTGAGGGCTCAGGAAGCTTTTACTCACAGCAGAAGGCAAGGGGAGCCAGCGTATGCAGAGATTACATGGCAAGAGAGGAAGAAAGAGAGAGACAGAGGGGAGGTGTCAGGCTGTTTTAAACAACCAGCTCATGTGAACTAATACAGTAAGAATCCACTAATTCCCAAGGGAGGGCATTAATCTATTCATGAGGGATCCACCTCTATGACCCATCTGCCTCTCATCAGGCTCCACCTTCAGCATTGGGGATCAAATTTCAACATGAGGTTTGAAGGGGGTCAAACATCCAAATGATAGCACCAGCACACAATAAGTGCTGAATAGTAAGTGCTGAATAAATAAATGAATGAATAAATGGATGAATGCCCAGAAGTGAGAGATTGTGTGGCCTGAGGAGCCACAAAAGACTTCATGGTGCTGGGTGCAATGGGTCATGCCTGTAATCCCAACACTTTGGAAGGCCGAGGTGGGCAGATCACTTGAGGTCAGGAGTTTGAGACCAGCCAACATGGCAAAACCCCATCCCTAATAAAATACAAAAGTTAGCTGGGGGTGTTAGTGTATGCCTGTAATCTCAGCTACTGGGGAGAGTAAGGCATGGGAATTGCTTGAACCTGGGAGGCGGGGGTTGCAGTGAGCTGAGATTTTGCTGCCACACTCCAGCCTGGGCAACAGGGTGAGACTCTATCTCCAAAAAAAAAGACTTCATGGAAAGCATGAGGCTTGAACTTGGCCTTGAAGGATGGATAGGATTTGGAGAGGGCAAGTGGAAACATTTCAGGTAGGGATAACATTTATCAGCAAAGGCAGAGAATTGGGAGAAAGCCTGAGCTAGCCCAGGGTATAGTGTGGACACCAGCCTGATTAGCGCGGAGGCCTATGCTGACAAGATCTGGAAAAGAAGATTGTCTAGGCAGAAAAGCACCTAAATGGGAAAAACGTAAATCTGTGAACTATATTAAATCACAATAGCTGACGTCTATATGGTGCTTATGGTGTTTCAAGTTCTTTTCTAAGTGCATTGCGAAGGTAAGCTCATTTAATCCTCACGATGAACTTACAGTGTAAATACTATATTTGTGCCCATAGTATGGACAGAGAAGCTGAGGCAGAGGGTGACGATCTTGTCAAAGGTCTGTGGTTGATAAATACAGAGCTGGGATTCAAAGTCCTTGGATTCAAAGTCAAAGGAATCAAACTCTGCAACTGTCCAGATCCAGTTGCAGAGTTTGCGTGCTTGAATGTTGTGCAAGCTGCCTCTCTGTTCTCAAAAGGTAGAGGCATAACTTGGCAAAAAGTCAGTTCCAGGGACTGCACAGTAAAGCAGCAGCAAAGAGAAACTCAAGGGTTCTGGTCTTGAGATTGGTGGAGGGATCTGCTAGTCCAGAAATGAGTCAGCTGGGAAAGGGAGCTGCATTTGAGGGAGAGGGAGATGGAGAACTCAGCAATGGAGCAAGAGATTCGAGCAGCACAGCCAGGAATGCTTAGTGAGGGGCTGCTGCATGGGCTTTCAAGTCAGGCAGACGTGGGTTTGTGTATCGGCTTTGCTGTCTACTTGTAAGTTTCACTATCTACACAATGGATTTAACAATCATACCTGCCACAGATATGAGAATTCAATGAGACAAGATGAGTGAAGTTCATGGCACAGTGTCTGACACACAGGGTGGCGGCTTAGTAAATGGAAATACTCTTCCAATGGATTTGGATGGCAAGGATTGGCCTGAATCCTGGCTGCAACCCAGAAGTGGTAAAATTAATATCTATCTGATGCCAGCCAGCGGGGTTCAACTGAGCAGCCTTCAAGCAAAGGTATCCCGAGGCTCCTGTGCCAAAGCTTTTCAGGGAGCAAACCTAGATGGTGCGGTAGGGAGGGATGTGGGGTAGAGAGGGAGTCCTTCCGGGCATCACGTGGCCATTTCTCTCCTCTAGCACTCTGGCCTTTGTAGAAGGACTTTATTCTTGACTACCAGGGCTGATACCCCGTTAGTTAAGGCCCTGGGGCCTTTCTCTCCATCCCAGATCCACTTCCTAGATGCCCTGTTTTTGCACACTCCCAGTTCCCAGGGTGCCTGGATGCTGCTGCTTCCCCTTCACAGTGTTCTTCACCTATTTGCTCCAGTTCTCAGATCCTTCCCTCTCCAAGGGTGGCTGGACCACTTGTCCCTAAGAGTAGGAGAAGATGCATGGCCTCTGAGCAAAGATGACATGCAAATTCCTGAAGCATTCTACAGTTTTAAATAGCTAATGCATTTGGGGCTTAAAACCTAGATGATGGGTTGCTAGGTGCAGCAAACCACCATGGAACACGTATACCTAGGTAACAAACCTACATGTTCTGCACTTGTATCCGAAACTTAAAGTAAAATAATAATAAAAAAAATTACCTGAGTTACTATTCCCAAATATTTTTCACATGCTTCAAAATAAAATCTACCTCATCCTTCATCTTTAAAAAAAATTAAAAAAATAAAGTGCTCTGTAACCTTCCATTAAAAAAAGAGTAGGAGATGATTTGATATGGTACACGGCTGCAGTAACACAGAGCGTCAAATCACACAGTGAGAGGAGTACTCCCTTTTGACTTCTCCTTCGCTCCTTCTGAGTAAATCAAGGGAAGCATCTTCTTTTGGTGCCAGAATATCCTTTAACACCTCTCTAACGCTTTGGTTATATCCTTTTCACAAAGAACAGGCAGCCGGCAGCCGGCCTTCAGCTGAACTCAGGGAGGTGGAGGCTGCAGTGAGCTAAGCTAGCAACAGCTAAAGAATAGCATGATTGTTTTTGTTTGTATTGTATTTATTTTCCCAGTTACCATTTGATTATGGCAAGGAATTTCAGTTTTCTCTTTATAGTAGTGTTATAAAATTCCTTTTTGAAATATATTTCTTAAAGGATTAAAAGCGAGTAGGCTTGAAGAAAGACATCAGGTAAATAGTTGTTGATGTGGGATGTGGATATAAAAAACTTCCTAGGAGTGGCACTCAAATGACTGAGCTTGGAAAATGCTGGAATACTGGGGAAGCCACGCAATGTAGGAAGCAGAGGCTTAGTTACAAATGTCGCTCTGCTCATTAGCACCCAAGACACTTACTTTCTTTGAGCCTCTATTTCCTTACCTGCCAAAATGGAGATGATAATTCCTACTACACGTGGTTCTTTGGAGGACTAAATGAGTTAATTTAATGTATGTGCATGCCATTTGCATGCAATGACT
This sequence comes from Nomascus leucogenys, assembly GCF_006542625.1. Classification (NCBI taxonomy): domain Eukaryota; kingdom Metazoa; phylum Chordata; class Mammalia; order Primates; family Hylobatidae; genus Nomascus; species Nomascus leucogenys. The sequence continues at coordinate 80,842,578 of NC_044382.1, forward strand.
CAAGTGTTGAACAAAATGAATTGTCCCTAGGTGCACTTTACAATGAAATTCACTGCGTGAGTGTGGGCAAGGTACTAGTTTCCCAGTACTTCTGTCCCACAGTGGGAATACAATTTGGGCAAGTCACAGTACTTCTCTTTCCTCAGTTTCCTCATTGGTAAAGTGGAGATTTTAGAAGGTATTTTCTTCATGGGATTACTGGAAGGATGAAATGATTTTGCGTGTGTATGGCAGCAGAACACAGCCTGGTACCCACAGTATCAGCTAAGTGTGAGCTCTCAAGCCTGCAACCCTGCCTCCTAGCGTGTTGCAGCCCTAAGTGGGAAGGCACCTCAGAAGTGCGTAGACTTGGGTGTGTGCCAAAAATGCTCAAGGAAGTCACTGTGGGGATAGGTGACATATTTCTCATACTTTTTTCTTTTCTTTTTTCAGACAGGGTCTCACTCTGTCACCCAGGCTGGATTGCAGTGGCATGATTACAGCTCACTGCAGCCTCCACCTCCCTGAGTTCAGGTGATCCTCCCATCTCAGCCTCTCAAGTAGCTGGGACTACAGGCATGTGCCACCATGCCCACCTAATTTTTGTATTTTTTTTGTAGAGACAGGATTTCATTGTGTTGCCCAGGCTGGTCTCAAACTCCTGAGCTTGGCCAAGTGATCTGCCCACATTGGCCTCCTAAAGTGTTGGGATTACAGAAGTGAGCCACCATGCCCAGCCAACATATTTCTCATACTTTCTAACATCAAATATTTAAAATATTCAAATCCTTCCATTCTCTCTTCCCAGAGCCTCAGAGCCTGTGCAAAGTATACTCTCTCTCTCTCCCTTATATAAAGTAACTTCCATTTGGCTTTTATCTTGCTAAAGTAACACTTGCTGTGGACTGAACTGTGTCTCCATCCACCTTCCCATTCCCCCAAAATGCATATGTTGAATCCCTAACCCCCAGTGTGATGATATTTGGAGACAGGATCTTTGGGAGATAATTAGGGTTAGATGAGATCATGGGGGTGGGACCCGTGGGACCCTCACTATGGGATCTGTGGCTTTATGAAAAGAGAAATTGAGAGAGAGAGAGAGAAAGAGATTACTTTCTTTCTATCATGTGAGGACACAACAAGAAGGCTGCTGTTTACAAGTCAGGAAGAGGAGCCCTGAGCAGAAACTGAATTACTGACATTTTAATCTTAGACTCCTTAGCCTCCAGAACTTTGAGAAATAAATGTCTGTTGTTTAAGCCACTAGTCTTTGATTTTTTTATTTTTAAGAGCTGGGGTCTCAGCTAGACTTGAGCTCTTTAACTCCTGGGCTCAAGTGATCCTCCCGCTTCAGCCCCCAAGGCTGTAGTTCCATGAGCTGGGACTACAAGCTTATGCCGCCTCTCCCGGCCCATTTTGATATTTTGTTGTCACAGCACAAGCAGATCAACATGATGCTTACTCTGCCTAAAATCCACCTGAAACATTGAAAAAAATATATTGACTGTTTACAATGTGCTAATCATTTTACACACAGTTTTATTTAAACCTCACAACTCTGTGGAGGAGAATGCTGTTATCATGTTCCATTTTACAGATGAGGAGACTGAGGCTTGAGGCTTAGGTGACTTGCCCAAGGTTCTAGAGCTATTGCATGCCAAAGTTAGATCTTGAAAACCAGCACTCACTCACCCACCCCCAGGTAGCCTCCAGGAATTCAAGTAGAAGGACGCACTGATTCGGACATTTGTGGGAATACCTTACTAGCTTCCAAAGGTGCAGGGAGATCCTTCCTAGTGGCTCAAGTGTGGATGAGCAAAGTTCAGCTTCCAAGATGGACACGAGCCAGTTTGGAGGCAGGGGAGTGAGTTTGTGTAGGAAACACCCAAAAGAAACAAAACACCCCCAGCTCGGTTGGTTACAACAAGGCAAAACCTTTAATAACATGAGTGCTTATTACATTAGCTGCTTCGGGGCTCTGACATCTTTGATTTCTGGTCATGTTTTTCTAACACGTAAAGGTGATTGCCTCCCTCAGGGCCACCTGGGCAGTGGTTGGTTTCCTGAGGATTTGTGTGGGTAGACAATGGGGACAACTATGAACGCGCCTAATGGAGATTCGGAAATCCCCCCGGCCACCACCCATGACTTTTAGTAAAGTCCTCTTCCAAGGAGGGAAGAATGTGGAGGTCCTTCCAGTAAAGAAGGAAGAAAGGAAAACATCTGGCACAGATACACAGAGAGAGGAATGACATTAAGGGATTGGCTTGAAAAGTTAGGGAGGATGGAGGGGTTAGGACTTGGAGGGTGAGGGGAAAATGTGGGAGAGGGCTGAGTCCATTTGGTTTCATTCTTTGTAAAAAGTAATACCATCACGAGGACCATGCCATGCAACCTCAGAGACATCTCTGTACACTTCCCCCAAGGCTGTGCTGGGCGTGGGGCAGAGGTCAGAGGTCAGTTCAGACGGGCGTGGTGCGCCTGTTGGCCGGATTATTATGCAGTGACTCTTTGAACTCTTTGGGTGTGGAATTGTGGAACTGTAGAAAAGCGTGGTCCCGGTCGGAGTTGAGGAGGGTCCCCATGGTGATCTTTGAGGGGTCCCGGGAGAGGGTGAACATCGAGATGTCAGTGGAAGGAATGGTGTGGAAGCCTTTGCTGATGGGGGACAGGTCTCGGGATCTGGGCTCGGTGGAGCGAGAACTTGACCGCCTCCGGAATCGATACCTGTAGGGTGGGAGGCGGGCAAAAGTAGATTTCTTCAGGAACTCCGAGTGGGATTTGGCTCGTAACTGCTGATGTTTTTCAATATAGATGTGCACGGCAACCACTCCTACAATTTCTGCGATGATGAAAGAGAAGGCTCCGAAATAAAAGGACCAACCATAAGAGTAACTTTTTTTGGAGTCACGCTGCCCGGGGTCTCCAGCGTTGGCTGATATATAAACTATGATGCCAATGATGTTGCTTAACCCTAAGAGAAGGGGAAAAGAAAAACACGTCCTTTATACACCTCGGAGAGAACCGTCACTTTCCATCTTAAAATATTTATAGAAAATGTGGAGGTAATGGGGAGAGAGGAGAATGGATTACAGCTGGGAAATCCAACCACCTAGCTCTTCTTGCATGGTCTGTCACTTAGGAAATGAAGAATTCTGCTGCTCAGTTCCAGGCAATGTGTATTCAGCTGAAGAATACACCCTACTCCTACAGCAAGTACAGAAGAACTCAGAATGCACTTATTTTTCCCTTAGAAGCAATTCATCTCATCAACACTTAATCTTTGGCACTAAGTCATGAAGATTGTAAAATGAACAAGATACACGCCTCTGCCCTTGAATTCTTTAGCATTAGTAGCAAAGACTGACATGTAAATGCAATTACAGGAAAATACAGTAAGGGTTTTATCGGAGACACATAAAAATGGTTCAGGAAGAGAAGGAGAGAGAAAGACTAAGAACCTGGCACTGAAGATGAGGTGACATTTGAGCCGGATCCTGAAAATTAAATAGGGGTGAGCCAGGAGATGAAAAACTGTTGACAATGGCATGTGAGAGAAGGCATTGAGAATGACTTACTAGGGCTCTAACTTGGATGCTTGGGAGGCTGGTGGCATTTTGAGCTCAAATAAGAGGCAGCAGAGAACCCAGGTTTAGAAAAAAGAGGAGGTTTGAACACATTAAGTTGGAAGTGCTTATGGAAAATCCAAATGGAGCTGCTCAGTGGAAATGTATGGGTCTGGAGCTACAATTTGGGACAATAAATAAACCCATGGGGAAGAGGTGGGAGCTTACCAAGTCTTTTTATCTGCACAGGATATGATAATGCTTCAGATCAGCTGTTGTTTGAGCACCAGGGCACCAGGACTTGGGGAGCAGGAAGCTGTTACCTCCAACAGGTGAGGCTTGCAGACTTAGCTTCCCAAAGTGCCAATATTGTTGGAAATAGCTGCTTAGCCCACTGGAGAGAAATCAATTTCCTAGGTAGCGGTCAGTAGGAGCAGGAGGTTTGGAGGGCTCTGCACATCTCTGCCTACCTTTCTCATGTTCTTACTCTGAAGGGGATATGTCTCTTTTTGTCCCTTTATTTCGAGGGCCTCATCCAGGGCTTGGTGCCAACAATGACTCATGGAGGTTGTTGGTACACCAGCTGGCATCTCTTTGCCTCCAAATTTAGGCTACCTGTAGGGTGGTGCTAAATGGAGGTTGTCCCTCATTATAGTTTCCGACAACAGTTGGTGAATAACCATTTCCAGGAGCCTCCTGAATTCTCTCTCTATTCCTTGAATGTTCCGTACTCTTTGTGGGCATCCCCAAGATCTCCCTACAGTCCAGCAACCAAAGGGTTAAAGCTTGGTAGAGCAGGAGACACAGGACTGTGCTCCAGTGCCACCCTTCTGCTTAGCTGGTGCACATGCATTAGGATTATTAGTTTTTTTGTTTTTTGTTTTTTGGTTTTTTTGAGATGGGATCTTGCTTTCTTACCCAGGCTGGAGTGCGGTGGAATAGTTATACCTCATTGTAACCTCAACCTCCTGGGCTAAAGGCATCCTCCCTCCTCAGCCTCCTGAATAGCTGGGACTACAGGTATGTGCTACCAAGCACAGCTAAGTTAATTTTTTTTTTTTAGAAATGGGGTCTTGCTATGTTGCCCAGTCTGGTTTTGAACTCCTGGCCTCAAGTGATCCTCCCACCCTGGCCTCTCAAAATGTTGGGATTACAGACATGAGCCATCATGCCCAGCCTCAATATTTTGAATAGGACTTCTCATTATATTTCATCTAAAATTTGTCTCCAGAGTACAGGGCTAAAATCTGCTGCTTCTCTCCTGCCTCCTCTTGGCTCTACCCAGCACAGACATTCAGCAGGTAGGCAGCAAGTTCTCATCACTGAGCTATTTCTTATTATGGGGGTTGACACATCCAGCTCTGTGTCAGGCTGCAGGAAACCACAGGGTGACAAACGGCTCCTCTTCCTGGAGTGTCAATTTGGCTTGAAGATGTGTAGGGAAGACATATTCTTTTATATTAAAATGAACATGGATATAATAAGGAGGAGAAGGCAGAATTCACATGAATTTTTAAGTTAAATGGGAGTCAGACTTCAAAGACGTCTCAGCTCAATGAAGGTGGCTTCTATTGATGCCCCCTGACTCCCCTGGGCCGTGTTTTTTCTCTCCTCTGCCAGAAGGAATATTTTGGTGGCAAAGTTTGGAAAGTCCCCAAAGAAGGTCTTTCTGGGGGCATTGTGGTGGGTGGAGGGGAGTGGGGAAGGAAAGAAAGAAGTTCAAAGAGAGACTCAGATGTCAGACCAAGCTGATGGGAAGCCAAGTGAGTTGCCAATTATTTACAGGATGCTTACCATGTGCCAGGCACTGTGCAAAATCTTTATATGCGTCATACCTATTAACCATTGCAGCAGGCCCACTTAAAAAATGATTTCTCTTTTATAGATGGGGAAAAGACACAGAGAAGATAAGTAACTTCCCATGTTGAGCACAGCCATTACATTAAAAGTAATTGCAAAAACCACAATTATTTTTGCATCAACCTAATAGAAAATGGTTGAAGTGAGATTTGAATCCAGAGCTCTTAGCCATGGTGAATTTAGATTTCAGTAACAAGGCTTAGGGAAAACAAGATCTGAGTAGGCAATTGCTTTGTCCTCCTTTCAGACTGTAAACTCCCTGAGGGCAGGGACTAGGCTTATCTCCTTCATTGCTATGGCCGTAACTCCCAGCCCAGAGTCTGATTCATAGCAGGAGGGCAATGCATATTTGTTGAATGAGTGAATGAGTGGAGTTGATATGAGAATTAAACGGTACATTGTATATGATAACAGCTACTATGTGTTGAACACATACTGGATGATAGGCACCACTCTGGGCACTTTATCGATACCAACTCATTTAATCCTCTTAACAGCTTCAAGAGGTGGGGCCATTATGATTCTCATTTTTCAGATGGGGAAATAAATGGAAGCACAGAAAGGTTAAGTGACTTGCCCAAGGTCACACAGCAGGAAAGTAGTAGAGCTAGATTTGCACCAGGCAGCCTGACTTCAGAGCTTACGCTCTTGGGCATTCTGCATAGTATCTGACACATAGTAGGTGCTCAGTAAAGAACCGTTTTCTCTTTTTTCCCCCCAGCACTCTTATTTACCAACTTAAAGGGTTGTTAATCGCTTGCCTCAAATGATCAACCTTAGTGTAAATGAGCAAAAAGCAGCCTTAGAGAGTAGTGAATCCTCCAATCCTTTCATTTTAGAGGTGGAAAAACAAGATCTTCAGGTTCTTTGGGGAGATCAGTGGAAGGGTCTAGGATTAGACCCCAAGCCTCTGCCTTCCCATCAGGGCTTCCTCCACAGACACACGCTTTCTAGTTCCTATGTGTGTAATCTACCTGCCAGCCCTCACAATACCTCTTGTGAGAAGAAAGTTGCTGGTGACACACTCTTCCCTAACAATCCCCTTGGGGGACAAAATAACGATCTTCTCTTGTTCTTAGGAAACTCTCACATCAGCATGACACTAATACTGATCCTCTGGATCAGCCAAGCACCCGGGAGATCTGGACGGGGCCACCAGTGACAGGAGCGTGCCCCAAGACAAAACAAGTCCCTGGGTTTGCCAGATGCTAACATCTGTCCACACAGAGCAATTAAGAGGCCACTGCCACCTGTGGGCTGATCTCATTCACCCTGGGGCAAGATGGCAGTTTTCTTTCTGGTCTGTTGCTTGAGTCGGTTTGCAGAGACTCAGCTTTAGACAGTCTCCCTTTCTCATCTCACAGAAGGGGAAGCAGTGGGGAAGGAATTCGAGCAAGATCTTGTGGGGCTCCAGATTTTGGAACTGTGTTGTTGCTGCTTTTCTAATACTAGAAAATAATATTGTGCTTTCTCTGTTCAGTCTCTGATATGGTTTTGCTCTCTGTCCCTACCCAAATCTCACCTTGAATTTTAATAATCCCCATGTGTAAAGGGTGGAGCCAGGTGGAGATAATTGAATCAAGGGAGGAGTTTTCCCCATACTCTTCCTGTGGTAATGAATAAGTCTCATGAGAGCTGATGGCTTTTTTTTTTTTTTTTTTTTTTTTAAGATGGAGTCTCACTCTGTCACCAGGCTGAAGTGCAGTGGGGCGATCTTGGCTCACTGCAACCTCTGTCTCCTGGGTTCAAGTGATTCTCCTGCCTCAGCCTCCCAAGTAACTGGGACTACAGGAGTGCACCACCACACCCAGCTAATTTTTGTATTTTTAGTAGAGACAGGTTTCACCATGTTGTCCAGGATGGTCTTGAACTCCTGACCTCATGATCCACCCGCCTCAGCCTTCCAAAGTGCTGGGATTACAGGCATGATCGGATGATTTTATAAAGGGGAGTTCTGTTGCACAAGCTGTCTTGCCTGCTGCCATGTTAAGACATGACTTTGCTCCTCCTTTGCCTTCCACCATTGTTGGGAGGCCTCCCCAACCATGTGGAACCGTGAGTCAATTAAACTTCTTTCCTTTATAAATTACTGAGTCTCGGGTATGTCTTTATTAGCAGTGTGAGAACAAACTAACACAGTCTCCTTCCAGCAAACCCCATGCAGCTGGTACTATTATCATTATGATTACAACTATTTTGAGACAGGATCTTGCTCTGTCACCCAGGCTGGAGTGCAGTGGTGTGATCATGGCTCACTGCAGCCTTGACCTCCCAGGTTCTAGCAATCCTCCCACCTCAGCCACCTGATTACCTGGAACTATAGGCACCCACCACCAGGCCTAGCTAATTTTTAAACTTTTGTGCAGATCGGGTCTTGCAATGTTGCCTAGGCTGGTCTTGAAGACCTGTGCTCAAGTGATTCTTCTGCCTCGGCCTTCCAAAGTGCTGGGATTACAGGCATGAGCCACCAAGCCCAGCTGCAGTTGGTACTATTATTATTTGCCATGTTATAGTGAAGGAAACCAAATTACAGAGAGATCATATTATTATTTGCCATGTTATAGTGAAGGAAACCAAATTACAGAGAAATCACATTTCCCAAGGCCTGATTGGTGGATCCAGGATTGAAATCCGGGGGGGTTGCAAGCCACTCTTCCTCACCATTTTATACTTTCCACCACTGTCCCCATCCCAATCAGTACTCTGCCATCACCTTGCAGAGTTTGAAAGTCATCACCAGAGTCCAGCCCCGTCTTCCTCCATCCCTGCCCTGTTCTTTGCTTCTCTAAAGCATTTCATCCAGATGGCACTGATCCACCCCAAGAGGAGTAGGGTGGGAAGAGATGGTAAAGGGATGAAAGCAAGGATGAAGTACGAAAACCCAGAGGGAAGCAAGGAAGACAGGACACCAGTGAAGGAATGGAGGTGGAGGGAGGTAAAAGAAGGCAGAGAACGAGACCCTGTAACAGGACCCTTTTCTGAAAGTTGTCTCTCAGCATCCTTGCCATCCTGTGCCTTCTTCTGATCAGGGCTCCTATTGACTATAAAGTCTTCCCCCAGAGCATCTCGGGCTGCTGGTCTTTACCTTGTTCCCAGAGATGCTTGGAATGATAAGAGGATTTGAGCACTTCAAAAGCTGGATGGGGCTGGACTCTCATGAAGACTTTCAAACTTTGCAGGGTGGTGGCAGAGTATTGATTGGCATAGGAACAGTGGAGGAGAGTATAAAATGGCGAGTAAGAGAGGCTCGAACAATAATTAGCTGTCAAACACAAATCTCAAAGGGCCAGAGATGGTATATTAACATGCCCAAGTGAACACAAAAATGCAACTCTATATTTTTACATTTACTTATTTATTTTTTAGAGATGAGACCTCACTTTGTCACCCAGGCTGGAGTGGAGTGGCGAGATCTTGGCTCACTGCAGCCTTGACGTCCTGGGCTCAAGCGATCCTCCCACCTCAGCTTCCTGAGTAGCTGGGGCCACAGGTGTGCACCACCACACCCAGCTAATTTTTTAATTAAAATGGTTTTTTGTAGAGGTGAGGGTCTCACTGTGCTGCCCAGGCTGGTCTCGAACTCCTGGGCTCAAACAATCCTCCTGCTTTAGCCTCCCCAGTCAATCAGTTCACAAGTACCACATATGCAAGCAGCAAGCATGTATGTACACTCTTATAAATCTCTCTCTCCTTTTCTCTTTCTCTCTCCTGCCCCTTTCTTCTTCCCTCTCTCTGTTTTAATCTCAGCTGATCCTGCCATGCTGTTTCCTCCCTGTTTTTCCTTCATGCCGGCTTTAGCTAGAGTTTTGGCATCTTTGGTTCTAATTAAATTCTTTGAGTTCTCATCCTTAGCACAACAACTGGAACATTTTCTTGCTCCTTCCCTGGAGGGAGCCCTGAATAGCATTGCTTCCTCCATGTGGCCCTGGCTTCGGTTTGGTATCTGTGAATATCTCAGGGCTGGGGCCAGACACTCACCTGCAGAGACAAAAAAGATGCCCGCGCTGAGAATGACGTTGTGTCTGCTGCGGTGGAACTCACTGGCTGCCACGCAGAGCCCGCCGAAGAACAGCAGCGTGACACTGAGGATGGGGAAGACACTGGAGGCCCTCACAGCTCCTGCGGAGAGAAGGAGAGAGGCTTCTGCCTGTGCCCAGCCAGCGCCTGAGGTCCTCCCATTGCAAGCGTAGGAGTGCCTGAGAGGAAGGCAGCACAGGAGAACAGAGCCCATGTCTAACATGCGCATGAGACCAGGCGCTCAGGGCCTGTGCTTAGAAAGAGTCTTGGCACTCGGGGTTGATGCTCTGCAGTCACCATTCTGAGAGTCTTAACAATTTTATAATCGAATGTGTGTTTTATAAGTGAAGTCTGATGGGACAATGACACATGCGCTGGGGCTTGGAGACTTGACTTATGTGGAACCCCACTCTCTACCTCCCCACCTATCACCAACACCTTCCCACCTCCCTGCCTCCCTGGAAAAGGCTCTCAAACGCCCATTCTCCCTCCTCAGCCCAGCGACTACTGCCCCCACTTTGCCCTTGGTGGGAGCCCAGGCATGGACACAAGGAGAGTCAGAGTTGAATGCAAGCCTCAGGTCCCTGGGAGGGTTTGCACTCACCGGGAGAATGTCTCTGCACCCAAGGAGGGTGACATTAAACAGCAAATAGAAAACACCATGATAGATAGACAGCGATCGCAGAAAAAATTAAAAGTTTTTTGTTCTGTTTTTTTTTTTGTCTGAGGTTTCTTTGAGATGATGCTTGTTCTGTCACTCTGGCTGGAGTGCAGTGGTGCAATCACGGCTCACTGTAGCCTCACCTTCCAGGCTCAGGCAATCCTCCTGCCTCAGCCTCTCAAGTAGCTGGGACTACAGGGATGTGCCACCATGCCTGGCTGATTTTTGTATTTTTTGTAGAGATGGCATCTCGCCAAGTTACCCAGGCTGGTCCAGAACTCCTGGCCTCAAGCAATCTTCCAGCCTCAACCTCTCAAAGTGCTGGGATTATAGGCATGAGCCACCGTGCCCGGCCTAAGAGCCCAGAATTTTCATTTCACACTGGACCCTGCAAATGACGCAGCCAGCCCTGTGTACAGGGACTCCCATCAGACCACATGCTGCTCATTAAAATGCGGAATCTTTCCCTGCATGCATCTACATTTGCATAGTAGAGAGTGTGACAACACCCATTGAATACCCATTTAGTCACGAATGAACAAATGAATTTGCTTATTCATTTGACAAATATTTCTTGAGCACCTAATAGATGCTGGGTGTTGTGGCGGGTGCTGCAGTCATAGCTGACATGTTTAACCACCGCAAGGGCGCAGGCACTGCCCTTCAAAAGGGACACTGGCTGAGGAGTCGAAGCAGAGCCCTGGAGGTCCCTGTATCAGCTTCTTATTAAATACTTTCTGGATCATGGAAGGCCCTAACGTCCTGGGAGAGGGGCCCCATGTGGTTGGGGTCCCAGTATTTACCCATCCAGTATAAGAGTATTTTCTGGTGGGTCCAGGCCAGAATACATCAGCTGAATAAATTCTGTGCTCATTGGTTTACCAAGGAGCCAGGGGTCCTGTCATCAAGGGCCTTATGCTCTAGTAGCAATGACAGGCATGATCAGCTGCATAATTTACAGGGTCTTGTGCAACACAAAAATGTAAGGCCTAGCCAGGCATGGTGGCTCACGCCTGTAATCCCAACACTTTGGGAGGCAGAGGTGGGTGGATCACCTGAGGTCAGGAGTTCAAGACCAACCTGGGTAACATGGTGAAACCTGTCTCTACTAAAAATACAAAAATCAGCTGGGCGTGGTGGAGGGCACCTGTAATCCCAGCTACTTGGGAGGCTGAGGGAGGAGAATTGCTTGAACCCAGGAAGTGGAGGTTGTGGTGAGCTGAAATTGTGCCATTACACTCCAGCCTGGGTGACAGAGTGAGTCTGTCTCAAAACAAACAAACAAACAAACAAACAAAAACTAGTGAGGCCTCTTGTTCCAGAATTGTTAAGAATTTCAAGATAGTTACAGCAGAGCATGGAACCAAGGGTGGGGCCCTTCTGAGGGCTGAGCCCTGTGTAGCAGGTAGGACCACAAGAATCCAGGCAAGCCTAGGAGCAGTGGTTCACACCTGTGATCCCAGCACTTTGGGAGGCTGAGGAGGGAGGATCACCTGAGGTCAGGAATTTGAGATCAGCCTGGGCAACATGGCAAAACCCCATCTCTGCTAAAAAATAAAAAATTAGCCAGGCGTGGTGGTGTGCGCTTGTGTTCTCAGCTACTTGGGGGGCTGAGGTAGGAGGATCACTTAAGCCCAGGAGACGGAAGCTACAGTGAGCTGAGATCGTACCACTGCACTCCAGCCTGGGCAATAGAGTCAGACCTTGTCTCAAACAAACAAACAACAACAACAAAAAACCCCATAACCCAGGCAAAAGCGCTTCATAGCTTGGACTGGGGGGGTAGACGTGGTAAGACGTGGCCAGATTCAGGGTGTACTTTATATTTTGAAAGTAAAGCCAACAGAATTCGCTGATGGATTGGCCGTGGGCTGTGAGTTGAGTTTGGTCTTAGGTGCTGAGTGAATGGAGGAGCCTCTCCTGACCAAGGACACGTGCAAGGGAATGGGGTGGGGCCAGGGAGGGACGCGAGTTTATTTTGGCTCAGGGGTTCAAAGCTTAGTTCACATTGCTCAGTGTTTAAGCCTTTAACCTCCATATTTACTAGGTGTTTTTCTGCCTGTTTAGCTCCGGCCGTTTTCATTTGCTACTGCACTTTCATTCGTTTGCTTGTTTGTGTTTTCAGTTTTCTGAAAATTTGGTAACTTATTTAACCTGTGGGCCTAGGAGGGATGACGAGGGAGACCTGAAGTGGGAGGCTGACGGCACACAGGCATGAGGAGGTCAGGAGATCGAGACCATCCTGGCTAACACGGTGAAACCCCGTCTCTACTAAAAGTACAAAAAATTAGCCGGGCGTGGTGGTGGGTGCCTGTAGTCCCAGCTACTCAGGAGGCTGAGGCAGGAGAATGGTGTGAACCCGGGAGGCAGAGCTTGCAGTGAGCCAAGATCATGCCACTGTGAGACTCTGACTCAAAAAAAAAAAAAAAAGAGAGAGAGAGAAGATGGAAGGGATTTTGCTTTGATTTTGAAACTGCCCAGTCTTTCTTTCTTTCTTTTCTTTCTCTTTCTTTCTCTTTCTTTCTTTCTTTCTCTCTCTTCCATCCTTTCTTTTCTCTTTCTTTCTTTCTTTCTCTCTCTCCCTCCCTCCCTCCCTCCTCCCTCCCTCCCTCCCTCCCTCCTCCTTCCTTCCTTCCTTCCTTCCTTCCTTTTCTTTCTCTCTCTTTCTTTCTTCTTTCTTTCTTTCTTTCTTTCTTTCTTTCTTTCTTTCTTCCTTCCTTCCTTCCTTCCTTCTTCCTTCTTTCTCTCTTTCTTTCTTCCTTCCTTCCTTTCTTTCGTTCGTCTTTCCCCCTCCCCTTCCCTCCCCTTCCCCTTCCCCTTCCCCTTCCCTTCCCTTTTTTGATGGAGTCTCGCTCTGTCACCCAGGTTGGAGTGCAATAGTGCAATCTCGGCTCACTGCAACCTCCACCACCTGGGTTCAAGCAGTTCTCCTTTCTCAGATTCCCGAGTAGCTGGGACTACAGGCGCATGCCACCATACCACCCTAATTTTTGTATTTTTAGTTGAAACTGGGTTTCACCATATTGGTCAGATTGGTTTCGAACTCCTGACCTCAGGTGATCCACTGGCTTTGGCCTCCCAAAAGTGCTGGGGTTACAGGCATGAGCCACTATGCCTGGCTGACACTGGCCCAATTTTCTAACAGGCTGGATGCCCATGAACTGAAGCTTGAGAAACTTACATGTGTAAGTTTCAATGAAATGAAATGCACCTGCTGCCTGTTGGCCAAATCCTCTTCCTTGCCCCTCCTGTTTTCCTTCCTGGCTATATCAACCCTTAACTTTAGTTAGGCATGATTAGTGTCCTTGCTGAGTTCTGACCTGCTGCAAAGTCCTGCAGTTCTATTATGCAGGCTTGCAGGAGGCAGAGCTGGCTCCTGGTTCCTTTAGCTCCCAGGTCGAGGGGTCCATCCCAGGGAGTGAGCTCTGGGGTTCTGTATGTGAGTATAGCTTATTTTTAATGGGCCCAGCTGTGGGTACAACTTATTTATAATTTGTAAAAATGTACATATATGACCTATGGGTTTCCAGTTGGATTCTTGCCTTGGGCTCTTGCAAATATTAGGGGCAGGTCTCCTCCAGTGGTTTCAAGCACCTGTTAGGGACTTGGGGACTAACCTTTAAAGGGATCATTTGCATTTTATATTGACAGGAATTGCTTGAATATTCAATGTAATGAGTGTAATTAATAAAAAGTGAATACCTTTTAAAAAAAGAAAGGATGATTAACCTTTGATGTGTGCCCTAAGAAAATGATCTGAATGTTTGAAGCTATTGAACTGTGTTGGTTACACAACAATGGATACTTGGGCCTGGCACAGTGGCTCATGCCTGTAATCTCAGCACTTTGGGAGGCAAAGGCAGGTGGATTGTTTGAGGACAGGAGTTTGAGACCAGCCCGGGCAGCATATGGGGACCCCAACTCTACAAAAAATATAAAAAGAAATTAGCCAGACATGGTGGTGGTGGGTGCCTGTAGTCCCAGCTCAAGAGGCTTGAGCCTAGGAATTTGAGGGTGCAGTGAGCTATGATTGTGCCACTGTACTCCAGCCTGAATGACAGAGCAAGACCCCATCTCAAAAAAAAAAGTTTATGTTTGAAACATGTGGATAGGAGATATGTAAATGTGACTGTTTCCCAAATGGTGCAATCATCATTTGGGAACCCATTGGTCGGGAGACCCCACTCTTTGCCCCACAAATGAGATACAAGCAGATTCCATCAACTTTGGCTATAAGTGTCTGCCTCAGACAGGAAATTTTCTACTGCCATTTTCTCCTAAGTCAGTGGAAGTCCACCTTGCGTTTGTTTTAGCCCAGTGGACACATGGTGACTTCAGATCAAAGAGTTTTTTACTGTCTTCCTTCCCTGTTTCTCCTCCCCGAACTATATGGAGCTAAGTTAAGGTCTTAAGGGTGGGGACAGAAGCTTGTTCAAGTACAGCCCCACCATTGGAGTCTGAATAGGACTTTCTGAGTCCAATGCTGTGCTGTGGGAGTCTCTAGTCAACAGAACCTGTGGGCTCTGAACCTTCTGCTATCAGAGGCATTGGAAACAGAGTGACTCCATCTTGAATAGGGGATGGGTAAAATGAAGCTGAGACCTGCTGGGCTGCATTCCCAAGCACAGGATGGGATAGGGGGTCAACACAAGATACAGGTCACAAAGACTCTGCTGTAAAACAGGATGCAGTGAAGAAGCCAGCCCAAACCCTCCAAAACCAAGATGGTGATGAAAGTGACCTCTGGTCGTCCTCATTGCTCATTATATGCTAATTATAATACATTAGCATGTGAAGAGACACTCTCACCAGCACTGTGACACTTTACAGATACCATGGCAATGTCAGAAGTTACCCTATGTTCTTAAAGTGGGAGGAACCCTCAGTTCCGGGAATCGCCTGCCCCTTTCCTGGAAAACTCATGAATAATTCGCCTCCTGTTTACCATTAATCAAGAAATAACTATAATATACTAGGTCAAGCAGTCCATGCCACTGCTCTATCGATGGAGTAACCATTCTTTTGTTTCTTTGCTTCTCTAATAAACTTGCTTTCACTCTACTTTGTGGACTCACCCTGAATCTTTCTTGTCTGAGATCCAAGAACCCTGTCCTGGGGTCTGGATCTGGACCCCTTTCCGGTAACAATGCTATGGGTTTATGCTGTAGCCTACCCCAAAGAGCATAGGAGAAAGAGGAAACAGCAGAAAAGTCGATATGCAGAATCCCAATCTCACCAGGGCTGTGGGTCAGGACAGGGACTGGCAGAGTGAACACCAGCCAGGCAGGGAGAACCCTGCGGGAATGTGCTCCCAGCCCTACATGGCTGGATCAGGAATTCCAAAACTCTCAGCAGGAAATCTGTGTGCTCATTAAGACCTCTCCTTAACCTTAGCCCAATTCTGCTGCTATTGGTGAAGCTTAGGTGGACCGTGGGCTAGGGGTGAGGAGAGAGGAAGGGACATCTTCCCAAATGAGAGAAAAATACTTTGTCAGAAAAGCTATGGGCCTCTCTGAAGAACTTAAAATCAGCTATACAAGTTGTGAAGAGAAGTCACAGTTCTGTTTGGTCTCCAATAGAGCAAACGTCAAAATGTTTTATCAACATAAAAAAGAAAAACAAAGAAAATCTATGGGCACTCTGGTAAAACCCCACTGGTGATGACTAATGCCATTCTCTATTGAGAAGATGCAAGTGATCGGTGTCATCTCCCAAATTTTGGTTAAGCTACATCTCTAAGTGTGGCTAATTTTGCTTTCCACACTGAATCTTTTTGAGCTGCTGATGTGAGGGGTGAGAAAAGAAAACAACTTTTATCTGAGTAATGCAAGTCCTTTTAATTATCAGGCCCAGAGAGACATTAAAATGAGACAGTGATCACGTCCTTCTCTCCTCTTTGAGCTGGGTACTTATCTCTTGAAATTGCTGGCTTTTGCCACAAGTAGCATAAATTATCCTAATAATGCTGCATCTGACACTATCCTCCACACCCTGTAGCCAGTCACTAATCAATAGTATTGATTAGTGCAATGGCACAATCAATGCAATGGCATGATCACTGCAATGGCACTGCAGCCTCAGCTTCCTGGGCTCAAGCGATCCTCCCACCTCAGCCTCCCAAGTAGCTGGGACTAAAGGTGTGCACTACCATGCCTGGATAATTTAAAAAAATATGTATTTCTGTAGAGTTGGCGACTTACTATTTTGCCCAGACTGGTCTTGAACTCCTGGCTTCAAGTGATCCTACTACCTTGGCCTCCTAAACTGCTGGGATTACAGGTGTGAGCCACTGCACTTGGCCTCATTATTTTGAGTGAATTCAACACACATTCTTGCTGAAGAAATTACATTAAAATCCCAAATCAAGTTCTCTCTGTGCCTGGACCAATGGAAGGCTCATCTCTGCAGCGAATTTTGCTACTGCTAATCCAATGCAAGAAACGGGAGCTAATGCATATTGCCTCCTGACTATATGTTGGGCCCCGGCTAATTTTCATGACCCTGTCAGATGGATGACATTATAATCTCCATTTCAGAAAAAAATGAAGAAAGGAACTAGAGAGGTAAAGCCACTTGCCCCAGGTCCAACCCAGCTAGTACAGTCAAACAAGGGTCAAAGCCCAGATTCCCGAGGCCTTGGCTCAAAAGCCGTCACATTTTCTTGGCTCCTACATGCTGTAGTTGTGACAGTTCATGTCATATCCAGGTTACTGACTTTGGAAAAATCCTACGGAGACATTGGCTCTGTCCCAGTAGGACTGAAACTGGAGGGAAGTCAAAGAAGAGGTGAACTTGGGTTTGTATTTATTCTCCTAGGCCTTGCCCCTTGGGACCTCACCCATTAGCGCCTCACCTCACCCATTAGCACTCTGCCATTAGCACCTCCAATCAACCCTCCCGGGAAGGTGAAAACTTGCATTCAAGTCAGAGAAAGTTCCTTAGATTTTTCTCCTAAACTGACTAAAAAGAATCTTTCAGTTTTGACTCACCTACTTTTCTGTCTTCCTTCCTCCCTTCCTTCCTTCCTCCCTTCTCTTTCTCTTTCTTTCTCTTTCTCTTTTTCTTTCTCTTTCTCTTTCTTTCTTTTTCTCATTCTCATTCTCCTTTTCTTTCTCCTTCTCTTTCTTTTCAGAGACAGGGTCTCACTCTGTCACCCAGGCTGGACTGCAGTGGTATGATCATAGCTCACTGCAGCCTCAGTCCCCTGGGCTCAGACGATCCTCCCACCTTAGCCTCCTGAGTAGCTAGGACTACAGGTGTGTGCCACCACACGCAGCTAATTTTTTAATTTTTTGTAGAGATGGGGTCTTGCTATATTGTCCAGGCTGATCTTGACCTCCTGAGCTCAAGCAATCCTTTCTGGCCTCTGCCTCCCAGAGTGCTGGGATTACAGGCATGAACCATCTCCTACCCTACCCCCTGCTGCTTCTTTCTGTTTCTAATTCATTGAAACTAAAGAGGCTTAGCTCTCCGAACCACTTGAATGTCTCTGTGTACTGACACATGGGGCTTCTTTGCACTTATCCATTTCTAGGGACAGATACTGAGGGACCTCCAACTCAGAGGCAGCTGGGTGACGGCAGGAGCCCATCCCTTCCTCCCAAAGAGAACTGAGAAGCCGGGGAACTTACGCAGGAGATACTCGGCTGTGTCCTGTTCATAGTCAGCATCTTCAGGGAAGTGATCGATTTTCTTGCACACGCCTCGGAAAGCCCCTGTGGAAACAGATAAGGGTTCTGAGCCTGGGGAAGGAGACGGAGCTCCAGGGTCCCAGCCTGGGTCCTCACCGCTATGTGCAGATCCTTTCTCTGGTTGTTGGGGGCTGTAGGGTTGTTGGGCTGGCAGGCCCAAGAGCACCTTTATTTTTTATTAGAGACAGGGTCTCATTCTGTGGCCCAGGCTGGAGTGCAGTGGTGCAATCATGGCTCACTGCAGTCTTGAACTCTTGGGCTCAAGTGATCCTCTCACCCCAGCCTCCCAAGTAGCTGGGACTATAGGTGTGTGCCACTATGCCTGGCTAATCAAACATTTTTTGATAGTGAGAACAAAAGTTCTCACTATCTTGCCCAGGCTGGCCTCAAACTCCCAGCCACAAGCGAGCCTCCCTTCCTCAGCCTCCCAAAGTGCTAGGATTTACAGGCATGAGCCAACGGGATCAGTCATCAACAGCATGTTTCTTTAGGGCACAAAAAAGAGACCAGTAGAGGCAAAAGATAAACAATACAAAGCAGGAGATGGAAATTTGCTGCTTTTTAGATTTTGCATGATGTTGGGATCCACTTTAGAAGGGCAAAAACACCATGAAACATAAACACTAATTATGAAGACTATCTTATCTTTCCGCTCTCCTCCAGTCAGTGAAGGAAAAAGCAGGCAGAATTCAAGTACATCATTTTTTTCTGCTCATTTTACCAATGAGGAAACAGGGCTTAAGAATTTTTCTTGAAATCACTCAGGTAAGTAGTTATTCAGGTTGATGTAAAAGTAATTGTGCAGTTGTGCAATTACTTTTGCACCAACCTAAATAGAACCGGCATTCCAATCACGAGCTGAATCCAGGCATTCCAGAATAGTCCACTCTCCCCAACGATGTTCATATCTGACCACAGGACATTCCCTTTCCCTCTCTGCCCCCCCGAAGGATCACAGTTCATCTCCCTCGCTATGAGGTTCACCCCTTTGGGAGCCTCAGATTTGCTGAACATACATCTTGAACATCCGTCCACATTTGCTGTCTTTTTTGTTTTGTTTGAGACGGAGTTTCGCTCTTGTTGCCCAGGTTGGATTGCAACGGCACGATCTCGGCTCACTGCAACCTCTGCCTCCTGGGTTCAACAGATTATCCTGCCTCAGCCTCCCGGGTAGCTGGGATTACAGGCACCTGCCACCATGCCCGGCTAATTTTTGTATTTTTATGAGAAATGGGGTTTCACCATGTTGACCAGGCTGATCTTGAACTCCTGACCTCAGGTGATCCACCTGCCTCGGCCTCCCAAAGTGCTGGGATTACAGGTGTGAGCCACCTTGCCCGGCTGAGGTGTGGATGTTTAATCATCATTTTGGGTGTTAGTTAACTAGACAGTTAACCAGTCTCTGGGGGCAGTTGACAGCTCTGCCAGTTCTTTTAAAGGACAAAAAATTTTCCAGAAATTATGCATTCTTGTCCCTTTCCCTGTCTGTGTAGCTGGAGTGGAATCAGGGGGGCGGGCATTGTGATGTCGTGGAAAACGGACAAGGCTCAGAATCAGACAGAGCTGCACTGGTATTTCAGAGCTGTTATCGTAAGAATGAAATAAGGCTATACATGGACATGAGATAATTTTTGCAAAGCTCTAGGCATGTCATAATAATGGCTGACATTTATTAAGTGCTTCCAATTGGCCAGGCACATAGCTGAAACCTTACATCCCTTATCTCATTTACCCCTGTTTACCACCCCAGGAGGTAGAGGCTATTAATATTAACATTTGATAATGAGACAATGGAAAATCACAGAGGAGATGGTGTCACAGCTGGTGAGTGACGGAATTGATTTTTGGATCCAGGTTTCAAAAGCTGTGGTTTCACCATTACACTATGAACAGTAGCCATTATTATTGTGGCTACTATGGCTACTATCATGATGTCTATTATGATCTCATAAAAATAAGAGTGTCATATATTTAATTTCTACTATAAGTAGGCTCCAGGCCAGAGCCATTTCATAATAAATGCCTTGGAATATGTAGAACATCTCCTTGGTTCTGATTCTCTGCTTACCAGGCAAATAACAGACTCAGAACCAGGAAGGAGGTTCAGGAGAGAAGACTCAAGGAAATTCTTAGAAAAAAGACAGACCCGTAATTTCTTCCCTGATATTGGAAAAAAAAGACCTTATTTATGCTTGTTCATATTTTAGAGTTCCATTTATATATTCCTGTTTGGTTTTAAGCCCCATCCCCTTCCAACTGACTGGATAAGAAATTATAATAAGTAACACACGTGTGCACCTACTATATACCAGGTATCATTTTAAGCATTTACGTGTTTTTTGTTGTTGTTGTTGTTGTTTTTCTGAGACTGAGTCTTGCTCTATTGCCCAGGCTGGAGTGCAGTGGCACGATCTCAACTTGCTGCAACCTCCACCTCCCAGGTTCAAGCGATTCTTGTGCCTCAGCCTCCCGACCACCACGCCTGGCTAATTTTTGTATTTTTAGTAGAGACGGGGTTTCGCCATGCTGGCCAGGCTGGTCTTGAACCCCTGACCTCAGGTGAACCACCCGCCTCAGCCTCCCAAAATGCTGGGATTACAGGTGTGAGCCACCACGCCTGGCCACATTTACGTGTTTTATCCTCTTTAGCTATCTAAATGACTTTATGAGGTGTCTAATGTTATTTATTTATTTTTATTTATTTATTATTTTTTTGAGATGCAGTCTCTCTCTGTCGCCCAGACTGGAGTGCAGTGGTGCAATCTTGGCTCGCTGCTTGCTCTGCCTCCCGGGTTCACGCCATTCTCCTGCCTCAGCCTCTTGAGTAGCTGGGATTACAGGCGCCCGCCACCATGCCTGGCTAATTTTTTGTATTTCCAGTAGAGACAAGGTTTCACTGTGTTAGCCAGGATGGTCTCAATCTCCTGACCTCGTGATCTACCTGTCTCAGCCTCCCAAAGTGCTGGGATTACAGGCGTGAGCCACCACGCCCGGCCTGAGGTGCCTCATGTTATAATGAGGCAATGTTATTAATATAAGGAGGAAACTGAAGCTTAGCCAAGTCACTGATTTACTCAAGGACACAGCTTGACATTTACCAGCTGACCCCAAAGACACAGTTCCTAACTACTATTATGAATTGCACTCTCTTCAACAAGTCTCGGTGTTGTGAGCCAACTTCTTTGCCTGGTGGCTTCACGATTTTATAGCCTACCCCCTACTACTGATGTTGGCAATGAACTGGACCACTGGCTTCTCCATTAACTATGTTTCCCCATGGCATGTCCCAGGGGCGCCTGGGCAGGGGAAGGGTGTTGGTAGTGACACCATCCATTGTTAGTTGATTTCCGTACTCCTCATTATTTGCTGTTTTCCACTAAAGATTTCAAAAGAAGAAAGTGTTCAGGTGAAGGTGGAATGGGAACCCTACTAAATACAGAACAGTCAGAATTATTGAGTGAATTAGGAACGACATACATGTGGGCATCTGCTTGCGAAATGGGCCTACTCATGGTGGCTTCAGGCAGCTTGAAACTAAGACTTAGAACCAGCAAACGCCAGTAGATCCTAGAGACGCAGTCACTAGTTTTGTTGTTGTTGTTGTTTGTTTTTTAGGCAGAGTTTCGCTCTTGTCACCCAGGCTGGAGTGCAATGGTGTAATCACAGCTCACTGCAACCTCCACCTCCCCAGTTCAAGCAATTCTCCTGCCTCAGCCTCCCAAGTAGCTGGGACTACAGGCATGCACCACTATGCCCAGCTAATTTTTTATTTTTAGTAGAGAAAGGGTTTTGCCATATTGTCCAGGCTGGTCTTGAACTCCTGGCCTCAGCTCATCCACCTGCCTCAGCCTCCTGAAGTGCTGGGATTACAGGCATGAGCCACCGCGCCTGGCCTGCAGTCACCAGTTTTTAATGGTCTAAAGCAGCTTACTACTACCCACGTTTGTACAGCCCATGAGCCAAGAATGGTGTTTGCATATTTAGATGGTTGAAAAAAAAATCGAAAGAATATCATTTGTGACCTGTAAAAAAATGTGAAATTCAGATTTCAGCATCAGAAAATAAAATTTCATTGAAACACAATCATGCCCATTTGTTTATATTGCTTCAATTTCCTCATTATAACATTAGGCTCCTCATGAAGCCATTTTGAGAACTGAAGAAAATAAAACATGTTGATGCCACTATAACAGAGCTCAGTATTTGCCACAGAGACAGCAAAGCTGAAAATATTTACTCTCTGGCTCTTTAACAACAATTTTGCTGGTCCCTGGTTTAAAGATTTCTGTCCCAAGAAGGCAAAAATGGAAAGCAAAGGGGAGTTTGGGCCTTCCTGGGATAGAAGATGTAATCTAGGCTGATGTTTCTAAAGTAGATAATATTGGCTTCTGGGGCAAATCTGGGTTGCAGACTGTTTCATTTTGTGGTTTTATCTGTGTGTGTTTGTTTTACCTGCAATATTCTTTTGCATATTTTATTTTAAAAATTAAGTAAGCTTCTGCATTTTATTTAATTTTAATTTTAATTTTATTTTGAGATGGAGTCTTGCTCTGTCACCCAGGCTGGAGTGCAGTGGTGCAATCTCAGCTTACCGCAACCTCCACCTACTGGGTTCAAGTGATTCTCCTGCCTCAGCCTCCTGAGTAGCTGGGACTACAGGCGCATGCCACCACGCCCGGCTAATTTTTGTATTTTTAGTAGAGAAGGGGTTTCGCCATGTTGGCCAGGCTGGTCTTGAACTCCTGACCTCAGGTGATCCGCCTGCCTCAGCCTCCCAAAGCGCTGGGATGACAGGCGTGAGCCACCGCGCCTGGCCTATGCTGCTGCAATTTAAAATTCTGAATATTTCACATTAAAAACTGATTCACAGTTTCTCTTCAAAAATGGGGACCTCTGTCTCACATTTCCATGCGGGAGTAATGAATGATGACGTAGCTGACATCAGCAGCCCTCTTTAGACTGGGTGTAAACTCTCCAGTTGGCCAAAGTCCCCACCTGGCTCTATATTCTTGCCTGGCCCTGTGGATATTTGAGTTTGCAACCCCTGAACCAAAATGTATTTAGTAAGAGCCCAGTCTTTGGTGTCCCACGTAGGCATGAATCCTGACTCAGACACTTACTAGTTGTGGTACCTATGGCAAATTACCTCTCCAAACCTCGGTTCCTTCTTCTACAGAATGAAGATAATAATAGTAACTTCATAGAGTTGCCACGAGAATTAGTTGAGGCAGTAATAGCAGTTATTACGCCAGTTGCTGTTCTCAGCCCTTTACACATAAATCTTTTAATTAGGCAATGACATAAAGCACTTAGTACAGTTCCTGGAGTATGGTAGGAACTCAGTATATTACAGCTATTATTACCGTTGGTTTTGGTAGGTATTTTAGGATCACAAGAGACACATTGGCGCCATGGTGAGATTTTAAGAAGCAATATAGAAGGAAAAGGAATCAAGAATTTTCCCCAAGGAAGACTCCACACTGAAAATGAATCTGCTGGCACCCCATGTCATACATGCATCACAAAGTGAGCTTGGACATTCATGTAAGTAGCATATTGCTGGCTCCCAGAAATAACCACTATTTAGCATTTTTGTATATTTCCTTCCAGGCTTTTTTCCCCCTGTGCTTTCGCACACAAATGGCTTTACAAAACTGGGATCATGCTGTTCTTCTCACTTATATTTTCTTAGGAGTATCTTCCCATATCAGTAAATCTGAGAAAAGTAGAATGAGATTGGACTTGCCCACCCACTGTAGAAGATGGAACCAAGAGAGATGGTGAAAACATGCAGACTGCAAGGATGAAGTCAGGATGCAGAGAAGAGCACTGTCCTGGCACAGCTTCAAGCTCAGGCATTGGAGCAGAGAGAGGTAGAAGCTAAAGCAGGAAAAGGATCAATGTCATTTGGTCTGGGGGACGGATCTGGTGATTACGGGTGAGGGAGGACAGGAGCCCAGCAAAGGGCATGTGTGAGAGCTGGGCCCTGAGAATTCATAGACCCCAGGACCGCGGGAAGAGGTTTGGAGTGAAAGACAAGAGCCAAAAGAGATTTCTGGAGGTGTTGAAGTACAGTTGCAGAGACTGGCTTTTTGGTGGCCACAGCTTCATCCTGGGGAGAGAAGATTGTACCAATAGTTTGTCTCTGGTTCAGACAATGGAAAAGAACTTCCTTCACATGAGGAGGGGTGGTGTCCTTAAGCGGATACTCTTTTTTTCTTTTTCTGTTCCTTTTTAGTTGACATGTAACAATCGTACATATTTATGGGATACAGAGTGATACTTTGATACATGTAAATAATGAATAATGATCAAATCAAGGTAATTGGCAAATCTATCTCTTTTAGCTTTTGGAAAAGATACACTAAATTATTTTATTTATTTATTTATTTATTTTGAGACAGGGTCTCGCTCTGTTGCCCAGTCTGGAGAGCAGTGTCATGCTTATGGCTCACTGAAGCCTCAACGTTTTGGGCTCAAGTGACCCTCCTACCTCAGCCTCCTATAGCTGGGACTACAGGTATGCACTGCCACACCTAGGCTAGTTTTTATGTTTTTGTAGAGATGGCATCTCGTCATGTTGCCCAAGATGATCTTGAACTCCTGGGTTCAAGTGATCCTCCCACCTCAGCCTCCCATGTAGTTGGGGCTACAGGTGTGCACCACCACAACTAGCTAATTTTTATATTTTTTGTAGAGATGGGGGTCTTGCCATGTTGCTCAGGCAGATCTTGAACTGCTGGACTCAAGCAATCCTCCCACCTAGGCCTCCAAAAGTGCTGGGATTACAGGTGTGAACCACCATGCCTGGCCACACTAAGTTATTGTTAACCGTATTCACCCTACAGTGCTATAGGATATGAGAATGTATTCCTCCCTTCTAGCTGTAACTTCTGACACTTTTTCTTAAAGGTCAAACCATAGAAATTTTCCTACTGAAATCAGGACTGAGATAAGAATGCCCATCATTGCCTCGATTATTTGTTATGGTTCTACAAATTATAGCACAAGAAGGAATAAAACGGAATTAAGAGTTATAAGCAACAGAAAAAAAAAAGGAATAAAATTACAATTTTTCCAGGTGATAGAATTAGTCTACTTAAGAAGCTGAAAGTAGCCTTGGTGCAGTGGCTCACGCGTGCAATTCTAGCACTTTGGGAGGCTGAGGCGGGTGGATCACCTGAGGTCTGGAGTTCGAGGCCAGCCTGGCCAGCATGGTGAACCCCTGTCTCTACTAAAAATACAAAAATTAGCTGGGCGTGGTGGCAGGCGCCTATAGTCCCCACTACTCGGGGTGCCGAAGCAGGAGAATCTCTCTAACCTGAGAGGTGTAGATTGCAGTGAGCTGAGATGGCACCACTGCACTCCAGCCTGAGGGAGACAGCAAGACTCCATCTCAGGAAAAAAAAAAAAAAAAAAAAAAAAAAGGAAGAAGCAGCTGAAGGCAATTAGCTGAAAAAACACAGTAGAATGAATGAAAGAGCTCAGTGAGGTCATTTCTTACACGATGTTAAGCCATACGATAAAGCTGTAATAATTAAGTCATTGTGGTACTGGCATTTTAAAATCACATTTACTATGATATTTTTTCAATACAGAGAAATAACACAAAGAAAACAAGAAATAGTCCATTACCCTTTATTCAGTTAATCCCTTTTAAATTAAAAAGAATAGATGTACATGGAGAATTAAAACAGTATGGAAGGGATTAAAAGTGCTTTCCCCACCACCAAAAATTCCCTCACCTGATAACTCAGCAGAATAATTTTTGTTAAATGCACGTGGAGTGAAATTATGTCTAAGCTGAGACCTGAAGGTTAATTAGAAGTTAATCAGAGGAAGGGAGGTATGTTTCTCGAAGCAGAGGGAATAGCATGTGTGATGATGAGAGAATGAACAAGAGAAAAACTCATTTGGGAACTCAGAGTAGCTCAAGGTGTTCAGAGGATTAATGGTCTGGAGGACAGATCCAGTGGGTACAGGTGAGAGGAGAGGGGTAATGGGAACCGGGGAAGGTAAGTGTGAGAACTGAGTTGTGAAGATTGGTTTTAGGTCCTAGGGATTCCCTAATGCCCAAGACAGAGACGGTCTTGATCCTTGGAACTTGCATTCTCATTGAGGAGAGAGACTATAGACAATATAACCGAGCTTTGAAAGATACAAAACACTGGGGCTGGGCATGGTGGCTCATGCCTGTAATCCCAGCACTTTGGGAGGCCAAGGCAGGCAGATCACTTGGGGTCAAGAGTTCGAGACCAGCCTGACCAACATGGTAAAACCCTGTCTCTGCTAAAAAAAAAAATACAAAAATAAGTTGGGCCTGCTGGTGTGTGCCTGTAACCCCAGCTACTCGGGAGACTGAGGCAGGAGAATGACTTGAACCCAGAAGGCAGAGGTTGCAGTGAGCCGAGATCTTGCCACTGCACTCCAGCCTGGGTGACACAGCGAGACTCTGTCTCAAAAAACAAACAAACAAAAACAAAAAACCAAGAAAGATACAAAACAGGATGATGTGATAGCAACTGTTCATTGGGTGGGGGCAAGTGGAGGGCAACATTGGATAGGATTGTTGCAGAAGGGACACTTGAGCTCAGACCTGAAAAAAGAGAAAGAGCCAGTTATATGAAGAGTCCAGGAAAGAGCTTTCCAGGTAAAAGGAAATGGAAATGCAAATGCAAAGACCCTGGGGTGGGAGTGAACCTGGTGAGTTTGAGGAATGGAAGAGAGGCTAGTAGGAAAAAAGAAGGCCTATTGCGGTGGTTTCACTGGGTCCATCAGCTGCCCTTCCAGCTGTCTTTTCAGCACAGGGATCGCTGGGTCCATCAGCTGCCCTTCCAGCTGTCTTTTCAGCACAGGGATCACGGGGTCCATCAGCTGCCCTTCTAGCTGTCCCTTTAGCTCTCCATGTCCCTTCAGTTGCACATGTCCATGTGCAACTCAACCTCTGGAAAATCTAGGAGGTTGAGTTGCACATGGACATGGACCAAGGTCAGCCCCAGCTCTTTCTTAGGGTAGGGAGTAACCTTGAGACCACCAGATTTGGGGTAACTGAAAGAACTGACCTGGTTCTGGGTGGCTTCCAAACATGCAGGAATGGGGAGAGAATCTAGAAATGGGATGTTTGTATTTTAAACTATTTTTTAATTTAAAAATTATTATTATTATTATTAAAAATGGGATCTCACTACATTGCCTAGGCAGGTCTCAAACTCTTGGGCTCAAGCTATCGTCCCGCCTCTGCCTCCCTAAGAGCTGAGATTACAGACGTGAGCCACCCCACCCGGCCTGTATGTTTAGCTCTTAAAGCCCTTGTCATCTATCTCTGGAGAAAGTGGTGCTTCCCAGGTACTTGAGCTGAAAAGGGGCTCAGAGTCCCTATTTTGAGTATTTCCTTTCAGATCTCAGCAGCGCGGGCCCCAGCCTGATCCTGGGAAGTGGTCACCAGCAATCACAAAGGGGTATAAGGCTGCTTGTCTGTGGATTTTTACAAATAAGTCAGATGGTTGCAATCTGGGGGAGAAATCGGCTGCCTCTTCTTCAGCAGGTGCCTATCTGACCTCTAGACAGGTAGTGTGGTATACTGGTAGGAACCCAAGCTTTCAGTTTGAATCCTTGCCCAGCCACTAAGTTACCAGTTGTATGGCCTTGTGCAATGGACTGAATGCTCACGTCCTCTCAAAATTCCTATCTTGAAATCCTAATGCCTGCAGGGTATGGTGGCTCACACCTGTAATCCCAGCACTTTTGGAGGCCAAGGCAGGAGGATCTATTGAGCCCAGGAGTTCAAGACTAGCCTAAGCAACATGGCAAGGCCCCTCTCTACAAAAAGTTTAGAAATTAACTGGACATGGTGGCACACACCTAGAGTCCCAGATGCTCAGAAGGCCAAGGTGGGAGGATCACTTGCATCTGGGAGATTGAGGCTGCAGTGAGCTATGATCACACCACTACACTCCAGCTTAGGTGACAGAGGAAGACTGTATATAAAAAAAAACCCAAAACAACAACAACAACAACAAAGGAAATCCTAATGCCTAGGATGATGGTATTAGGAGTGGGGCCTGCTGCGACATGATTAGGTCATGAGGGTGGGGCCCTCATGAATGGGATTATTGTCCTTATAAAAGAAACTCCAGAGAGCTCTCTTGTTCTCTTTCTGCCATGTGGAGTTACAGTGAAAAGGCAGCCCTCTGCAACCTGGAAAAGGGCCCTCACCTGTACCCCACCAACCCGGAAGAGGGCCCTCACCAGCACCCCACCCGGCAGGCACCCTGATCTCAGACTTCCAGCCTCCAGAATCATGAGAAACAAATTTCTGTTATTTGCAAGCCACCCATCCTACGGTAGGTACTTTGTTATAGCAGCCCAAATGGACTAAGACACCTTCTTCCCCTCAGACTTGATCTCTTCATTTTAGTTTTTCTTTTTTTAATTTTAATTTTTTTTTCAAGGTAGAGATGGGGTCTTGCTATATTGCCCAGGCTGGTCTCAAATTCCCGGCCTTATGCCGTCCTGCCACCTTGGCATCCCAAATTACTAGGATTATAGGTATGAGTCACAGTGCCTGCACTTGATCTCCTCAGTTAGAAAATGTTAATGACTGACTGGGCACAGTGGCTCACGCCTGTAATCCCAGCATTTTGGGAGGCCGAGGCGGGCAGATCACAAGGTCAGGAGATCAAGACCATCCTGGCTGACATGGTGAAACCCTGCCTTTACTAAAAATACAAAAACAAAATTAGCCGGGTGTAGTGGCAGGCGCCTATAGTCCCTGCTACTCGGGAGGCTGAGGCTGGAGAATGGCGTGAACCTGGGAGGCAGAGCTTGCAGTGAGCCGAGATCATACCACTACACTCCAGCCTGGGAGACAGAGCCAGACTCCGTCTCAAAAAAAAAAAAAAAAAAAATGCCAGTGATCTCCAGATTGCTGGGGTTTCTTTCTTTGTGTTTTTTTTTTTTTTTTTTTTTTTTTTTTTTTTTGAGACAGAGTGTCACTCTGCTGCCCAGGCTGGAGTGTGCAGTGGTGCAATCTCGGCTCACTGCAACCTCTACCTCCCAGGGTCAAGCGATTCTGCTGCCTCTGCCTCCCAAGTAGCTAGGACTACAGGTGCGTGCCACCAAAATTGCAAGAGCTCAGGGCCTAGGGTTAGGCAGAACTTGGTTTTATGACTCAGTTTCCTCTTCTATAAAAGTATTTATTGGGCCGGGCACAGTGGCTCACGCCTGTCATCCCAGCACTTT
The DNA here is from genome assembly GCF_006542625.1 of Nomascus leucogenys. Classification (NCBI taxonomy): domain Eukaryota; kingdom Metazoa; phylum Chordata; class Mammalia; order Primates; family Hylobatidae; genus Nomascus; species Nomascus leucogenys. The sequence continues at coordinate 80,871,593 of NC_044382.1, forward strand.
GGGAGGCTGAGGCAGGCGGATTTTTTTTTATTTTTATGTTTTTTTGTATTTTTAGTAGAGACAAGGTTTCACCATGTTGGCTAGGCTGGTCTCCAACTCCTGGCCTCAAGTGATCCGCCTGCCTTGGCCTCTCAAAGTCTGAGATTACAGGCGTGAGCCACCACTCAGCCTGTTGGGGGTTTCAAAAGAAATCATCATAGTATCCATGTTTGTTGAGATGTGCTCTGCCAGGCCTTGGGTAAAGGCTGTTTGGGTATTCCTCACAATCCCATGAAGGAGGCACTATTGTTGGTCATAGGATGGGCTGAGGAGCATGGATTTTGGAGCCAGAATGAGTGGGTTTGAATCCCAGCTCTGCAAGTTGCTTAACTTACAAGTGCCTCAGTTTCCTCCTTTGAAAGCTGAGAATAACAATAGGAATAGAAGAGTCAGTGTTTGTCAAGTGCATTAGAGCAATGCTTAGCACATGGGAAGCATTATATATGTGGATGTCAATTCAATAAATATGTTTATTTTATTTTATGTATGTATGTATGCATTTATTTGAGACAGAGTCTTGCTCTGTTATCCAGGATGGAGTGCAGTGGCGTGATCTTGGCTCACTGCAACTTGTGCCTCCCAGGTTCAAGCAATTCTCATGCCTCAGCCTCCTCAGTAGCTGAGATTACAGGTGCCCGCCACCACGCCCGGCTAATTTTTGTATTTTTAGTACAGACAGCATTTCACCATGTTGGCCAGGCTGGTCTTGAACTCCTGACCTCAGGTGATCTGCCTGCCTCAGCCTCCCAGTGCGCTGGGATTACAGGTGTGAGCCACTGTGCCTGGCCCAATGAATACCTTTATAGAAGGGGAAGCTGAGTCATAAAACCAAGGTCTGTCTAACCCCAGACCCTGAGCTCTTTCAAAATCCTCTAAATAGCACTAATATAGTGCCAAGCACTGGGAAGAGGGTTAACAAGGGGCAGTTATTAATATCATTATCTCTATTTTGGGCATGGGGGTGAGAGGAAACCAATGGAAAATTGGAGGGTATGGCCTTCTTCATCCTGCCCTCACCCAGACATGGGTACCCATGTGCAGACCTGTGCATGTGGGTGCATGCATGTGTGTGTATTCCCACAGAGCACTAACCCAGGCAAGGAGCCCCAGGAACCATCACTCTCGGGAGGGAATAGACCTAGACCAACCTGCTATGCCAATTTTGGCCAAAGGCCAGACAGAGCTTTCTAGGTCATTCAAAGACAGCTCTGAATTTAGTGGATCTGACTTCAAGTCAAGAAATACTGGATCCAGAGCAGAGAGGCCTGGGGAAGTGAGACTATCATCCAAGGCCCAATCTTTCCAAGTTTGCAGTCCTGAAGGGAGATCCTAAATGGGGAGCGGAGACAGGTTTCCCCAGGATGTCCCCCCTCCAGTGGAAGGAGAGGATATCAGTAGAGCCTCTTGATGGTCTTCTCACATCCATCTCCTCTGCACAGCCCACACGGAGGGTCCTGGGGCAGATTTTGGTGGCTGTGAATCCACGAATCTAACAGAGAGACATCACTTCAGAGCAGGCTCTGGACAGTCATGATGTGCTCAGAGTGAGGGCTGGCACTCCTCACCAGCCCACCTAGCCCAGCGACAGTGCCCGGAACCTGCTTCAACCCATAAACAGGGCCAATTCTGTAGCCAGAGCTTGACATCCATCTCAGCATGAGTCCAGCCAGTGCAACCACATTCCAGGCCCCCAAAAGCCCAGCTTAAAGCTCAAAACAGAGGCCAACAGGAACCTAGGGTCCAGCGTTGTAGGTCTTTTGCTAGAACTCTTTTGTGAAGATTTTTGCTTTATGATATCAGGAAGGAAGAGCAAATATCATGTGTGTTTATGCTTCCTGAGTACTTGGGTTAAGCCCTTGATTAAGAATGTTTGGGCCCCTGTTGTTACAGCAGATCTTTATTATCTGAGAATAAGGATGCCTTACAACAGTGATTCTCCACATCGGTTCACATTGGAATTACTTTGGGAAGGGAGGCTTGAAAAATGCTGAGGCTGGGGTTCTACTCCCAGGGATTCTTACTTTATCTGGGCATCTGAATTCCTCTCCTCTCCTCTCTTCTCCTCTCTTCTCCCCTTCCTTTCTTTTTGAAAGATAGGGTCTTGCTCTGTCACCAGACTGGAGTGCAGTGGCACAATCAAACTACTGGGCTCAAGCAATCCTCCTGCCTTAGCCTCCTGAGTAGCTAGGATTGCAGGTGCATGCCACCATACCCAGCTAATTTTTAAATTTTTTTTTTAGAGATAGGGTCTTGCTATGTTGCCCAGGCTGTAGATTTTTCAAAGCTCCTTGGGTGATTCTAACTGTGCAGCTAAGGTCAAGGACCACAGCCTTCAGGTGAGTCTACTCAAAAATAGGGACTAAAGCCTCTTTCTAGATGAGAATGGGCACTGTCGATCATGGGGTCTGAAAATTCTAAGTGGCTAAATTGAAACACAGGTTGTGCTTCCATAACAGTATATGTATTGCAGTGGCGACAATGAGACCTGTAACATTTTGAAAAATTTTTTAAGAGAATAAAATAAAAGAAAAAAAAACCCAGGGTCTCCTATTCATAGTAAACAATCAAGTCCAAAAACATGCTTCCGACTTTATCTGAAAATGAAATTATAATTCAGGAAAACATGCTGATTTTTTTCTGATCTTCTTTAACTATGTACTAGAGTGGACAAAAAAAGTAAGCTTTGTTGATTTTGGAGTGGCAGGGGTGGAGCATGCATAATTTTTCTGATAAAATCACATGGTAGTCCAGTATGAAATCTTTCCCTTCCCTGACAAGATCATAAAGTTTGACTTTCACAGCAGGATCATAAAATGGTTCATTTTTGCAAGACATATTTGAGCATGTCATCAGTTTTCCTAAGGGCTCCTGTTAATCCTTTGATATTCAAATCATTGGATGTGTCTATCACATCATCATTCTTGTCAATTTTCTCTTCTTCCATTGTTAGCTTGTGTCCCTCCAGCAGGCTCTTCTCTACCCGTGGTTAACACATCACGTTTTGCCTCCTATTTTCGTTGTATTGTCACGTGTTGACAAGAGCTGGCAATCAGAAACAGGCTGTCAGACAAAAACTGCGAATTGCAGAGTGTTAAATGGGGCAGGGGTGTGGAGTGGAGTAGGGAGGGGGTGCCTGTGTAGGGAATGATTTTATAACTGGTCCGGTCATGAATGCACATATTCACATTAAGACAGAGTTTACTTGCCTGTCCGTGCAAACTTGCACACACAGGGATTTGGATAATGAATTCATAGTAACAAGGACCCCGAGCTGAGCTTGGCCCCTGATCAAGATGAAGCACTTAGGGTATAGCAATTACAAATTACCGCTTCTAATAGAACAACGAGTCAGTTTCTGAGAAACAAACATTTTCTTCCAGTGTACGTAACTGTGGTTGATGCACATCCTGATTTATTCTTTTCTCATTTTTTTTTTTGAGACAGGGTCTTGCTCTGTTGCCCAGGCTGAAGGGCAGTGGCACAATCATGGCTCAGTGCAGCTCCAATCTCCCAGGCTCAGGTGATTCTGCCACTGCAGCCTACAAAGTAGCTGGAACTGCAGGTGCATGTCATCACCCTTGGCTAATCTTTTTATTTTATTTTTGTAGAGATGGGGTCTCACTATGTTGTCCAGTTGGTCTCAAACTTCTGGCCTCAATTGATCTGCCACCTTAGCCCCCCAAAATGCTGCAATTATAGGCATGAGCCATCGCACCCGGTCCCTGATTCATTCTTTTGTTCAATAGATATCTGGAGAGGCACCTAGGTTGCTTGCGTTAAGCACTGTTTCCAGCACTTGAAATTTATCAGTGAACAAAATAGACCAGGCTGTTATATTCTAGTGGAGAGAGATCTAGCGTAAACAAAGAAATAAATGAAACAAATGCATCACTAAAAAGGAAAAGATAATTTCAGTGGTAAGTTCCATGAAAATAATAAACCCTGGAGAGAATGTGATTGGGGTGGGGGAGGAGAGTCATGAGATTTGGTGGACAGAAAGAGCCTATCTGAGCAGTCAGCCTGAGTAACAAGAGGAAGCCACCCATGGGAAGATTTGAGGGAAGAGCCTTCCAGGCAGAGGAAACTGCAAGTGCCAAGGCCTTGGGGGAGGATGGCACTTTAGTGTGTTTCTAGAACCAAGACAAGCTCAGGGCAACTGGAGCAGAGTGAGTGAGGGGGCAAGTGGGATGAGATCAGGCCCATGAAGGAGCAGGCACACATCACCGAGCTTCTTACAGGCCAGGGTGCAGAACTGAAAAGGAGCATGTATGGTCCAGGCTTTGGAGTGTTTTCAGCACATGAGAAACACAATCTGATTTATAGTGTAAGAAATCTCTTTGCATGCTAGGAACTTGTGGAGGAGCAGGAATGAAAGTGCATCTTAGAGGAATCATTGAAAGTGACTTTGGGCCTTTTGGAGAAGCCACTGGTGATGGGGGTGGAACAGTAGTAATCAAACCAGAGTCCACAGAGGTATGCCTCATCGAGAGAGGGTCCTGCCTTAAAACCGAGTATGGGGAATTTAATGAGGAACGACTGTCCGTGCTACCTGTCCGTTTCTGCACATGATGAATAGGCTTGCTTCATTTCTAAAGAGCCTGGTTTTGAGCTCTTTGCTTGATTGGCCCATCGAATGGGTTCGGGAGGTTTAGAGTGCACTGTTTTCCTTGGTCCTTCATTATTTGGTTATTGAGGGTTTTGATTCTGGTTAGTCCTGGAGCTCAGAGCCAAGAGCCCAGCCCTTCCTAGCCTAGACCACAGGGCATGTTCACCAACACAGTACCTTGAAACTTTGTAGGCGCTGCTGTAGGAGTCACCAATTAGGTAGAATAGCCATGTGTTTGGGGTACCAGCAAAGCAGGGGTACAGAGAGAGAGAGAGAGACAGAGAGAATGACAACTATAAATTATTTGATATTTGACGTTTACAAAAAGCATTGAAATGCAATGGAAAAAAACCAGATGTGTGTTGATCTTCCTTACTTAACAGCTTAGGATTACTAACACTGGAGGCCTGTGAAGGTAGGGTGGTCACCCTGATCATTTCATTGCTTAGAGTGTCTGAAAGTCTTCTTAATCCTGCCTTGGCAGGCATTAAAAAGCATGCAGAACTCATCCTGTTTCCAGACCACTAGAGGCTTCTGGGGCTGTAGCAGAGGTTCTGGGGAGAAGGGTTGAAGAGAACAAGGGTCATAGCTGTGGCTCCTGGGTCTTAGCTGCTTTTTAACTGGTGACATCTCTCTTTCAGAGGTGCCTGGAAAAATTGGGTCCACCTGCATGAGAATCACCTGGGCTTTTCTTAAAACAAACAAACAAACAAGTGCATTCCTGGGCACCTACGCAATGCCCCGAATTAGAGGCTTTGAGAACCTGTGTTTTTGAACAGGTTTCTCCAAGATTCTGGTGCATAGCAGAGTCTGAGAGCAGTGCAGTGACCTCAGGAGATGCTCCAGCCTCTGTCCTCAGATGGACACACCATATTGTCATCACATCACAAAAAACTTGCCCTCAGGGAGTATTTGAGACCCTGCCTGGAGGATAGGCAAGATAGGTTTGGGGATGTGGAAGGTTTGTGGGGAGGGTTATTTCCTCTTAGAAGATTTGGGATTGAGGCCTTCTGAGACTGATCTGAGGTCTCCCTACAAGCAAGCATCACAGCCATGGTGAGTCCTGAGTCCTTGACTGCAGCTGCGAGTGCAGAGCTGGTCTGTACCTTGGACTTGGGCTTCACTTTCATGAGCCAACAGAGTTTGACATGGTTTCCTAGTGCACCTATGCACACGGTCACTGGGATGCTCCAGCGGATGTGAGGGATGCTTATTGTGCGGCATTTAACTTATGCCTCATTACCAGACGCTACCAGTTGTTTTCTTTTCATTTCTTTTTTTTTCTGAGACAGAGTCTCACTCTGTTGCCCAGGCTGGAGTGCAGTAGCTCAATCTCAGCTCACTGCAACCTCCATCTCCTGTGGTTCAAGAGATTCTCATGCCTCAGCCTCCCAAGTAGCTGGAATTACAGGTGCATGCCATCATGTCCAGCTAATTTTTGTATTTTTAAAGTAGAGACAGGTTTCACCATGTTGGCCAGACTGGTCTCAAACTCCTGACCTCAAGTAATCCACCTGCCTTGGCCTCCCAAAGTGTTGGGATTACAGGCGTGAGCTACCGTGGCCCAGCCACTACCAGTTGTTTTCTAATCCTGTAAGCAGCATGTAAATAGCACAATGACAATATAATGTGTAGAGGTTCAGAGTTTAAAATATTATTTTTGACCCTAATTTGACACTTTCTTCATTAACAAAGGTAATGCAGGAAGAATTAAAAAAAAAAAAAAAAAAAAAAGAGTGACGTCTCAACTCCTGAGAGACCTGGGCTTAGATTTCTGTTCCCTGCAAACTACATAAACATGTGCAGAGTCAAACCTGCAAAACTGGAGCCTATGTTTAACTGTCTGTATAAAGAGCCACACTTTTTGACATTTTGTGAAATGTTAGCATTCTGACTATGCTAAGCTGAGAAAGACAAGAGAGCCTCCTGAATCTGTCTCCAGCTACCCTGGACTGCTCATTTCAACCTTCACTGGTCAGCTCTGCCCGGCGCTAACAGATTTACTCCCAAGCAAATCCATCCCGGGCCCTGACATTTATCCGGGGCTCTTTTACTCTCTTCTATTCATTAAGCATGGGCGGTTGCCATGGCAACCATTAACTGCACCTGACATCCAGGAATAGTTCTGGCGTTTTGAGCAAACACCACACTGGGATTTAGTTCTGCAAGGTAAAGACCTGGACGCCTCCCTCCTACTTGCGTGGACATCCTGGTGGTTCCTCCACCCCTGCTCGAATCTGAGCTGCCCCCAGGCCTCTTGGCTGAAGAAGGGAAAGAGGGCGGTGTCTCCTCCCCCAGATCCCCATTCTCCCTGCCCACTCAGCCCTTAGGATCTTTGCTAGTTGCCATATGATGGGGGTGTGGCGGGGGCTGTCTGTGAGTGGGGTGAGCCTACAGAAGGGTGTATGTGTTTGTGTGATGAAGTCGGGGTGAGAGTGGGGGGCATCCCAGGTTATCAGAGGTGGACGCAGACGCAGTTTGGAAGAGCAAGGAATGTGAATGGGCACACAATGCCCGCGTGTGGATGTGACTCTGTGTGGATGCACTGGTGAGTACATGTCTTATGGCTGCCAGGCCTTTGCAGCTGATGCTCTTTCTGCCTGGACCACTTTCTCCCAGCCCTTCATGGGGCTGTCAGGTCCTCACCTCACTTGATCATCTCCAGTCACTTTCTTTGCTAAGCTTACGATGATCTGTGAGTGTGCTAAATATCTTGTTTATATTTATTGCCTACTTTATTTTCTGACTTCTTATTTCCTAGAATATAAGCACCATTGAATCCGAAATAGCCTGCACCCAACCTGGTACACAGTAGGTGCTTTATAACTGTGCCCTGAACATCAGACTATCCTTCGTATATGTCTGCAGGGATCTTGGGCAACTTCTTGTTGGATGGTGACAAAAGTCCTTAACCTGGCCTACGAGATCCTGTGTGATGTGTCCCCAGCCCCTCTCCAGATCTTTCTCACCAAATTCCTGCCGCACAGGCTTTGTTTTATCTTTCCTGCCTCAGGGCCTTTGCACGAGCACCCTCAGCCTCAATTATTTCTCCCTCTCCATCCTGCATTTGAGTAATTTCTATCTGGGCTTCAGATCTTACCAAAAATATGTCCCCAGGCTGATGCCATCCAATAATCTGCCCTCACAGCACCGCACCCTGTGCTTCTCTTTCAGGCACATATTGCAAAGGATTAATTATGAGTTTAATGATGTGTCTGTTTATTCCTGTCTATTGTAAATCCCAAGAGAGCATCTCTGTCTTGCTCACCGCCGTCTTCCCAGGACCTGGCACATAGTAGGTTGTTAAATAAACAAGTGGACAAATGAATGTATGGGATGAGTACTGCGTATTTCCTTCACGTCTGAATTGTTTTTATTTTGTTTGTTTTCTGAGACAAGGTCTTGCTGTGTCACTCAGGAGTGCAGTGGCATGATCATAGCTCACTGCAGCCTCAAACTCCTGGGCTCAAGTGATTTTCCTGCCTCAGCCTCCCACGTAGGTGGGACTACAGGTGCTCACCAGTATGCTCCACTACTGTTTTCATTTTTTGTACAGATGTGGTCTCACTATGTTGCCCAGGCTGGCCTTGAACTCTTGGCCTCAAGCGATCCTCCTGTCTCAGCCCCCCAAAGCATTGGGATTACAGGCATGAGCCACTGCACCCGGCCCGTTCTTTTTTTTTTTTTGAGACAGGTTCTCACTCTGTCACTGAGGCTGGAGTGCAGCGGTACAATCATAGCTCACTGGTGAGGAGTTCGAAGTGAGGGCTCAAGTGATCCTCTCACTTTGGCCTCCCAAAGTGCTGGGATTACAGGCATCAGTCACAGCACCCAGCCTGGATGAATTGTCCTTTAAGCTTTGTTTATTGGCATCTCTTCACTGCCTGAGACTCCCTTTTATTCCAGAGCCTCTCTGAGCCCGAGTCTTCTTTTCCCCTTCCTTCTCTCATTGCTATGGCTTTTTTTTTTTTTTTTTTTTTTTTGGTTTGGAGCCCCTGCCTTGGCCACTCCTTAGAGACTTAGGACTTCACCTCTCTGCATGAGGAGGAAGCCAGGCTACCATCACATTTAGCGCCACCTCCTTCATCCCTGTCACCTGCTGCCATTAGCAGGGAGAGGCCAGCCTCTGTTTCTGGCCTGAGCCTCGAGCCTGGAGCCTCCAGTTAGGCGTCATTAGCTAGACTGGTTCAGGATCAAGTGGCAGGGGAGAGAGATCATGGCGTGTTTCTTTGGTCAAGGGGCTGAGGTTACTGGTCTGTACCAGGCATCTGGAGGGAACATCTGTTCTAGCTGCCAGAGGAGCTTCCATTCTCCCTTCCACTGGTAAGGCTACCTTCATTCCACTGTAGGGAATGCCTTCTCTCCCACTTCAGCCTGTGCAGAGAATGAGGTGAGCATAGGGTGACTCCATTGTCAGTTTCAGAAGTGGGCATGTGATTCAGTCCTGGCCAATCAGAATTCTAAATTCTCCTGGCTACAGTGGTTGGCTAAGAGGGTGAGCACATGACCTAGATCTGGCCAATCAACATGTCTCACCACCTTGATTGGAGTGATTGGTTCAGGGGAGGGCAAGTGACCAAGTTTGTCCAGTGAAGATAGTCTTGGAACCTTGGTTAGAAATGTTGAGAAAGAAAAATGTTGGCCGGGTGCAGTGGCTCACGCCTGTAATCCCAGCACTTTGGGAGGCCAAGGCAGGTGGATCACCTGAGGTCGGGAATTCGAGACCAGCCTGACCAACACGGAGAAACCCTGTCTCTACTAAAAATACAAAATGAGCCGGGCCTAGTGGCGCATGCCTGTAATCCCAGCTACTCGGGAGGCTGAGGCAGGAGAATTGCTTGAACCTAGGAGGCGGAGGTTGCAGTGAGCAGAGGTTGCACCATTGCACTCTAGCCTGGGCAACAAGAGCGAAACTCCATCTCAAAAAAAAAAAAAAAAGAAAAAGAAAAATGTTATTTTCCATTGAGTGGCTAAGCTAGTGGGCTGGGGCTACAGTTGCCAAGCCTCCAACCCCCCTACGTTGGAGACAGCAAGCTTGAGGGTGAAATCAAGGCAGAGATTTCAGAATAGAGCCGAGAGGTGTTGATGATCTGAATCTTGCTAATATCATTTGAGCCCCTGGCTCCAGCCGTGCTTGAAACAGGTAAACCTTGGGTATTTCAGTTCCATCAGCCAATAGCTTATGTGGCTGCTTACGCTTATTTGAAATGGATTTCTGTACTTTGCAACTGAGAGTCCTCACAAACTGAGAGTCCTCACCTGTTTGGAACAGCAGCACCTACCATTTATTAAGCTCTAACCATGTAATAGTCTCCCAGTCCCAGCTTTGCCTCCATGCCTGCTCTGCAAACCTGAGCAACTCACGTTACCATTTCTGATCTTGGTTTCCACAGTTGTGAAAAAAAGCTCATAAACTCTACTTTTCCTAACTGTCGGGCTTGTTGTGAGCATCAAAGTGATGGGTATGAGGCGGTTCATAAACTGTGACTCACCAGCCCGTGCTGCGTAACAGTACTGAGCACCTTCTCCCAGCAGCAGAGCTCGCTGGGGTTGGCGGGGCTTGTGCTCAGCAATGCATTCCAGCTGATGTACGCCATCCCTGGGGTCTGGCTCCTAGGACTTGGGAAAGGGAGCTCCCAGGGTCCTGAGTGTTCCTGATCTCAGGAGTGTGGGAGAATAGAGTGGGCTAAAGATTGGTGGTGGGTGACTCTGCGGAATGTTAACTGATGTCCCCCTAACACTTATTCCCATGTACCTGATGATGTTTCTTTTGTCCCAGGGAATGAGAACATCTCAGCAGATGCTGTCATGGATCAATGATCCAGACCACATGTACCCACCTCTGCTGTCCCCCAGAATTTAGATACCCCTCAAGGGAAGGAATTGGCTGAGATTAAAGAATTGGCTGATATTAAATTCCTGCCCTCTTCCCCCAGTAGACACAACTCATAACATAAATTCATTCATTCATTTCACTCAATAAATAGCTGCCCTGTGCCCAGCATCTCTGCAGGCACTATGGCTCCGGCGGCATGACATAGAGCACTCTTGGTTCTTCCAAGTGGATGGGGAGGACAATGGAACAAATGACTTCCAACAGCAATCAGAGCTAAAAAGACCCTCAAGATAAGGGGCTCAGAGTGACCGAGGGTGATGAGGCAGGGAGGAGGTCTTTGAGGGGGCTGTGTGGCCTGAGAGCTGAAAGGGGAAAGAAACAGCCTCTTTGCAAATCAGGACAAGCAGTGCAGGCAGAGGGAAGAGGAAGGGCTGGTCCTGTAGTAGCATAAGCTGCTGCATGGAGGAACAGAAGAGACCCAGTAGGGAACAGCAGAGTAGAGGGAGAAGGAGGGAAAAGCTGAGAGAAGGCTGAGACCACAGGAGGGACAGCACATGGGCCACTGAGGAGCATTTATTCCAAGGGCAATGGGGGTTTCAGGGATTAAGCAGGAGAGTGATACGATAGGATATGCATTTTGTAAATGGTCCGTCAGGCTGCCAGATGGAGAATGATCGGGGGGAGGGGGGGACAATGGTGATTTGAGCGAAACTGGCAGCTGGGGAAGTGGGAGAAGCTGTTGCCTTTGGCTACGATGACATTTTTGAAGGCGGAGCCAATGAGACTTGGTGTGTTGGGTATGGGGAGTGGGGGAAACAGGCACCAATGATGTCTATGCTTTTCACCTGTGCGTGGCTGGGGTAAGTAGTGGTACTAGGAAATGAGGTGGAAAACTAGGCAAGAGGCAGGTTTAGCAAGGAAATGAAGAAACTAAGCTCACTCGCAGAAAAATAAAGTTATATTCACACACATCTGGGTTTGTGGGCTGAATTCTGTATCCGCTAGAAATACAAGCAAGGCAGATGCGGGTTCAAATCCCAGATCCACCACTTGCTGTGTGACATTGGGACCTTTACCTTTATTGAACTTCAGCTTTTTATACACAGGGATGGCAGTGTCTTTCTAGCAGGCTTTATTGTTGTCTGGCTCTTTGAGAATTCAATAAAAAATGTATATAAGAAATCTAGTGGATGGGTACGTTGTCTCATGCCTGTAATCCCAACACTTTAGGAGGCCGAGGCAGGCAGATCAGGAGTTCCTGAGGTCAGGAGTTCGAGACCAGCCTGGCCAACATGGTGAAACCCCATCTCTACTAAAAATAAACAAATTATCCAGGTGTGGTGGCGTGCACCTGTAATCCCAGCTCCTCGGGAGACTGAGGCAGGAGAATCGCTTGAACCTGGGAGGTGGAGGTTGCAGTGAGCCGAGATCACGCCACTGCCCTCCATCCTGGGCCACAGTGAGACTCTGCCTCAAAAAAAAGGACATCTGGTAAGGTGCTGGACGCATTCTGAGTGCTAAGTAAAAATTAGTTTTATTCTTCTTCCTTCTGCCCTTCCAGGCAAAGGTAATGACTCCATTTGTCTATTATTAATATCAACCTGTGGGAATGATGATCTTGACTTACTGAGAGTTGCTGTGATCCAACCTCAATATCAACTGCTTTATATAAACATGAGGCAAACCGACCTGGGATTGCATCCTGGTACTACCCCGTAGTAACTGCATCCTTGAGCTAGTTATTCTACCGCTCTGAGCTTCAGTTTTCCTTGTTTAAAATAGGTGTAATGCTGCTATCTTCAAAAGACTGCTATGAGTATTAAAAGGCCATTGTAAAAATCAAAAAGCTTGGGAACATCTTAGATAATCTTTATTAGGGGATGGATTAGATTCACTAAGATACATCTACACTAGGGTCTAGTATAGGCAGCAATCATAAAGAATGAGGAAGCTCTGACCATCTGATGACCCAGAAAGATGTCCATATGGAACGCCTCTTCTCTCTCTTTCTCTCTCTCTCTTTTTTTTTTTTGAGTCCTGCTCTGTGGCCCAGGCTGAATGTCGTGGCTCAATTATGGCTCACTGCAGCCTCAACCTCCCAGGCACAAGTGATCCTCCCAGCTCAGCTTCCTGAGTACCTGGGACTACAGGCATTTGCCAGCATGCACAGCTAGTTTAAAAAGTTTTTTGTGGCCGGGCGCGGTGGCTCACGCTTGTAATCCCAGCACTTTGGGAGGCCGAGGCAGGTGGATCACGAGGTCAGGAGATCGAGACCACGGTGAAACCCCGTCTCTACTAAAAATACAAAAAATTAGCCAGGCGTGGTGGCAGGCGCCTGTAGTCCCAGCTACTCGGAGAGGCTGAGGCAGGAGAATGGCGTGAACCCGGGAGGTGGAGCTTGCAGTGAGCCGAGATCGCGCCACTGCACTCCAGCCTGGGTGAAAGAGCAAGACTCCGTCTCAAAAAAAAAAAAAAAAAAAAAAAAAAAAAAAAAAAAAAAAAGGTTTTTGTAGAGACAGGCTCTTGCCATGTTACCCAGGCTGGTCTCATATTCCTGAGCACAGGTAATCCTCCCACCTCAACCTCCCAAAGTGCTAGGATTACAGGTGTGAGCCACCACACCTGGCCTTCATCTCATTTTTGTACAGCAAAAAATATATATGAGTGGATTGCAAGGCTGGTTATGTGAATGGTGGCCCTGGGAGTTGAGCAGGGCACCACCTGAGCAACTGTATAGAGGTATTTTGTGGCTTGCTGGCAAAATAGGTAGATATTAATTTAGATTATAGACATAATCACAGATAAAGACATGAATATAGATATGTCTCAATATGCACACGGAATGACTGAGAAAGTTACTTTAAGGAACCTCTGTGGGTTGGGGAGGGGGTAGAATTTGAGAAGCAGAAGGGGAAAAACTTTTGCTTCTTACACTCTCCTCTTAAAAGTGCTTTAGGAGGGAGTTTTACTTTTTTTTTTTCTTTTTGGCTCCATTTTCTTGTATTTTTCAAATGTAAAAGTCTTCTAAAAACAGAGCTAATGCATAAGAAAATGTTTAGCTAAGCACTGCCTGGCACGAGATTTGTATGTTCAATAAAAATGGCAACTAGAAAGAAAAAAGAGTGTGTTTAGTGGGGAGGGGGCAGAGGAGAAGACTAAGAGAAACCGTGGCTGTGAAGCATCCAGCTTCTCTTGGCAGCTTGTGGCAGGTCCCCAAGGTGGCCGGGGTTCCTTTGAGGTGCTAATGACCTGATAGACTCATTCACAGGCACTGGCTGGGTGGTGTTCTCCCGGGGCATCTGGAGACAGTGCTCCTTCCTCACCTAACGAAGGAATGATGCTGACGTGAGCGTTTCAATCCAAATAGGAGAGTGAGAGTCATCAGCGGGGCACAGGGTGGGGATGAGGGCGGCTATGTCTGAGTTCCAGGCTCCTCCCTGCTCTCCTCCTCCCGCCTGTCTGGTTCCCAATTCAGGTTCCCCCATTGAATTAGCTGTATAACTTTGGCAAGTGACTTAACTGCTTGGGGCCTCAGTTGCCTCATCTGGTACATGGGCATACAGCAGTCCTTTCTCATCCACACAGGATACATTCCAAGACCCCCAGTGGATGTCTGAAACTGCAAATAGTACCAAATCCTATTTATACTGATTTTTTCTCTACGTACCTACCTATGATAATATTTAGTTTATCAATTTTACACAGTAAGAGATTATCAACAGTAACTAATAAAACAACACAATTATAACAGTATATCATCATAAAAGTTATCACTCACTGTGGCCGTAACTCTTGCAGTTTGAGATGTGATAGCAAAACTTGCCTGAATTTACTTTTCACAATTTCATGGATAGGAGATTCCTTCCCTAGATCTTAGCAAACTCAATAGATGATTTTCTTTTCTTTTGTAAGTCAAGAACTTTCACCTTTTCACTTAAAGGAAGCACTTGACAGCTTCTCTTTGGCATATTTGAATGGCAATGGGGGATACTATTAAGTAAAACTAGGGTTACTTAAACACAAGCACTGTAATACTAAGACAATCCATCTGATAAACGAGGCAACTCTTTATTTTTCTTATTTATTTATTTATTCATTTATTTTTGAGACAGAGTCTCACTCCGTTGCCCAGGCTGGAGCACAGTGGTGAGATCTCGGCTCACTGCAACCTCCGCCTCCTAGGTTCAAGCCATTCTCCTGCCTCAGCCTCCTGAGGAGCTGGGATTACAGGCACATGCCACCATACCCTGCTAATTTTTGTATTTTTAGTAGAGACAGGGTTTCACCCTTTTGGCCTCAAGTGATCCTCCCACCTCAGCCTCCCAAAGTGCTGGAATTACACAAAAGCGTGAGCCACTGTGCCTGGCCTGATAACCAAGCCAACGGTTAAGTGACTAACAGGCGGTTAGCATCTACAGTGTGGATACTTGGGACAAGGGAGGATTCACATCCTGGGTGGGACAGTGCAAGATTTCATCACGCTACTCAGAACAGTGTGCAGTTTAAAACTTATGAATTGGGCCAGGTGCATTGACTCACACCTGTAATCTCAGTGCTTTGGGAGGCTCAGGTGAGAGGATCATTCAAGGCCAGGAGTTTGAGACCAACCTGGGCAACATAGTGAGACCCTTTCTCTACATGAAATGAAAAAAAAAATTATTAGGCATAGTGTTGCATGCCTGTGGTCCCAGCTACTCGGGAGGCTGAGGCAGGAGGATTGCTTGTGTCTAAAGGGTTGAGCCTGCAGTGAGGTGTGATCATGCCACTGCATTCCAGCCTGGACTACAGAGCAAGACTGTATCCCTAAAAAAATAAAATAAAATAAGAAAAACGTATAAATTGTTTCTTTCTGGAATTTTCCATTTATTATTTTCAAACCTCAGTTGACCATAGGTAACTGAAAACAAGGAAAGTGAAGCACAGAACACGGTGAAATACTCATTAACTTTCAGCTAGGATTAGTATTAGTCCTAATACCATATTAATAATATAGTATTAGTATATTAGTATTAGCATTATTTCTAAGGCCCACAATCCCTTATCCAAGCTCCTGAAATCCAAAAAGCTCTGAAAAATATAAAAGTTCCTTGGATTTTATACAGCAGCAAACTGTGAGGTCGTCACATGGACTTATTTGGGAGCAAAATCTGACCTGAGCTGACTTGGGAAAGTATTCGTGGTCTTTATTTATTACACTTGTCATGATTATTTCTAAGTTTTGCTGCAGAGCAATGAATGCATTTGACTGCAGGGTGCTGCCCGGGGGTGTTAAGTTATCTGTGGTAAATGAACCCTCATGCCTTTGTAAAATCCTACACATTTGAATTTCTGAAACGCATCTGAGTATGAGACTGTGGACCTATACCGTAATGAGTACAGCAGACCACACATTCCCCAGTTTTTATGCTTTTCTCCATATATTTATTTCACATGCTTTAATATTTATGTTACATTTCTCTTGTGAAAGTTGTCAGAATAAAGATGGAGTCACTTGTGCTAAAAACCCTGACAATCCCAGCACTTTGGGAGGTCGAGGCAGGCGGATCACTTGAGGTTAGGAGTTCGAGACCAGCCTGGCCAACATGGTGAAACCCCATCTCTACTAAAAATACAAAAATTAGCGGGGCATGGTGGTGTGCACCTGCAGTCCCAGCTCCTTGGGAGGCTGAGGCAGGAGAATCACTTGAACCCAGGAGGCGGAGGTTGCAGTGAGTAGAGATTGTGCCACTGCACTCCAGCCTGGGCAACAGAGTGAGACTCTGTTTAAAAACAAAACAAACAAACAAAAAAACCCTGACAAGTCTGGGCATGGTGGTTCATGCCTGTAATCCCAGAATTTTGGGAGGCTGAGGCAGAAGGATTGCTTGAGGTAGAGAGTTCAAGACCAGCCTGGGCAACACAGCAACACTCTATCTCTACCAATAAATAAATAAATAAATAAATAAATAAATAAAAGCCAGGCATGGCGCATGCCTGTTGTCCCTGCTGTTGATTGAGGCCAGGAGGTCAAGTCTGCAGTAAGCCATGATCACACCACTGCACTCCAGCCTGGGAGACAAAGCAAGCCCTCTTCTCTTGCAAAAACCATAACTTCGCACAAAGACCTTTGCAACCTTACACAAAAGTTACTTCTACGAGGACATCTTCCCAGCAACTCCCTGTCCAATCTCGAACTGGCACCACCCTTGTTATTCATCCTTGTAGCCAAAGATAATTATCTCAAAACAATTACACAATCCCCCTGATTTTTCCTTTAAAAACCTTTGTCTTCCTTTACCTCCCTGCCTAAATATGCACATAGTTCACTAAGGCACCTGTATTCCCATTGCAATGCCTATTCCCTAATAAACATCATTTTCTTTTGAAGCATTTTCCTCTCTGTTTGTCATTTAGGTTGACACTCTTTAAATCAACCCGGTTTCTTTTTTAAATTAAATTTATTTTCAAAGGAAACTTCATAACCCAACTGTAAATGGAAAGTGAGTATCTCTGGCTGTAAATAGAAGGCCACTGTAAAAATAAACACAATGAAAACAAAATGATGTTATTAAATTCCAGCCAGATACCGTGAATTGAAAAGGAAATAGCTTTCTCGCCATGTGGTGAGATCTTATTTAATGCCTTGTCCGGATACCACATAGCAGTCTTGTTAGATGCTACCTGCAGCCAGGGAGCCTCCTACTGGTGGGGTTGACTGCCTGGTAGAAGGAAGGGGCTAGTTAGCCCCCACCCCTTCAACCTGAGGTAGGTAGCACAGATATTCCATGCTTCGAGGAACAGCATTAACAGCTGCCCTTCCTCTGGTTAGAGCACCCAGAATATGCCCAAAGCTACTCGGTAACATGTGCCCCCACCTGCAACAGGAGGTGTCCTGTTGAACTGTAATCACAAGGACATTTATTATCCTTGAGCCAATATCGCTGGGAGGTGCCGTAGTATGACCTAAGGGTGGTGAGCCTAGTAGCTTGTTTTGGCTGGAAGTGAGACCCCAGGGTCTGGGCACTAGGCAAGAAGCTGCTGTTTTTTCATTCATTCATTCGAAAAAGGATAAACTGGCCGGGTGCAGTAGTTCATGTCTGTAATCTCAGCACTTTGGGAGGCTGAGGTGGGAGGATCACCTGAGGTCAAGAGTTTGAGACCAGCCTGGCCAGCATGGTGAAACCCCATCTCTACTAAAAATACAAAAATTAGCCAGGTGTGGTGGCACATGCCTGTAGTCCCAGCTACCTGGGAGGCTGAGGCAGGAGAATGGCTTGAACCTGGGAGGTGGAGGTTGCAGTGAGCTGAGATCGTGCCACTGCACTCCAGCCTGGGTGACAGAGTGAGAGTCCATCTCAAGAAAAATGAAAAAAAAAATTACAAAAGGATATACCGAGTGCCTCCTATGTGCTAAGCACCATACCCGGCTCTAGGGATGCTGAGGGACAAAGCTCCTGCCTTTGTGGGTATGGGAGAGATGGAGAAGGATCATATGAAGGACATAAACAAGGAGGCAGGATAGCCTGTCACAGCGGGAGGTCAGGGAAGCTTCTCAGAGAAGGGGCATCTGGGCTGAAACCAAATGCCAAGCATGAACAGCCACACTAAGATAAGCGGGGAGAGCATCTGGGCTGGGTGACCAGCAAGTGCACAGGCCCAGAGGCCAGAATTCTCACCTCTCATCACCCCATCTTCAAGGAAGCACTTCTCAAGCTTCAGGGGGTGCAGAATCCCTGGGAGTCAGAGGGAGATTGGCTTAAGATTCCTGGGCCATAACTCGAGAGGGTCTGATTCAGCAGGTCTGGGGTGGGACCTGAGGTTAAGCATTTCTTTTTTCTTTTCTTTTCTTTTCTTTCTTTTTTTTGAGACAGAATCTCCCTCTGTCACCCAAGCTGGAGGCAGTGGGTTGATTCAGCTCACTGCAACCTCTGCCTTCTGGGCTCAAGCAATTCTCATGCAGCAGCCTCCCGAGTAGCTAGGATTACAGGTATGCACCACCACGCCTGGCTAATTTTGTATTTTTTAGTAGACATGGGGTTTCACCATGTTGGCCAGGCTGTTCTCGAACTCCTGACCTTAAGTGATCCGCCCGTCTTGGCCTCCCAAAGTGCTGGGATTACAGATGGGAGCCACCAAGTCCGGCCTGCTTCTATACCTTCTTACCCATGTAACCTTGTTTGAATTTCTCAACATCTCTAAGCTTCAGTTTCCTCAATTGGAAAATTGGAATGACCAATTATATGAGATAATATAAAGCACCTGGCATGTCCCTGAGACATGGGATGTGTGGGCAATAATGATGATAGTTACTATGTAGCCTGGTGGGTCACTCATTGGACCCTTTTATTCACAGGAGTTCCCTGTGTAGGAAACTGGTGTCATGATGCCTCTCTCCTAGGTATTATACTAGATTTTCTCCCTGTTATGTGATTCGCTGTGCATTCTAATCCATATTTCACTGGCGAGGACACTAACACTCGTGGAAGTTAAGTTATTTAAGGGTGACCCAGCCAAGCAGCGAGGCTGGAATTTGAACAAAGTCTTTTTGAAATATGCTGTTAGTTTGGAATTTCCACCAGGTCTGTTTGTTTCCACTCCACATGGGGCCACTGTGTCAGGATCTTGGGGGAAGCCAGATTAACTGGGCCAAACTGTGTCACTCACTCCCAGGAGCCAAGGGCTGGGAAGGGACAGCCTGGGTCAGCCTGGGTCCGTTCAGAGGCCCTGCAGTCTTTGGGGAGTGCAGTGGAGTCTGGGGGTGTCTCAGCTGGGGCTGCTGTGAGGAAGACTGGGAAGGTGCCCAGAGCACCGGGAAGCCACAGATGAATCAATCAGTTGATGCCCCAGTAAGCAACATGGTGCCCACGCCATGCTGGCTCTGTGGGGGACACAGAAAAGCAGGCCATGTCCTTCCCGCAGGAGCCTTGTCTCACTGGGGAGAGAGAACAGACTCACAAAGACAGAGTCCACTTTAGAGCAGGCAGAGAATGCTCTCAGTGTGCCGGGCATTTGGGGTGGGGCTTGAAGGACAGGCCAAGCCTGGTCCTCAGTGAGGGTGCTGCCCTGGGAAGGTGTGGGAGCATGTTTCAGGGGATGGCATAGTTCCGACAGTGGGTAGGGCTCCTGCCAGGGATTGGAAGAGGAGGTGAGAAAGGAGAGCTGTGCTCCCTCTTGGTGCCCTGCATGATGGATAAAGTCCAGACGGTCCCCAAAGCAGGGATGTTAAAGTGATGGCGATAGCCTGGCTCCCAGGCTGTGTGACCTTGGACAACTTGCTTACACTCTCTGAACCTCAGCTTCCTCCTCTGTGAAATAGGGATAATAATAGTACAAGCTCTCTATTTTGCTGTAGCATTAAATGAGACAATGTCTGTGAAGTGCCTGGCATGCTGCCTGGCACATAGTACATGCTCAATAAGTGTTATTAATTAAGATGATGGGCTGGGCACAGTGGCTCATACTTGTAATCCCAGCACTTTGGGAGGCCAAGGCAGGCGGATCACCTGAGGTCAGGAGTTCAAGACCAGTCAGGCCAACCTGGTGAAACCCCGTCTCTACTAAAAACACAAAAATTAGCTGGGCATGGTAGTGGATGCCTGTAATCCCAGCTACCTGGGAGACTGAGGCAGGGGAATTGCTTGAACCTGGGAATAGGTGAAGGTTGCAGTGAGCCGAGATCATGCCACTGCATTCCAGCCTCAGCAACAGGGTGAGACTGTTAAAAGAAGAAAGAAAGAGAGAATGAGAGAGAGAGGAGAGAGAGAGAGAGAGATAAAGAGAGAAAGGGAGAGAAAAAGAAAGAGAGACAAAGAAAGAGAAAGAAAGAAAGAGAAGAGAGAAAGAAAGAAAGAGAAGAGAGAAAGAAAGAAAAGAAAGAAAGTAAGAAAGAAAGAAAAAAAGAAAGAAAAGAAAGAGGAAGGAAGGAAGGAAGGAAAGAAGGAAGGAAGGAAGGAAAAAGGAAGGAAGGAAGGGAGGGAGGAAGGGAGGGAGGGAGAGACGATGGTGGTGAGGGTGAGGGTGGTAATCAGAGTAGGAAGAAGTGATGTGATAGGTGTGTTCTGGCAGCTTGGGAAGTAAACCCCAGGAGTCCAAACATCCCTTCCTAGGATCTGGAGGAGACCTTTCCCCCTGCCGAATGTCTGGGTGAGATGCAGAGATGGGTAAACTTTGGTGAGAGGTGCAAAGCCAGTCGACAGTAGGACAATGTGGCCTGGCCCCCAGGTACATCACGCAGTGAATACTTGTTGATTTAATAGATTTCCAAAAATAATTCTGAGAGGCATTGCAAAGGCACCAGGGATGCTAATGTCAGGGAAGTGGCAGCACCAGCCGCTGGCTGGTCATTGTTCCCTGCTAGAACCAAGTCCTTTTGACTGTCAGGTGGGCAAGACATCTTCATGTTCCAGGAGCCTCCTGCGGAACCCAGGTGGAGAATAAAACTATCTTGCACAAGCTCACAGCTTCTTTATGCGGTGGCCCAAGGGACTCACAGCCTTGCAAGCTCAGGGACTCTGGTTTTTCAATCATCATAACGCTCGGAACCTGCAGCCCCTATTTTCCATCCTCCCGTCACCTACTTGGGTTTCCTGATTGTGTGGGACTCCTGGAAGGCATGAAAATGAAGGAGAGTAGGTGGAGGTTGGAGGAGGAGAAGGAGGAGGAGGAGGAGGAGAAGGAGAAGGAGGAGGAGAAGGAGGCGAGAGTCCTAGGAGAATTTGCCAGGCTTCAAAATGAAGCTGCCACATGTCTGCTGGGAGTCGGTGGAAACACAGGGACATATATATCTATACCGTGAGGGTTGAGGCAACCCACACATGCAGAACATTTTGATGGTTAATAAATCTTTTTCTTTTCAGAACTGGGCTTTGATTCAGATGTGCTGGAGACTAGGGAAGAGCCTGCTGTCCAGATTCATCCACGAGGACAAGGCTTCCTTCCTAACTTTTTCACATCAAGGTGCATTGGGAGAAAGGTCAGGGCTGCTCACAGCCCTTAGGCAGCTGGCTTGGAGCTCGATCACCTGTGGCTGCTGGACTGCGCTGAGGGCCAAGGGGAGTCTTACTTCTGCATAAGAAGCTGCGACTTCTGCCTGACTAGTTACGCGAGGTCCCACACTGAGAAGGGTCTCTGCTTCATTTAGTGCTCTGTCACTGTCTTGAAATTCTTAACATTTTTTTGAACCAAAGTCTCCCCATTTTCATTTTGTGCTGGACCCCATAAATTATGTACTGGTCCTGCTCAGCACACCAGTAACCCATGACAAGCATACCTTGAGGAAAACTGTTTCAGCACATGAAAAACTTGCTAGATCTTTTTGGCCAGTTTCATTTTTTCATTTATCCTGAAGTGTGTAGAAAAGTAAACGTTTTTAAAAACATAAGGCCAGGTGTGGTGAGCACTTTGGGAATCCCAGCACTTTGGGAAGCCGAGGCGGGTGGATGACTTGAGGCCAGGAGTTCAAGACCAGCCTGGCCAACATGGTGAAATCCTGTCTCTACTAAAAATACAAAAATTAGCCAGGTGTGGTGGTGCACACCTGTAATCCCAGCTACTTGGGAGGCTGAGGCAGGAGAATCACTTGAACCTAGGAGATGGAGGTTGCAGTGAGCCAAGATCGCACCACTGCACTCCAGCCTGGGTGACAGAACCAGATTGCATCTCAAAAAATAAATAAATAAATAAAAACATAAAAGTCACTTTGGGAGGCTGAGGCAGGAGCACCATTTGAAGCCAGGAGTTTGAGACCAGCCTGGACAAAATAATAAGACCCTGTCTGTGTATAAGTTAGCTGGGTGTGGTGACATGTGCCTGTAGTTCTTGTTACTCAGGAGGCTGAGCCAGGAGAATCACTTGAGGAGGTTGATGCTGTAATGAGCTATGATCGTGCCACTGCACTTCAGCCTGGGACACAGAGTGAGTTACTGTCTCTAAAAACAAATAATAAATAAGTAAAAAATCAAAAAATAAAAACATAAAAGTGCCAAAAGGAACTCTTGAGACAACTTACTGTAGGGTTTATGAGCTTAGACTCTGGAGCCAGAGTGTCCAAGTTTAAATCCCAAATGTATTACTTCAAGCTGTGTGACCTGGGGCAGGTTGTTTGGCCTTTCTGAGTTTCATTTGCCTCTTCCGTAAATTGGAGCTAATAATAGGATTTATCTCAAAGGGTTGTTTTGAGAAATAAGGGAGTTCACTATAAAAAGTTCTTGGAATAGTGAATGTTTTAATGAATATGTTCTAGCTACTGTTATTTTTTAAAAAGACTAATGGCTATACACATTAATTGCTATTTATTCAGTGCTTACTGGATGACAGAAGCTTCCTTCCTTCCTTCCTTCCTTCCTTCCTTCCTTCCTTCCTTCCTTCCTTCCTTCCTTCTTCCCTCCCTCTCTCCCTTTCTCTCTCTCCCTCTTTCTCTCCTTCCTTCCTCTCTCTTTCTTTCCTTCCTTCCTTCCTTCCTCCCTCCCTCCCTCTCTCCCTTTCTCTTTCTCCCTTTTTCTCTCCTTCCTTCCTCTCTCTTTCTTTCCTTCCTTCCTTCCTTCCTCCCTCCCTCCTTTCTTTTTCTTTCTTTCTTTCTTTCTTTCTTTCTTTCTTTCTTTCTTTCTTTCTTTCTTTCTTTTTTCTTCTTTCTTTTTCTTTGTTTCTTTTTTTTATTTCCTTCCTTCTTTCTTTCTTTCACCCTGTCTTTCCCTGCCCTGCCTTTTTTCAGACAAGGTCTCACTCTGTGGTCCAGGGCTGGAGTACAGTGGTGCGATCATAGCTCACTGCAGTCTTGAACTCCAGGGCTCAAGTGATTCTCCTGCCTCAGACTCCCAAGTAGCTGGGATTATAGGCATCCGCCACCATGCCCAGCTAATTTTTGTATTTCTAGTAGAGATAGGGTTTCACTAGGTTGGCCAGGCTGGTCAACTCCTGACCTCAGATGATCCGCCTGCCTCAGCCTCCCAAAGTGTTGGGATTACAGGTGTGAGCCACCACGCCAGGCCCATTTAATTTCTTTATCACATACGGTAAAAGCTTTTAGAATGTACTTGGCACTTTTTTTTTTTTTTAAATGCACTACACCCAGGCTGTAGTGCAGTGGCACAATCTCAGCTCACTACAACTTCTGCCTCCCAGGTTCAAGTGATTCTCCTGCATCAGCCTCCTGAGTAGCTGGGACTACAGGTGGTGCCACCATGCTGGCTAATTTTTGTATTTTTAGTAGAGATGGGGTTTCACCATGTTGGCCAGGGTGGTCTTGAACTCCTGATCTCAGGTGATTCACCCTCCTTGGCCTCCCAAAGTGCTGGGATTACAGGCGTGAGCCACCGCACTTGGTACTTTTTAATGGCACCTTACACACACTAACTCATAATAACCCCATGGGATATTAACACTGTCCCCACTTTACAGATGACAAAATTGGGACACACAGAGATCTTGTAAATTGCCTTGGATCTATCTGTAGAGCTTTTGCTCTTAAGTTTTGCCTCATGCTGTGGCTAATGGGGACAACCCAAGTGCCCCTGGGCTGGCTTCCTGCTTCCCAACATGGAAATGGGTGCAGGGACATTGTCTAGACTGTGTCCTGGAGGAATGTTTGCCTCCATTGGACCTCAAACATCTTCAGCAGAGTAGCTTCCTGGAGCCAATTTGTGCATACTGACTGAGAGGCTCAGGGAAGGATGCGGGGAGCCCGGAAAACTTCCTGTTTCATGAACATTCCTCTTTGGGGAGAATACAGGGTGAAATTCCGGTGTATAGACTCTAGAGGCAGACTACCCAGGTTCAAATCCCAGCAGCACCCCCTACCAGATATGTGACCTTGGGTGAGTCACTTAACCACTCTGTGCCTCAATTTCCTTAATCTGTAAAATGGGGTTAACAAATAATACCTATCTCACAGTGGCTTTGTGAGGATTAAATGAGGTAATATATGTTAAGTGATTAGAACAGTGCCAGGCATGTCATAAACACTATTTTGATTTGTTTGTTTGTTTGTTTTTGAGATGGAGTCTCGCTCTGCCACCCAGGCTGGAGTGCAGTGGTGCAATCTTGACTCCCTGCAACCTCCATCTCTTAGGCTTAAGAGATTCTCCTGCCTCAGCCTCCCAAGTAGCTGGGATTACAGGCATGTGCCACCACACCTGGGTAATTTTTGTATTTTTAGCAGAGACAGGGTTTTGTCATGCTGGCCAGGCTGGTCTTGAACTCCTGACCTCAAGTGATACACCCGCCTCGGCCTCCCAAAGTGCTGGGATTACAGGCGTGAGCCACTGTGCCCAGCTTAACACTGTTTAAATAAGAGCTATTTTCATTGCTGACTCACTCTGAAGAGCTGACTTCTCGGTATCTTTTCTCTGACTTTCAAACATTGAATTTGCCCACAGAGTCTGTCAACTCAATCTGCAAAGCATAGTCTGTCTTCGGAATCCTTCCCTCCCTCATGCTGGTCCAAGCCATCGCCATTCCTTATCTGGATGGCCCCAGCAATCTCTTTTGTGATCACTCTGCTTCTGGTCTTGCTCATTTCTTTCTCATAGTGACATTTCACACACGCACACACAAAGCCACTTCACATGACTCCATGGCTTTAAAGCCCTCTAGTGGCTTTTTGTCCTATTTAAAATTACGTCTGAAGTCCCTGCGATGTAGCATGACACCTTCTGTGATCCAGCTCCTGTCCACTGTCCAGCCCTCATCTTGACCCCCTTGGTCACACCCAGGCTCCTTACTACCCCAGGGCCTTAGCATGTGCCACACCCTCTGCCTGGAATACATCTCCTCCTCTGTATTCCCACTCAGGTCTCAGTTCAAAATGTCACCTCTTCAGAGAGGCCCTCTTTGCCGTCCCATAGCAGGACATGATCTGATTTACTCTGTAAAAAGATTATTCTTACTGCTTTGTGGAGAAATCATCACTTACACAGCATGTCCTTGCACTGTTTCTACCGAATCCCACCAGGCACCGGGCACCCCTGCATGAAAGTACGTGAACTATAATTCATCTGCTCACTCAATAGGCATTGTGCTTGGAACTGTGTGCAAAACCAAGACAAATGAGTCATGTGGCAGCCCGCCAGGAGGTCACAACCTGAGCTAGAAGCTTATGTGGTGGCTCTCTTATGCTGGAAACATTTTGTGGCTCATAGCTTTTTGTAAAGAGTGAAGTGACTCTGACAGGTGCCAGGAAGCCTGCATTAGAATCCTGGCTCTGGTGCTTGCTGTGATGACCTTGGGCAAGTTACTTAACCTCTCTGAGCCTCCCTTATCTCATAGCACAGCTGTTGGAAGTAAAAGACTTAAAGTATGGGATGCACCTTGTGCGTATTAGGCAGTAGATATTATTTATTTGCTGCCATCTTTTTCTACTGTGCATACTCATTAGTCCTTATCTCTTTGTTCAAATGCCTTAACTTTGTGCGCATTGGAGAGATAATCGAGCAGTGGTTAAGTGCCTGCACTCAGAGCCAGCCGCCAATGCTTCATTAGCTGTGTAACCTCAGGCAGGTTGCTTGACACATCTGTGTCTTAGTTTCCACAACTGCAAAATGAGAATAACTATCTATAGGGCTGCTGTGAAGGGGTTAAGTGAGCCAATTCAAGAAATGTAGCCAGGCCAGTGGCACATAGTAAATACTTTTAAATTGTTCACTTTTACTAATTATAATATTAATTAATTATCTTTTTTTTTTTTTTTTTTTTTTTTTTTTGAGACAGGGTCTCACTCCATCACCCAGGCTGGAAGGCAGTGGTGAGATCAGCAGTCACTGCAGCTTTGAACTCCTGGGCTCAAGCAATCCTCCCACCTCAGTCTCCTAAGTAGCTGGGAGGCACATGCCAACATGGCTGACTAATTTTTAAATCTTTTGTAGAGATGGGGTTGCCCAGGCCAGTTTTGAATTCTTGAGCACAAGCGATCCTCTCACCTTGGCCTCCCAAAGTGCTGGGATTACAGGTGTGAGCCACGGCGCCTGGCCTGATAATATTAATTAATTAAGTGCTTACAATGGGTTCAGGCCTGCACAAGAAGATTTAGGAATATAGAAGCAGGTAAATACCGTCCAGCTGCAAGGACATCTTGCAGAGGCGATGGATGGAACCCAGCAGCACAAAGTTGCACAATTTCTACAGATTCTCAAGCACAGGGAAGGGAAATGGGAGTGCCCTCCACACCTTGGATTGCTGCAGGCACTAGAAGAGTAGGCAGCTTCTGCAACAGTCACATCTAGTCCAGGAAGCAATGAGGACTAGACAGGGTGCTTCTGCCAGGGGCATAGACAGCTCTCCTTGATGATACGGTGAGTGACCTAGGAGTGACCAACCAAGTGTGGTCATTCCACCATTTATAGACTTTTTCCCAGGTCCCTGCTCATCTCTTCATTCAAGCAATGTTTTCTGAGTATCCACAGTCAAAGATCCTGTTTTATGCCCAGAAGTTTTGGATGCAAGTAAGTGTTGCTCCACACATCAACAGTTCAGAGTGCTGTGGGGGAGTCAGCCGTATCAGCAAACCCATTGTTCTCTCAGATGCAGATGAGAGAGCACAGATCTTGCATCATTGGACCAAAAAAGAGAGATTCTTCTATTGCAAGCCCTGGGCTGCTGGAGGGACAATGGCCACCCCAGCCCACCTCATCTTGGGAGATACCACCAACTCCAAGAAGTAGAGTTGTGAATCAGAAATGCAAAGGATGCAACGATGCAATGAAATTACCCACCAGGCAGGATTTCTTCCCTGGCCCCATGTTCCAGGCCACCATTCTGTTATGCATGGGGACCTCCAGTTCTTCCATGGGGTGCACAGAGAAATGGAGGGGCTTGAGTTGCTCTGTTCATCATCCATTTGTTGGGTGCATGATGGAGAGAGCTGTGGTAGAGTTTACAGTGGAGCATACTTTAGTGTGTGGGTGACTGTTGTCTTAGATTGTGTCCCCAGAATACACACTCTAGGACAGAGATTTGCATACCAGAGGTTTTTTGGGATGGACTCTTGGGAAGAACCCCCATGTCGTAGGAAGGAGGAAGCAGGACCAGACAGACGGAGAGGAAGGACTGTGATGCAGCTGTCAGTTGTCACAGTGGACTCAGCCAGTCCTATGGAGACTCGAGTCAAGATGGCATTTGGAAGCTGGCTGAAGTGGCTCACATCTGTAATCCTAGCACTTTGGGAGGCTGAGGTGGGCGGATCACTTGAGGTCAGGAGTTCAAGATCTTCCTGGCCAACATGGCAAAACCCCGTCTCTACTAAAAATACAAAAATTAGCTGGGTATGGAGGTGTGTGCCTTTAATCCCAGCTACTTGGGAGGCTGAGGCAGGAGAATTGCTTGAACCTGGGAGGCAGAGGTTGCAGTGAGCTGAGATTGCGCCACTGCACTCCAGCCTGTCTCAAAACAGCACAACACAACACAACAACAACGACAACAAAAAAGATGGCATTTGGAGATGTCCAGAATGAAGGCAAGCTAGATGAACCTCTATACCCCCATATTGCCCAGCTATTGGATGTGGGAGGCCTCTGAGAAGCAGGTGTGACCTTGGCTGAGGCAGCTCCTTTGTGCTGACAGCAGTTCCCAGAGCGGCGCTCAACTGTGAACCAGTTGTGTCGGATAAGAACGGTGTTGCCACCACACCTGCCCTCCGTGTCAAACGGGCTAAGGGGCCAGTCTTGATCTCTTACTAGTTGAGAGACTGGGGGTCAGTCAACTTCCTGGAACCTCACTTTCCCCATCTGTAAAATGGGGGTGAGGCCAGGAGGGGCTTCATGGGCTGGAGTGGGTGGGCTGAACGAAGGCTGTAAGTGAATATCTAGCATGGCAGTGCAAGCAGAGGTTATTATTATCGTGCCTGGGATAGTGCAGAGTATCCCGCCTGATGCAAACTGTGGGGTGTGTGTATGTGTTGGGGTAGGGGTAGGCAGGAATTTGGCGTGGGGCAGAGAGTGTCCAAGAAGGCTTCTCTTAGTTGGGTACATTAAAGAAACTGTGGTACCTGGTGTTAGAGGCGAAGAAGTGGACGAGGGAGATACCAAATGGGTGGAAGGAATCTTTATTAGTCCAGAGGTGGGAAAGAGCCCCTAACTGCCAGGCGTTCACCGTCTTTTGGGGTCAGTGCCAGAACTCCCTGCTTTGTTACCCCATACTCTTGCACAGGAAACTGTAGCTTAGCAGCTTTCTGCTCCTGAAGCCGCCGTTCAGCCTTTTCACCTTGTTCAGTATGGTCACTTCAGCAGCCAGGAGGGAAAAGACGAAAAGCCCGGAAGGAAGAATAGAAACCCTGAGCTTCCAACGGGCTAAATATAAGCTGCAGTCAAATGCAAAGAAATCCAACGGGCAGTGACCACACGGTGGCTCCAAGAAAAGCCCACTGGTGTGACAAGTCCCACCAATATATGGAGAGTTGTGGTGTAGCTAGGTGAATGGCACCAGAGGAAGAAAGTTCACCTGGTGGCTTCCATCAAAGCACTCAGACCAACTACATCCGGTAAATGTGCCTGTCAATTGCCTTGGATCTGAAGGAGGCTGAGGTCAGCTCTGAGACCATCACTTAAATGTGTATGTATTATATATACAGGCCAGGCACAGTGGGTCACACCTGCAATCCCAGCACTTTGGGAGGCAGAGGGCAGAGAATTGCTTAAAGCCAGGTGTTCCAGACGCCAGCTTGGATAACAAAGCAAGACCTCATCTCTATAAAATAATTTTTTTCCTTCTTTTAAAAATTCTTTTTAAAATTTTACTTTAAGTTCTGGGATACACGTGCAGAATGTGCAGGTTTGTTACATGGGTATACACGTGTCATGGTGGTTTGCCACATCTATCAACCTGTTTTCTAGGTTTTAGGCCCCTCATGCATTAGGTGTTTGTCCTAATGCTCTCCCTCCCCTTGCCCCCACCCAGGACAGGCCCCGGTGTGTGATATTCTCCTCCCTGTGTCCATGTGTTCCATTGTTCATTCCCACTTATGAGTGAATGTTTGGTTTTCTGTTCCTGTGTTAGTTTTCCAATAATGATGGTAAAATAATTAAAAAAAATATTAACTGGATGCAACAGCTACTCAGGAGGCTGAGGTGGGAGGATCCCTTGAGCCCAGGAGTTGGAGGCTACAGTGAGCTATGATCACCCTATTCCACTCCAGCCTGGGTGACAGAGCAAACCTGTCTGTAAACCTGTCTACACACACACACACGCATTTATGTATATAAGTGTGTGTGTATATATATATATATATATATATATATATATAAGAATATATATATATATATACTTTTTAGTTTTTAGAGCAATTTTAGGTTCACAGAAAAACTGAGCAGAAGGTACAGAGATTTCCCATATTCCTCATCCCCATTCATGCATAGCATCCCCTATTATCAACATCCCCCACCAGAATGGCACATTTGTTACACACAGCGGATGAACCTATATTGACACTTCATTACCACCCAGGATCCATCACTTATATTAGGATTCCATCACTTTTTTGTTACTAAAATTTGACAGTTCAGCCCCTGACAGCCACACTCTCTGGATTCTCCACAAAGGATGTGCATGGAGACCAATGGAGGAAAGTAATTAATTGATTACCAATTAGTTTATTCAACAAACACTGATTGACATCTTGTTTTTGCCAGGCACTGTTCCAGTTACTGGGTTACAGAGGTAATAACGTTGGATTAAAACTTAAGAAATCATGCTGGGCGTGGTGGCTCATGCCTGTAATCCCAGCACTTTGGGAGGATGAGGCAGGTGGATCACTTGAGCTCAGGAGTTCGAGACCAGCCTGGCCAACACGGTGAGACCCTGTCTCTACAAATGAATACAAAAATTATCTGGGCATGGTGGCATGAGCCTGTAGGCCCAGGTCCTCGAGAGGCTAACTTGAGCCTAGGAGGTTAAGGCTGCAGTGAGCTGAGATTGCACTACTGCACTCCAGCTTGGGCAACAGAGTGAGACTGTCTATAAAAACAAAACAAAACCAAATACCTCACTCTGTGCTGTTGGAGTTCAGGTTAGTGCACTCCCAGGGCTGGTAGTAACCAGAAGGAACATAAGAGCAGCTTCTAGGGGCTTATCAGGTGCTATTTCTTGATCTGGGTGCTTTTTAAGCAGAGGTGTTCAGTTTACGAAATTTCATTGAGTTGTATACCTACACTGTGCATTTCTCTGTATGTGCACTTTAATTTTTAAAAAGCTAAAAAAACTTAAATGTTCTAAGCACTAAGAAGGTAATACTCTTTCCTATGCGTAATTAAAAGAAAAATCTGTCCTTAAAATGTATATAAGAAAGTCCAAAAAAAATCTATTTTTTTCCATGGTGACTGCTTTAATAAGCTTTCGAGATAGCAAATGTCATTTTAAAAGACTTTTTCTTTCTCCACTCCCCCATTCGCCCACCACATATTCTTGTCCAAAACACCTGCTTTAGTTTGCTATTAATCCAGTCCTGCTGATAGATAAAACCACAAGGTCACTATCTTCCTGGAACTGAAATTGTTTTTATTTTACTTTATTTACTTTTTAAAAATGGGGGTCTCTCTTTGTTGCCAAGGCTGGACTTGAACTCCTGGGCTCATCCCACCACAGCCTATGGTGTAGGCTGGGACCACAGGTGTGTACCATCTAATTCTTTTGTTCATTTATGTTTGAGATGGGGTCTTGCTCTGTCACCCAGGCTGGAGTGCAGTCAGCTCACTGCAACCTCTGCCTTCCAGGCTCAAGCTACCCTCCCACCTCAGCCTCCTGAGTAGCTGGGACCACAGGCACACACCACCAAGCCCAGCTAATTTTTTGCATTTTTGGTAGAGACGAGGTTTTGCCACATTGCCCAGGCTGGTCTCGAACTCCTGAGCTCAGGTGATCCACCTGTCTCGGCCTCCCAATCTAATTCTAAAGAAGGAAGTTCTGGTGAAGGAAACCAGCCACTTCGCAAGCAAATACAGAAACAAATTAACTGCATACAGCAATGAATGCTGAAGGGAATAAAACAAGGCAAAGAGCTAGAGAGGTGGTGGGAGATGGGAGTAGCAAAGGAAGATTCCCTGAGAAGCTGACATTTAAATAGAGTCCTAGGCCAGGCATGGTAGCTCACATCTGCAGTGCCAGCACTTTAGGAGTCTGAGGCAGGAGGATCATGTGAGGCCAGGAGTTCAAGACCAGCCTAGGCAACACACCGAGACCCCACCTCTACTAAATAAATAAATACATACATACATAGAGTTCTAAATGATGAGATGAAGCCAACCATGAGAAGACCTTTCTAGGTAGTGGGAATGCAGTAAATGTGGACCCAAGAGTTTCCTAGAGTGTGACAGAAAGGTAGGTGAGGCTGGAGTAGAGGAGACAGCAAGGAATGTGGCCGAAATGAGGCTGGAGAGGGAAAGGGAAGATGGTTGCACCATAACAATCACCAGGGGACCATTAAAAAATATTAGGCCAAGTGCGGTGGTTCATGCCTGTAATCCCAACCTTTTGGGAAGCTGAAGTGGGAGGATTGCTTGAGCCCAGGAGCTCAAAACCAGCCTGGGCAACACGTCAAGACCTTATCTCATTTAAAAAAAAATTAGGTCAGGTTCAGAGGCTCATGCCTGTAATCCCAGCACTTTGGGAGGCTGAGGCGGGTGAATCACTTGAGGCCAGGAGTTTAAAACCAGCCTGGCCAACATGGTGAAACTCCGTATCTACTAAAAATACGAAAATTAACCTGGCATGGTGGTGTGTGTCTGTAATCCCAGCTACTTGGGTGGCTGAGGCACAAGAATCATTTGAATCTGGGAGGCAGAAGTTGCAGTGAGCCGAGATCGCACCACTGTCCTCCAGCCTGGGCAACAGAGCATGACTTTGTCTCAAAACAAAACAAAACAAAACAAAACAAAACAAAACAAAACAAAAACAAACAAAAAAATTAGCTGGGCATAGTGGTGCATGCCTGTAGTCTCCATTATTCTAGGGGCTGAGGTGGGAAGATGGCTTGAGCCCAGGAGTTCAAGGCTGCAGTGAGCTATGATGACGCCACTGCACTCCAGCATGGGCAGCAGAGCAAGACTCCATCTCAAAAAATAAAAAATAAAAAATAAATCAATACCTGGAACCCATCCTGATGGCAGATGCTGACTCCGTTGGTTGTATTTTGTATTTTGTAGCTGCATTTCTTACAAACTCCCAGGGGACGCTGTATACTCCTGGTCCAAGGGCCACTCTTTGAGTAGCAAGGCTTTGACTGTGATAAGGAGGCTTATTTTTACAGACCCATGGGAAGCTGTTGGAGAATATTAAGCAGAAGGATAGCACAACCTTACAGATGTTTTCAAAAGATTACTCAGGCTACATTGTGGAAAATGGATTGGAGGCAGACAACAGAGGAAGCTGGATGACAAGTGATGAGGAATTAGAAGGAGGATGGGTGACTTTTGCTGCTTTCCAGGCTGCCTAAGGCCCTAGGGGTTCTGAGCATGGGGATAGCAGGAGAGAAATTAGACACTCACAGTGTCTAAGGCCTGGATCTAGAACCTTCACCTATGTCATCTCATTAAATACTCAGAACTATCCCAGGATGAATCACTTAGCCAAGTCATAATTTTCAATGCCAGATTTATCCCTAACCACAGAGATCTCAGAAAGCAGAAAGGAAATACAGCTATGGACAGGTCCAGAGGAGGAGAATAGGCAGTTGCTTTAAACTGTAAGAAAATGATCATTAATGTCTCCACTCTTTTGTTGCCGATGAATAGAACAGTGCTCTCTTGGGTGAGAGATGAATGCTGCATGCGAAGATGAAGGAAGTAAGTATGGTTTTTATTTGGAGGCCTGACTCTGCTAAATGGAGAATAATTCCCCCAGCTCCATTCCCTTGTGACTTGTGTGATGTCTTCAAACCAATCCCCACAGCCCCAAGAGGGAGAGTCATGAGTCAGAAAAGCAAAAGAAACAATGACAACCTTAGGGAATGAGAAATGTATAATCACTGGGCACGCTGAAGTCCTTTCCTGCCTGCACACTCTCTGTGACCTTCGTGAGCTGCAGAATACCACACTTCTCCCAATACCGCATACGCCTCATAGACAAGTTGACTGAGTTGGGTCATTTCTGCCTTTAGTGGTTGGTTCAGTTCCAGTATTAATTTTTCAACCTCCAGAGAATCTAGATTCCAAGTTGTCTGGAAGCTCATCAGCTCAGGAAAGAAATAAAAGTGAATGTTGTTGCAAGACAAAATGACCTAATGTTACCCATATTTTCTAATATGTGGGACCCCTTTTTAATATAAAAAGATATTCATGGATCCCCATATAATTGAGCTCTTATGCTTTTTTTTTTTTTTCAGAGTCTCACTCTGTTGCCCAGGCTGGAGTGCAGTGGCATGATCTCAGTTCACAGCAACCTCTGCCTCCTGGGTTCAAGTGATTCTCATGCCTCAGCCTCTCGAGTAGCTGGGATTACAGGTGTGTGCCACCATGCCCGACTAATTTTTTTTTTTTTTTTGAGATGGAGCTTTGCTCTTGTCACCCAGGCTGGAGTGCAATGGCACGATCTCGGCTCACTGCAACCTCCGCCTCCCAGGTTCAAGCTACTCTCCTGCTTCCCAAGTAGCCGGGACTACAAGTGTGTGCCACCACATCCGGCTAATTTTTGTATTTCTCATAGAGATGGGATTTCATGTTGGCCAGGCTGGTGTCAAACTCCTGACCTTGTGATCTGGCCCCCTTGGCCTCCCAAAGTGCTGGGATTACAGGCGTGGTCCACTGGCCTACTCAGCTAATTTTTGTATTTTTAGTAGAGACGGGGTTTTGCCATGTTGGCCAGGCTGGTCTTGAACTCCTGACCTCAAGTGATCCACCTACTTTGGCCTCCCAAAGTGTGGGGATTACGGGCATGAGCCACCATGCTCAGCCTATGGTTTTTTTTTTTTTTAATTAACAAGAGAGTTCAGATACCAAGATCCCAAATGGGCGATCCTGCCAGAGGACGTATTTTGGTTGGCTCTTGCAGTGTTTTGGAAAGATTGACAATCATAGCCAACATTTCAAAACTGTAGGTGTTTACACAAAAATGTAGATTTCTGGTTTCCCACCCAAAATCAGAAGACCTGGCAACAATGGGCCTGCATTTCTGTAACAGACCATGCGATTTCCAGTTTGCCAGAGTCCTCACCCTTTCGCATATGTAACCTGCCTGGCCTCTGTAGACACCTTATCAGGGCCCCTGTGTACAGATTCAAGAGCCCACTGTCTCCCCCATGAGGTCCATGGCCCATAAATTGGGAACAAAAGACTAACTCTTTATCTGGGATGTGAAAGCAGTTTGGAAGCAGTTTAGATCAAAAGGCCTTAGTCATCAATCAAAAGAAGATGCTACAAAGTAAAAAACAAACATAGAAATAACCACAGCTTTCCATCTGGAATTCTTTGACATTCGTGGTCTCTGGTTATCAAAGTGGGTGAGTTGTACAGACAGTACGTTCAGGTTTTGATCCCTTCAAGCAAAAGGGATGATAAGACCCTCATATAACATGAGAAATGTTATCTTAGAATACATCTATCGTGTGTGTGTGTGTGTGTGTGTGTGCATGCATGTCCGCATCCATGCATGCGCAGATAACTTGATTAAAACTTGATTGGCAGCAAATAGGTTCAGGGCACACTGGTCTTCCCCTACCCCCTCTCCCAAATTTCATGGAAGGCAGTATGGTACTATGACTCAAAAGCCTTTCAAATATGGCTTTCTTCAAGGAGGGAGAAAGCTAGAATGAACCATGTCATACTGGATTCGACTGAATAAGCAGTCTCATACATGTCTTTACACTGGATACATCACTATGAAGTCATGTTCAGCTTAAGATAGATACAGGTAGATAAATATGGAAATAGTTATGAATGTGTCTATATACATGGGTTGCTATATATACACAGATTTCCAAGCTCTTTACATTGACAGGAATAGCATTATCCCAGTAGCAATGAGCACACCCAGCACTCAGATCTTGGTTTCTAATACCATTCTCCAGTCAAAGGAACCAAGGACCCTTGCAGAAATGACTTCTTCTAGGGCTGGGTCAGGGAATGTACAAGATGTGCCTGGAGCATCTTGAGCTGCTGGAAAGCAAGGATGTGTTCAAAATACTCATTGATGGGGGGTGTTTCAAAGGGACACAGAAGGCAGCTGAAAGCATTCCCAGTGCCGAAGGTGGAACAACTTGAGCAATAAAATAAACA
Organism: Nomascus leucogenys; assembly: GCF_006542625.1. Lineage (NCBI taxonomy): Eukaryota > Metazoa > Chordata > Mammalia > Primates > Hylobatidae > Nomascus > Nomascus leucogenys. Next base: position 80,907,240 of record NC_044382.1, read on the forward strand.
ATGCAGTATTAGATTATAACCCAAAGTATAAAATAAATGTCTGAGTCCACACTGATGTAAATAAATGAATAAATAAATAAGCATATGGGGGAGAATAGGCACATTTCCGGTACAGAAGAATCCCAAATAATTTATGTAGACACAGCCCCCTCAAGGAAGTGAAGCCTAATTTCCTACTCCTTAAGTGTGGGCTGTGCATAATGACTACCTTCCAAAGAATACAATAGGGAAAGGGGGTGGGGGGAAAGCAACTCTACAGTGGCGAGACCTGGCAAACACGACTTCAGACAGGCGATCAAGGCTAACGTCATCAGTGGTGAGTCATGTTGATAGCATGTCCTTGATTTGATGTGTTGAGAAGGACATTGTACCTTGGTGGACTTCCTCCCCCAAACCCATCATCCTTCATGTAATCATGAGCAAAACAGCCCAAGGCAAATTGAGGGATAGTCCACAGAATATCTAGCTAGCACTTCTCAAAACTGTCAAAGCCATCAAAAACAAGGAAAGTTTGAAAACCCTTCACAGTCTAGAGGTACCCAAGGAGATACGATGACTAAACATAATATGGAATCCTGGATCAGAAAAAGGAAGAAACTCAGGAAATCAGAATAGACTATGACATGTAGTTAATAATAATGTGTCAATACTGGTCCATCAGTTGGAACAAATGTCTCATATTCATGTAAGATCTTAACGACAGGGGAAACTGGATTTGGGCAGGAACTCTATATTATCTTTGCAGATTTTCTGTAAATCTAAAACTATTCTATAATAAAAAGTTTATTTAAAAATATGCTATAATCTTCTGACTCAATAATTTCAATTTTAGAAAACTATGATGAGTGTGTGCAAGGATTTAATTACAGTGATGTGTGTGTGTGTGTGTGTGTGTGGTTTTTAACTAGGAGCAAACTAAATACCCAATAACTGGGGATTAACTAAATAATTTGTGGTACATTATACCATGAAATATTATCCAGTCATTAAGTGATAGAGTAAAATATCTGATATAGAAAGGATGATTATGGTATTTCAGTAAAGGAAAAAGTCCATTACAAAAATTGTAGAATATCACCCCATTTTGGTGAAAAACAAGGGCTAATTACATAGAATAGAAAATGTAAATATACTTACTTGATGGGGTTTATCTTCGGGATAAGAGAATATAAAGATAATTATTACTTGTACCTTTCAAACTAATTTTAATTTTCTAAATTTTCTACAGTGAATAATGCATTGCTTCTGTAATAAAGAAAAGCAATTACACACACACACACACACACACACACACACAAAGAGAGAGAGATCTTTTGAAAAAGAAAAGAAGACACAGGCCTCCAGGCCCAGGCTGAGGACCTCATTTAGGCCACTGTGACACCAACTTTGGTGTATGATCCAGTCTTTCCCCCTTTCTCAAGGCCACTAAAGAAATGCAGAAAAATCCTTTATAGTGTGAGGGTTTTCTTGCTGACCACATCTAGGAAACAGAACAAAGGGCTCACATGGGGTGGAGAGATTCTGGAACATCACAGAGATCTTCTACCCACAGCATCCCCTCCCCATCCACCACTTATGCCTCTGTTCTTAGATGAGTCTCAGAGGTCTGAGTTTCAGAGGCTGCAACATGTCAGAGCTAAGCTGCCTAAATTCTAGCTCAGAAGAACTCTCTGTTTGCTCAGGCTGTCGAGCCTGGAGGACACTTCAACCTGCCTGGCAGGTAGTAGGTTCTCCACAAACACTTGGTGAGTGAGTGAGTGAGTGGGTGGGTGGGCGGGTAGATGCATCCTCTGTTCAGCTTGTTCTAAGTCCTCTCTTGTTTGCAGTTCTAAGGTGAGAGGGTTTTGGTTATAGTTTTTGGAAGCTCTGCTCCTTGCAGCACACCAGTTCGCACCCCAGTTGCCCAGTAGGATCCCCAGAGCAGCTTCAAAACAAGCTGTTGCCCAAAATTCTTGTTTAAATTGGTCTGGAGAAGGGGGACAGACATCAGTATATTTATTTATTTATTTATTTATTTATTTATTATTTATTTATTTATTTTTAGAGATGGGATTCTGCTCTGCTGCTCAGGCTAGAGTGCAGTGGTGCAATCATAGCTCACTGCAGCCTCAGACTCCTGGCCACAAGCCATCCTCCTGCTTCAGCCTCCCAAGTAGCACAGTCTTGCGACACCATGCCCAGCCAATTTTTGTTTCTATTTTTTGTGGAAACAGGATCTCACTTTGTTGCCCAGGCTGGTCTCAAACTCCTGGGCTCAAGCAATCCTCCTGCCTTGGCCTCCGAAAGTTCTGGGATTACAGGTGCAGGCCACTGTACCCAACTAACGTCAGTATTTTTAAGCACCCCCCAGGGAACCTCCTGTGCAGCCAGGACTGAGGATCATTGCTTGTGGCTGCACTCTCAGCTCCTGTTCCTGTTTGAGGGGCAATTACAGGTCAGTTCCATTTGCACACCAAAAATGACTGGCAGGCTCAAAATAGATAATGAAGCCCTTTCTGACCCAGGGCATCACCTTCTTGGGACTTTAGTAACTCACATAGGCATCAAGCAGCCCCTGTCTCCTCCATTTGCTGGTATTTTGAGAACCCTAGTTTTATAATATAAAGTTAATTCACTTATTCAGACACAAGTAGTAGTTGTCATGTATACCAAAGAATGAGGAGGGTTAATTCTTTAATACTTTTACTTAAGAGAAGAGGGGGAAGAAAGTATTACGGGGGAGTCTGTAGTCCTGAAATATCTGCAGGATGAGCACACATCCCAGCAAGCCCAGACCTTCCTCTCCAGAGAATGGTTCAGGAGTGTCTTCAGAGATAACGGTAGTATCGCCACAGCCCCGTGAGCAGCTTCTTTGCAGCTCTAATCTCAACTGTAATTGATTAAGTTTTTGTGCACAGCTGGGTGTCTAGTAAGGAAGAGGTTTAATTTTGTTTTCTGCAAGAAAGACAGTTGCTATGCAGGTCTGGAAGAGCTGCAAGTTCAGAGGACAAATTTACAGAAGGAGAACAAGACGGAAAGTTGCAGACTCTCAGGGCAAACTGACTTAGTTCATGGTGCGGTCAGGCAATGTAAATCCCTAGGTGGGAGTCACCCTGAGGGTGGAAGGAGGCAGGAGGAAGGACCAGGAGTCGGGTCACAGAAAGAGAATGACAATTGTGAGCTTGTGGACACTGGGGGGCTTCTGACCTTGTCATCCTGGGGGCAGACTTGGACCTGAATCTAAAGATCTGTATGTCTTATTTTGGTGTGATGCACCTTGTGCAAAATTGTCTTCCTCCTTAGAGGCAGTAGAGCATGGTAGCTAAAGGTGATGGCTCTGGTTCAAATCCTGGTCTGTTGCCTATTAGCTGTGACCCAGGAGGTTTCTTAACCTCTCTAAGTCTCAGTTTTTTCATCTGTAAAATGGAGATAATCCTAATACTTGTTTGAGGTTTGTTTGTTTGTTTGTTTGTTTGTTTGTTTTGAGACAGCATCTTACTCTGTAGCCCAGGCTGGAGTGCAGTGGCACAACATAGCTCACTGCAGCCTCTATCTCCCAGGCCCAAGCAATCCTGCCACCTCAGCTTCCAGAGTAGCTGGGACTACAGGTGTGCGCCACCACACTCAGCTAATTTTTTTACATTTTTAGTGGCGATGAGGTCTCACTATGCTGCCCAGGCTGGTCTCAAAATCCTGGGCTCAAGTGATCTTCCTTCCTCAGCCTCCCAAAGTGCTTGGATTACAGACATGAGCCACCACACCTGGCATTAAAGTTGCTTTAAGGATTACATGAGTTCATGTATAAAACATACTCAGAATAATACTTAGTCCATAAATTGCAAAATCACTCAATAACGATTGAATGTCAGTTATTTTTATTATTAACACCTTGAAGAGTAACAGCAACCTAGGCAGAAATTTCACTGTCTCTGGAGACTGAGATCTAGCCGCCATCAGCACCAGGAGTAGCAAGTTGAGAATGTATTTGGGGTTTCCCTGTCCCAGTAGGTGCACAGGGGACGTCCTTGGTAGAATGAAACCCGATTCTGAAGCTAGCATCTCAGTAGTAGTTTTGACATACCATAGCTCCAGGAAGTACATCTGGGCTCCAGTTCAGGCTGCAAATCTGGAGAAAACTGGACTGACCACTTAAAGCCCAGAGTGACCTGGAGACTTAGGAAGAGACCCAAGGTGGGAGAAATTGGACTTCTTGCTAAACTGGCAGGTGGAGGTCTAGGACTTGGTCTCTGAGGGACACTCCTGAAAATTCATCCTTTAAAAGCACAGACTGCAGTGGTAGGCTGTCCTCCCCAACATGCATGCATAGTTACCATGCCTACCTTACACCACTCTATCCGCAGTGCTTGACATCTAATGAATACTCACCATCTATCATTAGGAGGAATGAATGAATGAAGTGCAATATCATTCTCAAAGTCCTTTTACACTTACTATCTCATTTAATTCTCATAGTAGCTCTATGAAATACGCAGGCCAAAAATCCTTTTTCTAATTTTGCTAGACAAACTGTCACAAGACTCTTACGGCAGGCAAGATTCCAGATTTCATTCCCCTATGACCCCTCACTGTTCTTTCTACAACATGTTTCTTCTAAAATATCTAATTTATGCTGGGTACAGTGGCTCATGCCTGTAATCTCAGCACTTTGGAAGGCATAGGTAGGAGGATCGCTCGAGGCCGGGAGTTTGAGACCAGCCTGGGCAACATAGTGAGACCCTGAATTATCTTTTGTTTGTTCCTGTCAGGAGTTAAAGGCAATATGGTTTCATCATTATCATCCACCTAGACTTTGTGGAGTGTGTAAGTCACTTGACCTCCTTGCCAAGCATCCCCTGGCTATAAAGACAATTATTTCCTCCACTGCCCTGGAACCTGGACCTTCTGCCCATCAGAACAGACAGATTTCTCCCTCAGCCCATGGGCAGCATTAATGAACAGCGGCTGGGGACCCCGAGGCCTTGGCACAGGCGACTGCTGCCAGCAGGAATGGTGTTGTGTCCCTTTGTGTTGGCTGATACGGGGATTTCTCATTCCCAAGCCAAGGGGAAACTGTCCTCGCTGCCTGGAGGGGAGACGTTCTGGTGCCTTCTTCCAGCATCCTCTCTAAGCTAAGAGTTTGCAGATAAGCAAAAGGAAGCAATTTTGCTGCTATGTAGATTTTCCTTCCTGCTCCTGCACCTACGATCAGGTGCACAACGCCAGGTTTGTGGGAAGAATACATCATTTCAGAAGCAGCAGATTTTCTCAGAAGGGAGATAAGGTGAGAGCAATTTCCTATGAAAACACATTCTTGCAGCCAAGGAAGTGGCTGGAGGAAGAGGATGGATGGGGACGAAACGCAAGGGGACTGGAATGAGAAACAGCTCATATGTGGGTCTAGAAGATTCATGGTTTTTTTTTTCACCCATAATATTTTCAATATGAATCCCGAAATAAGATGCAGGGTCTTGGAGGAAGAGAGGATTTCCCCTTGCTAGGTGTCCCTTGGCTCTTTCGAGAACATCTGCTGACTGATGCTGGGCAGATAGATTTGCCTCTCTGGTCCTCAGCTTGAGAAAGCTGAAACTGAAATGGAACCAGATCAGAAGAACAACCAAATCTCAGTTTCAGGCTATTTAACTGTTAATTGTAGAAGGCATCCCAAGAATCTTATAGTGTAGGTTTTGAAGTGTGCAAGTGATGTGCTTTTGAGTTTTATAAACGAGGGCGGGTTCTATTGTCACTCAATTGTATTCTGACACAGTTTCTTAGATAAGAAGGGGAAAAGTGAAGAAACTTATTGTTATCCATTTCTCAGATGAGAGAACTGAGGGCCCTGAGAGCTTAAAGTAGCTTCTTCAAAGATTTACTGCCACCGGGTGTGGAGAGGCAAGATTCAAATGTAGGCAGTGTGGCTCCCAAGTCCATGCTCTTCACTGGCTGTCAAGTGGAGGGACAAGGCTGAAGAGAACCAGAGGATGAACATCAGAGTTGGAGGACCTTTGAGGTCATCTAGTCCCATACTCTCCTTCTGGAAAGAAGAAAACAGTACCAATCCCCAGCAAAGGGCATGATTTATTTCAGGGTGCAGAGTAAGTTAGGGGCAGAGCTGAGACTAGAGCTAAGCTTCTGGCTCTTCCAACAGATAAGATTTCAAATAATTTCTTAACAGCTCTAGGACTTTGAAATTCAAGGGACAATAACTTCTTGGCTTAGATGGGAGCCCACATCCTCAGTGGCTCAGATCTGAATGACCACGTCTACACAAACCTTCATCCAGATGTTCCCAAGAGTCAGGTGTCTGTGATGGAATGGACTCAAGTGAGTGGATAAGTGTCTTCTCATTTTCTCTCTGCTGCCTTTCCAATCTCATCAAATTCCTTCCTTTGGTTTTCTTTCCAACACACTGGTGTTCACATCCTCTCTGATTCTTTCCTGTTCCCCATTCTATCTGGGGGAGTTTAGGCTCTTTTCCCTAATCCATGTCATTTTTCGGAATAATTTTTTGGTTCATTCTGGCTTTGATTTTACCCAAATTTCTTAGGACTGACTCAAAGGAAAAAGCATTTTGTTAAAATAGCTGCGTTGCTTTTAAACAATTTGTCCTCCTACTCACTTTTTCTTTTTGGAAGACAGAAACTGAATATAGATTTGTGGGAGAGAGATAAAGAGGGAACCGGAGAAGAGGAGTAGAGAGGAAGAAGGGGAGAGGGAGAGAGTCTGGGCAGAGGGGATGGGAAAGAGAGGAGGAGAAAAAGAAGTGAAGAGGAAGGCAGGACTGGAAGGAATTTGAGCTCCAGGGATGATGATGCAAGGAAACTCGCATGGACCCTTTTCCAATTTGGGCCATCTACAAGCAATGATCGAAGACTAGGCTATCTTTATGTCAAAAAGGAATCAGTGTCCAGCACTCTGCTGATCTAATGTTCCACAATATGTAATTTCACTTAACAAAGGGAAAGAAGATCCCTCTCCAGGTCCCTAAAGAGGCCCTTGGGGAAGCCAGTGCCTGAACCCAGAAGGAACAGACAGACTGCACTCAACACAGGGATTCCTGCTGACTCTGTTTCGCCATTCATGACTCCCCTTGAGGAACGATTGAAAAATCGAGCTGTTTGGCACAGTGGGACAGTACATGCATATTCAAATCCCTCCCTTCCAGCGCTAAACTTAGCTGCCACCTTGCTCATCCTAAATGCCTTCCTCCTCCGCCTGCCCGGTTATCCGCTCCACCTGTGCCCAGAAGCCAGTCTCATCTGTTACCCTAACGTCCTTACCTCGTCAATAACCACCCCTCACTTACCTCAGTCTCTCTCTCTCTCTCCCCACTGGCTCATCCTAAAACAAAGTTGCTCCATTCTGTCTCCCTTCAAACTTCCATCCTCCTTAACCCTTTCCTTCACCCCCATACTGCCTTCAGTTTCTCATCTTCCATTCATTCCTTGACATTAATAGCTAACACTTAGACTGGCTTTCCTGTATGTCCCTGTAGAATGCATCTTATGTGTGCTAATTCACTTAATCCTTATCCCAGCCATACACGGATGGTGCCATTATTTTCTCTCTCACCTTTCTTTAACAGATGAAGAAACTGAGGCAGGAGAGGTTAAGTAACTTGTCCTACATCACACATCCAGTAAGTGGGGGAAGGAGGTCTTGAACCAAGGACTGTCTGACTCCCTATACCATGCTCCTAACCATTTGGCTATAATAACTCAACCCGTAGTAACTGCCTTCCACCAACACAATTTTTCTAAGAAGAATCCTGAAGTGGACTTTCATTCAGCCCCAGGTCCTTATATGCCCCCACCCCCATCTTCTTGCTCTCAATAATATTGTTTCCACCCCTCACTTGATTTTTTTAAGCCTATGTGGTTCATACTCAACTGGCAGGAGAAAATCGCTGCACTTGAAAGTTTGTTGGACCGCACAGTGTTTAAGTGCATTGTCATATGGTAGTTGCCAGAAGTATTGTTGAGAGGAGCAATATCCAGTAAGGGTTGTGGGATGTGCAGGTCCCTACTCTTCCAGGCATTCTGAGTGCCCCTTTGGATCAAGCCAGACCAGCAGGGATGATTCACAGTGCTGTAATCAACAACAACAAGCAACAACAACGTGGCCATTGAGGGCTAACTATGTGCCAAAACTAAGCTAAATGCTTTATCGGCCATAACCTCATTTGATTTCCATGAGAACCCTATGAGGGACGTACTATTATATTGCCCATTTACGGCAGAAGAATGTGCATCCCAGGAGAGTGAAGTGACATGCCCAAGGTCACCTGGATAGTAAGTGGCAGAGCTAGGATGCAACCCATCCTTCTTTCATGCTCCCAAGAACAGTGCAGTATTGCTTTGGGGAGTTTGCCATCTGCCTTCATTGGAGACACCATATATTATTATGTGACACATCATCCTCTTAGGAAGGAAGCCATCCCTATCTGATCTTGTTATCAAGGAAAGTTGTGTGTATCTACATGTTCTAAATTTTATTTTATCTAGTATTTATCAAACACTTGCTAAGTACGTAGGCTGTGATAAACACTTTACATATATTCTTTCACTTTACTCTAAAAACCAACCCATAGGCTGGGTATAGTGGCTCACACCTGTAATTCCCAGCACTTTGGGAGACCAAGGTAGGTGCACCACTTGAGCCTAGGACTTCAAGACCAGTCTGGGGAACATAGCGAGACCCCATCTCTATCTAAATAAATAAATAGATAACCCATGACTACAATTTTATCCCTTTTAGAGGTGAAGACACTCAAACTCTGAGACATTAAGTCATTTGTCCAGGGACACATCTTGGAGCCTGTTTGCCAGCTCAGGTCAGCCTGACTGCAAGTCTGCTTAGTCACCAACTTTTCCAGTGTTCTAAGCACTGCAAATATGGAATTGAACAGGCTTCCCTTCGTGAAGGGGCTGCTAGGAAGCTCAGTTTACAGTCAACCTTATAAACTACCCTTATCGGGAATGTAGTTCTTTATGATATGCATGTTCAGCATCATGCTTGGCTCTGCTCTGTTCCCATGTTTTCTTCCTTAGTCTAATTTAGAAATTATCCTATTTTGTCTTACTTTGTATAACTAGACTCCCTCTCCAATTCTTTCTGGAACAAGATGGATATAAACAAATAAACAAACAAATAAATAAAAGATGGGTATAAATCCACAAATATATGAAATGTTTGTTGATTCAAAATGTTAACTAGTAATGTTGACTTTGAGTGTTACAGTAGAGTTTCTGACATATAGTAGGTCTTCTCTGTCTATGATGGTCTTTGTCTTAACCTTATGCCTGCCCTGCTAGGGCCCAAGCCTCTATAATACTCCAGGACTGGGCTTCCCGCTGTTCTTAGCCACTTCCCCAAATCTTTCTTCCAAGTTGAGTTTTCTCTGCTAATAAGTAATAGCCAACATTACTGAATGTTTTTCATATTCTTAGTACTGTTCTAGGGCCTTTTATAAGAACGAACTCACTTGATGTTCACAGCAATCCTATCAGGTAGTGATTATCCCCATTTTACAAATAAGGAAACTGAGGCACGCAGGAATTACGTGAATAAAGTCCTACAGGTAGTGGATCTGCAAATCCAGGCAGTCTAGTGCCACAGAGCATGCTGTGCTACCCACAGCTAGGAAGGCAAATGGGATACCTTCATGGACTACCCCAGAGCATCTCTCAGAGTGAACCCTGTAGGGAGCTAGAATGGGGATGGAGACCCAGGTATGAAGGGCTCTCTGCAAGTGGGTGGCCACCCATTGTGTTGATGGCTCAGACTCACAAGCTCATCAAAACCCTCTGAAATGCAAGGCTCCTACTCCTGTCAAATTGAACCTGCTTTGCAGATTTCAGTTTCAATCCTGCCAACTTGAAAGTTTTAGCATTTCAGCTGTTTCAGAATTATAAAAGCCTACAAAATGCTAAGGTGCTTTTTATAGAGTTTAAAAAAATGTGTCTTTTCCCCACCATCACATAACAATCTGAAGGGATTTTTTTTCTTTTTTTTTTGCAGATTCTTGCCAAATGTGTATTTTTAAAGATTGCATTTGGCCAAAGACCAGAAGTGGAAAATCTGAGAGGAACGTTGAGGAAGTTCTAAGGCGAATTCATCAAGGAGGAGAGGGGAAGCTCTTTCCTTTCTGCAGAGCCCTGGGTTGGTTGGGAGGGATGCTGTTTACTTCCGCTTTCTTACTACCTTTGTAGACATGCAGTTTCCTTAAGATGCTGACACTTCAATTGGATGGCCCAGAGGACATTTGAGCTGCATCCCTGGCCAGGAAAGACCACCATCGCTGCATGCAAAGCTTCCAGTTGGGTAACTGTCCTCAGAAGCCAGACGGCCCCATGATGGAAAAAGTCACCATACCCTTCGGGTCAGGCAAGAGATCAATTCTCACTAATTAAGTGTCTGGTGTGTGTGTGTGTGTGTGTGTGTGTGTGTGTGTTTATGTGTCACAGACTCTCTCCTAGTGTGAATCAGCTCAATCATCATTTTGCAGTGTTTCAGCTTCAGATTGCAAACATCCACCAACAAATGGGAGCCTTGCTTTCTAACGAGCTGGGGATGTGTGGAAAATAGAATCACTCACACTAGTAGTGAGCCGCAGATGTTCCATGGAGACAGCAGGCTGTGCCAAGCACAGACAGTATGTGTGGCCATGAGACAGGATGCAGAATCTTGCCATGAAACTATTGCCCACAGAGCCCAGAAGATGAAGGGGAAAAGACAGTAGATATAAAATCTGTTTTCTTTTTCCAAAGGCCTGGCCTTCTGTACAGTTGCATGACACCACATTTAGAAGTGGTCCAGACAGCTGAATGTTTAAATTTGAATAACTGCCACCAAGGCCTTCACTTCCAAAGCAAGGATGAGAGATACTCCTAAGGAAGGAGAAAAACCTGGGTTCAATTCCCAGGTCTAATACTTACTAACTGAGTGCCCTTGTAACCTTTTGGGACCTCAGGTTTATCATCTATAAAAGGGACGAACTTATTGGGTTGTGGTTGGGATTAAATGAGAGAGTGCATATGAAGTTGTTAGCATAATGCCACTCATAGAAGATGTTCAATAGACAGTAAGCTATTATCATCATCATCATTATCATTATCATCATCACCATCACCATCACCATCATTTCTAGCTCTGCAATCCTAGCAAAGTTATCCTGATGCTGCTAAGTTTCATTTTTGTCTTCTATACAATGAGAATAATTATGCCTATTTTAAAGAGTTGAGTTAATGTTTATTAAACTCCAGAATACTGCCTAACACATAAGTAGGTCCTCAATACATGTGAATTCATTTTCTTTCTTCCTTTTCCAGGTCTCAACCTTACTTACTTACTTTATTTATTTAATTTACTTATGTTTTGGAAAGACTCGGGTTCACTATGTTGCTCAGGCTGGTCTCAAACTCCTAGTCTGAAGCAATCCTCTCGCCTCGGCCTCTCAAAGTGCTGGGATTACAGGCATAAGCCCACTGTACCTGGCCTCAATCTTACCTTAAAACACCATTGAATTTAATTATTGAGAATCAACCTTTACTTAGTGTTATAGAGGTTCCCTCAGGACCTGTAAGCCAAGAGGCATAGACATTGACCTGTCCCCAAGGAGATGATGATGCATTCTCAGGTAAGACAAGACACTGGGTAGGATGGTTCTGTTGCCAGGGAGACCATGAGTCTTGGAGAGTCTCAGGAAAATTGCTGAAGGTTTAACAAGTTGGTTTCCTACTCAGGTCATTCCGACTCCAGAGTCTACGCTTTTTTTTTTCTTTTTCTTTCTTTTTTTTTTTTGGAGAGTCTTGCTTTGTTGCCCCAACTGGAGTGCAGTGGCTTGAAATTGGCTCACTGCAACCTCTGCCTCTTGGGTTCAAGTGATTCTCATGCCTCAGCCTCCTGAGTAGCTGTGACTACAGGCGAGTGCCACCACGACCGGCTAATATTTGTATTTTTAGTAGAGATAGGATTTCGCTATGTTACCCAGCCTGGTCTCGAATTCCTGGCCTCAAGTGATCCACCCACCTCAGCCTCCCAAAGTGCTTGGATCACAAGTGTGAGTCACCATGCATGGCCCAGAGTCTACACTTTTAATCATGTGTATCTGTTGCCTATCACAAGAGAATGGGGAAAGGCCAAACCAAGGGCGACCAGTGTCTCTTAATTGCTTCAGTTTGTTTTGAGAAAGCAAGAGAAAGAGAGTGGGAGAGAGAAAAGAGAGAAGAAAGCTAGCTAGCTTCTGAGTTGTTTGCAGGAGCAAGCAAGCGTGCCATCCCATCCATAGTGTTCTGGGGTGCCCATACGCTCACTCAGTTATCTCTGAATAGGGAAGGTACTGCCTGGAGGTCAGCCTGGCTGCAAGGACCTTGCACAGGAGCCTTCCTCCTTCACAGCAGGAGGCAAGGTGTGGCTCTGCCAGGGGCTCTAATGAAAGTCTCAGTGACAGTATCCTTGGAGGAAATCCCACACAGTCATTAAGAGCGTAGGTCTTGGAGGCAGGAAGAACTGGAATCAAATCCCAGCTATACCACCTACTAGTTGCGTCACGTTGAGCAAGTGACAAACTTTCTAGGCCTCAGTTTCCACTTTTGTAAAATAAGGATGGTAATAGCATCTATCTCTTACATAACTATGAGAATAAGATGGAAGACATGTACCTAAGGTACTAGTTCATTACCTGGGTGGGACTCGATAAATGGCTTTGCTGCTGTTTTTAGCGTTCTCAGAGCAGTGTCCTCTGGGGGCCAGCATGGCGATGGCAACAGAGGACACTACTAAGAATGACTGAAATTCAGGGCTGCTATTTGTGCTTCCAATCCATTCTAGGGGATCTCCTTTCAAAGCAAAATCTTTGAATATATATATGTGTGTGTGTGTGTGTGTGTGTGGGTGTGTCCTTCATTTAATAATCAAGACATTTGCCTGATAATCACTCCCCTTGCTACAATCTTTTAGGATAATAACCTGTCAATATCTATTAAGATTATAACCCCATACCCTTATTGATCCAGCAATATTGCTTTTGGTAATCTAGCCAGAAAAATAAAAGCACTAGTATATAAGAACATATGTTGTCATGCAACATGTGACAAGAATGACAATGACAGCAATAAAAATTGGAAACAAGATGAATGCCCAGGAACAAAGGCATGTTGAATAAACTGAAGTGACTCTATTCTATGGAACATTATGTAGCTATTGAAAAAATCAAGTTAGGGATTGCCTGAGCTCGGGAGTTCAAGAACAGCCTGGGCAACATGGGGAAACCCCATCGCTACCAAAACTACAAAAAAATAGTTGGCGTGGTGGCATGCGCCTGTGGTCCCAACTACCTGGGAAGGTGAGGTGGGAGGATTGCTTAAGCCTAGTGGGTGGAGGTGGCAGTGAGCTGAGATCGCGCCACTGCTGTCCAGCCTGGGTGACAGAGCGAGACCCTGTCTCAAAAAAAAAAAAGAAAAAGAAAAAAAATCAGTACCTATAGAACCAGAAGGATAGCCATGATGTATTGAAAAGCAAGTGGCAGGCTAATATCGACAGTGTGATTTAATTATACATATATTTTAATTATATATACATAGTATCTTCAATTAGATATAAAATTACTTATTTTACACTTTAAAAACTTTTACTATTACTATTATTTTTAGAGACAGGGTCTCACCATGTTGCCCAGGCTAGACTTGAACTCCTCCTGCCTCAGCCTCTTAAATAGCTGGGACTAGAGGTGTGTGCCATTGTGTCTGGCTCTGATTTAATTTAAACAAAAGCAAACGATGCTCCTTCTCCTGTGCATGTATGTGTGTATGTTTTGAGGGTAGAAAAGGAAGCACATTTAGCAGTTAACGGTAGTTACTTTGGAAGGGGATGAGTTGGGGCAGGGTGAGAATAGAGTAGGGAGTATTATTACTTCTTTTTCTATTTTTGAATAGTTTCACTAGGTGCAGTAAACAGGTTACTCTTATAATCTTTGAAGAGGGACCTTAAACAATCTGTGTTTGTAACTATTTAAAAAATGGTTTCGGTAACCTTGTGATATTGGAGACCACATAACTAAGAAAGGATTTTCCTCATACGCAAAGTCCCTGAGAGCAGGGGCCACATCTTTTTGGCTTTGCATGTCCAAGACCAGCACAGTGCCTTTCCCAGAGTAAGTCCTGATGACTGTGAATCACAGGAGTGAACAGCATTTACTCAGCTTGTGTTAGGGAAGGTGGTTTTTCATTGAGCTCTGTGAACCTGAGGTGAGATCACACTCTGGTGTCTCTTCTGATGGTGATGATGTTCAGCTAATTTTTTTTCCTTTTTTTTTTTTGATGGGAATTCCACAAAACCAAGTCATAATTCCTGTGTTTGTAAGGCAAGACTACTAGATGTTTGGCTAATTCTTTACCACACTGCTATGTTCTTCAACCTTTCCCCTTCAATGATTTTATCAATGACTTGCTGAGAACCAAAATGGCAAGCTAGTTAATCACATTGGCAGATGACACTTATCTGCGAGGTCTAGTGAGTTTGCTGGATAGTAGTTAAGATCCCAAAAAGACCTCTTCACATTAAAGCATGCCAGCCTCAACAAGATGAGATTTTTAAATCTAGGTTAAAAAAATCCCAAGAGCAAAAACGTATTGCTCATAAAGGCATTTGGTTGGCTGCCTTCAAACTGCTCTTCCAAGATTCTTAAAAAATACATTAAGACACCCAAGAAAGAGATGAAAATGCAAAACCTAAAAGTTAAAGACTGAAAGACAACTTAATGGCACCATCTTGGAAGAAATGACACCAATTGTAAATGCAGTCGGAGACAAGTTGAGAAAATAGAGAAGAAAAAAGACAGATTTGGAATAAAATGAATTATAAGCAATCACACTATTTAACCCTAGACTAAAACATTTTTACATTTCTATGAGTAAAAATGACTCTAGAAAAAGGCTCAAAATAGGCAAATAAGATGTGAGAGAAATTGTCAAAGAACTACTTTCAAAAAGGCCCCAGGCCCAGAGGGTTTTATATGAAAATTTCCATGCTATTTAGTCTATTTCAGAGCATAGAAAATCATTTCAGCAAGTTACCACAACTCAGATTTCAAATCTTAACAAAAATAACACACAAAAGACAAATCACAGGAAAATTTCATTGACAAGTATATAGAAAAATCCTAAATTGTGTGTTAGCAAATCCACTTCAGCATTATACAATCAAAAACAAAATTGCCCCAAAAAGAATTATTACAAGAATGAAAGGTAGAAAGGCCAATATGAAAGCCATTAACATAACTTATCCTATTAATAATCCAAAGAGGATAAAACTTATAATCTCAGTAACTATCAAAAATGTAAATCTCCATACCTGATGGGAATTCTTAGTTAAGAAGACATTGACGAAATCTTGATAGTATGATAAAGAAAACCTATCTAAACCAATAACAAATACCATGCTTCTTGGTGAAAACCTGGAGGAGTTATTCACTTGAGTGTAGACAGGAATCACTTTAGGGAGTTTGCTAAAATGCAGATGACCAGGTTTGTATAAATTCTGGGATGTAAACCCAGATCTGTGATCACACTTGGAGAAACACTGTTCGTGAGATATCCATTACAGCTAAAAGCAAGGTGGTCTTTGACCACTACCATTATTTAACACTATTCTGTAAACTTCAGCCAAAGAAAAAAAAAGTGGAGGCAAAAATATTCCACCTATTATTTGCAGATGTTATGATTGTTTTACCTGGAAAAGCAATTGAAATTAACTAAGTAAGAATGTTCAAGCAGCTTATAAATAATTATAGATCTGTAATAGCTTTCTCACCTACCAGTCATACTAGCCTCTTAGAAAATATCCTGGAAAACACCACTCATTAATGTGAGTAAACAAAAAACATAAAAACTAACTAGAAATAATGTACATAATAGATGCATAGGCTTGAATGATGAAAATGTTAAGATTTCTCTAAACAACCTAAAAGAAGATTCTAATAAATGGGAGATACATTATGTTGTTAAATGTGAAGTCTCAATATCCTAAAGATGTCGATCATCCCCAAACAAGCCTGTTAATTACATGTTTAAATTAATATCTCAATATCCTACAATGAGACAGAACAGTCAGAATATTTGCTAGCAAAACCAAATGATAAGAACTCAGATGTTCGGTAAAGAAGAATAGCAGAGAAGAAGGCGCTCTTCTAGTATTAAGAGTCCTTTGGGAGGCCCAGGCAAGCAGATCACAAGGTTAGGAGATCAAGACCATCTTGGCTAACATGGTGAAAACTCATCTCTACTAAAAGTACAAAAAATTACCCGGGAGTGGTGGTGTGCACCTGTAGTCCCAGCACTTGGGAGGCTGAGGCAGGAGAATTGCTTGAACTCAGGAGGTGGAGGTTGCAGTGAGCTGAGATCAGGCCAGGCCACTGCACTCCAGCCTGGGAGACAGAGTGAGACTCCGTCCAAAAAAAAAAAAAAGAATCTTGTGAAGCACATGAATTCAAAAGAGAGTGTGGTAGAATCTCAGAAATAGAAATATAGATTAAAAGAATAGAAGGTTCAGAAGTAGATCTGTTCATATGTACATAAATAAATATGTATACACACATATATACATATGTGTGTCTGAGTTTAATAAAAGGTAAATTCAATGTGGATAAATTGTTTCATAAACAGCTTAATTTACAGTTTACATCTTTGAGAGCAACTTTGTGTCCACGTTCTTGGGGCCCTCATGTCCACCTATAACAATCACAGAAGGAAAGTTAATGAAGCTGGGCACGGTGGCTCACACCTGTAATCCCAGCACTTTGGGAGGCTGAGGTGGGCAGATCACGAGGTCAAGAGATTGAGATTATCCTGGCCAACATAGTGAAACCCCATCTCCCATCTCTACTAAATATACACAAATTGTCTGAGTATAAGATTCCATTTCAAAAAAAAAAAAAAAAAAAAAAAGTAATGAAGAAGCCACACAAGCAGATAAGAGTGGGTGGAGAATTAGCCCAGTGTGACTCCTCAGGCTGTGTGGCCTCCTAAACGTTTACTAAGTGCTCAGGCTACATTACCGCAGGACCAGAAAAAGTGGGCATAGGATTCTAGTCCCTGTTCCACTGTTTAATTCATGTTTGATCTAGAGCAAATCACTAAACCTGAACCTCTATTTTCTCATGGGAAAATGGAGATCATGCTTCCTGGTCCGGTCTCCTTTAAAGTTGTTGTGAGGAAAAATAAAGTCACGCTTGAAAGCCTGCTGTCACTGAAAACTGCTGAGTTACAGTGGACATCTGGTAACCCTACCCTAATTCAGGATGGTGTCATAGAGTAGTGGTTTAGAGCCTACACTCTGGTGCAAGGCTGCCTGAATTTGCATAGTGGCTCCATTGTTTACCATCTGTGGGTCTTTGGAAAGGTTACAGTCACCTCTCTCTACACCTTGGTTTTGTTATTTACTGGCTGTGAGTCCTGGGCAAGTTAGTTAATCTTGCTATAGTTTTGTTTTCCTCATCATTAAAAGAATGATGACAATAGCACCTATCTCAAAGTGTTGTCATGAGAAGCACACGAAAAAAGCATTCATGCTGGTCAGAACATGTAGCAACTGATCAATAATGGCTGTTATTTATCATCATAATTATCTTTGGGGATCTATCCCCCTCCTACTCCAAGATTGAATCACATGACTCAGGCTTAAGCCGATCAGCCTTTTGGGGACCCTTTGTCTGCAGTGATTGGTTCAATAATGGACATATGACCTAATTGAAGCCAATAAAATGCGATGAGACCTTTGCCTGCTGGGAAAGAAACTCATGCTGTTATGCTAGGTTCAAGAATACAGCCCTCCTGGTCATCGTGGCTCATGCCTGTAATCCTAGCACTTTGGAAGGCTGAGGTAGGGGGAGGATCACTTGAGCTCAGGAGTTGGAGTGCAGCCTGGGCAACATAGCAAGACCCCTGTCTCTACCAAAAAAAAAAAGTCAAAAAATTTAGCTGAGTATGGTGGTGCATGCCTGTAGTTCCCTGGCTACTCCAGAGGCTGAGGCAGGAGGATCACTTGAGCTCAGGAGGTCGAGATTACAGCGAGCTGAGATTCTACTATGGCATTCCAGCCTGGGTGACAGAGTGAGACCGTGTCTCAAACAAACAAACAACAACAACAACAAAACAGAATATAGCCCTGGGAGCTGCTGTTCCCCATCTTGAATCCCTGAGTACCCCATCCATTACTCTGAAATGGAGTCAACAGAGAAGAAGCAGAGGAAACAATGGTGAGAGATATAGTGTCCTTGTGAATTTGGTCCCTGCATATAGCCATACCTCTATTATTTCAGTATATGAGCCAACAGGGCTTTTTCTCTCTTTCTGTCTCCCCATTCTTAAGCAAATTAGAATTTAGTTTTCTGTCACTTCCAACTGGATGAATTCTAGGTTATACAACCATATTATTGTTCTATTGTGACCTCAGACAAAATGTTCCCAAAATCTCCAGAACAAACTGGGTCTGGTCTTTTTTTTTTTTTTTTTTTTGAGACAAACTCTTGCTCTGTCACCCGGGCTGGAGTGCAGTGGTGCAATCTTGATCTCAGCTCACTACAACCTCTGCCTCCCAGGTTCAAGCGATTCTCATGCTTCAGCCTCCCGAGTAGCTGGGATTACAGGCATGCACCACCATGCCCAGCTAACTTTTGTATTTTTAGTAGAGACGGGGTTTCACCATACTGGCCAGGCTGGTCTCGAACTCCTGACCTCAAGCGATCCACCCACCTCAGCCTCCCAAAGTGCTGGGATTACAGGCATGAGCCACTGCGCCTGGCTGGGTCTGGTCTTGTTATTAGCATAAGCTCAGCACCTAGTACATTTTTCATCCCCAAACAGTGTGTGGTCGCACAATTACGAATGATGATCCTTCATCCGAATGATGGGCGTTTTAAGGACGAAAACAACATTGCCCTTTTCCAAATTATGGTTGAGAGCACAGGGCTAGAAACTAGTCAAGAGCTTCAAGCAGCAGCCCCAGGGCTGGAATGGAAATTAGCCAGAAACCATCATTTCAAATTCTAAAGGTCACCATTTATGAAAGGATACTTTAATGTTCACTCAAAACCAGATGACAAGTCAGAAATGGAAGGAGAGGGGGCTGAAATGATGGTTACACACAACTGGCTTTCCACGACCCAATAAAGTCTATCTGTGCCTAATTAGACTGGCAGTGACCTCCTGGTGTTGCATTCAGACTTTTAACATCAGTTCATCTGTCACACAGAACCTTAGCTAATGACCTTTCACCGGTTGCCTCTGTTAGAATTAGCAGTGGTTGGAATGTACATGTTTGACTGTTTCCTGATCAAAAAAGTATAGCTCCATATATATGGAAGTAATTAGACTAGATATCCCTCATGAGCTCTTGGGCAGTGCATTCAGCAGCACTTTTAACACCCCCACATGAGTGTTACAAAGGAAGCTGCAAACTCAACACTTTTAAAACCAGACTCACCCTCTCCTCATCACTAAACTTTTCATCCTAAAGGGGATCACTGTCCATCCAAAGGTTAAAGGCAGAAACCCAGATGTGCCTTGAGCTCATTCTGTCCTACCTTTACATGCAACAATCAGGAAATTTAGTTGATTCCAGCTTTCAAGCATCTACCAAAGTGATGGCCAATGAGTCCATCTCCATTATATAGGATTCTATTATTGCTATGGGATTATTGCATTAAAGTCTCTTAACCAGTCTGCAAGTATTCCTCAGTTGGGCGAACTGGGTCACCCTTGTAATTCCAGCACTCTGGGAGGCTGAGGCAGGAGGATTGCTTGAGCCCAGGAGTTCAAGACTAGCCTAGGCAGTATAGTGGGATACTGTCTCTACAAAATAATAATAATAATAATAATAAATAAAATTAGCCAGGTGTGGTGGTGCACCTCTGTAGTCCCAGCTACTCAGGAGGCTGAGGTGGGAGGATCACCTAAACCCAGGAAGTCAAGGCTGCAGTGAGCCAAGATTGCATCACTGCACTCCAGCCCGGCCAACAGAGTGAGACCCTGTCTCAAGAAAAATAAAAATAAAACTATTCCTTTTCCATTCCCCAGTCTATGTCCCAAACTTCCGCCAGAACGAACCTCAAAAATGAAAACCTGATTATGTCAGATCTTTAATTTTCTATTTTAATCTTTCCAAAGAATTTCTGTTTCCCCTAGAATAAAGTCTTACTTAACGTGCCTCTCAAAGACCTGCATGACATGGCCCCTGTCTACTTCTACAGTCTTGCCATTCTCCCCACTCACCCCACCCCTGCTCCAGCCATTACTGTATGTTTTGGCTTCTGTCCTATGCTCTCTTTATGCTCCATCTAGCCTCCAGACCTTGGTACTTGCTGTTCCCTTTTCCTGGAACACCAACCCATCCCTTCATCTCTCTAACTTTTGTTCATCTTTCAGCTCTTAAGAGTTGCAATTTTCCTTTTGGAAGATTTTTCTCCATTCAAGGAGTCAGCTTGATAGATCAGAAGGAAAGTCATGGAGTTATATCATTTGAGTTCAAATTCTGTCTCAGATAATAGCTCCATGTGTGACCCTGGGCCAGTTACTTAACCTCTCTGTGCCTAAGGTTTTTAATCTGCAAAATGGAGATATGAAGGGTTGTTAAAAAGGGTCAGATGTAATCGTGTAAGTTATTTAGCATAGAAGCTGGCATATAAACTCTCAAACAGTGTTAGATATTATTTATTTATTTATTTATTTTTTATTATTATTTTTAGACAGAGTCTCCCTCTGTCGCCAGGCTCGAGTGGTGCAGTCTTGGCTCACTGCAACCTCCACCTCCCAGGTTCAAGCGATTCTCCTGCCTCAGCCTCCCAAGTAGCTGGGACTACAGGCATGCGCCACCACACCCAGCTAATTTTTGTATTTTCAGTAGAGATGGGATTTTACCATGTTGGCCAGGATGGTCTCAATCTCTTGACCTTGTAATCCACATGTCTTAGTCTCCCAAAATGCTGGGATTACAGGCGTGAGTCACTGTGCCCGGCCCAGTGTTAGATATTATTATTATTTTACTTGTTATGCATGGATGTTCCCCCAAGGCTCTGTCTTTGGTCCTATTTTCTTATTTTTTACGGCCTTATTGGAAGCTCTTATTCACATTCAAGATTCTGCCTTTTACCACTGATGATTTCCAAATGTGCATTTCCCAGATCATACCTCCTTCCACATCATACCACCTTCCATACTCCTAGGGCCTTCTCTCTCTAAAGTTATTGCAATAGCCCACTGGCTTATCTCCTGCTTCCTTCTTACGTCTCAAAAGTCTGTTTCTACCTGGGACCTGACCACACTTTAAAGTCATCAATTAGCTAGGTGCTGTGGCTCACATCTGTAATCCCAGCACTTTGGGAGCCCAAGGCAGGAGGATCACTTGAGCCAAGGAGTTGGAGACCAGCCTGGGCAACATAGTAAGATCTCCATCTCTATTTTATAAAAAGTAAACAACAACAAACAAATACCACACATACATCAATTTAGATCCTATTGCTCCTCTGCTTAAAACTCTTCCATGGCTTCCCTTTACTTTTTTTGTTTTGAGATGGAGTCTTCCTCTGTCACCCAGACTGGAGTGCAATGGTGCAATCTCTGCTCACTGTAACCTCCGCCTCCTGGGTTCAAGCGATTCTCCTGCCTCAGCCTCCTGAGTAGAGTAGCTGGGACTACAGGCATGTGCCACCACACCTGGCCAATTTTTGTATTTTTGGTAGAGACGAGGTTTCACCATTTTGGCCAGCCTGGTCTCAAACTCCTGACCTCAAGTGATCCGCCCACCTCGGCCTCCCAAAGTGCTGGGATAACAGGCATGAGCCACCGCACTCAGCTCCCTTTACCTTTTGATCAGGATTCTCAACCTTGGTACCCTTGACATTCAGGACTGGGTAATTCTGTGTTGTAGGGGCTGTCTTGTGCATTGCAAGGTGTTTAGCAGCATCCCCGATATCACTGCTAGATCGGGTTGTGCTTCCCTGATCCCCCAACCAAAAATGTCTCAGACATTACCAAATGTTCCTGTCAAGAACTACTGCCTTAGTATAAACTCCAGGTGCCGAATGATAATCTTCAAGGTCATTCCTAGGTCACATGCTGGTCCTGTTAGGCTGGAGTCAGTTCCACCCAAACCACATGGACTGAGGACAGGATGAAAAGACAACCCCCCCCAAAAAATTAAGAACACTGTTACCAGAAAAAGGAGGAATGGATGTGAGGTTGGCCAAACAACAAACAAACAAAAACATTCATGGCCACATAACCCAGCCTCCCTTCAAGTGCCCATTTCTCCATTTCCAAGAACTAAGCCCTGGCGCTGGCCAAGATAAATGTTTGTTCAGTGATTGCCCACTAGACACTTCTATTCCCCAAATTCTTCATCCTCACCCACAGTGTCTTTAATTATAGGTTAGAAGGTGGAAAATTTATACATTTAAATTCCAATCCACCAAAAACTTGGTCAAAAATCTCAGGTTTTTTGCACTTTGCTTCATCTCACATATGAAGAATATCACCACAGATCTCAACTTTTTGTGGAGTGGTGGCTAAGTTTTGTCAGTTTTCATGAACAAAGACACAAGATGCTATGAATCCTCCAGGCTCTGTCCAACTTTATACCAGCAGGGTTGCATTTTCATCAAAGACCCCTCTTTCAGTGCCTGCTGAAATCTCATGTTGCCTTTTACATCCCAGTGATGGCGGAAAAATGACTTAGCTTAGCTGCAACTAAAGAGAAGTCAAAAAGATACCAGAACCCACCAAGGGACTGTTTCATTTCCCACTGGAGAAGAAAAGATAGAACTAGAAGGAAATCTTCTGATGAAAGTATGGAAATAGCTCTTTTAGTTTCTCTCCTCAACTATCTGAAGTTAGTCAACAAAATTAAAATACAGCTGTAGCAGAGGCTCTCAAATTTTTTGGTCTTAGGACTCCTTTACACTTTTGCGAATTATTGAACTTTTGTTTATGTGGGTTATATCTATTTAATATTTCCTATATCAGAAATTAAAATCCCCCTAAAATCATGAAATATTTATTTTAAAATTCATTTGAAAATAATGATAAACTCAATTGCATGTTAACATATTTATATAAAAATAACTATATTTTCCAGAACAAAAAATAGTGAGAAGAATTGTTTTTACACTTTTGAAAATCTCTTTAATATCTGGCTCAAGAGAAGAGAGATAGATTCTTATATCTGCTTCTGCATTTGATCTGTTGCCCCCTGCTGTTAGACTTGAAGTTTATGAAGAAAACCTAGCCTCACACAAGTTTGACAAATAGAGTAGTATTTGAATAGCCTTTGAAATAACTGTGAATATTCTTTGATACTACACCAAAACTCGACAAGTGGTAGTTTCTTAAAGGCTAGTTGCAATGTGGAATCTGAAACCATATTAATTTTTCATGCTCTACTACATGAAAATCCATTTTCCTAATCCTGCACGTTGAATGGGTCTTTTAGCCAGGCATAACTTTGTAACATCATTCATTGGTCATTTGGAAAGTATTGTTTCACTGAGTTATGCAGGTCTTCTAAATTTGGCACATTTCATTACACAGTATAAAAACAAATCACATTGGCTCACAGGGACACAAGTTTTCCAAAATCATAATTATCACTTGAAACCTTGAATTTTTATCCTTGGCAACAAATACTGTCAGTTGCTTTCTTTGAAGTGACAGGCTCACTTAACTCATTTTTGAGAAAATGTCTGCCAAATACCCAAGCCTGAATAACCATAATTTACCTGTCATTCTTTCAAGTAAATATGGTGTTTCATGGAAAAAAGCAGCTAGTTCAGCTCGCAACTCAGTCACACAAGTGCCTTTGCTTGAGACCACTAGCATACTCTGGCTGAGGTACTCAATGCATAGTTCTCATTTGGTTACACAGACTGTATAAATTTAGCACTCAAGGTTTGAGATTTAATAAAATGGATGCCTCTTTATGGCTTCATCAGGGACATTTTTAAATGAGGCTAGCATTTTCTTCCCCCGTGCGTGAGTGGTGATGAATACAATGAGTACTGAGCCACAGCCTTCCTTTGTGGTCAGGCTCCAAGAGTTTTACCTACCGTTGTTTTTGCCTCATAAGTGCAAATTTCAACACATGGAAAAAAGCAAATCATATCTTTTTTTTTTGAGATGGAGTCTTGCTGTATTGCCCAGGCTGGTCTCAAACTCCTGGGCTCAAGCAATCCGCTCACTTCAGCTTCCTGAGTAGCTGGGATTACAGATGTGCACCATGATGCCCAGCCATATCTTATTATTATTCTGAAATAGTTTCAACCTTGCCAATCCCTTAAAAGGATCTTAGGAAGTCCCCCTCTAATCCTAGGAATTAATAGACCACCCTTTGAGGATGTTGAGCTATAACATCAGGATTGAGGACAGTGGTTTTCCGATTTAAAATACCTAAGTTTGAATTCTACCTCTACCACTTACTGTCTCGAGAATTTGGGACAATTACTTCTCTGAGTTCCATTTACTCATTGATAAAACGAGTCTAACATTTCATGAGGCTCTTGGGAGGACAAAGTGAGATGATGTATGTGAGCATTCAGTAGGCGCTTGCTGTTAACTTAAGTGCTAGTGGCTCCCTGATGTGGCTCATCTCGGGGATATTCTAGAACATCTATTCCTTAAGGTTTTGACTACCTTCATCAACCAGTATGAAGTCAGGCCCAAGATTTGTCATCATAGGCCAAAAATCTTGTTCTATGGTAGAAGCTCCATCAACTGCGTCACTGGCTTTGCCTCAGTCTTCCCTAAGGCTCCTAAAGATTCTGGGGGACTAACAGAGCAGTGGTAACCATGACCTGAGTGATTCCCTGCTGTTGGTAGAGCAATGCAGATGAGTAGATTCTGTCCAATCTATTTATCCCAGGAAAATGGTAATAACCAACACCAAATTAGTACTTACATGTGCCAGGCACTGCTCTAAGTGTTGAACAAATATTAACTACCTATAACAACCCTATGAGTAGGTATAATGACAATCCCCCCTTTTTATAGGTGAGGAAACAGACACAGAGAGATTAAATAATGTGTCAGAGTTGCACAGCCATATGTGGCTGATCTGAGATTTGAGCCCAAGCAATCTGGTGGTAGAGGTTGAGTTTTTTTTTGTTTTGTTTTTTGTTTTTTGTTTTTTTTTTGAGATGGAGTCTCGCACTGTCGCCCAGGCTGGAGTGCAATGGTGTGATCTCAGCTCACTGCAACCTCCGCCTCCAGGGTTCAAGTGATTCTCTTGCCTCAGCCTTCAGAGTAGCTGGGACTACAGGCATGCACCACTAAGCCTGGCTAATTTTTGTATTTTTAGTACAGAAGAGGTTGTACCATATTGGCAAGCTGGTGAGGTTGAGCTCTTAACTGCTATACTATACTGAGGAAGCAGGAAAAAAGGGAGAGGAGTTATTTTTCCAGAAAAGTGTTTCGTCCTATACAGGGCTTGTGTTTAAAAAAGCCAAATTTTGCTCTTAAATGATCTGTTAAAAAAAAACTCCTTGAGTCCATCAGAAATGCCAGGAAAAATGAAAACTGTACCAGAAAGCCCAAGTGTGATGCAAATAAATATATGGCATGATTTTGATGGACTGGTTAAGTATTAGGCAACTCCATTTGGACATTTTTCTTGGAGTGACTCAGAGATTGTGACACTGAAACCACAAAGAGAAAAATGTAATCTCAGAAAATGACTCAGCTTCACGTTGAACATTATCTACATAATCAGAATAAGGTTCATTGGTTTTCAAACTTCAGAATCGATCCATAGCCCAAGCATGGAAGACATTGGTCTAGTTACAGAATAGGATGCAACCAGAGTGAATCTTGATGATGAAAAAGTAAAAATACAGCTACAGGCATGGGTAGGTGGAAGTGAGGAATGTGAACTTTCTCATTCTGTAAAATGTGAAGCTAAGACAGTCTACGCAAGGTGAAGAAATGAAGATGTACGTTATTTTAAAAAATTAGAAAGTTAATCAATACAGAGGGAGGAGTGAGTTAGCTAAACTCTCACCTATCATGGCAGGAAGTTAATAGATTATAAATCAAGAAATAGAGGGATGAACATATTATGTAGGGATAAGGATGTAACCACCAGAAGGACTGAATAAAAAATGGTTTAAAAAAGCTTGCTCTGGGTAATAGGACTTAGGGTGGGGAGAAGCAGTATCTCTGGCGTGGATGCTTCTCATGAAAAGCCCTTCCGTATGATTTGATGTTTAAAATAGTGTGCATGAGGAACAGAAAACCATATACTGCATGTTGTCACTGATAAGTGGGAGCTGAATGATGAGAACACATGGACACATAGAGGGGAACAACACACACTGGGGCCTACTGGAGGATAGAGGGTGGGAGAAGGGAGAAGATCAGGAAAAATAGCTAAAGGGTACTAGGCTTAATACCTGATGATGAAATAATCTGTATACCACATCCCCATGACACAAATTTACCTTTATAACAAGCCTGCGCAGGTACCCCTGAACTTAAAATAAAATTTAAAAAAAGCAATTATATAATGGAATGTTTCAAAGTACTAAATAGGCACCAAAAAGAATAAAGTAGACTTCTCTACTGATGTAGAAAGATCTCCAGGATGCCTTATTAAATGAAAAATAAATGGCAACTTTAAAAAATCTAATAAATTCAATTTACATGACAAAAAATAAAAACAAAATAATGTAAAATAATGTGCATGATTAAATGTCTTAATAAATTGTGAGATAATTGTAGGAAAATCTCTAGGACACTTTATTAACTGAAAAATAAATGGCAAGTTGAAAAAAATTGAATAAATTCAACTTACATGACAAAAATAAAAATAAAATAATATAAAATAATGTGCATGACTAAATGTCTAATAAATTGTAAGATAATTGTTAAAAAGTTGTGGAGTGACTTACGAAGAATTTGAACTGAAAGAAAAAATGTATGCTCCCTAATCTCTTTGAGTTGGTAGAGAAAAAAAAAGAGAGAGATTTATTGGCTATTTACCAAACTAGAAGTAGCTGTCATTTTGAGGAAAGGAGATGAGTTTATAGTGAGGGTACAAAGGAAACCTTGTCTTGTGTACTTTGTTTTAAGCATTTATATTGAGAACATGCTTTTGCATTACTTTCATATTATAAAAAGTGTTTTAATTAACAAAATACAATAGGAAAAATATACCACTCGAAAGAATATAATAACAATAAAATATCCAGGATTTCTTTCTTTTTTTTTTTAAAGTTAAAGACAAAAAAAAGAGAGAGAAAATGTATAATCACTCAGTGTGTCTTCATGGATTTCTAGGGGTAGGCTATTTTCATGTTCTCTTTCCTCTCTGCTTAAGGATAAGAAACAAGTATCTCTGAGCTCATTTCTATTCCAGCCCCGAGTACTTGAAGAGGTCAGTTCTCCCCTATGTATGCTGCACAAGCCTTTTTGTGTGTTTGGCAAATGTGTTTTGGGCACCTACTGTGAACCAGGGGCACCTTGGGGACTCACAAACCCTAAGAGAACACTTCTGTGACACCCCTGCCATGACTATTCTAGGATGGATACTCTCTGCTGCAGGAGCCCCATGCCTTGCTCACCTGGGTGCACTCTATCAGCGTCTTTCCCACACAGTTGTGAGCTTACGAAAGACAGGAACCATGTCTGCCTTATTTTCTGCTAAATCCTCAGGACCCAACACAGGGTCTAGCACATAGTAGCTGCTCAATAAGTACATCTGGTGCAGGGAACCCAGGCTGTAGGTCCCCCTAAATTCAAATCACTCACTTTGCGTCTCTTGTTGGATCTCCAGGCTGAGAAGGGGAAGCTGCACAGGAGGAAACACCAGCCTGAGCCAATGAAAGGTGAGAATCTGTGAGTTGGGATGGGGCTGCCTAGCAGGAATGATGATTCTAGGAGCTTTGCAAGATTTGGTAAGGACTAGAAACGTCTACATCAACGTCATTTAAAAAAACCTATTTTTCCACAATGAGAAATGAAATACTGAAAAAAAATAAAGGACCACGGACTTGTCTTCAGTGAAAGAAGGAAGACAGTGCTGATGAAGTGCTACTTCACTGCACCCAGTCATAGAGAAGGGTGAGGCAAAAGTGTTAAAAGTCTAGAGCTAAAGTACTTGCCTGAGGGAAGCAAGGGAGGTCACGGGACAAAGTACTCTCCCTGTCAAGCAGCAAATAGTGCAGTTGAGAAGAAGACTCAGACATGGCGAACTCAAGAGCCATTCTTGGGCTCAAAATCCTTCAGAGGCTTCCAGTTTATTAAGAGTCAAAGTCCTTACAATTCCCTTCATGGGTCTACATGACCCGGACTGCACTATCCTAAACTGATCTGCTTCTCTCCTCCTCACTCCCCCATTTCAGCCACACTGGCTTTCTTGAACACTCCAGGCACATTCCCCCCTTCAAGCCTTTGCGCTTGCTGATCCATCTGCCTGGAATGCCCTTCCCCCAGTGAGCCACTTGGCTTTGCCTCTCACCTCCTTCATATTTTGAGTTAAATGTCACCTTCTCAGGGAAGCCTACCTTAACCACACCGTTTACAATTTCATCCCCACCCACCCCAACGCACCTTCTCTGCTTTACAGTAATTTGGAAGAAGTCCACTGTGCTATGCTAAGATTATCTCTTTCTTAAGCCAATGAGCTGTCACTGCAGCTGAGCCCCAGGGACTCTAACTGGAAAATCATCCTGGGGTGGTCCAGACCTGATTTCCTTGGTCCAGGCCCTATTATCTCTTGAAACCCAACCCCTGCCGTCTCCCAACTGATCAGGAGCTAAGCCATCACTCACTAAAGAGTGAAAAAGCAGAAAAGAGCAATTATTATGCTGCGCAGCAGACCTTTGGCTCAGATTAACATCATTGCCTCTTGATTTGATCTTTCTATTTTTCTCCAAACACCCAGAGCATTTTGATTGCCTGCCTGCCAGATTCGTCTTTGGTGAAAAGTAACATTTTGAAAAATCAGGACTTACTTGGTAATACATATTTTAGGGCACGTTAAGCTAATAAACAGCTAATTGGTTCTGCTGTCCTGTAATTTGCAAAGGGTCAAAATGATTTGTAAATATACATCTATATTAACTGCTGTCTGCCAAAACCAATTTCTACAGGTGACAGTAGAATGAGGTGATGGAAGGCACCTCAACAGTTACCTCAACATGTTTTTTTGGACCAGTTTAATTTAACAGGTAAGTATTATTGTATTCCAGGGCAGCTATGCATGATGTCAAACAGCATATGGTACACAATACAGAGTGGTGGAAATTCCACTTCCTAAATGTGCAGGTGACCAAATGTATATATAGACTCTTAGCCACAAGGAATAGAAACAGTGTCTGTGGGATTTGTGCACAATATGTCCATACAACATATATTTTCTTTTTTCTTTTCCTGAGTTTGCACCCAGGATATTGAGGGAATTTTAAAATGAGACTGTTAAACTACTCTGGATGATCTTCGTGGATAAAATGGAAAAAAAAAACAAATGAACAAATAACATTGAGATTTTCTTTTCTCTCTCTCTTTCCTTTCTTTCTTTCTTTCTTTCTTTTTCTTTTTTTTTTTTTTTTTTTTTTTGAGATGGAGTCTCTGTCTGTTGCCAAGGCTGGAGTGCAATGGTGCTATCTCAGCTCCCTCATACCTCCGCCTCCCAGGTTTAAGCTATTCTCCCACCTCAGCCTCCCGAGTAGCTGGGATTACTGGCGCCTACCACCATACTGAACTAATTTTTGTATTTTTAGTAGAGACAGGGTTTCACCATGTTGGCCAGGCTGGTCTTGAACTCCTGAAGTGTTCCACCCACCTTGACCTCCCAAACTGCTGGGATCACAGGTGTGAGCCACTGCACTCGGCTGAGATTTTCAAGACTGGAGGGCTAGACTCTCTCAAACTACAGGCTGCTGAATTGTAAACAATTGTGGCTGGAATTATAGGAGATATTATTAATAGGGTAATTTGTAAGCACATAAGAGTAAAACAGTAATTGTTAGGGATTAGTATAGGTTCACTAGGAGAAGCTTAAGGTAATTGAATTATCTTTCTTCTGGAAAAAAATTCAAGGTATATTTATTGAGGATCTACTATACACCAGGCTGTGGTTCTAGGCTGGTGGTTCAGGGAATTGTGGCAGATAGTTTTTTGGGTGGCAATAAGATATTTGATAACATTTCCTACAACCTGCAGGCTAAAAGGTGGATAGATGGTGTTGGGTCTTGCCTGCCCAAATCTCAGCCTAGCTGCCCATTCCTGGCCCATTCAAGCCCAAGGCCAGTAAGAACCAGGCCTGGTGGTATATTTGTCAATTGCAAGTCTGGTGCCTTTCAAAGATGTTTTTGGCCATCTGAGTGCTGCATGAGAACCTGGCTGCAGATTCTCATCGTCTATGTTACACAGTCATCCAAGCCCAAAACCTGGAGGTGAGAGTGAGGGTAGGGTTGACTCATGCCTGAAGCAGAGTTTAAAGCCCAAAGAAGTCAAATAAATAATATGCTCAAGTTTACTCCTCAGGAAGTGGAACAGCCATGGACCTGATGCCATCCCCACATTGGCGAACACCCCAACTCCAGCGTAGAAGATGTGAGAACCTCAAATCGTTTGCTCACCTGCATCCCATCAGACTCCCTGCTCTTCTCACTTCCAAATCATTAGTGTTACCTTTTTAAAGAAAAATTTACATTTGATCTCCAGAGGTGCTATTTCTTCACAGCCTAGTGCTAGGATGTCTCAATTTTGTTGGCTTTATCATTTATTTTCCTTGACCTTGCTTTCTGGATTTAGTATCAGAATTGGCAGACATTGGGTGAATTATTTTTCACAATATCTCCAGTGGTTGAATGGTTCAGAGCCTCTGACTGATGCTGAGCTCTCCTTGACACAGGATTGAGCAGGTTGGAGGAGACCCAACCCACCAGCCCTGGTCCTTAAATTAAGGCAGTGTGGTGTGATGATTAGGGTGAGACTGTGGTTTATATCCCAGCCCTGTCACCACCTAGCAGAGTGATCTTGTGCAAGCTACTTTACTTTCTGAGCCTGTCTCCTTGCTGGTAAAACAGACGACTAGTAGTAGACAGGGCTATGATGAGGCTCAATTTCGCCTGTTTATGCTAAGGTTTTATCCAAGGGTCCAGAATACAGTTAATGAGAAACAGAAGAAGGTACAGTTTAAATCCCAGCCCAGCATTTACTAACTATGTGCAGTTTATAAAATGGAGGTAATAGTAGTATCTATCTCTCAAATAAATCAGAGGGGCTAAATAATAATTGTAAAGTGGTGCATCCTTAGAACAGTGCCTGGCATCTAGCATGTGTCTGTTAAATGAATAAATGCTCAGGCGCTGGCCCAGATATGAGGCCAGGCACGGTGGCTCACGCCTGTAATCCCAGCACTCTGGGAAGTCAAGGTGGGCAGATTACTTGAGGCCAGGAGTTCGAGACCAGCCTGGTCAACACAGAGAAACCCTGTCTCCACTAAAAATGGAAAAAATTAGCTGGACATGGTGGCGCTGGTCTGTAGTCCCAGCTACTTGGGTGGCTGAGGCAGGTGAATCACTTGATCTTGGGAGGCAGAGGTTGCAGTGAGCCAAGATCACATCATTGCACTCCAGCCTGCACAACAGAGCAAGACTCTGTCTCAAAAACAAACAAACAAATGAATGCACAATCTACCACAATAGTCATTGCTAGGCACATAGAAGGTGTTTGTTAAGTATTAGCTATTAATTATTTTTTCTGGGCAGGGCACGGTGGTTCAAACCTGTAATCACAGAACTTTGGGCGGCCAAGGTGGGAGAACTGCTTGAGCCCAGGAGTTGAAGACCATCCTGGCCTGCATAGCGAGACCCCATCTCTACAAAAAATTTTAAAAATAGCCGGGCATGGTGGCATGTGCCTGTAGTCCCAGCTACTCATGGGACTGTGGTGGGAGGATCCCCTTGAGCCCAGGAGGTCGAGGCTGCAGTGAGCTCTGATTCCACCACTGAACTTCAGCCTGGGCAATAGAGCAAGACCCTGTCTCAAAACGATTTTAGAAAGTAAAAATTAAGAAATTAAAAATAGGCCAGGTGCGGTGACTCAAGCCTGTAATCCCAGCACTTTGGGAGGCCAAGGCGGGCAGATCACAAGGTCAGGAGATCGAGACCATCATGGCTAACACGGTGAAACTCCATCTTTTCTAAAAATATAAAAAATTAGCCGGGTGTGGTGGCAGGTGCCTGTAGTCCCAGCTACTCTGGAGGCTGAGGCAGGAGAATGGTGTGAACCCAGGAGGCGGAGGTTGCAATGAGCCAAGATCGTGCCACTGCACTCCAGCCTGGGCAACAGAGCAAGACTCCATCTCAAAAAAAAAAAAAGAAATTAAAAATAATTATTTCCCTAGTTACTTGGCACCTGTTTCTGGGGTTGTCATGGCCCATCCTCTCTCTCTCCAGCTTCCTTAGAAACAGCTCCCAGGATCCATAACACAATTTCATCTGCTGACTGATCCCAGGAAGAAGGGCAGACTTGCCCTGGAAGTGAGCCACCTCATGCAAATCCAGGAGGCAGGCCACAGGTGGGGTTCCTGCCTTGCAGAGAGCTCTCTTAGGCTGGAGGGCTTCTAGTAGTAGACATTGTCATTCATCTGCACCATTTTGGAAAAAGCTTCAGCAGACCCACAAAACGCTAGTCAAATCCTGAATTCTCCTTCTCCTCCTTTATCTCTGCCTTTCCAGAGTCTCACTGGCTCCTCTGTTCTTTGTCCATAAATGTTAGTGCTACTTAGGGTATCATTTTCCCTCTTTTTCTTCCTTGTGTTTTTCTGACATTTCTTGTGTACAGTCATACCTTTGATTACCATCTGTGTTTGGATGACCCTAGGTGTCACCCTCAGTTTCACTTCTGTTCTAAGCTCTCTCTTTGTGATTTTTAACATTTTGTAGTATGAGACTCTTTCATAGAAGTGCCCATTCATGTATCTTTCATGAAGTTTCATGAGCATACTGAACCTCATCCATGGAGCTAAATGACACAGCATTCGTACCTAGACTCCCAACACCAGCTGCCTGTTGTGGGTCACCCACCGAGTAACCGTGTCTTACAGAGTCTACTGTCAAACTTATCTATAGTGTTCCTTTCTTTTTATTGTCAGTAGAAACACTGGCTCCCAAGGCTTTCTTCTTTTGTCAGTCTGAGCAGATACTGTTCCCTGTGTACCTGGACAAGGGCTACATTTTCCTGGACACCATGAGAGAAGGGAAAATCAGACCTATGTGAGAATTCTCTGGGAAAGAAAGACTATCTGATCACATGAATGGTCTGTGATAAAGGCAGATGGTGCAAGAAAAAAGAAAAGCAATTCAAAACTCTTGGGAAAACAAATAATCCTTCTAGAAATAGAATGTTACTATAGATTCCTACATGTCTCTGCAATGAGATATAGCAGGGTTTGGCAAACTTTACTTTTTCTGGAAAAGGCAATATAGTAAATATTTCAGGCTTTGCAGGCCAAGCAGCAAAATTGAGGATATTATACAGAAATATAAATGACAAGAAAGAAAACAAGTTTCTATAAATTTTTTATTGACAACATTTAGGATTATGGATCCTGGAATTTGAATTTTATATCTTTTTTATTTGTCATGAAATATTATTGGATATTACTTAATTTTTCAACCACTTAAAAATGTACAAAATATTTTTAGCTATGGGCTGCCCAGAAGCAGGCAGTGGGCTGAATTTGGCCTAGTTGTAGTTTGTCAAACCCTGAGATATAGCTACACATCATAATATATATATACACCACTGAGTGAGCTAGCTTTCTTTTTTCTTTCTTTCTTTCTTTCTTTCTTTCTTTCTTTCTTTCTTTCTTTCTTCTTTCTTTCTTTCTTCTTTCTTTCTTTCTTTCTTTCTTTCTTTCTTTCTTTCTTCTTTCTCTCCTTCCTTCCTTCTTCCTTCTTTCTTTCTCTTTCTTTCTTTTTCTTTCTTTCTCTTTCCTTCCTTCTTTCTTTTTGTTCCTTCCTTTCTTCCTTCTCTTTTTCCTTCCTTCCTTCTTCTCTTCCTTCCTTCCTTCTTTCTCTTCTCTTCTTTTTCTTTCTTTCTTTCACAGAGTCTTACTCTGTCACCCAGGCTGGACTGCAGTGGCATGATCTCAACTCATTGCAACTACAATTTCTTGGGCTCTAGTCATCCTCCCACTTCAGCCTCCTGAGTAGCTGGGACTATAAGAGCATGCCAGCACACCTGGCTAACTTTTTTGTATTTTTTGTAGAGATGGAGGTCTCACTATGTTGCCCATGCTGGTCTCAAACTTTGGGGCTCAAGTGATCCACCCTCCTTGGCCTCCCAAAGTGCTGGGATGACAGATGTGATCCACCATGCCCCGCAGAGTTTTCAACTGTTAAAATTTCTGAGACAAAGCATGATGACATTATTTATGTTTATTGATGTGTCTCAATTTAGTGGGATATAAACATGCACCAGTTTTAGTTTGGCTTTCAACTGCGTTATATCAAATCCTTCATTTTCTTAATGACAGTTTAGGCAGATTTCATAACTTCCCAGTCACTTTTGGTTGTTAAAACTTCCAGTTTTGTCTAACATTTCAAATTGCATGTTGAATTCAAATCACTATCCCTCCTCCTTCCTCCTTTAGATTCTAGCACCTTCTGTATGTATGTTCCTGCAGGGAGCAGGAAGAAAGAAAAGGCCAACATGCCACTTCACTTAGCTGGGCGAGGCTGTAAACCTTTCTTGTTTGCTGTCACTGCTTCTCTGGCTAACATCAATGGCCAGGCACTCTGTGTAGCAGGGATCTGCGTGCTGACTGTCTTGTGGAGTTACATGCATTGGTTATTGGAGGGTCCTATGGTACTTTCCCACTGCAACTTCCTTTCCTGGTGTGGAATCTCTGACTCTGGTCTAGTCTTTTCCATCCTGCCTGACTCCTTCCACTGAAAATGTACAGCCCATGGTGTTGAGACTGTAGTTGACCCATACAGTACCCTGCAAACATTTATTATAGACCCTCCTCCCTTTGGATAGACTCAGTTCTGAACCAAGGTGCATGGTTTGGTGAGCGGAGCGTGGGCTAACTCTCAGCCCCTACTCGACCCCTCAGCCAGGCAGCCTCGTATAGGGCAACATCTTCACAAACATTGTGCAGCCAGGTTAGAATTTTCTTGGTTAATGGGCTGCTCTCTCAGGTGAGATATGAACACAATGGTGGCAGCTCAGCTACCCAGAGCAAGATCCAGTCCACACACAGAACTTCATCATTCCAAACAGGCTACTTCACTCCCATGCCTCCTCTTAGCTCTGTTGTTCCCTCCAAGTCCCTTGCTGAGGTGGGCACATGAGCAGCCATGCTGCTTAAGCAAGTGTCCAATCCAGCACTCAATCATTATGAATGATTCTTCTTGGAGCCACAGGTACCTCACTGAGGAACTAAAAGTATTGGGAGGAAGAAGAGAACTTGTATAAGAAAGCTAACTTATTGTTTGTCTTAGCAAATGGATCTTGTGTAGAAATGCATAAATCAAGAACTAATGGTCAACATGTTATTTAGAGGTAAGAAGAAATGAAAGAAACACAAGAATTAAAACAGAAACAGTTGATGGCACTTGCTACTTTTATTTCCCCATTTCACAGGTAAGTAAATTAACGCTCAGAGGGTAGGCAACTTTCAAGGTCTCACAGTCAGTAAATAACAGGATCCACATAAGCCCCCAGGTCCATCTGCTCTCAAAGCCCCTGCTGCATCCCATATTCTCTGTGGTCTTTCATTAACTTATTAAAGCCCTATTTGTTCCTACATTGAAAAAGTGTGCTGTGGCAGGGTTATGAGAGGGGAGAAAATTAAAACAACCTTGGGATTTTCTACACTTCTGTTTAACCTCAGAAACATTGTTTTCATTGGGCGATGCTTCCATATGTCAAAGAAATTTTAAATTATTAAAAACATAATTCTCCTAAAATACATAGCTCATGTCAAGTTTTGTTCAATTCAGCAACGAGGAAACCAGCAGAATGACAAAACTAGTTCAAAGGAGGTTGTTCTATTTTTTTTCAGTGAAAAACAATTTTGAAATAAGATTACTAAATTAATATAAAACTGAATAATATTCAGGAGAGGAGAGAATAAATCCACAACATTTGGGATTATCTCCTCTAATGAATGAAAATCACATGCACATCTACTGAACAAAAAAATTATGTGCATTTTCCCAGTGTTTTACAAGTAAATATCTAACTTTGTAGCAACCAGGCCTGAATCTGTACTAAAAGCTGAGTCAATCAAAGTTACATTTCCCCCGAGGGTCAGAAGACCCCTTGGGTAAGCTTGTTTCACTGTGCTCTATGTGAACATTAAAAGAACACAGTCATCTTTTTTGCCTAATTTCTTGTTTTATTTTTTTCTTGACACACACTAGTTATCCATACAAATAACCCACACTGGTCACCCAACCTTGGAATGAAGGTCACTTGCCTTTATTCTAATCCAGAAGATAAAATTTCAGAGATTGAAACAACTGAAAGTCTTTTCAAGGCATCTACTTCCTAAGGTAGGTGGAATCCCACAGTCAGGTAGAAGATTGGGTTTGAGGAAGAAAGAAGAGGAGTAAGTTTCTTTCCACCAATGATGATACGACTGGGAATGAGATTTAGAATATTTAACAACCAATGAGACACAAGACCAGACAATCAGAATGAATGGTTTTGTAGGGCCAGAGCAAGGTCACGATGACATCTGTGGGTCCGGGTCTTCACCCTTTACCTAATGGATCTGAGCGGCCCCAGTAAGGGCTAGGGTGGGTGCAGTGGTGGTGGGGAGTTGGTGAAAGACTTGGGCCAGTTGTTTATCAAGACATAGGAAAGTATTTTAACAACCAGTATGGCGCTATGGACACGTTCTGTCTGACTATTAGTCATGTTCACACTCCGACCTCTACCACCTGCCCAATCCTGACTCAACCCTCAAACACAGTCAGGGTCACTCACTCCCATCCTGCCTTAAGACTCCAGCCCATTTCTCTCTTCCATCTGCCTCTCAGGCTTTAGTGGCAAGGAGAAAGAATACAGAAAAAGGAACTGGGAGAAGGTCAGGAGTAGGGAAGGGAGTAAGAGAACTCCAGCACATTCTGAACCCTTGTCTAAGGGAGGGTGCAGCATTAAATCTAGGACTGCAGGTGCAGAAGTGATGACTGGGTACTGTTTCTAAGTTTTAGGGGTAGAGCAGTGCCCCAAAGACAGTAATCCCTGTTCTTACAGATTCTACATTCTACCTGGGGGCAGACAGGAAATATGAAAAGTATGAGTTAACACGTACAAAAGCACCTAGCACAGAGCTTGGCACATACAGAATAGTTAATAAATGTTATGTCTTTTCCTCACCTCCATCCTCAACCACATCTTTGCAGCTTCCCTGAAGGTTTCCAGACACATAAATAAAGCTGAAACCCCATCTGGCTGAAAAAGTCAACCATCTGGAGTTTTGGAAATATGGGAGAACTTCTAATGACTGTCTAATTTTTTTCTCCAGTTTTTCAGCCAGATGTTTGATGTCATCCTGGCCCATCTGTAGCAGAAATATCAGTTATTGAACCTCTTCTCCATAACTTTAAGTTCCTTGTTTTAAAATCCTAAATAAGTGGGCTTTCTTTTCTTAGTATTTTTTAATGAATTGAAAAAGTGATTATTGACTAACAAAGAGTAATTCAGGAATCAAATATAAAAACATCAGAAATTTATATTAAAATTGCCATTTAGGTAATTTACAAGGCTGAAAACTGGCAGCCCATGCACCAAATTCAGCTACAAGGTAAATTTGGTTTGGCTAATATCATATTCTTAAAAAGTTCAAAGAGTTGCCTGCATTTTAAAAATCAAGATATTTTACATCTGGCTTTTCTTTACTTGGAATGTTGGGCCACACTTGGTGTCTATTTCTCCAAGGTAAAAATCAACTCAAGCCAAGTAGTAGTCATCCTTCAGATGAGGCTTGTGTTTTCCAGTTTGCCACAGTCCTCACCACTCCCTATTGCCACACACTGAGACCAAGTTTCAGTTACCATACATCTCCTCAAATCTACTGTTACCCGCCTCCAAACCTGCTGAGAATTGAGCTAAGAGGATTGGGAAATGCTTGTTTCATGATTTACATTAACTGCCTCATCTACACAAACATCTGGATTTGTTACTCTCTAATCTTATCTAAAGTTCTCATTTTAGAATTGGGTAAACTAAGGTCCAAAGAGGGAAAATAACATCACAATTCACATAACTGTTAGTGATGGAAATGGGATGAACACTTAGGGTTCCTCACTACTAGCCTGGTGGTCTTTCCGCTATCTAAATACATCGCTTTGATTGTCTCCAGGACTTCACGAGGTTTTCTTAATGAGAGAGTCACATATTGAACATGTTCTCATTCAAATTCACAGGCCACTATTGAAAACACCCAGCAGGTTAGGGCTCTACTTTGTGAATGCCTCCCGTGCTTTCCAGATAATGAGTCAGGCGTTCGTGTTGGTTTCCCAGTGTGGGTGTCTCTACACAGGTCAATTGTCTCTCCATGCAAAGCATGTCCTTTGCTGCCTCTGAGTTTGTGTGTGTCTTGTGGCTCCTGCGTCCCTGCTGACGCTGCACAGGCACAGTGAGTGCTCTGAGATCTGAAACTTCTGAATGGAAAAACCCATGTGCCTGGGCATTTTCACAAGCTAATGTTTGTACCAGTAGCAGGCTGCCCACCAAAGCATGAATTAATGTTTTCTAGAAAATACTCAGAGAGGCAGCACAACTAAGGTTAAGTATTGCTTGCCGAGTTTAGGTGTGTGACCTTGGGCAAGTTATGTAAATTCCCCAGGGCTCAGTTTCCTCATCTGTAAAATGAGGGTAATAATAGTACCTACACCACTGAGCTTCTTTGAAGATGAAAGAGTTAATTTTTCAAAATTCTTAGAACAGCCTGAGCGCATAGTAAGTGCTAAATGTAAGGGATATTCTGGTAGCTTAGTTTATTTTTTCTTAGGCATTTTTTAAGGGTTGAAAAAGTGATTATTGACTATTAGAGAGTAATTCAGGAGTCAAACATAAAAATATCAGAAATTTGGATTAAAAATGCCGTTTAGATAATTTACAAGGCTCAAAACTGACAGCCCATGAGCCAAATTCAGCTACAAGGTAAACTTGGTTTGGCTGATCATGTCACTCAAGGAGGAGAAGGATATAACTTACCTATGGAAATGAAAACTGGAAACATCCTTCTCCTCTTTGAGTGATGCGATCATCCTTAAAACACATAGTCATCCTCAGGCCCAGTGCAAATACCAATACATGTTGGCTTTAACATCATAATTGCTTGGAGCACCTTTAGAAAACTCAGATTTTTGTGGTCTACCTCAGACCTATGGAAGCAGGGAATCTGGTTGTGGAGCCCTTGATAATCTAATTTTTTAAAAGTTCCTCATGAGAATCTGATGACCAGCAAAGTTGGGAAACAATTGATGTAGTTTACTTATTCTTGAATATTTTTGGTGTTGGAAGACCCATCACCTCCCAAAGCTTCCCATTCCACATTGGATAGTTATTTATATTGAGGTAAAACCTATTTTCCTCTAGCTCCTACTTCTACCTCCTTGAGGCCATACAGAACATTTCAAATCTCTCTTTCATATGACAGCCCTTCAGATATTTGCAGACAGCTGTCATGTTCTCCTTGGCATTCTTTTCTTTTGGATAAAATAATCACATTGTCTCCTGGCTCTTTAAAACAGTACAGAAGAACGAAGTTTTCTAATTTGACCTCCAAGAAAATGGAGCTACAAAAACCTCCCAGTTTTCATTTGACACTTAAAGGACCAGAAAATGAGGATTTTGAGGCTCAGGGGTACATAAGAAATACAGAATGGGAAAGAACTGTCCATCTTCATTCTAGCAAGGGATGGAAATGCCTGGGATGGATGCTACCACCTGCATATGACTTCCCATGCAGAAATCAGAGGCTTCTGCAAATTCCCCAAACACTTGATGTGTTTAGTACACATCTTGGCTTCAAATTTCAGCCAGGACCCACCTAGGTGTTAATTACATAGGTGCAGCCACAGCTAATATTTTATTGTGATTCATTGTGATTTGTGCATCTTACTGTATTTAATACTTCAAAAAAGTGAACAACAACAAAAAAAGCCAGGCCAAGTTGTATGGGGACGGCAACACATTTTCTCAATAGAATTCACCTGCCCAGGGATATATCTTCAATTCATCCAATTCCTTCTTGATTCAATTTCTCACTTCTCCCACTAAGCCTACAGAATGCCTGGGTGGGATTTCAATTCCTTGTACAAACTGTGGGTGTAGGACATGATGTTGGAAAAAAGAGAAACCATCAGTTGAGAAATTCTTAGCAAGGGTTCAGAAATTTTAGGTCCTACCTCTGCTCTTATAGATACATATTTTTTTCATAGATCATAATGAGGGACGTGAAACTTCATTTTTAGTTGTGCATTCTCAGGTTTGATTCCCAGAGGCAGAAGAATTGGAAATGGCTAAAGCATTGTATACATATGTGCCATTTTTGGCTTGGAGGAACCTTAGAACTTTTATGCCATCTCTAGAACCATGTAGATATGGCAACATCCACCAAATCAGTTTTACAAAAGATAATTTAATTCCTTATAGTCAATATAAGAAAGGGAAATATGGAATTTCCCTGAGGTAAATGACTTCACCATACCCAATCACGAACGCTCACAAATATCCGACTTTTGTCATTGTTTAGGAAATAGTTATTCTAGAATTTCTGTCAGTACATTGAATACAGTGTGAGCTTTAGATAGTGTTAATTCAAGACCAGCTAATCCAAACGTATCATTTCCCAGATGAATAAACTGAGAGTTGGAGAGGGTAAATGTCTTAGCCAAGGTCACAGCGATACTTTGCAGCATTATCCAGGTCTTCTGACTTCACATGATCCTTGCTGCATTAAAGGTAGCCCTTTCCTACCTGGGCTTCCCACCAGTTGCAAATTTGTGTTAGAAACAGAATCAATTGTAGTAGCGCTACGGTCAGGAGAGCAGTTGTTCAAAGTGTCAGGACATGGGAAAAAGGCCAGAGAATGATGCAATATTACACTGGCAAGTGATGTCATAGCATGATTTCCCAAGCGATTTACATAAATGCAAGTTCTCAAGAAGCCCTGACAAATGCCAACCAGTGGAAATGCAGTGTGAAGAACCAATGGCAAGCAGGGGAGGGGACCATACAGGAAACCCAGATTTCCTTGCCCACCACTGTGACAAGCTTCACAGATTTCTCGGAAGCCTAAGAAAACCCCTATTGCCCCTCTAATCCAGTGACTTCCCTCAGGCATGTAGGCTCCCAAGAGCTTTGATTTTCTTCCTTATCTTTCTATTTACTCCCAGTGATATCCAAGCATTGCCTGCTGGTGCTGAGAGTGACTTCTGGTGTGGCGAAACAAGTTTAATAGTATGATAGGCTACAAAAGGGCTTTGTATTTTTAAATTGCTCTGTCTTCTTCATTACAATTTATAACTACTCCCCTAATTTTTGGAACTAGAAATGATGAACTGCAATTCTTGGAGAATCAGTCTTTTGTAAATGTCATGGAAATACCTTTTTGGGGGTTTGGAAATGATTTGGGAATGAAGACAGGTGGATACAAAATACCAAGACTTCAGTTTTGTTGTGATCTAAACTAATAAAACATGTATCAATAAGGATTTTTTCTTAAAACGTGTGCATAGGGTGTGGGTGGGAGTAGGGGTTAACATATGTTACCTTGTTACTGATTGGCAGTGGAAGTTCATGACAGTATCTAGTTAGAGCAAACTCAGGAGAAACTGATAAGTCTATGTTGAGAAATAAGGAAATAGCTCAGAATGTGCCAGACCAGGTCAGGATCTCGATCTCTCTCTCTCTCTCTCTCTCTCTCTCTTTCTCTCTCTCTCCCCTCACTTCCTTCCTCTTGTCCCTTCTTCTCCCTTCCTTCCCCCTCCCTTCAAGATCCAATTTAAGCAGAGTTAAAGACCCCATCTCAAGCCAGAGATCCAAGCAGTTGACAATATGCCTAGGGATTTTGGATTTGAAGACTTTTCTAAACTGCAGAAGCTGCCTAGAGTGTGACAAAATCTCATCTCATGAAGCTTATACTAAAAACAATCAACAAGACCCAACCCCTTTAACCCACATGGCGTCAGTCTTGCTGTTAGCAGAGTCTGGGCACCTGCACATTCTCAGCAATAATTTGAACTACTCTTCTTTCCTTATCACCATTTCCATCTCCCCCAAACACCAACCAGAATATCAGAACTGGATTATTCAGAGCCATTAAGAGGAAATTGTAAATACCTTCTAGGCAGCAGGTCCTCCACAGCCCCGAATGGGTCATTACTTCTTCATTCTTCCTGCTGGTTTCATTATCACTTGTAGATTTAGTCCTGCACACACCTCTGGAATATAACCAGTAGTCCGTGCCCACTGCAATGGTCATTAAACTAAAAGCTGCAAAGGCTCCCACAGTGGTGATCAACATCTGGATACCTCTGTCACACATCCTCATAATTCTTCATGGTACTCTGGACGGCTGGGGGTTGGAGGGGGAGAGTCAGTGCCAGAGGGGAAAATCACTCTGCAGCCGGGTAACCTAGTACAGGCTCTTCCAAAAATTCAGGTCTCCTTTTGTCAGCATCCACAGGGACTTTGGGAAAGCTGGGATTTCCTGTCTGGAGCTCTCTCCAGTTCCCTGGGTCGCCTATGGCCCTCGGAAGGGTGCAGGCTCCGGGGGGTTGGTCCGCATCACTGCTGCCTTCTGAGGGTCCCTGGGTTCCTTTCATTCCTCAGGAGCGTGGTAAAGACGAGGGTCCGTGCAGGGCATGGCTCCGGAGCCTGGAGCTGCCAGCTCGGTTTGAGATGCGCCTGGCTTCTCACAGCCCCGGGAGACTCAAGGCAAAGAAACCCAGAGAGGTCTCTGTGTGAGTGTGTGTGTGTGTGTGTGTGCGTGCGTGCGTGTGTGTGCGAGCGCGTGTGCTGGGGGTGAGGGCGGATGGCAAAAAATAGCACTGCTGGGAGGCGAGCCGCTGAGAAGAGTGTTCACTGCTTCCACAGCCTCGCAGGAAAGCTCTCCGCCTGCTCCCGACACCCCCGCTCAAACTGGAGAAAAGACAGAGTCCTGGGGCGGGGGCCGGCTGATTTCCCTGGGGGCGCCAAGGTCCGTGGTGCTGAAGGGACAGCTCCCCGCCTGTTGCCCCGCCTCCGCCGTCCTAACGCCTAGGCTTTAAGGTCCGTGGTGCTGAAGGGACAGCTCCCTCATGCAGCTGAACACCGCCGCCCAGGCTAGAAACCCGGGCTGATAAAGGGTCTTTCTTCCCTCACCCCGCCCTTCCCCCGTTCCTTCCCGGGTCAGCCAGCCGGCTCGGCTCTGCCCAGTCAAGCCCACTCTCCGCCCAAAGTTTCGGGAGCCGAGGACAGTCAGCGCCCCGGCTCCTGAGCGCTGCAGCACGACCCGGTTCCTCCGCTCTGGGAAGGGTTAGGGAAAGGGGAGCGAAGCCCGTAGCGCACTCTGGCGCTCCCTCAGCACCCACCCAACGCGGCATTCTTCAATCCTCCCTTTCACCCCATGAGCCAGGCAAGTTTGCCTTTTGCTGCGGGCACCACTGGAGCCCACTGGGGAAAAAGAAGACCCGAAAGACCGAGTCTTCTTAAAGGCACCGGCAGCTCTGGAGACGGCTCTATGGCTCGCTTAGGCGGGCAAAAAGTGTTGTCACAATCACATCTGTGTAGAGTCTGTCTCAATTTGGTTCCCCAGCAAACAAACCAATATGTCTACCCTCCTTTCTCTGGAGCTCTGGTTTACACCGGAGACAACCTGCTCAGATCAGACCCGGAACTGTTCATATATATATGATCATGTATTCCTAAAAGATGGAAGAAGCTAGATATATATAGACTATGTCATACACATATTAGGGACCTTGGGCAAGAGACTATAAGATTTTGGTCTTTAAATACGCCTTTTATACATTTTAACACATCTACATTGAAGGGGGTGATGGATTCATGGTGGGAGAGTCACTGAAAATGTCAGATTTTGTTCAAAGGTCTCTGAGATATTCATTTGTTAACATTGTTATCTAAGTCAGACCGTGAAGCAGGTGAAGTTAGGTCTGCTTTGCTTGTTAGTCCAAAGTGCAAATGGCATTTCACACCTGAAAGCTCTCTTCCTTGGAAATAGCCAGTATTGCAAAGGACCAGCATTTAACCAGCTTTTTATTACTATATATTCTGGCATATGCATGGGCACACACCGAGTTGACTAGAAACAGCCCACAGAAATGCCCTTATTATTTTTTTCTTAGGCCTCCTGGGACTGATATCCAGAGGTCAGGAAGTTGGAAATGAGGCTGCTTGGGTTGTTTCCGCAGTTCCTGAGATGTGTCCGCAACCAACTGTCATGTTTGAATGTTATTTAGCTGGACGGAAATATAACGGGAGGTAATCGCAGACACACATACTCCCCTGGTGCCATCTCTGGCTGCCTGGGAGCTTCTATTCAGGTGACTGGGTAGCAGCAATATATTGAAGGGTTCGC
Source organism: Nomascus leucogenys (assembly GCF_006542625.1). NCBI lineage: Eukaryota > Metazoa > Chordata > Mammalia > Primates > Hylobatidae > Nomascus > Nomascus leucogenys. The sequence goes on from NC_044382.1 coordinate 80,951,814, forward strand.
AAATGCAGCTCACAACTTCTTGGTGACTTTGCTACTTTCATTTTGGTGTTAAGATTGAAGACTTTATTCTTGGTGTTAGTTAAATACTCGTGTGCAGGAGGAAGTTTGAATATATAGCTGTGGAGTGATTGTATTTGAATGCTCACCTGTGCTATGTTCAGTTTAGTTATAAATTCTGAATGCCTGTGAATTTGTCATAAAAGTAAAGCAAGTATATAAATGTATGTTTGTACCTGCAGACAGTATTATGGACCATGTGAACATATTTGCTGCAAATGCCTGGCATTTTTGCTACGTATATGCATACATATTTGCACATGTATGTGTATGCATGCACGTGTGTAGGTATAGTATATATTTGAATATGTAGGTGTGTATGCCTATGTGCATTTAGTTGCATATGCATGTGTCGTGGTTCACAAACACTGATTTATGGACAGGAGGTAGAAATACTGAAATCTTGCCACATAATCCACAATGGAATGGATAAACTTGGGGCCAGGACAATAGCCATACTCCAGAAGAATGACAGAAGATAGTAGGGAGAGGATACACAAGGGCCCCTACAAGTTTCTTAGTGTCATTTTCTTTCCCGAAATGAAAATTTGCATCTTAATAAAAATATCCTGCCTTGATTATTATTACCTTTCTTTTTTAAGGGAAAGCCATATGTAACATGGAGGTGAGGTTGGTATTTCTTGGGAGGGATTAATTCAGTTAGCAAAAATTTCCCTCCCCACTCTCAGAAAGTTAAATAATATGAAATAATTAATATGATCAAAGCAGTCATTTCAGGATCTGTTTGATTCTTCTCTTGCTCTGATAGAAGTGAGAAAGGTCTTCTTTCAAAGAAGGACCATGTTGATGAAAGGCGAGTGAGCTTTGGGCTAAGGGACAGTATGCCCCAATCTCTCCATTTACCAGACCCACAGTGGAACAGCAGCATCTTCATCTCCACCCATTTAGCTCTACAACAGAAGCCCAGACAAGCAGAGTATGGTGCCCAGGGGCCTAGCAGAAGGATAGTTGGGGGAAAAGGATCAGGAGCTCAGGTAGATGAAGATAACAATTACGAGTCAGGATGCTCCCAGTTTTGCTGAATAAGAGAAAGGGATACATGTGATAAAACTGGAGCTTTGCCCTGAGCCTCTGACTTGGTGAGGCAGGCTCATTCTTTGGAATTGCTGTCCAGGGCCAACCTGATCACTGTGGGAAGTCCTGAACCTGCATGTGGAGCAAGTCAGAACAACTGAACGGAGTGGGAGTGTGGGAGCAGGGAGGCCGCAGTTAGTTCTCTATCATGCCGCCCAACTTACTAGGGGGTGACCTCATCCTTTCATTCAATTCAATGTGTAGGTGTGTGGACCTGGGTGCGTAGAATCTGCTTGTAAGGCTAGAGATCGTTCCTCATTTTCACCACTAGAGGGCTCTTTCAACAGATCAATGAGGGACCCAAGAGATTCAGAGCTCTCTCCAGTGCGGGTTGGAGCTAGACTCCTATTTGCTAATAGCCCTCTGTGATCCCACTTATCTGGCAGAAGACTAGAAGACATTTAGACATCTTGCAACTGATATCTGATTCTCTTATTAAGACTTTTGTTTTCTTCCATTGGGCTGTCAGCTAGTGAAGTAGTTGGCACGGTGTATCTATTTATGCTTTTTCCTGTCCATCTTCTCATACATCTGGAGGGGTCAGCGACCCTGTAAATGGTTGTGTCATTTAGGAAGGAGTACTGACAGTTGCTTCAGTTCAACAGATGCTTTTCGAGTGCCTACTATGTGCAAGGCATTCCCCTATGTGCTCAGCACCTTGGAGAATACAGATATGATTCCCATCCCCCAGGGAGAAGATTATGCGGTTGGGAATATTTTATTAGTGAGTTCACTTTGCCTGTAAATGGCAAAAACTTACCAGAGCTAGCTTAAGAAAACGGGAGATTTAGTACAATAATATGAAGATGTTTCAAGGAACCATAGGGCAGAGGTTCAATCAGGGCTCAGCAGGGAGCTGGAACCAGCAAAAAAAAAAAAAAAAAAAAAAAAAAAAAATGCCATCAGGAGTCTTGACAGTCACTTCATTTTGCATCTCTGCCTCTTTTCATATTTTTAGTTGAAAAATTGTTTTGCTTCATCTATTCTTTGATCCTTGAAATAGAAGCTAGATTTTGAGTTCTTATGTCATCTCTATTTAAGAAACCCACCCAGACTAAACTGGGAAGTTTTAGTCCTAATTCAAAATTTCCAGTAGAGACAACCTGATCAGCCTAGCTTATGTCCATGCACCTGTGGCCAAGGATTCAGGGTCATGTAGTATAAACGTAGCCATCAGGACCAGCCCCTGTGAGTTGTGGGAGGATAGTTCTTAGAAAAGGGGGAGAGTCTGTGATGCCTCAGAAGACTTTGCTGTGAAATGTCTACGTGACCTACCTGTGGCACCACTCCAGCGATGTCCATGGGATCAGCAGTAAATGTGACCACGAAGGAGAAGACAACATGGCAGGATATGGGGCTGTGAAGATATTGGACCCCAGCTAAGCTGGGTGTCAGTGGTACCAAACCAGCTTTACCTTTTGTCAGAAGAGAATGGAGCATCATCAGTTAAAGAAGAGAAAAAGTCTTCAGAGGCGAAGGCACCCACATATGTGTAGGTCAAGGAGATGATGAAAACCAGGCACACATGGAAAAAAGAGTGTCATCCCCGCCATCTTGAATTCTTTCTTGATGTTCACACATAGCCTTGTTATGAGTTTTCTACTTTTAGATTCAACCTATAGAAAAAAGCATTAAAAGCCAAATATGCTTACAAAACATTCACACATCATTATTTCAACTTCAGTCTTGTTAACCTTCTTTCAGTATCTGAAACCCTCTATGCTCTCTTTGAACCCAGTTACATGAAGTTATGTTTCTACTCTCTAGACAGTGATAGAAATTGGAGGTAGAAGGAGGGGAGGAATGGTAGGATGTAACATCCTGATATTATTATACAAAGAGAATAGCCAAGATATACTTCTAGAGTTGATAAAAGGAGATCTAGAGTATCTAGTATGTCATTGAAAATTAAAGATAACCAATATAAAAATAAAGATATTCTAATCTATATTTGGAGAAGAGAAGAAGAGAGGTTGGGGTAATGAACTAAAATAAAATGAAATGAGTAATGAGAATGAACAGGGTGGGACCAGAACAGTTGTTTTTCCCTACAGCCACTTCTGTCCTATATGATTTTAAAAATCTTATACATGTATGTTTTGATAAAAGTTTAAAGTTAATTCAAAAATAAATAAAAACAGTAAGCAGTGTGCCAGCTGTCCATCTCCTCCAACTACCTCCTGTTTTATCGATACAGAAATGCCAGGTGTTTCCTGTGACTCACCCATTGATTTCCTGTGCTGAGAATGCTCTTCCCTGAATATGCTTTATATGTAAGAAACATTTATTTTAAAATAATTTTGAATTTACATACAAATTGCTGCCACTAGATATTGTCATGGTTCAATCCCTCACTTCATTCATACCTTAGTGCAAATGTCACCTTCTTAGAGAATTCTTTAACTGCTCTATCTAAAAATAACACCCCATACTTCTCTCTACACTCTCACTCTGCTGTATTTTTCTTCATAGCATTTATCAATATCTGACATTATACTGTGTATATGTACATATATGTTTTTGTGCTTATTGTCATCTTCCCAACTAAAGCCAAAGAACTCCATGAGAACAGGTGCTTTGTCTTGTTCAAATCTAAATTATCAGACCCTAGAATAGTGCTCAGGATATAGTAGGCATTTAAATAGTATTTGTTTAATCAACTAATTGCATAAGTAATTATTAAGATTTACACCTGTGACAGGCACTGATGAGCAAATAACAAGCAGGAAAGACATTGCTCTTGATCACTTGAAACTCTTAGTCTCATGAAGAGGACAGACACAATTGGACCAATAAGAGCAATTGCAGGCCGGATGCAGTGGCTTGTTCTTGTAATCTCAGCACTTTGTTAGGCTGAGGTGGGAAGATCACTTAAGGCCAGGAGTTTGAGACCAGCCTGGGCAACATAGTGAGACCTTGTCTCTCCAAAAAATAAATAAATAAAATTTAAAAAAATTAAAATTAGCCAGGCATGGTAGTGAACACCTGTAATCCAAGCTACTCAAGAGACTGAGGCAGGAGAGTCCTTTGAGCCTAGGAGTTCAAGACTACAGTGAGCCATGATGGTGCCACTGCGCTCCAGCCTGGGCGATAGAGTGAGACTCTGTCTCAAAGAAGAAGAGGAGGAGGAGGAGGAAGAAGAAGAGGAAGAAGAAGGAGAAGAAGGAGAAGAAGGAGAAGAAGGAGAAGAAGGAGAAGAAGAAGAAGAAGAAGAAAAGAAGAAGAAGAAGAAGAAGAAGAAGAAGAAGAAGAAGAAGAAGAAGAAGAAGAAGAAGAAGAAGAAGCTGTTGTTGTTATACCACTCTTCAGATTTTTTTTACTAAATTGGTGCATTTATACCCCTCTAACCCTGGCCTTTCTAACCCACAGCTGCCCCTTCCTGGGATAATTGGTTTCAGCTGATGGGAGCTGCCTCTCCCAAGGAATTAGAGCCCTTCTCCCTGCAGTCAGATACAAGGGTGCAAAAGGCTGGACTCTTGCCAGAGGCAGGGACAACTCTGAGATATAATTTATGCTCCAGAGTCTTCCGATGATCAGGCCAAGACTACCGCATCCTTGTTGGGCTTCATCTCCATCCTCTGTGGTTGCCAAACTATAGTGTGCATTAGAATGGCTTAGAAGGCTTGTTGAATGAGACATTATTGGGCTCCACCCTCAAAGTTTCCAATACTCCCTTGGGGTTTTTCCTAAAGATTACTTTCTCAATAAGTCTTTGGCATCCAAATCTCTGCCTTAGGCCCTGCTTCTAGGGAATGCTACCTAAGACAACAAGGAGGAATAGTAAGGAACTACATTCCCAAACAATGCTCAAGCTTGATACATAGCAACCTGAGACTATTAAATCCCTAAACAGCTAAACTCCTAAAAGATCCTTGAGCCCAACAGGAAGCTTGTCCTTTCCAATTCCACCTCAGATGAGTCTAGGGAGAGAGATGGACACAGAAGAAGCTTCCAGGGGGCAGAGAGTAGGGTGATGAAAAGTAATGAATAAGGAAGTTTCTCTCTGAAAAGGGAACAGATTTGCTAGCCAGGGAAGTCTTCCATTCTTAGGAAAGAGAAATATTGTTATTCTTGCTCAGTTGATCACTTCTATACATGTGTGACTGCTGTGTGTACTTCAGTCTCTGATTTTAAAAGGAGTTTTTTTTTTTTATCGTGTGGCTCCTTCTGCACTATTGAATGATGGATGTGCTGGAAGCAAGTAAATTGTCTTTTAGTTTATACCAAGAGAGGACACACCGAAACCTGCTGAAGAGGGCTGCAAGCTGCCCAGAAATCTTACCTTTTACGTGGATGAGACTTTGGGGGTGATGTCTTTTGGGTAAAGGTAAATGCATTCTATGTATAGAATGACATTTGCTGACTAATTATCAGAGAAAAGCAAATTAAAACCACAATGGGGTATCATCTTTTTCCAGTTAGAATGGCTATTATTAAAAAGTCAAAAAATAACAGATGTTGGTGAGGATGCAGAGGAAAGGAAAGGCTTACATACTGTTGGTGGGAATGTAAATTAGTACAGCTTTTATGGAAAACAGTATAAAAATATCTTGGCTGGGCGCAGTGGCTCACGCCTGTAATCCCAGCACTTTGGGAGGCTGAGGCATGTGGATCACTTGAGGTCAGGAGTTTGAGACCAGCCTGGCCAACATGGAGAAGCCCCATCTCTACTAAAAATACAAAAATTAGCCAGGTGTGGTGGTGTGTGCTTGTAGTGCCGGCTACTTGGGAGGCTGAGGCAGGAGAATCACTTGAATCCAGGAGGCAGAGAGGCTGCAGTGAGCTGAGGTTGCGACACTGCACCCCAGCCTGGATGACAGAGCAAGACTCTGTCTAAAAAACAAAAAAAGAAAAGAAAAAAAGATTTCTTAAAGAGCTAAAAATAGGACTACTATTCTACTGTTCGATCAGCAATCCCACTACTGGGTATACTGGGTATATACCCAAAGGGAAATAAATAATTACATCAAAAAGATACCCGCACTTGTATGTTTTTTGCAGCACTAATCACAATACAAAAATATGAAGTGAACCAAAGTGTCCATCGATGGAGGACTGGATAAAGAAAATGTGATATATGTGTGTGTGTATACATATATATATATATACACATATGCATATATATGCCATAGAATACTATGCATCCATAAAAAAAGAATGAAATTATGTCTTTTGCAGTAATATGGATAAAATTGGAGGTCATTATCCTCACTAAAATAACTCAGAAACAGAAAGTCTAATGCCACATGTTCTCACTTATAAGTGAGAGTTAAACAATGGGTACACATGGACATACAAAGTAGAAAAAATAGACTTTGGAGACTCCAAAAGAGGGTAGGAGGGGGGTGAGGGCTAAAAAATTACCTATTGGGTACAATATTTACTATTTGGGTGATGGGTACACTACTATTTGGGTGATGGGTACACTACTTCGCCACTATGCAATATATGCATGAAATAAAACTGCATTTGTACCCTCTACATATTTTTTAAATAATGACATTTGCTGGCAAAAAAAAGTGGATTGTTACAGAATCTTCTAGTTACTTAACCAAAAGTCTTTCCTTATTTCTTCTTACATAAGACTCCAATTGTGACTGGGGACACTCTCCCTAGCTGAAATAAGGTTACATTGTTCAGTTTTCCTTACAGAGAAAGACGGTTTTGTCATAAAATTCTGACTGATACAATGTAATCAAAAATTGCAGTGTAGATAATGGCTAAAACGTGAGAACAACCCAAGTATTCATCAACAGACGAATGGATAAACATAATGTGGTATATACATAGAGTGGAATATTATTCAGCCATAAAAAGGAGTGAAGTTCAGATACATGTCACAACATGGATGAATCTTGAACACATTGTGCTAAGCGAAATAAGCCCGATGCAAAAGGACAAATATGGCATGATTCCATTTATATGAGGTACGTAGAACAGGCAAGTGCACAGAGACAGACAGTAGATTAGAGTTTATCAGGGGCTAAGAGGAGACAGGAATGAGGAGTTACTGCTTAATAGTTACAGAATTTTTGTTAGATATATGAAACAATTTTAGAAATAGAGGTGATGATTGCACAACCTTGTGAATGTGATTAATGCCACTGAATTGTATGCTTACAAATGTTTACAATGGCAAATATTACATATATTTTACCAAAATTTAAGAAAGGGAAAACAAAAGTTGTTCTGTGGGTTTTCTGTAAAATCTCCTCCCAGCAGGTTTTTGGACAGACTTTGCTAGCGCGTAGCTGACACCTTTTGCTCTTGGCTTTCTTCCTACCTGGAACTAGGACTTAATGGTGGAGTTAGATCAGCCATGTTGTTACATAACGTAACAAGCACATGTTTAGGATACCTGAAAATAAAACAGAATAAGCCTGATCCAGGTGTGGTGGCTCACGCTTGTAATGCCAACTATTCAGGAGGCTGAGGTGAGAGGCTCACTTGAGCCCAGGAGTACAAGGCCATCCTGAGCAACATAGCAAGGTCCCCTCTTATCTCTGAAAGTTTTCTTTTTTCTTCTTTTTTTTTTTTTTGCCAGGTATGCTGGAGTATGTCTGTAATCCTTATTACTTGGGAGGCCAAGGTGGGAAGATCACTTGAGCCCTGGACATGGAGGCTGCAGTGAGCTAGGATCCTATATCACTGCACTCCAGCCTGGGCAACTGAGATATACTGAAAGAAGCCAGAGTCCTTGATAGCGTTATGGAGCTACTACTCCAGGCCAAAAGCTTTGATCTCCACAATTCTCATTACATGATGAAAAGAGACTCTTTAGCCTATTTCACCCTTTTTCAAGTTTAGCAGATGAGCACAATTCCTAATTTATTCAGGCAAGGAGACATGAAATTAGAGAGGTAGTCTATTGGCCATAAGCTTCTAGTCACAGTTAACAGAAATCCAACTTAAAGTATATAAGACAAACAGAAGTAATCAATTAATATGTGTAACTTAAAAGTCCAAAGGTAGATATCTATAGCTTCTGGGATACATCTCTCTCCATCTCTGCCCTCTCCTTTCTGCACTTAGCAGGCTGTCTTCTCAAGCACCAAGAGCTCCTGGTTTGCATCTTACCAGCTGAGAAATCCTAGGAGAAAGAGGACATCTCTCCACCAACAGTTACAGTAAATGTCTTGGGGCTGCTTTCTCATTGACTCATTTAGTTCATACCCACCTGAACCAATCATAATGGACACAAAATCGAATTCACTGATTTTTAGGTTTGGGCTACCTTTCCAATCTCTGGGCATATAGGAAGGAAAACCAGCCTTATTTTAATCCATGTGGACTGACAGTAGCATAAAGGATGATGTTTTAGAGAAAATCAAGGGTACTGTTACTAGAAAATGTTGGATAAATGGTAGGAAGTAAAGAATAATAGATATTCACTGTGCACTACAGATATACAGATTCCAAATTATTCAGGGAATTTTAGCCATGTTAGATCATTCAACAAATATCTATTAAGATCTACTTATTTGCTAAGCACTGCTGTAGGTTCTAAGGGTACAGCAATGAGCAAGACAGATTCCCTGCCTTGAAAGAGCTTATATTTTAGATGAGGGAGAAAGCCAGTAAACATGAAACCAACCAACAAAACAAACAAACAAAAAAATGAAGGCAGTGAAAAATGCTGCAAAAAATAAACATAAGCAATGTGATACAATATGACCAATCTTGGCAGTAGAAGGACTGCCTTAGGTAGCATGGTCAGTGGGGCATTCTGGGGAGGTGGTTTCTGAGTTGAGAAAAGTCAATAATGAAGGAGGAGTCAGTTCTAAGAAAATCTAGAAAAAGGTATCCCCAGCAGAAGGATCATGAATGCAACTTGTTGAAAAACAGAAAGGGTCAAGTGGTAGACAAATGATAAACAAGAAGAAAAATGGTAGAAAATCAGGTTAGGGAAGTGGACTGTGGCCAGATTGTATAGACCTAGTTGGCCAGGCTAAATGAAGTTCGGGTGTTAATTCTTTTGCAGGGTGAAGCCATTGCACAATTTTAAGCAAGGGAGTTAACATGATCTGATTTACAGTTCAGAGATTTCACTCTAGCCACGGAGTGCACGGCACAAGCAAGAGTAAAGGATTGGACATGAATTAGGAGGCGGTGGCATTAACTCAGGCAAGAGATATTGTATTGATGTCTTGGATGTTAAGGAATATGACTGTTTCCTGAAAACTATGGGGAACATTGAGAGGTTTTAAGCAGGGAATGATGTGGTCAAATTTGAGTTTTTGTTTTGTTTTGTTTCTTAGGGGTACATCAGTGCCTTGGCTGTGCTCCACAGGACAAGAAATTGTAGCAGAGACTCAGAAGATGGCAAGACTTTGGCTCCAAGCTTCCCTAGGGCTTTGCTCTTCTTCGCACCACCCAGATTGAGGTATGAGGTGGGGAGTTTGTGAAATTGGCCATTTCCCCAAGACCTGACTTTAGAAAACAGACTCAGGATAAAGATCCCCCAAACTGTGTCTTGGACAAACTTTGCCAGAAGAACCAGGAGAAAGAACCTTTGTTCATCTCTAATCTGGAACAGGTTTTAGGAGAGAAACTTGAATCTATGGAAGCATCAAACACTGCACTTGGAGCATGGCAGACAGTATTGGTAGAGAAAATGGGATGTGGGGTTACAGAAGCTTGGGTTAGAGTCCTAATTGTATCATCTGTTGTGTGACCTTGAGAAATGTAATCTTTCTTATTTTATTTTATTTTATCTTATTATTATTATACTTTAAGTTTTAGGGTACATGTGCACAATGTGCAGGTTTGTTACATATGTATACATGTGTCATGTTGGTGTGCTGCACCCATTAAATCGTCATTTAGCATTAGGTATATCTCCTAATGCTATCCCTCCCCCTTCCCCCACCCCACAACAGTCCCCGGAGTGTGATGTTCCCCTTCCTGTGTCCATGTGTTCTCATTGTTCAATTCCCACCTATGAGTAAGAACATGCGGTGTTTGGTTTTTTGTCCTTGCAATAGTTTACTGAGAATGATGATTTCCAGGTAATCTTTCAGTGTCACTTTTTCCTCATAAATAAAATATGGATAGTAATAGAAACTATCTCTTCGGTCAATGAAACCTCCTTCTTGTGTAATGAGGATTACAGATGATAATACACATAAGTGCTTAACACAGTGCCTGGCACGTATTAAGTGTTCAATAAATGTCAGCTGCAGCTATAAATAAAAGTATGATGCCAAAGAAGCTGGCTCCTAATGAGATTTGCTTTAATCTGCCACCTTCAGAATAACAAATGGCTATTATGTGGTTATTCAGTTTCCCTGAGACTTACACAAGAGGAAAACAAAATGACCCAAGAGGCAGTTAGAGATTCAAAAGGTGTCTTTATTGAGAGATGAGATAAATACCTCAAATAGACAACTAAGAAGCTTAAAACCACTTTGGAAACCTTCCTAAAATCAAGTGAAATAGAATGTAGTTTGGGGCTCTTCCTAGCGGCTTGGAATGTTGGCCAAAGCCTCAAAGGTGAAAACAATAAGCATGAAATATTCCCACATCTAGAGTCAAAGAGCTGCCACATGACTCTCTAGCATTTACCAAGAGATGGCCAAGTGGGTCCTGTGGTGCTCACTCTGATGACTCCCATCTCAACGATCTAGACTGAAGGCTGGAGTTCAATGAGGTGGGAGAAATGGCTACGGGAGGAAGGTACTTTGGATTTTTCTTATTCCATCCCCATGATAGAAGAGGGAGTAGCTCTTGCCCACCAAGCAAGTAAGAAGAGGCCCAATCAGCTTATTGGAGAGATTAGGGGAGACTAACACCCTACTTCCTGATGCTTGCTGAGCTGTGGATACTCTAGGTTGGTACCTAGAAGAGAGCAGTGGGTTCCAGCAGAACATCATGTGGGACTACTGGGGAGAAATTGGTAAGTGTTGTCTGGTGTTTGGGGCACACATGAACACCTGAACATGGGGGCTGGTGCCTGGATTCTACCTGTAGAACTATGATAGCAACGGGTTGGTTGGAACCACCTTCCACTGCAGAGCAGGAAGAGAGAGCATCACAAAGCAGCTTCCACTTTCAGGGTTTGGTGTAGCAGAGATGTGCTGAGTACCAAGTACATGCTGAGAAAGTAACTGAGCTCAAGCTGTCTTCATGGGACCATGCCCACAAGAGAACAGCATATGGATGTCAGAGAGCAGCAGCCAAAATAGAACCATAGGCTGGGCAAGGTGGCTCACACCTGTAATCCCAGCACTTTGGGAGGCCGAGGCGGGCAGATCACTTGGGGCTGGGAGTTTGAGACCATTCTGGCCAATATGGGAAACCCCGTCTCTACTAAAACTACAAAAAAATTAGCTGGGCATGGTGGCGCATGCCTGTAATCTCAGCTACTAAGGTGGCTGATGCAGGAGAATCTTTTGAACTCGGGAGGTGGAGGTTGCAGTGAGCCGAGATCACTGCACTGCACTCCAGCCTGGGCGACAGAGCAAGACTCTGTCTCAAAAAACAAAACAACGACAAAACAAAATAGAACCACTGATTGCACCATCTAAGTAAGACTTTCACCTCTCACCCTCTACCAAACCCCAGATGCCACCCTCCCATTTCAGCCCCAGGGGAACCTTCAACAGAAGAAGGGAAATGAGAGGACATCCCTCCTCTCATTCCCACTAGTGGAGGCTCTCCAGTGATGGTCAGGCTAGAACTGGACAGAGGGAAATGCTTTGAATGGAATGGGAGGTTGTAGTTTTTATTTCAACTAAATTGGACTTTAAACATGTTTTTATTATGAGAAATTTCCAAACATATACAAAATGGGCAGAAAGAATGAATGGATGCCCTTGTACCCATTGCTGGCTGCAACAGTGACTGACTCATGGCCAATCTTGTCATGTCTATGCTCCATTAACTATCATTCTGAAGCAAGTGCCAGACATCCTATTGCCTCCAGATTGGGCTTTTGAATGCCGGCACATGAGTTCTAATTACAAAAGTAAGGTTCTTAACATTGAAAATGACTGGAAGACCCTGGGTTCTTCTTGTTCATTTTTTTCAGTCTCTAAAGCATAAAGTTCCATAGCATAGAGAATTTTTCTATTTTATTCACTGCACTAGCCCTATACTCATAATAGGACATAACACATAGTGGGTGCTCGATAATTATTTGTTGAATGAATTGTTTGTTCAAAATAGCCTGGCCTCCCTTTGCCATAATCTGAGAAGTGCTCAGATTGAAGTAAAAGGTAAAACATTTTTTTTCCTTTTTGCTACCCATCACAAGGTAAAATATTTATATTTTGCTACTCAGTTGGCTTGCCTCAGTACTGACCCAAAGTTATTGAGCAAAATGTCCCACCTTGAAGGACTGACTAGGGTAATTACCTCTTCGGAGAAACAGCTTCACAAGTGATTCCAGATAATGTTATGGGGGTTGCCTTTCCCTAAACCCTTCTGCATTTTTAGCATCTTCAGGAGAATGTGCAAGCTGATAGCTCACAGGTTCTGATGTGTTGTTTTGCCTGCCTGGTTTTGCAATTTACACTGAAATGAATTGAATGTGGGCCCACATTCCTGCTGGCAATTGGTTGGAGGAGAGTAGCATCTGCATTTGATGAAGCATGCCTGCCTCTGTTTACTGCAGTCCCCAGCCCACCTTATGATCTTCTGCCTGAAGATCGCTCCTTAGTCACCTGCCTAGCTCCCATGGGTCCCCAAGGTGCTTTGTGGATGAGACATTGAAGTATAGATTCCAATAACTTCCAGCAGTTTTTCCAAACAACATTATGATTTCGTCCACGAAAGCACCTGAGCCCACTGCCATTCTTTGAATAATTTTTCAGTTTTCTCCATGGCTTTACTCAGATTTTTTATTTCTTCTTTTGGAATCATTTTTTTGGCCATATGTTTTTTAATAATCTATTTCATCAACATTTTCTAACTTATCAGCATAAAGTTATGCATGACAATCTCTGATTTTTACATTAATTTATTCTTCTTAACTATCATTCTGATTTCTTTTTTTTTTTTGAGACAGAGTCTGGCTTCGTCACCCAGGCTGGAGTGCAGTTGTGTGATCTTGTCTCACTGCAACCTCCACCACCTGGGTTCAAGCAATTCTCCTGCCTCAGTCTCTTGAGTAGCTGGGATTACAGGCACCAGCCACAACACCACCTAATTTCGGTATTTTAGTAGAGAAGGGTTTTCCCCATGTTGGCCAGGCTGGTCTCAAACTCCTGGTCTCCAGCAATCCACCTGCCTTGGCCGCCCAGAGTGTTGGGATTACAGGCATGAACCACTGCACTCAGCCTATTTCTTATTCTTAAAGGTCCCTTTTCCCTCTACTGCTCCTTGAACAGAATAAGTAAATATTTATTTCCTTTTATATTGATCCCCAACACCCACTAAATATCCCTTTTTGAATTTTGTTTCATCCATGCTATATTGAGTATAAATATTTTAAAGTTTCAAATATATGGGTGCCAGACTTCTGTAATTTCCAGCACAGATACAGCAAAGGATTAGATGCCTGTGATTAAGTGATCAAGGTGCCAGAACTTTGTCTGGATTGTTTATTAGTTTTCATTAACTTTTAAATTATTGTATACTTTTTAATTAATCTGGAATTTACATTGATCTATAGTGTGAGATGAAGATTTAATTTTGCTTTATTTATTCCCTTCAAATATTAATCAATTGTCCCAGGGTCATTTATTGAATGCTACTTCTTTTTCCATAGACTTATATGACCACTTTTATTATCTAATAAAGTCAGGTACATGAAAGATTATCTTGGAGCTATCTGTACTATTCCATTGTTTATGTTGCAATGATTGTAACATAGTCCCATAGATCCATAGGGCACATGAGTTTATGCTACAATATTTATCATATTGATCTTTGTTACAGTATTTATGTACTATGATATTTTAATCTTTGAACCATTATAGTCCATTTTATTTTATTTTATTTTTTATTTTATTTATTTACTTTTTTTGAGACGGAGTCTCACTCTGTCGCCCAGGCTGGAGTGCAGTGGCGCAATCTCAGCTCACTGCAAGCTCCGCCTCCCTGGTTCACGCCATTCTCCTGCCTCAGCCTCTCCAAGTAGCTGGGACTACAGGCGCCCGCCACCATGCCCAGCTAATTTTTTGTATTTTTAGTAGAGACGGGGTTTCACCGTGGTCTCGATCTCCTGACCTCGTGATCCGCCCGCCTCGGCCTCCCAAAGTGCTGGGATTACAAGCGTGAGCCACCGCGCCTGGCCTTATAGTCCATTTTAATACCTATATTCAGAGTGTTCCTGATACGGTTTGGCTGTGTCCCCACCCAAATCTCATCTTGAATTCCCATGTATTGTGGGAGGGACCCAGTAGGAGGTAATTGAATAATGGGGGCAGGTCTTTCTCATGCTGTTCTCATGATAGTGAATAAGTCTCATGAGACCTGATGGTTTTTAAAAAGGGGAGTTTCCCTGCACAGGCTCTCTCTCTTTGCCTACTGCCATCCATGTAACTTGCAACTTGCTCCTCCTTGCTTTCTGCCATGATTGTGAGGCCCCCCCCAGGCCATGTGAAATTGTAAGCCCATTCAACCTCTTTCTTTTGTAAATTGCCCAGTCTTGGGTATGTCTTTATCAGTGGCATGAAAACAGAATAATACAGTTCCCTAATTCTTCTTGACTTTCAAATTGTTCTTGGCTATTTTGTTCATTCATTCTTCTAGTCAAATCTTATAATAATTTTGTCAAATTCTTCCCCTGCTCATCGAAGGAAATCATATATAACAAAAACAAAATTAATTGTATGGGGATTTTTATTAGAACTGCATCAAACCCATGCATTTATTTAGGAAGAATTGACATTATTAAATAATCATTCCTTAATTTCATTTATCTAACCTTGTTTTAAATTCCCTTGATGAACTGTTGTTATTTTCTCTATATATGTTATGCACCTTTCTAGTTACATTTATTTCTAGGTAGGGACTGTTTTATCCCTGATTATTTATTTACTTACTTATTTCTTTTGAGACAGGGTCTCACTCTGTCACCCAGGCTGGAGTTCAGTGGCACCATCATAGCTCACTGCAGCTGCAAACCTCTGGGCTCAAGGGATCCTCCCAACTTGTCCTCCCAAAGTTCTGGGATTACAAATGTGAGCCACTGTATCCAATCTATCCCTGTTTTAGAAGTGAAGATATTGGGTGTTGCCCAAATTCCCACAGTTAGTAAGACATGGAGAATGGATTAAAACCCATATCCATCTGATGGCAGAGCCTGTTCTTAATCCCTCTGCTACTTTATTTAAGATTATATTATTTCTTGAATGAATTTTAGTAATTATTTCCCAGAAAAGCATCCATTTCGTCAAGATTTTCCAGTGAGCTAGCATAGAGTCTCACATTGTGCTTTCATTTCCTTTCCTAACTTCTTGAATCAGATGCCTACTTCATTTAATTTCCTTTTCTTCTTTTAATTAATGGAAATGATAATGGCTGCCCTCTCCTTTTCGTGGCCCCCTATCCACTCCCTCTTCCTGAATTCAGAACCTAGTCATTCTGGCCTTTCTAAGTACTGGCTTGTCAATCTCCTGCTGCTGCAGTAGAAGGATGACCACTTCTAGATAGATATTGCTCTGGGCAAAGCAGCTCAAACTCTGAATCCTAGGTGTTGTAAGCTCAGTTGTGTTCAGGGGTTATATTGTCCATCTACGTGTTCCTTGGTGACCCTGACTGGAGTCTCTCAGTCCACTTTTTCCCTGCTTGATTTGGTCCATGGAACAGCCAGAAATGATACTTTTGAAAAGTTAACCAGATCATGTCACTACCTATAGTAGTCCATTTTCATGCTGCTGATAAAGACATATCCAAGACTGGGTAACTTATAAAGAAAAAGTGGTTTAATGGACTCACAGTTCCATGTAGCTCAGGAGGCCTCACAATCATGGTGGAATGCAAAAGTCACATCTTACACGGTGGCAAGCAAGAGAGAATGAGAGAGAAGAGAGAAGAGAGAAGCAAAAGGGGAAACCCCTTATAAAACCACAGGTCTTGTGAGACTTCTTTACTACCATGAGAACAGTATGGGAGAAACTGCCTCCATGATTCAATTATTTCCTCCTACTGGATCCCTCCCACAATATGTGGGAATTATGGGAGCTACAATTCGAGATGAGATTTGGGTGGGGACACAACCAAACCATAACACTACCCTATTAAAAAAAAAAACTTCCAAATTTCCCATTTTTATTTAAACACACCCACATTTGTTACCTTGGTCAATGAGGCCCTGTGTGATCTGGCTGCAGCCTCCTTCTTTGACCTCATCTCATATCCTGTTTTTCTTGTTCATTGTTATGCCATCCTCTTTTGTGTGTGTGTGTGTGTGTGTGTGTTTGCACGCGCTGTTCCTTGAAAGTACCAAGCCTTTCCCCAAACCCTACCTTTCCTCTCAGTGTTTCTGCTGCCTGGGATGCTTTTTCTCCAGGATCACATGGTGCAGATCCCACATCATGTCCTTCAAAGGCCATTTTCTCAGAGAGGCTGTGGCCAACCACCAGATTGAAGACAGTCACTTACCTTAATTCCACAAAGTGCATCACTATTTTTCCTCATACCAATGATCACAATTAGCAATGCCATTTTTATTGCTATGAGTTGAATGTTTATGCTCCTCCAAAGTTCAGATGTTGAAGCCCTTATCCTCAATGTGATGGTAGTTAGAGGTGGGGACTTTGGGCAGTCATTAGGTTTAGACAAGGTCATAAGGATGGTGCACCATGATGGGATGTGATTCATTATAAGAAGGTGAAGAGACATGAGAGCTCTTTTTCTCTGCCCCTTGATAATACAGTCAGAATGTGGCTGTCTGTATTCCAGAAAGAGAGCCCTCACTAGGGAGCCAAATTACCCAATGCCTTGGTCTTGGACTTCCCAGCCTCTAGAACTGTGAGAAAATAAATTTCTGTTGTTTATGCCATTCAGACTATGGTTTTTTAAAATTATAGTAGCCCTTATAGATTAAGATATTTACTTACTGGTTTGTTTTCTTATCTTCTGTTTGCTACGCTGGAGTACAAGTGCAAAAGCCTCATCTGTCTTCTTCTTAGGGCATGGCATGGAGAGCGGTATATTGCAGGGGCTCCAAAATACATGTTGAATCAATGAATCAATAAAGACCTCACCCTTGCAGCCTCCTAGCTGTGTGTTCTGGACAATTTTAAAAAATAATAAAGACAGGGTATCACCATGTTTCCATGTTGGTCCTGAACTTCTGGCCTCAAGTGATCCTCCCTATCTGCCTCCAAAAGTGCTGGAATTACAGGTGTAAGTCACCATGCCCTACCTGTCTGGACAACTTAACTACTTAAGCTCAGTTCCAAAAATGAAAATGACAATACTGCTGGCTGAGTGCAGTGGCTCATGCCTGTAATCCCAGCACTTTGAGAGGCAGAGGTGGGCGGATCACCTGAGGTCGGGAGTTCGAGACCAGACTGACCAACATGAAGAAACCCTGTCTCTACTAAAAAAAAAAAAAAAAAAAATTAGCCAGGCGTGGTGTCAGGTGCCTGTAATCCCAGCTACTCAGGAGGCTGAGGAAGGAGAATCACTTGAACCCGGGAGAAGGAGGTTGTGGTGAGCTGAGATTGTGCCACTGCATTCCAGCCTGGGTAACAAGAGCAAAACTCCATCTCAAAAAAAAAAAAAAAAAAAAAAAAAAAGAAAAAGAAAAAGAAAGAAAGAAAAGAAAAGAAAAAAGAAAACGACAATACTATGTTGTTTTTGAGCAAAAAAAGAAAAAAAGAAAATAAAATAATGCAGGTAGAGACCTTAGCCCTCAAGAAGTAGTAACATGAATCATCATCATCATCATCCATATTATTTAAATGTAAAAGCACTCTCAGAAAGGCAAGCGGAAAGTCTCCCAGACAAAGTTTTATAAGAGTGAAGTTTATTCATTTTGGAGTCAAATCAGACAAGTCAAGCAGCTAATTTTTAATTTAATTTTTTTTGCCAGGGTTCAAGGAATGATCATGTTTTGCAGGAACTAATTTACCCTAACCATTTCTAATGGCAATCATTTATTGTTATCTTTCACTGTTCTGGAAATTAACTGGGATCAGCTATGTGGTTCTTGCTCAGAATCCCTCCCTGGTTGCAATTAGATGGTGCTGGGACTGAGGTCATCTCAAAGGCTTTCCCACTCACATATCTAGTGATTGTTGCCAGCTGCTGGGTGGGACTTTAGCAGGGGTTATCAGAAGGAGCACCTCCCCATGGTTTCTGTGTGGCTTGAGCTTCCTCACAGCATGGTGGCTGGGTTTCAAGAATGAGCATTGCAAGACATGGAGCCATGTAGAAGTTCTATAGCTTTTCCTAACCTAGCCTCGACATCACATTGCATTATTTATGCCACATTCTACTCATTAGAAGCCAGACCATATTCAAGGGGAAGGGAAGTTAGTTTCTACCTGTTGATGGGATGAGCTTCAAGGAACTGGATATGTTTTAAGACCATGATACCAATCAAATTGATAGAAAATTGATGTATGGATCAGGTAATTCTTTAACAATTAACAATAATAAATACGATTGTCAAATGGATCAGGACATTCATGTCAGCTCATTAATGCATTCTTTCTCCTGGTAGGCATTACAGTATGATGACTAAGTTGTAGTTCTGAATTTATACTGAGCAAGATTAAAATGCTATCCACCTATTAATTTTGTGACTCTAGGCAAGTTCCTTGACTTCTCTAAGCAGCTTTCTTCTTTGGAGAGTAGATGAAGAGTGCTGGCACGTGGGGAGCATTCAATATATGGTGATGACCATTGTAAGCCCCTACTTCTCCCTCAAGTCAAGTCCTTTGTTACAGATGCTCCAAGCAGACATAAGCTATGCTCATTTCTAAAGAGGAGGCAAGGATTGAGGGTGCCTTGTCCTCACCTGGGTCACCTGTGGGACCTGACTTCCACTCTCCTCATCATGCTGACAGTTCTCAAGTGAGCCCCTCTAAAGGCTGGATTCCAGGCTGCTGGGGTGGGTGAGCATGGCAACATCCTCATCACAACGGGCACGTGGCCAGGGACTCAGATCTGCCAGTGTGGGCGCCAACACTCTCTCCCCAGAAAAGCTGCTTGAAGGCATAGACTAGGGGAAGGGAAGATTAAAAATAAAGAGTGGTCATGTTCAGTTTTGAAATTAAAAGAGAGGGATGGACTCAAAGGCCCTTCAATTCTCTTGGCTTTGGGAGAGAGAGGGTGCTGAGTAGGGGGGACGTGGTGGGGGAGCACCACGGGGCTTCCTTTCCCCAGAACCCTAATTCATGGGAACACCCAGAACTGGGCAACTGCATCTCATGGCTCACAGTTGTGGTCTCGCCTGAAACACAAATGTTTCATTTGCTTTGCAGGGTTTGTGAACTAGCAGTCTTGGTGTTTATTTTGTTTGTCCCTTACAGAGATTTTAAATTCTAAATTGTAAATGCGTTTCAATTGAGCATTGGCTTTCCAGTTAGCTCCAGAACTCTGTATTATTTGTGCCCAGCCTGCTCTCATCATCTACATCATATACTTTCCTGGCTTCAATGATAGACATTCAGTTTGGTTGCATCCTACTTGCTTTGTGCTTTCTCTGCTCTTACAATGTCTCAAACTTACATGTATGGAGCACCCAGTGTATTATCAGCTATAACCTCAATTACTACCCTAGAAACCCTACAAGGGAGGGATCCTCACTCCATAGAGAAGGTAGCTAAGGGTCACAAGAACTGACTTACCCAAAATAGCATGGTTTGTGAAAATGGTAGAGCTGGTATTTGGATCCAGGTAGTATCATTTAGGCTTTGTTTCAGTTGCAAGTGGCAGAAAATGCACTTCAAATTGGTTTAATTCCAGGGAAAAAAAGAATAGCAATCGATTGGCTCAAGTTGCTGTGAAGTCCAGGCATGCCTGAATCCAGGAGCTCAAACTCCATCTCTCAGCTCTAGTTGCCTCTATGTTGTACCATTTTGAGGCCAGACCTACCCTTGCGGTGGCAAAGTGGTTCCTAGTACCTCCTAGCCAAGAACCTACCCTCTCACCCACCCCAGTCAGGAAGAGAGAGCTTTTATCTCCCAATAGCTCTATCTATCTATCATCTATCTATCTATCTATCTATCTATCTATCTATCTATCATCTATCTATCTATCTATATCTATCATCTATCTATCTATCTATCATCTATCTATCTATCTATCATCTATCATTATCTATCTATCTATCTATCTATCTATCTATCTATCTATCTATCACTATTTAATGCCCAGAGCGTGATGACTCAGACAAGAATAGAATCACGTAAGTGGCCAGGCATAGTGACTCATGCCTACAATCTGAGTGATTTAGGAGGCTGAGGCGGGAGGATTGCTTGTGCCCAGGAGTTCAGCACCAGTCTGGGTAACATAGCAAGATCCCATCTCTACAAAAATATAAAAAAATTAGATGAGCTTCATGATATGCACCTGTAAGTCCCAGCTACTTGGGAGGTTGAGTCAGCAGGAGGCTCGCTTGAGCCCAGGAGTTCGAGGTTGCAGTGAGCCAAGATTGCACCACTACACTCCAGCCTAGGTGACAAAGAGAGATCCTGTCTCAAAAGGAAAAAAGAAAATAAGGACATAATCACCTCAGAACCAATCATTATGTCCCGAGGTATAAGATTGTCAGAGGTGTGAGAACCAGAGCAACTCCATCTTGAATAGGGACTGGGTAAAATAAGGCTGAAGCCTACTGGGCTGCATTTCCAAATGATTAAGGCATTCTAAGTCACAGGATGAGATACGAGGTTGGCACAAAATACATGTCATAAAGACCTTGCTGATAAAACAGTTCGCCGTAAAGAAGCCAGCCAAAACCCACCAAAACCAAGATGGCCACAAGAGTGACCTCTGGTTGTCATCATTGCTACATTCCCACCAACACCACAACAGTTTACAAATGCCATGGCAACATCAGGAAGTTACCCTATATGGTCTAAAAAGGGGAGGCATGAATAAACCACCCCTTCTTTAGTATATAACCAAAAAAATAACTGTAAAAATGGGCAACCAGCAGCCCTTGGGGTTGCTATCTATGGAGTAGCCATTCTTTCATTCTTTTACTTTCTTAATAAACTAGCTTTCACTTACTATATGGGCTCTCCCTGAATTCTTTCTTGCATGAGAGCCAAGAACCCTCTTTTGGGGTCTGGATTGGGACCCCTTTCCTGTAACAAGATGAGTTTAGGTCACAGTCTCATGCTTGAAGCCTTGGGTAGGGTTAGGCCCATCTGAACCATAGTGAGCAAGAATGAGGGATGGAACAGGAAAGATGTGTTCTTTCCAGATGGGAAAATGTCCACTACCTAAGCTAGCAAAGAAGCTTACTGCCTTTACTATAGGCTTCAGAGGTCTTGAGCACCTTCCATTAAGGGTGATTAGGTAAACACATCACACACTAAATGGGGCTGCTCCTACAACCCTAGTATCCAGAGGAAGTTGACTCTACATGCTGATCTTTTAGAAAACACTTGTCATTATTGTCTTTCCAGAATCCATTTCCCTTTCTTTCTATTTTTTATTTTTTTGGGAGGTGAGGCGGGTGGGGACTGAGTTTCACTCTTGTTTCCCAGCCTGGAGTACAATGACGCCATCTCGGCTCACTGCAACCTCAGCGTCCTGTGTTCAAGTGATTCTCCTGCCTCAGCCTCCCAAGTAGCTGGGATTACAGGCATGCACCTTCACGCCAGGCTAATTTTGTATTTTTAGTAAAGATGGCATTTCTCCACGTTGGTCAGGCTGGTCTTGAATTCCTGACCTCAGGTGATCCGCCCCCCTGGCCTTCCAAAGTGCTGGGATTACAGGCATGAGCCACCGTGCTGGCCCCTTTCTTCTTTTAATTACACCACCATTTTCCTCTGGGAAACTACCCATTTCCCAAGCAATTCAAAGGGATTATCTCTTACCTCTACCCTACTTCAGGGGCAAGCACGGTGACTCAAGTTTGGCAAGTCTGATATTTATCCTCTGGGCTCAGATAATTAAGTTAGAGATAAATATTCAATCTGAGGCAATAAAACCCAGTCTCAGAACTTTTTTTGGAACTACTGAAAAAAATAAATTCTCCTTCCATGAGTATTACTAAGACTTGAGGATGGTGGTTGGAGATTCTGGGAGCCACCAAAGAAAATAAAGCCATGGTGAAAAAAATAGATGAAGGTGGAGAGTAACAGCTTTCTGATATTGTGTGAGTCCACAGATCCATTTGTACCTGAACCCAGAAAGACCTAAGGCCTCTTTAGTTACCTAAACAAATATACAACCATTTTTCCCTTTTAATTGCCTTAGTTTAAGGTGGGTTTTGTCACTTGTGACCCTAAGAAGGTCAAACATGTAGGGTTTTTTTTGTTGTTGTTGTTTGTTTTGTTTTGTTTTTCTTAGACGGAGTCTCATTCTGTTGCCCAGGCTGGAGTGCAGTGGTGCAATCTTGGCTCACTCTGTCTCCTGGTCCAAGCCATTCTAGTGCCTCAGCCTCCTAAGTAGCTGGGATTACAGGCGCATGACCTGTAAGACATTACCATGCCCGGCTAATTTTTTGTATTTTTAGTAGAGATGGGGTTTCACCATGTTGGCCAGGCTGCTCTCAAACTCCAAGCCTCAAGTAATCCACCCGCCTCGGCCTCCCAAAGTGCTGGGATTCCTGGCATGAGCTACCATGCCCGGCCCAACATGTAGGTTTGATTTAAGGCAGGTGTTGGATTCCAGGACAAAGCAAGGCAGAAGGACATCCCTTATGTTTGGAAGGGGTACATGGCCCTCTTGTTTCCAAGTGCAGAGTGTTTGAGGGCTGGAGCCTGTCGGTTGTCAGATAAATATCCTGGATGAGGCTCTATCCTAAACCTCAACTCTTTCATGCACTGCTTGGTCATGTGAACCCTTTGGAAACTCTTTGGAAGTTCACTCCATGGCCTAGTAAGAATCAGTCCCTGTTCCCACTTACTCCACTTTCCTTAGCAGAAGTGGTTCTGGAAGAAGCAAGCTCTTGAACATTTTAATATGAGGCTTGATCACACAAGATTTAGGGTCTGACAGACCTGCATTTAAGCCCTGGCTTGGCCACTTACCGGCCATGTGACCTCAGTCAAGTTATTTGGCATTTCTAAGACTCAGTGTTCTTATCTGCAAAATGAGTTTAATACTAACATTCAGCTCCTACAGTTTATGTGAGGCTGAAATAAACTGAACACTGGTCGGAACCTAGTAGTCACTCAATGAAAGATAGCAACTGTCATCAATATAAAGCTGTCAGTTTTGTCTGTAACTTAACTCAAAATCTCTCCCTTTGTTCTGTCCTCCCTTACTCACAAGCATTTTTGCAGTGGATATAGCCACAGGTACTTGATGTTCTCAATTGATTTATGTACAAACTGTAATTGTTAACAGCATAGACTCAGGAACTGGGCTGTTTAGATTCAAACTCTGCCTCGTTAGTGGCTGCGTAGTCTTAGGCAAATGGCTCCACCTCGTTGTGGCTCAGTTTCCACATAAAACGGGGATGACAAAAATAGTATCTGCCGGCCAGGCATGGTGGCTCATGCTTGTAATCCCAGCACTTTGGGAGGCTTAGGCAGGTGGATCACCTGTCAGGAGTTTGAGACCAGCCTGGCCAACATGATGAAACCTCGTCTCTACTAAAAATACAAAAACTAGCTGATTGTGGTGGTGGAAACCTGTAATCCCAGCTACTTGGGAGGCTGAGGCAGGAGAATTGCTTGAATTCAGGAGGCAGAGGTTGTAGTGGGCTGAAATTGTGCCATAGCACTCCAGCCTGGGCAACAAGAGCAAGACTCCGTCTTAAACAAACGAAAAACAAAAACAACAACAATAAAAAAGAAATAGTATCTGCCTCATTGGGATTAAGTAAATTAATATTTAATACTAAGTAAGCTAATATTAATGAATGACACAAGATAAGGATTAGTCATCATCTGTGTGTTTAATACTGTGTCACGTCAACCACATACATGTTGAGTGGCCAAGTACTAATTTCTCTTGAACACAAGCCACTCTGTGTGCACAATCAGGCTATGCTGGGTTCTGATTGCTTGGGTCCTGTTGTGGTCCTGCTAATCCCAACACCACTCAGCAGTACACAGCCTTATGAATTTTGGTGAAAACTCTGGCCATGCCGACATTCCACATTCTTTTTGTGTACACTTAATTCACAATAATTTTTTTTGCATTCAGAGTCTTGCTCCAATATCTGCTATTTTATCATAAGTAAATTACTTAACCTCGTTGAGCCTCAGTTTCCTCAACTGTAAAATGGCAAAACTCATAGTACCTACTTCATAAGTCATCATGAGGATTAATTGAGTTGCTATGGCAAAGCTCTGAGAATAGGTCTTGACATAGTGTAAGTGTGAAATTATTATCTTATAAGTGATAATGTTCAGCTAATATATCCTGCAAATGGGATGCTTCCAAATACCCTTAGAATTCTCTTAAAAGAGCTGAAAAATATGTTTCTTGATCTTGTACATTACAGGTTTCAAGCTTATAGCCTATCTGACAGACACGTCCAGTGGACATATTTTACTTGCACAGCCTCATTTCAAAAAATTAGAATCAGTGCCCCCATTTTTTGTTTAGAGACACGGTCTTACTATGTTGCCCAGGCTGGTCTCAAACTCCTGGGCTCAAGCAGTCTTTTCACTTCAGCCTCCTGAGTAGCTGGGATTACAGGTGTGCACGTTATGTGGTAGACAGCTTCAGACATGGCTCCCAATAGTCTACCTTGCCTATTTATGCCTGTTTAAGAAAAACTCAAAACGCCTGGCTAATGGCTCATATTTTAAAATCAGGACCTTTCATATAAAAATCTCTCTTTCTAGCTTCTCCTGAGGACTGGGAAGAGATGGCACCGTGGTACACATTCTTTCAGGCTGTCATTTGGAGTTGACACCGCGTGATTGCTCACTGTGGAGAGGACAGACACTGTCCAGGTCAGGTGCCTCCTGGTTTACCACACTCCCATTTTTCTACACCTGGGAATGTTTCAGGCACTTGCCTTACCTGCCTGGCTCCTGAAATAATGAAAATAATGGCTAACACATACACAGAGCATGCTATGATTCAGGCACTATCTCAATCCACCCCCACAACAAACCTAAGGGAGAAGTATTGTTATTGTCTCATTTTAAGGATGAGAGGACATAGAAGGGCTAAGGTTGTGCAGCTGGCAAATGGCAGAGCTGGGAGTTGCACACTCTGATTCCCAACTCTGGGCTCTTGCCCCTACTCTCTACTTTAGAGTAACCCCTTATTCCTACTTGGGTCAAGTTTTCTGCAGTTGTATGAATAAAAGGGGAACACGCTCCAGGGTGTCCATCTTCAGCTCTCATCATGTTGGCCAAGAGGGCTTAGTTGTGGATGCCAAAGGTCATGATTTAGGGAATTAGGTGCCTAATTTCCCAAATGCCCTCAACACTCCCAGACTCATCTCTGATGCACAAGGATAGTTCTACCCAGAATAGAAGCTCCTGTTGGAGGTCATTGAACTTAGAGTGAGGGTCTCTTCCTACATTGGAGTCTCCCCAACTCAGCCCCTGAGCGGCAGGACACAGAGAGAAAACCCATCTTCAGGAATTGGTACATTCTGCTTATTCCTAACAATCGTAGACACATCCCTTCCTAGATGACTGAAAACTATCCATTTTATTCAGTTTCTGATCATGCTATAATCGAATCAAAGTGACACATCCCTATACTGAAAGTGTTATACTCTTTCTATATATATGTATATATAGATAGATTATAGATAGATATAAATATATGTGTGTGTATACACATATATATGTATACACACACATATATATATATATGGAGAGAGAGAGAGAACCTCTGTCCCTTCCTGAAAAACATTTATAAAATCTTAACCATGGCCAGGATATTCCAATAAGCCCCCACACGCCCACCCTTGATCAAGAGCCTTGATTCATTCTTTTTTTTTTTTTTTTTTTTTGAGACAGAGTCTTTCTTTGTCCCCCAGGCTGGAGTGCAGTGGCGCGATCTCGGCTCACCGCAACCTCCACCTCCTGGGTTCACACCATTCTTCTGGCTCAGCCTCCCGAGTAGCTGGGACTACAGGCACCCACCAACACACCCGGCTAATTTTTTGTATTTTTAGTAGAGACGGGGTTTCACCGTGTTAGCCAGGATGGTCTCGATCTCCTGACCTCGTGATCCACCTGCCTCGGCCTCCCAAAGTGCTGGGATTACAGGCTTGAGCCACCGCACCCGGCCTCCTTGATTCATTCTTAAGAAATCCCTCCATTTTCTACAGAGCTCTTCTAGTGAAATCTTGTCAAGCTTTCCTTCCTGAAGTCTGTATTATAAAAACAAGACATCTTATTTTCCTTTTCCGGTTATGAAATTATATGATAATATTTGAAGATGTTTCAAAATACGACTCACCCCCTATTCCAAACCCTGAGTCTCACTGGTCTATGAGTGATTCTTGTAGATTTTTAAGAGAATGCCTTTCCCCAAATGGTAAGTTTTGAGATGATGCCTGACGACTGCTATCGAATGCTTAACATTTGAAAATAAATTCACAAAACACAGAAGATGAACAGATGGTCTGTGAGTTTTGTCCATTCTCTGTAGCTTTCCACCACTCTCTGCAGCAACAGACAAAAAGGAGTTTGAGCCAACCCCAGGTGGGTGTATTGCGAGGGAGAGGCGAGCTGTCCCCAGGCCTGCACCATACGAAGCATCCGTTGTCTTCGGGGGCCCCGCAGGAGGGCTGCATCCACAGAGACAGGGTCCTTGCTCTTTATTCCAGCTGGTGGGGACAGTGCCAATGGGAAAGGGGTTTAGAGGCATCAAGGTCCTCTTGCTGTCAGAGCGACCTTGGTATTGTCATCTCATCTAGTTTCCTGGGACAACTGGGAGTGAGGGTTCATCCCTGACTGCACTTGCCTGCTGGCACGGCAATACTCGGGAACTTGGTTTTGAAATCCCAGCTTGGTCAATTTCACAGCAGTTGGGTCACACGCTAGGCTACGAGCTGATCCATACCAGGTGTATCAGTTTCCTGGGGCTGTGGAAACAAATTACTACAAACTGAGTAGCCTTAAACGGCGACAGGTGTTCTCTCACAGTCCAGGAGGCCAGAAGTATGAAATCAAGGTGTTGGCAGAGCTGTGCTCTGCCTGGAGGGTCTACGGGAGAATGCATTCCTTGCTTCTTCCAGCTTCTGGTGACTGTCGCATCCTTTAGCATCTAGTGCCCGCATCTCCCTCTGCCTCATCTTCTCATTGCCTTCTCCTCCATGTGTCTATGTTATCTTCGTCTGCCTCTGCCTTATAAGGAAACTTGTGATGACATTTAGGGCCCACCCTGTTAACCCAGGGTCATCTATTCATCTCAAGATCCTCCATTCAATTACTTCTTGCAAAGACCTTCCTCCCCACCCCCAAAATAAGGTAAAATTTCCAAATTCCAGGGTTAGGACTTGATATCTTTGGGTGGTCGTTATTCAGCTTACTACTCCGGGCCTTACTCACCACTACAGATGCCCTAATCTTATCCTCCTTTCCCTCCCTTTCCGGCCAAGTCTCTTCCCTTAAAAAATGTCACACAAACCCTAGAGAAACAAAACTGGGATGTTTGAAAGAACCCTGGGTTTGGGGTTAGTAAAAACAAGATTGGCTGGATTTGTCAGAGGCAGTCACCTGCCTCTCTCTTTCTCTCTCTCTGTGTGTGTTTGTGTGTGCATGTGTTTCTACTCTCTCATCTCCTCAAGGATGGCAGTGGTCAAGGTAAGTGGCACCTCTGCCTCCTTGCTGCACTATTACAATGGCCTCCAATGATCTTCCTGCTCCTCCTCTTTCTCTAAAAACTATATTCTCTAATACAAATCAGATCGTGGCAACTCTTTGCTTAAAGTTTCTGTAGGGAGACAGGATAAAGGCCCTCCCAACACATTCACATCCTAATCGCTGAAACTGGTGAATATGCTCCTTACATGACAACGGGGACTTTGCAGATGTGTTAAGGATCTGAGATGGGGAGATTATCCTGGATGATCTAAGTGGTCCCAAGGTAATCAAGGGATGCAGAAAAGTCACAGATGGAAAAGGAGACATAGAGGTTGCAGAGATGCACTTTGAAGATGAACAGGGCCATGAGCTGAGGAAGCAGGCAGCCTCTAGAAGCTGGAAAAGGAAATGAAGCCAATTCTCCTCTGGAGTCTCCAGAAGGAACCAGCTCTGCTAATGCCTTGATTTTAGTCCAGTAAGGCTGCTTTTGGACTTCTCACCTCCAGAACAATAGGATAATATATTTGTGTTGTTTCAAGCTATGGAGCGTGTGACAATTTGTTACAGCAACAACAGGAAAGTAATACAGTCTTCAAGGGATTCTCACTGAACTTAGAACAAAGTCAAGCTTCTCAGCAGGGTCTACAAATGCTTACGTGATCAGACTGCTGACTTCCTCTTTGGAAGGAATCTTCTACCACTTGGTCCAATGTTTACCAGTCTTTAGCCACATGGTTCTACTTTCTGCTCCTTGACAGGCCAGCCCTCAGGTTCTGGCTCTTGACATTCCTTCAGTCTGGAATGCTTTTCTCTGGATCCTCATCTTTGAGCTCAAAATATCACCTTGTCAAGAAGGCCCTCCTTGGCCCCTTAGTTAAATAGTCAACAACCCAGCTATTTATTGACAACCCAGCAGGTCAAAACCCTGCTGTCTCCAATCACATTATTCACCATATTTAATATGCATCCCTCCTAAACATCAGCTGCATGAAAAAAGGGCCCGTGCTTTGTTCCCATCTGGAACAGTCATTCATTCTAAAGAGAGATTTGTAGAATGAATGAGTGAAATAGACCTTCCATGTCCTAAGATTTCTCTCCAAAGCCATGGGCTCCCTGCCATGGGTTCAGCCCCTGTGGTATATTAACAATAAGCAAATCACCCCCAATCCAGATTTGAGCCATGAGATGATAGAGGATGAGATTTGGAGGTCATTTCTGCTTGTTCCCCCTTAACATAATTTTCAGAGAGTCTTCCCTCTTAACATAATTTTCTAGTATTTCCTCTTTGCTCATCTATTTCCCTTGAAAGTCCTGTGCTGGGCTCTGCCCACTTACAGTTAGTAGGATTTCCTGAGGACGACCTTGGGGTCAAGTACCTTCAGGGGCTCATCAGCTAAAGTCTCCTTTTGATTTCTGCTGCTTAACTAGGGCAGAAATGTGAATCTGGTGCTGCTCATGTCTTAGGGAGTCAAGGAAACTCCTTTATTTTGAGAGCAAGGGCCCTTAAGTTGTGTGGGTTTAAGGAAATACTAATTTCTTCTCTGTTTATGAGAGGCCCAAATCATTATGTTTGAAAGAATCTCTTTCATCTGGATTAATTGTGTCAGTCTGATCATTCACACCAGCTAAGAAAGTCTCAGAGAAGGGATCATCACAGTCCCTGTTCCCCACCCCGACTTCACCTCTAGGGAGGAGGGTTGACCTGGCTGGTCAAGATTGAGCAAGTTTATTGGACACAGTGCTAAGACTCCCTCCCTTACTCCAGCCCATATTATGTGGTAGACAGCTTCAGACATGGCTCCCAGTAGTCTCCATCTTGCCTATTTATGCCTGTGTTTTTCCTCTGCTCTCCACACCACAACAATCAACACAGAAGACTTCTGTAACCAAACGTCTGGGAGATTTTCCCCATCAACAAGCAGTGGACGCCAGCTGTGTATCCTCCAATTCAATTCCTACCCTATCTACCTGGAAATAGCATTAGATCCCACAGAGTGAGGACTCAGTCCCCAAAACTGCCCCCTCCCCACCCACCAGATACCAGTCACAAATGCAGGCCCCTGGAACTTCTGATCGACCAGCTTCCAGTTGAGATTTCTATAATCCCCTCTTTGGGATTGATTAATTTGCCAGAATGGCTCACAAAACTCAGGAAAACATCTACATTCACTGGTTTATTATAGAAGATATTACAAACGATACAGAAGAGGATGTCTTGCACAGGGTGAGGTATGCAGGAAGGGGCGTGGAGCTTCTATGCCCTCTCCACTGGGAGGAATATGGAGCACCACTCTCCAGGAACCTCCATGTGGTCAGCTATCTGAAAGCTCACTCAACCCTATCCTTTTGTGTTTTTATGGAACCTTCATTATGTCAGCATTCCTTCCCCCTATGGGAACAGGGGACCATCTCTGGAATGAGGGTCGTGTGACCCACAATCAGAAAGCTGGGGGAAGATTAGAGTCCTGCCTGAAGGAGGGCAGAAGAAGGTCAGAGAGCTTCTATTTCCTGAGGTCTAAAGCACCCTACATTATAACAAGACTATAACAAGGGTTATGGGAGGTATGAGCCAGGAACTGTAGATGAAAACACACACACACACACACACACACACACATATTTAATACCATAATATCCTTGTGTAATTCCTTCCCCTTGAGTGTGGACTGGGCCTAATGACTTGCTTGTAATTAATAAAATACAGCAAAAAGGATATAATGTCACTTCTATGATTAGGTTACAGAAGAATGGGTCTTCCCTCTTACTGGTATTCTCATTATATTGCCTTCTTAGTGTGTATAATTTGATGAAGCAAGCTTCCACTTTGGCAAGACCCACATGGCAACAAACTGAGGGCAACTTCCTGTCAAGAGCCAGTGAGAAACTGAAGACCTCAGTCCAACAGCTCACAGGGAACTGAATTCTGGCAATGGCCATGTAAATGAGCTTAGATGTGGATTCTTCCCTAGCTGAAACTTCAGATAAGACCACAGCCCCAGCCAACACCTTAACTTTAGCTTATGTGAAATTCTGAAGACCCAGCTAAGCTTTGCCCAGACTCCTGACTCACAGAAAGTGCAGATAATAAATGTATGTTGTTTTAAGCTGCTAATTTTGGGGGTAATTTATTAACAGATAACTAATACAACCCCCATGATATCTAGGAGTTCTCTATGGAGTCCAACCACTTTAGGATTAGGATATTGGAATATGCTGTCAAATCTTCAAATCATAATAAATTTTTCATTTTCTAGGCATTGTCCTATATGCATTTATTTCTCTCTTGGATCTTGTGAGGAGGAGTCACTGGTTGACAACAAAACTAAATGTTCTTGCATCTCTTGTCCAAATACCGTTTTCATCTCACCCTGACATCTGCCCTGATTTTGGCAGGCCATATGCCAGGGAGACTAGCATTTATGGGAAAAAGTCGATAGTGGATGGAGTGTGGTTCACTCATTGGGCAAGTCCCCTAGAGCTAAAACTTTGTTGTGTTTGGAAATTGGGATTCCATTTTGGAGCCAACATTGCTTGTCTAGGAAGTAATGAGCAGCAGAATTCTGTGTAGGTCAATGCAGTCCCACATCAAAACAAGAAAGATATAGGGCCTGAGGTACAGGGCTTTAGGGCATTTATTTATTTTGCTTCTTTAACTGTTACTTTAGGTTAGGGGGTACATGTGCAGGTTTGTTATATAGGTAAACTTGTGTCGTGGGGATTTGTTGTACAGATTATTTAGTCACCCAGGTATTAAGCCTAGTACTCATTATTTTTCTTGATCCTCTCCCTCTTCCAACCCTCCACCACCTGATAGGCTCCAGTGTGTGTTGTTCCACTCTATGTGTCCATGTGTTCTCATCATTTAGCTCCCACTTATAAGTGAGAATGTGTGGTATTTGGTTTCTGTTCCTGTGTTAGTTTGCTGAGGATAATGGCCTCCAGCTCCATCTATGTCCCTGCAAAGGACATGACAAGTGGAACTGGACTGGGTATCCCAGATTTGGTTCCTATTTATCTTGCTTTGCATTTCTTCTTGATTTCACCAGCATCCGAGCTTGTATGTGAGGTTAAAGAAAGAACGTGGTGGCAGGAATAAGATCTGAGGATTTGAGAAATTTGTCCTCATGGGTTTGAAGTTCTTAAGTTGGCTGTGGTCATCCAATTGACAAGCCTAAACTTTGGTACCATGCCTTTATATGTTGAGATTGAAGAATCTGACTGTGGGAAAGTCCAGTCTACTCCCAGCAATTTATTTCCATCTGTTTTATTTCTTCAATGCTCCAGTCATCAGATAACCTTCCAGCTGACTGAAGATACACAAGCAAGTCCATCAGAGGCAAACTGGGAGGGCCAGGCCAGAAAAACCAGTATCGTGAGCTAAATAAGCGGTAGTTTTTATTAAGCCATTAGGTTGTGATGTGGTTTGTTACTCAGTGCCCGATAATTGACATAGACTTACACCATGTGTATGTTTCCTCCAACTCATCTTCTTGGTAGGTTTTGAGATCTTGAAGGCAAAGAACTATAACTCATCAGAAGGTCCAATTCAGGTCTTTGCCTTGGGTGGTGAGCTTGGCTATGAAACAATAGAGACTACTGTGGACCAATGCAATGCCAGGTGAACCACTCCTTTAATTGTTTATCAGTGTTGACCCATCTCTCATATATCATTAGCTTCAAGGATCTTTGGAGTAGCCCCAAATTCCCATCTACAGAGGATCTACCACTGTGGTTTCCTTCCTGGGCATACATCCCCTTTGTTCCAAGAACAACTTCCAGTTTTCTTTCAGAGAGCTCTTCTTCACCTATTCCCAGTTCCTGTGTTTTGGGTGGCACTCTATCCCTAGCTGCAGAGGTGCAGCTCATGTTATATATGATAGACATTCTGTAAGATGGTCCTTAAAGACCTCCACTTTCCAATAGTCTCACCTTGCATAATCCCTTGCCCTTGAGCATGGGCTGGACTTACTTGTAAGGAACAGAAAACAGAAACATGATAGGATGTCAATTCTGAGATTAGATTGCAAAAAGACTGTGGTTTCCAAACTGGGCACTCTCACTTGAATCATGTGCCCTAGGAGAAGCCAGCTACCATGTCCAGAGGCAGCCCTATGGAGGGACCTATGAAGTGAGGAATTGGGGTTGCCGACAACCATGTGAGTAAGCTTGGAAGTGAATCCCATCTTCCCCCAGTTGAACCTTCATGTGTGACTGCAACCCTGGGCAATAGCTTGGCCACATCCTCATGAGAGACTTTATACCACCTAAGCCATACGCAGATTCCTGATCCACAGACATGGAGAGGTCATAAATGTTTATTGCTTTAAAGTTTTGGGGTAACTTGTTACACAGTAATAGCTAACTAATACAACTTAGGTTTGGCCAATTAAAGCACCTCATCTGTCTCCCCTCTCCACCCACAGTGCTTGGCTCAAGAATGTACATGTGACCAGGCTGAGTCAACTGGAATAAACTACAATACTTTTATAGGAGCTCCCACTCTTTCTCACTGGACATGATCCTAGAAGGATGAGAGGCCAGGATTTCTGCAGCCATGTTGTCCCTACACGTGGGGAGTCCTGGACTATCTTATTGGTCTCTATAACACCAGTACCCAGAACTGTGCTTGGCTCAGAGTCAGGGCTCAATATTTATTAAATGAAAGATGGGTTTATATCTGGCAGAGGGGGAAAGTTTGAGAAGCTGGCATGGAATGAGGCGAAATAAGAGGCAGCAATGGTAACCTCTTCTATATAATACTGTCTTAAATGGAATGCATGTTCAAGCATCTGTAGAATCCCAGGTATTTTTGTTTTCTAAATGTGATGCCTAGAACACTGTTTCTTCCTGAAGTTTAAATGGGCTTCAGCCAACTTTAACTGGCAGACTTTCTAAAATTCTGCAAAGATTAGTGCACTAGGTAAGATCAATGGATTCACTGTATCTTTCCAATGCTCCATTTACTGAGGCTCTTTCAAGAAGGGAAGAGATGAATACACTCTGTAGGGAGCCATGATGTATGTAGCGTGAACACGTTTGCTCTTTTCTGCTACCCACTAGCCTTAGCAGCTACAAAGGCATGTGCTACAGATTGGATTACTATATCTTTCGAAAAGAAAATAGAAGCATGACTTCATTCAGAGAAGAAGGTATTAGATTGACACCCAGTGATTCAGTACTGTGCTACTCTGCTCTGAGAGAGTGCGGCTCCTTATCATGCCAGCAGGGTTTAGAAGCAGTCTCCCTTATTTCTCCCTCTTCTCTTGGGCCTCCATGGACAAGCTGTTGAAAAGAAAAATGGCTTATACTCCCCCCTCTTTTTTGGCAGGTGCTTAGCTAAATTAGGAGAATATAAGTCAAAGGTAAGTCGTTTTACAAATAGCAACACCCTCATGGACAACAAACAAAGGATTCTCTCTGCACTGACACCAGCCTCTTTCCTGACTTTTGTCATGGCTGGAATAAAATCTTACGTATCTTGTGCTTGATACATAAGCTTAATAAACACGAATCACATTGAGTGGATGGCTGCGCACATACCCTGATTAAGGGCACAAGAAAATATTAAGGTCCTCAAACCTGTGACTCACGAATGACAGAAGTTTCAACCTCAGGTGGCTATAGCAGCCAGGGAAGTGGATGGAGGGTATAGGACAATAGGGGATGGTGGAGACTGTGGCAAAATGAGAACATACACTGCTTTTAAAGGAGACAGCATTTCTCAGTTCTGTAGAATTATTTCCATGTGAAACATAGGCTCAGAGCTGCTAGTCTTTTGTTTCTTTTTTCAAGGGAATCTAAAAGTCCAGGAATTTATATAAAGTATCTTATTTTTTCATGTTCACAATGGTTTTAAGTAAAATTCCATGTGAGTAAAATTAAGCTTATCTAATGGCTACAAACTGGATCTTCAGTTTGTAACCTCTGTAACATAGTCTATTTAAGAAAAGACATATAAACAAGAGCTTGCATATATTAATTCAGTTTAATCATATCAATTCTTAAACAAAAAACTTCCTCCAAGAGACAATAGTTCACAGTAACTGCAAAGCTTACTCACAATTTTTAAAAATATCAGTCATGCTTAGCATTCAAAGAAGATATTATAGAATAACTGTAAAAACTTTTACCAGGAACATCAGCTTCTGACTTGAAAAATTACAAATACTGAAGCGTTTTGGTATCAGACACAGTAGTTTTGACATTGTCTGTTCATTTGATGAGTTTCTGGAAGTTTGGAAAATTGTACCTCTATAATTGGATAATGCAGTTATTCTAAACTAAACATTTTCAAATGTAGAAAACAAACTAGCAAGCTACACATACAAAGAAAAGCCCTCTAAGACAAGCTTTCCACATGTTGAATGCCAGCATGTGCACCGTGAATCCTGGAAGACTAGAATTGATACATACGCTTGGCCTGAAGTCTTACACCCCAGGCTCAACGATGGAGTTTGCATTCACCTACACATTAATGACAAACTCTGGGTTAGTATAAGAGAAGCCAGCAAATTCATTTTGGTCCAAGTTCATGATGAAAAGTTTATCAGTGGGTGTCAGTTCCACAGGCTGTCTGGTGAACTCTTTGTCGAAGTTGGAGGTGTCTCTCTTGTCTCTCTGCCAAATGGAAAGTAAACACATTAACACAGCATAAGAAGAAAGACACAGGACCAAGATACGCCAGTCGTTGGGTGGCTGATACCATCTCATGAGCAGAGTCAGAAAGAGCCCTGTGCTGAAAATTCTTAGCAGCTGCACTCCACGTACTAGCTTTCATTTCACATTGTACATTGGCTTGGGGATAGAAACGTGGTGGAAATTTTCTAAGAAAAGAAGTAAGTCATTGAATTTCAGTTAAGAATTGCCATAAAGTGGTGCGTGTGTGTGTGTGTGTGTGTGGTGCTGTATTTTCTTTGGCTTTAGGATGAATTGAATTGGAAGCTACTTATTGCCATGCTTACTTAATGTTATAGAAATAATCATTAGGTAGAGCGTCCTGGAGAAAACCATTCAGTAGCAGCCCAGGTGGCTAGAAGACCTCTTTCTTTGAAAAGGTGAACTGCTGCCCATCTACTCTGCCCCCAAGAAGGCAGAATGGCTATGTGGAAAAATCAGATCACTGCTTAATGAAAGGAATTGACCACTGTCAGCTTGAAAATCCACCCACAGTCTAGAATTGGGTCTTTATCAGGCAGAAGTTCTCTCCAAAGACATTTTTAGCATGTATCTAGTCAACAAACTGTAAGAGAGAAAGCCCAAAGCTTAAAGGAGGGTGTGTAAGGGGAGCCTTAAAACAAAATAAAACAAAACAAAAGAAACTCAAAGCAACTCGATTCTCCTAGTAAGTCTGGCATTTCTTTTTTTGTTCAGTAGGGAGGTGGAAAAGAAATTAACCCCAGTTTACTAGCAATTGCTTGGGGCAAATCTCACCAGGGAAGATCAGAATGTGGGCTAATAGAGGAATCTGTATGATGCTCCGACCTCTTCAGGGTCCTTGCAAGCCTCTTGTCTTTCCTCATCATCACCACACCCACCTGGGGCAGGTAGAGCTGGAGTCCTCACCTCCTACGTATGACATATGAGAGAACCAAGGCACAAGCAGGCAGGGTGGCTTGCCCAAGAATTCAGTGGGTTCCTGATTTTTACCTGACCACATCGCTGCTACGTAGGCCTCATCTCAGTCCCTCGGACTGGAGGGACAACCCGATGGCTGTTTTATTACAAGACAGCCAGGGAAGAAGGCCTTGGATTCCCTAGTGCCCTGCACATTCCCAGGCTGCAGCCGAAGTTGCCTCAGATTATAAAGGCCTGGGGGTCGGTAAGGATTCACTGACTCATTAGCGTTTGAGCCAAAACCACCCAGGCTTTAGGTTTAGCCCCCTAATGGGCACTAGCTGTTAAGGATCTCTCATTGCTGGGTTCACTCGCCTTTGCAAAACATCTTTTACAAGACTTACTTCTTTGTGGCTGCTCCCCTGAGATAGGTAAAATGTCCCTATGGAGTTCCCTCCTTACTCTTGCCATGTCTGTGTGAGGGTGTGGGAGTGAGGTGGACACGCTGGTCTCAGGAGTACACATGGGTATGTGTGGCTAGAGTGGAGCAGGCTAAGGTGCTGATGGAGCTGTTTCCTGGGTGGGGTCCATCTCTACCATGTCCCACCTGCCCTGTTTGTCTTGTCCTGCCTGCTGTTAGCCTGTGGGGTGCTATAGGAGTTTCCATCCCCCAGGCGCTCGGCGTGTTACTTCCGGTGTTCACAACAAAGCTCGAATGCCTCCTCTTTAATATTGTCTGTGCATCTCTCTCCCAATCCCCACAAGTCACACTTTAGCATCCTTTAATTATCTTGATTGCACTTACTGCTTTCAGAAATTGTCGTGTTTATTTATTATCTCTCGCCAAGAAACAATATCCTTGGAGAATTTCTTGGAGAGAAACAATAAACAGGGTCCTTATCTGCTTCTTCACTAGTGTATTTCCAGTGCCAAGAATAGTGCCTGGCACACAGTAGGTTGTTTGTCCAAGAATAGTGCCTGGCACACAGTAGGTTGTCTGTAATTATTTGTGGAATGAAGGAAGACTTGGGATATGCCTCTATCCTTTTTGCAATTTATAATTACCCCCGAGCCAGAAACTTTACTCTGAGGCAAAACAATGGAATTTATTCCCATTGATCCTAAAGGTCTCCCAAATGGCCACTGTCCCTTTTGAACCCCTGTATATACTGAACTGTGTTAGGGCCCCTAAAGGTCTGAGAACTCCAGGACAGTGTGTGAGCTAAAAGGCAGGTATATTTGGAGCTAGAAGACACAAAGCTGCCTTTTTTTAGGTCTCCCCTGGTCTCATCAACCCTATTTCGCTTTCCCTGCCTGTGGGAATCTTAGCAAAGATTCCCTTCTGACCAGCCCCACCTTGGAAAGCCCTGCCCCGTTTGTTGTGCTGGTGATGGCTAATGCTTCAGATAACCACATGATCCAGACAGGATTTGCTTTTATGGACTTTGTCCTGTGGGCAGATCCCCAGAGAAAATACTCCTGGATTTTACCGTAGAAGTTGGGAGAGAATGAGCCTCTCTGTTGAGATCATTTCTTTAAGGTTGATAGCATCTGAAGCCACGTGAGAACAGTAGCACTTATCCAAGGAGGGTTATTAATTCTACTGACCTCCCGTTAATCCCCCAAGAAGGCCCTTGTGGCTATGGCCCTGTCCTCTCTTCAAAAAGCTCTGTTTCTCAGTTTCTTCTGCACTGGAAATGTGGATAGAAAAGGAAGTGGTAGAAATTCTGACTTTCCATGGAAAGTTTCTCTAAAACAGACTTTGGCTTGAGTATCTATTTCTGCAAACTATTAAACTTTTTAAAAATAATGGCAAGAATTTGGAAAATGTTGAGTGCAGTATTTATACACACTATATTCCTTCCTTCCTTCTTTCCTTCCTTCTTTCCTTCCTTCCTTCCTTTCCTTCCTTCCTTTCCTTCCTTCCTCTTTCTTTCTCTTTCTTCTTTCTTTCTTTCTTTCTTTCTTTCTTTCTTTCTTTCTTCTTTCTTTCTTTCTTTCTTTCTTTCCTTCTTTCTTTCCTCTTTCTTTCCTTTCTTTCTCTCTCTTTCTTTCTCTTTCCAGCCATCCCACATTGTTTTCTAAAGTTGTCTCAGATCATTTGTCAATGGCCTAGTGTTTCTCCACGGTTTTTATCTTCCTAAGAGCATGTCCAAGCAAAATGGGATGGGATCCCTCATCTAGGATCATGATCCAACCACCAGATAAGGGCCTGTTTGTGGGCCTGGCTCAAAGATGCCTGTTGCCTTGCTACAGAGCAGAAAGCGCCCTGCACTGAGGATCAGGACACCCAGGTTTTTATCCCAGCTGACTGACTTTGGGCAAGTTCCTTCTTCTTTCCAGATGCCAGTTTCTCAACAATAAAGTGAGGGAGCTTTGCTCCAATTTCCCTCCTTCTCTTACTGCCTAAACTTGTCAGATAGAACTTCAAGTTTGCTTTACCTTAGGTCATGATTGCCACCACAGTGGGGACAGTAGGGACGGTCCCCAAGCCTGAAGCAAGAAGAGGACAGAGAAGGATGAACTGCAGGAGACTTTGCCTAAGCAGAAATCCAAACCCCATTTTTCCCTAAAGATGAGACATCTTACTTCAAGGACATTTGTCAAGTTGTTAAAGTTCCCTTGATGGTCTCTCAGAAGCCCTGGAACTTCTGGAAATCACTTGAACTGTGATAAGAATTCTCCTTAGAGCTGCCTGAGAATAGCAGGACATGGCAGGTGAGGAGGAGGAGTCACCTGCTGTCTTAATCTGCTCAGACAGAAATGAAATTTCTCCCACCCAAGGGTTTCCTTGGGCTTCAGGGAGCTCATAAAGCTGCTTACTAGAAAGAATATTTAGTCCGAGCTGGGAGGAGTGGTGATTTTGATAAGAAAATCAAAAGCCCCATTCATGTTCCCAGCTGGTCTCTAAACTTGACTTTGGGCTCCAGTATCCTCGTTGGCTCTGGCCAGGTCATCCCACCCCACTACAGGCCACCAGCAGCCCCTGAATGGGCCACAGCCCCCACCCCTCCGAGTGGCTGAACACTGGGGCCAAGATTAAAGCTCTGCAGTTAGTTCCTTTCTCCTGAGCTCCCTCCTCAGTTCCCACTTTGTAGTTTAGGTCCATGTTTTACAAAAAGATCAGTTTTCCTTGAAATAGTATTTCTTCTTCTTTTCTTTTTTTTTTTTTATTGTATCTCGATGCTAGAAGAAAAATGGCACATAACAGAGATCCAGATACAAACGAACATTTCCACAAACATCTTGCAAAACAACATCAAAGTGAGGAATACAACCATCTTTGTTTCAAGAAACGGTGTCTTTTTCAGAGCATTTAATTAGCTTTCTAAAGCCAGTAACAAACCTAGATTTGTAACAAATCCCATTCCCACAGGCCTGAGTCTGCTAAGCTCCACAGCCATCTTCTTGGTTAAATCAAAGCAGGTCGTCATTGTGGTTAATAACATTTGAACACATATTTTAAAGCATGTGTAACAATGTGAGTCACCTTTTTTCTTTTTTTTTTTTTTTGCATTTGAACAACAACAGAAACAAAACCCCAAAGCAAATAAAGTTTGAAATGTAATGTAAAACCAGGGCCCTTTGGGGGCCTTGCTAGAGTGACTGTGTTGTTTCAGGGAGTGGTGCCAAATGCCCTTTTCAAGTAGTTTGGGGATGAGGGTGAGCAAAGACATAAAGTATCAGAAACTACAACACTGAGGTAGCACCCAAGCTGGTTGCCCTTTGACCCCTTGAAGTGCTTTTAGATTGAGACCGTCTAAAAGCACATTCTTGGAATTTGAGAACTTTGATTATCTTAACTTTGAGTTGACAAAAATAACAAATAACATTTTATTTTGAGCACGTTCTTTTCAAGGTCTGGTGCCTCCAGAACAGGTGAAATAGAGGGATTCCTCTTAGGCAAAGCAACCATACACTTGGATACAAGCCAAGCTTCAGGCCCGGAAGTGGAAGAGTACTGCTAACATCCAATTGTCCACAGATTGGATGGTTGGGGGTGAATATGGCAGTGCAGAAAAAGAGGGAGAGAAAGCAGGCATTTTCTCTCCCCATTGGGTCTACTTAGCTGACATGCTGCGGAAAATAAATTGTAAGAGGACTTTGATAATGTGTTAATTATGCAGCTGCATTTTCCATAGGCCATCTGCATAATCCCATCTCATAGAGATGCTCCAAACTACCTGAGGACATTTGGGTTCTGAAACACTGTCACTCTAGTCTCATCAGAAAATCAAACATGGATGCAACTTGGCAATGAAAAACATAAAAATGTCACCACAATAGCCGTTGAGCTTGAATGACAGAAATGAAGGACGGAGATCTACACATCTACTTAGCTCTTGACTTCGGGTTTTAAAAATTCAGAGTTAACAAAGGAAAATCCTTCGAATTCTGATTGGTCAATATTCCTGATGACTTCCTGGTCGGGAGGTGTTAGGACTGGTGGATGGCGGGTGAAAAATCGGTCGAAGTTTTCAGCATTTCGCCCACACTATGAGAGGGGAAGAAAAGAACTTGTGGTGGGTGGGAAAAAAACAAAAACAAAAGCCAAAATAAAACAGAACCTAGCATAACTGGGTGTGCTTTTCTCCATTCCCTTCCCTTTCAGAAACTCAGAGAGCTTGTTTCAAATGATCAGAAATGAGAGCAACATAAAATGCAAAATTCTCATGACCTTTGGTGCACAACCTTGGGTTCCCGACTGTCAGCTTTTGTAGCTCATGAGCTGCTCCTGGTGTCCTTCTGGGCAGTCAGGAGATGGATGGCAAAGGCATGAGATGGTGGGGCCAGAGGCATGTGGCATGTCCCCCCAACCCCCCCCCCCGAGAAGTCAGCCAAGCTCATCTGTTGAAAAACATGGGACTAAGGCACCTGAGATGTTTCAGGTGGTGCAAAGATGCAAAGTAATGACTCATTTATACATCACCTGGGAGATCCCAGTATTTATAGCAGCAGACCCCTCAAAGTGCTGTCCTCCAGCTCTCAATCAGGAGCAGTGGATGTTTTCCAGCTCAACAGAATACAATTTATAAAATCCAGCCAATGGAGGAAGATCCCAATGAAAATCTGGGTTTGACGCTTGCAATGCCTGGGCAACCACGAGGCCCCTGGTTAGCTGGATCAGTCACTGACCATCAAATGCAAGGTGCCAGGAGGTGAATTCAGTCATTCCCTCTTCAATTAGGAAGGAGGGATGTGGGAGGAAATACAAACCATTGTTTGGTGAAGCAATCAGGTTCTAGAGAGAAAATCATTGCCATTTCTCGCCCATCCTGCTGGTCTTTCTATATTAAAAAGGCCCCTATGTGAAGCAGAGTTATAACACATATGTGTATGTACATGTCTGCACATGTGTGCATGCATGCATGAGTGCTCACACCTGTACATGCTAATTCCCACCTAATGAGAGAGGGCAAACCACTAGTTTGGGGTTCCTTGTTCTTTGCCAGCAAAACCCATTTGCGCAAAAGCTCTATGTGTTTCCAACACAGTATCTCTACGAGGTAACCACAACCTAATAGTATAATAGTAATAGGAGTAATGATAATTATGACTGCTGATATTTATTTTGCATTTGCTATATGCCAGTGCAAAATGCTCTTTACTGGAAAGTTCTTTACTTGCATTACCTTATTTAATCTTCCCAACGGCCCTATGAAGTGGGTATTATTATTATCTCCATTTTATAGATGAGGGAACTGAGACCAGGGTGATTATGTAATTTGTTCAAGGTCACGCAGCGAACCAATAGCAGAGCAAGATGAACCAGGTCCATCTGACATCAGAGCCCAAGTTCCTGGCTCCATTTTTACAAGTACAGTGGCTGGGCACAGTGGCTCACGCCTGTAATCCCAGCACTTTGGGAGGAGAAGGCAGGTGGATCACAAAGTCAGGAGATCGAGACCATCCTAGCCAACATGGTGAAACCCCATCTCTACTAAAAATACAAAAATTAGCCGGGCATGGTGATGAGCACCTGTAGTCCCAGATACTCAGGAGGCGGAAGCAGGAGAATCGCTTGAACCTGGGAGGCGGAGGTTGCAGTCGGCTGAGATCACGCCACTGCACTCCAGCCTGGGTGACACAGCGAGACTCTCTCTCAAAATAAATAAATAAATAAATAAATAAATAAACAAACAAACAAACTAGTATGGTGGCAGCCTGGTGGCTGATTGACTAATGAAGTGGAGAAGGGGCCGGCGGGAAGACAAGGATGGGGATGATGAAGTCTATGGTTTGAATGACAGAGACTGTGGTTGTACGAACTGAGACAGAGAAAGTGGGAAAACTGAGAAAGATGATTAATTCCATTTTGGATAATGACTTTGAGAGGCCAATGAGAGTCCTGGTGATGACCAGAGGGAGTCAGAAGCACAGGTTCTGGGCCAGGTGTGGTGGTTCACACCTGTAATCCCAACACTTTGGGAGGCTGAGGTGGGCAGATCACCTGAGGTCATGAGTTTGAGACCAGCCTAACCAACGTGGCAAAACCCTGTCTTTAAAAAATTAGCTGAGCATGGTGGTGCATGCCTGTAGTCCCAGCTACTCAGGAAACTGAGGTGAGAGAATTGCTTGAGCCCATGAGGTAGAGGTTGCAGTGAGCAGAGATTGTACCACTGCACTCCAGCCTGGGCAGTGATTGAGACCTTGACTCAAAAAAGGAAAAAACAAAAAAACAAACAAAAAAAGCACAGGAGGAGAGAGGTCTTGAAAAACGTTTTTTTTTTTTTTGTTTTTTTTTTTTTTTTTTTTTAAAGCACAGAATATGGGGAGTGGAAAGAGATAACAAGAGTAATAAAAACCAGTGAGCACTTTCAATGAAACAGACATTTGCCAAGTGTTTTTGCATATATGACCTTTCTCATTCATGTAACAACTCTGTGAAATAGGTGTTTTATTTCCATTTGCCCATGATAAAAATGCTCCTTAAAGTGTCTTAGGAGTGCAGGAGGAGAACCAGGAGAGAACAGTATCAGCCAAGCTAAGGACTGAGAGAAACCTCAGGTGAAGGGCATTGGTATAACTAAAATATCTTTAAGAGGTCAAATAGGAGAGTTGCCGAAAAAGGATCATTGCAATTGGCAACTGGGGCAATACTGACGAGAAATGGAGGGCTGCCACTGAACTTCAGTTGCTGGAGGAGTGAAGGTACATTGAGAAAGTCAAGAGGTGCACGCTCTTCTTCAAAGCCTTTTTGTTGAGGGAAGCAGAAGTATTTGCTGTGCATGCGAGGGACTTAGGTCTCCAAGAGCCTCTGCCTCCTGCTCACTTCTTATCTGAGTAAAAGTGAGTCTGGGGCCGGCGTGGTGGCTCATGCCTGTAATCCTTGAACTTTGGGAGGCCGAGGCAGGTGGATCACCTGAGGTCAGGAGTTCGAGACCAGCCTGGCCAACATGGTGAAATCCCATCTCTACTAAAAATGCAAAAAATTAGCCAGGCGTAGTGTCAGGCGCCTGTAATCCCAGCTACTCGGGAGGCTGAGGCAGGAGAATCACTTGAACCCAGGAGGCAGGGGTTGCAGTGAGCTGAGATGGCACCATTGCACTCCAGCCTGGGCAACAAGAGGGAAACTCCATCGCAAAAAAAAAAAAAAAAAAAAAACAAAAGTGAGTCTGTAGACTGAATTCAAACCCCGGCATTATGCTGCCCACTATCTGTGCAACTCT
Organism: Nomascus leucogenys; assembly: GCF_006542625.1. Lineage (NCBI taxonomy): Eukaryota > Metazoa > Chordata > Mammalia > Primates > Hylobatidae > Nomascus > Nomascus leucogenys. The sequence goes on from NC_044382.1 coordinate 80,995,999, forward strand.
GGGCAAGTTCCTTAAAGTCTCAGTTTCCTCTTTTGTAAAATGGGAGCAATTTTAATTCCTATCACATTGGGGTTGTGATATGAGGATAAAATGAGAGAATGCAAGTAACAGGTACTGAGTATGTGATCAATGCATCATGGCTCCAAGTATTATTTAGTTCCCATTTTCTACTCCAAATCCCTACAGACAGACAGCATATGTTTCCTATAATAGGGCATTTGCATGGTGTTTAAGTTTTAAATACTAAGGAAACAGTCTTGAATTTTTAAAAGACTCTTGTCAGACTTAAGGAAACCTATTTGTCATTCCAAGCTAAATTGTTTCTGCTGTTTTTGTTATCTTGGCTTCAGGTCTCAGAAAATGAGAACCCTCTGACACAGCATGAAGACCTGGGGTCTGTTCTGCTGGCCAGTGGAGGGAAACTCCCACAGAAGGATGACCCCTCAGGGTAAACTCACTGTGGTTAGGACTGTTGTCCAGATTCATTCATTTGTTTATTCATTTGCTCATTCAAGACGGATTTATTGAGCACCTACTACGTGCCAGGCTCTGTGCTAGTAGAAAATGATACAAAATCCATGCTTCATGGAATTTATATTTTACTGGGGAAGAGAAGCAACAAACAAGACTGTAACTGTAAATGTGAATATATATTTTAGTGCCAGAGGGAGATAAGTGATGTTAAGAAAAATAAAGCCAAGGCTGGGTGGGGTAGCTGAAGCCTGTAATCCCAGCACTTTGGGAGGCCAAGGATGGTGGATCACTTGAGCTCAGGAATTCATGACCAGCCTGGGCAACACGGTGAAACCCCGTCTCTACCAAAAATACAAACATTAGCTGGGTGTGGTGGTGCACACCTGTGGTCCCAGCTACTCAGGAGAGCTGTGGTGAGGGGATCACTTGAGCCCAGGAGGCAGACGTTGCAGTGAGCAGAGATCAAGCCACTGCACTCCAGCCTGGGCGACGGAGTGAGACTCTGCCTCAAAAAAAAAAAAAAAAAAAAAAAAAAAAGGAAAGAAAAAAAAGAAAGGCCAGGGGATGGAGTGAGAGTGATGCCATTTTCAGCTTGGAGGAAATGGCCTTTGAGCAAGACCTCAGTGAAGTGAGAGAGGGTGCCCTTTGAATGTCGGGAGGAAAGGCATGCTAGGCAGAGGGAGCTGCAAGTGCAAAGGCCCTGAGACAGAGCTCACCTGGCACAGTCACCAAGCAGCAATGAGGTAAGTATGGCCAGAGCAGAGTGACCAAGGGGCCACAGAGTGGGCCACGAGCCAGAGCAGGGTCCTTGATGGCCATGTAAGGACAGTGGATTTTCATCTCAGCTCGATGAGAAACTGCTGGAGAATGTTGAGCCCTGAATGATATGATGATGTATGTTTTGTTTTTATAGTATTTCACTGTTTTAGAGACATGGTCTTGCTCTGTTGCCCACGCTTGAGTCAGAGGCACGATCATAGCTCACTGCAGCCTCAAACTCCTGGGCTCAAGCGATCCTCCCACTTTAGCCTCATGAGTAGCTAGGACTACAGGTGTGCACCACCACGCAGGACTAATTTTTTTTTTGTAGACACGGGGTGTGTGTGTGTGTGGGGGTCTTGCTATGTTGCCCAGGCTGGTCTCGCACTCCTATCCTCAAGTGATCCTCCCACCTCAGCCTCCCAAAGTGCTGGAATTCCAGGTGTGAGCCACCAAGACTGGCCCTGACTAACATTTAAACAGGATCACTGGTGTGGTGTACAAGGATAGATTAAATGAGCGGGGGACAATAGTGGAAACAGTGCAACCAGTGAGGAGGTGGTTACGATAATCCAGGTAAGAATGATGGGGGCTTGAAGGAAGGTGATTGGTGGGGGGATGGAAAGATGCATTCAGATGTGGGGTATGTTCTGAATTCAGAGTTGACAAGATTTGCTGATGGATTGGGTGTGGGGTATGAGAGGAAGAGAGGCATTGTTGGTGATCCTGGCATTTTTGGCCCGAGCTATTTAGTAAGAGAAGAACATGAGGAGTAGAGCCTATCTGAGGGGAGAAATTTAGTACTTGCTTTCCTTTTTGATAAGTTCAAAATTCCAGGGGACATGTGAAGGAGTCCCCTCAGCTGCAGTGTGGGGATTGCAGAGGTTTGGGGAGCTAGATTGGTGGCCGTGGCATGCGGGAGAGACTGCTGCAGTCATCCACAGGAGAGGAATGGTGGCTAGGACTGTAGAAAAGGGAGGTGGAGCAGACAACAGAGAGGTGATGGTGGCAGGGACTGCTGGTATGGCATCCTGGTGTGGCTATAAGGCAGACCTGTGCGTGTTTCTGTTTGGCCTGGGTGTTGGAACCCAAGCCAGCCAGTGTAGGAGGCATATTAGCTGAGACACGGAGCATCTTCAGGGACCATTTTTCTTTAAAAACCATCAATTTCCCATCCACAACAGAAGGCTGTTGCTTCGCCTGGGCCTCCCCAGAGGCTGTGATGGGAGACAGTGAAACAGCTTCTGGCAGCTTCACAACCTCCCCCTCCCTCTCCCCCCTCCCTCCTGCCTCAGAGAACAATGAAATCTTTAAGTGAGATAGCACAGAGAAGATGCAAGAACAGGGGTTAACCAAGGGGGTGAGATACAGAGGGAGCGTGATTTCCCTGCTAATCAGCAGCTTACAGGGCTGGCAGATCACAGCCTCCCTGTTAAGTGTTTCTGTGTTTTTCAAATGGAGCTGTCACTGACCATTAGCTTCAGGGGCGCTCCCTAAATGGAGACGTCAGCCCTTGGGAGGCACAGCCCAGATCAGTTTCCTGCCTGCTGTGTCCTTGAAGTATGGGCAGCTCAGTGGCTGGGATCTAATTAAAAACGCACCATGGATTGCACCTGCCTCTCTGGCTTGTCTTGGGTGAACACTTCAGCCTCACTCAGCTTAAAAAAAAAAAAGAAAATCCGACCCCCTTGTCATCAGGGTACATCAAGGGGGCTCCTGGAACAGGAATGGGGGCCAGAAACCAACTGGGTTATTTAAACCACAAGCACCTCTTTCAGGATTAAGGAGAGGAGTAAGAAGGTTGATTTGTTGAATTACGCTCCTGAATTTAAGAATCTAGACAGTTTGAAAAGCTTATCTGTGACCTGTTACACGTAAGCGCTTTTTCTTTTTCTCTTCTCTTTTAATTTCTGTTTCATTGAGTTAATAACAGAGTCTTGCTCTTGAATGTGGAGTTGTCTTGGTCACCACTGCCACAGGGATCTCATTTTTGTTTTGTTTTGTTTTGTTTTTTGAGACAAGGTCTTGCTCTCTTTCCCAGGTTGGGGTGCAGTGGCGTGATCATAGCTCACTGCCACCTTGAATTCCAAGGCTCAAGGGATCCTCTTGCCTTGGCCTTGTGAGTAGCTTGGGACCACAGCTGTGCACCACCATGGCCAGCTAAAGGGATCTTTTAAAGATGCTAACTGGAGTATGCCATTTCCCTGCCCTTATCTGCAATAGCTCCCCATTGCCCAAAGCCCACACTCTTTAGCATGGCTGAAGGGGCCATTTAGGACCTGTTTCTGGACACTTGGTCAATGGCCCCTTCCCTGCCCATGTCCCCCACCCCCTGAGACACCCTCCAGCCATACTGAAGTATTTCCAGTTCCCGGAACACTCATGAACTCTTGGAGGTGACTCCAAGCCCTTGCACAGGCTGTCTCCTCTGCCAGGAACACTTGCCTTCCACTCCTTCCCCATTCATCCAGCTATCTCCAGTGCATCCTTTCTGTCTCCAGAGCAGTGTCACTTCCTCCACGAGGTTTTTCCTGACCTCTCCTCTATACTCCTGGATTTATCCCATCAGAATACAGGGTGTTCATCAAATAATCGCTAGAGAAAAAAAAAATTGGGAATCTACTATGGACCAATAGGGAAAACAGTTAAATAAATAATGATACATCTATTTGATGTATTACAATGCAAAATACTCTTAAAAATTAAAAGAAGATGTAGAAGAATATTAAATGACATAGTTATATAATTACTAACAGTGTGTACAGTATCTTCCCATTCTATAAATTATATACACAAATGTATATGTAATATCTGTACACATTTTATACACAGGGTTATGGAAATTAGAAGAATTACAGATGGTTTTAATTTTTTCCTTTTCCCCTTTATGCTTGATTTTTTTTAAAATTTACATAACAATCAGGTATTGTTATTATTATTTTGTAATAAGAAAAGAAACTGTGAAAGCTATTTTGAATAAGAGAGCAATTATCATAGAAGAAATTGAAAAATAGAAATAAAGAGAATGGGAGTATTTGGGTAAATTGTTAAGGTTAGCCTGATGCTACTTTAACATGCTTCATCTTAGTAAAATACTCTAAGGCAGCAGGAGGATTGCTTGAGGCTAGGAGTATGAGACCAGCCTGGGCAACATAGCAAGACCCTGAAAAATTTAAAACTTCTCAGGGCATGACGCCACATGCCTGTAGTCCCAGCTACTTGGAAGGCTGAAGTCGGAGGATCACTTGAGCCCAGGAGGTTTAGACTGCAGCAAGCTATGATCGTGCCTCCGCACTTCAGCCTGGGTGACAGAGTGAGACCTTGTCTCAAAACAAAATGAAACAAAAAAACTCTAAAACAAGTGGCTGCTTTGGCATGTATTTTGGTGCTAAGGGATAATGAGGAAGGCTAATATTTGGGTCTTGTAGATCCTCTGCCTAGCAGCATGCCAGACACTGGCGATACATAAGAGGGTACCTGTTCTTGTCCCCACTGAGCTTAAAATCTAGCAGAGGGCACAGATGCACACACAGGCCACTGCATGGGACCATGGGACAGGTGCTGCCATTGAGTACAGAGGAAAGGAACCCAAGAAGGGCCAGGAACTCTGTCTGGAGGAAGTGACATCTCACTTGAGTGAGACCTGCAAGACAGACATTGCTTCTTTTTTTTTTTTTTTTTTTTTTTGAGATGGAGTCTCGCTCTGTCACCCAGGTTGGAGTGCAGTGGTGCGATCTCGGCTCACTGCAAGCTCCGCCTCCCGGGTTCACGCCATTCTCCTGCCTCAGCCTCTCAGAGTAGCTGGGACTACAGGCGCCCGCCACCACGCCTGGCTAATTTTCTTTTTTTGTATTTTTAGTAGAGACGGGGTTTCACCGTGGTCTCGATCTCCTGACCTCGTGATCCGCCCGCCTTGGCCTCCCAAAGTGCTGGGATTACAAGCGTGAGCCACTGCCCCTGGCCGAGACATTGCTTCTTTGGAGGAGGAAAGGAAAAAGCCTGGAGAAGAAATGGAGGTAAAAAGAGGGCATGGACAAGGTAAGATGGTGGAGGAGAGGATAAGGCTCCTCCCTGCTGTCTGTTGCCTAGCCGAGTTTGATAACATGAGGCTAGTGGCTCAGGGGAGCTACCTGCCCAGCCTCCATCAAGACACCAGGGCACCTTCAGGATAACAAGACCAGAAGGTCATGACGAAAAGACATCCAAGCTACATAGCCTAGGCAAAAAGACAAACGCATCTTTCTTTTTTACATGTGCACATCCAGTGAAATGCAGGGTCGTTCCTATGCCTTCCAGTTTCCCACAGCCGAACACAGGAGGGACCCACCCAGGGAGAATCAGATGCTCAAAGCTGCATACATATTTGATCATTTAAAAAAGTCATTTGTGGTCTGGGTTTTGGCAGAAAAAAAGAGAAATTTGAGTCTCCTTTTTCTGCTAATAATGAAGGTCCCTTACAATCAGGGATCTTTTATCTCTTATGTTTATTTAGGGAGGAAGTCAGTAGGAGAGGGGTCTTTTGTGTTTGATACTAAGTCTGTTTTGTTTTGCTCTTGCTTTTCTTAATTTTCATTAAAAAATAAAATCCAGTGTTTTGATTTCCTCCATATCTCAGTTTAAATGGCACCTAGTCAGAGAAGCTGTTCCAGACTACCTTCAAATAAAGTGGATCCCCATTCTTCCCTCCTGTTACTCTCTATCAAGATATCCTGTTCAGGCCGGGCACAGTGGCTCACGCTTGTAATCCCAGCACTTTGGGAGGCCGAGGCGGGCGGATCACGAGGTCAGGAGATCGAGACCACGGTGAAACCCCGTCTCTACTAAAAATACAAAAAATTAGCTGGGCGTGGTGGCGGGCGCCTGTAGTCCCAGCTACTCAGAGAGGCTGAGGCAGGAGAATGGCGTGAACCCGGGAGGCGGAGCTTGCAGTGAGCCAAGATCGCGCCACTGCACTCCAGCCTGGGGGACAGAGCGAGACTCCGCCTCAAAAAGAAAAAAGAAAAAAAAAGATATCCTGTTCATTTCTTTCACAGAAATAAAATCTGGTATATCTCAATCTATAATTATTAATACATGCTCATTCTCCGTTGATTGTCTATGTTCTCATCTAGACTGTAAGCTACATGAGAGCAAAATCACATCTGTTTTATTAACCACTGCATTTCTAGAACCCAGGGACGAACAAATATCAAATGGACAAATAATAGTGTATGTTAAGCACTAACTATGAGCCAGATACTGTGTTAAGTGTTTTGCAAGCTTTACCTCCTTTAATCCCCCCAAAAGCTCTATGAAGTCCTTGCTGTGCAATGAGAAAATGGCCTTAGAGAGTTTAAGTATCTGACCATGATTTGATCCTAGATTTGACAAGAGATCCAGACTCTTCTATCAGTCTCCTACATTTATCGCAGAAACAAACAAGCTATTAAAAAGCACCAAAATGCCAGGCGTGGTGGCTCATGCCTATAATACCAGCACTTTGGGAGGCCCAGGTGGGAGGATCACTTGAGGTCAGGAGTTTGAGACCAGCCCGGGCAACATAGCAAGAACTTGTCTCTACAAAGAATTTTTTAAAAATTGGCCAGGCACGGTGGTGCATGCCTGTAGTCCCAACTGTTCAAGAGGCTGAGACAGGGGGAATCCTTTGAGCCCAGGAGTTGGAGGCCGCAGTGAGCTATGACTGTTCCACTTCACTCCAGCCTGGGTGACAGAGTGAGACCTTGTCTCTAAAAAAAAAAAAATACACACACATATATATATGTGTGTATATATATATATATATATATATATATATATAGTAATTATAATAATAATTTTTTTTTGAGATGAAGTCTCACTTTGTTGCCCAGGCTGGTGTGCAGTGGTGCGATCTCGGCTCCCTGCAACCTCCACCTCCCGGGTTCAAGTGATTCTCCTGCCTCAGCCACCCGAGTAGCTGGGACTACAGGTGCCCGCCACCACACCCAGCTAATTTTTGTATTTTTAGCAGAGATGGGGTTTCACTATGTTGGCCAGGCTGGTCTCGAACTCCTGACCTCGTGACCCGCCTGCCTTGGCCTCCCAAAGTGCTAGGATTACAGGTGTGAGCCACTGTGCCTGGCCATAAAAAATTTTAAAACACACAAAAGAATCCTTAATCCCGCCACCCCAAATCTCTGTATTATGTTAACATCTTGGTCTGTATCCTAGATGGCTGGATGGATAGATGAATGGATGTTTTTTAGTTTTTAGACAAAGGTAGAATCATGACTCTGTTCTTTTGCTTGCTTTTTAAAAGAAACCAGATGAAATACACTCTAAACATCTTCCCATGTCAACAGAGTATCATTTTTTTTCTTACCTATTCTTCACCATTCATCCTAAACCCACATTGCTGGCTTCAAGTAAACTCATCCTCAAATAGTAATTATCCCTTCTATTTACCTATCTTTTTATAGCTTTGATTCCCACAAGGCTGTGAGATAGGCAGGGCAAGGATTATCTCTACTTAACAGATAATTTTAAGAGTTAACAGTTTGTTCCGGGTCATATGGGGTCAAGTAGGAGAGTCAAGATCCAGAGCCCATCTGTTCAATCCCAAAGCCCATGGGCTTTCCATTACATCCCATTGCCTCATACTATGTATCTGATTGTGTGGCATGGACTTAAAAGTGAAGCTGACCTGGGTACCAATCCTGGCTCCAACAATTCCCAGCTATACAACCTTCAAGAAAGTTAGCTAAGTCCTCTAAGCTCAAGTTTCTTGTAGGGTGTGGTGAGAATGACTTCATAACATTCACATCAAATACTTAACATGGTAGCTGGTGGTTGCTGCTGAGGGTTGACTGACCCATTCCTGTCCAGTGAGTAAGTCTGATAGGGCTGTGCTCTGGCTTGAAAGAGGTCCTGTACTCTCTGCCAAACCCCAAATTCCTACCCATATTCCCATCCCAATTACAAGCAGAATGAGGACCTGCCAGTGCTACTTTAGACATAGAACAGAAACCTTCCCCCTTAGCCTGGTGCATCATGGCAGGAAGCTACAAGACAAAGCCAGGCCCTGGGGCTCCCAGTTAGAGGAAGTGAGAAAAAGACGTGTACCCTGGGGAGCAAAAGAGATGCATTTCCAGTCCCACCCAAGCCTCACTTCCTTAGAAAGACATTTCAAGTAGATTCACACACCATCTCTGTGCTGTTTTCCATATGCCACTTGTGGGGGGCATTTTGTGGTTATTTTTAAGAGACTGCACTTGTAACAAAACAAAAAGTAAGCTTTCTGTTTTCCTTTCTGGGTCATGAGCAGGTCTCAACCCTCCAAATTCAACTGTCACTGGAAGTTTTCGTGGAGTTGGAATTTCTATTGGGAGTGGCTGTGAAGGTAGGAAGAACATCAGCAAATGTGGTGATATGGTTTGAATGTGTTCTCCCAAAGTTCTTGTGCTGGAAACTTAATCCCCAATGCAACAGTGTTGAGAGGTGGGAACTTTTGGAGGTGACTGGATTAATGTTATTATTGTGGGAGTGAATTTATTTAAAAAGTAAGTTACCCTCTCTCATGTGCTCTCTTGCCATGCGATGCCTTCTATCAGGTTTCTATGCAGCAAGAAGGTCCTCCCCAGATGCAGCCCCTGATCTTGTACTTCCCACCCTCCAGAACCATGAGCCAAATAAATTTCTTTTCATTATAAGTTATCCATTTTTTTTTTTTTTTTTGAGACAGGGTCTCACTCTGTCACTCGAGCAGGAGGATTGCTTAAGCCTGGGAGGTCAAGTCTGCAGTAAGCTGTGACCATGACACTGCAGCTTCAACCTCCCAGGCTCGAGCAATCCTGCCTTAGTCATCCAAGTAGCTGGGACTACAGGCATGTGCCACCCCACCTGGTTAATTTTTGTAATTTTTGTGTGTGTAGAGACAGAGTTTTGCCATGTTCCCCAAGCTGGTCTCAAACTCCTGGGCTCAAGCTCAAGTGATCTGCCCACATTAGCCTCCCAAAGTGCTGGAATTACAGGCATGAGCCACTGCACCTGGCCCCAGTTTCAGGTATTCTTATAGCAGCACAAAACAGACTAAGACAGACACACAATGTCATAAAAATGAAGGAGGAGAGGAGCTTAAAAAGAAGGAACGTACTCTGCATTTTTCCTACAGATAAACTCACTTATATAGGAAACTAGGAAGTTATTCAAAGGGTGATGTAGAGTTAGATATGCAGATAAGAAACAATCTCCAAGATAGAGGGGAATAATGCAAGATACAGAAATTGTACACAGCATGCTAACATCCTTGTGTGTGATGTAGACTATTTCTGGGCCTGAATACAACTTCTCTAGAAGGTCACACAAGAACCTGGTTACAGTGGGTGTCTCTGAGAAGGAGAACCAAGAAGCCTAGCTAGGAGCCATGGGTGAGGGGAGTCTTAATTTCACTTTGTAGCTTTTGATGCTGCTTGAATATTTTATTTTTTCACATTTTTTTAAAGGAGAAAAGATTAGAGCACCTGATAATATGGTGAGGTCAAGAAAGATGAGACAAGCTTATGAAAAGAGGCAGTTTTCAGGTCATTGATGACTCAATGAGAAAAATATCAATAGGATGGTGGGAGCAGAAGCCAGATTGCACCAAACTGAGGAAAGAACAAATTGTCATCAAGTGGAAATAGCAGGAACTGGCAGCTCTTTCAAAAGTGTGTTTGTATGCAAAGTAAGGTAGGGTAGTAGTCATAGCAGTAGTAAGAGTAGTAGTAAGGAGGATTCCCAGGTTTGAGGTAGGGGATTTTTAACACAAAAAAGACAAAGCAGGTTTATGCACAAGGGAGAAGGCCAGGATAGAGTCAGAAAGGACAGCTGCTGTTTTTGCCCAGCCAGCAGGCATTGTCTTTTCTTCTAGTGACAGTGGCTTTATTTTTCTTTTCTTTTCTTTTTTTTTTTTTTTTTTGAGACGGAATCTCGCTCTTTAGCCCAAGCTGGACTGCAGTGGCACTATCTCGGCTCATTGCAAGCTCCCCCTCCTGGGTTCACACCATTCTCCTGCCTCAGCCTCCTGAGTAGCTGGGACTACAGGCGCCCGCCACTGCGCCCGGCTAATTTTTTGTATTTTTTAGTAGAGATGGGGTTTCACCATGTTAGCCAAGATGGTCTCGATCTCTGGACCTCGTGATCCACCTGCCTGGGCCTCCCAAAGTGCTGGGATTACAGGCATGAGCCACCGTGCCCAGCCATGACAGTGGCTTTATTTTTATTTTTATTTTTATTTATTTTTTTTTTATTATACTTTAGGTTTTAGGGTACATGTGCACAATGTGCAGGTTTGTTACATATGTATCCATGTGCCATGTTGATTTCCTGCACCCATTAACTCGTCATTTAGCAGGCTTTATTTTTCTTAAAGGAGATATTCCTTCTCTTCTTTCAAAATGTCTGATTTAGATAGGACATTCCTTCTCTTTTTTCAAAATGTCTGGATTAGATCCAGCTCTCTGGCTAAGAGAGGCTGGTGACCCAGGCCCGGTCAATCAGCATATTCCATCCCCCTGGTGCAGTGAGCAATTCCCTTAGAGATGGGCATATGACCCAATGTCTTCCAAAAAGATTGAGTCCTAGGCTGCTGGGATTTTATAAAAAGGAAGCCCTTTTCTTTGGTAGAAGTTGCAGAGATAATGGGACATAAATTGGGAGTTGCTATGTGCCCAAGAAAGCCTTCTGAGAATGAAGAATGAAGTCAACACAGTGGGGAAAGTAATCCTAAGGGATATAGATAAATGTTTCCCTGCTGGCATTGTTTGGGACCAGATGTAGATGATCCATCTACATCTGAATACTAACTATCATTATTTTTTTGCTTAAAAGTCAATTTAAATCAGGTTTCTATTTGAAACCATAGGAGTTTTGTTGATACAGAGAGAAGCTGTAGACACAGACTAAACAGAGGAGATAAGCACGAAGGATCGAGAGGGTGGAGTCCAGAGCAGGAGTGAGGGTAAGTCTCACTTGAGTTGGGGGAGGGAACACACATTTGCTAAGACAGAGATGGAAGCCAGGCAAGGAGGTCAAGATGACTATGGAGGTGCTGGGAGGTGGTAAGAAACGACAGCTACCAACCTGTGGCACCCATGGGCCCCAATCTTCCTCATGATTTAGGGCAGGGACCCCCAATCCCTGGGCCATGGACCAGTATCAAAATAACAATAATAATAATAAATAATAATATAATAATACATGACTCAAAGTCATGTATCTGGTAGGTTCTATGGTTGACTTGCCCCCACAAAGTTCATGTCTTAGAAACTGAATCTCCAATGCAACAGTGCTGAGAGGTGGCACCTCATGAGAACTTAACACCATTATCTTGGTAGTGGGATCCTGATAAAAGGGATGAGTTTGGCTCCCTATCTTTCCCCTGCATGTGCACACACATGTATGCATATGCATATATATGCACACACATGCATTCATACTCTTTCTTGCCCTTCACCTTTTGCCATGAGATGACACAGCAAGAAGTCTCTCACCAGATGCAAGCCCCTCACCCTTGGACTTCCCAGCCTCCAGAACTGTAAGAAATACACTTCTTTTCATTATAAATTATCTAGTCTGTGCTATTCAGTCATAGCAACACAACATGGACTAAGACAGCAACTGATTTAGGAACTTCACTTGGCTCAGGAAGCTGCCAATTCCAACCATCTAAAGGGAGGCTGGTTTGATCTGAAGTTTAAATGGGTTCTCCATGGGTGTGTAGATAGGTGGAGAGAAATAAACAGACTCCAAGCTATGTGTCCTAAATGGCTCTTAGCTATTTGTTTGTCAGTATATAAATGTAAGGTTGATATTTTTATTAAGATCTCTGCAAACTCCACACAGGGGATACCCCAAAAGAACAACCAGAAATGAGCAGGGAAACCTCTACTCCTTAATGAGCCTGTCTTGGCTGCCTCATTTCAATGCTGCCATGCCCTTCTTTCAGAGGTTAGTCAATGCATGCTGTCTTTGTCAGCCTCAAAATTAAAGCCCTAAGGAACAAATAAGATTTGCATCTTTTAAAATCCTGACAACGAGTTATAAAAGGTGTGAAGATGCTACTTATTTTTTGCAATATTTAAAATAAATTTAAATCATTTGAATTGTAAGAATACTCAGTCTTTTTCTATTATGTAACAGACACCATTCGATGGTGTTATCATGACTCTCTCCTGTTAGCACAACCACAAACCTTACCAGGGGCTCCAAGTGCTTCTAATAATCTTTACAAGGGTCTTAGGCAGTGTACAGTCTAGGGATCAAGTCCTGGCTCCTCCACTTTCTAGTTGCTGGACCTTGGGCAAATGCCTTAACTTTTCCAAGCTCTAGTTCCTCATCTATAATGTGGTGATAACCCTACCTTATAGGGTTGAGAGAATTAAATGAGGCAATTCATGGAAGGCAGTTAAAACAGTGCCTGATGCAGACAAAAACTTAATATATTTTCTAATATACTTGAACAGTAAAGGTTTTATGAGAATTATTTTAAAGCACAGTTTTCAAAAAGGAATTGTTCTCTTGAGTATTTGATACTTTGGGGGAGTTAGGTTCTGTGCTTAAATAAATCATACTGAGTAAGTGTTAGATCCTTTTCTTAAGGCTTGAATTTGGAGTTTTAACAGCAAACATACAAAGGTTACACTTTCTGGATTCATTTCAGAAATGTCAGCACATCAAACACACACATTCAGACACACACACACAGAGGCACTTACTCATACAGTGTAAAGGGCAATTGGGTTTGGAAGAGAATGTCACATGAACAGATTCGCAGCTCATTAAAGCAGTACTTGAAGCTTTTGACCTCAGCTACATAAACAATGTTTTCAGATGATAAAATTGCTGAGAAACCAAGTCCTGTGAGTATGATTTAGTTTCTGAAGCAGTTCAGCATTTAGACTCTCAGAGGATACGGGCAATGGGATGTGATCAGATAGCCCATGTAGTATTTTGGAAATGATACTAACAGAGCATAGGACAAGGACCTTTGCAAGCTATAAAAGCTTGCCAGGTTTTCAGCCTTTCCTAATGTGCAGATGCCTCAAAATTATGGGGCTTTAAGTAAAGTGCAGATAAGAATCGGTAACAAGAGCAGAAATGATTGGAATCAGTCTGTCATACAAGCGGGTTTGGAGTCAGCGAGGCCTGACACAGGCTAGAATGGAAGGAAGGAGGGAATGAGCATTCTAGTGATGTCTGGACAGGACTGGATGGTTGCTCCAATGTCAGGAGTGGAGGAAAGGGGCTCTTAACGTCTACTTCTCATCAAGTTGTACTCCTCAAGCCCTGCCCAGAGAGCATTGGGGATCAGATGCATCATATTTTAGAACACTTGACAATCTGGTTGACCATATTTTAGAACAATTGATGATCTGATTGATAATATTTTAAAATAATACTAGAGCCATGTTTACTACTGGGCAGATCATTGTACACACACTCTAGCGCTTAAGACTCCACAGGTGCCAGGCACAATGGCTCACGCCTGTAACCCCCAGCACTTTCAGAGGCAGAGGTGGGAGGATCACTTGAGGCCAGGAATTTGATACCAGCCTGGGCAATTAATTAAAAACAATGAAAAAACAAATAAATACAAAGCAGAAAAGACTCCAAGGACTCTAATGAAGCCTACTTAGCTTTCTCTTCCTTTTCATCTCACTGCTTCTATGCTGCTACCTGGGTTGTCTTCTGAGGCGGCTGAATCCTTGTACCCTGGGCTCATCCCCCTACCCAGTTTTCACAGTAAGCCCTTCATTAGATGTTATGGACACTATGGGAGGCTTTCAGAGGAAGAGTGACAGGACTTCATTAAGCCAATTCGTGACAATATATGAATGCCATCAAACTCTCCATTAGGCATTTCGATTTGAACATATTACCTAGCATATCTCGTCCTGTGACATTATAGCTCCATGTACTACTACTTCTGCAATCAAATATGCTCATCCATGCCAAGGGCTCAATGCACCTTTCGCTACAAGTCAGCAAAGTTCTGAGCTGGATCACCCAGACACAAAGCAACTCCCTGGGTACAGCCCTCAGCCACTGCACCCTCTGATATCACTACATCCTTCGCAACAGGATGGACAGGAGGAAGTCCAGCCAAGTGTACAGCCATGTCCTCCTGCTCTATGCCCTGCAAGCCAGCACTCTGTATCACAGAAGCTTTCCTAACCATATATTTCATTTATTCATCCTATTGCTACTGGGACCAAACTCTTGGCTACCATGTTTTATACTTGAGGAGCAATCATGTGGGCAGTCTGCAGGGACTCATGTTCATCACTGCCTTCATGTCCCCATGAGACAATGACTGAGTGCCTGCAAGATGCCAGGAACTGAGGAGGACCTGAGGATGCCAACTTGGGGGTTCTCAAACAGCTCCAACCTGCCCAAGCTCCTATTACCTTTTGCCTGGATTATGGCAAGTGTCTTAACCAGTCTCCCTGATTTCACCCTTGTCCCTGCAGCACTCAGAGGGATCCTTTAAAAACCCAAAGTCAGAACATGTTATTTCTTGGCTCATGAGTTGGTGTAAAAGCCAAAGATCCTTCAGTGGCCTGTGCTTTCCTTTGGCCTCTCTGATCTCACACCCCCTTTTCCTTTCTCCCTCAACCCCTTGGCTCAGCCACCTGCACTCCTTTCTCTCCCTTGACCATGCCAGGCAAGCTCCTGCCTCAGGGCCTTTGCAGCTGCTGCTACCAACCAAATCACTCTCCCCCCTCACCCAGATATATACATGGCTCCCACCTCCCTCATCTTCTTCCTGTATTTGCTGAAATGTCATTTTCTCCACCTACTCTATTATATGGATATCTTCCTGACCTGGTTCTTCCAATCTCCATCCCTACTTCAGCTTCCTGCATAATGTTTATCAACTTCTGACACATTGTATATTTCACTTGTTTCTATGTTTATTATTTTGCCCACTCTCCCTAGAATATAAGCTCCATGAGGGCAGAGATGTTAATTATTTTTAGTGCTATGTTCCCATCACCTAGAACATTACCTAACCTCATCACCCACTGAATGGATGACTCAGTATCTGACAACATCCCCACCAGAGGACAGAACCAGCACACGCTTCTTCCCAAGCCACTGCTTCATCATGCACTCAGCGACACAGTCCGCCCTTTAGTACCCAAACCACTACCTTCCTCCTACCACATGCTGGCCAGCAACAGCCTGCTGTGTGCCCTGAACAATAACTTCACCAGAACATTCTATACTTAACTGTATATACCCCTTCACTACAGTCCTTACTACACAGGGTCTACCTACTGCACTTCTACAACAGGTTCTGCCAATCAACTCACAGGCTTGCTGCACCCTGCAGCACTGAGTTCTAGCCCCTGCTACATAAAGGTAGAGTCCCTGGTCCCACAGTGTCCTATCCCCTCGGAGCTTGTGAGAAATGCAGAATCTGAAACCCCACCACAGACTGGCTGAGTAAGAATTTTAGCCAGATACCTAGGTGACTCGTGTATGCACATTAAAATTTAAGACACTCTGCTAGGCTACATCATGGCATCCGTAACACTGGATTGGACTGTGCAATGTTAGACTGCAGGAAGCTGCAAATGTCTCTACCCAAAGTCCTATGATTCAATGCATTTCCTCTTCAGATCCTTCACCAGCACCCTCTCCCAACACACACTGCAAAACCACACGATGCCATGACAGTTTGCAAAATCAGCAGCCAAATTATAGTCCTTTATAAATAGGGTAGTAACTTACACAACAACCAATTTATTTGCGATACCCTGCTGTACATAAGAAAAACACCATGCACTCTAATATATATCCCTAAATACTCCTTTATGTTCCACAACACAGTGTATTACAGCATCTTGTTTTATGGCCATTCACTAATTCAGTAAGAATTCTTGAGCACCTATAATGTGCTAAACCCTATGCTAGGCACTGGGATTTGACACGGAGGAAGTCACAATCTTAAAGTAGTCAAAAAGACAGGCATGAGATTGAACATGTTATTACAACCTGTGATGAATTTGTTGATGGGACAGTAACAGATATCTACTCAGGAATCAACAAGAGCCTCCCTGAGCGGATGATGTTCTACTGATTTGATGAGGGGGAAAAGGCAAGGCACGGTGGGGATCGGGGGGCTGGTTACAGCATAGGAAAGGGCTTCAGGCATCCCAGGTGCATGGCTCTGCACAGATGAAGCAGGCAAGGGAAAAGAAGGCACTGCATGTTTGAGGGACTGAAAGAAGCCCAGGAATGCTGTTCTTGGAGTCAGGAGCTAAAGCTAGGAAGAGGACAGAGACCTAGCATTGGAAGACCTCAAAAGCCACATATGCCAAGGAGAAATAGATATGAGACTGGGGCAACGGAGAGCCATTTGGGTGTTTTAAAGCAAAAGCAACACACAACCAGGCGAACATTAAAAAAAAAAGACTCTTGTTCCCTGCAACAATATACCAAATCTAGTGTATTTCAATACAGTTTCAAACAATGCTCTGTGAAGAGCTCCTTGCCACAATAAAAGATGGCATTGGGAACAACTTAGAAAAACCCATTTAAAGTTATTTTAATGAACCTTCAATAACAGCAACCTTCACTGATGTTTGAATATAATCCTCTGTTATTGTTCCTTGTTTTTTCTCTCACCACACTCTATTTAATAGCATGCATGAATCAGAAACGCTGACAGATACATGCATGCCTTTTCACATCCCACAAGGCACATGGAACTCTGCACACGCTCACCATGGGCCTTTTGGAAGTGGCAGACAGTTAAGAAGGGGTGAGGAAGGAGAAATATAAAATCCTGGGATTGCGGGGAGCAGGGCTCTGATGCGATGCATTTGCAATGTAAAAAGCATACAGGCAGGCTGGATAAAATGGGTAGGTGATGTATCTTTTTTTTCTTTTTCTGAGACAGGGTCTTGCTCTGTTGCCCAGGCTGGAGTGCAGTGGCATGATCATGGCTCATTGCAGCCTCAACCTCCCAGGATCAAGATCCTCCCACCTCAGCCTCCTGAGTAGCTGGGACTACAGGTGATGCCATCGCGCCCACTAATGTTTGTATTTTTTGTAGAGTCGGGGTTTTGCCATGTTGCCCAGACTGGTCTCAAATTCCTGGGCTCAAGCAATTTGCCTGCCTCAGCCTTCCAAAGTGTGGGGATTACAGGCATGAGCCACTGTACCTGGATGATGTATCATTTATTATTATTTCTAATTCAGTCTAAGGAGATTGAAGGCAGCACCTGCTCCTTTAGAGCTGGTACCAGAACATTTTGAAGTATGTGGCACAGCCTGATCACTGTACTTTGAAAGTCATTGTTAAACCCACATGGAGGAATTCAAGACATAGGTCAGTGGGAAATCATATCAAATGCAGAACAGTTGAGGGATCTTGTTGATAAAGACTAAAGTATCGTAATCTTTTTATATTATAAATGATAATAACAGCTACCTTTTCCTGAGTGCTTTCTATGAGCCAGGCACAAGTCTAGACCTTTTATATTCATTACTGCTTAGCAGGGCTATTCAAAATATTTAACCAGTCAAAATGGACTCTGGTTGTACATAACCATTGCTAACAGGCGCTGGCTAAATAGCAACCTGACTTTGAACCATCACTACCCCCGAGGCTATAAACCAACAATGCATGGGATACATATGGGTGTGGGTGTGTTTTATTTGCCCCGAACTGTGTTTAATTTTCAAAAATTTGTTCTGATATATAAAAGAAATTGTGAGTTTTGTTTGTTTGTTTGTTTTTTGAGATGGAATCTTGCTCTGTCACCAAGGCTAGAGTGCAATGGCACAATCTCAGCTCACTGCAACCTCGGCCTCCCAGGTTCAAGCGATTCTCTATCCTCAGCCTCCCAAGTAGTTGGGACTACAGATGCATGCCATCGCATCTAGCTAATTTTTGTATTTTTAGTACAGATGGGGTTTCACCATGTTGGCCAGGCTGGTCTCGAACTCCTGACCTCAGGTGATCCGCCCGCCTCAGCCTCCCAAAGTGCTGGGATTACAGGAGTGAGCCACTGTACCCGGCCAAAATTGTGAGATTTTATCTAAACATCTTAACTTTATACACCCTTTCAACTAAGCCCTTACTACACAGGGCCTACATACTACACTGACTGTAACAGGATCTGTCAATCAACTCACAGGTCTGCTGCATCCCACAGCACTGAGTTCTAGCCCCTGAAAACCATGAAGATGGAGCAGCCCTGCGGAGGCTGCATCCTGCAGGGCAGGCCATCGGGAGGTGAACATCAGCTGAGCCTGTTAGGTAGCTCACCTGCTCTCTGGCTTGCATCGATCTCCAACACTTTCTCTTCTATCTCACCAGCCCTCTTCCCTCATTCATATTATCTGCTTGGCCTCTGTAGGCATCTGAGTCTGTGACCTCTTCTGGAAGCCACCACCCCATGCCCTGACTAGAAGGAGGACCAGTGTCTTCCACTTAGAGATGATTCTCTTGGCTGGGTGCAGTGGCTCACACCTGTAATCCTAGTACTTTGGGAGGCTGAGGTTTTTAGAGGATCACTTGAGCCCAGGAATTTCAGACTAGCCTGGGCAACATGGCAAGACCACATTTATTTATTTATTTATTTTTTTTTATTTGAGACGAAGTCTCACTCTGTTGCCCAGGCTGGAGTGCAGTGGCGCAATCTCAGCTCACTGCAACCTCCGCCTCCTCGGTTCAAGTGATTCTCCTGCCTCAGCCTCATGAATAGCTGGGATTACAGGCACCCACCATCACACCTAGCTAATTTTTGTATTTTTTTAGTAGAGATGGGGTTTTACCATGTTGGCCAGGCTGGTCTCGAACTCCTGAGCTCAGGTGATCCACCCACCTCGGCTTCCCAAAGTGCTGAGATTTGAGGCGTGAGGCACTGCACCTCTCCAAGACCCGATTTATTTAAAAATAAAAATAAAAAATTAGGCAGACATGGTCGTACACTCCTGTAGCCCCAGCTACTCAGGAGGCTGAGGTGACAGCATAGCGTGAGCCCTGGAGGTCGAGGCTGCAGTAAGCTATGATCGCACTACTGCACTCCAACCTGGGTAACGGAAGAAGACCCTGTCTTTAAAAAAAGAAAAAAAAAGGAGATGATTCCCCATGCTACCTCCCTCTGGTCTCTGCCTAGCTTCCCTGGCTGAGCTCCTAATACCAAACTCCACAGCAGGGATTCTCAACCTTGAGAGCTCATCAAGTCACCTGGAGAGCCTATCAAACACAGAACACTGGGCCCCACCCCTAGAGTGTCTGATTCAGGAGGTCTGGGGTGGAGCCCAAGAACTTCATTCCTAAAGTGCTCAGGAGATGTTGATACCGCTGGCTGTGACACTGTATACTGATACTGCATACTGATAGACAGCACACTTTGAAAACCACTGCACTACAGCTATAACATGACCCCCAGATGTCCACTGGGTTCTATGCTGGGGGGGATGGGAGTGTGCGCATCTGGCCAAGTGGGGAAAGGGAGGTCCACATTTGGAGATCTCATAAATAATCCCACAAAAACCACACGAGTTATGCATCTCATCTCTGAGTTCCCGGTTTCCTGAACAAACAGCTCACTCTTCCTTTCCAGGTTACCTTTTCATCTTTTTCCAAATGGTCCCATAAAAGCTGTGATGCTGCTCATGACACGTGGGGCCCTCTTCAACCCCAATGTACACACAGATGTTATCTTAACGAACAGCAGCAGCAGGATTCTGCCCCTCAAAGACCCTACATCGAGACGTTAATTAATGTATGACACAGCTAACGAAAACCATGATCAGCT
Organism: Nomascus leucogenys; assembly: GCF_006542625.1. Classification (NCBI taxonomy): domain Eukaryota; kingdom Metazoa; phylum Chordata; class Mammalia; order Primates; family Hylobatidae; genus Nomascus; species Nomascus leucogenys. The sequence goes on from NC_044382.1 coordinate 81,016,008, forward strand.
CTCTGTGAGTGCCTCCTCTGTATCAGGCTTGTTCAAAGTGCTTTATGCATCATAACAATCCTCTGATGTCAAAACTATTATCATTACGTGCCTAGCACGTAAGTGCTCAAGAAATGAATAACAATACTAGTATCAAAATAACTACCATTATTATCTTCTTCATCTGAACACTCAAACCCTTACAACATTAGGTTTTAATGACGGTGTTTATGTTCACTCTTCAGCCTCAGTCAGTAGTTTTACAACCAATCATCGAGTCACCAGGTCTGCCCTCTCTTTAATTTCACAAAGAAATATCCTCCCAGCAGAATCACATTTTGATTAATTCAGGTGTAAACTCTTCTTTCCTGATGCCAACAAGTACTTCCTGCTGAGTCTTTGGGGATAGAAAACCTTCTTGTGGGTACATGGACTGTGGGAAATGTGAGAGTTTTATTCTTGCATTATAAAACTTATGTCAAAGCCATCTCCACACCCAAACCCTCTAGGAGGGGGTCTTCAGTTCAAGAGGACTTCAGTCTCTGCTTCACTCTGTTTCACCTTGGGTGGGAGCTGGCTGCTGAACTGCCATCTTATTTACTGACTCAGACATAGTGTATGTTTCAGAATTAAATTTAAATACTGTTCAGATAAACAACATGACCTTTTCAATGTCAGTATGAAGAGAAAATGACACAGTTGAACCAAGAGAAAGAATGAGGGCAAAATTAGATCCTTTATCACAGTCCAAAAATGGATCTGAACTCTGCTCACCCAAGAACCATTCTCAGAAAGTTGTCAGCTAAGACAGTTACAATAATTGAATCGATGAAACAAAAATTCAATAGGCATTGTCATTTCCATCTTTATAGAGACTAAGCTGAGCCAATGGAAATGTCCATCTTAGTACCCAGTGATTTTGTGCGTATGTGTGAATACATACACCCATGTTCCAGTAGATACATTGATGTCTACCCCTCAGGGAGCATTTGGAAAACACGGGCCACAGGCAAGAATACCTTGTGTGTGAATACCCAGCAGTCAGAGAGAACGGGCTACTTACAGCTTTTGGCTTATATGGGGGCTGGATCTCTTTGCGTTCAAGTTTCTCCCAATCAATATACCGGAAAAATGCATGCTCTTTGATATCACGTTCGCCTTCAGGTCCACAACCCAGACGTTTGCCTGGGTGTTTGGTCATCAGCTTCAAGAGAAAGAAAAACATTGAATTTGATGAGTTTCAGAAAAGGAAATGTAAGACACTCAGAAATTATTACTCCAATGCATTAGGAAAGAAAGTACAAATGAAGAATTTCAACTCATTTTTGTTTTTTGCTTTTTATCCCAGCAAAAAATCCCAGCAAGGACTTTGCAGGAGAGGAGCTGATAATAGGACCCACTGCCAATCATCTCTTATGGTTAATCAATAAGAAGCCTGAATGTGGCAGTGAACTTCAAGTTAGAAATGCTGCATGAGGGCCAGGCACAGTGGCTCACACCTGTAATCCCAGCACTTTGGGAGGCCTAGGTGGGCGAATCACAAGGTCAAGAGATAGAGACCATCCTGGCCAACATGGTGAAACCCTGTCTCTAATAAAAATACAAAAATTAGCTGGGTAAGGTGGCACACACCTATAGTCCCAGCTACTCAGGAGGCTGAGGCAGGAGAATTGTTGAACCCGGGAAGCGGAGGTTGCAGTGAGCTGAGATCGCGCCACTGCACTCTACAGTCTGGTGACAGAGAGAGACTCCGTCTCAAAAAAAAAAAAAAAAAAAAAAAGAAAGAAAGAAAGAAAGAAAAAAAGAAATGCCACATGATCCATTTATCCATTTTGGTTTAAGAATAAGTTTTGTGCAATTACCAGTGCATTTAATTAGGACAGTTTCAATATCTTCTAACTTCCCTCCTCCCACAACAAGAAAACTGGAGTTTGACAAAAGCAAAGGCTACATTCATTCAGATACCATTTGCATTTCTCAGTAAAGCACTTGCAAAAATGACAAAACAGAAGAAAAAGTATTAGTCAAAGGGGCCCAAGTTTCAAGTAATTACTTTCTGAAAGCTCATTAAATAGTCAAAACCTAGCCCAGCTCATTTCCCTTGTACCATACATTACACACAACGCCGCTGAGGTTTCTTTGGTGTTCCATTTAAATTACTTAATTATCAAAACCCTCCATCTTTGGATCTCTGAGTGCTAAATAACAAGATGAATAGATGCTCCAAGATGAAACCAGACAGGCTTCCTCTTGTAAATGAGTCCAAAGCAGCATGAAAATATCTCCGATCTCAAGACTTGAGCAAATGCACGGAGAGTAAAGACAGAAGAGTTGGTGATTAATTAAAAAAAAAAGAAAGAAAGAAGCACACAAGTCCAAAAGCTTTCCAGAGTTGACATCACATTGAGCAGCCCATGATGGCAGAATCTTCTGCCCAGGACTTGCTGATGATGGGGAAGGGATGAACCCAGAAATTCATTCCTACACTGTTGGACAGTCACTCAACCTGTTGCCCCCTTACAAGATAATTTGTGGTCACACACACAAGCATGTAGTTGTTATATAAACTGTATCCTCCAGGGTGGGGAAATTAACTGAGCACTTACGTTCTAAGCTAGCTACTTCTTTTTTTTTTTTTTTTTTTTTTTTTTTTTTTTTTTTTTTTTTTTTTTTGAGACGGAGTCTCACTCTGTCGCCCAGGCTGGAATGCAGAGGTGCGATCTCAGCTCACCGTAAGCTCTACCTCCCAGGTTCACACCATTCTCCTGCCTCAGCCTCCCTAGTAGCTGGGATTACAGGCGCCCACCACCACGCCTGGCTAAATTTTTTGTATTTTTAGTAGAGACGGGGTTTCACCATGTTAGCCAAGATGGTCTCAGTCTCCTGACCTCATGATTCACCCGCCTCAGCCTCCCAAAGTGCTGGGATTACAGGCGAGAGCCACCACGCCCGGCTGCTACTTCTTTATTTACATGCATGATCTTCCTTGATAGTCATAATAACCCAATGAGGTGAGTATACTATTTTTCCCATTTGAATAAAAAGGCAATTAACACTCAGAGACGTTGAGGAACAGCAAGGACTCAAGAGATAGGAAGTGGCAGAGTCAGTAAGAGCTGGGTGCAGACTCCACCTCTGCCTAGCTCTAAAACTTGGGCTTTTAAGAAAAATGGGAGCGCATTTCACACGTGGTTTTCTCAGGAATTTTTGTGGCCTGGCTTTGTCAGGAGAGGTTTATGGAGGGTGAGGAAATTGAGCCAAGGCTTGACATTTGTGTAAGATTAGGATGGGAGGAAAGAAAGGGCAGTGAGGTTTTGGTTCACACTGATAATAGTATCAATAACAGCTTCCATGTACTGAGCATGACAACGTCATATGCGTTCAGGCTCCGTGCTAAAGGCTTCCAGGCCATTACCCATTACTCTTTAACCTTTGCAACAATACTCTGAGGCCTCAGCAACTATTATCCTCCATTTTCCAGGTAAAGAATGTAGGTGCAGAGAAGTAAAGTCATCTCTCTAAGGTCAAACAGCTAAGGAGCAGGGCAAGGCTTTGAACAGCTCTTCCTGGCTCAGGACTCTTAGAGCTTTATGTTCAGTCTCAGCTGTTCAGTGTCTGCTGGTTTTCACCCTGAGGTACGGCCTATTTGGGCTTCTTTTTGCTTCAAGTTTGTTCAAAGTGGGAACAGCCATCTGAGTAAGGTTTTACTAATTTTTTTTTAGTAGAAAATCGGGCCTTTAAGGGAATGGACATATAAAGGACACTGCTTCAATTAAACACGTGACTGTTTTCAAAAGCTCAACTGAATTTCTGTCTGAGCAGGAGGATGCCAAGCAAAGAAAAGGTACTGCAGAAACATCCAGCATTAATTCGGAGTCTCTGCCCAGTTCCCACACTCTGCTCTAATGTGCCCGAAGCCAAGTAGACAGCTGGATTTCATCACTGTTCCAATCTCTGATCACCTCCCAGACGTATCGCCTGGGGCTCGCTGTTCCGGAGGAAGCATTTGGCTGTTCGCTTGAGCATCACTCGTTTTTGGAGTACCCTCCTTGAAGGAAGAGCCCCATTGGACTCAGCCCACTCAATTAATAATGGTCCCCAAACTCAATAGTAAGAGAGTCACCCTAGTTAATCATGAAGGTTATGGGTCCTGAATTAATAGAAAATGGCTCTACCAGGGAAACTGCTAATTGGAGCGGGAGCTGAAGGCAGCTGACCTGGAAAATCCTCTCTCCTCCATGACCCACTTAGAACCCCCAGCTGTCCAGGCAGGGCAGGCATGTGAAGGGGAGGACCCTGTGGATATATTAAACACCTACTATGTGCCCACATCATGCAAGGAGCTTTCTCTTATGTTATCTCATTTAATGCTCTCAAAAACTCTTTTCAATGAGTACTACTATTCCATTTTTTAAAATAAACAGAAGCCCAGAGATGCAAAGGAAGTGGCTTAAGATCTTGCACCTAGGCTGAGTGCAGTGGCCCATGCCTGTAATCCCAGCACTTTGGGAGGCAGAGGCAGGAGGATCCCTTGAGCCTGGGAGATCAAGGCTGCAGTGAGCCACGATCACTCCATGGCACTCTAGCCTGGGTGACAGAGCGAGACATTGTCAAAAAAACCAAACCAAACCAAAACACCTCGCGCCTAGAAAGTAGAAAGGTCAAGATTTGCAAAGGGTCCCTTGATCTCCAAAATCCCCTACTTTAAAAGTTGCAATTCCAGGGGATGCAAACTCAAATGCCAAGAGGAACCTGGCAGATAAAACAATAGCGTCAGCACTAGTAATAGTAATAATAACTTCCAAGGGGCTTAGAGCAGAGTGCCGGCCTCTGTTCTAAGTGATTTACAGTATTCAGCTGTTTAGTCAGCAAAGAACCCAATGTGGAGTGCTATTATTAGCCCCAATCAGCAGATGCCGTCAAACAACTTCCCCATGGTCCTACGGCAATTAATGCCGGAACCAGGATTTGAACTTGGATAGAATTGGCCAAATGAGAATTTCTGCAAATTACAGAGGGCAAGCTCCAATTACAGAGGGCAAGCTCCAACTACAAAGGGCCATGGTTTCCAATCCAGCTGACTGGTGCTTTGTAAGAATGACAGGCCAATGTGGCAAGATCTGATTTTTCAAGAGAAACCTGAAACCTGAATGTTTTTGAGAAATCTCTGGATCCTTATATGCCGGCAATTATTAAACAAACTAAAAGCTCCAGGTACCACCTTCTCTCTACCTGCCCCCACCCTTCAATAACTTGTCTACGGGGGCCTGTAGAGGCCTTCATGTGTGCCTTCTTTTTCTTTATGGGCTTTGCTTGGGTTCCTAATGCACCTCTGGGACTCCCCTCTCTATTCTTCATTTTCTCTCTCCCTGCCTCACACCCTCAAAGAAAATATTTTCAAGCAATTCACTTTAGATGTTCGGGGTTGACACTAATTCACAGGTGGTTTCCCCAGGGATACATGCATCTTAGCCTATGTTGCTGAGGTGCAAACCTTAGGTGATTCATTGAGAGTGGGAATTTAGGCAGTGTGACAAGGCGCTTTTAGGCTGAGAGGCTGGCCCAGCTATTCCAAACTGGGCCAAGCCTCAGATTGGCCTGCCTGAGTTTCCCAGCTTTCCTTCACCCAAGACAGTGCATCCAGCATCTGGCTGGGGTCAGGAAGAGCAAAGTAGGGCATGAAAAGTCTGCAAGCATCCCACAGATCTAGGACTGGCAGCCCTGGTTTATTCAGACACACAGGTGGGAACGCGCTGATTAAGGCACGGCCATGTTCTAACCTGTACCACTGGGTGGAGGGAGAGCAAATCCTTTATTAGCATATTATGCGTGGAACATATTTTCTGGGCATCTAATTCTATTGCTTTCAGGCTTCTATCAGAGTTGAAAAATCACTTCATTTGGACAGTATGTTTAAAGGTAGTGGTCTGCAAGCCAAATGGAGACTTTTCCAAAATACTCATACCCAGACTTAATCTCTGGGGTGAGGCAGAAGCATGTGCATTCTGGTAAGGCACTTCGGGTTATCCTGGTGGCTCCAAAGGTGAGGGTCGCTGATCTTTAGGATCTCACAAAAGTCACTGTGAGTATGCCCTGGTCCAACACAAGATTCAAAACAAACAATCCTTCCCCATAAACACACGTCCTGCTTTCTTCACAGGTGCCCTGTGCATAAACCGTAGATGTACAAGCGTGCACGCCCTTTTAGCCATTTCTGTGTGCGTCTGGGGAGACGGGACAGTGGGATTTTGAGTACACTGAATTTCAGTCTGCTTATCTAGAGAATTCCTTAACCTCAACACTGCGTGGTATTTTTTAGAACAAAAGTTGCACGCTCTTAGTATTAACTAAACACATACAGCAGAGCAGGGCAAGATAGCCTGAGTTGTGCCAAAGAGTTCTTGGGCCCTTTCCCATGACTTCCAGCTCTTTGACAAAATTTCTGTGCTTTCTACCTCATTCATTCAATAAGCATTCCCCTGTGCTAGTTCAGAGACTGCAGCCCAGCCAGCAGCAAGACGCAGCTGCAGGCAGCTCTCTACAGCACTTCTGTGCACATCAGAAAAAAAGCTCTCTCTCCTCCGGGAAGTAGCAGCTCCACACCAGAGTTCTCATATTGGCAAATGGAGTGAAGGGTGGAGTTCAGGCTCTGTTCCCCCTTGGTGGGGTGTTCTTGGGCAAGGTACAGCCCGCATGCCTGTATGTGGTGGTCCTGGTCACAGCTTTAAGAGATGTACTTACCCCTTTGCAGATGGCCACAGCTTCCTTGGACATAGACTTGGGATAGGCTACATTGTGTTCCATGATGGATTGGAAGAGTTCATCTTCATCCTCCCCTTCAAAGGGTGCCTGTATGACAGGGGAGGGTGGGAGGAGAAGAATCCCTGCTTGAACCCTCCCCCTAGCTCCCCTCAACTGGCAGACCCTCCTCCCTGGGGCCCACAGTGAAGCCACACACCCAGGCTTTCAAATGACCACAGACTTGTATGACCCCAAGGCCAGGAAAGTCATACAGGTTCCAATTTATGAGCTGTTACCAAACATGTATTCTCCTAAAGAAACCATGTGGATGGGGGTAGGGAGGACTTCTCTTATCGATCACTTAAAATTCAATTACCTGCCCAGCCAACATTTCATACAGCAGGACTCCAAATGCCCACCAATCCACGGACTTCCCATAGGGCTGATAAGCAATTATCTAGAAAAGAGAAGGCATCCTATCAGGGAGGTTTGCAGTTCATGTTTCTTCTGGAAACAGATTCCACTCTTCTTTTACAAGAAGGCCAGTGCCCACCTGAGCTGTTTCTTTACATTAGCTACTCAGGGAATGACAGACATGCTTTGCAGAGGCACCTGCAGCTGGGCAAACACCTGTGGCTGTCACATTGCCTTTTCGAAGCACTAAGTAAGGTGTATTGTTGTTATTATTTTCAAAACAGTGAGCATGGAATTTTTAAAAGGAAAAACTGTCTTTACTCCTCTGTAAAAGTTACAACATTTACACAATAATGTAAATATACTTAACACTACTAAACTGTGTACTTAGAATTGGTTAAAATAGTAAATTTTATGTTACATGTTTTTAAAATATAATTAAAAATAAAAACGTTTAAGAGGTAATAACATTTGTCACTATTTTAATATTTCTTTATAAAAGATAGCTAAGCTGAGATAATAACATGAAAATCACCCATAATCCTTTATTAAGAGAAAAATTATGACTAATATTTGGTCCACTTCATTCCATACTCTTTTCTCTGGATACATATTAAACTCTGTGTGTATGTGTGTGCTTTACATAAACACTTTAGTATTTGGATGATTTTTTTTTCTTTTTTCTTTTTTTTTTTTTTTTTTCAAGATAGTGTCTCTTTTTGTCACCCAGGCTGGAGTGCAGTGGCGAGATCATAGCTCACTGCTCTCAGCCTTGGCCTCCTGGGCTCAAGCAATCCTTGCACCTCAGCATCCTGTGTAGTTGGGACTACAGGTGCTTACCACCATGCTAATTATTTAATTTTTTGTAGGGATGGGGTCTCTCTATATTGCCCAGACTGATCTCAAACTCAAGCAAAGCTCCCACCCTGGCCTCCCAAAGCGCTGGGAGTATGGGCAATAGATCTTTAATAAAGCCAGTTATTCACTTAAGGTTTCCTTGCTAATTTAATATTCGTATATGAACATAATCAACTTTTATCTGTGCATAGCATTCCATTGAATGGATATACCAAAATCTATCTTATAAATTTCCAATTGATTGGGTTTCTTCCGATGCTGTAACATATATTCTTGTAATTAGATATTTGGACATCTGTCCAAGTATTTCCTTAAGATAAACTCCTAGCTGTAGAATTGGTGGATCATATGGTATATATGCTTGTGAAGTTTTTAATTCATATTCCCAAACTGCCAGAACATGAAAAAGTCTAGAAGAGCCATGTGACTGTCCACCTTTCAGTATGCAGGGATGTAAAACTAACCATGTCAGAGGTTAAGAGGTAATAGAGCAAAGGCTAAAGGCTGAGGTCTGAGGGTTAGGCAGTCTGACTTTGAATCCTGACTGCTGTCTACCGGTTGGCTGTCTGACCACAGGAGAAGTTACTTAACTTCTATAATCTCTATATCATGGAGTTATGTGAGGATGAATGAAATACTAGGTGGCTTTCACATATTAGGCCCTCAAAATGTTAACTAATCCTAGAATGTTTTATAATTCAGTTATTGCTTGTTTAACTCAAAAAGGGTACTTGAGCAAACTTGGCTATAAAGTGAATGTTTGTTTCTTGATCTCTATCTCCCACTTTGATTTCTATTCCAAAATCAGAAATGCAGAGATGTTGATTACAGGATACAAAATTTCAGTTAAGTAGGAGGAATAAATTCAAGAGACCTATCGTATAACACAGTAACTATAGTTAATAACAATCTATTGTATTCTTGAAAATTGCTAAGAGGGATTTTTAAGTGTTTTTACCATAAAAAAATAAGTATGTGAGATAATAAATACATTAATTAACTCAACGTAGCCATTCCACAATGTATACATATTTCAGAACAACATGTTGCACATGATAAATGTATACAATTTTACTTGTCAATTATGAATGAATGAAATGCATTCTGAGAAGTAACCCTCAAGACAACGAAGGGAAAGCATTCCAGGAGAACACTTCTCATTGAAAGTGTTTTCCACTTTGGGAGTCCGAGGCGGGCGGATCATGAGGTCAGGAGATCGCGACCATCCTGGCTAACATGGTGAAACCCCGTCTCTACTAAAAAAATACAAAAAAATTAGCTGGGCGTGGTGGTGGGCACCTGTAGTCCCAGCTACTCGGGAGGCTGAGGCAGGAGAATGGCATGAACCCAGGGGGCGGAGCTTGCAGTGAGTAGAGATTGAGCCACTGCACTCCAGCCTGGGCGCTGAGTGAGACTCTGTCTCAAAAAAAAAAAAAAAAAAAAAAAAGTGTTTTCACACTTTTAAAGTACTTCAAGTCTTGTTTGATTCTCATAACAACCCAACAAGTTAATCCTTTTACAAAGGAAACTAGAGCCCGGGATGTGACAGCAGTTGCCAAAGGTGATGTGGTTAGCTCATGACAAAGCCTGACCTGCTGCTTATCCCTCCCATCTGCAGGCTGGAGGGGAGGCAACTTCACCAGCAACACAGTTCAGGGTTTCTTGTGCTTGCCTGAATCAGGACCAACGAGGAACTTCTGAGAACCACAGATCCTGAGCCTCCACCTGCAGAGATTCTAATGGGATGAGGCTTGGGCATCCCACATTGTTTTTTGTTTGTTTGTTTGTTTGTTTGTGTTTTTTTTTTTTTGAGACAGGGTCTCCCTCTGTTTCCCAGGCTGGGGTGCAGTGGCATGATCACTGCTTACTGCAGCCTCTACCTGCTGGGCTCAAGTGATCCTCCCACCTTAGCGTCCCGAGTAGTCAGGACAGCAGGTGTGACCTAGTGCACCCGGAGAATTTTAAATTTTTTTTTGTAGAGATTAGGGTCTCACTATGTTGTCCAGTCTGGTCTCAAATTTCTACCCTCAAGTGATTTTCTTGCCTCAGGCTCCCAAAGTGCTGAGATTACAGGGGTGAGCCACCATGCCCCAGCTGCATCCTACATTGTAAAAGCTCCCTTATGACTCTAAACTGCAGTTAGAGTTGAGAATCAGAGATTATGGAACCCCTGGCCTATCAGGAAGTTGTGTTATGGATTGTGTCATATCTAATTAATTAACAAAATGATAATAGACCAAAGCATATCACATAGGGAAAACTTCACTGGGTCTGAGTAAAGCCTTATTATTTTTAAAGAATTACTTTATTACTCAAGTAATACCCAAATACATTTACCTTGTAAAAAATGTCAGCAGTATATAGAAATAGCTAAATTTCTCTTTACAATTCCCTTATCCTCAGAGGTAACCAGTGTTATAAAATCAGTTTGAAATCTTCCAGATTTTTGTATGCTTTTACTCACTGAAAACAGAACAGTGTTCCGTGTATTTCTGTTTCATCCATAAATAGTATCATACTGTTATTTGTCATTCTTCTTTTTTTATTTTTTTTTTTTGAGACAGGGTCTTACTGTGTCACCCAGGCTGGAGTGCAGTGACATAATCACAGCTCACTGAAGCCTGGACCTCCTGGGGCTCAGGTGATTCTCTTACCTCAGCCTCCCAAGTAGCTGGGACTACAGGCACGTGCCACCATGCCCGGCTAATTTTTGTATTTTTTGTAGAGACGAGGTCTCGCCATGTTGGCCAGGCTGGTCTGGAACTCCTGGGCTCAAGTGATCCACCTGCCTCTGCCTCCCAAAGTGCTGGGATTACAGGTGCGAGCCGCCACACCTGGCCTTGTATTTGTCATTCTGTACCTTGATTTTTTTCTCTAACAATGTGTCTTGAAGATCTTTTCATATCTACATATATATCTAACTCACTCTTCTGAATTGGTGCCTGGTAGTATTTCATGCTATAAATAAATCATGGGCTATTGTCCATTTTCCTGCTGAGGGACGTGTACAGGACACAGATCCCATGTCATATGCCAGCCCAGAGGATCTGCTCTTTTTCTCTCAACAAACATTTCAATGTCATAATTAGGCAGTATCACATGGCCGTGAGCCACAACAGTTTGACGAAGAATTTTACTGATGTGTGTTGGATGGTTCTTTTGGGTTTTATTTAAATTTTCTCCCAAACCTTGATGTATTTTGGGCTTGGGCTTCTGGATGTGTGCTAAATTAATTTGCATGTGTGATCTCAAAGGGAGGATTTAGAGTATAGAATAAGAATCTGCCCGAGGTTCCCTTGCAAGGTACCACCCTCAACCCTTCCCAGCTCTCACACAACCATCTGGGGAGCAGAGGGTACATCACCGCAATGTGAACATGTGCCCGGCAGCTCTCACCTCGGGGGCGATGTAGTCTGGAGTGCCACAGAATGTCTTGGTTGTCACCCCATCCCAGATGTTTTCCTTACACATGCCAAAATCAGCAATCTTGATGTGCCCCTCAGAATCGAGCATCACGTTGTCAAGTTTTAGGTCACTATGGCAGACACAAGAATTTAGAGATTTAATTAAACGCTATGCATTTCAAGCCAACCAACAGCCACTCATTATGCATAGAACACTGTGTTAGGTGTTGTGTGGGCACAAAGGTCAGTAGAAACCAGCCTTTGACCTCCAACAGCTTATAATCTGGCAGGGAGATAAAAAGAGGTCGGCAAACCTCCGTGCTTTTCTTTTTCTACACAGCCAACTGTGCCAAGTGTCTCACAAGGACACAAAGAGACAGCACTTCTGAAAAGACGGAGATCCACAGAAAGTTAAGCAAAGGGCAGAGCATCCATGACACTTCCTGGATCCAGGAAAATTCCAGGAATTGCCCTTTGCAACTTAAAGACTCCCTATATTTTGTAAGAAGATACATTTTTCACAAAATTATTATTTTTAAAAATATCTCTAAAAATTACAAAGAAAAAAAAGCTGATTGAAAGAAATATTTAATGCTAAGTGTTCCCTGATCTCTTGGGCCACCTCCTAGGACATGACCCAGGAGTTTCCATCGATTCTTTGAATCAAAAAATATTTGGCAGGGCACATTGGCTCACACCTGCAATTCCAGCAGTTTCAGAGGCCAAGGCAGATGGATCACAAGGTCAGGAGCTCAAGACCAGCCTGGCCAATATGGTGAAACCCGATCTCTACTAAAAATACAAAAATTAGCTGGGCATGGTGGTGGGCGCCTGTAGTCCCAGCTACTCTGGAAGCTGAGGCAGGAGAATAGCTTGAACCTGGGAGGTGGAGGTTGCAGTGAGCTGAGATCGTGCCACTGCACTCCAGCCTGGGTGACAGAGCGAGACTCCGTCTTGAAAAAAAAAATGTCGCACAATTACTATGTGACAGGCACTATGCCTGGGGCCAGGTATAGTATGTAGCTGTAAACAAAATAAGCAAGCCTCCTATTCTTCAGATTAAATTTCAGTGCTGGGAAAAAGATGACAATTACTCTATAAGCATGATTATTATAGATTCTGATAAGTGGTATGATGAAAATAAAGAGCACAAAAGATAGTTATTCGAGGAAGTCACTTTAAGCAGGGTGTCAGTCAGAAAGGACCTCTCTAAGGCAGTGACATTTGAGCTCTAACCTAAAGGATATGTGCTGTGTTCTCTTTTATTTTCATCTGTGTTGATGAGAAGAGCTTGACATTTTGGGGAACAGTTGTAGGTCTTTAGCACACAAGACTGCTCCAATATCAACACACTTTCCACCTCCCTAAACACCTACTCCAATGTCAATGCTTTATATTTCAGCACCAGTGAGCAAGGCTGAGAGATGGATCAGATGGTCCCAGTCCTAATAGAAGATGGGGAAGTCCAAATTCCTGAGAGGTAGGGGGATCTATTCCTTAATTCAGATCTTTCCCTTCGGTCATCTTGATTGGGCAGTGGGCATCTGTGGTTTTGCCTATTCTAGTATTTTGTGATGACAGCATTCTAATATTTCTTAGAAGAACCACCCTCCTTCAATTCTTCCATGTAACATGGGTGTAACATGGCTTCCATGTAACATGGCTCCAGGAGTGGTCAAGTGGGCCTGTCCTGGCCAATGGAAATATTCCATCCTGCTGGTCACAGTGATTGATTCAGGAAGGGCATGTGATCCAATCTGAGCCAATCAAAGCTGTTAAGTATTAGTGCTGGCACTTTGGCTGGCACAATCAGGAAAGGGATAAGTATATTTTACATTGGGGTTGTTCAGGTGGTATTATGGAAGTCTAGAAACTCCAGGGGTCACCAGATGAAGAGAAGCAATCCAATATAGAGAAAGTAGAGCCTACAGGGAGGGTGATAAAGTGTGCCCTCATAACGTCACTTGAGCCTCTGCATTTATCCAGGCCTAAAGTCAGATCTGTGCCTGGATTTTTAAGTTATGTCACCAATAAATGCCTCTTTTAACCTAAGTTACTTTGAATTGAGTTGCTGTCATCATTTCCAACTAAAAGAATACAATCTGAAAACTATATCCTGACATCTCCTATCTGTGTCTGTGGGGTCTCCTTATTCAAAGGGAGGGGGAGGTCCACTTGCACTTGCCCACTGATGTTTGCCAATCCCAACACGCCATGCCTTTAGTGCTGTCCATGGTGCTGCTCATATCCAGCCTTCACGCTCATCTACAAGCCACCATAATTTGAGTGAAAGTTTGGAACTCAGAAAACCCAGGCTTTGCAGCAATTTGCTTTTCATAAACTTACTAGGTAGGTCTATATGTGATATATGTGATTTATCTAATAGTGACAAATGACATCCCTTCAGCTCAACCACATGCTCAGAAGCAGGCAGCTGGGTAGACTAGGGAAGTGATAAAATCTTTATCTATTATAGAAAAGAAGTTTCAGGTGCCAAAAGCCAGGCAGTCCTGAGGCTGGAGGGCACCTCTGTCATCTTCACTGTCACATACAGTGTTTTGATATCACACCCTAATCTTTTGTTCTATGTAATAAATCCTCATTTCTGCTTTAAAAGATGGATGGAGAAATTATTTTCATTTTTCAGAAAACCATCAAGGGCAAAACCAACACACATTCCAGAGATAGTGGTAGGTAAATCAGACACTAAGTTTGATAGGAAGAATCTTTTTCCCTCCCCGCCCCCCAACCCAACAACATCTCCAGTTCCTTAAAGATGGTAAGTCTAACATAATCCTTCATCCTCTTTACTTAAGAACTGTTCAATTAACTAGAGATTTAGATGAAGGAGGTAGTGATTTGTAACATCTTAAAAGATATTACCACTATGAAATCAATCTCTATGAAATGATAAAACCATCCATCTTTTGTCAAGTAATTTATTTTTTACCATTTCCATTTGACTGTCAATTTCAAGAACTCTATTTCCATCAGCGTTCTGGACATGAGCAACAAAAACCAACTATGATGATTTTTACCTGAAAAGGAATTCATCAAAGGATATTGGGGAGCTCATGGAATCTTTGAGGAGACTGAAGAACCAGATTAAGAGTCTATACAGCCTGAAACGAGGCCTAACTGCAACTCAGGGCTTGTCCAGTGACACCACCACCCAAGCTGCCATGGGACACAGACATCACCCCTTGTTCCACAAAGCCCTAATGCTGGACTCTGCCTATTGCTATTAAGACCCTCTTCTCTTGCCTCTGGAAAGCAGCTGCTGTTAATTACTATGGTCACTCTTCATTCTATGCTTTCTGCTTCCTTGGCCACTAGTTTCTGATTCAAGGTCTTGAGTAAGTATGACCAACTGTCAGAGCTTGGGTTGTGTGCCTGCCCTGGCTACAGGGTGGCTGTGAAATGGGTATCTTTCATTTTCATTATTTATAGTAGGAGATTGACTCTGTTCTTCCACATACACAAAAGAAGGGTTCAGATGCAGACTGGCTTAAAAGATTGATAAATATCCCTTTAAAGACCATATTAATAGTGGAAGATGAAAGGGAGAGTGTGTAGTTAGTTTAGGAAAAGGGGCTTTGGAATAGCTATCATCTTAGCACCTGAAATGCTAATCTTTGAATTTTACCACCTGCCTGGCCAGTGACCTGGATCCATGGATCCCAGATCCCAATGGGGCTTCCTGATTGATTAGAAACTAGCCCTGAATCACAACTCAATTGACCGGAACTCTAATTATTTCCTCTCCTGTTTCCTACACTGGGAGTGGATTTTCTTCCAATAAACTTGTAGTTCCATATTTAATCTTCTCAAGAACCCAGTTGGTTCTATTTTAGTAGAGGTACATCCCACATAGGAGTTAGGTCCTAATGTCAGCACCCAAGTTGAAAATCATGTAGAGTGAAAAATCACCCATGATCCCTGTCTCTTTGGTTAAGCACCAGCTGAAGTCATCTGCTTGAATTTAGGGATCATGTCATATGGCAGATCATGTGTACTTTTTTTTTTTTTTGAGATGGAGTTTCATTCTTGTTGCCCAGGCTGGAGTGCAACAGGGTGATCTCGGCTCACCGCAACCTCTGCCTCCCGGGTTCAAGCGATTCTCCTGCCTCAGCCTCCCGAGTGGCTGGGATTACAGGCATGTGCAACCACACCCAGCTAATATTCGTATTTTTTAGTAGAGATGAGGTATCACCATGTTGGC
Source organism: Nomascus leucogenys (assembly GCF_006542625.1). NCBI lineage: Eukaryota > Metazoa > Chordata > Mammalia > Primates > Hylobatidae > Nomascus > Nomascus leucogenys. The sequence goes on from NC_044382.1 coordinate 81,031,626, forward strand.
CAGGCTGGTCACCAACTCCTGACCTCAGGCAATCCGCCTCCCTCGGCCTCCCTACGTGCTGAGTTTACAGGTGTGAGCCACTGCACCCAGCCTCATGTGTACCTTTCAACACCAGAATAATATTCAGCACAAAAAGATGTTGTCACTATGAGAGTCAAAAGAGAAACTAAGGGAATTAGAGGATTTCCATGTGCCATTTCATGTACACATAGTGAATGTGTTCATTGAGGGCAAACATGGGCGTGGGCAGAATGATCATACCATTTAAAATTTAAATTCTTCTTTTTTTAGAGACAGGGTCTTGCTCTGTTGCCCAGGCCAGAGTGCAGTGGCACAATCATAGCTCACTGCAGTTTCGAACTCCTGTGCTCAAGTGATCCTCTTGCCTCAGCTTCTAAATTCTTCTTCTTCTCTCTATTTTTACATTTTCACTAGGATCACCCATATGCCAAGTAAAACCACTCCTCTTCTTGACCTTCTTCCCTCCATCATTAGGAAAAAGTAGGAATGGCTGGGACTTTGTGACCTCAGAATAAGATCATCCTTCCCCCTATAGATTCCGTATCACCACTTCAGGTGTGACTAAAAGCCCCAGGACTCTGAAAGCCTCTGACAAGGTCCCCACTTCCCATTCCTTCATCCTACCAGCACCCCCTAGCCTGGCCTCCGCTATCTGCCTTGTACTTACCAGGGCTAATCTTAACATGCCTTTTTTTTTTTTTTTTTTTTTTTTTGAGACAGGGTCTCACTGTGTCATGCAGGCTGGAATGCAGTAGTATGATCATAGCTCATTGCATCCTTGAATTCCTGGGCTCAATTGATCCTCCCACCTCAGCCTCCTGAGTAGCTAGGTCTATAGGTATGCACCATCACACCTGGCTAATTTTATTTTATTTTTAGAAATGTGGGTCTCACTATGTTGCTTAGGCTGGTCTGGAGCTCCTAGCTTGAAGCATTCCTCCTGCCTCGGCCTCCCAAAGCGTTGGGATTACAGGTGATAGCTACTGTGCCAGGCCCCCTCATGCCTTTTAATCCCATATCCCACAGTTAAGGCAAAAGGCCCAGGACTCTCAAGTCACCCCTAACTCTCCAGGCCCTCATCACCATGCTCTCTACAGAATGAGAGAGAACCCTCCAACACCCAGTGTACACCAGCACCCTCCCCTGCCTGATTTATCTCCATAGTACTTATCACTACTTGGCAGACTATGTTTTTATGATTCATTTATCTGTCTCCCATCGTGAGAAAGATAAACTCTACAGGGGCAAGGGGTTTCATCTGTTTTATTCACTTCTGTATGCTCACCACCCAGAAGAGTGCCTAGAATATAGTAGGATTTGATAAATATGTGTCAAACACATGAATGGAAGAGACTTTTGTGGTTCTTCGTAATCTTTGAAATAGACCCCCACCCGTGCCAAGTGCTATTTGGAAGCCTCATACCTTGCAGCCACTCTTGCATAACAAACCACCCCAAGCCTGCACTGGCTATGCCATTTGCATCGACGTAGTACAAGGAGAATTGTACGCCCCAGACTCACTGACAAATAGCAGCCTCGGGTGCAATCGTCTGCCTTGCATGAAATATAAAATGGTATGACTCATGCAGCTATGATCATCCATTTGCTCCTCCAAAAACCAGCAAATGCCAAGTCCTGAACTTAATCCTGTCTTTCAGGGCAGCCACTCAGAGATCCATTTCCAAGTTGGAGTTACATAGCAGAAAAAAATAAATAAATAAATAATGTTTCATAATAACGTGATCCATCACCTTCTGCCAGCCAAAATTCTTTGCCTGCTCCTAAAATGTAGGGTCCACAAGCAAGAGAAAGAAGTACTGGGGTCCTCTCTGTGAGTCTCCTTTTAGAGCAGTCTCCTGTTTGAGGCTCTGAACCGTCACTGGTGACATAGTCCATCGAGATTTTCTACCACCATATAGAGCTGCCCAAACTTTGCCAGGGCAGTGGGCGATGCTGCCTGGCAGAACACATGCCCAAGTTAGTTCTGGAGGATTCCTCCCCCACCGCGGATTCTAATTTTAAAAGCAGCTGAAGAAAGAGGCAGGGCAGGGAGGAGCTGAGGGAGATGAAGAGATGGAAAGTACAGCAGTGTTCACTTACCGGTAAATGATGCCCTTACTCTGTAAGAAGAACAGACCGATGGCAATTTCCGCAGCGTAAAATCTGAAATTAAAAAAAAAAAAGCAATGGAGAAACTCAAGGACACCATATGCTTGGCAATGCTCAGAATTCAATACAATATTGAACGAGGTGCAGGGCATTGAAGAACCCATGGATGGTCAGCTATATAGCTCATAAAGTGCTGAGAGTATGGATGGATTCACAGGGTGGTTTAGAGGGTGATGGGGTTGCCTTAAGGACAAACTGGGGATAGGCAGAAGTTCAGCAATCGTATAGTGGAGAGGGTGCCATGGGATATAATGAACTGGATGAAGGATTATCGTTTCACCAGCTGGGCAACATAGTGAGACCTTGTCTCTACTAAAAATAAAAGAAAAAAAATAACTGGGCGTGGTGGCACATGCCTGTGATCCCAGCTACTCGGAAGGCTGGGGCAAGAGGATTGCTTGATCCCAGGTGATCAAGGCTGCAGTGAGCTATGACCAGGGCCAATGCATTCCAGCCTGAGCAACAGAGTGAGACCCTGTCCCCCACCCCCCACAAAAAGAGAGAGAATCATACTTTCAGACTATATAGCAAGTTAAATTATCTTAACAATAGCAGCTAACATCTGTTGAAGGTTTACCATCTGCCTAGCACCATTTTAGGCATTACCTGACTTAATCCTAATAACAATCCTCTAAGGTAGGTCCTACTAGTATCTCCCCATTCCTCAACGGAGGAAACTGAGGGTTAGAGAGGTTAACTTGGGCAAGTTACATAGCAGATGAATGGTGCAGCTGGAATAAGAAACGACATCTGTCTAAAGTGTAACCTCTTATTGCAGGTCAACCCAGAAAGAAAGAGGTTTCGAGAGAACTAGGAAGCCCAGTTATGCCACAAAGGTTGGGCAGGGCTTTGGGGAACTATGTAAAGTGTCTTGACGTGTCTTGTGTGACAATGGAATTAAAGCCTGTGGTCAATTAGATGTTAGAAGTAAAAGCAAAGCTAGTCCTATTAGAGTCATGCCAGGAGATATGAATGGCTAGATTTGGAAGCACAAGAATAATGCAAATCCTATCAGAACATAGTGCTCACAACCTGTCCAGGTGGGAGGAGAGGGGGCAAGCTGAACTGGGTAGGAGCCACCGAGCCTCTGGTATGACAAGGTGGGGTTCTAGATGAGCTCTGGGGGCTCTCTGGAGAGGCAATAAGATCTTAGCAAACTCCCCATGAGAGGTTATCATTGCTAATTCCTATAACTTGCCATGTTCCTAAGCAGGGGAGTGACATGATGAAATTTGTGTTCTAAAAAGAAGACACTGTAGCTGCCTATTGAACTGAAGGGGATGGAATTGACTCAGCAGAGGAAACACATTTCCAACAACCCAGAATCAGTCTCCCTATCCCAGGAACCACAGACCATTGCCACTGAGCACCTTGATCCTTCACCCCCGTGAAGTGAAGGCATCTAAGAGGGAGAGTGGTATAAGATAAAGAACATGGGCAAAGAAAAACCGGGGTCAGAATTCGGGAACTGCTTCTTACTAGCTCCATGATTTTGAGCAAGCTTTCAAAATCTTGCATCTCCATTTCCTTGTTTGTAAAGCAGAGATGGTAGCATCTCCCTCCCAGAGTTATTCTCAGGGTTAAGTGAGACGATGTTTGTTAAGCACTTAGGGCCTGGCTCATAGTAAGTTCTCAATAAATATTAGCAAATGGACACATAAAATCTACAATGGTAATCCCCAAGGAAGATATAGGGCCTTTCTAAGCAGTCAGGGACATGAATTAGAAATAAAGAAATAGCTGTGGTTTTAGAGCTTTGAGTTTTGTTTTATTTTTAGGAGAGACTACAGCTGTGCACCACCATGCCCAGCTAAGTTTTTTATTTTTTACAGAGACGAGATCTCGTCATGATGCCCAGGCTGACCTCTAACTCCTGAGCTCAAGTGATCCTCCAACCTCAGCCTCCCAAAATACTGAGATTACAGGTATGAGCCATGGTGTCTGGCTGAGCTTCAGGTTCTTAGCTGGTGTCAGGAAAAAAAGAAGCATCTCATATTAAGCAGAACACCTTTCTTCCTTGGCTAAATATTTTTTCAAAAAGATGCCCGAGGTGTTTAAAAATCTCTCTTTGGCAAAAAACACCCTCAAAGGAACCACTAACCTACCCATTTATCCCAAGGAGAAAGCACAGCACTAGTTCTCACTTACACAGCATGGGGCTCCTTGAACCGGCCGACTTGCTGGATGTGATACATGAGGTCGCCCCCATTCACGTACTCCATCACAAAGTACAGGCGGTCCTGGAAGAGGACAGCAAACAGCAACATTAGCATCCTGTAGCTTCTGGGGCTCCAAATGGACAGTGGGGGAAGAGCTGGAATTTATGATGAAAACTACCAGGACTCTCTGACAGATCCCTGTTTGCTGGGCTTCCTGTTTCCCCAAGGGTAACGTTTGTGTCACTGGAACTACGCAAGTGACCATAGGTGATACACAGATAAATTTTTTCATTAATAATTACAACTTTGGCCAGGCATGGTGGCTCACACCTGTAATCCCAGCACTTTGGGGGGCTGAGGTGGGCAGATCACCTGAGGTCAGGAGTTCAAGGCCAGCCTGGCCAACATGGCAAAACTTCATCTCTACTGAAAAAAAACAAAATACAGAAATTAGTGAATCATGGTGGCAGGCACCTGTAATCCCAGCTACTTGGGAGGCTGAGGCAGGAAACTCACTTGAACCTGGGAGGGGGATGTTGCAGTGAGCCAAGATCATGCCACTGCACTCCGGCCTGGGTGACAGAGTGAGAATCCATCTCAAAAATAATAATAATAATAATAATAATTACAAGTTTATATTTTTTTTGCTGGAAAATATAATTAACATATTATTCTTGTGACTTAACTGATATTATTGTTTAGGATAAGGCTGATTTTAATAAAAAGTGGAAAATATTAAGTAAATAATGTTACAGGTGATAGGTAGCTGTAGTAGCCAGCCTTTATGATGCTCCCCCCGCCCACAGTGATTTTTCAATCTCTTGGTATTTATGTTCTTGTGTAGTACCTTCCCCTAATGAATAGGACTGACCTGTGTAACCCATTGGATATTGCAAAAATGACAATGTATGACTTCCAGGAGTAGCACTAAAAAGACCTACAGCTTCCACCCTGCTCTCTCTCAGATCACTTGCTTTTTGGGAAGCCTGCCGCCATGCCATGAGGATGCTCAAGCAGTACTATGGAAAGGTACATTTGGCAAAGAACTGAGGCCTCCTGCCAACAGCCAGCACCAACTCCAGTCCTGTGAGAGAATCACCTTGGAAACAGATCCTTCACCCAAGACAAGCCTTCAGATGACTAAAATTCCAGCTGGCAATCTGACTGCAGCTTCCTTTGAGACCCAGAGCCAGATCAACGAGGTAAAGCATTCCCAAATTCCTGCCCCACAGAACCTGAGATAATAAATGCTTTTGTTGTTTTAAGCCACTGAATTTTGAGGTACTCACCAACAGATAACACAGTGGTTATCAAAAACAAAAAGATGAATTATCAAGGTTTGAAAAACAGTTACCTAGGAAGGCATGTCCAGAAGTAAAAGAACTGGGGCCAGAAAAAAATCTGTGTCCTAATCAGGGAAGTTTTTCAGCAAGTCTTTCAAGGGATATTGTGAACTTCTTCAAGTCAGGTGCTATGCCCTTCTTGGCAGTGTAAGCCCTGTTCCTGAGAGCACAACTAGCACATAGCAGGTGCCCAGAGAGTGAAAGGGCACAAGCTTTGGTGCCAAAGACATTTCATTTGGAAATCCAGGTCTGTCTCTTAATAGCTGGATGTATTTGGAGAAGTTATTCAACACCTGGGTTTCCTCATCTGTCAAGAGGAGATAATAGTAGAACCTCAGTGATGTTGCTGGGATTAAATAAGTCAGATGTGTGTTTTGGCCCTTGGGCAACACCAATCTGTGACTCGCTTCTCTTCTTCCATCACAGGGTGTTTGCTAAATGAATGAATGAATCACTTTATCTCTTCTTAGAGACTTCTGCTTGGGTGAAATCTCTCCTTTACGCTACGTTCCTTTGGCTTGCAATGGCAGAGTCTGCACTAACGAATTTGGGAACTGAAGTCCCTCTTATGTTCTCAGCCTAAAAAAGTCACTTCCTCTAACCCACCCAATCTAAATTAGGTCTGCCGTTATACTCTTTCATGAAAGCCTGTGGGCTTTTTTCTTTTCTTTTCTTTTTTTAATCTCTGACCACATCATAATTTGTTAATTATATTCTGAACTTGATGGTTATTTATTTCATCTATCTATTCAACTAAAAACAAATTTATAGAGTCCTACTAGGTACCAGGTTATAGATGGGTGCTGAGGATAGAGCAGTGAACAAAACCAACAAAAATTCCTGGCCTTTATCTTTCATTCTAGCGGGTAGACACAGATAAAGACAATAAATGCTAAACATAATAAATAAATTATATAGAATGTTAAAAGATATCCGGACACAGTGGCTTGCGCCTGTAATCCCAGCACTTTGGGAGACTGAGGAGATCTCCTGAGGTCAGGAGCTGGAGACCAGCCTGGCGAACATAGTGAAACCCTGTCTCTACTAAATATAAATACAAAAATTTAGCTGGGCGTGATGGTGTGCCCTTGTAGTCCCAGCTACTCGAGAGGCTGATGCAGCAGAGTTGCTTGAACCTGGGAGGTGGAGGTTGCAGTGAGCCAAGATCACACCACTGCACTCCAGCCTGGGCAACAGAGTGAGATTCTGTCTCAAAAAATAAATAAATACATAAAAATAAAAATAGAAGGTTAAAAGATTAACAAGTGCCAAGCGGGAAAAACAGAGCAAAGTATGGAGGATTGGGAGTACCAGCTGGATGAGATGGGAGAAAGGAGTTCCAGTTTCAATAAAGTATTCAGGATAATCTTATTTAGAAGGCGATCCTTCAGCAAAGACTTGAAGGAGATGACGAAAGCAGCTATGCAGGTATCTAGAGTGAGAGCTTACCAGGCGGAGAAATAGGCTGTGCAAAGGCCCTGAGGCTAGAGCACACCTCATGTGCTTGGAGAAGAAAGAACAAGGGGGACAGGGTAGGAGATGAGCCCAGGGCAGTGCTGAGGGACTCATCATGTAAGGTCACGGAGGCTAATACAAGGTTTGGGGTCTCACTCTGAAAGAAACGGACTAATGCCAAATGTGACTGAACGTTCCACAAATCCAGGAGCCATGTAAAATTTGTTTACCACTGTGTACCAACAGTCCAGCACCATGCCTGGCCAAAGCGAGCCATCAATACACATTACTTAAGTGAATAAATGGGTGATCCTCGAGGCAGCAGGAGTTACTGCGTCTCCAAAGCACCATTCATACAGTCAGAAGGTTGGAATCAAAGTGCTGGCTCCACGTTTTCTGACTACTGGAGAGGCTTGGGAAGACCATTTTATATCCCTGAGCCTTGATGTCTTCATTTATAAAATGAGGATAACATATTCGATAATCTCTAACAGACTGACTGAGGGGCTGGAATGAAACATACACAGGGCTGCAAACTGTAAATGTGATAAAAATGAGATGTCCTGGCAGCACTGCCTGAGTATTGAAGCCAGACGAGTGTTTTCCAAACTCAAGTTGTATCTCACTTTAATTGATGATTAAATCAATTTGGTGGGTCATGATCAACTTAAAAAAAAAAAAAAAGAATAGAAAAAAGAGGTCAGGCATGGTGGTTGGCTCCTGTAATCCCAGAACTTTGGCGGGGCCGAGACAGGAGGATCACTTGAGGCTAGGAGTTTGAGAACAGCCTGGGGAACATAGCAAGACTCTGCCCCTACCAAAAAAAAAAAAAAAAAAAAAAAATTAGCCGGGCATGGTGGTGAGCACCTGTAGTCCCAGCTACACGGGAGGCTGAGGCAAGAGGATTGCTTGAGCCCAGGAGTTCAAGGCTATAGTGAGCCATGGTGGTGCCACTGCACTCCAGCCCGGGCAACAGAGTGAAACTGTCTCAAAAAAAAAAAAAAAAAAGAAGAAGAAAGAAAAATAATGAAATGATGAAATGGAAATTATCAGTGCATGCTGCACAGAACACCACTAAGTACTTTTCGTGGAATGTATGTTTTGGTTATATTTATACGTTGCTATGGCTGAGTCACAATGTAAAAGGTGACTTGCTGTCAAAAGTTGCAAAGCTATTGTGAGGGGCTATAAAACCAGGACAATAGGTGGTGGGAAAGTGAAGCAAAGATTTCACCTTTTAAGTCAATACAGTATTTGAAGTCTTGTTGCACTACTTACTCACTGCAACACTGAGCAGTTATTTAATCTAATTTTGGGCTTTCTCTTCACCTGTAGACGGGACATTTTTCACTTGCCCACAGAACATTAAACAAGGACACAGGTATAGAGTGTCTAACATGATGCTGGCCATATAACAAACATTTAATTCGCCATTTAAAAAAATCTTCCATACAGCACATAGAACTTTATCTTATATGTAACAGTCACATGTGCATTTATCAAATGTGGGAATGCCTAATAATTATAACAACAATAATAATGAAATTAAGCTCTCTCGGGTACTTACTACGTGATGAGCTGAATGCTTTACATATTTTGTCTCACTTGTCCCTCTACTTCTCTCCCTTCTAAAGAGGAGAAAGTTGAAGCTCAGAAAGGGAAAGTAACTTGCCAGTGGTCTCTCAGCTGATAAGTTGCTGCAAAGCCAGGATCTGAACCTTAGGCATTTGGTTCCAGACTCTACACTCTCAACCCCTCATGATGCTGCCTCCAGTGGGTACATCTTGTGTGAAAGGTTCTGAGCTAGACATTGTATGGATGTGTGGATGTGTCCTCCCCTCAAAGAGCTTCCAGTCCAGGAGGGGAGAGAAGGAACATGGAAATTTAGCGGTACATCAAGACAGATGCTGGCAGGTTACAGGAGAGCACAAGTTAACCAATTATTTGGTTTTTTTTTTTATATGAGACAGGGTCTCCCTCTGTCACCCAGTCTGGAGTACAATGGCGTGATCTCTGCTCACGGCAGCCTCAACCTCCCAGGCTCAAGTGATCCTCCTGCCTCAGCCTCTCCAGTAGCTGGGACTACAGGTGCACACAACCACACTTGGCTAATTTTTGTATTTTTTTGTAGAGACAGGGTTTTGCCATGTTGCCCACGCTGACTAATTTTTAGAAAATGGTTTTTATTTCTCAGACCAATACTACTTCACCCTCTCAACATGTCTAATGAGAAAAGGAGGTGAAATGATCACTTATGTTCTCAGGGTCCAAGGCATAGGAGATTTGCCAAAAGGTCACATACCAGTTGGTGGCAAAATGCAGACCGTAAGCCACAACTGCTGACACCCAGCCCCTGGTTCTTTGGCTTTTTTTTTAAATAGAAAACAAGCCTAAAAATAGCATCTGTCTTTGCTGCACGTTGAAGAGAACCAAAACACTTGCTTTTAAAAATTATTTTTAAAGCTAGCAGATGGCATTGGCCACAGAGAGAGAAGTAAGTGAGAGAGAGATTTCACTTGCTTGCTTTCTGCTTGGAAGAACTCAGCTTGCCCCCCAAACTCATTAGTCGGAATCCCCACATCAGGGGATCACTCCACTGTGGGTAAGGTCGTGTTTTGTGGTATGTTTCTGCCGCTAACCATATGCAGGGAAACCCTAAGATCTATCATCTTTGAACTGTACTTAGCATGTGGCTTCGACACACCCGCGCCTAAGCTATTAAATGTTATGGTTGGCATCTCACTGTCCTTTTATTTCTGAACAAACACTTAATGATGCCCACTCTATGCCAGGAGCAACTCTATTGCCAGAGATGTTTCTGTGGATAATCCACGGTGCCAGATGTTAAGGATTCCCAGGCGAGGGACAGGGGCCAGATAAATTTCTAAATGGCCGTGTTTCCCAAAATGGGTAGGAGATCATTTTAGGTAGTCCGTGGATGTATGATGGTTTCACCTTTATGGCTTTGTATTTGTTTTAACATATATTGTGGAAAATACAACTAAGCACTTACGCTCCTGATTTGATGGCTATTATTGCTGGAGAGGGGGAGTAAAATTCATGGAGTCATATAAAAGAAAAAGGGGGAAAGGTAGGGTAAGACCAGATTATGATGCACTGCCTAAGACCATCCACCCAAACGTGACTTGTCTCCCAACCGGCTTTAAGATCTTTACCAAGTTTCTCTGCCTCCTCTACTAAAATTGACTTATTTTTAAAAAGCATTTTTATTAACTCAGTTAAAAAAACTTACACACAATTATTTTAAAATTTTTAAACTTCATACCAAAGTCATAAATGGAAATTCATCCCCTCTGTAGAAAACAAGTACATATCTGGACCGGGTGCGGTGGCTCCCACCTGTAAGCAGTTTGGGAGGTCAAGGTGGACAGATCACTTAAGGCCAAGAGCTTGAGACCAGCCTGGCCAACATGGTGAAGCCCTATCTCTAATAAAAATACAAAAATTAGTTGGGTGTGGTGACACACACCTCTAATGTCAGCTATTCGGAAGGCTGAGGCACAAGAATGGCTCGATCCCAGGATGTGGAGGTTGCAGTGAGCCCAGATCGTGCCACTGCACTCCAGCCTGGGCAAGAGTGAGACCCTGTCTCAAAAAAAAAAAAGAAAGAAAGAAAAGAAAAAAATCTTTACTACGTTTCTCTGCCTTTTCTACTAAAATTGACTTATTTTAAAAGTATTTTTATTAACTCACTTAAAAAAACTTAAACACAATTATTTTAAAAATTTTAAATTTCATACCAAAGTCATAAATGGAAATTCATCCTCTCTGTAGAAAAGAAATGCATATCTGGAGTCCATCATCTTTATGCAATATCCAGTCTGGCTCTGGTACATCAATCCTTTAAATGACTTATTTTAAAAATAAATGCAATGTGTTCATGTACCACCAGGTTCATCTCCCACTCCACAGTAAGCAACATCAAAATCTGGAAAACATTGTCAGAGGCAATCCAGAGCCAATCTGGAGCAGAGAAGTGAGTTTTAGAACTTTCATCGAGCACTTATTTTTGCAAGTCATGGTATTAGGCAAGCATTAAAAGGATGAAAACGATGAATAAGGTTCAGGCTTGCCCTCAGGGAATTCAGAATCTTGGTTAAAACAAATATACAACTAATTCAAACCCTAATCTAAAATAGAATGTGGCTGGGCACAGGGATTCATGCCTGTAATCCCAGTACTTTGAGAGGCTGAGGTGGGAGGATCACTTTTGAGCCCAGAAGTTCCAGACCAGCCTGGGCAACATGGCAAGATCCGGGCTCTACAAAAAATAAAAAAATTAGCCAGGCATGGTGGCGCACACCTGCAGTCCCAGCTACTCAGGAGGCTCAGGTGAGAGGATGGTTTGTGCCCAGGAGGTCAAGGCTGCAATGAGCAGCGATTGCACCGTTGCACTCCAGCCTGGGTGACAGAGTGAGACCCTGTTTCAAATAAAAGTAAATAAATAAATAAATAAGATAGAATGTGATAAAAGAAAGTTCATGAGAGGCATAAAGAGTGAACTATGGGGGCTTCAGCTAACTAAATGGAACTCACGTACTGCCTCCAATTCTTACATATTATTCCCCTCCATAGCACCCTTAGATTTGCCTTTGTTCCCTATTCCTCCTCTGAAATTACTGCAAAATCTTCCTTATCACCACACTCAGTGTCTTTTCATTAGGGCTTATTTGTTGGACTCTAATATATGAAAATCAAAAAAAGTATTTCTTGCGTATCGACTTGAAGTCCAGATTGGCTCTCTCCTACTTACTCAATTTTCCAAGAAGAACTTGTCACAGCTCAGAATTTCAACTCTCATCTCCCTGGGCTGATGAGTCTTGACTTATATTTCTATCCTCTCCCTCTCTCCTGAGCTCCAGTCAGCTCCAGCTGGCTACAGGACGTTTCTACGTGGGTGTTCCACCGTCAACTCCAATTAAAAGCTCGGAAAGGCAAACTCACCATCTTTCTCTTCAAACTGGCTAGTCTGCTTGACTTTAAAGGGCTTCTTCAAAATTGTCATTGTTATTGTGATTCTTCATTACGCTATTACCGCTGCCCTCTAAGCTTCAAGTGCCTTCAGGTAATTTAAAATTCCCTTTCTCCTTAATCTCTCATAATCAGTAAATAAATAAAACTAAATGTCTGTCTGTCACTACATTATGCAAAATGGTTGGCTAGAATTTCCCAAATTTGGAACATGAGTATGAGGATAGTCTAATTTAAAATGATGACTGGGTGGGAGGTACAGAATTCACCTGGAGGTCTCCAGAGGAAGCAAGGGAATTCAAAGAGACAATCTTCCCCCAAGACAGCTGAAAGTGGAGTGTAACATGATGCCTGGGTGACTGCCAGGGGGACACTTGCCACTTTTAATCAGATACCATGAACAGAGAAAACCGACCACGTGGGCAGCTCTATGTACCATGCTCCAAGGGGAGTTGCTGCAAGAATTTGTCTATTTAATGATCTTTAATGATTTTCCAAGCTGGTCTGTGGATTCATCCTGTCTGTAAGCTGATCCCTTTATTGCTCAGAACCATCTGTTTCTCTCCAGAGAGGCTGTGCAGTGCTGTGGTTAAGAGCCCTGGTTCTGGCATCAGCTAGTCCTGGGTTCTAGTCGCAGTTATACTGGATACTTGTTCTGAGACCTTGGGTCAGTTACTTACAGTCTCTACCTTCCCCAAAGGGGGTAATGACAGCTTGTTCTTCGTAGGGGTGTTGCCAAGATACATCAGATGACGCATGTCAAGTTCATGCACACTCAAAAAGCCTTACCCAAGTAAGTGTGCACTCAGTGACGTGTTCACACACAACTTTTCTTTCCTCTGTATTTTATAGCCTTGCAATCACTGTCAGAATCAAGCAATTGATGCTCCTCTAGCTTTTTTGTTTGTTTGTTTTCAGCTTTCTAAGCCTTGTCCCTCCACATAGAGGCCAAAGTTTTCAAAGGCTAGAACTACCTCTATTCTTCCTCGGAATTCCACAGATCTTTGATTATTGAATGAATATGCAAAAGCCACCATCAAAAAAACAGAGTGCATAAGGCTGTGTCTATTCCTACCTGCCCCAGCTCTATTTGCCTAGGTTGCATTTCTGATTCATTTCCTGTACTCAAGATCCTTGGATGGCTTTAGTTGGCTAAAGCACTAACACCTGCCAAGCTCTCACCAGTTTCCTCTCCTGGGAGGCAACGATGCCATGTTTGTACCACTAGGCTATAACTATGTCCTGCTTCAATCCAGTTAGTCTCCTTGGACTCAAGATGGTGCCTCTCACCTGGCATGAGCACCAATTATTCCCTCTCTGTAGCTATAACTCCTTTTAAAAGGTTCCTAGTGAGTTAGTAGTAGCCAATTGCCAGCTGATTGGGCCAGGAATAAACACCTGACCCAAGCTGAACGAACCAGATTCTCTTTCCCAGGACTATGATCTGCAATGCAGGGAATTTGCCAGATAGGCAAACTGCAAGGAGCTAAAGAAGGCATGTTTACCAGGAGCAGGGAGAAACAAAGAAAGCAAGGACAAAGAAACCTAGAAATCTATTCTAGACTGCTTTAGGATTACAGATTCTAGCTCCTCATGAGGCCCAGGTACACCTTTGTCTTTGGGTGGTTTCATTCCAATAAAATCCTCTTTTTTTGGTTACCTGCATAGATTGCATAGTGGTCAAGTCAGGGCTTTTAGGGCACCCATCACCTGAATAAGGTACATTGCATGCATTAACTAATTTCTCATCAACAATCCTCTCCAGGCTGGGCACGGTGGCTCATGACTGTAATTCCAACACTTTGGGAGGCTGAGGTATGGGGACTACTTGAGCCTAGGAGTTTGAGACCAGCCTGGGCAACATAGGTCTCAACCCCATCTCTACAAAAAAAATTTTAAAAATTAGTCAGGCTTGGTGGTGCATGCCTGTGGTCCCAGCTACTCGGGAAGTGGAGGCAGGGGGATTGCTTGAGCCCAGGAGGTCCAGGCTGCAGTAAGCCATGATTATACCACTGCACTCCAGCCTAGGTGACAAAGGGAGATCCTGTCTCAAAAAACAAAAAAGTCTTCTCTGTTTTTTTGGAGCTATTGGAGCCAGCTTGGTGGGGGGCAGGAGAAGGGGTGTTCTGTTTCTTACAACTTGATCATTGCTGACTGAGACAACAGCCAGAGCCACCTGCAGCAATGCCCTTAAGTCCAACCACATCCTTGGGTACTGCTGCCAGCCCAGAGCTGAGCCCGAGTTACCAGGAACCCTGGGACATTCTCAGGGCTCATTCTTGGGCCATCAGGGGTCCACTCCACAAGTGGGAATCATCCTCACCCCCTCCCTGTCCTCTCTTGCATTCTGAATTGACGTTCCTCCCAGCATGCCTTGCAACTGAGTTATTGCTGGGCCATGGCAGCAAATTTGGGGAGGAAGTAACTTCTGTCCTTCAATGACTCATAAAATCTAATTCTATTTAAAAAAAAAAAAAGAGGTGCATATGTTCAATTGAAAAGAAAACAGTTAAAATAGATGTTTTGCTAAAGAAACTTAACTGCCTGTGCCCACTGGCAGTTGGGAAATTGCTTGAATGTGCCGGGCTGACAATTGTCCCTGAGAAAAACTGCAAAAGGAATGGAAGAAACATAATTCTTTTGTGCCTATGCAGCAAGGTGCACCTCCAGTCCAGCTCTAATAATGCCGGCAACCTCCATTTCATGTTTATTATATTTTATTCACCATCTCTTTTAATCCTCCCTGATTATGCCCACTTTAAAGATGATGAAATCCATATTCAGGGCTGTTAAGTGACTTCCTAGAGGTCATCTAGCAAGTAATTACAGATCCAGATTCACCTGACTGTGGAGTACAGGCTTATTATCCCTTTGTGCTTCTAGGACAATTTGCCTAAACCTTCTAATGAGCAAATCTCTGAAAACTCAACCCCCTTCTGGGAGCTTTTGCATCTATTTGGATATTAACTTTGCCATCTTGTGGTACATTAAAAAAAACTTAAACAGCTATATTATAACTACTTCTGAAATGATGTAAGTTCAAAAAGAAGGCACTTACCCACAGACCCCTCCCTAAATCAAATCAATATTTTGATTTGTTTATGCCCCCTTCTGATTTTTTCCATGTGAATATTCAATTTTAACACACTTAAAATAATATCTTAAATAGGATTTAATATCCTACATTTTCTGTTAACACCGTGCTGTGCATATGTTTGAAAGATATTTTTATTCCAATATAAGATTATTTCTGATGTAACTTTGCTTTTTTAAATAAGTTTTTAAAAATCGAATTTGCATCATTTTAAAATTGATTTTTAAAAAATGGTTTTGTACATTGCTGGTTGTCTCTTTCACTTTTATCCAGTATTTTGGCCACTTTTGAGATTTTTTAAAAGTCTATTAAGAATCTTTTATCTTTAAAATTCTAAGTCTCTAGAAAGAAAAACATCAAATTTACAGCATGTTATGTTGGATTTGTCTCTTTTTTTTTTAAAGGTAGCTGATTCAAAAAGAATTCTGGGTCACAAAATACAAAATGACAATCCACTGGGGCGACACCAGCCTCCTCGCTGTTCCTCAAACACGCAGAGCATGCTCACGTCGCGGGCATTCACACTCACTCTTCCTGCTGCCTGGAACACTCTGCCCCCAGATAGCCACATGCCCCACTCCCTTACTTGACCTGGTCTCTGCTCAGATGTCATCCTTATCAGAGAGACCTTCCTTGATGATCCTATCAAAAATAGCATCTCTCTGCCCCAATCTATCCATCTCCATCCTCTTTATTTTGTGTCATTATTACAGTTTATTATCAGTCTCCCCCAAGAGAATGTAAATTCCAAAGAAACAGGGACTTTATCTGTTTTGTACCTCATCATGGTGATGCAATGGGGCCTGATACAATTATTTCAGTGAAGAAGTCTTTGTTGAAATAATCAATAAGCATTAGTACCCTCTGTATACAGACAGTAATGCCCTTTTAGGGATATGGCCTATTCCAGCTCCACTGCCTCCTCTGAAGCCCTGCTCTGCAGATCCAGGCCATGCAATGCTAGAAAATGAGCAGGAGCCAGATGACCATTTTCAAGGATATCCCCAGAAAGAGGTGTCACCTTCCTGCTCATTTTAGTCATGATAACGATGGTTTGCCTCATGTATATGCAGTGCTCCCTAAATTTTAATAATCATTCCCATGGATAAAATCTTATCTAATCCTTGCAATATCCCTGTAGGATAAGCGGAGTGACTTTCATAGTGTAAAAAAAAAAAAAAAAAAAAAAAAAAAAAAAAAAAAAAAAAAACACCCAAAGGGCTATTAGAAAACCTGAGCTCAAGCCCTGGAACTGCCACTTACCAATTGTGGAACTTGGGCCATTTCATCTTTCTGGGGGTCAGTTTCCACTGAGTAGAAATGTGGACCATAATACTTATAGTGTTTTTGTGAAGATTAGATGTGATTATAAAAGTGAAAATATTTTATATTTTATTTTATTTTATTTTTTTGAGACAAGGTATCAGTCTGTAGCTCAGGCTGGAGTGTGGTGATGCAATCATGGCTCACTGCAGCCTTGATCTCCCAGGCTCAGTTGATCCTCCCACCTCAGCCTCCTGGGTAGGTGGGACTACAGGTGTGTGCACCACTCCCAGCTACTTTTTTGTAGAGATGGGATCTTGCCATGTTGCCCAGGATGGTCTTGACCTCCTGCATTCAAGCAATCCACTTGCCTACAGCTCCCAAAGTGCTGGGGTTACAGGTGTGAGCCATTGTGCCTGGCTGTAAAGTGAAAATATTCTATAAGCCAAAACCAGGAATGTGAAGTTAAGGCACAGGTAGGTTAGCAAAGGCTTCCAGGTTTGGGGTTCTAGAGTCTTGCAGAGCAAATCTTAGCTCCACTACTTAGCAGCTGCGTGACAGTGCACGAGTTACTTAACTTTCTGAATGTCAGCATTCTTGTCTGTAAATTAAAGTTAGTAATAGTACCTTTCCAATAGAGATATCAGGAGGATAAAATGAGATAATACAGCTAGAGTGCTGAGTAGAGTGCCCAACCTATTACTGTTAGCTGCTGCTTTTTGTTCTTGCTTGTATCATCATTGTCAAGGCCATTTTGGTGGCAACTCAACATGCTGTACTAACAAAAGCTTGGGCTCTGAGCTCAATGAGCCAATGACCCAGTGCTGTGTCGAAGAAGAACTACCATGCAGCCCTGATCCTCAATCCTTTCACCTGCAAAATGGGACAGTAGATAATCCCTTTCACTGCAAGATTTTTGTGAGGCTGGAATGAAGCAACGTTGTTGAAGACCCATGCATAGTAGAGGCTCAGACGGAACATCAAGTTTTATGCAGAGATAGGGAAGCTAAGAGGTGGAGGTAATGTGGCTTCACTGAACAGGTGAGAGGTGACCATGGCTAGATTAGAGCACAGGCTCCTGGTGGAGCCTGGAGAGAGGCCTGCAGGAGGGATTCTAACCCAGGGGTGTCAGCTGGAGTGGTCTTTGGGTGATCCACACTTCAAAAGACCTCAGGCTGGGTGCGGTGGCTTATACTTGTAATCCCAGCACTTTGGGAGGCTGAGGTAGGAGGATTGCTTGAGCCTAGAAGATTGAGACCAGCTTAGGTAACATAGCAAGACCCTGTTTCTACAAAATATTTCTAAATATTAACTGGGCATGGTGATGCATGCTTGTAGTCCTAGCTATTAGGGAGGCCGAGGAAGGAGGATCTATTGAGCCCAGGAGTCCAAGGCTGCAGTGAGCTATGATTGTTTCACTGCACTCAAGCCTGGGCCACAGAGCAAGACCCTGTCTCTAAAAATACATATACTTATACATATACATATACACACACATACATATACATACACATACAAATATACATACACATACACACACACACATATACATATACATATACATATACATATACATATACATATACAATGTTTTTTTAAAAAGATCTCAGAGCATAGCAGTTAAATGCAAAACTCCTTAAAGCCAGACTGCCTGGGTTCAAATCCTGGCCCTGAAATGTACTAGCTGTGTGGCCTCAGTCCCCTGGTCTACACAATGGGAATGATGACAGAACCTATCTAAGTTGTCATGAGACTTAAAATTGTTTGCCTTGTGCCTCACATATAGTAGGCATTATTATAAGTCTTTGAAAATAAATTTAATTTATGCAACATTAAAATATATGTGCTTAGCCCAAAAAAAAGTGAGAAAAAATAATTTAAATTGGAGCATTTCACTCAATGAGCATATGCGCAGAGTGCAGGTGAGATGGAAGGGGATCTCCTCTTCCCTCAGCCAACTGCACTTGGCATCCCAGGGTCTCTTGCTTGCGGTGAGTGCGTCTCCCTAAGCACTTTTTTCTTTCAATCGATACAATCCCTAGAGATAGGTTAACGACTTCATCAGACCCTCAACAACTGAGAAAGCAATCTGTTCCATCCTCGGCCTTGTCGGTTGGGGAGATTCTGCATTGGTCTCCACATGGGGAGGCCTTCATTCCCATGTGTATTAGTCCATTCTCATTAGTCCATTAGACATACCTGAGACTGGGTAATTTATAAAGGAAAGGGGTTTAATTGACTCAGAGTTCAGCATGGCTAGAGAGGCCTCAAGAAACTTACAATCATGGCAGAAGGGGAAGCAAATGTGTCTTTCTTCACATGGCATCAGCAAGGAGAAGTGCAGAGTGAAGTGGGGTAAAAGTCCCTCCTAAAACCATCAGATCTTGTGAGAATTCACTCACTATCATAACTAGCATGGAGGTAACCGCCCCCATGATTCAATTATCACCCACTTGGTCCCTCCCACGACATATGGGGATTATGGGAACTACAATTCAAGATGAGATTTGGGTGGGGACACAGCCAAATCATGTCACCATGTCACCAAACCCACTGGGCTGTTGTGTTCTAGGCTGTCCTGGTTCTCAGTCTCTCTTCCCTGGCACATGACAATCCCTGGAGGGGACGCAGACTTCTGCAAAATTTCCATGTACACCCAGCCCCTACTCTCTAATTCTAGAAAGCATATTGAAATACAGGTGAGTGGGATGGTTCAATATTAAAAGAATAATCTCAAATCTACTCTATTTAATCACTTTTAAAACAATAAACCACAAACAAAGACACCACAATGAACATTAGTCACCCATGATTCATTTCTCCCACTCTCAACATATAAAACTAAAATGGAAAACTGCTGCTGCTCAGCCTCTTTGCTGGGCACAAGGTCCCTTTCTTAGTTGATTTACTGGATGGAGACTGTCCTTTGCCTGATGATGTCAATGAATCCATTTGGGGATAACCAATGGAAAAGGGAGAAGGTAGGGGAGTAGGGGAGCCTAGAGGTTTAAATCCCAGCCTTGTCTCTATCACCACTTGAACACCTTTAGGCCTTAAATCCCTATGGTAAGACTAGAGATTTGGACTAGTAAGGTTAGGTGTACCCCTTTCCTGGTCTTTGCCAAATCTCCATTGCATGATGTAAATTATCATTCACTTAATATTTTTCTTTCTATTGTCTCTTCTTCCACTCAAAACAGTTCATTTTAAAAGCCAACTTTGGCCAGGCATGGTGACTCATGCCTGTAATCCCAGCACCTTGGGAGGCCAAAGCAGGTGAATCACTTGAGTCCAGGAGTTCAAGACCAGCCTGGGCAACATAGTGAAACCTGGTCTCTACTAAAAGTACAAAAATTAGCTGGGCATGGTGGTGTGTGCCTGTAGTCCTAGCTACTAGGAAGGTTGAGGTGGGAAGATCACTTGAGCATGGGAGATCAAGGCTGCAGTCAGCCATGATCATGCCATTGCACTCTAGCTGGGGAGACAGAGCCAGACCCATCTAGAAAAAAAAAGCCAACTTTAGCCACCCTTGGAGCACAATAGTGAACCAATTTATTATCTTGAGAACTATTAAATAAACAGAAAGAATCAAGCATTTATCCTGCCTTTCTCACAGGAACTATACCACTAGGGAACTAAGTAATAGGTGAAGGGAGGCCCTTCTTTATAAAGGCATCCTCACTAGTAAATGAAAAATAAATGATAGAATTAGGATATCACCATTTTACAATTCCTAATGAATTAACAGATCTAAACAACGTCAGTCGCTGCCATCTTCACTATGAGAGATAACCAGCCATTATACAACTTCAGATGAAAGAACAGGTCACCATCTATGGTCTTGCCAAAGAGATCCCAGCTGAGTCTGACCAAGCCTCCAGAACCAGCTACCAATTGCACGAAATACAGAAGACAGAGGAAACGTGTTGAGGTGCCCCAAAACTGTACAGTCAGTGAAACCCAGACTGTGAAAATGCTACAGGTCACACAGCCCAGGATATCTTCAGCAGATAATAGAACAGATGAAAGAAAAGAATTAAAGAGAGAGGGAAATCACTAAAGACATCAAATTAGATGCAAAGTACTGTAGTGTCCCATCTCATATATGGGTTGGGCTCTAAAATCAGTCACTCTACTCAGTAAGTTAAGAACTGGATAGAGTCAAAATTAATCTTGAAAAGTCCCCAAAACATCTTAAGTCACCAGGTCATTGGCCCTGAGAAACCTAAAAGGCATCAATTAACTGTGTACCCCTTCGCATTTGGGCTCTGGCCTCTCCGTCCTTGGGTATGGAAACCAAGGTCTAATTTGAACAGGGAAAAGGTAAGAGGTTACTTAAAGCAGGGACTCTTGCTCTTGCAGATAGGGTTGAAATCACAGTCAAGAGCAGAAAATGGGTAAATGGACAAGTGCTCCCTTCTCACCTTGGCAGCCATGGCTCTGAACTCACTAGCTCCTTCCCAGGACACTGTGTACCTTCCCTGACAGTCCTCGAGGGCTGTGTTCTCAGGCAACATCCTCCCTCCAACAAGGCCCATGCAAAGGCCTCAGGCAACCTGCAGAGATGTACTTGTGCATTTATCCAAAGGGCTGGAGGGCTGAATGGAACCATCTAGAGCCACAAGCTGTGAACCTTTTCACCCAGCTCCTGTCCCCAAGTCACCCCTTGCTGTCAGAGAAAGGCCCTGCTCTGTTGATTATAAAACCAGTTGCCTGAGTTCCTTTATCTAAGTTGAGACAGCATCTGCCTCAGGGGAGAGCGTTTCTCAGTAGCAACCTCGGAACTCTCAGCTGACTTCCCTGGGCCTTACATCCTTCTGTGTCTAGAAAGGGAAGGGTGCAGGTATCTCTGTGGTGGGTACTGCTAAGATAGCTTTGGCCAAAGCCTGGTGAAGCCCTGGAGGTGGAATACCCAGGGCCATGGGATAAGTTACCATGGTCTGGAAGCAGGAGTGGAGCTGGGTCAGGAAGGGTGGCTTCCCGGGCAGGGCCAGCACCCGCTTCTCCACCATAGTGCACTCCACGTCATCATCTTGGATCACAACGTCCTTCTTCAGGATCTTCACAGCATAGAGCTCATCTGTGCCTTTTCGTTCTGAAAGCATGACCTGGGAAAGAGAGCAAGCATGTCAGGGCAGTCGGAAGGAGTCTGGGGGCCAGTTATAAGCAGCTGGTGTTCACTTGTAGCCACACTTAGCTTTGTATAGGTGCCTTCTGTTGACTCTGAAACAACAGGTAATGTTTTCTATTGACTTCGCACTTTTATATTTTCAGACACAGGGTCTTGCTCTGCCACCCAGCCTAGATTGCAGTAGCATGATCATGACTCACAGAAGCCTAGAGGGTAGTAGCATGATCATAGCTCACTGCAGACTCGAACTCCTGGGCTCGGTGATCCTCCTGTCTCAGCCTCCCAAGTAGCTAGGGCTACAGGTAAGTGCCACCATGTCCGGCTAATTTTTTTATTTTTTATTTTTTGTAGAGACAAGGCTATGTTGCCCAGGCTGGTATCCTGGCCTCAAGCAATCCACCTGCCCCAGCTTCCCAAAGTGCTAAGATTGCAGGGGTGATTCTGTATCCAGCCCTGACCTCGCACTTTGAATAGCTGAACTCAATCAAGAGAGGATGGTTCCAGGGGAGATGATTGTATATTGATCCCTCTGAAGTAACAGGCAATGTATCAATGCCTAGCTAGAGGTAAGTCCCATGAGGGCAAGTATCTTTGCTGTTTTGGTTTATTGGTGTAACCCAAGAGCCTGCAATAGCTCCTGGCTCATAGTACGTGTTCAATAAATGTTTGTTGAATGAGGGAATGAGTGAATGACTGACAAAACTAAAATTAGGGTACTTGTTCCTTTATTAATTCAAGTATTTAATGTTCACTAAGAACCTGCTAAGCACTGGGGATACAGCAATAAAGAAACAAGCACATTCTCTGACCCTTAACTCCAGAGAGGAAGAAAGATTTTGCAAATTAATTACAGAGATGATTAATTTAATATTTTAACAGCCTCTCCTGTTGTCTTGGGGCTCCCTTCTATGAGCTGTGCTGTGGTCATGTTCAGGGCCAGTTAACCGGTGTGGCTCACAGACACATCGGTATTTTCTGCGTGTCACCCCGTCTCCCACTCTCCCAACTGGGGGAATATTCTTTGAACATTCTTTGGTTGTGATTATGCCAGAGAGAAAAATGACCAGCAGACTGTCTCAAGAAGCCTTGTAGGAAGCACAAGGCAGAACCACATTACAAAGAGTCCTAACCTGGTTTGGGGACTTCTAGGAAGGCTTCCTGGAGGAAGAAACAATCAGATTGAAGTATTCACTGCATGCACTGTGTCAGATATTTTGCAGGCAACAATATTAACCACCACTACATTTTTTAGCACTTTTCTACGGATCAAACAATTCCAGGTTTTCACTTATTGTTACTCATTTGTATTGCATAACATCCTAAGAAGTAGGTGCCATTGTGAATCCCATATTGCAGGAAATTAAGGCTCAGGAGGGTAAGGGTAACCAATCAGGGCCAGAGTTCAGGTGAGTGAGGAAATTAGATGCTACACCCAACTCAGCTGGAGGACCAGAGGATGCAACAGAGACCTCAAGCTAGAAGGGGTGACACACAGAATAAGCTTAGCAGCAGGAAGGCAGCTCTGCACACCCCACTCAGCTCTTATCCCAGCGGCAAAAGGTCTGGCTAAACTCATGCACAGAAGCTTCCAGATCATGCATCCATGCACTGAAGCTTCCGGGCTGAGCTTGCCAGCTCACAGCGTTCCCATCTCCTGTCCTCACATCTTCTCTCTCATCACAGCCAGAGTGGCAAAGGCCAGGCAGATGCAGGGATTTGGGACACCTTAGGAAGAGGATCCCTGTCACACACTTCCACAGCAAGAGAACTCTTAATAACCTCTTTCTTCCCCAGCACCACAATAAAAAAGAAGAGCTGCCAGTCTGAGTGGCTCCTGCAGACCCTCTGCTTATGTGCATGGCAAGACAGGGCTCCAAGTGCTAGGATGGGCACCTTCAGTTTATTTCCTGCCTCCCTCTGTTCTCTCCCCGGTACCCAAGGGCTGTATTTTCCTTCCTCAATGCTTACTAACACAGAAACAACGACTCAAGGGAGTCACTTTCCTAAGATGTAGAGTCAGATGGAGACAGGGACTTCCTGCTCTTGGATTCCAGAGAGAGCTGGGGCTGGGACAAGTGCAGGGAGGGGGCAGGGAGGTGACTTAGCTGGAAGACAAGTGAGCAGAGGGATCGGAAGTGGAAAGAAGAAGAGTTCTCAGCTGAGAAACTCCAGAGCCCAGTAAGAAGGGCTTGGTGCTGAGCTGTCGTTGACAGTGGACACCCTCTGATATGGTTTGGCTGTGTCCCCACCCAAATCTCATCTTGAATTGTAGCTCCCGTAATTCCCACGTGTTGTGGGAGGGACCTGGTGGGAGATAATTGAATCATGGGAGCAGTTTCCTGCCTACTGTTCTAGTGGTAGTGAGTAAGTCTCACAAGATCGGATGATTTTATAAGGGGTTTCCCCTTTTGCTTAGCTCTCATTCTCTCTTGTCTGCTACCATGTAAGACGTGACTTTAGCCTTCCACCATGATTGTGAGGCCTCCCCAGCCACATGGAACTGTGAGTCCATTAAACCTCTTTTTCATAAATTACGCAGTCTCAGGTATGTCTTTATCAGCAGCATGAAAACGGACTAATACACTCTCCCTGACCCATAACCACCGGTCAAGGCACCATCCAACCATCCTGAATATCTGCAACTACCTCCCACTCCCCCAACCAAAACGAGAGGAGGAGGGGTCCTAGACACTTTCAGTGCAGATGCAGTCATGATAGGACATCTTAGCCTTCTGCATGGAAGAGAGACAGGGCAGAATGGCTGGGAATTTCCCCCTTCACCAGGGACACGGGTGGACGTCCTACATCTGTGTCAATTACCCCCATTTTGTAGATAAACACACTGAGGCTCAGGGAGATTAACTTGCTTCAGCTAATGATTGTTCTGAAAATGCAGCTCTGACTGTGCCACTTGAATGCTGAAAGCCCTTCAGTGGCTCTTAAAAGCCAAACAATTCCATGACCACATCCTGTTCTTTCTTTTCCTTTGAACATTCGACTCCCACTGTCTATGACGTCCTTCCATGCTCTTGCACTGCTTTGAAAATCTGAGATTCCGCTGGGCTGTTATCTCCTCCTCTAATCTGGAAGTTCCATTCAGACCAAATTGGCCACTACCTCCTCTGGGCACCAGGGCTGCTTTGTAACTATGTCAGTTACTGTAGCTCAGGCTTTTCCGCACTTCAATCATTCATATCCCTTTTTTCACATTTCTTCCTGCCACCTAAACTGTTATTTGCTTAGCATTTTAAAAATCTAGTCACATTTCAACTTAACTAAATTTGAAAATGAAACTTTATATCACCACTATTAATGGCAAGCCAGTATCACAAGTCATAAATGGAAGATAAGCATAAAAATAAATAAAAGCAAAGCGGTGCCAGTAAATTCTAGCTATATACTGCTGGCTGCTGAAGGTTCTGAGTCAGGCTCTACGTCTTCTCCTTGTTAAAGGAAAAAATTATATTAGAAAGTTGTTAGAGAGCATATTGTCATCAAATGAGATTTTCTTGTTCAAGTAATTAGAAAGAGTAAAAGAAGACAAAGAAAATAACCTTATCATAATGTGATTTAATTTTATTTAATAGCACAACTCCCTGGCACCTAAAACAATCTCAAGTAGCAGTTGAAATCTTCTTGCGAATCAGCAATGCTATGTGCTCCGCATCTTAGGAAATACTATTGCATTTGTACAGATAGTTTTAAAAATCAATAAACAGGGATGTGTGAAGATTCCCAGTGTCTTGCCCTGTCCTCAACAACATGCCCTATACTGATTAAAGGAAAACAGAACTGATATGCATAAAGCATAGCAAAAATTTAGGCATAGAAGCGAACTGAATTCTAGAGCAGGAGTCAGGACACTTTATCTATAAAGGGCCAAACAGGAAATATTATAGGCTTTGTGGGCCGGTCTGGATCAAGTGAATGAGTGTGGCCGTAGTCTAATAAAACGTTATTTACAAAAATAAGCAGTAGCCTGGGCTCCAATAGTTTGCTGACCCTCGTTTTAGAATAAGTGTTTCAAGAAGGATCAGGGAAAATAAGAGTAACCACATGATAAAAAATGACTGCAGTTTAATTTGGAAATGAAAACCCTAGCATGCCTTTCACTTCTTCCAACTCTGTGTTATTAGAAGAACCTTCTGATTGAGCAGTGGACACAGCTGGTCACAGCTGATTGGATCAAAGGTAAGTTCCTCAACCTGAGCCAAGCCAATCAGATTCCCCCTCCTAAGAATTTGAATTAGGGTACTCCGAGGAGTCAGTCCTGGGTCCCTCAACAGAGAATACACAGATCTTCCTAGAGTGGTCCGTTTTGTTTTGTTTTGTTTTGTTTTCTGTTTTTCATTTTTGAGATAGATTCTCACTCTGTTGCCCAGGCTGGAGTGCAGTGGCATGATCTTGGTTCACCTCCTCCTGCGTTCAAGCAATTCTCTTGCCTCAGCCTCCCAAGTAGCTGGGATTACAGGCGTCCACCACCACACCTGGTTAACTTTCGTATTTTTAGTAGAAATGGGGTTTCACCATGTTGCCACAGCTGTTCTCAAACTCCAGACCTTCAGTGATCCGCCCATCCAGGCCTCCCAAAGTGCTGGGATTACAGGCGTAAGCCACCACACTCAGCCTAGCGTGGTCCTTTTCTACCACTGTGCAGGCAAAGAGGAATAAAGTAGATGTTTGAGGTGGGGGGAAAAAAAACAAAGAAGGTAAGAGAACAAGCAGAGGCCTTGCTTTCAGTTTCCAATCTCTCATGAGGCTTAGCCATTTTCTGTTAGAAACCTTTATATCCCTCTAATAAAGTTATTTTTATTTATATTACTTTGAATGGATTATGTATCTTAGAGATCCCTAAAACAAAATTATTACAAAGGTGGCTCAAATTCTTAATAATAATTAAAATACATGAAGCCAAGTAGCATCATATCAGTATGTGACCTAAAACAAGGCAAATTCCAGTCCTTATAAAGGACAGCGCCTCTTGCCTATGTCAGAATCACTTTAGGGTCTTTGGTTACAATACAAATTCCAAGCACGCCCTCTCCTTCAGGAGCTCTGAGCTGTGACCTGGGAGTCTGCATTTTAATAAACATATTCTTCCTATCTTGATTATAATCACCAGATATTATCAAAATTGATTCACTTAATAAGGTAGCTAGGAGATGTCAATAGGTAAAGCTGACAGAATCCTTCCATCCTGATTTTCCTAACACTTTCTCAGCAGTCATTAATAGGATGAGAGAAAACTTTCCTTTTCTTCTTAATATTCTAATCAAGCTTTCATTTTCGACATAAATCTCTCTGTCCTCTCTTGGAGTTACATTTTGAGAGCTGTCCCCATAGCACGAAGGAAGTGATACTTTATAGAGGTTTTAAAACATGTCTACAAATATTTGATACTCCTCCAATCAGAGCCAGAGTCTCTGAATCCAGGCAGGGACTGTGGCTGTCTTAATGTACAGAATGTGGTGAAGAGACACTGCATGACTTCTGAGGCTGTAGCTTCTGTCAGTTTCTTTCCTTTCAACCCCAAGACCACCATGCTAGACCAGGGAACAAGACCCCATGAAGAAACCCTGGTACTACATGATAAGCTTGATGACCAGGCAGCCCCGGGTGCTCCAGCCAGTGCACGAAAAATCTCAAGCCACAACCAACCAGTGATCATTCCCAATCTCCTGACCCACAGAAACCATGACAGATAATATAGGATGGCTGTTGTTTTAAGCTTCTATGTTTTGGTATGATTTGCTACATAGCAATAGATAACTAGAACAGATTTATCAAGTCCCTCTTTCTCTATAAAGGGCCAAACAGGAAATATTATAGGCCTTGCAGGGCTGTCTGGATCAAGTGAATGAGTGTGGCTGTGGTCTAATAAAACTTTATTTACAAAAATAAGCAGTAGCCTGGGTTCCAATAGTCTGCTGACCCTCATTTTAGAATAAGTGTTTCAAGAAGGATCAAGGAAAAGAAGAGTAACCACATGATCAAAAATGGCTGCAGTTTAATTTGCAACCCAGCTTGGTCAGCTGTGGTCCCTGCCACCTTGGGTTTGGTTATGCATGCTCTTTTCAATCAATAATAACAATATTGTTTAAAGCTTCAATTGAGAAAGGCAACAGAGATGGAATTCATTGTGCCTTCCAAATGCATCAACTTTCCTAGTCTTATCCAGCACCTAGAAGGCTAGACAATTCATTCAGTTAACATTAATTAAGGGTCTAGGATGTGTCAGTCACTGAGATAGGCACTGGGAACGCAGAATGACAAGGTTCCTGCCCTCATGAAGCTTACACTCCTGTACAAATAACTACCTAATATCAATCATAATGAGACCCCTGAAACAGAAGTACACATTGCTCTTGGAGTGTTTAAATGGAAGACTTAACCTCGCTGAGTGGGTCAGCAAAAGATGCTCTTCGGGAAGTGATGGTTAAGCTGACACCTGAAGTATCAATAGGACTAGCAAGGCGGGGATACAGGAGGCATATTTCAGCCAAAGGGAAAAGAACGCTGCTTCCTTAGGATGAAACCATCTGGATCTACAAACCTTGACCTATGATTCCTGTAAGGATATGAGCACTTGAGCTTCAGAAATCAAATTGCAGATGCTGACTCCCATCTGTCTGAGATGTAGCAGACCATTGTCTCTAATAGAATCAGAGAGATCCAGTCACCAAGTAGGGTGGCTGAACAAAGAATTTGTGATACTCAAAGGCCAAGTGTTTGTGCCAAGGAAAAAAAGGGCAACGTTGGGACAGTTTGGACTTTATAACAATAACCATGTCCGTGCCCACTGATTACTTCCAATATGCATTATCTTATTTAATTCCTACAGTAAATATGTAGGGTGGAAACTGCTGCTATCCCTATTTTACAGATAAAGAAGGGAGGGCTTAGCAAGGCTAGGTGACTCGTCCGTATTCCACTAGGAAGTGACACCTAGTCACCTGTCCCCTAAATCCATGCCCTTAAACACACCCCATCTTCAAGCCCTAAGTGCCATGTGTTCAGTGGTGAGCAAATTATTGCTGGAATATTTCAAATTCAGTTTTAGATCCTAGTCCTATTCCTCTTTTCCTATCCACCTTGCACACGGCCACAGACAGAACAGTCATTTCCTTTTTCTATTTCTTATACAACCACTAACATTTGCTTGGCGAGATGAGCTTGGTGTGCATTCATGCTGCAGTCACGATTCCAATTCTTCCATGGGGTCTACAAGCTCTACTGGGAATTTTGTTCTAGGCATGATGCTAGGCACTGGTGATGTGCCCAATAAACAGGACAAACATGGCCCTGCTTCCATCAAGTGGCTTGGGCAGATCTTTCTGCCTCCACATATGCTGTGAAGTTTTTTGTTTTGTTTTGCTTTGTTTTTGAGACAGAGTCTCCTCTGTTGCCCAGGCTGGAGTGTAGTGGCGTGATCTCGGCTCACTGCAAGCTCTGCCTCCCGAGTTCATGCCATTCTCCTGCCTCAGCCTCCAAAGTAGCTGGGACTACAGGTGCCCACCACGATGCCTGGCTAACTTTTTGTATTTTTAGTAGAGACAGGGTTTCACCGTGTTAGCCAGGATGGTCTCGATCTCCTGACCTCGTGATCCACCCGCCTCGGCCTCCCAAAGTGCTGGGATTACAGGTGTGAGCCACCGCGCCCGGCCATATGCTGTGAAGGTTTGCCAGGTGAGAGGAAAAGAGCAGAAAAGTAGCCATTGCCCTGGCTGGTGATGCCCACGTTCTAAAATGTTCCTTTAAATGGAAATGATCTCTTATTAATTGTCTCAAGCAGTTTCTGGAGCTTCCAGAAACTTTAATACCAACATAGAGGGCGTGGGCTGTTTGTTCAGCTGTCCCTCTCTCTCCAGGGTGAGGATTCCAAACAGACTGAAAGGATGTGTTGAAGTGATGTTCTTA
The DNA here is from genome assembly GCF_006542625.1 of Nomascus leucogenys. NCBI lineage: Eukaryota > Metazoa > Chordata > Mammalia > Primates > Hylobatidae > Nomascus > Nomascus leucogenys. The sequence goes on from NC_044382.1 coordinate 81,061,170, forward strand.
TCAAATTCCAAGCCACATCTGTTCCCCAAGAATCTTCTGGGAGAGATGTGATAAATAGCAGAACTCTGATGACAGCAAATAAAACAGAGGAAAGTAGCCCAGGGATTCCTGGCTGGAAAGTTTGTGGTGATGAACTTTACTGGCGAATCCCAGTGGCAAAGCGTGCCTGGAATCTCGGCCCCTGACTGTGGCCCAGCGTTGCATAATGGTTAGGGCATGGACTTTTAGAGTTAGAAAACCTGGTACGTGTCCAAGTTTTGCCACATACAAGCTGTACGACCTTGAGAAATTCACTGTTTTCTGAACCTCAATCTTCTCCGCATCTTAAAAAATGGAGATGCCAACAATACTTTGCTTTTGGTGCTGCTGAGAGAGTTTTACGGGATAAAATATCTAAGTGCACACCTTAATTTAGCACTGTGTGTGGCAAATTATACATACCTAATACCTGGTGGTTCTACTAGTTTCCTAGGGTGACCAAAAGGAAGAGCCAAAACCTGAGTGACCTCACACAAAAGGAATTTATTATTTCAGAGTTCTGGAGGCTGGAAGTCCCAAATCAAGGTGTTGGCAGGGTTGGTTCCTTCTGAAGACTGAGGGAGGATCTGTTCCATCCCCACCTCCCTCCTAGGTCCTCCTGGCTGCCAGCTACCCTTGGCACTCCCTGGCTTGTAAGCGCATCACTCCAATCTCTGCCTCTGTCTTCCCATGGTATTCTTCCCTGTGTGTTCTGTCGGTATCCAAATGTCCCTCTTCTTATGAGGACACCAGCCATTGGATTCAGGCCCACCCTAATCTAGAGTGACCTCATGTTAACTTGCTTATATCTGCAAAGACCCTATGTCCAAATGAGGCCACCTTCATTAGAAATTGAACATACACTGTTTATGAGGACACAATTCTACTCTTTACAGTGGTGATCGTCAATATCATCTTTTCACCAAACAACAAAGGGGACTGACGGTGAGCTTTGTACAAAGCACCAACCTCCGGTTTTCAACTGGCCCAGGAGCTTTGTCTTGAGGGAGCTGTGCAAATGACCACATTAGTGTGCAAGGGCAGAGACAGCCAGGGACCCAAGATCTTGCTTCCCAACTGCTCAACTTCAACATACACTTGCCGCAAGTCCAAAGCCAAATCCAATCACCCTCGGTTCCTCTCTTTTATATCTCTCATCCAGTACAATCACAAGATTTGTCAGCTCTACATTCAAAATATATAGTAAGTTCAACCTCTTTGCTGATCTGAGCCACCTTGATCCTTAGCCTGGTTTCCTGCAACTGTCTCCTACCCTGTTTTCTGCTTCCCCTCTTCTCGCTCTCATAAACATTCTATTCTCTTTTTCTCTCTTTTTTGGTAGACATTAGATTTCACTCTGTTGCCCCAGCTCGTCTGGAACTCCTGGCCTCAGGAGATCCTCCCACCTTGGCCTCCCAAAGTGCTGGATTACAGGCATGAGCCACCGCACCTGGTCCATTCCATTCTCTACACACCTGAACGATGCTTTAGAAACTCAAGTCTGTTCATGTCACTCCACCTTCCTAAGGCTTTCCTCTGTCCTCCTGCTGCACTTGGGACTCAATCTCACCTCTCAGAATCCCTGCCTTTTGCTCTTCCTGCCTGCACGACTCTTCCCCTAGGGATACACAACAGTTTGCTCCCTCATCTTGTTCAGGTCACTCCAATGTGACCCTGTCACCAACACCCTCCCTACCACCTTCTCTAAACTTGTAGCCCCCATTGTCATTTTCCATCCCCTTCCCCTCCTTTGTTTTTCTTGACAGCACTTACCACACAGGCATTATATTAATATCTATCTGTTTATTTTTATCCCTCACAAGAGTGGAAGCTCCACGAGGGCAGGCATTTTGTTTGAACTGCCCACTGTCATGTCCCCAACATCTAGCACACAGTTGACACTCAATACATATCCGTTGAATCAATGAATGAAAGGATTTCATGAGTAGGAGAAGTTGCTTTAAAAATCTCCCAGATCAAGGTCACTAAAGATCTTCAGTTCCTTGGGTGTCAGCATTGTTTAATTTACATAAGGTTCCGTCCAACTCATATTTCACAAAGAATTTGAGGGATCATTCAAGATTACATGAAACAAACAAGTGAATCTTCTGTAAATTATACCTCAACACAGGTGGTTAAAAATGAATGTAGTGGCCGGGCCTGGTGGCTCATGCCTGTAATCCTGGCACTTTGGGAGGCCGAGGCGGGCGGATCACTTGAGGTTAGGATTTCGAGACCAGCCTGGCCAACATGGTGAAACCCTGTCTCTATTAAAAACACAAAAGAATTAGCTGGGTATGATAGCACACGCCTGTAATCCCAGTTACTTGGGAGGCTGAGGCAGGAGAATCACTTGAACCCAGGAGGTGGAGGTTGCAGTGAGCCGAGAGATCATCATGCCACTGCACTCCAGCCTGGGCAACAGAGCGAGACTCAGTCTCAAAAAGAAAAAAAGAATATAGTAAATACTCATGTATGTGTACGTGTATGCTTATATACTTTACAGATATATACTCTCTCTTTCCCTCCTTTGCCATCTCCCTCTCCTTTATTCTCTTTTCTTTCTTCTCTCCCTCTTTTCTTCTCTGTCTCTCTCTTTCTCTCTCTCCTACTTTCTCTTTCTGCTTCCTAGAAACCAAAGCCATCAGAAATACATGCAACATAACAAAATTCATATTTTCTATAATGAAAATCGTTTTTTGAGGAGAAAAATAAGCTTTCTCTAGAACTTAAGTCTAAAAGAAATGTTTTGCATGGATGTTTGAACACACTGTGCTATGGATGGTGTTCTTAATAACATCCCTGCAACAGAATCAGAAAAGAAGGAGGAGGAGGCAAGGGAGAAGAGACCAAAACATCTAGCACTGTCAGAGTCTGCAAGCTTGACTAAAAAACAGTGATTGGGAAAAGATTCTAACTTGATGAATTCAGATGGTGCATCTAAAATACAGAAAAAGACCTTTAGGGCTCTTAGGTCCCCACACACTAAATTGGGAGAAGAGCGTCAGTAAGGTGTGGTGAGCTGAGGTCAACTTGGGGAGGGATAGACAAGCAAGTTACAGCTCATATGTATATACCGTAGGCCTCCGGGGGACCACGCGACCCCTAGCTCCCTCTCCCATGCCCCTCCCTCCGTAGCTCCCTCTCCCATCCCTACTAGGGAACAGGCTTGTGGATGACACTGGGTACAGGATTAGGGTATTCATCTGCTGCAAGGACTATACCCTCCCTCTATCTTAAGATCCTATCTCGGCCGGGCGCGGTGGCTCATGCCTGTAGTCCCAGCACCTTGGAGACCACGGCAGGTGGATCATCTGAGGTTAGGAGTTCAAGAACAGCCTGGCCAGCAGGGCGAAACCCTGTCTCTACTAAAAATACAAAAATTAGCCAGGTGTGGTGGTGCACATCTGTAATCCCAGCTACTTGGGAGGCTGAGGCAGGAGACTCGCTTGAACCCAGGAGGTGGAAGTTGCAGTGAGCCGAGATCATGCCACTGCACTCCAGACTGGATGACAGAGTGAGACTCCATCTCAAAATAAATAAATGAAATAATAAAATAAGAGAAAGAGACCTTTAGGGCTCACAGGGTCCTCAAACACTAAACTGGCAGAAGAGCATCAGTAAGGTGTGATAAGCTGAGGTCAACTTGGGGAGGGATAGACAAGCAAGTTACAGCTCATATGTATATACTGTAGGCTTCCGGGGGACCACACCACCCCTAGCTCTGTCTCCCATGCCCAGCACTAGGGAACAGGTTTGTGGATGAGGCTGGGTACAGGATCAGGGTGCTGATCTGTTGCAAGGAGTGTACCCTCCCTCTATCTTAAGATCCCATCTCTTTGAGGATCCCCTTGCTCTCTGGGGCTATCTCCTGCATGGATTCTTCCCAGCCCCCTGAAGACCTGCAGAGGGTAGGTCAGATGAGCTCAACTCCAAGTTTTAAGGCAAATATGATCTCCTTCCTTCCCCCAGCCCTTCCGTGGATGAGCCTTGCCTGCTGCACTGAGCTGCTGTTTCTCCCTGCTGCATATTAGAATTCCCTGTGGAGGTTTTAGAAGCCGATGCTTGGGCCACAGTCTAGACCAATTAAATCAGAATCTTCTAAATATTGGGAGGCTGCCTGTGCCAAGCCTGGCCCTCGCTGGGGGAGGACAGAGAGAAAATCTGGCTAGAGGCCATCGGGGTGATCAGGAGCTGGAAAACTGAGCAAACGCCAACCACCTGCTCTTCCCGGGGCACTCACCCACTCAAGAGCAGGATTTTGAGAGAAACCTGGGTGCAGCTTGGTGCACCCAAGCTAATCAAATGGAGGTTAGCTTCTGCATCCACATCTTTACCACATGGCAGGTATCCTGACCATCTCTGTCATGTAAGAAAGAGATTATGGCATCGACAGAGTCTGATGATCTGGAAGCTTATATTTAATTAGAATTACAGTCATAGAAGGTTCAAGTTCAGACTTTGGAATCATGAGCTCAAATCCTGACTCTATCACATGCTTTGCTGTGTGTTCTTGGCTGAGTTACTCAACCTCTCTGAGTCTCAGTTCCCCAATCCATAAAAGGGGAATAATGATAGTTTCTCCCTCGGAAGGTTGTTGTGAGATCAAGTGACATAATGCAGGTTAAGCTCAGTGCCCAACACACAGCAAGCCATAATTACTAACATGAAGGCACAATTATGGAGGATAAGAAGGATGTTCTAACTCCTTCTGTGGGTGTGTATGGGGAATTCTTTCCCACATTCTCCATATGCAAGAAAGAGAATGGCAGAAAGTGAATTGGAGCAATCGACCAATATCGCCATGAAATCTATGTCCTGGGAGATCCTTACACGAAGCCCAGAGTGAAAGGCAAGGTCATACTGTCTGTGCTTAGAGGTGGTACTGGGCACGTGACCCCCAGGATCCTCCCTGGGTAATCCAGATGCTCTGTGGCAGATAGGATTTCCCTACAAAACCAGCAAACCATCTGTCAACTTCTAAAATCTCAAGGGAAAAGGAACTATGTACCCTGGTTTCCAGGCCCATCCAAACTCATCTTTTCTAGCATGCGGATTTGCCAAAACCCTCCTTCTGCCTGGGCCAGGGATTAAGCACTGAAGGGCTTAAGCTACCTCACCTTTGATAACCAGAGACCTGGAACGGAGGGGAAAGCCATTCCAAACAGGAGGTCTTGGCTGGGCACAGTGGCTCACGCCTGTAATCGCAAAACTTTGGGAGGCTGAGGCAGGTGGATCACTTGAGGCCAGAAGTTCGAGACCAGCCTTGCCAACATGTTGAAACCCCATCTCTACTAAAAAATACAAAAATTAGGCAGGCATGGTGGTGCACGCTTGCAGTCCCAGCTACTTGGGAGGCTGAGGCAGGAGAATTACTTGAACCCAGGAGGTGGAGGTTGCAGTGACCCGAGATCGCACCTCTGCACTCCAGCCTGGGCGACAGAGGGAGACTCTGTCTCAAAAAACAAACAAACAAACAAACAAAAACAGGAGGTCTCACAGCAGGTTGCACATCGGGGTAAAATACAGACAAGAGTCCATTAACAAGAGTTAGTAGGGCCATGATGATGATTCCGTGACATAAGGCACGTTAACAGCTTAACATATAGCAAAGAATGAAACCACCTTTGCAAAAATTATAACAGTAAATGATGACAGTGGAACAGATCCGATCTAACCAATCCTCATCTTGCTTTTGACCTCCAAACTGCCCTTAGTCATTTCTGGACTCGGGCCAAGCTAAATTTGGGAGAAATTTAGTGTATAGTTTACATGATAACAGCCCTTCCCCCAAACTAAACTGCCTTTGTAAAACTAATGAAAGACTCCCAAGTTAGGAGGATGAAAGGAGCCTAAATTTGGCTAAGGTGTAGACATAAAGGATTACCAGCCATTATTCCAGAAGTCACAAGACTTGCAACTTTCCCAATTACTCCCACAGATAACATCACTGTTGTAGAACTGCAGATTGGCCTTTTGAGATGTCTTTCAGTCTTTTGCCTTTCTGACTACTGGACAGCCCCAACGTGAACCCATAAACCAGTCCTGCGACCCCACCCAGAAGTGGATTCAGAGCATAAGGACCATTTTCCACACCCCTATGACTGCATCCCCAACCAATCAGCAGCACCCATTCCGTAGCCACCTCCTCTCCCTGCTAAACTATCTTGGAGAAATTCTAGCCTCCAAAAATTCATGGAAGCTGATTTGAATCTTTGTGTGTAAAGCTCTTTCCCTATTATAATTCCCCTCTTGAGAAATCAGCTCTATCTGGGGAACAGGCAAGAAGATCCCACTGGGTGGTTACAAGAACTCGCTAACTGCATTCACCATGGTTGTTGGTGAATTCTTCACTTTTGAGGCTCTCCCAAACTTCCAATTTTGACCACAAATGAAGATGTCCTATTTACATTCTAGTTTATCTTGAAGGCCCTAATTCTGATTTTCCAAAGTGTATTCTTAAGCGTCAGACTTTGGATGAAATGTTCCAAACACATATGTCCACACAAACATATGTTTAAATGTTACATTTGACAGTGGCCACATCAGTCTGATGCGAAGTCATGTGGTTTGAAGGAATCAGATGCACTTGCCTCTAGCAGTAAAGAGGAAGCCAACAGTCTAAAAATGATTTCAGACTTCTAACAGTCTGTTTAAGAGAAGGCAACTGGGTAGATTCTGCCAAGTGAAGACGTACCTCAGGAAAAACTGGAAAGTGATATAATGGGGAGAAGATGCTTGGGAATTCATGGTGTGGATGTAGGTAGGACTGCAGCACTTTTTGAATACAGTCTTCACGTTGGCCAGATGAAAAGAAGAGCAGTGATATCCGGCGTATAGATCAACTCAGATGATACAATTTGGCTATTTCTTGATTTATTACGTAAGGTTTTCTGTACTTAAAAATCTCTTTATAGATGATAAAAGCATGGATCTGTGTGATAGATAAGCTAATTTTTCATTTCAGAGGTCAGATTGACAGGTTGCATTAAGATTTAAACCTTTTAAAATGAGGCCATGTCACACCTGAAATTTAATCAAGTAGCATTTTTGCCCACTAGCTGAGAAAGCCGTGGAAGTGTGAAACAAAGTTTTTAGAATGAAGGTGCATTTAGCCCAGTCATCTCTGGTTTCTGTGGACTTGTTATTGTTAAGCAAATGTCACTACACCCCTAGAAAGGATGACTCACAGTGACTGCTAAAAAGGGGAGGAGTGGAACAAGGAGATTGAAACCTGAAATACCTGGGCCCTGTATTTAAACGAGGATGTGTGGTTGGGTCTAATAAGAAATGTCTAATTGGGTTGTAATAAGAAATGCGAGAGAACTACTATTTCCACACTCTGGGCTGTGTCAAGTCTGATTGTTGATACCAGTAGAATTGATTTTTACCAATAGAATTGATATTGATCAATTCCAGTAACTGAAGGGTTCTTTTGAGCTAAAATAAATGTTCGTGAACTTGGAGCACCTTATCCTAAGCAAAATAAGCCAGACACCAAAAGACAAATACTGGGGCCAGGCACGGTGGCTCATGCCTGTAATCTCAGCACTTTGGTAGGCCGAGGTGGGTGGATCACCTCAGATCAGGGGTTTGAGACCAGCCTGGTCAACATGGTGAAACCCTGTCTCTACTAAAAATATAAAATTTAACCAGGCACAGTGGTGCATGCCTGTAATCTCAGCTACTCAGGAGGCTGAGGTAGAAGAATTCCTTGAGTCTGGGAGGTGAGGTTGCAGTGAGCCGAGATTGTGCCATTGCACTCTAGCCTGGGAGACAGAGCAAGACTGTGTCTCAAAAAAAAAAAAAAAAAAAAAGACAAATACTGTATGATCTCACATATGTGGAATCTAAAATAGTCAAACTTAAAGAAACAGAGAGCAGAATGGTGGTTGCTAGGGGCTGGGAGTAGAGAAAATGGGGAGATGTTGATTAAAGGGTACAAACTTTCAGTTACAAGATAAATAAGTACTAGCAATTTAAAAGGTATGGCATGGTAATTCAGTTAATAATACTGTGTTATATACTTGAAATATGCTAAGGGAGGAGGTCCTAACTGGTCTCACCACTCACACTCACAAAAGAACAGAAATGCCAAAAAAATACATAAATAAAATAAACATTGGTGACATGTATGTCTTAGTCAAATTTCTTTGAATCACATGTTATATTTGACAAAGCTGGATAGTTAAAATAAAAGCAGATTTAATTTGACTCTTTTTTAAATGGTTGCTGGGAAAATAAACTAATAATTGATGGCTTCTACTGAAAGAGAATGAAATGAAACCCTTAAAGGCCTGTCATTCATGGCAACAATTAGGTGGCAGGAAGAAAGCTTATTTATAATCTGATCTGCCTTATAAGCACAGTCCCCCCTTGTTGTTGGAGTTACAGAGCACTGCTAATAGAGAAGGGGTTTCAGCACAGCAGGAGTAGGGGGCACTGGGTGCAAGGGGACTATGGAGCTGAGTGGCAACACATTCCGCAACCAGGCTCCCTGTTTTGAACCTGCCTCCACCGCTTCAGGACTGCAAGTTTCTCACCTCTCTGAGCCTCTATTTCCTCATCTGCAAAATAGAGACTCTGTCTCTTTATCTACAAATTTAAAAATGGAAGTAATAACAGCACCCACCTCACAAGACCCATGGTGAAGATTAAATGAGCAATGCATATAAAACACTCACATGAGTTCTCAGTGCTCCAAAAATATTATCAATCTCCACAGTGGTGTTAAATGAAGTCAGTACATAAGGTGAAACTGTGGGATGGGGTGGGGGTTTGAAACAACTACGGCATGAATAATCATAGGTACCATCCACATTTGTACATCCAAAATATTTATCATCGGTGTTGGATGATTACAATCCACAAATTTCTGCCATTATGTTTGTTGTATTATAGAAAAGATTATGGGTTATGCTGTTAGTAACCGGGGATTCATTTTACCATGACTGTAAATTTCTGAAATAACACATAGAGATAAAGTTGAGATGGATATGCAGAGGATGGCAGGTACCATGATAGCACAATAACTGGACCAGTGGCCATGAATGATCACCTGAGACAGAGTTTCCATGTTAATGGGCTCTATCTGGTCCTTCTACAGGAGGACTTGATTTATCTTTGTGATATTTTTCCCAAAGAATCAGGCAACATTTTAAAGAAAACACAGGGCCCAGAGACATGGCTCACACTTGTAATCCCACTGCTTTGGGAGGCTGAGGCAGGAGGATCACTGGTGGCCAGAAGTTTAAGACCAGCCTGTTCTACATAATGAGATCCCGTCTCCAGAAAAAAACAAAAATGAGCCAGGCATGGTGGCATGCACTTGTAGTCCCAGCTAGTAGGGAGGCTGAGGCAGGAGGATCGCTTGAGCCCAGGAGTTAGAGGCTGCAGTGAGCTAAGATCATGCCACTGCACTCCAGCCTAGGCAACAAAGCCAGAAGCTATCTCTAAAAAATTAAAATAAAAGGCCGGGCGCAGTGGCTCACACCTGTAATCCCAGCACTTAGGGAGGCCAAAGCGGATGGATCATTTGAGGTCAAGAGTTCAAGACTAGCCTGGCCAACATGGTGAAACCCCGTCTCTACTAAAAATACAAAAAAAAAAAAAAAAAAAAAAACTAGTGGGGCATGGTGGCGTGCACATATAATCCCAGCTACTAGGGAAGCTGAGGAAGGAGAATTGCTTGAACCCAGGAGGTGGGGGTTGCAGTGAGCCGAGATCGTGCCACTGCAATCCAGCCTGGGAGACAGAGTGAGACTCCATCTCAAAAATAAATAAATAAATAAATAAAATAAAAAATTAAAATAAAAAATAACACACATTTAAAGGAAACTCCTACTTTGGCCTGTGTGCCAGACAGGCCCGTCGTTTTCTTCTTTCTCGTAGTAAAACTGCCCACATCCTATTTTCTTTTCTTGTCATCCTTCCTGATGGATGGTTGGAAAAGTAACTGCTTCCCCTGGTCACAGTGAATTGGATCCTAGGGATCCCTGGTCCAAACTGGCCCATCAGTTTTTCTTTCTTGGGATTTTAGATTCCAAGGATACTCTAGATGTGAGAATTAGACATGGAGACTTGAGAAGCATCAATAAGGCTGAGAGAGGCGGTGCTGATGCATATCTGCAGAGAGATGTCATCGAGAAGCAGGGATGACAGGCTGGGGGCCCCCCTACAACCCCCCAGATGGAGCTGTGGTTATCAGACTGCTGGAAGCTCTCTCATTCAGGTGGCACTTCTTGCCTCTGGGTGTCTTGAGATACACAGAAACAAGCCATGTCTTCTCAGCAAATACCCGCTTTACTCACTCTGGCTTGACAATCTACTTGCAGCAGATGGAAGGTTGTAAAACTTAAATTCCTGATATTTCATTTTCCTTGATATAATTAATTTTCTTGCGAAAAATGGACCCTTATCTTGTCTTGTAACGTACTACCCTCTGAGAATTGAAGGTAGAGGCTGCGGAAGAGCAGTAAGTCACTTCATTGAGGAAAGACCTGGAAAATTCGGGAAGGCGGAAGAAGGGCCTCACAAGGATCTGGGAAGATGAGTTGGCAAAAAAAAAAAAAAAAAAAAAAAAAAAACACGCTGCAATCAGAATTGCATATGAAAGAAGGAAAGGTTGAAGGCTTGGTGGGGGCAGGGAAGTGACATAATTGCGATAGAACCAAAGAGAAGGCAGGAATCCAAGATCAGACAGCAAATGTCAAAAAGGTTCTCTGGAAGAGGATTAAGGAAACAGGTAGCAAACACTTTGAGCTATCTGTGAACCATATGATAAAGGAACTCACCATATGGTGCAGGAAGATAGCAAAGCAGGCTGAAGTACAGGGAAGTGCTTTTGTCTGTAGGATTATATAACCACATCTAATGTATGTATGTATATGTCTGTGTGTGAATACATACCACTAATGAGATTAAAATTAGTAGAGACTCCCACAACAGAAGCTCAGACTTTAGAGAAGGCCTTTGTTCCTGGCATGAACTAAGCTGTCTTTTAATCTCCTCAGGCAATTTCTTCCTGTTAAAATTTGGTGCCACGCTTGGCTCCAGCAGATGACACTGTGAGGCCAGGCGCGGTGGCTCAAGCCTGTAATGCCAGCACTTCTGGAGGCTGAGGTGGGCGGATCACTTGAGGCCAGGAGTTCGAGACCAGCCTGGCCAACATGGTGAAACTCTGTCTCTACTAAAAATATAAAAATTACTTGGGCGTGTTGGCAGGCGTTTGTAATCCCAGCCACTCGGGAGGCTGAGGCAGGAGAATTGCTTGAACCTGGGAGGTACAGTGACTCAAGATCGCCCCACTGCACCCCAGCCTGGGCAACAGAGCAAGACTCTGTCTCAAAAAAAAAAAAAGATGCTGAGGTCTGGGGCCTGGAACTCCGGAATGCTCTCTCATGCTCACAGAGCATGGTAGTTAAGCACCCTGGCCTTCGGGGAGAAAAGCTTGGAGGCTGCAGAGGGAGGTGCTATTGAGATGCTGGAGCTGGAAAACAAGGCTGACTTCTCCAACAAAACCCACCAGGCACAGTGCTCAGGGCCCATGCTGTTTTCAGGGTTCATAAGACACTTTAATTTTTTTTTTTAAATCGCAAGAAAAAAAGTGAACTTTGGTGGAAGTACATGTTTTAATATGTAATATTAATATATTTGTCTTCATATCAATGCAGTCATGAGATACCATTTTTTGCTTTTTTTCATGGAAGAAGGAGAAACCCACAAATGTTGTTATGCAGCTTTCTAAATATATAAGAGACAGGGTGTCCCTCTGCTGTCCAGGCTGGAGTGCAATGGTGTAATCATAGCCCACTTCAGCCTCGAACTCCTGGGCTCAACCGATCTTCCTGCCTCAGCCTCCAGAGTAGCTAGGACTACAGCTATGTGCCACTGTGTCTGGCTTTTTTTTTTTTTTTCCTTTGAGATGGAGTCTCGCTCTGTCGCCCAGGCTGGAGTGCAGTGACATGATCTCCACTCACTGCAACCTCTGCCTCCCAGGTTCAGGTGATTCTCCTGCCTCAGCCTCTTGAGTAGCTGGGATTACAGGCATGCGCCACCATGCCCAGCTAATTTTTTTTTGTATTTTTAGTACAGACGGGGTTTCACTATGTTGGCCAGGCTGGTCTCAAACTCCTGACCTCATGATCCGCCTGCCTCAGCCTCCCAAAGTGCTGGGATTACAGGTATGACCCACTGTATCCAGCTGTGTCTGGCTAATTTTTAAACACATTTTTAGAGATCAGATCTTGCTATGTTGCTCAGGCTGGGCTGGTCTTGAACTCCTGAGCTCAAGCAATCCTCCAGGCTTGGCCTCTAGAGGCTCTGGGATTATAGCCGTGAGCCACCACACCTGGCCTCATTAGGTAGCTCCTGTAATTGTTTTGTAACTGCTGTTTCAAAAAAGTCAAAAAGAGAGAAAGGGAAGGAAGGAAGAAGGGAAGGAAGGAAGAAAGAAAGGAAAAAAGGAAGAGGAAAGACTAGTGGTTTGGACTGGGCACGGTGGTTCACTCCTATAATCCCAGCATTTTGAGAGGGCAAGGTAGGAGGATTCCCTGGGCCCAGTAGTTCGAGACCAGCCTAGGCAACAAAGTGGGACCCTGTCTCTACAAAAACAATTTAAAAATTAGCTGGGTGTGGTGGCATGTGCCTGTAGTCCCAGCTACTTGGGAGGCTGAGATGGGAGGATTGCTTGAGTCTGGGAGGTTGAAGCTGCAGCAAACCATGATCACGTCACTGCACTCCAGCCTGGGTGACAGAGTGAGACTCCTGTCAAAAAAAAAAAAAATTAAACTAGTGGTTTGGGAAGATGTGTGGACCCCAAAGTGGAGAAGAGATGGCAAGAGGCAACTGAAATCACAAAACCAGCTTTCAAGGCCCTGCCTCCTTCCAGCTGTGTGATCTTGGAGAAGTCATTTAACCTCTCTGTCTTACAATTTCTATATGATACAATAGAGTGATTATCAGTAACTACCTTGCAAGATTATGGTGAGAATTAATATGATATAATGCATGCAAATCCATGGCATGGTCCTTGTCAATGAGCATGAGCTCAGAAACATTGGAGATAATGGGCAGGGTGTGAGTGGAATTGGAGTGGGTGCAGCTGGGCGGTAGAGTTGGTAAGGGTTAGGAAAAAGGAGGTTGAAGGTTGAAAAGGAACCAGCTAAGGAGTCACTGCACTCACTAGAGATGCTTCCAAGACTTGGGGAATCCCATAAGGCTGAAGCCTGTGGAGGAGGTCAGAAAGGCAGAGGCTGGAGGAGTGAAAGCCATTCTCATGGGCCCTCTTAGGAATCCCTGCGGATGACTCACATTTCCAATGAGCACATGGCACATGTGTTATTTACACATGGATAGGTAGCCAATAAGCACAGAGTGATGAGGAAGAACAGAAAACCCAGAGCCCTCCATCACTAGGAGCATGTGGTTTGTCTAATGGCAGAAGCTTACACAGAAAATAAGGCATGCAATTTTTTTTTTGTTTTTTGTTTTTATAGAGATGGGGTCTCCCTATGTTGCTCCATCTCCTGGGTTCAAGTGATGATCCTCCAGCCTTGGCCTCCCAAAGCACTGAGATTAAAGATGTGAGCCACTGCACCTGGCCGCAAACTCTGCTTAGCACTTAGAGGGAAAGATGAGGAAATAAGAGGGAAAAATGACTAATCTCCTCGAATATGTTTGTGACATTCCAGGGAATCACTGTTAAAACTAGGAAATTACATGTTAAGTATCAAGCAATCAAGATCCCAAAATCAGCTGGTCACAGTGGCTCATGCCTGTAATCCCAGCACTTTGGGAGGCTGAGGCAGGCGGATCACTTGAGCCAAGGAGTTCGTGGCTGCAGTGAGTTATGATTGCACCACTGCACTCCAGCCTGGGTGACAGAGTGAGACCCTGTCTCTAGGAAAAAAAAAAAAAGAGCCCCAAAATCATACACATCTAAATCAAAGCTGATCTCTTTAATGCCATTTACTAGCTGTGTGACTTTAGCAAGTTATTCCAACTTTCTGCATCTCACTCTCCTCATCTGTAAAATGGGGACAACAGTAGCTGCATCATAGAGTAAGTGTGAGCTAATGAATACATACTAAGCACTTATAACAAAGCCTGGCACATAGTAAGGACCCAAAAAATGTTAGGTGTTATCATCATCTTTGTCATCACCATCACTACCACTAGAATAAGTTTCATGAGGGCAGGCAGATATATTTGTTTGTTTTGTTCATAGACATTGCCTCTGTACCTACAAGGGTACCCGACATACAGTAGATGCTCAATAAATACTTCTTGAATGAATGAATCCTTAGTTATGCCTTTCAGTGGGAAGTTACTGTAAAGATGATGACTTCTCCCCAGAATAATGTATGGATTCTAATCTTATTTCCAGTTCCCTTCCCCTCATGCCTGCCCTACTCCCCTGAGCAAGCCAGGATGCCTCATGCTCAGATCTGGAGAGGTATGAGTTACGAGACTGCTGATAACCTGGGAGACAGCTGTTTCTGAAAGTTGCTAAGGGGAGGAGACATAATACAAAAGGATAAGGAAGGAGTGGGTGGGGAGGAAATGAAGGTAGAAAATCTCCAAAGAGTAGCTTTGCTGTCTGGATATATTTAGTGAGTAAAGGAGGGTGGAGGGAGGTCAAGATCACAGGAAAGGTTTGTAAGGATACAAGAAGTGTTGCGCATATTCCTTATTTGAAGGAAAGGTTATGGAGGAGGGGGATGAACAGAGACGTTTTGTAACTTCCAGATACGCACACAGATTGTAACAAAAGACTTCACATTCTTAGAAATACCATGGTAATCGAGCTGCCAAATCACCTCAATCTTACATTGTGTAAGTATAAAATTTTATGACAGTTTTTCACCAAATGTGGTTCAGGTACTAGTACAAGGACAAAATTACTCTTCTTTTAATATATTCTTCTAAAACACATTAAAATAAATATATAACTGGTATATCAAACCAAACACATTAAAATAAATGTATAACTGGCATATCAAACTTGTGATTTCACATATATTATTGCTTAGGGCAATGTTAAGAAGAAGAAAAGGACGTCAAGTTAAAGTCACTTTAAAGAAAAATATGATCATATAAAGGAGGCATGTAATGGCAAAGAAAAACCCACAACAGGTGCATAGATGACTAATATTTGGAAAACTTGGCCAAGACTATAGTCAACTCTGTTGTACAGTCTGAATTTTGAGCTACAAAAGTTGATGCCAGCATCTTGGAGAATGTCACGCAAATGCCAAGTTTCTAGGGGTACCCTAGTGGAAGGGGCCACCACCAGACCCTCCACAGCCTCCTTAGTGATACACCCAGGCATTTAATGTCATTGGTTCAGTGTCTTGGGATTACTTTAGGAAAGCCAAGCACTAGATGGGGAAGCTTAATGGTTCTGTCTCTCACTTCTCTGCTTCTGATTTTAGATTATCTTAGATGCATAGACAGCAGCAGAACTGGATGGGATTTTCAAAAGAGAAAAAATGTGATAACCTGGGCACCTAGTTTCTATAGACACTTCACTTTTTCTTTTTAATTTCGTAAGCTGCTGACTTCTTCCTACTTGACTTATTCCTGGCTTGTGCTAGGCTTCAAGAAAGTCACCACTAACACCTGGCGTGCTCCATGATTCGAACACAAAGAAATGTCGCAGAAAAGAGGCACTTGAAGTTTTTTGTGTGTGGAGTGTGATACATCGAGAGCTCTAAAGGGAAAAGTCAGAAGGTCTTTTGTGTGTCACTGTGAAAAATTGCAGCCAGGGCTGAAAAATAGGGAGTGTGGCTGAGACAACGTGTCATCCACCCAAATTGTTCTCCCGGCCTCCTTTGCACTGAAGTGTGGCCACGTGGCTATATTTTCTCTAATAGAGAGTAGGCAGTAGTGATTGGTACCATTTCCCAAGCTGAGACTTTTAAGAAGCAGCTTGTGCCTCCTCCACCCTCTGACTGCAGAGAAAAACAAAGCTCTAGGGATTAATGGAGCCACACAGGACAAAAGACACCTTGTACCCAATCACCATATGGAGAGAGTGGGTGTGGCCAGGCGCGCCTGTCTTAAACTTCTTAAACTTAGAAGTTTAATGAAAATTAAACTTCTATTGTGTCTGAGCCAGTATATATTTGGGGGTCTATTTGTTACAGCAGATGAATCTACCCTAATAAAAGGAGTTTAGGTGCCCTGTCAGCCACACAGATTAACCAAGCCTATTTTGGGGGTGGGGGCCAAGAACAAGCAGACATTCTGAGATTTTCATTTACTATTTCCCCTCTTTGCATAGTTAACTTAACTCGTCCTTTAGCTATATAGCTTGAGCCACTTTCTCACAGAAGCCTTCTCTGGCTTCAACTAGGGCAAATCCCACTCCCGCAGGTGCCCATGGAACACACCAAACATCACAGTTGCTTTCACGCCTGTGTGATTTTTTTAAATGAATGTGTATACCTCCACTGCAATTTTAAAACTATGCATTTTTCAAAACTCATAGAACGATATACTTAAGATAGCTGCATTTCAGTGTACGTAATTTTACCTTTAAAATAATCATTGCAAATATTGAATTCTGGTTAAATGGTACACATGCTGAATGTAAAGTGCATTTGCAGTTATCTGCAAATGTAAAGTGTATGGATGTCTGCAACTTGCTATGAAATGCATTAAAAAAAGGTTAATGGATGGATAGACAGATGGATACATGGATAGACAGATGGATACATGACAAAGCAAATACAGTCAAATGTTACTTGTGGAATGTTATAGATGTTCATATGCATCTATAACATCTATAAGGTGGTGGGTGTTATAGATGTTCATTATGCAATCATTTCAACTTTTCCATTTTTTAAATTTTCACAATGAAATGTTGAAGAAAAAGTTTAATGAAAGCAGGGACCATGAGTATATTACATAAAAGGAATTGGTCTATACACATTTTATATTGCCAATCATAATGTTCCATAATTTGCTTTTATTTTTATTTGATATGTTATGAAAATCTTTCTATGATGACAGATAGATGATTGATTGATTGATGATAGGTAGACAGATGATAGATAATAAGATAGACAGGGCCGGGCGCAGTGGCTCACGCTTGTAATCCCAGCACTTTGGGAGGCCGAGGTGGGCGGATCACGAAGTCAGGAGATCGAGACCACGGTGAAACCCTGTCTCTACTAAAAATACGAAAAAATTAGCCGGGCGTGGTGGCGGGCACCTGTAGTCCCAGCTACTGGGAGAGGCTGAGGCAGGAGAATTGCTTGAACCCGGGAGGTGGAGCTTGCAGTGAGCCGAGATTGCGCCACTGCACTCCAGCCTGGGCCACAGAGTGAGACTCCGTCTCAAAAAAAAAAAAAAAAAGATAGATAATAGGTAGAAAGATGATAGATGATAGATATAGATGACAGATGATGGATAGATGATAGGTAGATAGATAGTAGATGATAGGTGGATAGATGATAGATTAGATAGATAGATAGATAGATAGATAGATAGATAGATATGTGTGCATGAGAAAGGGAAAGAGAGAGAGAAGAGAGAGTCACTTCGTTTTGTTTTTTTTTTTTTTTTTGTATTTATTATGAATATACCATTTGGGCTATTTCTGTTTTCCAGTAAATACCATTCTTACATAGATCTTCTGTGCTGAAGCTTCTTTGAACTTCTTTATGGTTATAGATCTATGTCCACTATAGCACACCAGCTGCCTCCCCCAGCTCCTTTCTATCCCCCGACCCCATCTCAACTCACGTACATTAGCTCAGTTCCATCCATAGGCAAGAGTCAGGGGTATAAGAGAACAAGAAAGCCCCCATTCAGACTTCCTGCATACTATTTTTTAAAGACATGGATCATACAAATCATTACCATGAGCACATATGAAGTCTCAGAAGACACACAGTATTAGCATTCATTAAATATTTAATGCATGTTTATTATGGCAGCACATTAGGGTTAGAGGAATCACGTTTATAATATAAAGAATTATCCTTGTGCTGTGTATATACTTGATCAAGTATTTGCTGTATTTACTTTATAAGATGAGTTTGTATCATCAATCTGCACGGTACAAATCTGCCCAATTTATATACGTGCAGCATAATTTTGACTCCAGCAATCATTCAAGGTTCAATTCTTGAAAGATGTTGGCAAAACTCAAAGTTTCAAGGCATTATAAAAACAGACAGTTAAGGATAAAATTCTAAGCACCATTAAGCAATAAATGAAAAACTACCTATTGGGTACTATGCTCACTACCTGGATACAATATACCCATGGGACAAACCTGCGCATGTACCCTCTGTATCTAAAATAAAAGTTGAGAAATAAAATAATTTTTAAATGTGAATGACACATTTGAATGCTCTGTATTAAAAGTCCTAGAAGGCATCTACCTCCGAGTAAGCCAGCCATGCCAACAGGCCCTGCTTTGGTAAGATAGCCCTTCCAGGTAAACACTTCTGCCTGTTCAGAAAAACACCACAGTTTTCTTCTTTTGAAAGATTTTGAAACAGGCTTACACATTTGAAATTCAATGTCCTTCACCATTGCTTCCTGCCTTGTTTCATTTTTACAGGGCTTACCAAAAGGCTTGTGCCGTTCCCTAGTCGCCCCACAAATTATTAGTGGGGTTGTTGTTGTTGTTGTTGTTGTTTGAGACAGTGTCTTGCTCTGTCACCCAGGCTGCAGTGCAGTGGCACGATCTCGGCTCACTGCAACCTCCACCTCCTGGGTTCAAGCGATTCTCCTGCCTCAGCCTCCTGAGTAGCTGGGAATACAGGCGCCTGCCACCATGCCCGGCTAATTTTTGTATTTTTAGTAGAGATGGGGTTTCACCATATTGGCCAGGCTGGCCTCGAACTCCTGACTTTGTGATCTGCTCGCCTTGGCCACCCAAAGTGCTGGGATTACAGGCGTGAGCCACCGCACCTGGCCATTAGCGTTTAAAAACATGTTTTGTTTTGTTTTGTTTTTTTCCTGGGTTAAGGGAGGTGGAAACAGATGACCCCAAAGCCCCATCACTTTCATCTTCCAAAGGGGAAGAGCAAATCACTGCAGCTGTGTTCTTCTGTTTATGGAGATTGATCTATATACCTAACCAGACTGCAAAATCTTCAAAGTTGGAATTCAAATATAAAACCTGCATTAATTTACAACCCTAGTTGGCAACACTAGAGTTGCAAAGGATTACTCTGTTTTAAAGGATCATAGAGGTGTTTGTTATTCTACTTTGCTTTCATGACATACTGTTGTTTTCATCTATGATTTATTTGATGCTATATCTCCAGTCTGGAACAGAGCTCTCAATTATTATAACAGTTTCCATGGAGACATACGATCTATTCTCTCATTGCTCCCCAGTGATTCATTCTCCCACGACTCCACCCACTACCCCCCAACCCCAATCCTTTCCAGGGGACCCTCCAGAACTTACAATCATCCATCAAACATCCTCTCGTCTGTTTTGTTAAGTGATCAAAACCAGGCGTAGTACATGAACTTTCGAGTTAACAAGGACAAGAATAAAAATGTTAAATTAGCTCAGGGGGACTGGAAAGACACAAATTAACTGAATAAAAGTGTTCACATAGGGAGAGCAGTAGCAGTCAGTGGTCAGAGAAAGATGTGAACTTGGGTAGGAGCAGGACTTCTCAGTGTTTATCCTTTTAATATAATCTTAATGATGAACCATGTGAATGCATTGCTTATTAAGAATATCACGGCCGGGTGTGGTGGCTCACACCTGTAATCCCAGCACTTTGAGAGGCCAAGGCAGGCGGATCACCTGAGGTTGGGAGTTCAAGACCAGCCTGACCAACATGGAGAAACCCCGTCTCTACTAAAAGTGGAAAATTAGCTGGGCGTGGTGATGCATGCCTGTAATGCCAGCTACTCAAAAAGGCTGAGGCAGGAGAATCACTTGAACCCGGGAGGCAGAGGTTGTGGTGAGCTGAGATTGTGCCGTTGCACTCCAGCCTGGGCAACAAGAGAGAAACATCGTCTAAAAAAAAAAAAAAAAAAAAAAAAAAAAAAATATATATATATATATATATATATATATATAATTTAGGATAGGTGCAGTGGCTCACACCTGTAATCCTAGCGCTTTCCGAGGCCACAGCAGGAGGATTGCTTGAGCTTATAAGTACTTGAGCAGCCTGGGAAACATAGTGAGACCACGTCTCTACAAAAAAATACAAAAATTAGGCCAGGCGCAGTGGCTCATGTCTGTAATCCTAGCACTTTAGGAGGCCAAGGCAAACGGATCACATGAGGTCAGGAGTTCGAGACCAGCCTGGTCAACATGGTGAAACCCTGTCTCTATTAAAAACTACAAAAATTAGCCAAGCTCCAGGCTGAGGCAGGAGAATCACTTGAACCCGGGAGGCAGAGGTTGCAGTGAGCCGAGATAGTGCCATTGCACTCCAGCCTGGGCAACAGAGTGAGATTCTGACTCAAAAAAACAAAAACAAAAATTAGCCAGGCGTGGTGGTGCATGCAGTTATTCGGAGGTCAGAGAAAGATGTGAACTTGGGTAGGAGCTGGACTGCTTGAGTCCAGCATGTCAAGGCTGCAGTGAACCGTAATGCACCACTACATTCTAGCCTGGACAACAGAGTGAGACTCTATCTCAAAAAGAAAAAAAAAGCACTCATTTAATTTGTAAAAACTCAGCTTATTAGAACCTCTTCTTTATTTAGGCCACTTTCTTCCCCATCATCAGAGAAACTGCTCCATGTTTGAAATCTAAATGCCTCAATTCTTCCTAACGTTTTACGTATCTTGACCTCATCCATTTTTTTTCATCCCTAGACTTCTAAACTCCCTTTTTCCCACCCAGGTGATGACCCTCTTTATGCTAGACATCTTCCCCAACCCAATCTAGATATCATTTTCATTCATGTATTCAACACACTTTTCTGAGCACTTGGTACCGGCTCTGTGGATCTGCAGTGGACATCTCTTCCCAGAATCCTTAACTCTCTTTCTTCCATAATCTTCTAGCTCACTGATTCTACTAATCCCATGCTTAGTTCAAATCCACCATCTCCTTCTCCATCTCCACCCCAGGGATACTCAGAGCTGCTGGTAAAAACCACACAACGTTGTGGACCACTGCCAACTGCCTATTCCTGACCTTAGGGACAGGATGGGCCATCTTACTGACTGCTCTTACTCTCTATTCCCATCCCATGCTGAGGCTCTTCAGACTTTGAGCCATCATTTCAGATCCCTTAGTCCATCTCAGTGGATGCCCTTGCCACCCACAGACAGACAGAATCCGCGCATTCAATCTAGGCACTGAATGAATTCCACCTCTAGGCTCTGAAAACACAGTGGCGACCAGGACGGAGAAGATCCCTACTCTTGTGGAGCTTAGACCTTAGAAAGGGAAGAGAGAAAAAATCAACAAGGACAAAAAGAAAAGCATCGCTCAGTGATGGGTGCTATGAGAGAGTTAAATATAATGGACAGTGAATGAGCGGCAACTTTTGAGTGGGTAGTTGGGGAAGATTTTTCAGAAGAAGTGGCGTCTAAGTTGAGATGTGAATTGCAGGAAGGAGGCGGCCTTGCAAACAGCAAAGGGAGCTGAATCACAAAGCCTCTAAGGGAGGAAGGAGCTTTGTGTGTTTCAGTGACCCAAGAGCTGATGCTGTGGCCAGAGCACAGTGGGTGATGGGGAGGAGAAAAAGAAGAAAAGAGGTCACACAGAGAACAAGGGCCAGATGATAAAGGGTGATATAAGCTAAGGATGTAACATAGAATTTCTTCTAATTGGATGGAAAGTCATTGGGGGGTCTTAAGCAGGGGAGCTTCTTGATCTAATGTAATCTTTAAAAAATTATTACGGCTGCGAAGTAGAAAGTAAATTAATTATAGGTAACAAGATTGGGATTGGGATTAATTATAGGTAAAAAGATTGGGATTGAGAAACCACTGAGGAGTTTCTGCAGTTATCCAGGTGATATTAATGGTTTAGATTTGGGTGGTATTAGAGAGATGAAGAGAAGTTAGTGAATACATGATATACTTTGAAGGAACTGTCAGAATTCGCCAATGCATTGTACTTGGTTGCGGGGGGTGGTGGGCAGGGACGGTGGGAATACAGGAAAGAGGGAAGCTCAGGGTTAACTCCCAGGTTTTTGGCTTACACTACATAGATGGAAAAGAAATTTATATTTTGCACACCTGAGTTCACGGTATGAGATTTATGCTAGACATCTTTGTGGCACACAAAGGGACTAAAAACCCCAAAACAACACTAAATGAGTCAGAAATACTTATAACACAATCTCAACTTCAGTAAAACAGCATCTCACAGTATCTATAAAAGCGTCCAGAACCACTGTACGAGTCCCAGGGTCATCCTTCCACTGTGCTACTATTTGAAAGGAACCGTTTCCATTCTTGGCTGTCAGAGTGATCTTTTCCAAAAGGCAAATCTGATCGTGTCACTGCTCTGCTTAAAAACGTTCAATGGCTCCCCGCTGCACTGTGAATGAAACCCAAATTCCTGCTTATCTCTGCAACATCACGTCCTATACCTCCTTCTGCTAGTGACATTTTGCCCCAACACCTTCTGATGGTTCCTAGGATGCACCCAGCCTGTCCCCACCTTGGAACTTTTGCACTTGCTCTGTTCTGAGAACATTCTTTCCTAGCTCTTTGAAAGCATAGCTAGTTCTTTCTCATCCTCCAGGTCTCAGCATATGTGTCGCCTCCTCAGACTGTCTGAACGGGTCATCTTTTTGTTTGTGACACAGCACTCCGTTCATTTCCTTCATGGTATTCATTACAAAGTGTAGTGTGGCTCTATTTACTTCTTACTCTCTCTCCCACTAGGACGTCCGTCCCAGAGGAACAGCAAATGTGCCTGCCTTGTTAGATGTTCCTTCCAAAGCAGGTGGAGCCACCAAATCATACCGTACCTTGCCAAAGCTGCCTTTCCCCAGCACCATTAGGAAGTTAAAATCGGTCAGTTTCATCCGGTCTCTGTTGCCATTGTTGTCGAATTTGGAGACAGTGTTGGTCGTCTTTTCTTCCGGGACCTTGGTTCCCTGACTGATCTTGGCCCTCTGCAAAAAGGAAGCACACAGAAAACATGCTCAGGGTTTGAGGATGATCTTGTAGGAAGGCTCAGGCACACAATGGGAAGCTGTGGTTCCTGCAGCTCCGGCACCCTGTCCCCATGAAAAGCATGGTCATGCATCACTCCACAAGCCTGAAACCTGTCGGACATCCTTTGCAACTCCATCTTTCTTTTATCCCTCATGTCTCAACCGTAACCAGAACTGTCATTTCTTTCCTCCCAGCTGTCTCTAGAATTCATCTACTTCTTTCCATCTCAACCACCACTACCTGCCATCATCTCTCACCTGCACAAGGCACAGTGATTTCCTTTACACTGGGTTTCACACACAAGCACAGTGAGCGTCTCATCCAACCAAGTCCCCTCCTGCTTAAAATGCCTCAGTGGCATCCCATTATTTTCAGGATAAAGATCGAGGTGCTTTCATGGACTTGTATGTTCAGGCCCTACCTGGCTTTCCAGCTCCATCACTGCTAGGGTGCTTCTTCCCTGCAACGTAGCTTCATTCTCCTTTCACTCCCCTGGATGTCCCAGGCCCCTCCAACCACAGGGCCTTTGCACCTGCTGCTGCTACTGTGGTACAAATGGCTATTCTCTCCCCTTCAGCAACCCAGCTTGGGGTTCACATCTTCATGTCCTCAGGGAAGCCCTCATCAATTCTCTCTGTCTTCACTAGGTTCTCCTCTGATTTTCTTCATTCATCCACTTCTCTTCCCATAAATACTGAGGGATAACTGCCTGTTCACTTGTTTCCTTCCAATAAACTGGAGACTGTTGCAGACATGGAATATTTCTCATTCTCCATGGTTTTCCTGACAACTAGTATAGTTCCCAGCTAAATATTTGTTGCATAAATGGATGAGTGAGGGCCATGTGTGTCCTCAGTGCAATGGGAGAGGGACTCCTTGCCATGAGCTGTGGAATGGGGCTCAGAGTGGCAGCAGGTGCTTTGGAATGAGGCAAAAACCGGAAGCTATGAGTGGGAGACCTGCAGCTGCCAGGACTTCGTTACTGGATTCACTTTAGCAGAGAGAAAACTGTGGAGTTAAAAGCTCATGTGTAGCTGGGCACAGTGGCTCACACCTGTAATTCCAACACTTTTTGAGGCCGAGACAGGAGATTTGATTGAGGATAGAAGTTTGAGAACAGCCTGGGCAACATAACAAGACCCTGTCTCTACAAAACTAAAGTTAGCCAGGCAAGGTGGTGTGCACCTGTCATCCTAGCTACCTGGGAGGCCAAGGTGAAGGACTGCTTTGGCCCAGGAGTTAGAGGCTGCTGTGAGCTATAATCACACTACTGCCCTCCAGCCTGGGTGACAAGAGTGAGATCCCATCTTTCTCTCACTAAAAAAAAAAAAAAAAAATGCCTCGTGGTAGAATCCTCTGACGTGAATCAGCTGTGTGGCCCAGAACACATCAGTTAAGTCATAACATTCCTCTGCCCAATATATATACCTTCCCATTATTCTCAAAGTAAAAGCCAAAGGCCACAGATGACTGAGCCCCTCTGGACCCCCTCTGATTTCAGCCTCCTTTCTACTTCCACACTGGCCTCCTTGCTGCTCTCTGAATGCACCAGACATGCTCTTACCCCAGGGCCTTTGCACCTGCTGTTCCCTCTGCTCAGAGCTCTCTTTCCCCAGAACTCTCTCACCTCTGATAAGAGGGCCCTTCCCTGAACACCCTACATAAAATTGCTCTCAGCAATCTCCATCCGCTTTACTTACTTGATTTTCTCTAAAACACTTGTCACCGTCTTACAAACCATATATTTACTTGTTTCCCAATTTATCATCTTTCTCCTTATACCAGAATGTAAGCTCCCCAACGGCAAGGATTTTGTCTGTTTTGCTTTCCACTGTTTGCCTTGTACCTAGAGGAGTGTGGCACAGAGAAGGCACTTAATTTGCATTTGGTTATTGAAGCTTCCTAAACATTCATTACCTTTTCAAGATAATGGAGATGATGACATGAAATGATGTATCACAGAGTCCTTAGTATCATTCCTGGCACACAACACATGCTCGGTGAATGGTAGCTATTATTATTGTTGCATTATTTGGTGGTTTTGAAGATAAAGAGGCAACATAAATCTTTCCAAAGTTTTGAATATCAGGGAAGATTCATTCATTCATTCAAAAAACATTTATTGAGGCTGGATGTGGTGGCTGATGCCTGTAACCACAAAGCTTTGGAAGGCTGAGGCAGGACTGCTTGAGCCCAGGAGCTCAAGACCAACCTGGGCAACACAGCCAGACCCCATCTCAAAAAAAAAAAAGTTTAATTAGCTGGACATGGTGGCAGTGGGCCTGTAGTCCCAGCTACTTGGGAGGCTTAAGGCAGGAGAATCCCTTAAGCCCAGGAGTTGGAAGCTGCAGTAAGCTATGATCACTATATTGCACTCCAGCCTGGGCAACAGAGCAAGACTCTGTCACAAACAAACCAACAAACAAACCAAAAATTCTTATTGAGTACCTGCTACATGCTAAGTGCTGCTCTAGGTGCTGAGGATACATCAGAGGGCAAAATGGATACAGATACTCTCAAAAAACGTACATTCTAGCTGGGATTGGGTCCTCCATACTGTGTCCAAAACGTATGTCGGGGTTGCTGAAGTAGATAAACTGGTATTGGCAGCAGGAACAGCATTTATGGAACAGAGGGGAAGACACATTCAAGGAATGAAACATCGTCTGGCTGGAGCATGAAGTGCAAGGCAGATATGGCACAGGAGGCAGACAAAGTGTTGAAAGGACCTTAAGAAATTCAGGCTGACTGTGAGCATGACAGGCAGCCTTTGAAAGGTTTGAAGCAGGGTTATGGTATGACCATACATATTTAAAAGGTCACTCTGAGCGGAGAGGAGACCCCCCCACCATGTGGGCTGGGTGATCACTAGGAAGTCACTGCATTATCAAGGAGAGAAATGATGACCCAGGCATGGTGGTGTGTGCCTGTAGTCCCAGCTACTCGGGAGGTTGAGGTGGGAGGATCCCCTGAGCCCAGGAGTTGGAGGTTGCAGTGAGCCATGATTGCACCACTGCACTCCAGCCTGAGTGATAAAGGGAGACCCTGTCTTAAAAGAAAAAAAAAATGATGAAATCAGTTGTCTGCAGTGTAGATGGAAAAAAAGTGGATCTATTTGGGAGACAGACTGACCCCAGCTGGGTAGCAGATTGGGCAAGGGAGAAGGGAGATTGCAGATGAAGGACAGCTCCCCAGCTTCTGTTCTGACCAACTGGCAGGATGCTGGTTCTTTCCACTAAGATGAGAAGAAGCGGAGGAGGAGCAAGTTTGGAAGCATGGGGAAGAGGGTGGGCAGAGATGACCGGTGTGATTTCAGGCATGTTGAGATCCCCTCTTCCCCACAGCAGCTTAAAACTTCAAGGTTTATTTCTCCCTCATGGGGTGCATATTCCACTGTTACCATTTAGGAACCATGGCTAACAAAGCATCCACCATTTTCTCTTCATTTATGTTTTGAAAATCGATGTGGGCACCGCAAAGTGCACTAATCTCACGCGCACAGTTCTGTAGATTTTGACAAATGCGCACACCCATGTAACCCAAACCCCATACAAGACGCGGAACATTTCCATCACCCTCCAAAAGTTCCTAGTCGACCCCCGCCCACTAAGGCAATCTCTGTTCCAGTTTCTATCCCATAGTTCAGTTTTGTGTGTTCTTGAATTTCATCTGAACGGCATTGTAGAGTGTGTACTCTTGTGCCTGGCTTCTTTCACTCATCAAAATGTTCTTGAAATGCATCCATGCTTTTGCATAAATCAGTAATTTGTCTCTTTGTATTGCTGAATGGCACTCATTGTTGATGTTTATCCCGTCTCCTGTGTGCAGGCATTTGAGTTGTTTCCCCTTTCGGCCTACTAACAACGCTGCTGTGAATATACTTGGTCAGTTTACTTTGCAGTAAGATATGTTGAGGTTTAACCCAAGTGTAAATACCCAGTAAGCAGTTGTATATGTGGGTTTGGGGCTTGAGCAAAGATATCTGGACTGGAGGTAGAGATTTGGGGTGTAGAGGCAATGAGGGGGTAGTTAAAACTACAAGGTCATCTTATTTGCAATGGAGACTGCAAACGAAAGAGCCAGCGTAGGACAGAAGCCGTCTCGCCTTTCTTGGGCTATGTCCTCACACCCTACTAAATCATCACCCCCAAGCTGGCCTGACCCAAACACATTCCCTCCTCCCCTCCCCGCTCCACCACCCCATCACCTTATCACCGTGTGTCCCGCCTTCTTTGAATCCTGGCTCAGGACCCATCTGATTCACACTCTCCATTCTCCAGACTGTGAAGATCCAAGTCCTGCCTGTCCCAGTTCCCATTTCCCATCCTGGGAACTTTCCCATCCACCTGCGGGTCCCAGCACACTCTCCCCATGAAACGTGAGCATGGACCTCAAACTTCCTGATTTCTTCATTTGACTTTGCTTAGTGGACAGATAAGGACTTTTTGGGGGGGTGGGGAGGGGGGTTGATTTTTTCCTTGTCCTTCAAGGAGCAGCTAACAGCCTCATCCCTCAGCACTAGAAACTCCCTTCTCTCCTTTGAATCTGGGGCTGGCAGCCCTCTTTCCTCCCTCCCTCCCAGCTTGCTTTTATAACTTTTCCCATGGGCATGTTAATTTAACTTCTAGAATCTAGACCAGAAGTCTAATAACCCTGGAAAAAAAAAAGAAGTCTGATAACCCTGTTGGTCTGGTCTGCACAGCATTTGTTGTCATTTTAATATTTAATTAGTTGCCAACTGTTGAAAATTTGGAGATATGAAAACCCAGATCCCCAGCTTCTTTTGAAGAAGGGGATCTGCTAACACTGGGTGATGCCAAGCTCTTTCACCTTCTTGTTGTTATTTGCCTGGCTCCTGAAAACACCTGGGTTTGTGGCCCCTACTCAGTGAGCCTTCAGAGGACAGGAGCCCTGTCCTTTGTCCTTTGAAATATCCCATTGTTCCAAGGGGACAATGCCCAGCACACACTGCATCAAAGAGCTAACATTTCAAAATTGAGGCACAAATTAAACTCGTCCTTTATCTTGCTGTGTGGGAAGTGCTTTCAGAAACAGGAATACGCTAATGGTTGCCTTTTCATGTCTGCGATTTAGAGCCCTAGAACTCAATGTTAAGAGAGAAAGCAAATAGCATTTCTGAGCAAAGAGCCAAGCCACCTTCCAGACAGCATGAGGGGACAGTGGAGAAGCCCTGGCAGCCAGGCTCTGGGCTCCACTCCCAATGATGAATGCCTGTCCTGGCTAAAACTGCAGATTCCTCTGCCACTCCACCCCTACAAGGAACTACTACAAGCACTCCCAGCGACCCAGCAGTGGGGCAAGGACCTCTGTAGGCTAGGAGTCCCTGTAGATTCTCCCTAACCTCCAAGCAGCCCTTCCAAAGCCCAGAAAGAGGATGTTCTGAGCTTTATTTATCCTGAAGGGGGAGCCGATAATTATAACAACCACCATGATGCTAGCATCTAACATCTGGATATGCATGACATGTGAGACACTCTGCTAAATGCATTACCTCATTCAGTCCTCACATAACCTCATGAGGTAAGAAGTGCTATAATTCCCCATTTTACAGGTAGGGAACCAGAAGCTCAGAGAGACAAAGCAACTTGCTTACAGCCGCTCAGCAAGGGGGTGGCAGAATTGGGATTCAAATCTAGGCAGTCTGGCTCTCAAGCAATCACACTTAACCATTAGGCTACATTGCACAGATACAATCACTAGTGTTCTTCCAAGACACCACCAGCATGCTGCCCTCTACACCTGGGGCTGCTAACAGCAAACACCTGTGATTCTTTGCCTGTAGCTTATTTTCTGGTTGTAGGAGCAGGCACAGCGCACAAGGCACATTGAAAGTGCGGGTGAGTGGATTTCCCTGGGAGCAGCCCTTAGCTTGCAACGGAAGTGGAGCCGACGGATAACCCCTCAGCTTCCTGTCCCTTGATTGGGAAATTCTGAGGCATGCATTCTGCGCTGACTTGAGAGTTCTCCAACAGGGTTAAACCCTAGCTGCCCACAGCAGTAGCCTGCTTGATAATACTTACTTTCCTGGTTTCCCACCTTTTCTGGCAACGCTTCCTTATTAACTTATGGTGCTTCCAGGATCATCTCTCAAATTAAGTACTTGCACTTGAATCCTTATAGTCTGTTTTTGGGAAAACTCAAACCCAGGACAATGACTGGCTCTGGGAGCTTGAAAAGTTACTTAAACCTCTGTGGGCTTCAGTTTCTTCATTTGTAAAAGTAAAATGGCGTGATAATAGTACCTACCATTCTAGGTTGTTGTAAGGATTAAATTACCTGAGTTAATATTTGCAAAGCGCTTAGAATCATAAATGGCACACAGTAAGCACTTTGTTATATAAATAAATTTTAAGACTCTGAGAAATCCCACTGTGCGCCATCCAAAAT
Organism: Nomascus leucogenys; assembly: GCF_006542625.1. Lineage (NCBI taxonomy): Eukaryota > Metazoa > Chordata > Mammalia > Primates > Hylobatidae > Nomascus > Nomascus leucogenys. The sequence goes on from NC_044382.1 coordinate 81,090,717, forward strand.
GGAGTCTTCTTTTCCCAAGCCCACGGTCGACTGAAAGCCCCCTATGCAAACAGAGCCAGCTCTGATGTTCTGAAGTATACCACATGTGGTAACTGCACCAAGCTCACACTACCATGAAATTCTGTTACCCCAATTCTAGCAGCTTGATTTTACTGTCACTCAGAATTCCTCCAGATAAGAGGCTTGAAAGTAATTTCTGAGTCATTCCGGGTGCTAATTGGTTATCTCCCAGGGATTACATTTCTCACGTTCAAGGTCAACTGAAATTCCTCTGTGAGCCTGAGAACAATTTTCGGTCTGTTGGAAACATTTTTTTTAATCAACAACTACAGTATGGAGCGATTATAATTCAGGCATAAACAAGCATTTGCAGGCTCTTGCTAGAAATAAAGGGACACAATTTCTTGCATGCGGATAAAACAGTCCCCTATTCCAAGCCAATTACTGGCCCAGACAAATGCTCTGTTTGTGTAGTAAATCTTTTCCTTGGTGTTCTGAAATGTCACCCCAGCTGCCCCAGGACAGAAAAAAATCATTTTGCAAAACTGAGACTTGGTTGTATACAAGAAAATACTGGCCTTGTGTTTTTCACTCGTAATAGTATATTTCTATAACAGCAGCAAATGGATACCACTTCATCAGCAAGTTGGGGGAAAGAGATGGAAAGTGTTCTCTGGAAGGACTGCCTTCCTGTCTTAATTTTTATCAAACAGCATCCAGTTTTTAGTTCTACTCGGAGGGAAGGTTCTTTTATCAGTTCACTTGGGCTTGAGTCCGAGACTTTGGGAACGAGCCTCTGTTATCAAGGTCACTGGAGAATGACTGATAAGCTCAAGGCCAATGTGTCTGTTCCACTTGTTTCCAGGACGGGAGGACCCCACTGGATCAGAACTATCACTATCTTCCAGCACGTGGGGTGGGCACAGGCTCAAGACAAGGAATTTGGCGATATGTAAGTGCCATTTCTTTTTTTATTTTTTAATATATTTATATTTTTTAATAATAGAGGCACGGTCACTATGTTGCCTAGGCTGGTCTCGAACTCCTGGGCTCAAGCAATCCTCCTGCCTCAGCCTCCCAAAGTGCTGGGATTATAGGCATGAGCCACCGTGCCTGGCCCCTAAGTGCTATTTCTATCAAGTTGAGGCGAGAACAAACTTGATAGCTTGTTTCTTTCAACAAACAAACTTGTCCTTTATCTTGCTGTGTACGATGTGCCTTCAGAAACAGGAATACACTCACTAATGGTTGCCTTTTCATGTCTGCAATTTAGAGCCCTAGAACTCAAAGCCCCGTAACCAAACAGAGGCAACCAACTCTGACGTACTGAAATATACCACGTGTGGTAACTGGGCTCTTGGGATAAATGCTAAAATCCTTGGGATATCACGCCTGTAATCCCAGCACTTTGGGAGGCCGAGGCGGGCAGATCACGAGGTCAGGAGATCAAGACCATCCTGGCTAACATGGTGAAACCCCGTCTCTACTAAAAATACAAAAAATTAGCCTGGCGTGGTGGCAGGCGCCTGTAGTCCCAGCTACTCAGGAGGCTGAGCCAGGAAAATGGCATGAACCCAGGAGGCGGAGCTTGCAGTGAGCCGAGATCCTTGGGATAAATACTCTTGGGATAAGTGCTCTTGGGTAAATGCTCTTGGGATAAATGCTAAAATCCTTGGGATAAACACTCTTGGGATAAATGCTAAAATCCTTGGGATAAATAATCTTGGGATAAATGCTAAAATCCTTGGGATAAATACTCTTGGGATAAATGCTCTTGGGTAAATGCTCTTGGGATAAATGCTAAAATCCTTGGGATAAACACTCTTGGGATAAATGCTAAAATCCTTGGGATGAACACTCTTGGGATAAACACTCTTGGGTAAATGCTCTTGGGATAAATGCCAAAATCCTTGGGATAACTACTCTTGGGATACATGCTAAAATCCTTGGGATAAATACTCTTGGGATAAATGCTAAAATCCTTGTCAAGGCCAGCACAGCCCTGTGTACTCTGACTCATGCCTACTTCCCCAGCCTTTCCTTGGACTCTCTTTGGCTTTCTCCACTCTACCCAGGCTAGTCTTCTTTCAGTCTCACATGGTTGCTATATAACCCCCAACCACAGGGCCTTTGCACATGCTGTTTGCAGAACAGAATACATTTTCCCCTCTTTTTACATGGTAAATTTCCATTGCTGTTTCCTCCCTGACACCTCCCCATCCTCTCAAACTATGTGACATTTCTCTTGTACATGTTCTCAAGGTAACTGATCTCTCTTTCCCAGGACTTTACATGGTCTTTACATGTTTTTTTATTTGCGTGTGTCATTATTTGATGAATAACAATAATAAAAATTCATTTAATTTTAGCTATGCTATTATATACATTTTTGGGGAGTTAGTAGGCCATCATGGCTTATCTAGAATTGATCATCTCCCACCAGACTCAGTGTATTGAGTTTGTGGGAACAAAATAATGTGTTTTCCCTCAGGAAACTACTAAAATCACTCAATGCACATATAATGTAAGTATTCAAACCTATCTTCCCCCAAACATTTTCTTTGCAAAGCAAGGATGTGTCCTATACACCTGCTGCTCTTAGGTAGCTGAAAATGGTGTTTATTTGTCCCCATAGAAGAAAAGGGGTTTATCTCAGGTAGGAGCAGAGCCAGCAATGTGACTCAAGGTCACAGTCAAGGGCTTTCCATTTGATAAAACTATTCTCTGGGAAGATCTACCCCCAGGGTATTTCATGAAGTCATTAGCACAATCAATTCCATTTGTTAACTATATAGCACCATTCTGCCAATAGAGCCAATCCAGATTCCATCCATCAGCAAGCCTAGTTGACTCAGCTTCCAAAATGTATCACTTCTCTACTTTTTTTTTTTTTTTTTGAGATGAAGTCTCAGTCTGTTGCCCAGGCTGCAGTGAGCCAAGATCGCACCACTGCACTGCAGCCTGGACAACAGAGCATTACTGATCATGCAGTGGCACGATCTTGGCTCACTGCAGCCTCTGCCACCCAAAGAAATTCTTGTGCCTCAGCCTCCCAAGTAGCTGGTATTACATGCATGCACCACCATGCCTGGCTAATTTTTTTGTATTTTTAGTAGAGACAGGGTTTAACCATATTGGCCAGGCTGGTCTCGAACTCCTGACCTCAAGTGATCTGCCTGACTCAGCTTCCCAAAGTGCTGGGATTACAGGTGTGAGCCACCGCACCCGGCCCTCTGTCTACTTCTTTCATTCACCATGACTACCATTCCAGTCCAAGTCACCATCAAAATGGTGGGCAGTGAATGAGCACTTTTGAAGAAATGTCTAAGCCTGGATGTAGACAGGGAAGCAGGAATAACTTCATAAGGCAAGGGCATTTAATTGGGGTCTTGAAGGATTAATCAGAATTTTCTAGGAGATAAAACAACCTTGCAAAGGCTCAGAGTCATGAAAAGTCTTGGTAGGAACCATGCCATAAACAGGAAAATCAGCACAGCAGCAAACCTAACTGGTTCCCAATGAAGAAAGAAAGGAGATGAAGAAAGAAGAGAGAGAGAGGAGAGAGGAAGAGAGACAGAAAGGGGAGAAAGAATGAATAGAGAGAGGAAGGAGGAAGAAAGGAAAGAAAGGAAAAAGAAAGAAAGAAAGAGAGAGAGAGAGAGAGGAAGGAAGGAAGGAAGGAAGGAAGGAAGGAAGGAAGGAAGGAAGGGAGGAAGAAAGAAAGAGGAAAGGAGGAAGGAAGGAAGGAAAGAAGGAAGGGAGCAAAGGAAGGAAGGAGGAAAGGAAGAAGGAAGGAGAGAGAAAGAAAGGAAGGAAGGACAGAGAGAGAAAGAAAAGAAAGAATGAGAGGGAAAGAGAAAGAGAGAGGAAGGAAGGAAGGAAAAAATGAAGAAAAGAGGGGGAGAAAGCAAGCAAGCAAGAAAGAAAGCAAGAAAGTGAGCAAGCAAGAAAGCAAGTGACAAAGCAAGAAAGCAAGAGAAAGCAAGCAAGAAAGAAAGAAAGGAGAAAGAAGGAAAGAAAAGAGAGAGGGAAGAAGAAGGAAGGAAGGAGAGAAAAAATAAAAAAAGAATAAGAGAGAAAGAGAAAGAAAGGAGAGAGAAGAAGGAAGGAAAAAAGAAAGAGAAAAAAGAAGAGAGAAAGAAAAGAAACCTCACCTCAAATTTCTGCCGCAGTTCTTCATTGGCCTCACTTCCTTCCGGTGGCACAGGCACATTGAAGTACTCGCCTTCCTCCTGGCTCAGTAACTTAAACCTGAAGGGAGACAAGGGGTGGGACACATTTCATGACTCTACTCGGTATCATTTTATTGATCAGGATATGAAAAGGAGGCCTATATAAAGCTCTACTTGAAAAAATGTATGTTGAGGGTTTTTTGGTTTGTTTTGGTTTGTTTTTCAGTATGTTGGATGGGGGTAGTGTGCGTGGTACACTATCAGGTACACTATGTATTTTTGTAACTCTTCCATGGACAGCAGGAAAAAAATGTATATCATGTGTACATAGGAGGCAAAGTTCTCTCTCTATATACACACTTACACAGTTTTCTTAGTTATATCGTTAAATTACTGTATGTTTTTACCTACTTTTTGTCCATTAAGTAGTTTCTTATTCTGAAAGAATGCTATGAAGATCCCTCATCGTAAATTTCTTGTTGTTGTTGTTGTTGTTGCTTTTAGAGATAGGGTCTCACTCTGTCACCCAGGCTGGAGTGCAATAGTGCAATCATAGCTCCCTGAAGCCTCAAGCTCCTGGGTTCAAGCGATCCTCCTGCCTCAGCTTCCTGAGTAGCTGGGGACTATAGGCATGTGCCACCATGCCCAGCTAATTAAACAAAAAAATTTTTTTTTGTAGAGATGGGAGCTGGCTATGTTGCCCAGACTAGTCTTAAATTCCTGACCTCAAGTGATCTTCTCACCCTATCCTCCCAAATTGCAACCCCCACTGCCTGGCTATAAATACATTCTTGTCACGCTCTTCCAGCATTTCTACTTTTCATCCTACATAGGGTGCATAGGGTGCCACTTTGCCATCCTGGCACTCAACTGCATTTAGGTGACCATGGACTTAACTTCATATGCTATTTTCTCTGCAAAAATTTTCCCAAAATGTGCCGTAGTCAGCCTTTTGAGAAACGGCACCCCTTAGTGGTTAAGTGCACAAGCCCTGGAGTCAAACCATGTCTGGGTGCAAATCTCATCTCATAACCTTAGACAGGCTGGTTAGCCTCTCTGGGCCTCTGTTTTTCTCATCTATAAATTGGAATACAAATTCCTTTTTCATAGAATTCTTGTGAAATTGAAATGTAATGATGCATGTAAAATGATAAGCACAGCATTTGGCATTCAGCAAGTGTTCAATTAGTGGCATCATCATGATTATTATTACTGTGACTAATGTCATTATTATTATTTTAGAGACAGGGTCTTGTTCTGTCACCAAGGCTGGAGTGCAGCAGCACAATCATAGCTCACTGCAGCCTTGACCTCCTGGGCTCAAACAACCCTCCTGCCTCAGCTTTCAACTAACTGAGACTAAAGGCACATGCCACTACACCTGGCTGTTGTTTTTATTTTTTATTTTTTTTGTTTTCTGGCAGAGATAGGGTCTTGCTATGTTACTCAGGCCAGTCTTGAACTCCTGGGCTCAAGCAATCCTCCTGCCTCAGCATCCCAAGTAGCTGAGATTATAGGCACATCCCACCATGCCCAGCTACTACTAATATAATAATAAACATGGGAGCTTCAGTTTGTTTCTTGACCAAAAAGATTTTTTCAGCTAGTAAGAGGATGAGATGAGTGTGAAGAAGGAAAAGGGACATTCTAAAAGCATTTGAATCAGTGGGAAAGAAAAAAGACCCCAAAACTCCTCACTCTCAAAGATCATTCCTAACCAAAGTTTAAAATTTTCATCACAATGTTTTCTCTCCATTCATGAATCTTCTTACACAGCTTCCAAAAATGGGCTAGGTGATTCAAAGCAGAGAAGACAATTTGAGCCTCTACGCCTCCACATTTAATATTCCAAATTTTCTTCCAAAATTCCACAGAAATTACCAAAAGAAATACAAAAACAAGAGAGCATCTGTATCTTTGCTGGAAATCGAGAAGGGTGCTATCCACACAGCAGGGACTTCCAGGGATTCCTACAAATTAAAGTAATAGAAAGAAAACAGAGCTATGTTGGGTAAACTTTAACTTTATCCATTCAGATACTACCTTTGTGGATTTTGCTAGATTTGTATATCAGCGTTGAAATATCTGTTTTACTTTTTTAATAATAAATTTAATTTTAAAGGACACTTTTTATTTCTTCCTTGGAAGGAAATTCAAAATTACTTGTTACGAATAGAAAATACTTGTTAAAAACAAAACAAAACAAACAAAAAGATAAACACGTCGTCATAGTGGCTCATGTCTGTAATCCTAGCACTTAGAGAGGCTAAGGAAGGAGGATCACCTGAGGCCAGGAGTCCAACAGCCTGGGCAACATAGTGAGACCCTGTCTCTACAAAAAAATAAAAAAATTTAGCTAGGTATGGCGGTGCATGCCAGTAGTCCCAGCTACTTGAGAGGCTGAGGCAGGAGAATTGCTCGAGTCCAGAAGGTCAAGCCTGCAGAGAGCTATTATTGCACCACTGCACTCCAGCCTCGGTGACAAAGCAAGATCCTGTCTCTCAAAAAAAAAAAGGCTGGGCATAGTGGCTTATGCCTATAATCCTAGTACTTTGGGAGGCCAAGGTGGGCAGATCACCAGGTCAGGAGATTGAGACAACCTGGCCAACATGGTGAAACCCCATCTCTACTAAAACTATAAAAAAATTAGGTGGGCTTGGTGGCACGCGCCTATAGTCCCAGCTATTCGGGAGGCTGAGGCAGGAGAATCGCTTGAATGCGGGAGGCAAAGGTTGCAGTGAACTGAGATTGCTCCACTGCACTCCAGCCTGGGCAAAAGAGCGAGACTCCGTCTCAAAAAAAAAAAAAAAAAGATAAACAAATGGAAATCAAGGAAATCAAGGTTATGCTTGTGCAAGTAGATGGTGTTGCTTACTAAAGGCTCTCAATCTAAAGCCTGCCCCTGCCCCCTTTTTAATGGGAGATCAGCAAAGAGCAGGTGTTAGAGTGTTAACGATATATCAGAGACCTCTGAGATTTTCTCCTTGCCATAATTTGAAGAACTGAAAGAACACTGACAAAAGAATTGCTTTCTTGGGGCACAATTCAATATTATTTATGCCCTGACTGTGAACCCTCTAGAGTATTTGGGGTCTCACACTTGGGAAAATACAGATAAAGGGGAATTGACCAGCTGTCATCCGTAAAAGGTGCCCCAATAGAGGCCAATAATGACCCTGGCTGAGACCATCAAGAACTGGGTGAGGGTTGCCGATTCCCATTCATACGCAAGAGGAGAGATGTCAGTGCCTGGAGCAGTGGGCAGGGTCATGGTGCCACAGTGTGTGTTCACGGTGGCCAGTACGCCACAGAGTGAAGGACGCTGCCACTACTGCTTCCAAATAGGACACGTGTGCCCCCTCAGAGAGGAGCAGGACCCCTTCTGACTTTGAGATGCACAGAACCAACGTGAGGAAGATGGGCTCTCCATCTGGCACGAGAGCTGCCTGCTATGCACCTGTCTCCACTGTAGCCCCACCCAAATGTCAGGAACAGGACTCCCGATCTGACAAAACAGAATTCCAAAAAATACAAAAGACTCCTGTCTCCTTTTATCCAGGTATGAAATGTTAGAACAAGGACACTTATCATTTCTGTGCTCACCCTTCTATAAGGATGGGCAAATAAGCACAATAGGATGTGTGAAAAATTTAGTCATTTAAATAGAAAGAAACAATGCAGAATCAAAGTAACTCCCATGAAATAAAACTGCTGCCAAAAGAGAGAACATTCTAGAAACTACCTAATTCATATTTTCAATGAGATTCAAGAGATTGGTGCATCTGTGAAAAGGGAACAAATATGAGAGTGGGAAAGACTACTTTCAGAAGAAAAATATAATCACTGAATTAAAAAATTAATTTGAGACAGTGAACACAGCATGGATAATTCAGATAACAGTTAGTCAATGAAAAGAAAAACTCGAGAAATGTTTCTGGCAATTGGCTTGATATCTATCATATTAGATTGGAGTTGAACCGAATGCTTTATATACCATAAGAAAAATGCATATTACCAAAATTAATTTACAACATGAAAAGGAGGAGGAACGTTGCAACACACAAATGTCAGAAAAGACATATTAATATTCTTCTCACATAAAAAGTTCTTACAAGTCAATAAGAAAAAGGCAAAAGGACACAGTCATATATAAATATAAACAAATGGCAACATGCAAATGAAAACGTTCAACATAATTTCTAATACAATATGTGTATAATCTTTGTATCATATCTTTGAAATTTATAGCACTGGATGTTAATGTTAATAAACTGAAAAGTTTCATACAAGATTGATAAGACTGTAAATTGATTTTTAAAATTGTAGGACATTTTGGCAAACACTTTAATAATGCATATATGCTTAAAGCCATCAATTCCAGGCTTAGAAATTTATTAGGAAATTATCAAAGCTGGGCACAAAAGTTTTGCCACAATTATGTTTATTGCAGATTATTTTTAGGTGAAAAATGCAAGGTACCAAATAGTATGCACAGTAAGATTTCATTTTTGTTTCACTCTCTCTATATATAGGGTCAATAGTGGTTATGGACACTGGGAATCTGGGGTCTCTGAAATTCTCTGATTTCTTATATTTTTCTAATAATTATTCAATTAACAATAATGACTAACACTTACTGAGTGCTGCTTAGCAGACATTGGGCATCTCACTTATATTAACTAATTTGATACTGCAACAATCCTGTGACATAATTAAGACTATTATCTCCAAATGAGGAAACACAGCACAGAGAGGCTAAGCAACTTGCCAAGGGTACACAGCTAGGAAGTGGTACAGTAGAAATTCTAACCCAGGAACTCTGATTCCAAAGCATTAGTTTTTTGGTTTTTTGTTTTTTTTTGGTAATAAGACCAAAATGTGATTATTAATAATAACAAAAAGTTTTTTTAAAAAATGTAATATAACACTGATTTAAGATAATAGTTGTCTGTTCAGAAGGAGATACAAAAAAAGAATGAAATAGGAAAGAAAAAGAAAACTTTAGAAACAGAAACACCATAAGAAACATGGCAATTACAGCTATAAACATTAAAACATTTTCCTATGGAAAAAAGATCTTCAGATTCAGGATTATAAATCATCCTACTATAAAGACACATGCACATGCATGTTTACTGCAGCACTAGTTACAATAGCAAAGACTTGGAACCAACCCAAATGCCCATCAGTGATAGACTGGATAAATAAAATGTGGCACATATACACCATGGAATACTATGCAGCCGTAAAAAGGATGAGTTCATGTCCTTTGCAGGGATATGGATGAAGCTGGAAACCATCATTCTCAGCAAACTAACACAGAAACAGAAAGCCAAACACTGCATGTTCTCACTCATAAGTTGAACAATGAGAACACATGGATACAAGGAAGGGAATATCACACACTAGGGCCTGTTAGGGGGTGGGGGGCAAGGGGAGGGAGAGCATTAAGACAAATACCTAATGCATGCGGAGCTTAAAATCTAGATGACAGGCACAGCAAACCACCATGGCATATGTATACCTATGTAACAAACCTGCATGTTCTGCACATGTATCCCAGAACTTAAAGTAAAATTAAAAAAAAAAAAAAAAAAAAAAAGGCCGGGCATGGCAGCTCACGCCTGTAACCCCAGCACCACTTTGGGAAGCCAAGGTGGGCAGATCTGAGGTCAGGAGTTCGAGACCAGCCTGGCCAACATGGTGAAACCCCATCTGTACTAAAAATACAAAAATTAGATGGGTGTGGTGGCCCATGCCTGTAATCCCAGCTACTCAGGAGGCTGAGGCAGAAAAATCACTTGAATCCAGGAGGCAGAGTTGCAGTGAGCTGAGATTGTGCCACTGCACTCCAGCCTGGGCGATAGAGTGAGACTCTGTCTCGAAAAGAAAAAAAAAATCCAACAACGTGCCACTTGTTACACAGGACCAAAGGACTTAGAAAAATTAGACATAAAAGAATGGGAAAGAACCTACTAGGGAAAAGGGATCGACCACACCACAACCAGAGGACACATGCAAAGGTCAGTTCGATCTCATTAGTTCCTTGGCTCCCCATCTTCTTCAGAGTAGAAAACAAAGTCCTGACAAGGCCCACAGGATCCGCCAACCCTCTCCCCATATCCTCCCAGACCTAATCCTCCTCCACTCTCCCCTCATGGATCCAGCTCCAGCTACACGAGCCTCCTTACTGCTCTTCCAACTTGCAGGGTGCACTCCTGCCTCAGGGCCCTTGCGCTTGCCGTCCTCTCTGCCTAAGACAACCTCTCCCTAAGATATTCACACAGCTCACTCCTCACCTGCTTTAGATCTTTGCTCTATGTTACCTTTTCAGTGAGTCCTTTCCTGAGTTCCCTATAAAATCTGAATGTCCCCACTCCCCAAGATTCCTTGTCCCCATTTCTTGTTTACTTTTCTCTATGGCACTTATCAGCCTCAAACATGCCAGGTTTTACTACTTATTTTTGTTCATTTACAATTGTTTATTTTTCTTCAACTAGAAAGAAAACTCCATGAGGCCACGGAGTCTTGTCTGTTTTGCTCATTAGTGTCTCTTCAGCACAGCAGGTGCTCACTGTGTGTATTCAATGAATGAATGAATGCCAGCAACAAAGTAAAATTATAGAGAAAACGCATTAGCTGCAACAAAGATAACTTCATGTCGATATAATAAGACTTGTAGAGTTATGTGGTTAATAATATTGACATACACAGATAAGGCAAAAACTCCTAGAAATAAAAAGAATGTTTGTGAGTCATTTTGCCTGAAGAAACTTAATAAGCGCCACACATTTAGCTCAAGCAAACAAAAGGACAATATGAAGATATAAAAGATCTGGACCTTGGCTGGGCGTGGTGGCTCATACCTGTAATCCCAGCACTTTGGGAGGCCAAGGCAGGCGGATCACCTGAGGTTGGGAGTTCGTGACCAGCCTGACCAACATGGAGAAACGCCGTCTCTACTAAAAATACAAAATTAGCTGAGCATGGTGGCGCATGCCTGTAATCCCAGCTATTCAGGAGGCTGAGGTCGGAGAATCACTTGAACCCGGAAGGCGGAGGTTGTGGTGAGCTGAGATCACGCCATCACACTCTAGCCTGGGCAACAAGAGCAAAACTCCGCCTCAGAAAAAAAAAAAAGATCTGGAGCTTATAATACTTTGGAATGAATAAATGTATACCCTATACTCATGGACATAAAGATGACAACAACAGACACTAGGGACCATAGAGAGGAGAGGAGAGGGGAGGACAAGGGTTGAAAAACTAACTGTTGGGTACTATGCTCAGTACCCGGGTGACGGAATCATTCATACCCCAAACCTCAGCATCATGCAATATACCCAGGTAACAAATCTGTACATGTATCCCATGAATCTAAAATAAAAGTTGAAAAAAGGTTTATTCTTTCTTCACAAAAAAGTATACTCTACAAATAGTTAATATAATCTTTTTCTTGAGAGTCCACAGAACTTTTAACAACATTGAACAAATAATAAGCTATGCTGAAAGAAAAGGAAAGAAAATAGGAGGAAAAAAGAAAAGTGCACAGGCCATATTCTCTACCTTGAAAGCACTAAAACAGTAACTTAACATTAATAATAAAAAATTTAAACAAAAATCTAATTCTAGGGGTTAAAAAAATGCCTAAATTAAAGCATGTTAGAAAAGAAACTAAAAACTCAACTGCAGGCCCTCAAGGAAGTCGCAAAAGCCAGAACGTTAGCATATCAAAACTTAGAGGAAACATTTATTCCCTTAAATGCTTGTTCATTATTTTTGGCCAGGTACAGTGGTTCACATCTGTAATCCCAACACTTTGGGAGGCCGAAGTGAGAGGATGACCTGAGGTCAGGAGTTCGAGACCAGCCTGGCCAACATGGTGAAACCTTGTCTCTACTAAAAATACAAAAATTATCCGGGTGTGGTGGCAGGCACTTGTAATCCCAGCTACTCAAGAGGCTGAGACAGGAGAGTCACTTGAACTTGCAGAGATAGTGCCACTGCACTCCAGCCTGGGCATCAGAGCAAGACTCCGTCTCAAAACAAAAAACAAACAAACAAAAAAGCTATTTATTATTTTTAAAGAGTAGAGTCAGGCAAAAGAAGAAAAAATAAATTAGTAAAACATTCAACTGAAAGTCAAAGCCAAACACAAAATAAACCTATAGAAAAGGAGAAAACAAACAAAATTGATACATAAATCCCAGAGTTCATTCCTTGAAGAAAATAAATAAGTAAATAAAACAGATGAACGTCTGGAAAATCAAGGGGAAAGAAAGGAGACAGTATAAATAAACAAAATTAGAAACAAAGAGGAGGATTTGACAACAGATACAGGGCAGTTGGCCAAGAGGCAGACAGGGGGCCTGGGGCTAGTGCACCACATCTGGGAGCTTCCACAGCTGCATCTGTTGTTTCTGCCACACGATCTTCAATTACAGCACAACAGAAGAGTTAGTGGAGCCCATTCCCTTCTAAGTGATGAAACTGAGTTTCAGAAAGGGTGTGAGACTTACTCAAGATCACATAGTGTTCAAAGAATCCCAGGGGCAAGAATCCAAATGTCTAGGATCTGGTCCGTTTAGAGTCAAGACAGCATCGCAAATGTCTTGGCCGTAAATCTGAAGAGGATTTTTATCTGCAAAATCTGCAGAGGGCTTTTATTTTGGAAAAGTTCCCTTCCAACTATTATGTCATCAACTTCACAGCTATCCTAAGTGGTGGATGGAGGATAGGGGGTGTTGTAGTCAATCTGATGGGTGGCATACCTGCTGTGAAGGCTGTAGTACAGAGAGGTGAAGTGGCTCACCTGAGGTCACAAAGCATGCATCCAGTCAGGAAAGCCAAAATAAAATCCGAGCTGTCTACCCTCTAGCCTTCCACCTAACTGTGTATCAGGAGGCAGAATGGGATTTGTATATGCTTAGGCTCTGGCATCATAGAAACCTGGACCTGAACCCAGCACCGTTGCTTACAAGCTGTGTGTCCCTAATACACTGCTGAACTATTCTGATCCTTGGAAATGATGCTCTACCTGGAATAACTGGAGAATTAAATGATCACCTAAGTGTAAATGCAGTAATATTTTGGGCTTACTCCTGATACACTATCCCTATTCTTAAGCCATTTTTTTTCTTCCCTGCTTTCTGCCTTAGGGGAGTAGACAAGGCAGGCACTAGCCCAGGAAAAAGGATATGGCATGTGTGGGAGTTAAACCACTTTTGCAAAAATTATGACAGTAAGAGAAATATGACATAGAAAAGTTATGACAGTGTAAGAAATCGGACCTAACTAACTCCATCTGCTTCTAATCTCCAAACTGTCCTTGTCCATTCCTGGGCCTAGGCCAAGCTAACTATGGGAAGAATTTAGTTTCAGTTCAACTTCATTTTTTATTTGTATTTGTTTCTTTATTTACTTTGAGACAGGGTCTTTCTCTGTTGCCTAGGCTGGAGTGCGATGGCACAATCACAGCTCATTGCAGCCTCAACCTCCTGGGCCCAAGTGATCCTCCCACCTCAGGCTCCTGAGTGGCTGGGAGCACAGGTGCATGCTGCCATGCCTGGCTAAATTTTTGGTTGAGACAGGATCTCACTGTGTTGCCCACGCTGGTCTCTAACTCCCAAACTGAAGCAATTCTCCCACCTTGGCACTCCCAAAGTGCTGGGATTACAGATATGAGCCACCACACCTGGCCATTAGTTTAACTTTAAAACAAAGACGATAACAGCTCATTCCCAAAACTAACCGTCTCCTTGCTTGGGGACTAAAACTGCCTTTGTAAAACTAACATATTAGCCACAAAGTTAGAATTCTGGCTCCAGAGACATGTAGCCAGAGGTCACAAGATTCATGATCTCCCCAATTGCTCCTATAATGAAATCACTATTATCGACCTAAAATTGGTGTTTGAAATATTTTCCAGACTCTGCCTTCTGATGGACCAGCTGGTGCAACCCAGACCGGGAATCCATACAACGAAACTGGCTTACCTGGTCTTGTGATCCTCACCCAGGAACTGACTCAGCATGAGAAGACAGCTTTGACCCCCTATGACTTCACTCTCAACCCACCGATCAGCATTCCCCATTCCCTAGCCCCCCTTCTCACTAAACTATCCTTGAAAAACCCTAGTCTTTGAATTTTGGAGGAGGCTGATTTGAGTAATAAACTCCCATCCTTCCGCTTGGCTGGCACTGTGTTTATTAAACTCTTTCTCTGCTGAAATATTGCCGTCTCAGTGAATCAGCTCTAGATGAACTCATTGGGTGATTACAGGAGAATCCCCTCCCTTTGGGGCTTGGAGAACCTTGGGAAGAAGAAAGGACAGGTGGTGGGGAGAGGTGGGTTTCCCTCCTCCTCGGCTGGAATGCTGGCTAGAGACCTATCCATGCACCAGGCAACATCATTCCAGCAGCAGCAGAAGGAGCAGAAAAGACTTCTCAGGGGGAGGACTCAGGCAGGCTCCTGGCCCTCCCTGAACCAGGCCCAGCAGTGGCCTATGAGTGGGACAGAGAGGGTGCTGCATGGAGGGAACTCACAAGGAGAAGCAACAGACCAGGATCTCCAGCACAAAGCCAGAATGATGCCCCAAAGCTGGGTGGGACCAGTCCCACTTCAGTGAGCGCTGGTTTAGGAATGTAGGCTAAAAATAAAACCTTAAGGCCCCCCGCTGACAGAACAGACTCCCCTCCTCGGCCAAGAGGATCTAAGAAAAATCTGGAATTCTCAGCCATGAGAGAAAAGAGATTGGACACGTCTTGTTATACCCCCTCTCTTTTGGAGTTTAGATACAACAATAGACTGACATGAATGTTAAAATAGAGCTTATAAGACTGACAAAACAGACTCTTTGTGGCAATAAAATACCAGATTATAAACAGGACTAAGGCCAGGCCAGGCAAAGGTGAAGTCACACCGTAGGCAAGCCATCTTGCTGCACAGCATCCTCAACATTAAACATTCCTTTTTTTTTTTTCTTTTGAGATGGAGTCTCACTCTGTCACCCAGGCTGGAGTGCAGTGGCAGGATCTCAGCTCACTGCAACCTCTGCCTCCCACATCAAGCGATTCTCCTGGTCAGCCTCTAGAGTAGCTGAGATTACAGGCATGTGCCACCACACCTTGCTAATTTTTTGCATTTTTAGTAGAGACAGGGTTTCACCATGTTGGCCAGGCTGGTCTCAAACTCCTGACGTCAAAAGATTCACCTGGCTCGGCCTCCCAAAGTGCTGGGATTGCAGGCATGAGCCACCATGCTCGGCCAACATAAAATAGTTCTTTCTGCTAACTCCAAGTTTTAGCAAAGCCTTACTCTAACCAACTGCAAATTAAAGAATCTCCTATAACCCATAAGCCCCATTTAAAGCTATCCTGTCTTTTGGGCCCAAACCAATGTATAATCTCCATGTATTGATTTATGTCTTTGCCTGTAACTTCTGCCTCCCCAGAATGTGTAAAATCAAACTGTAATCTAACCACCTCAGAACCACTTATTCAAAGCTTCTTGGGTTTGTGTTTCCCCAGGCCACAGTCACTTATACTGACTCAGAATAAACTTCTTTAAAATATTTTACAGAGCTTGGTTTTGCTGTTAACAGGGACCAGTCAGAAAAGTGAAACAGTGAAGCTCAGAAAGTACCACATGGAGCATATAGAGTTCCTTCTCCTCGGGCACCAGGAGCTCACAAAAGTGCATGAGAAAGTCTAAGTCCATTATAGAAAAGAAAGAAGCTTTATTTTTTCTGCACACCTGATCAGCGCTGTGTAAAAGTGTGACTCCACGACATCTGGAAAAGCTCGACCCAGAGCCTGGCATCTATTAAGAGTCAATGAGTAGTAGCTATTGTTATTATAATTATTATGTCCTGTCACACTGATACCCCCTGAGGATCACGCATTCTTTCTCTTTAACCTCTTTAAGTTTGATTTAAAATGAGAATGAAACACCCACTGTGAGTAACTGATGTAGACCCTGCAAAGTCTACATGTTTGTTAGGAAAAAATATCCAAAGTTTGGGGAAAAAAGAAAACCAAAAAGATGACCGTGTGAACTTTTAATGTCATGCTAGAGCATTTTCTAATTAGCTATTTCTTTCCTCACAGTAATATTACTTTATTTAGTTTATTATTCGCCATCAAGTCAGCCCCAGATGGCATCCCTAGTCTGCAAAGATACATGTTAACTTTTAGAAAACTGAGGTGAAATCTTTGCCCAGGCTGGAGTGCAGTGGCACAATCTCAGCTCACTGCAACCCCTGCCTCCTGGGTTCAAGCGATTCTTCTGCCTCAGCCTCCCGAGTAGCTGAGAATACAGGCACCTGCCACCACGCCCAGCTAATTTTTGTATTTTTAGTAGAGACCCGGTTTCATTATGTTGGCCAGGCTGGTCTCAAACTCCTGACCTCAGGTGATCTGCCCGCCTCAGCTTCCGGAAGTGTTGGGATTACAGGTGTGAGCCACCATGCCTGGCCAAAATCTTTTTTTTTTTTTCATTCTAGTAGATAACCCCAAAGCTTATGATTCTATTGTCCTGTTTATCAGTTTTATATTTAACTGAACAAAGTTATTTCAGCATATCTTTTTCTACTGACTACACGAACATCAGTTTATCAAACCTTCTGTGGAATCATTCATTCATCCTGCTGCTTTTCTCCTTAGTGAGCTAAGGAAATCTTTGGCCAATGCCCATTAATGCCCATTATCTATCTTATGAGAACTATGTTTTCAACCATTTGTGAATTGTGCTTTAACACAACTCTTTTGGGGTACATTCTGTAAACCCAAAATAAAATTCTAAGCCTCCTAGTCATGTAAATGGACCCCTTCTGTCAGCCAAGGGCATTCCAAAGTTAACCTGAAAAACTTTCAGGCCATGATGAGAAGGGAGAGTCGGACGTGATGTCTCATTATATCCCCTTCCTTTTGGAATTCAGGAAAAGCCAACCAGCATTAACATCAACATAGACCTTAAGTCTGACAAGAAACAATTACAATCTAGTCTCTCTGAAGCCTGCTACCTGGAGGCTTCATCTTCATGATAAAACTTTGGTCTCCACAACTCCTTATGTAACCCAGACATTCCTTTCTATTGATAACAGCTCATTCAACCAATTGCCAACCAGAAAATTGTAAAATCTACCTGTGACCTGAAGCACCTCCCCGTCCCACTTTGAGTTGTCCTGCCTTTCCAGATTGAGCCAATGTAAATCTCACATGTATTGATTGATGTCTTATGTCTCCCTAAAATGCATAAAAGCAAGTTGTACCCCATCCACCTTAGGCCCATGTCATCAGGATCTCCTGAGTCTGTGTCACTGGCATATCCTTAACCTTGGCAAAATAAACTTTCTAAATTGATTGAAATCTGTCTCAGATACTTTTGGGTTCAAAACTCTCAGCTCCTGTCTTCTTCACATCTTCCATCATGTTGTCATTGATTTGTCATTTGCATAATTCCTTGTTCAATGTTTATCTCCCCACCCCACCCTCTGCCATAAGCTAAGCTCCATGAAGTCATGTCTGTCTTATACCTCCATGTGTTTCTAGTGACCAGCACCTACTGGACACTCAATATACGTTTCAAGAAAAGCCTAAGATAGGCTGGGCGCAGTGGCTCACGCCTGCAATCCCGGCACTTTGGGAGGCCAAGGCAGGCAGATCACAAGGTCAGGAGATTGAGACCATCCTGGCTAACATGGTGAAACCCCATCTCTACTAAAAATACAAAAAAATTAGCCAGGCGTGTTGGCGGACACTTGTAGTCCCAGCTACTCAGGAGGCTGAGGCAGGAGAATTGCTTGAACCCGGGAGGCAGAGGTTGCAGTGAGCCGAGATCATGCCACTGCACTCCAGCCTGGGTGACAGAGCAAGACTCCATCTCAAAAAAAAAAAAGAAAAGAAAAGAAAAAAAAAGCCTAAGATGAAATATGGAACCAAGACAAGGAAGTCATAAGGTGAACAATGGAAAGCAAAGGTGTGTGTGGTCCAAATGACACATCTTTTTCTGCTAAACCAGTTTGATTTTTATTTTCTTTCACTTGAAGCTGTAAAAGTCCTGAATGAGACAATTCAGATATGAGACAATTTATCTTAAAGAAGTAATAGCAGCCCAATTGCCACTTCTCTCAAAGTTATAGTGCCAGGCTGAGCTATTTCTTCTGACTCCTCGACTCAGTTAACTGTGAAACGGTTGCCAAGGGGGCTTACCCAGCCTCTCTGTTGGTGATATTGGAGGATATATATATTTTTATTTTTTTGCCATAGGAAGAGAGCAAAATAAAATCTTCAGGACAAAGGAGACATAGCAGCTGACTACGAAAACAACACCCCAGTACATCTGTGATCTGTGGCCAGCCTTGCTAAGGACTCCCAAGGAAGCGGCAGCTTCTCAGACACAATCTCACAGTGGGTTGCTCATATCTTTTAGGTGAAGTGTACAAGCCACTCTAGTGTGCACGGAGCCAGTCATGAAACTGTCTTTGCAGAAATTATAACAGGGAGAAACTGATGATGTCAGTGAAAGAGATTTGATCTAACCAACCCCCATCTTGCCTTTAACCTCCAAACTGCCCTTACTCTTTCCTGGGCTTGGGCCAAGTTACTTTTGGGACAAATTTAGTGTTTATTTTATTTTATTTTATTTTATTTTTTATTTTATTTTGAGATGGAGTCTTGCTCTGTCACCCAGGCTGGAGTGCAGTGGCATGATCTCGGCTCACTGCAACCTCCACCTCCCTGGTTCAAGTTATCCTCACATGCCATCACGCCCAGCTAATTTTTGTATTTTTAGTAGAGACAGAGTTTCACCATGTTGGCCAGGATGGTCTCGATCTCCTGACTTCATGATCCACCCACCTCGGCCTCCCAAAGTGCTGGGAATACAGGGGTGAGCCACCGCGCCCGGCCTAGTGTATATTTTAAATAATAATAGCCCTTGCCCCAAACTAAACTACCTTCATAAAGCTAATGAGAGACCACCAGGTTAGGAGGATGAGAGGAGCCTGAATTCTGCTAAGGGTAGACATAAAGGATTACCAGCCATTATTCCAGAGGTCACAAAATTTGCAACTTTCCCAATGACTCCCGCAGATAAGATCACTTAGATGACCGGCTTTTTGAGATGCCTCTTTAGGTTTTTTTGCATTTCTGGTAACCAATGGCTCCATCTCAACCAGACTGCCAACCTAACTTTGAAAGAAATTTGGTGTATATTTTAAATGATAACAGCCCTTTCCCAAAACTAAACTGCCTTTGTAAATGAAATCTTGCCAAGTTAGGGAATGAAGGGAGCCTGAATTCTGCTAAGATGTAGACATGGATTATTATCAGCCTTTATCCCAGAGCCCACAACACTTCCAACTTCCCCAGTTACTCCTGCAGATAACATCACTACGGTAGAACCTGAGATTGGCCTTTTGAGATGTCTTTTCAGGCTTTTGCCTTTCTGACAACCAGACTGCCCCACCTGGACCTGCCAACTAGTCCTGTGGCCCCACCCAGAAGTGGACTCAGTGCACGAGGACCATTTTTCACACCCCTATTACTGCATCCCCAAACAGTCAGCAGCACCCATTCCCTAGCCACCCTACTCCTCGCCAAACTATGTTTGAAAAGCCCTAGCTTCCAAATTTTCAGGGAGGCTGATTTGAGTCATAAAAAACTCTGTTCTCCCATTTAGCTGGCTCTACGTGTGTAAAACTCTTTCCCCATTGCAATTCTCCCATCTTGATAAATTGGCTCTGTCTGGGCAGCAGGCACAAAGAAGCCACTGGGCAGTTACAGTCTCATCATGTAGTTTAGTAAAGTGGCCCAGATGTAATAAAATAGGGAGTGGTGAGGACAGTGACAAATAGAAAATCCATGTCCTGTCTAAAGGGGGCATTAACTATTCAACTGCTCTCATTTGTTGCCTTCTAGCCCCAGATTTTTAAAATACTAGAACTAATTCCCTCCCTCCCCCGTCCCTCCTTCCCTTCCTCCCTTCCTCCTTCCTTCCTTCCTTCCTTCCTTCCTTCCTTCTCTCTGTCTCTCTTTCTTTCTTTTTTCTCACTCTGTCACCCAGGCTGGAGTGCAGTGGCTCAATCTCTGACCACCTTGCTCACTACAACCTCTACCTCCAGGGTTCAAGTGATCCTCCCATGTCAGCCTCCCGAGTAGCTGGAACTACAGGCACACACCACCATGCCCAGCTAATTTTTCATGTTTTTGGTAGAGATGGGGTTTCACCATGTTGCCCAGACTGGTCTTAAACTACTGAGCTCAAGTGATCCACCTGCCTCAGCCTCCCAGAGTGCTGGGACTACAGGTGTGAGACACCAGGCCTGGCCTCTTTCTTTTTTGTTTTTAGTACAAGGACCAAACAAAACATATCTGCGAGGCAGATCCAATCAACCAGACTTCACTTTGGGACTCTGTTTTAGTATTTCAATTTTTGGAGAAAAAGGAAAACATACTTGACCCCGTGTTTGTTGGAGCAAGCTGTATGGTAGCTTTCAAAGCAAAATCTTACTTACCAGCCATCAACACTGGCTTTCTGAAGTTCAGAAATCCCAAAGGACAAAGATCCCATGAAGTCATTCCTGCTGGTCAAATCCCAATCCCAAATCTCTACTGACAGTCTTCTGTCTTTGTCCGATTCTTTCAGCTGACTGCATAGAGAAAAAGAAAAGACATCAGTGGAGGTTGTAGTAATTTCTCAAGCAGAAGAATTGTACAACAGGACAAGACCTGGAGGTAGAAATTTTTAAAGACTACAAGCTGCTGAAAGAAACATATTCAGTTTCCATCCCAGGCTAGTTCTCCAGGGAGTGAGAGCTTTTTCTGTTTGACAGCCTGTGGCTTAAACAGGCAGAGGCCTTAGATTGGCTATGACAAGAACAGTTCTAACTACTTTTGTTATCTTATGTCTTAATAGCGTTCAGGATATTCAGGAATTCCTATTGCCTATAAGAAATACAGATATCGGCCGGGCACGGTGGCTCACGCTTGTAATCCCAGCACTTTGAGAGGCCGCGGCGGGCGGATCACGAAGTCAGGAGATCGAGACCAAGGAGAAACCCCGTCTCTACTAAAAAATACAAAAGATTAGCCGGGCGTGGTGGCGGGCGCCTGTAGTCCCAGCTACTCGGAGAGGCTGAGGCAGGAGAACGGCATGAACCCGGGAGGCGGAGCTTGCAGTGAGCCGAGATTGCACTACTGCACTCCAGCCTGGGTGACAGAGCGAGACTCCGTCTCAAAAAAAAAAAAAAAGAAATACAGATATCAATTGCATAATTGGGTGTGTACGTGTGTATATCTGCACACAGGTGGGTTGAGAATGAGGCTGAGGAAATGCATGGAGAAAAATCCTGGGGAAATTGTCCCTTCTGAGACATGTCCTTGACTGAGGCTGAGAAGGGGCCCAGCTTTGCCCTGAGAGAGGGAAGAGGAGACAGGACAAGGAACTGTGCTTCTAGCTGGTGGCTAAAAAAGTATGACCTCTAAAGTCAGACTGCCAGAAGCTGAATCCCACTCCACCCCATATTTGCTATGGGACTTTGGGCATACTCTTTAACCTCTATAAGCCCTATTGCTACACTGGGAATAAAATGAGCCGATGAAGTCGGATCACTTAACTCAGTGTTTGTCACACATCACATATGCTCAGTGAATTGGCTGTTATAACCAACTCCTGATCCCTAGATGTATAAGAAAGAGACTCCCAGATTCCTGGAGCCCTGGCCAGGGAAGACCCTCAAGGGAGGCTGGTGGAGATGTCCCAGAAGGCTGCAGGCCAAGCATCATCCATAAACCCAACTCTAGAGAGGCTGTCACCACACCCTGTAGGTTATGTCCCCCTGTTTGCTGGGCCCCATCATTTCTCCCACAACTTGCCTTCACTTAGCAACACATCACACAATTTCCTATCCTACCCACTCCCCCACACCACAGGCATTCTCATCTCTATTAAAAAAATAGCTCTAATTTTTTTTCTTGGCTCACAATACAAAATTGCAGATGGAAGAGAAGGGAGGGAAAGAGAGGAATGAGGGAGGGAGAAGACAGAAAAGGAGGGAGGTAGGGAAGGAAGGAAACAGACGCTAAGGGAGGAAGAGCTCCCTGATCTCAGGTGGCCCATAACCCAACCTCCACCCCCATGCTTACTGTAGTCATTTCCACTTACAATCTAAATGTCTCGTTCCACTCGGGGTTGAGGGAGCATTTGATGGTTTTGGTCTTCTGTTTGCTCTCACTTTTGGGATCAGGAATCAGTTTCAGTTTTACGTAGGGATCTGACAGGCCATTGGGGTCCATAGGTACAAGGTTTTTAGCATCTCTTACTGAAAAAGAAAAAGCAGTTTTTGCATTAATACTGTCCAACATGTTTAAGCACCAAGCAGTGACGGCTGCAGAACTTGTGGAAGGTTCTTTGGCATCACACTTGTTTAGTGAGAAATTTAATTTTATTAACGTCCACAGCTGAAGCAGCACACAAAATGAGATGGGCTATAAGATGTCAACTCTGTTCTGTGTTGGTTAAAAATGGATTTCTGACTTTCACACTGCTC